>NW_026575043.1:2694166-4033333 GCF_905146905.1 Nyctereutes procyonoides
CTGCTTATCCCAGTTGTCACTGTCAAATTCCATATCAAATTGGTTTTGAAATAATGTAGTAACTGTTTTGTTGCTTTGCATCTCTGTTCAGTACTAAGTCAATTCTCCCTTCAGTCCACAACTACTCATCAAAACCTCCTCTATACATAACACTCCACTGTCAGAGTTTATGCATACTTCCTATCTTCTGGGTAGGATCTAGTAGGGCATGTTTGGCTTGCTGCAGGTAGGGATCTTTTGGTAATCACAGTGATCAAGAGGACATGACAGAGGGGAGGTGACCTCCATAGACGGGGGCCAGGGATGCTAGATGTGCTGCACTGCATGGAAAGTTCCACAGAATGGGGAATCGTCCCATATCTCACCTGACTCTGGAATGTCCCAAGAGCATTCATGTGTGTACAAATCCTGCTTATAATTATATGAACCTAGAGCTGAATTCCTATTTACATTAAAAGCCAGGGTATTTTTCTCAAGGTATACGTAATTTACTAATCTTGTAAATTATCTGTATAGTATACTGAATCACAGAAGTTGAGGGATGACTGTACTTTGTTTCATTTAGAACTCTTTCAAGATTTATTTATTATTTATAAAACTATATCAACAGCAACTGAGTTCCTGACACGAGTTGCCAAAAGGCCATACTCGTATCAGTCAACAACTTAATGGACATATTCATGGTAATTTTACACCAAGATGTAAACAACGACCAATCGGTTGTCTTCCCTGTTATTGTATCTACCCACCTTATACACTGAAATACACCTTATAATTAACAACTGTTTTCCTTTATTTCCCCTTTATGTGTGATAGTTTGTGCATTACACAAACTGTTTTAGCATTATCTGCATAGATAGATTATATTATCTGTGGATTTTATTTCAGGAGTAAACAGCATTATTAACAATTTCAGGGTAGAGAGCAGCTTACAGTAATGGCACACTCCAGCCTCCAGAGGGCGCTCAAGGCTCCTCAACTCACCACCTCTGAGAAATGCCTTGAGTGGGGTGAGTGGGTGCTTTTGGTGACTGGAGCAAGGGAATTAAAAGCTCTTGTTTTCATCCAGATTGCTATGTTTTGAGTGAAGCTTTTAGGTGCTTTGGGTCTTCACGTTAGGACTGGTTCTCTCACACAGTTCTCAGAGTAGCTAGACTGATCACTACTTGAGAGGAACCTTTGCCTCAGTTGGCCGAAAGAATTGTGGGAAAGGGCACCTGGATTATTCAGTCAGTTAAGCATCTGACTTCGGCTGAGGTGGTAATTCCAGGGTCCTGGGATTAAGTCCCACGACTGGCTCTCTGCTCAGAAGGGAGTCTGCTTCTCCCTCTCCCTCTCTTCCTCTCCCTGCTTATTCTCTCTCTCTCTTTCTCAAATAAATAAAAATCTTTAAAAAAAAAAAAAGTATTGTGAGAAAGTTGAGTGGGAGCCAAGGGATACAGCCAAGACCACAAGGGCAGAGATTCCTCAGTCCTCAGTCTTTAGGAAAAACACTTTTGTCCTCCTCTCCATGCCTTTTCTCCAGCAAAGTGGCCAAAATTGGGATGAAGGTCCTGGGAAAAGTAACCAAGGCAGATCCACAGGCTTCCCACAGCAACTATGAGGCTCAGAATAAAAGACCATATAAAATTTTGGGGTCAATGTCCTGGTCACCACTACAGAGAGGTTCTTCCTGAAGTGTCCCCATTCGATCCCCTGCTACCAAGAGAGGAGGAGGTAGCTGGTACAGGGTTTTGTGATTCTGAACTTAAGTTAATATCTGTGTGTGACATTAATATCTATGTGTGACATTAACTCTCTGCTGCTGAAAATCCCCCCTCAGTCCTTGGACTTCCTCTCTCCCAGCCATCCATGCTTGTGCCCTGCAGCCTGTAACTGCCACCCTCTATCACTGTCCACACTACAACTCTGTCCACCCCATCCTGAGGCACCTGGTATCACAACTGCTCCCCGCACCCCCCCCCCAGATTAGATCCATGTATTCTGAATCAAATGATTTTTTTTCCATTCTGTGGACAACCACACGTTGTTTTGGGGTCAACTAGCCTTGAGAAGACATGATGACATGCCCATCGTGTCACAACACTGGACTTAAAGACAGCACCTTCACAGGTATTGGACCACTTCTGCTGTTACCTCTATCCTCCTCCACTCTGACCCTTAGGTGCTGAGGGCCCATGGAGGCTCCACCAACACGGAAAACCAGACAGCATGGCTGGCTGGCATCTGGTTCAGTCGTCTTCTGTCCTCAACTAACTGCTCAGCATTCTCAGAGCCAGTGACTGGGATTCCAGACTTATTTTTTCATGGGGTACTTATGTCTGGCCTTTCAAGGCAGGGGCTGGCCCATGATCCACCTATAAAATGTTATGAAAACTCCGTATTGTGCACTGTGGGGGGTGGGGAGGGGGTTATTATCTTTACAAAGGAATCTGTCATCCCAGAAGATTCCAAACAACTGCTGTTTATTTGGCAAGCTGAGTCTGTTCTTCAGGGTTTCAGGCAAGTTTGACATCTGCTTTCAATGAGAAGAATGTACTGTTTGTGGAACCCCTAGGACAGTGTGTCTGAGTCATGCCACCATTCCCATGCTACTCACCTTGCCAAGTCATTAAGATCCAACCGGCCATCCTTATTTTTGTCAAAAATCTTCATCTGGAATGCAGAAGGGGAAATGATTGTAAGAAGTACTTACTTGTAACAGGAATCCACTTTGAAAATTACCGAAGTACTTTGCTGTTTTGCTCTTCTGATTCCATAGGTGTCTAAACTGGCTGAAGCTGTTTGATATCACAGAGTACTCCCTACAGAGCACAGAAGAAATATCATTTTTCCATTGAAGGCAAAAGTCCTTGAGAAGAATGTGATTTAGGGGAAAGCCTGCCTCTCTAGGCTTCAAGGATTGCAGGAAGGATGAGAAGGACAGGCAGAGACCGGAGAGTCACGTGGACAGATGTGTGACCTAACTCTGCTGGAAAGGGGATTCTGGAGGGAGGAGAGCACTAGCTGCAGAAGGACAACATTGAGTGGAGGGTTGCTGTGGCTTAGCCTCCCTGAGACACTCTGAGCATCCAAGGATTTGGAAGATGGGTTGAGAGTCAGTGGACTTTGCATAGAGCTGGCTGTGATGGGATGAGATGATGCAGGAATATAGGGTGGAGGTGGACCCCTGAGCTGCAGGCTGGAAAGAGGTTGTGTCATAGGGAGACACTTAGCATGTCTGACTCCATGTTGCCTCTGTTTCCCTTCTGCTGTGACCTATGGCTGACAAACCTCTGTGTAGCCCTGCACAAAGGCATGCTACAGCTTAGATTTGCAAAAACCACTCTTTCCCCAAAACCTACTTCACCCAAGGAGAGAAGGAAGTATATACAGAAATAACAACTCTATGTTTTAAGATTTACAGGGATGCCATGACCAGGTTCCTATACGCAAAGATCAAATAACCAAAGATAGAAAAGTTTCAGCACCTTCTTTGGACCCTTGTGGCCTCCTGGACATCTATAGATATCAGTTACCTCTTAACTCCAACATCCTACTCTTCTTCCTCTTCCTCACATAAAAGAAGCTCATATTTCATGCTGAGGGAAGATGCTCTTGGAGACAACAGTCTGCCATCTCCTTGGTTTGCTGACTTTCTGAATAAAGTTGCTTTCCTTTCCCCAGTATCTTGCCTCTCAATCTACTAGTCTGTCATGTGCCAAGAACATGTGGACTCTGCTGTAGATGTAGCAGAGAATTAGTGGCTTGCATCCAGCAAGAGGTAAAGGATGGCTGCTGGATTAGCCTAGACTTCCCAATGAACTAGCCAAAGCTAAGAGCATGGGTTATGAGTTCATCACAGACTTCAACTGTGAATACCAGCAAGGTAACAACTGAGTGGCAAGAGGCATCAGCCTAAGGGGGGTCAGAGCTTTGTGCCCAGAGACCTTAGCTCCACCACTTTCACCACTAGGGCCAAAAGCCACTTTTCTCTCCTTGATGCCATTTTTTTAAAAAAAGATTTTATTTATTTGAGAGAGAGAGAGCATGAGCAGGATGGGGGGGGTGGGAGGCACAGGGAAAGAAAGAAGCAGACTCCCCACTGAGCAAAGAACCCAATGCAGGACTTGATCCCAGAACCCTGGTATCATAACCTGAGCTGAAGGCAGACGCTTAACTGACTGAGCCACCCAGGCACCCATCCTCGATAACATTTTTGCAGAAGAGTCTGGGTTGGACAAAGATGATTAAGATATCTAAGAGGCCAAGCTCCTCCTTTTGTGGAAAGACTTAGCATTAATCAAAGAGACTATTTAAATTATTATCAGAGGAGGCTTTAAATAAGATTAAAAATTAAAATCAGGAAGCCAGATTAGTTTAGGCAAAGTGGAAGAAAGGCATTTCATGGCATATTTGAGTCTTAGTGTGAGTGAATTTTCACATTTCAGTGCAGCAGATTATCTCTAAACATATTTGTAGGAAGATATTGTTCAGAGGAAAAGATGGAATGAGAAAATCCGAGTTTATGTAGCAGATTTTGGTACTAAAAAATGTATCCATCCATCCTTCCTCACTTCCTAAATCCAGTTTCTTTGTAATATTTGAAATGGATTTAAAAGCCCATTTCCCCAAAACTTTAGATACAAAAATGTGTATTACAGATTATATTAAAATGCAAGTTATATTTTTATACATTTGGACATATTATACATCCAATCACGTCCCTTAAATGTAAATTCTATATCCAGTAAAAATCTGAGAGCAGTACACTTTGCTGGAAACAGTCATGAGTTATTTCTCATGACACCATCATTATAAAGGGTTCTATTTTTAATACAGAGCTAGATTATCTTGAGCTTTAAGCAAGTAGTAAAAGCTGTGGGCCCATCTGCATTGCTACATGAATTACTCAAAGGGGAAAATGCCCTTTGCTCAAAATTGGCTTGAGGAAGAACTGAACACCAAGGTGGTAAATCATGCTTCTACCCATAAGAAAATTGGCTAGATGTTTCACTTAAGTTCAGAGAAGTGATCTGGGTCAGAACTGTGAATTGAGAGTCAACCCCATTAGCTGGCAGAGCCAGTCATGAGGCTGGTTAGGGTCACTGGCAGAGTGATAGTGGGCACAGAGGGAAGAGCATGCTTCATGTCAGCCTGGATGAGAATGCTGAGTGCCTCCACCTATGGGAAGGAAGCAGCTGGGAAGCCAGGACCAGAGTAGAGGATGGGACAAGCTTAACCTCATATGTCTGTTTGCTATGGTCTCGGATTTTAATTTGCCGATTTACAATAGTTCAAGTTCCATGCTCTAATTAGGTACATGAACTTAAGAGCTCCTACATGCATTAGCTTACATTTTTAAAAGCTCAATATTATCTGATAATATTCTATTCAGACAGGTAATCTTTCCCCCTACCAGGTACTGGCAGCATCTCTCAATTAGATGTCATAATTGGATTTTGTAAATAGGCTGTTTCCTTCCTTGTCCAGAACATTAATTAGGAGTTAGAAGAAGGTGAGGTCTGCAGACCTTGACTTTTCTCTTATGATTGGATGCTCTGCTGTGACCTCATTCATTGTTAATGCTGCAGATCCCTTTGAATTGTGCCAATCCTTACTTATTTGGGTCCATTTTAATTCATTTAGCAGGTTTACATTTCTTTTTTTTTTTTAAGATTTTATTTATTTATTCATGAGAGACACACACACAGAGAGAGAGAGAGAGAGGCAGAGACACAAGCGGAGGGAGAAGCAGGCTCCATGCAGGGAGCCTGACATGGGACTCGATCCTGGGTCTCCAGGATCACACCCTGGGCCAAAGGCGTCGCTAAACTGCTGAGCCACCTGGGCTACCCTACATTTCTTAAGTAAAGCATTTGATGCTAAACCTCAGAACCAAATCTGTAATGTGGTGCTACTATGACTGTATCCATTGCTCAAAAAAATCCATTAAAGCAGCAGTAAGGTGATTTCACACTTGGTGTATAGTTAGACTAAAGTTTTAAAATATCTTTTGAGAATATTGAATTTGTCTGTTAGTTCACGCACAGGTCCCTAGGGTAATGTAAAGAGTCTTAAAGGGGATCCCTGGGTGGCACAGCAGTTTAGCGCCTGCCTTTGGCCCAGGGCGCGATCCTGGAGACCCGGGATCGAATCCCACGTCAGGCTCCCTGCATGGAGCCTGCTTTTCCCTCTGCCTGTGTCTCTGCCTCTCTCTCTCTCTCACTGTGTGCCTATCATAAATAAATAAAATTTAAAAAAAAATTAAAAAAAAGAAGAGTCTTAAAAAAATAAGCTATAGTTCAGTTCCCAAATATATTCATTGGAAAAATATAAGCTGCCTCTAAACTTAAGGAAGACAATTAAGATAGATTGGCTATAATCTCATTAAAGTCATCTGTCTTCTGATTAGACTAGATGAATATCCTCAACATTTGCCTATCACCTCAGGGCATAAAGAACCAGTGAGGGGCCATGTGGAGTTTGATCATGGGCCTGTCTTCATGGGACAGTTTGGAATGCAAATCAATGCTTACTCGCAGCATGCAGAAGCAAAGAGCCACGTTTGGGCAATGAAACAGACACAGAATAACAGGACAGTCTTGGTCCATGGGCGGTTCTCAACCCAGATAACTCAAAAGTTGGGTGAGACCACTCTAGTCTCCCTCAGCTACTTCACAGGATTAATTCTAAGCTTCCAGATCTGAGCTCAGAGCCATCCAACATTGCACGTTGTCAGATCTTCTTCAGCCCAGGGCATCCCACTAGAAGAGCTGCCACCCTGGGGTTTTTAAAGATTGAAACCTAAAGGCTAAAGAGAAGCGCCATGGGCAAGCAGGGTTGCTGGGCTGATGCATGACGTGCAGAATCCTTCCAGCCAAGGACTGGCTTTGTGAGCAACACCCATGTCCCCTTCAAACCCCTTCCTGTCCCTTATAATGAATGGGTTGTTTCAATGAAGTGACCCTGGGGACTCGATGCAGGCATAGTTCTCTCTCCTTCCCCAGCCCCTGCCCCAGCTTATCAGTGCTCTCTCTCCCCAGAGCACTTTTGTAGAACCCTTTCTGGTTCCCTGTTGTCTTCCATTAATTTGTTTCCTACTTTGTGTTTAAAAAGATGTCAGTTCTTAAGATGATTCATGAGGAGAAAAATTTTCCTAGCTAATAAATTCTGGTGTGGCTTGAGTGCTCCTGTATTATCTTTAAAAATATTAAGAGAATCCTAATCTCCCAACATGGCTTTGTCCTCACCTTGCTCTTCACTTCCTTCAAAGGAATTGTCACCTCTTCTTGTTCTCTCAACAGAGTTTTACTCTTCCTCTTTTGAAAGTTTTCTTTTTAATAACTTAGTATTTAAACTTTCAGACATGATATTATGGTGGAAAAGATAGGCTTTGGAGGTAGATTTGGGTATGCATTTCCACTCCATGCTTCTTATATTTGACCTGTTAAAGTCTATAATTCTCAGTTTTTTTCATTTGTAAAATAAGAACTAAAAAATAATTATCTTTATGAGGGTGCTGAGAGAACCAAATGAAATGTTTGAAAAGTGCTTTGCACAATTATTACAGGTAAAGTACTCAGTACTGGAATAGAAGCTCACTATGTTGCAGTGATAATAAGACACCACATGTGCTCAGTGGAGAAGGCATCTTAAAACAATGCAACTTGAACTCTGTCCATCTACTACCTACCTTCTCTTGTCCTTCCTTTGCTGAAGTTCTAGAATTGTGGCCTCCTTATAATCTGCCTTGTCTTTTAAAAGTTAGGAAAACTGGATCTCAAGATGAGATTGCTGTTTTTTAGGAACCGAAGGCAAAATTGAACTCAACTTGTTGGTCTTTGGTTTAGGGCAATGACGTGTACATTTGGAATGGATTGGAGTGACCAGAGCAAATTTTTTTTCCCTCCTTTACCAAATTTTCCCTAACTGGAAGAGTCCATACACTCAGGGACCATGTCTTCCTCAGTAAGTTCTCCCTAAATATTTGTTGAATGAATGAACTCCCATCTTTGGGTGAACTAGTTTGATAGATCATATTCTGACCTGGAAGAAAAAAAGCATGAAGAGAGTGAGGGTTTTGGAGGACATGCTTTGAGTCACCTTGAGATCTACTCTTCAGCTCAGAAAAAACATTTCACATTCAACTGAAAGAACGCAGTAATGTGAATTCTGAATCCACAGGGACTTGTGGCAGTCCTGTCCTTCTCAGATTGTCTTTTTATATTTGCTCTACTCTGCCTCCTCCCCCCACTCCTGGTACCTGGTTTCTTCCCCTACTACCTCTCTCTGGTAATCAGCAAGGGTCTCCAGCTGCCCTGTGTCTGCCCCTGGGCTCAGCACAGCTCATACCTAATAGGAGGAGGAGACCCAGACTGGATGGAGACCCAGACTGGATGACGGTCTACAGGATGGGGGAGACCCAGACTGGATGACTGGATGACTGTCTACAGGATGAAGGACCCCAGTGAGAGCCATAAAGGATCAAGCTCAGCACTTCCAAGCACTCCTTCTGGCTCTGTGCTGGAGGTGGACGTGTGTTAAGGAACACAGGTAAGGGAAGCAGGAGGGTCCCAAGTGCAAACTTTGCTTTTGTTGTCATGGTTTCCTATTTTAGCTGGCTGGTTAGGCAACCTGCAAATTCAATTTTGACTATTTGCATTAAATAGCCTACTGTGTGTCTGGCCCCATTGGAGGGCTGTGAAAGCAGAAATTAGATGCTTCCCTTGCCCTGGAAGAGTCATCAGTTAGTAAAGAACAAGACCCACAAACAAGTCATGTCTGTTGTCCTTGACTCTAGTCACTCATCAGGAATTCTAATGATGATTCCCCCTTCCCAATCTCAGATATGAGAACTCATATCTGCTAACCTACCTCACTCCATGCTGCCACCCTGTTTCACCTGGATGGCAACAGTGGCCTCTTAAACGGCCTTCCTGACTCCCTCCTTGACTCGTTTTCCAGCTCTTCTCAGCACAGCAGCCAAGTCATGGCATCTTCTGCTTCCAAACCTCTGGTGGCTCTCTATCTCCCTCAAGCTCAATCCAGAGTTCTCACAATGGCTAAGAAGCCCTATATGGTCTGACCTCTGTTAAGTCTCACTGACTCTGCCCCAGCCACATGGGTGTCTTCCTGTCCTTGAAGATTACAGGCACACTGCTACCCCAGGGGGTCTGTGCCTGCTGCACCTGTGGTTCTTCCTTGAGTCTCACCCTCTCGAAGGGTGAAAAATCACACCTCTCCAGTCCTTCATCCTTGCTACCTTGCTGGTATGGCTAGCCTTCAGCCTTGTTCTATGTGTTCATTTTTTCCATAACACTCATTACCCTCTGTCATGTAATATAATTTATTATTCATTTTGTTTATTGTTATTGTCAGTTTCCCCTTTGTCTGTTTTGCTGACTGCTGGATCTCCAGGACTAGATGAGTACCAGGGACAAAGCAGCTAGTTGGTGGATATTTGTGGGATGGGTCAAACGGATGACTGCGATAGGAAGATAGCAACATGCACAAGGTAGTCTGGGCACACAGAGGAGAGGCACCTGTGTCCACTACAGAAGAAGGTGACAGAAAATTTTCTAGCCCAAGATGATGTCTAACTGAATCTTGAAGGAAAAGCAAGAACCAGGAGAAGAAAAGTGGGGAGAAAGTAGTTGAGCCACATTTAGAAGCGGGAAAGAGGCAGTTTAGCATTATAGTTGGAGCCTGAGGAAAGCCCCTCTGAATCAAAGGCAAACAAAGGAATACTAGGAGCATGTTGGAGATTTGAAATGAGGGTATTTCATTGTTGGTGCATGTTTTTTAAGTTAATAAAACCAAGGTAACAACAGCCAATGCTGACACGGTGTTAAATCAATCACTGGAAAAGTGCTCAGCTGGAAACAGTCTGCTTGTCATTCTTTGGCCCAGGCAGTTACAGTGACATCACTCTCATCACAGTTCTTATTCTGCTGACAGATTTCACTGGGAATCAAGTAGGAAGAAACCTAGTGATCTCCCTGTGGCTGGGAAACTGCTTCCTGCTTCCCAACCACAGGGACTTCCCATTTCACTCTTCTGTGCCGAGTACATATTTACTCAAGATTTCAAACACCATGTTGCATGTTATTAAAACAGATCCAGAGTAAGAAGCCAAATTATATCCTTGATTGAGATCCTGGCCTGGGGTTTGATTCTGTTCTGGGCATGAGCTTCACTTTTGTCCAGACCATTTTACAAGTCCTCACGGTCAAGGGCACCTTCCTCCTTCTCAGGGTGGGTGTCCACAACTGGGGGCAGCATTTGGATAGAGTGCTGAGGGAGAGGCAAGAGGGGCCCAGGGCTGAAGACTGAGGCTCACCTTCCAGTTTAACTGGGGCTTTTGACCAGGTAATTCAACTTCTCCCAGTTACCTGATCTTTGAAGTGCGTTTAAGAATTCAACTTGGTGGTGACTCAGTCACTCACCCTTTTGAAGCCCCCAAGATCAGATATATAGCAGATATAGCATGGAATAGCATAAACAAAGCCAACCCTGCAGAGAAGTAATCAGAAATAATACCATGTTTGGAAACATCACCTAAAGGCCTCAATAGATAATCTAGTGGCACATATTTTATGGGAATATACCACCTCTTCTCAGTGGTATGTGTTCCTTACTGTGCACCAGAAAGCTCAGTAACATGAATCTAAGTAAGAACTCTTCATGTAATATAGACAACAGTCCTACAAGTAATTAAGCCTTCACTGGCAATTTCCTTGCTTCCTAATTGAGAAAACTATGGAATCTGATTGGAATGGAGCAAATGTGTGGGGATAGGAAGATGAAAGGCAGGGAAGCCAGGTTGTTGACAGGTTTGATGGGTACCAGGAAAGATGCATCATGTTACAAGCTGAAACAGAAGGTGAGACTGAAGTTGCCAGAGGCAACTTCTCCCACGCCACCATTTTCCAGGGACCTGTGACACCAAAATAATCTCAGGGTCATTCAGGACATGGATGCCATGAGGGGCAAGCAAAATAATGACAAGGACCACAGCAAGTGCCACAATAAAAGCTAATTCATATTATGTCCCAGACACCTACCAAGTGCTTCATATGCATCAGCTCTCTTTGCCCTCATGGTAATTAGGTCCTATTAATCTCCCATTTTATGAATGAAGTAAGTAAAATTGAGAGGCTTTGACAATCTCCCAAGGTCACAGCTAAGAAGTGGCAGAGGGAGGACACACATCTCTTGTCTATCTGACTCTCAATTGCTCTAAATCAACACACTAAATGAAAAGAACTGTCCACTGTGATAAAAATGGCTCCCATGTGCTTGGTCCTGATTGTTTAGGTTTCTGACTGTCCATGGTTTACCATTTTCCATGTGACTTCAAGTAGCATTGAGGTCATTGGCTTGCTGCCTGGTAACCTAATGTCACCTGGACTTCCCACGTCTCCCCAAGGACAGGTGAACAGCTTTTCCTCTCAAACACATGCAGTCTCATCCTCAGAGAGGAGCTAAAGCAACTCAATTTTAGCCATTGTTTTGAGAGTTGAGTTTCTCTTGGATTCATTTGATCTACAGATGCTCTGTGCCACTGTTTCTGGACCCTGGGGAGGCAGCAAGGTAGCTGCCCTCATGGAGATCACTTTGCTCAGTTACTTACCATGATGCCAGTATATTCTTCTAGCTTAGCCTCAGAAATGCCCTTTTTGTGGTGGAGGAAGAGGTCTCGAAGGAAATTCTGTGACATCAAGAGAAGAGCCACATCTTATATGGGAGCAAATAAACCACAAAGACCTCAAGAGGCCTTATCTAAGGATTGTGTTCATTTTTTAAAAGGAGAATATAAAATCCTTTTAGCAAGTAATAAATCCAAGAATGGAGGACTGTCACTATTTAAAGAGAGCTCATAGAACCCAGAGAATACCTCCAGGCATGGAAAAAGTGTCAAAAACTGTCAATTATGTGTCTCTCCTAGAGAAAGCAACATTACCTGTACTTTCTAAACATTTTAAATACAAATACATTTTTTTAAAGTAACAAATTCAAATCCATGTTTCTTGGGCCTACAGAAATTAAATTCATGATCCATGTACATCAGGTTCCCCAGTGATGAATAAGTCCCCTCCACCCAGTAAGAGTTTCCAGCAACACTTACAAGCAACTCAGCCGCTGATATAAAGCCACTGCTGTCAGAATCATATTTGCGCCAAATCTGAAATATATGAAAACCATGCATCCATTTATTAATCAATTAACCATGTAAACAAGCACAAACCTGAAGAGGTAATGTAGGACTGGCACTGAAGTCTCTCCTAGGTAATCTGCTGACTCTTGAGAATGCAGCCTGCAGCTTTATTCCAAGATTGTACACAAGGTAGACAGGAGACAAATCCTAGAGCCCATGCAAAGGTGGGAGGAGTCAAATTAAGGCACCTGCATAAAACTAAAGCCCCGAATAGCAATAACCTTAATGAAAGGGTGAACCCTTCTAAAATAAACTGCTGCCTAAGGAATCTTCCTTGTGTGGCCTTGGCTCTGGGTAAAGGGAATAAAACATCTTGGGTAATTCCTAGTGACAAGACAACCCTTCCATGGGTTTAGGAGCAGCATTCATATGGCTGAAGATACCGTTACTAACTGGAAGACAGAACAACTGAACATTTTTATTTTTATTTATTTTTAAAGATTTTATTTATTCATGAGAGAGAGAGAGAAAGGCAGAGGCACAGGCAGAGGGAGAAGCAGGCTCCATGCAGGGAGCCCAACGTGGGGACTCGATCCCGGCAGCGCTAAACTGCTGAGCCACCCAGGCTGCCCAACTGAACATTTTTATGCAGACACTAAACTGCTTTCTTTAATAAGTGTTTTTTGGATTATTGCATGTATAAGCCCTAATATTTTGGCAAGTTCTCAGACTCCTGTACAAAAGGAAAAAGTAAGGGCACCTGGGTTGCTTATTTGGTTATGCATTTGACTCTTGGCCTCAGCTCAGGTGTTGATCTCGGGATTGTAAGTTCAAGCCCGGCTTGGGGCTCCATGCTAGGTATAGAAACTACTTTTTTAAAAAGAAAAGAAAGAAAAAGTAGCACTAAGTTGTTTTCTTTAACTGACAGATTTTCTGTAGATTTAGAATGGGTTAGCTGAGTCACCAACTACAGGGACCTTAATTCTAGACCTGGGTCAGCCAGCCCTGCCTGAGCACCCTGCAGGGATAGTGAGGGTACTAATGGGCCATGAGAAGGTTGAGAAACCTTATGCCTTATAGTCCCTGAGTTCAGCCAGACTTATAAAATCGATTAGTTAAGTATAAATTATATTTGAACTTTTATGATGTGAGTATACCAAAATTAAGAATGAGAATTTCAAAACCATTTTCCATGTTTTTTTGTCTCCTGCTCTTCTCCAAAATGTTTCCATCTACATTATCTTATGATTTTGCTACAACTGAGCCAATTGGAAGCCCAAAGATTTTTATGTGAATAATGTGCATGTCTATCCTTAAAGAATGGAAGCAAAATACAAAGATTTCCAAGCAAACAAAACAGTTAGTCTTGCCATGTGTGTCATAGAAATATGATGGAAAGAGATATACCTGGGGTAGGTTTAGAAGAAACTGACAAAATAGAAGGGATGGGGCAAATGAAATAAAATTAAAAGAAAAACAAAAAGATAGGAAAGCTCCACAGTGCCCTTTCCTTTTTCCAATTCCTCCTAACTTGGAGGTTATATTTTCTATACACTAGGGCAATCTGTTTATTCTTTTCATTTAAAATTTTCTGAACAGGGATGCCTGGGTGGCTCAGTGGTTGAGCATCTGCCTCCAACTCAGGTCGTGATCCCAGAGTTCCAGCATTGAGTCCCATATAGGGTTCCCCCACAGGGAGATCTGCTTCTCCCGCTTCCTATGTCTCTGCCTCTTTCTGTGTGTCTCTCAGGAATAAATAAGTTTAAAAAGATTTTTCTGAGAATATTTTTAAGCACCATTAAAATGATTTTGAAATATTACTTAAAATATTTTATAAATAATTATGATTCTGCACACGATTAGAAAATATAAAAGTACAAAGAATATGAAAATCAACTGAAATCTTACTACTTGAAAGCAATAAGTATTTATCTGATGTGTATTTACCTGTGGTCTAATTTATGTAGGTGTTAGGGTGAACCATTTTTTAAACAATGTTAAGATCATAATGCACACACAACTTTGCTTCTTAACATTATAACACATTTCCTGTAAATATAAACATTTCTGATTATACCCTTAAGATAGATGCCTGGAGCAGTAGAATTATTAAGTCAGAGGGTAAAGATATTTTTAACTTTGGATGATGACATTTTAAAGGATCCTGATTACATTTTTGCAAAATTGATCACCAAAAAATTGTTGCAGTGTGCATGCCTACCAAGAGATCAACAGATCAATCTCTGTGCTTTCTTGCTGGCACCACATATTTTGTTGATCCTCTTAAAATCCTTACCACTTTGGCAAAAAATTAGTTGTTTTAAATTTACATTTCTTGGCCACTAGCATACTCTTTTTGTCTACTCAGATCTCTTCCATTAATGCGTATGCTTGCTCAATTTTATGACTTCCACTTGGCCGGAAGTAAATACGGTCATGCAAAAGGGTACTAAGCTATTGTCTCCTAAATGGGGACTTGGTAACTGTTTTAGGAGCAGGGCCCCAGATACAAGAACTTGTCTGGATGCTCTGACTTTCTTGGTCCTCTTTGGCCAACAGATAATAACACATAGAGGCTGAAAGAGATGCTGAGGAGCCACTGCTTCTGCCTTCAGCTTTTTCTCAAGCACAGTGATGGCAAACAGAAGGCCTCTGGCTGGTTCAGCACCCTAGTGAGTTACATTTTCATGGTATTACACATTCCAAACTAGATTTAGCTGCCAAGATATAAAAACAAGTAGTTTCACATAGAGTCTAGATGTCCAGACAGCAACTCGCTGAAGCTTCCCCGGGTTCTCTGCTTTGGATGGGGCATCTGCTCTCTGGGCTCCCCAGCTGACCCCCATCATATTCCTCCATGTTGGCCTGCCTACTTGTTGTCTAAGCCTCCTCTAGTCCAGGCTGAAACACTTTGTCAGCTCGGAAGCAGCCTAGGGCAGCACACAGAACAAAGTGGGGCTTGGAGCCCACGTTCTGGCCCATCACCAAGGGCTTCTTTGCTTGGTCTCCTCTGTGGGTTTGGGGACTGGGCAGGAGTGGTGGCCACCACAGTTGGTGGCTGCTGAGATCCTGGCCTCTTCTCAGCCCCCATTCTCCATAAATACACAAATACTTAACCTGCATGAACTCCACGCTGCTGTCCAAGGGGGTTTCCTGACGAAAGAACAGAAGGAAATTTTCATCCTCAGATAAGAACGTGTTGGCAAGCTAAAGAGACAGAGAGAAGTAGCAGTCAGTGACACTGGCCAGTGCTCCCTGGGTAGAAGACACAGTGGGACATATTATAGGCCAGGAAGGTTTGGATTCCTCAGGACCAAGAGCTCAGATTACAGTTCTGTGCCCTTGGCCATCATTTTTGATTCATTGATTCTTTCAAACAGCATTGCATCCATAGTAGGTATGAAATATAGTGGGTATCTGCCTTCCACAAGTTTACGATCTAAAAACCATAATCCTAATTTTAATAATAAATTTGCCAGTGCTTAATATGTTCCAGGCAGTATTTTTAGACTCTCCTGTATTAAAATAATTTAACTCTGTAATATAATAGAAAATTAAAATAGCAAATAATTCTTTAATGTGCCACGAATTGTTCTAAATTCTTATGTATGCTTCCTCACTTCATCTTAACCACAACCTATAGAGTGCACAACACAACATCATTATTATTTATTAGTTAAGGAAACTGGAACTTGCCTTAGTTATATGGCTAGTAAGTGGTAGCACCAGGACTACGGCCGTACTTTTAAGTTTTATGCTGTGCTGGTGAGATGCTATACGTATGTTCACTTCACTGCCACACAGACAGACAGGAGTGATTGCTGTCTGTGTCTTGAGTTTTGGCTATTTTCTTCTTTTTCATTATCAGTGTCTCTATGATGCTACAATAGTTGGTCCATGAGTGATCAATTCAATCATTCCACCTTCTATTTAAGCACCAGTTCTACTGATTTTACATCACTTCTCCCATGAGTAAAGGTGACATTTGCTTCTCCTGCATGATTATAATTCTCACCTCAGTACCATAGGCATATTGGGCTGGGCTCATCCTATCCTATGTACTGCAGTGTTACTGTCTTGAGTTGTCCCCCATAAACAGTGGCCATTCCTTCTGTCCCTGGGCACTCTCAGCATCTTGTGCACTGCCACAGTGAGTCCAGGCAGATGCTGTTGGTGGCATGTAGGCATGATGAACCCACACTCCTGTTCACTCCTCTAGTTGGATATGGGTCTGCTCAAGGACATAATCGTATGAATGATTGCAATCATATTTTGAATATCATATATCGAGTAGCTACTATGTGGCAGGCACTGGAAATGTGCTTTTCATTAATGATCTCATTAAATTCTCATACCATTCCTACTGGTAGATGTAAATACCCCTTTTTACTCATGGAGCAGGACAGTGCAGTGTGTGTCCACGATAGTCTTTAGAGTGGACCCAGACTCCTTCTCCATTGCTCATGTATTATTTGATCTGGCAAAATTTAATTGATCTCTCTGTGCTTCAGTTTTCTCACTTGTAAAATGAGGATAATAATATTTATATCCTGGTGCCTATGTGAAGGCTAAAAGTAAAATGAGGCACTACTTATGAACTGTTGAGCAAAATTCCTGGTACAAATGAAACCTTCAGTGAATGCTAACACCATGTTGATGAAGAGCCTGAACCAGAGGCTCAGGGAGAAGTAACTTGGCCAAGGTCTTATGTTCATGGCATGGACTTGGCGCTTCCCCTGCCCCTTCCTGCCCCGCCCCCAGTTGTACCCATCTGGGTTCTAAGGTCAGATGGAATTGGCAACTGCTCTTCCAAATGAAGTGGTTTTTCACATGGGGTAGCACAGGGCAAGAGACCAAATTAAGACATGATTCACTGGTCCTCAGCCTTTAGAACCCAGTCTGTCTTCAGCTTTGGACAGAGGAACTCCGGACAAATCAAATGCCCAAATAAGCCCCAAGCTTGGCTTTGGCTCTCAGTTGCAATTCCTGCCACATCTTAATTGTGCTAGAATATCTAAAATGCGTCCAGGTGGGCTGAGGATTTTTGTCTCAACGACCTGTGATTGGAGTGAGATAGTCAATGATATAACAGGAGGAGGTAGAGGAGACCCTGCTACTCCTAAAGCTCACAGACTCTAGAGGTTTAAGGGACCTGGGAATAATGTAACCCAATACCAACAGCTTGTGTACAAACACCACTTCCATTATGCTCACTTGTAGGACTGCATGGATGTCAAAGTTGTTGCCAGGTTTCCAAGTGCTTCAAGACAGTCTGTCTGTTGTCAGTAAGATAACACCATCATTTTCAGGCATTTACCATGTTTCACTTTATTCTTTACTAAGTCAACATATGTTTACTGGGCACCATTAACTGTTCCACTCTGTTCTGAGGGCTGGAGAATGCAGTAGTGAACATGCAGTCATGAATACTTTGGCATTTCTAGCTTGAGGCTTGCACTTACTTTTCCTTTAATGGAGATGCAGATAGCTTTACATCAATTCTACTATAGTTGTTGGTTACATATATAATTTTTGCTGTGGAGTGGAAATTTTGGAGACAACCGCACTCATACATATATATTTTTTGCCGTGGAGTGAAAATTTTGGAGACAACCACACTCATACATCTTAGTTTTTCTGAAAAGGCTGCTTGCTGGCGAACATGTCTACTTTTATAAGGAGACATTATCTTGCCCTCTTATCATAACTTTCTGAAGAAAGTAGTACTATTTTCATCAACAATACTGTCTATCCAAGTATGGCAGCATGGAGAGACTAGCTCTTCAAGTTTCAGGTAATATATCTAGTGGGTGATTTTGACTATAAAATAAATAGTTTTTAAAATGAGCTCATTTTTATGTAGAAGTGCATAACTAGATAGCATGAGCCCATGGAGTCCTATCTAAAAGTAGGGTTGCAGTTAAGCAAGAGCCTTTTACTGGCCATGCAGTGCATGTGAAATAGGGATGACATTCCATGTCTGTCCCCTCTTACAGTGTTGGGGATCCAATATCATAATATGTGTGGAAGTCCTTTCTAAACTAGAAACACTTTAGAGCTGAAAGGAAAAACGGTGACGGAGGTTACAGATAGAGGGCTTGTGGCACTGCATGCTCAATGGCCTTCCTTGCTCTTTTAGACTCTGTACATGTGGGGTGAGCTGAAGTGAGGATGGTTGCTGTCTGTTTTGTTTCAAATGATCTCCAGGGCTAGATCTCTCCAGCCTCTGCTGGGAGCTGATTCAGAAGTTTCAACTCATTTATTGTCATTCAGTTTTTCCTTTTACCCAGGTTGGATTTGAACAGCACACAGCAAAGAGACAAATATTGGATCAAGTAACTGCAAAGCCTCCAGTATATCAATTCCTCAGTTATAAAATAACTATAAATATTGCTTGACTTAAAGAAAATGATATGAGTTGCTAAGCAGATGGAAAAGGAGAGGTGATTACTAAATGCTGTGTAGGCCAGAAGCATGGCAGAGAGTTCTAACTTCCCAATCAGATTAAGATTTGCATGATCTTTGGAAAGAAATGACAGCCCAAATAGGTTTGGTCAGGAAAGGGACATCAGGAAAGATACCTCTTTCATCTGTACACGACCATCTCTAGAGACATCCTGGGGAGCCGTGAATTGCTGTTTCATCCTCTGGACATTTTCTTCCAAGGCTGCATCCTACAATAGGCCAGGCAGAACCACAATAAAACCAGCGGGATTCCAAAAATGTAGTCAGGATATCAAATATTCAGCCCATAGAGCCTTGATAATTATGTTAATCTAACCCAGAAAGCAGGTTACTTAGACATTTAAAGCAAGCCTACCATGTTGAACAAGGGAGAACAGTGGTGGAGATTTCTTGAGCAAACCACTACTGATCAGAATCCTGACCAGGTAAGATCCACAGCTAGTGAGTGCCTAAAACATGAATGAAGGAAGAGAAGCTGAAAGACTAGTCTAAGGGGCCTCAGACTGATGGAACCCAATACCATTAGCTTGTGTACAAACAACACCTCCATTAAGCTCATTTGCAAGACTCCAAGTTCTCTTCCCAAGAACTCAGAGATTTTGTGCTGTTTCTAAGTGAAAAGCCTGGCTCTTCTAGGCCGTCAGTTTGCCATCATTCATTCCCTTAATCTTCTCCTTGGACCCACTGAGGAAAAAATAACTAGAAGGGGAAAAAAGTAACAGAGTCGTTGTTGAATTACCAAACACGCCATGTCTCACTTCCATGTACAAGCTTTTCTACATACTAACGTGTTCTTCATCAGTGGATTGCAGGGTTAATACAAAGAAATATGACATAAATAATCAACAGTGGAGAATGAATTCTGATGAAAGAGTTATGAGGCAGAAGCACTCTTCCAACAGTGCCAGGTCCCAAGACTCCAGACCCCATCAGCCATGCTAAATTCAGTCTCCTTAATACTATCCCTAATATGATCCCACAGTATCCTTGCCAACCAAGCTTCCTTAGAAGACACTTGACTACATATAGAGAGATCAGTGTCTCTAGTCTTGGCACTTTGGGTGTGTATGTTTGGATTTGAGTGTATGGGTTGCTGTACTTGCACCATACAAAAAAAAAAAAAAACATGATGGAGATCACTCCACAAGGTGAGTCTTCACTTTAAATTTCTGGTTGAGGGGATCCCTGGGTGGCTCAGCGGTTTGGTGCCTGCCTTTGGCCCAGGGCGTGATCCTGGAGTCCTGGGATCAAGTCCCACATTGGGCTCCTTGCATAGAGCCTGCTTCTACCTCTGCCTGTGTCTCTGCCTCTCTTTCTCTCTCTCTGTCTATCATGAATGAATAAATAAATAAATCTTAAAAAAATAAATTTCTGGTTGGCTTTCTAGATTAAGAGATAGCAATCATTTCTGTGTCTCTGAAATATAGTATCTGTGGAATGAATAAATGGTGCATTATGGTGGGGTAGGCTTTCCCAAAGGAAGATAGCTACTAACATAGACTATGTTGGTGGAAAATTAAATTTCAAAATAAATGTAAAGCCAAAGAATCTATAACCAGCTTCTATGTGCTGCCTTTAGTTGAAGCCACAGAATCTTGACTTTTGTCCTCTAACCCCAAAGGCCATGACTCTCTCTTGGACCTAAAGCAACAGAGCCTAGGAAATGCCTCAGTTGTAATTTCCCATCAGCACTACCTTGCCCACCTTCTCTGAGACTCTAGGCCCATCATCTCTGAAGCATTGAAGGAGGCCCAAGATGTGCTACAATCTGTACAGGAAGGATGTACACAGCATGAGAAGGTGATGCTTTGCTATGCATTGACTATATCCAGACCTAGTTCAGAGGCCAGTTCTGAGTACTTGAAAGAAAAGGCAAGGGGCTGAGGGAAGGGGTGAATAACAGGAACAGCAGGAAGATCACCCAATGGTTCCATTAAGTCTGTCCCCTCAGAGGACTCAAGAAGCAGGGAATCACACACAGGTTGGTTCTCTCCAAGGTTGACTAGCAGCACCTCACTGTTGGCAATCTTAAAATTCTTCCAAGGTCTCGGTGACCTGCTAATCAGGGAGGAAAGTAGAGCTATTCAGGCCTCTGAAGAACTGCTTGCCAATCCTAAACACCAGGCCCTATCATGGAGGCCTCCCGGCACTGCTTCTGTACTCACTGGGTTATCACTAATTAAAAGATGTCACAAATGGTGACTGTCACTCAGTTTGAAGGACTTCCATTTGGGAAGTCCCGCCCCCTTATTAAGGACATGCCTACTCCTTTCTTGCCAGGGGAAAAAAAAAAACAGAATTAGGAATAGTTTCCTTAATCATGGTTGTCTGGGTAACATGGAGGGCCCAGCACAGGTTCCTATAACCACACTCCCCAGGATAATGTCTCAGCATTTTGAAACAGAATAATGGCAGATGGTGACATTTTTGGACAATGGCTTATACAACTTATCTGGCCTTGAAAGCTCTCTCCCCAACTAAGCACTGAGAAGAAAATTTATAGACGCCCCCTCCCCTACCTCTTACAGGCAGTCACTGTTCCTGGAGGGATAGAGGGTGAAAGATTGCAAATTGGCTTAGGGTGATTTAAAAATGCAAGGTCCTAGGCAGACACCAAATGTATTGAAATTCCTAGGGAATGGGACACACAGGTGCACAGGACACTGGTGACTCACTTGTCTCCTTTCCTCAAGGTGACTCAATTGTCTACGCCTGCCCCTATGTGAGAGGCTAAGTCCCCAGGCTGGCTCTGAGGGAGAGAAGATAAGAGCTGCACAGCTACAAGAGAGGTACCTCTCTGCTCCATCACTAATGACTCTAAAATTAGCCAAATCCCCAGAAGAAGATGGCTCATTGTGTCCTTGACTCAGAGCAGACCGTTGCACTTTAGTAGCCTCACCCCCACCTCACAATGGAAAATAAGACCTTCCTAGCTTCAGCAGTGACGGCAATTTTTCTCCTTTCCTATAAACCACTAAAGCAAGGAGCTTCTGAAAAAGTGTGAAGTTCTAAGTCTCTGGGAGTTTGGATTTTTTGACCATCCAGTTTATTCCAAGACTTTGAATGTTTCTGCCTTCATCTATTTGTTTTCTCCAATACTCCTGCCATGCTTGACAAAACAACATCTGACTCATGGGTTCTGGAATGCCATGAGCCCTTGTGCTTATAGCAGTAAGTAGGAGCAAGGCAGAGACAGAGAGAAACTGAGAGACAGAGATAGAGGAAGTTAAGGGAAATAAGGAGAAGAGAAAAGAGAAACTGATAAAAGACAAGAAATGAGGGGGAAAAAGATGAGACAGATATGAAAAAAGAAAAAAGGAAAAGAAAAGACAGGGATAAGAGAGCTTTGACAGATGGGCTGCACATAGAAGGAGAAACAAGGAAATGGGAGAGACAAACATGGAAAGATATATAAGACAGAGAGATGAGAGACAGAGAGGTCAGAAAGTCAAGAGCTGATGGAAGATAGGGGCCAAGAATCAGAATGAGAAAAAGAAATAGAAAAATGAGACAGACATCAAAAGAATAGAAGACGCAGAGAGAGAGAAAGAGGGAGAGATCTATATATACACAGAGAGACAAAGAGAGATGGGGGTCTCTCCAGCTGTTAGAGGCAGATGGCAGACTCTTCTGTTCTGAGCTGACTAACCGCCCCCACCACCACCAACCCTGAAACACCCTCCCAAAGTGTGCCTTGGTGTATAGAGAGCCTTGTTCCCTTGTTGGGCTCCTACATGAAAGTGCAATGCACTTTGTTCTTCTGTGTAAATGGCTGTATCTAAGGATAAGTGATCTCCAGGATTCATTTTATTTTTGTGTTTTATTATTATTATTTTTAAAGATTTTATTTATCTATTCATGAGAGACATAGAGAGAGAGAGAGACAGAGACACAGGCAGAGGGAGAAGCAGGCTCCATGCAAGGAGCCCGACGTGGGACTCGATCCTGGGTCTCCAGGATCACATCCTGGGCTGAAGGCAGTGCTAAACTGCTGAACCACCTGGGTTGCCCTCCATGATTCATTTTAAATGCTACTTACTGCCTCCAGAGCTATTTCTCTTACCATGCATCCCATGATGGAGACTTTACTAGGCTCTCCCATCCCTAGCCTGGTGTGTCTTTGTATGAGTTTTTTCTCTGCTTTGGGATCTTCAAAAATTAGTCTCCATCTCTCAAGGCCAGATTTACCACCAGGGAGGGACATGGATAGGATAGATTGGTTTACATTTATTATACCTGGACTCAGGGTATATCGACTATTTTCTGGTTTATCATTTCCTAAGAAATCTATAACCTCTTCTAATAAGATGAATAATAGAAAATGATTTTTAAATGGTCTGTTTGTAGTCTGCTATCAAAGGAGTATCAAATGCACTAAATGCTCAGAGCCTCAGAGCACTTAACATCTTTTCCACTTTTCTGAACAAAATGATCTTGCCTTATCTTCATGTCTAAATCCATTAGCAGAGGCATAACCAAGGAGACATTCTAAACAGAGCTGTTTGAACTTATAGGTAGGATCTCTTGAGTGGATGACAGATGTTACACTAAAAGTCAGTGACCAGCAAGTCTAATACTACCTTTTATAGAACCTGCCTCAATTCCTCCATGTTGCTAGGAGATGGAGAAAAATTACACACAGGCAAGGAAGAAAAGAGGTCAGATGGGATTAATAGGTACAAATCAACACAAAACCTAGATGCTTCTTGTATTTTGCTAAAGGCAGATAAATTAATGCTTAGTAGCACAAATACTTACATCAGTGCCCAATGTCGTCAACATGTGGTGAAAGAAAGCATCAAGTTCCTTCTCTTCTATGTAACCTTTTTCTAAATGCAACAAGAGATGCATAAGTGATAGTCACTTACATAGAATACCATGTGACATTAACTGTTTATCTAAATTGTTTTGAATCTCATAATCTATAAAATCTCCATGAATACTATTCTTTACTATTCCAATAACTAAGTGCTAGCATTTAACTCTCAGAGACATGGATTTGAATAGTAAACACATATTCAAGAGTAAATGCTCTACGCTGGGTTTATATTGAATATTTGGAAAAGAAAAGCTATTACATACATAGATTTTAATCCACAGACAGACATGAATCTTAGAAGAGAATCCAACCCAAGCCTTTGGAAGCTTGGAAAAATTTAACAAATGTAATTCTTGAATCATAGTTTGCAGAGTCAAAACACGGTTGTTGAATTATTACTAAAGATAAAGCACACCTTAAGTACCATTTTCTTTTCAAGTAGTATTTTGGGTGTGGGTGTGGGTTCTCTTTGAGGAGCACACTTAGGGAGAGCTGACTTCAGATAGCTGCCTGTAGGTCACAAGCCTCAAATACATGTGATGATCTGTGTCACATATGGCATATCGTTTTACACACACACACACACACACACACACACACACACACACACACATTGCGAGGTGGACCAAGTCTCCCCCCCACCTTGAATTTACACAGACATCTAGAGCTGTAACTCCAGGATACCCGCACTGCATTGACGACGCTGGAAGACAACTTGCCCTGCGAGGAAGGACGGACGGGAAGGGGAAACTCCAGGTCCTTTCAGAGGGGCTGGGCTGGAGCCACGTCTACACCTGAATGTGCCGGTGGCTTGTTCACTTACCATCCGCGTCAAAGCGCTGCCAGACCCGCCAGAAGCCGGCGGCGTCCAAGCACCCCTGAGGCTGGTCGCGGGCGCTGTCCATGGTGCTAATCGAGGACGCGTAGGCACCCGCCAGCGAGGAACGCCTGCGGACTTGGATAGCGGCTCCTTCCTGACTCCCTCGCCCGCTTCTTTGCTCTCTGGTTTGCTTTGAACACCTGTCTGCGGGGGCGGGGGCGGGGGCGGGAGCGGCTGGCGAGGCGGCGGGGGGTGGCGCCTTGGCATCGCTACAGTCCCTAAGCCCCGACCGCAGAGCCCGCCCCGCCCCTGCAGGCGCGCAGGTTCCCGCCCCGCTCCGCCGGGGCACCCCACGGGGCTCTCATCTGCCTCTACGCTGTGGGAGTCTGGGGAGCAAGGGGGTTCCTGGGGCCTCCATGGCTAACTGCCTTTGCCCTTTAACCTGTTTGCCAAACTCAGAGAAAACAATACTCCTTACATTTGACTGAACACCCAAACTTGTGCCCCAAGAGGTTTTCTAGAGAAAGCTCTTGAAATTAAACAAAATTAAAGTGTCGGGAGAGTTGTCCATGTTAGGGCCCTTTGGATCTGATGACTTAGAAATATAGTGTGTGGGGAGGGTGGAGGTAGGTGGAGAAGGATGATACTGGTAGTGATACGAGATTACCAGTAAGCAAGGAGACCTTCTACAGCAATTATTGATCCCTGAATATTTAGGGCATGCATATTGTTAATGCTATAATGCACCATAAGGACTTGCAACTAAATAGGGATTCTGCAAGGAGCTATGGTTTAAAGCAGGGTATGGGAATGTTGAGGGAAATCTAAACCATGCCATGCTTTGTCAGCTTGGGGAAACTACTTAGGATTCTTAACTCTCTACCCCACTCTCTGTCTCTTAAAAAACGTTAAAGTTTCTTGATAACTTTTTCAAGTTTTTTTTTAACGCACATATATATAAGCCATCTAAGCTACAGTAGTAAAAAGAACATGACACTCCTGGTCAGACAGTCCTGAGTTAGGCTCCCAGCTCCATTACTTGCTAGCTTTGTAACGTAGGCCATTAGTTTTCATCTGAGACTCTGTTTTCTCATCTATAAAATGAAGATTATAATTCTTCATTGGAGGATTACTGTGAGGATCAGAGTCACTCAAGGAGTGCATGATATAACTGCGGTGGTCTTATAGAGGAGAAGAGGTGACGGCATGATTTTTAAAAATGATTTAGAGAAAAAAGGAACATGAGAAACTGTCACAGCCAAGAGTAGTCTAAGAAGACACCATAATTAACTATAATATTATACCTTGGTTAGGGTCCTGGAACAGAAAAAGGACGTTATGCAAAACTAAGAAAATTTGAACAAATACAGATTTTGGTTAATAATAATTTAAAAAAATGATTTAGAAGCAAACAGCTCTGGGTTTAGGGTCCAGCTTTGCCTCTTACTAGCTATGATGTTGGCCAAGTTACTCAGAGGAAACCTCATTTTCTTTGCCTGTATAATGGAGATAGTTGTAAAAATTCTTTGTCATAAAGGTAAAATGAAAAATACATATAAACTTCTTAGCACAGTAAACACTCAAAGTAGATTAGCTACTAGAATGATAAATCTCCATACTACACATTTAGACGACGGTGAAATAAACTTCAGGATTTTTGAGTAATCATCACTTCTGGAGAAGGTGTTGGGTACAAATATTGGAGAATATAGCAGGATGAGAGGATAAGGGGCTCAGTGTCCATAATTATATGTGGCCCTGGGTAATTATGGATACAATGTCACATATCAGTGTGAAAGAGTAATCTGTATGAACTCACCAAGTTGGTGATGGATCTTGTTTACTGACAAATAATGGAAAAAGGGAAAAGGGCAAACGTCCAAAGTAATAATCAATGTCTAATATAGAGGGGTGTTTAAAATAACCAATGGGAAGTCTCTATGATGGGCTTTGCTGTGGACACAGCAAAATCTTAAGTTTGAAGCCTAATCTCCCCCCCTCTTTCACACACATATTGCTGAGAACATAAGAGCAATTTACCAAAAAAGCAAGTAAGAAAAGTGTGCATATAGTATGACCCAATTCTGTAAAATAAAACACATTTTTCCACACATGGGGAAAAAAGGAAAGATATACACTAATGATATAAATTATGTTATCTCTAGAATGGGGAAGAAGGAGACTCATGGGTGGTTTTAACTGGCTTTGATTTTGCTATTTGTAATTCTACTTTAGAACTTTCTATGGTAAGCATATAATGCAAAGTATTATAACTTTTTAAAGATTTTTTAAAAAATCTTTACTTTTTTTAAATCTAAGGGAAGGAGAAAAGAAGTATAGCTACAAGAACTGCTGTTCTTCTTGGAACTGGTGAACAAATGGAATTCAATGGAAACAATTTCCAGGAGCCAGGCATGTGGAGCTCAGTGGGGAATTGTAATTTCCAGATGATAATTTTTTATTTTCTTCCATCGTAACACTAGGTAAATCATGTTCAGGTCCCTTGCATTCTCTCAGAGATTTACTTAGGGGGAAAACCATCCCAACCCTTGACAAAGAAGAGAGACATTGAGAAAGGTATTTTATTATTATTATTATTATTATTATTATTATTATTATTATTTTAGTTCTTTGAAAAAATTAGTAATATTTGTAAACCTCTAATAAGACTGCATAAAAAGAAGATTTGAACCACCAATATCTGGTATGAAATAGGAGATAACATTACAGATCCTGCAGCCATTAACAAGATAATAAGAGAATACTATGAACAACTTTATAGTCATAACTTTAATAAGGAAAATCTGTTGTATTTACTCATATTTCTACTGTTTTAATTGTACTTTCTTCTTTTTATTTATTTATTTTTTTATTGGAGTTCAATTTGCCAACAATTAGAGTAACACCCAGTGTTCATCCCGCCAAGTGCCCCCCTCAGTGCCCATCACCCAGTCACCCCAACCCCCCACCCACCTCCCCTTCCACTACCCCTTGTTCATTTCCCAGAGTTAGGTGTCTCTCATGTTTTGTCACCCTCACTGATATTTTCACTCATTTTCTCTCCTTTCCCTTTATTCCCTTTCACTAATTTTTATATTCCCCAAGTGAATGAGACCATAAAACACTGGATCAGGGGGTGGTGCCTGGGTGGCTCAGTCAGTTAAGCCTCTGCTTTCGGTTTAGATTGTGATCCTAAAGTCCTGGGATTAGGTCTCATGTCAGGATCCCTGCTCAGTGGGGAGTCTGCTTCTCCCTCTCCCTCTGCCTGTTCCCCTGTTCATGCTCACTCTTTCACTGTCTCTCAAATAAATAAACAAAATCTTTTTAAAAAATACTGGATTAGCAGGAATCACCTATAAGATTGTCTCACTGCAGAAGTTCTCCTACTTAGAAGTGGAGTGAGGGGAGTCGGGGTGGAAGAACCAAAGGTGATTTATCTGACACCCTCACCGTCCAACCAGAAAATTCAGAGTAAAGCAAATACAAAGTAGCTAGAATCAACCTGAAATAAATTATGCAATTTATGGATTTAGACCCTCCCACAGAGACTTTAATTTAAATTGTCTAGAACAAAGACTCTTCACTGATTTTTTTAAAGCTCCCCTAGGAATTATATCAGAACCACTGACTAGCCCTTTGTTATATATTTTGGTCATTTTATGATTTGGATATGGCTTCTCTGAAGGACAATATAGAAAAGGAAATACTCCTCAGAATTTATACTTCTAGATCACTCTGGTAAGTTTTACTAGTGGCTGAGACTGGGTCTATACAATGTGTTGTTTTCCTTTTTTAATCGCTGCTGATTTCATTTTTTTTCCTGTAGTCATTTCCTGCTTTTCTCATTAGCATAGCTAATTGATAGTTGTACAAGAAACATCAGTGGCCTATAATTTGAAGCATTGCTAATTAACCATGATGCACACATTCAACTCTGAGTTAGAATATCTGCATCTTTTTACAAATTCAGAATGAAATTTCTATCTGGAAATATAAACACTGCTTTCTTTGGCATTATCATCCAATATTTATTGAATATTCGAACATGGTGGGCTCCTCATAGTCTATATAGTAGACCTTAGAATTTAAAGAGATTGTTTTGGTTTAATGGCACACCAGCTCCTAAGGATAAAGGAACTGAACAATCATGAGGGCAATTTTGTAGGATGGAAGTGTTAAAAAACTGGCAGTGCTTTACAACCACATAAGTTTAATAAATGTCAACAAACTGTACACTTGAGGAGGGTGAATATTATGTTATGTTGATTATATGTCCGTACAGCTATTAAAAAATCCACTCCCCTCACAGTTAAAAAAATTGCTCCTTATCATTAGTCCTGACTGTTTCTCTGTTCTCTGAGGATATAAGTTAGCCATGTCAGGATGTGGTATTAACCTTTTCTCACAAGTGGTCTGGGTTTATAGAGCTTTTAAAAATGACTGATTTACTCCTAGCTTGTCCATAAGGAAAATACTGCCTGTTGAAAGAGCCCTTTGAGCCTGGGAACTGACTTTCATTCAAGAAATCAATTTGGCTCAATTCTCTAAATAGTTATCGATTGGTCACCAAATGTCAGGTACTGAGCAGTACTTGCAAGCAGCATGGGGTAGTAGCTGGCAGTGAGGCCAGTACCAAGCTGACATAGATGACTTGAAGTTTGGGGCCCAGGGACTAAGGTCTCAAGGAGGAGTAACCCAGAAAAGTACACATGGAGTACAGGAATTACTCATTGATGAATTTTTTGCAAAAACATGAATTCTTTCAATTTAATAGCATATATAGTCAGTGATTTTTTTTCTTTTCTTTTCTTTTTTTTTTTTTTTTTTTTGCCTAAAACAGCATTAGTACAAGTGAACTTTCAAATAAAGCATAAGATCCAGGTGAATTATTTAAAACAATGAACCTTTTGCTATGAAACAGTGGTAATTGAAACTTTTTTGTCCTTCTGGGCTCTCTTAGAACTCATTTTCAGCTCCGGCTGCCTGTTGCCAGCTATTTCTGTTCTCAGCACTGAATGCGTCATGCCTGCTGTTCTAGCTACTGCTCCCTTTGAAGATGATACTGTTTTCACTACCTTCCAGCAAAGGTCTGCCTGGTTTGCCTCAGAGTTCACCCAAATGAAACTTGGCAGTGGAGGTACATCCTATCTTTTCATCTGGACTGTGGCTTTTCCATGATGGTCTATTACTAGATAACCACTCTCAAAAGTAGAGAACAGCAGTTATTTACTTGCTTAAAATTCTGCAAGTTGGCCTTGGGCTTGGCAAAGGACGCTTATTGCTGCTACTGGTGGCATTACCTTGAATGGCCCAAAGAGTAGTCCCCTGTGTGAGGCTGGCAGGTACTACTGCCTGTTGGCCAGGAGCTCAGCTGGGGCAGTCTGCAGGGATGCCTCAAGTTCTTCTCCACATGGCTCACTTGAGGTTCTCATGGAAGCTGGATGCCAAGAGGGAGCATCCTAAGAGACAATACACCACTGCAGATCTCCTAAGGCCTAGCCTCAGAAGTTATGCTGCATCACTATGGCACATTCTGTGCCTAAACAGGGTGCAAGGCCAGCCTAGACCCAGCCTTCAAAGGGAAGGCTTCATAAAACATTAAAAGTCACCTTTAACACTCTACAATGATCTTTCTAACTCTCAAAAAAATGTCTGTTCTTTTAAAAAATAAATTCCTATTTTTGTCTCGTGGATTCTCTTTCTTTTAAAATATTTACATATTTCTGACATCTTTAAGTCCCCTTTGGATTGCTTCATTATCACTGGTGGTGAGCTTCCTTGCTGCTTTGTGATTTTTGCCTGCGAGCTCATCTTCATGGGAGTCATGTGCAAGCCCCCAGTTGGTGGAGACTACCCTAGAGGATTTGCAATCTGGCCTCTGCCAGCTGTTCGTAGCTTCCTCTTCTTCTTATTTTAAAGATTTTATTTATTTATTCATGAGAGATACAGAGAGGCAGAGACACAAGCAGAGGGAGAAGCAGGTTCCCTATGGAGAGCCTGACGCGGGACTTGATCCCAGGATCCTGGGATCACAACCTAAGCCAAAGGCAGATGCTCAACCACTGAGCCACCCAGGTGCCCCTGTTTGCAGCTTCTTTACAGATTTAGAATGATACCTAAACCACTGTAGTGAAGTAATTTGAAAAGCTAACAATGGTGTGTTCTCGGATTGGAAGAAAGTCATCCCACTAGGATGAGGAAAACAGTGACACTAGCGTTCTGTTAAATATGCCACAGCCACTGTCTGTATTTTAGGTGGCCAACATTTTTCTCAGTTTGCCACTTATCTTTTTTCTCATGAAAAAAGATAACATGACACACAGCAGTTTTTATGGTATTAAGGGTTGGAGTTGTCAAAGTTGTCTTTCGTGTCTTCCAGTTTGGTGAGAAAGGAAGATTTTAATCATTCTGATTAGTCTCATTAGGGTCTTCACTACTCCATCACCTGCTAGTGTACTAATTCTACTAGGTTTGTGATTGTTAATTCTTCAATTTTTTTTTTTTTGGCCATGGTCATTCCTATATTACATGACATAAACAAGGGCTAGAATGCATTTCCCAAAGAGAAGCACCATGGGCACATCCCCTTTTCTCTAGAAAAGAACCAAATCATGAAATCAGAGCTACTGTTATCTAGTGGGACACTTTAGCTAACAAATGGTATACTCATCTTCCCATGTTCCCTCAGGTGATTCTTTAATCTGTTTCTGGCACACTCCTCACTAGGCAGACAGTGTAGGGGAGGCTATGGGCAAGAGGAAACTTCTGTTGGAAGTCTTTCTAGGACTCCTGCTACTACCCATAGGGAAAGGGGTGCAGTTCACTTTGTATAGAACTTAGATTGAAGGACAAAATTGGTCCTTTTCATTCAGTTATAGACGTGCACAGCTCACCAGGATCATAAGACCCAGGAGTTAAAAGCCACAGGTTCAGAGAAACAAGCACCTTTTATTGCCAATCATTGTTCTCTGAGCTTAATGCCTTCCAGGACTCATCCAAGGGCAGCAACATATTCAAAGAGCTTAACATGTCCATACTCTAGCCCCTATGGCTGGCTTAGGATTCACTCACTCATGTCTCTGAGTACAATTTGCTCTGCTCTGAATGCATATGGCCCCCTGGCCCCCAGACCATGGTCCCAGGCTCCATATTTCTGTGACTTTCTCTTTCAGGAGTCGGAAAACTTTGTAAAGGACAGATAGTAGATATCTTGGGCTTTCAGAGTCCCTGGGTGACTCAGTTGGTTTAGTGTCTGCCTTTGGCTCAAGTCATGATCTCAGGGTCCTGAGATAGAGCCCCACATGGGGCTCCCTGCTCAGTGAAGAGCCTGCTTCTCCCTCTCCCTCTGCACTCTCCTCTCTCATGCTCTCTCACTCTCTCTCACTCTCAAATAAATGAATAAATTCTTAAAGAAAAAGAAAAAATATTTTAGGCTTTCTGGACCCATAGATCTCTATTGCAACCACAAACTGTCATAGACAATATCTAAACTAGTGGATGTTGCCAGACTTTGGCTGATGGGCAATAGTTTGCCGACCCCTTTTCCAGATAATTTGGACAAAGAATTTGGTTCTTTGGGTCAGAGGTTCACTCCTGATCCAGTCATTTAGTGTAAAAGATTTGGAGTTGCCCCTTTGGGTACCTGGGCTAGGAGGAAGGATGGACCTTTCTAGCAGGGCAGCACAATTTTGTTCTCTGTGAATGGGGCAGAGGGAATTTGCATATCTCACTTCCAGACTTCAGTATGATTATGGATGAAGAAACTCCAAAACACTGAGCATGCTGGGCCCACATTAAACTCCACAAGAAAATGAAGCAGTCCCAATTCTGAAATGCCTGGATGCCCATAATAGTGGCACAGATGCAGGCATGCAGATGTCCACAGATGGTGACAGGACCACAGCACTGGTCCACAGAGCTGCCATACGGCAGCATAGGCTCTGAGCCCCTGGCCAGTCAATGCCTCCAAGGGTGCAGCCTAAGGATTGAAGTCCCTGTTGTAGGAATAGTGTTGCTGTTTTCTTGTGTCATGCCCTCTGGTGTAACCTAGGCACACACCATTTAAAGTTCTACTTTAATAAAACATCTCTGCACAGCTCCAACCTGTATCATCCTGAAGCCAGGGTTGGCATGGAATGAGCTGGGGCTTGGGCATGGACTGTGGGCATCTGATGTGTTCCCTCACTGGTAACAAAAAGCAGCACTTTTACGTACTGACATATCAAAACCTCCCTTTTGTACATATCTACATTTTGAGGACACAGCAGAATCCGTATAGAGTCAAAGAAGAAAAAAACAAGTGTGGTGTGGAAAAGTGCAGTCTCCATCCCAGAATGTGGAGCAAAATCCCACAAATTGCCATTGCCTGGTGGCCAAAGCCTGGTGTGTATCCCACAGGAGGGACGTGGGAACCACGAAATAGTCACCAAACCCAGATATCTGAAGAGGAACTTTGGAAGAGCTCTTTGGGAGCTAAAAGGACTTGGATGAATTTTAGGGAAGATTAAAGTTCTTTATACAATGGGAGGTAGTTAGCAGAAGACTACTCAGAGGAGCTCACTGGTTAAACACTTGAGTGATTATGCTCTCTTCCTGATTCTAATTGAAGAGCTACTTATTCTACATTTGCTCTGTCAGTTCTCTGTAAGGCTTTGAGAAGATGCAAAATCAAGGGGGTAGGAAAAAGGAACCACATTTGCTGAGGACCTATGGAGTGTTGGATGTTTCCCTCAATTATCTCTTGAACCCCTGGAACAGTCCTGAGAAGTAGATTTTGGTATTCTTACTCTTTAAGGTGAGCAAGCCAGGACTACAAGCATTTTGAGTAACTTCCCCAAAATAACTGTCAGTGTAGCAGAGCCAGAGCTCCAAGCCAGTTTTTCTAAAGCTAAAACGTACTGCCTTTCCACTAAAATAGAGGTTCTCCATTCCATCAGACCCAAGGATCTTCTTCTTCTTCTTTTTTTTTAAGATTGAATTCATTTATTTAAGAGAGAGAGAAAAAAAACACAGGCGAGGGTGGGGGGGAGCAGCAGAAGGAGAGGGAGAAGCCGACTCCCCACTGAGCAGGGAGCCCGATGCAGGGGCTGGATTCCAGGACTCTGGGATCATGACCTGAGCTGAAGGGAGATGCTTAACAGACTGAGCCACCCAGGTGCCCCCCAAGGCTCCTTTTTATAAGAAATATTTTATAAGTCCTTTTTTAGTCTCCTGAATTGAAATATCTACTGAAAATTAGCCTTCCCTTATACGGTAGCACTTAACATTTTAAAAAACAATGATACTTGCACAAAAATTTGTACACAAATGTTCATGGTAGCCTTATCCACAATAGCTAAAAAGTGGAAAAAATCCAAGTATCTATCAATGGATGAATAAATAAATAAAATGTAGCATGGGCATGAAGCGAAGTATTAGCAATAGAAAGGAATGAGGTGCTGACACGTGCCACAGCATGGATGAACTTTGAGAACTGTGGGTTAAATCAAAGAAACCAGGTACAAGTCGTACAATACGATGTGTGGTTCTGTTTATATGAAATATCCAGAACAGGTAAATCCATAGAGATAGACAGGAAGTTAGTGGTTGCTTAGGGCTGGGGGAATGGGGCACTGGGGATTTATTTATTTTTTATTTCCTTAAATATCTTATTGATTTATTTTAGAAAGAGAGCACAAGAGCTGGAGGAGGGGAAGGGAGAAGCAGACTCCTTGCTGAGCAAGGAGCCAGACATGGGGGCTAGATCCCAGGACCCTGAGATCATGACCTGAGCTGACCTTAGACACTTGACCGACTGACTTAATCCAGGTGCCCTGGACTGGGGATTTAAAGCAGGATTTCTTTTGGGGGTGGTGTGATGAAAATAAAAGTTATTATGGTGATGGAGGCACAACTCTGTACTAAAAACCATGGAATTATAGACATTACATAGGTTTGCCTGAAGTGGCTTTGCCGCAAGTGTGACTTCCATCTGGCTTGAGGCCACCTAGGGTCACCCTCTCAGAGACTCTGCTGCTCATCATGGGAGTGGAGTCACCCTCATCCAAGTGGTATTTACTTGTAAGCATTTCACATGTGACCATTGCTGTGCTCACTTCTTTTTATGAATTCTTATTTAATTTTCACAAGGACATCAAGATGTAGAGAAGTAATCGTTATTCCCAATTTCCAGATGAGGAAACACATCTGTGGATTTCAGTAAGTTGAGTGAGCTCTAAGAGCCCTGGAGCAGGGGATGTCTGGGGGCACCCAATATCAGCTTCCTACTCATCCCTTTTTCCCACTTGTAGGACAGGAGCAGTTTACAACCTGTCTGCCCAAACACTCTGTAGGACCCTGATCCCTGCCACTCCCCCTTCCCTTACACCCTCTGTGTTCACACCCACCTCATCCCACAACAGCCACTTCATCCGCAAGAAGAGCCAACACAGCTGCTCTACCAGGTGAGGCCCGCTACACAGACCATGCTGAGAGCAGGTGCAGAGCTGTCCTGAGGGCCAGCTTTGCTCTGGACACCTTCCATATGTGGACGAAAAGTCAAGCCACTTTTTCCAAGCCCCACAAGCCAGCCAACAGTCTCTGGGCCCACAAAAGGGCAGGAGCCCCGGCCCCAATGGTGTTCCACCAGCATGGTCCTGTCCTTCCCGCCTGCTTTCCTGCTCCCCTCATCACCCTGGAGCGTGGGGCTAAAAAGTCAGCAGGAGAAACTACCTACTCTGCTTTAGCTTTATTTTTAAAAGAGACAGAGGGGGATCCCTGGGCGGCTCAGCGGTTAAGCGCCTGCCTTTGGCCGAGGGCGTGATCCTGGAGGCCTGGAATCGAGGCCTGGAATCGAGTCCCACATCAGGCTCCCTGCATGGAGCCTGCTTCTCCCTCTGCCTGTGTCTCTGTGTCTCTCATGAATAAATAAATAAAATCTTTTAAAAAAAAAAAAGAAGAGACAGTATACATTTGCCACTTTTTCTCCAAGTCTCCATAAAAAGCACTTTGTTAAACAATCTAGGCTTAACAGCCTTACCACCTCTCCCATCCCCACCCCCAGCTCTCTGGCCTTGATCGCAAAGGAGGATGCTGAGCCCTGGAAGTGGGGGTGGGGAGAGTGCTGCTCCTCTGATTGCCACCTACACTCAGTAATGGACCAGCACTTCTCCAGCTTTTCCTTGGGAGGGAGTTAGCTAATCAATGCCTCTTCTCTGCATGGGATTGATATTAAAGCTGCAATCAGTGCTGTGGCCAACGAGGCTGCTCTGAGTCCATGGGGCTCCTGATTGCCAGGAAATGGCCCAGCTTCTGGATTGGGACCTTCCTCCTTCCACCTCTCCAGTACCATCTCCCTACAGGGGGAAAGCTGGAGGAGCCTGGGTTCTACTTGCTTAGAAGTGCAGTTAATGCCAAGCAAAAAAGTGCTTCCCCCCCCCCCCCCCCCCGGCAGGGGACAGGATAATTTTTCCTATCAGTGTAGTGAGGCAAACATATGTATGCACTTCCCCTTTACTCTTAGAGCTTCCTCCTCTGCTTCCCAGAGCTCTGGACTAGGAATCAGGAGATAAGCTCATCCCCTTGTAGGATGGTGTTTGTGGGGATGGACTGCCTGGATCACCACCTGGGTAATCTTGGGTAAGTTACTCAATTTCTCTGAGCCTTCAATTCCTTATTTTTTAAAGGATTTTTAAAATTTATGTATTTATCATTTATTTATTTATGTATTTATGTATTTATTTATTTATTTGATAGAGAGAGGAGGAGTGAGGAGCAGAGAAGCAGAGGAAGAGGGACAAGCAGATTGCCCACAGACTGGGGAGCCTGACACCAGACTTGTTCCCACAACCCTGAGATCATGATCTGAACTGAAGTCAGGAGTCCAACATTCAACTGACTGAGCCACCCAGGCACCCCAAATTCCTTATTTTTAAATGAGGATGATAATGCTACTTCCTCCACCCGGATGCGGTGAGGACTGTATAAGGGGTAAAGCATGTGAAGTGCCTAGCACGCAGCAAAAGCTCAAGTCATGTTTCCTATTCTTACTACCATTTTCTCCCTCTTTCTGGAGGAATTTCAGAAGGCTCCTAACTATTCTTTCTCTGTTTCTTCACCTGTGCATTGTGAGTGATAGTGCATTGGAAAGCATTTCACAAATGCCAGAAACTTCTAGGAACTAAAAGCATTGTATTGGCATATTCCATTGAGGGGAACAAGCCAAGTGAGTGAGGGACAAGGAAGCCTGTGAGCACGGGCTGGCAACAGGCAGCAGCTGTGGGTGAGGGCGGGCACAACACGGGAATGGGAAGGAACAGAGCTGCGAACTTGAGCCAAAGGGTCCCCGCAGCTTTGAAAGCTCCCTGGAGCCCTCAGCTCTCCAGGGCGGCCCCCAGGTGGGGCGGCTCTCTGGGAGGGCTGGACCAGGTGTGGTTTCCAAGGAGAGGGAATGTTCACAGCCCGGTGCTGGGCATATGGCAGATGTGTAAACATTTGTTAATGAAGAGATCACGGCCCATTTCTCCTGCAGTGGTCAGAAGAAGTGGCAGCATCACCAGGGAGAAGCTGGAAGGGGAACTCCTGGATGTTTCCAGAACCCAACTTATGCAGCTTCTGCTAATGGAAAACTAGTTTGCTCTCCTAAACAGGCCACCAGGGCAGACCTGCTCCCCAGAAGGCATCATCCCTCAGGCCAGGAAATGCCAAGAGGCTGATGGAGAAGAGCGGGCTCTTGCTCCCCCACTCCCTCCTGCAAAACAGGGTGGGATGCTGTGTTTGCAGGGGCAGGGCAGCTGGGTTTGTAGTCCCAGGGGTTCTTAGAATCTCCATGAAGCCTACTGATATGGATTATAAATATGTCCCATTAAATAAGTTCAACATACCTACTTTTAAACTGAAATATTTTTAATTCAGTTTGTTCAAAGTTGATGCCGACTGGTTCACCAGAAAGCCAACTCTGAGCGAGACAGTGTTGTGTAAGAGGGTTATTGGAACGAGCTCTTGGGATCAACACCTATAGAAAGGAAGGAAGGATCGGGACTGGGTAGAGGGCAAAGTGGAGCTATGATGCTCTAGAGGGTTCTGGATGTGGGATGACCTTCCACAGCTGTCCTCGCTGGGGGTCAACAACTGGGACCTCTTACTCAGGCATTGTCCAGCCGCCAGGGGTGGGGGCATGACCTTGGGTAAGGTGACTAGTGGCAGCTGATGCAGTAAACCTCTTCTCCCAGAACTGAGGTCTGGTTCCTCCCAACACCCACCACAGTGGGGGAGCATAAGTTAATAGGAAACCATATTATTGGGATAAAATAGTCGCCTCCTGCCATCCCTGCCTATTTCCTTGGCACGTGGAGAGCACTCATTCTGTGAAATGACATCATTTGTTCATCACTTTATTTTCTGTATCTTTTTTTAGACCCTTGGCTCCCTGAGTTCAAAGCTACATGAGTCAGATGATGGGAACTTTGTCTTTGCAGACCAGCACCTGGACCATTTCCTGATGCATAACAGTTGCTCAACAAACATTGAACAAGGTAACTAGATGAGAGGTTGGCCAGATGCCTGACTTGTGTCGTAGATGTTGGGAGTCAGAGAAAGAGGGGAGCGAATGTGCTATGCAGCCATGTTCCAAGGCTGATGACTTGGGGACCCAGGGCAGTAGGCTGGACTTGGAAACACTGTGCCTGAGGCTATCACTGGGGGCTGGCAGCCCCTCCAGTCTCTGGGTGCCTGATGAGTCTTCATCCAGTCTGGGCCCCCCTGGGGAAGAGAAGCAGGCAACAGGCACATCACGTCCTTCCTTCACATTCTACAAGGCACCGCGCTGTGGTGACGTTGGCCCCAGCCTTGCCAAGCACCGAGCCCTGCTCCCTGCAGTCCCAACACCTGGTGTTTCAAAAGCAGTGTGAGTGGGATGTCTGGGTGGCTCAGTGGTTGAGCATCTGCCTTGGGCTCAGGGCGTGATCCCAGGGTCCAGGGATCGAGTCCCCACATCAGGCTGCCCGCAGGGAGCCTGCTTCTCCCTCTGCCTGTGTCTCTACCTCTCTATGTCTCTCAATGAATGAATAAATAAAATCTTTTTTAAAAAGGCATAAAATCGGCAAGAGACCCACGTGGTACACGGGGCCCTTACTGTCACCGTCCCTGCCACAGTGGATCCTTTAGCATCAGTGCTAACAACAGGGAGCATGCCAGCTGTCTAAGTGGTCCTGACATCCCTGCCTTCACCTCGGGGTCTTGCTTTGTTTGCTTCTCACGAGCAGTTGGAGAGCTAACTTCTGGTCAGTATTCAACTAAATAAAATCGGATTTAGTGAGATGGAAGATTCTTCTTCTCACCCTTTCTCAGAAGAATCAATCTAATTCATGCTGCTGGGACTTTGGTAATCTCCTCCTCCCTCTTTCAACTGAACACATTAGTGACATAGACTTTTTTTTTTTTTAAGTTATTCAATGGTTGGAGCAGTATAGGGAGCTACTTCAGGACGTGCTATCAGCCCAGAGATCCTCCTAGAACTGGCACTGCTTTAACAAGACTGAAGTGGTTGCTTTTTGTGCTTGGACAACCCAGCCAACCCCAAAGTCCCCTTGGGGCCAGCCCCTTCTGGACCAGAAGACCCAAGGGCCCAGCAGGAGGATGGGCGGGGGTGGGGGCGGGGAGAGGTCAGGGTGCTGGAAGGTGCCCAGAGGCCTATTCTCATGCAAACATTCGGCCCAGCTGTGTAGGCTGGGGTGTCCACTGTAGCTCAGCTGTGTGCTGAGGGAAGATCTGTTTGTTCTGGGGCTGCAGGCAGGCTGTCCCCAGAGTGTACCATCCCTCCAACCAGGAATCCTCTGGGGCCTTTATCTTCTGTAATTCTTGTGCTTTGACATCTGGTTCCTTGCCGACACTGGAAGGACGCCCCTCCCAGGGCTAGCCAGTTCCCAGAGATAGGAAACAGTTCACCTGGGAGCGTGCTTTTCATATGCAAACAAGCCAATCGGGTGCCCACTCATGCGCCTGCCCACCTCTTCTGTGGGCTCTCACACTCAGGGTCACTGTGCCCCTGCCCTAATCACACCTAGGCCAGGTACCAGACAACACAGGACAGCCACAATATTCCAGAACCCACCAAGATGATTCAAACCAGCCAGTCCTACACTGCTTACCGTGCCTTGTCTCTTCCTTCTCGTGGAAATGCCCATGTTCTCCCTTCTTTCTTCTGCCTCCTGACTGAGCACGGTGCCTCCTGTGTGGCCTGTGAGGCGTGGTGTCCTCCCCACTGTGAGTAACCAGCTACCTTTGCAATGGCAGGTGTCTCCTGATCTATAGACCTCACCATGCCTCAATATAAAACATATTAGGCCATAAAAAAAGAATGAGATGTCGCCGTTTGCCATAACATGAGCAGACTTTGCTGATGTTATACTAAGTGACAGGTCAAATGAAGACAAATACTGTGTAATCTCACTTACATGTGAAATCAAAGAAACAAAAACCAACCAACCAAACCAACCAAAAACCCAGACTCTTGGACACAGGGAACAGATTGGTGGTTGCCAGAGGTAAGGGGTGGAAGGTGAGCAAAATGGGTGAAACGGGTCAAAAGATACAAAATTCCAGTAATAAAATAAAATAAATCACAAGGGTGTCATGCACAGCATGGTGACTGCAGTTAATAATACTGTCTTGCAAATATAAAGTTTTTAAGAGACTAAACCTTGAAAGTTCTCATCAGAAGAAGAAAAGCCTTTTGTGACTATGTGTGGGGACAGATGTTTCCTAGACTTACTGTGTGTATATCATTTTGCAACATATACCGTTAGCAAATCATATTGTACACCTGAAGCTAATATAATATGTCAATTATGTCTCCATTAAAAAAAACATATATTGGCCTCCTAGGCTCTCTCTTGGAAGACAAAGCCCTCCTGCTGCTCACTTTGAGGCAGGAAACCATCTCGCTTCTCATTTCTGACTACAGCTGAGACCATGCACCCTGTGTCCATGCCAGCCTCAAAGATTATGCTTTACACTGAAGTTTGAGCTTTTATTCTAACTCTTTAAGAGTCAAATTTATTGGGGCACTTGGGTGGCTCAGCGGCTGAGCATCTGTCTTTGGCTCAGGTCGTGATCCCAGGGTCCTGGGATTGAGTCCTGCATCGGGCTCCCCGCAGGGAGCCTGCTTCTCCCTCTGCCTGTGTCTCTGCCTCTCTCTCTGTGTCTCTCATGAATAAATCAAATATTTTTTTTTTAAAAAAAGAGTCAAATTTATTTGTGAGGAGCAAAGAAATCTGAGACACAGTTTGTAGGTCTCAAATGCTCTGTTCTACGGGACCATGGACCTTGGCAATTCTGGTGATGGTGGCGGGCGGTGACCCACATTCCAGACCCTCCAGCACTACCCGGCTCCAGCCCACGCTGACCAACTCACAGAAGCACATTTGCTGCTCGTCCATGGTCGGAGTGAGACAAACAAGTGTAGATCCCAGCTGGAGTGAATTTTGGCTGCAGCAGGGGAGCTTTATGGCCTGTGCAGGTGCAGCGGTTCCATCCTGCCCTCGCTTTGTGTGTGAGTGGGCTGGGTGTGCACACCACGCAGCTCACTGAGCAGACAGCTTGCCCAGTACCCAGCCTGTGCCAGGAGGAGGCTGGGAGACCACCAGGAGCCTCACAGCCTGCTTTGAATTAGATCTCCACTTTATCCCGTCCACATGCAGGAGACACACATGAAAAACTAAGGCACCAGAAAGAGAAGAAAATTGCATCCTTTCTTTGCAACCTCCTGGGTGCCTCTGCCTTTCCCACTCTGTTTTTAGCAGTCTGGGAATGGACTTGGGCTCTGGGCTCAGGAAGTCCGAGTTGGGAGTGTGGGGGTCTATTTGGAGCATGTCACTAAGGCAGAGCAGGACCCTGAAGGTAGCAGGAACCACAGCGAGGGTCTAAAAGCTCTGTTCCTCCCTTTACAGCTTGTAAGCAGGTGGAAAAATGGGTCAGCCTCCTGGGCCTTCCCCTGTGCTCCCCAGAAAAGCTGTATGGGGCACTGGCCAGGCTCCTGCTCTGCCTTAAGAACAAAGAGGGACAGGGCAAGAAGGAAGGCACCACAGGGTCCCCTCACTGTGGGGTCCCTCTTGGGTGCTGCTCTCACTCTAGCAAGTGACAAATGTTAAAGCATTGTTTCAAGACCATCTCCATTTAGGATTGTCAATGTGGGACTGAGGACAGCTGCAATTTCTTGATTGAAAAATCAGGGTTCTCCTGCCTTGGATTTTCTTTCTTATTTCTTTTTTAAAGATCTTATTTATTTATTCATAAGAGATACAGAGAGAGAGGCAGAGACATAGGCAGAGGGAGAAGCGGGCTCCCTACGGGGTCCCAGGACCCCAGGATCACAACTTGAGTCAAAGGCAGATGCTCAACCATACAGCCACCGAGGTGTCCCGCCTCCTGGGATTTTCTGTTGTGACTTTTCATTCTTACATCTTTTCAAAAGAAAAGGTATCATCTGTTTTCCCTTCGAGTTTGCATGATGATTTTCTCTGGGAAAATCTTTTTGCAATCAGGGTGTTAAGAAGGGTGGTCGACAATTGCGAGCTCAGGTGGGAGGTGAGCCAGCACCGGGTGGCAGAGGCTTGAGGGAGGCTTTAGTCCTGCCTGTGTTTCTCCCTGTCCTAATAAACCAGGGCTCGATGATTCTCTTCCTGTATTTTCAGTAGCCAGGTTTTTTTTTTTTTTTGTTTTTTTTTTTTTGCACTTTGACTCCTCTCCAACACCTGACACATGCCTGACAATTGCTGGCCAATGCCACATGCAAGGTAGACCCCAAATGACGGATGTGAAACTAAGGAAAAGTAACATTGGAAGGTGGTCCTGCACAATCCAGCCGCATGTCCGCCCAACAAGCAGAGGTGATTCCTGGATGATTTGGCCCCTGCCTGGCATTCCTGAGATGGACCGTGAATTAGCCTCATTGTTAGTTCCAGGCTTGTGCATGGCACAGGCAGGAACATCATCATTGTAATGTGGCTTAGTGGGAAGATTCCCCTCTTAGGAGTCGTTCTGCTTCTGTGTTAGGATTTTCTGGGAGGCTCTGGCCCTCTCCATACTCAGGCCCCTGGCCATCTGGCCATTCCAGTGGGTTTTGGGACACGCAGCTCCCGGTCTCCTCTCTCATGATTCCCTCCTCTCTCATGATTCCCAGCACTTAGCTTCCCTGGGCCCTGAATTCAGGCACAGCTCCCTTCACTTCTACAGCATGTGAATCAAGATGTGGGTGGATTGCCAAGTCCTAGAGGACCTGAGAAATCAGTCTACTCTCTTCCTTGAAGGTATCTTTCTTTTAGAGATATGTAATAAATTGCTACAAACTGAATGTTTATATCTTCACCAAATTCTTATGCTGAAGCCCCCCTAATGTGATGATATTTGGAGGGGGGGGCATAGGAATGGTGATTAGGTCATAAGGGTGATACCCTCATGAATGGGATTCCTGCCTTTAAAAAAGAGACACCAAAGACCTAGCTTGTCCCTTCCACCATGTGAGGACACGGTGGGAAGATAGCCCTTTGTGAACAAGGAGGCAGGAGGTCACCAGACACTGAATCTATCAGCATCTTGATCTTCGTTTTCTGGCCTCCAGGGCAGTGAGAAATAAACGTTTGTTGCTTAAGCCACTCAGTCTATGGGCCTTTTGTTATAACAGCCTAACGGGACTAAGACAAAAATTCTAATATATTCACAAAACAAACACAAAAGCCCACAGCCTTTGAGGAAAACACACTGGCCTTCAGCTCAGCAGGTACACATCTTGTGTTCTTGAACTTGGCTGGGGGACACGGGGTGCAGAGGAGTTGTGGGTGTTCAGGTTCTCCAGCAAGCAGAGGCCAAGGTGGGATTAGACCACAGAGATTTATTTATTGGGGAAATGTCTGTGAAGGATGAATGTGGAGGGAGCAGCAGGCAAGGTGCGGCAGCAGGCAATGATGCTGGCTGACCACTTGTGGAAAGCGACAGGAAAGGAGACTTGGGTAAAAAGAGCTTGAGTAAATCCTGGTCTGAGTAAGTCCCAGTCATACCAGTGGAAGGTCCTAGAGCACCGGATGCCCGGTAGAAGCCCAGGAGTGAGGGTGTCATGGCTTTGGCACGAGCACTGTGGTGGCCCTATAGGTGTGGGTCGGCAGGTGTAGCAGGTGGAGGCAGTCACCCCTGCCCCCCATCATTTTCTCTTGAACCAGCATCTCAAAAGGTATCTCCTGACTATCATCTTGAGGGAAAATGAAGGATTCTTGCTTAGCTGCCTGCCTCCCTGGTCCATAGGCTGTATCTGTATATACTCCAGATCTTTCATTATTGCTTACAAATCGGCAATGGCTCCTATTTGCATACAGTTGAGTTCCATCGCCTAATACAGCACCAAGGCCGGCCACTACCTGGCCTTCTCCCTGTTCAGCTCCTGTGCCGAAATCCAGAGAGAGATTTCAGGTGTGGTCTTTACCAGATACTATTCCAGGTGAATGTGATCGTTTGCTCTACGATGAGCCAGAATTCTGCGCTTTATCTCCCCACAACTGCATCTGGTCTAACATGGGTCATATCGTGTATTTATGGGGGACATTACTATGAATCAAAGTCCCTGTATTTAGGAAGGTGTTACTTCAAGGCCCTGTGCAAATATCACCTCCCCTGAGGCCTCCTGAGCATCACAGACAGAATAGACTCCCCCTTCCCACTGCAATCTGTTGACCACGAGTGTAGGCTCCATCATGCTGTATACGGCCGTTGGCTCATGGAGGCTTATCTTTATCCTGTTTTTCCTACTTTGATAGCCATTAGAGGTGTCTTTTCCTATGGGATCTATGACAGCAGGGCTGCATTTGGAAGAAACAATCTTTTATCTGTCTGCACAGAATCTCATGCAATGGCAGGTAACCACATTTCCTGGCACTCAGTCTATGCCAGGTGTGTATGTGTGTGTGGGGTGGAGGACAGTCATGTCACACATGCCCCGACTGGTATGATTCTTCTTGCCAACAGTCAACCACACTGCTTGTGATTTCAAAACATTTATCGTTCATGCTTGTACCCCTTGCATGACCCTTGATCTGAGGTAATGGGAAGTGGATCAAACTCAAAATGTAAATTTTTTATTAATTTCATGTTTTTCCCTAAAGGTGAGAGCAAGCAATGGATTAGCAAGCTACATTTATTTTGAGTATAAGAAGTTTGGTTATCTGGCATCTGTGATCAGGATTTTGGAAACAAAAGTTTACTACCACAAAGCCAATCCTCACTTGAAAAAGTAACCAGAGAAGGTCAAAATTCCACTTGTAAAATCATTTTATTGGTATAAATATACATATGAATAAAATACCTCAGCCTGTAATGTAAGTGAATATTTGTGAAATGTCTTAAAAAGAGTAGTGTTTTGATTTTTACAGGTGTCCAAGTATTCTTTGTTAAAATCATACATTAAAAGCTAATATGCAGACAGAAATTAAAGGCTTCAAAAATCACGAATATTCATAAAACTTCATTCCAATCAACTATGTACATTCACCTGGGCACATGGTAGGATCAGCCATGGGCCTCTCTCTGTGTTCAACTGTGCTTCTTGATGATACTGCAAAGGTCACACTGACCAAATTTAAATTTACAATTCCACATCAGGAAGGAAGAAGTTCCCCATGGGAGAATGTAAAAACCATAGCCGAGATCTAATATATATAATTTCTACAAATTATTTATTAGTGTGCTTTGTTAATATACTTACACTGTGCAATTGCATACATCAAGAATAAATTGCTCTATTGAGTCAAGTGCAGATTTGACATGGGTACCTGCAGCAGTACCCCACTGTCAGCCGGTGGTGTTACCTGTGTATATGTATCCAGTTACTTTGTTTACCTCCAAAAACTCATCTTGCAGGGCAAACTTTAGCTGCCTCAGAGAAAATTCAAGTACAGCCCATGGATAATTGCTGGCATTCACTGAAGGCATGTGAAGGAATGCTTCAAAATCAAATGCCATCGGTGAGGAGAAGACCAAACAAATGTGTTTTGATCCCCTTCCCTGCCCCAAATGGGTCTGTTTCAGTTTTCAAAAAGTCAGTAAAGAAAGAAGGTGAAAGAAAAGAAAAAAGCACCAAGAGAAGAGCGTCGGAAGTAGGAAGAGGTGTTGTCCTCGATTCCTCTCTAATGGCTAACAGAGCACCCTGCGCAAACAGACTTCTGCACAGGGACCTTTACACAAAAATAAACTCTTTTTCTGCTTCTTCCCCAGAGTCACTAGACTTGCTGCCTTGGTGGCCATCTTTACTGGAGGACCATGGCTTTTGCTCTTGGTACTCCTGGGCCTGCTGGCCCCAGCTTCTCCTTGAAACTGAAACAGAAAGAGAAGGACTTCATTAGGGTCAATACACACAGTACAATCAGTGGTCTGACCAGTGATGGGGTGAGATGTGGGGGCCCCGACAGGTGGGAGGGCTCACAGGACTCAGGCACACACAGCTTACCAACTATGTTTAGAGACTTGAGATGAAAATTAAGAACAGACCAACAAAAACGGAAATGAAGTAAAACAAGAGAACATAGAGACCCCAGTCTATGAGAGGGCAAACCTGTCATAGCTGTGGTTGAGAATCTGGGGTGAGGGTGGGAGAAAGAAGGGGACTCCTGACCCTGCACACCCCGCCACCCCTGGTGCGGCCGAGAGAACAGGACAGCCTGGCAGAGTCGCAGCGGGACAGATGTCCTACTTGATGCCTTCTGCCACCATCTAGAGTTGGCTGCCTCTGCTTTGGGGCCAGGATGGGAGGAAGGGCCCAGCAATTGTGCTCAGGCCTTTCTGAGCTTCAGCAAGCCTCGGTTTTACTCTCTAGGAAATGAAGAATTTAAAGTCTTGTGAAAAAGGAATGAATCCTGCTGATGGTAGAGTCAATTTGGAACTAGGCTCCTGGGAAGAGAAGTGCCAGTCCTGCTGCCTGCTCTGATGACACATAAATGTGAAGGATCCCCTGTGGCTTTACAAAGTGATGATGGGAGGATAATTAGTGGAACTGAGCCTTCGGTATCTGTCATGTCAGGCACACTCTGCTGTATGATTGCTACTCCTCCCAACTACTCTGGAAGGGAGGTTTTGTAAAACTTGGAATCTGGATTTAAACTGGATCTCTCTCTTGGGTCACCTGGGCAGCTCAGTCGGTTGAGCATCTGACTCTTAGTCTTGGCTGATCATGATCTCAGAGTCCTAACATGGAGCCCCGCATCAGGCTCTGTGCTTAATTGAGTCTGCTGGAGATTCTCTCTCCCTCTCCCTCTGCCTGTCCCCCTGCTAGTGGGCTAAAATAAGTAAGTAAAATCTTAAAATAAAAAGTAAACTGAATCTTTCTCTTCAAAGACCATGTTCTTTACAACTAGAACTCAGCTTCACTGGTACCATATACCTCAAGGCTATTAAGGGTTATTACATATTACTCACCAAGCCTATTGTACAGATACCACTTAAGCTAAAAATACCATACCCCCATGTGTATTGCTTAAAAGAAGAAAAAGCTTCCTTATCACTCAGAAGTTCAAAGGATCCAACCAGGAACAGGCCTGGAGAGTAACAGGATTCATCTGATGCTTCTCATCAGCCTGATTTTAGCATTATGCTAAAAATTCATCTTGCCAGGAACTAGCTATTTAAATGCTTAATTCACTAAAGAGTGTTTCAGGAAGTAAAAGCTCCTGAAACCTAATAGTCAAAACACAAACATAATAAAGTACTTCCCTTGCAAATATGGTTGTCAGGGCCAGATTCTGATCTCTAGACAATAAACATTTAAATTTGGTTAATTACATTAAAGTGGAATTATCCAGTATTCTGAAAAGGATAAACCTTTCAAATCTCATCATAAAAATAAGTATTTTTCAAAAATTTGACCTCTTTTTACCCAACACTTTTGAGTAAATTCTCAGATGGAAGGGAAAAGTGATGAATAAATATCACAACTGATTTTATTCTTTAGTTTGTATTGTGTAAAAAAAAATTTCCTTTGAGAGCTGTCAACAAATCAGTTTGGGGCAAAAGGTAAATAATTTTCTATATATAGCTTGTCCTTTATCACAAAATCAATTTGATAGTAATACACAGAGTCCTCTAACTTTTCAGCTTCTGCATGTGCTATGAACAGGAGAAAGTAGAGCAAATTTTTATCTTCATCTCGAAGACACTGCAATAATCTGACCCCAAAATAGAGCATTACTAGGAACATCATGCTAGAAAATTCTCTTCATTCCCTTTTAAAACCAAAATGAATTGTTCTTGTGTATCAAGTGACTCAAAAATAAATTTCCAACATTCTAGGTTCAAAAGAAGAAATAAACACGGTGATACACTGCTTATTTGTCTTCAGAGCAAACATTATTTCCTCTAATTCTTAGATTAAAAAGCTTTTCATCTCTCCTAGTGGTTTAGTTTCCTCAAAATCCCAGGCCTACTTCATGTCTGTGACATCAGTGTCCTCTCTAAAAATGGAGAAATTCAGGCTATCAACAATGTTTATGTCACAGGTAAAAACCGACCAAGGTCGCTGGAGTGCAGAGTAGTGAAATTCAGAGAGATCCTACATAGGAATCTCCCTGCAGAAAGCAGACTGTCCTTCAATCCACATTCAAGTGACACTGGTTCTGAGTCCTCCAGGGCTGGGGGGCAGGAGTGGGGGTGGAGGACGTGGCAAGGACACAGCAAACATTAATAAGTTAACAGGTTGGGTTTTAGGTTGGTGACACAGACCCAATACCAGTCATGAAGGCATAAATTTTAATCTGTCCAATATGGTCACTGAGAGGAATAACAACATGGTCTCTCTAGAGGCCTGACAAAAGCAATTCACTAAGGCAGTGACTCTATTTAAAAATTCATTTTAGGGTCTCCTGGGTGGCTCGATTGGTTAAGTGTCTGCCTTTGGCTGAGGTCAGGATCTCAGGGTCTTGGGATGGAGTCTGGCGTCAGGCTCCCTGCCCCTCTTCCCACTCATGCTTGCTCTCTCTCAAATAAAGTATCTTAAAATAATTCATTCTCACAATATTCACTTTCATTGATTAAACTCTACCACTTGTGAATGTGATGAGACTAGCAGCGGGCTGGCATTTCCTTACATGGCAGGGAGGTCAACGAATGGACAAGAAGAGCAAGCAGGTGATATCAGGGAACGAAAATCAGACAAGTAGCCAATGTACTCTCAGAGCCTCTCGCCTTCTCATTAGTCCAAATCACTGGTGCAGACAACTTTGTAGGGGGAATGCTCTTTGTCAAGTTTGTTTTCCAGTCCTTAGGCAGCATCGATTTGATTACATATAAATAGGATGCTAATTACAATTTTATTGAGGTAGGTTTGGTCAAGCTTCCACTAAGGAATACTCCAAATAAGATTATGTCTGCTTGAAAACTCTAGAAATTATTTTAAAATATTTAGAAAATCCAGGCTTTTTACTAATTCAGATGAACCTTCTCCTACACAGTCTGAGTTAATGCTAAATGCTTGACTTTATGCAGGATTAAAAAAAAATCAAATTGTTTTACTACACTTCTCTAATGCAAGTATCTGTACAGTTAACATGCTGGGGGAGCTGTGTGTGTGTGTGTGTGTGTGTGTGTGTGTGTATACAAGTGTTTCTTGCCATGCCACGTACCATTAAAATTATAAAAAATACCTGAGTAAGTGAACAGGTAATTTATTCAATACAAACACTCTGCGTATATTCACACCTCACCTACAGTGCCAATGCCTAGTACAGAGAGGCTCAAATATGAAATCTGTCATTCTTAAAGATGATTTGACTTTGTATATATCACACATGCAAATATATATATATTTATGTGTATAGACATGTGCTAATTTTAAAGCTTCCAAAATGTGCATATAAATTCAGAATGAGAGATGCATTTGAAAATTGGAGCTTTTTTTCCACTTTAAGCTCCACTGACATTCATATTTCCCAGGAGGAAAACATGATGACCTTAAAAATAACATTTGCTAGCTGGCTCTGTTTTTTTTTTTATACTTTCTGGTAGGAGCCCAAACAGCTGACAATTGATAAATTTCTTTTCAAGAACTTATATAAGGGTAGTAGAACCCAGTTCTGGTGAAAAAAAAAAAAAAGTAGAATGGAGCACCAGCTTACCAAAAGCCATGGCCAACATATTGGTTGGCTACTGGTTGGATTATATAAGAATCAAGTGACATATAAAAGGAATCTTAGAAGATGGGCTGAATGAACAGGATACATCATGATACACACAAAGACAAAATCAACTATTTTTTTTTCCAGAAAATAGGACATACTCTAATGAAAACAACACAGCTTATAATGAAATGCATGACAGGAAATTCCAAAGTTACAGATATTTCCAGGAAAAGAAAGTAAGCATTGTACCTGTGCATACTAACAGAGCCACACAATTAAAACAGTAATCATGATACAAATATGCAGCATGCTTTGAGAACAATAGCCTCTGTTTGTTACATGGATACACGATTTAGGGAAAGAAGAAAGCTGTTTTAGCATAAACGAAGCTGCTCATAAAAGATCCAAAGGAAAGGACACAGCATGGTGTAACAGAATTGCTCTGCACAAAATGCCATTTGTTAACCAGGAACTAACTATTCAGAAAGCAGACTGCTTTGTGGTTCTCAAGAATGAAGACAGGCAACTGCAGGAATCGGCACTAACAAAACAAAACGAAAATCTTTTACATAAATTTACTTTAATTGAAGCTCCTGTAAAATGGCTTTTTTGGTTCCTGTCAGTATTTAAAGAAATCAAGGTAGAAAAGCAAATACAAGATGGTCCTGTTGACTTCCATCGAACTTTGATGCAAGCCCAACACAATGGGGATTGTAAACCAGAGAGGAGGTCATGGAAAAACCTGCGAGAGGCACAGAATTTCTTGCCTTCCTATGGTTTGGCTTATCCCTGTCTTCAACCTCCTTTTTTTTTTTTTAATTTTTATTTATTTATGAATTTATGATAGTCACAGAGAGAGAGAGAGAGGCAGAGACACAGGCAGAGGGAGGAGCAGGCTCCATGCACCGGGAGCCCGACGTGGGATTCGATCCGGGGTCTCCAGGATCACACCCTGGGCCAAAGGCAGGCGCCAAACCGCTGCGCCACCCAGGGATCCCATTCAACCTCCTTTGACTCTATCTCAAAGCCTTCCTGCAGGATCAGTGTGGTCCTGGGGGCAGTCTCCTTGAGCCTCGTGTGAGGTGCTTTCAGTGGCTTCTCAGAAGAAATGACACTGCATCGCATCAAGGTTCTTTGTTAATAATCAAGTGATAGAAGTCAGTCAATACAATAGTTCAAAATGCAAATTTCCTAAATCTAGAAACATCTATGTGACTTTATCAAAAGAGACAATATAGAGACAGAACTTCTGACTTAATATACTCTAAAAGTAACTCTGCCTCTCTTGAGAAAATAAATGTCTGAGGTGTTTATGTAATTTTTCTATCATTTGAAGATAAGAGATTTTTTTGAAAATGTCAGAGAAAATCCCTTGTAGAGAGAAGAGTTATTGTTAGCCTGTGTCTATAAAGTCCACTGTACAGAAAGTCCATGCGCATGCACATGTGTGCATTCCAATAAAACTTTATGTACAAAAGCAATGGGACATAGTGTATTTTTTTATTATTATTATTATAGGGTCAAACAGGGTTCTGCCGTAGTGGCCATGGAATCACTGTTATTTATTTAAGTTTTTAATTGAAGTATAGCTGACAGATTATTTAGTTTCAGGAATCCTTTAGAAGCTTCTCCTGGCCCAAACAGAATGTTTGTATGTGACCTACGCTGTGGGTCATGTCCTTAACTCCATCCAATCTACTCCATCATCTAGCTAGTGTGTGCCAGATACTCAGCAAGTCAGAGCACACAGCTCATCCAATGGCATTGCCCAAGAACGTTGGTTCCAAAGGTTGTTGCTTGTGGGGGGACCAGTAGATGCTTTATCATTGTTTTGGTTTTTAAACCTCTGTCAAGGAAAGTCCTCAAAGACAACAGTTCTCACTTGAGGCACTGTACATAAGTCAGTGGGTTGTTAAGCTGTAAGGTGGGTCATAAGACATAAACTATCAGTAACACAGTGCTCAAGTTTGAGAATAGTTTATCCTCTTGTAGTAAAGAAGTTATTCCTACAATAAGATCACTTCACTGACTTGCCATCTGGGGTGCTTTCTTAGAAGGCCATGAAGGGCGTGGGGTTATAGCTTGAATACTGGGCCACACCATGCCCTTAATCACTGGGAGTCTAAATACTCTCACATGTTAACCCCTCAGAGTTTTACAGGAAGAAAAGTACCCTGTTTCAAGGGAAAAAGTACTTCAAAGGAATCTCATATATCAGAATATTTTATATTTTTTCCCTTCTTTTCTTTTATGATACTTTAAGACTCCCTTTCAAAGATTTTTTCAAGGCAAATTTATAAAAAGTTATCAACCAGCAAGATCATAAGTACTGAGTCACAGAAAAGATGTTTTGTCTCTGAATCAGCTACACTTGCTCTAACATTTCCCAATGGAGATGAAAGCCCATTTGAAATCTGTCTTTTTTGTCTCCTGGGGCTATCTCCACCTGAGCAGAACACCAGAGTTTACCACAGTATCAAATGGAAGATGGGTGCCAGAGAGCAACTGCTATAAAATTGAATAAACCGTTCTTAAAGGTTGAAAAGTTAATTGGTACTCTCTCCTTCTCACTAAAGGGTCATCAAATGTCCAATGGAAGATCGTGGGCATGGTGTGAGGTCTAGCTTTTTACCGATCCTTGCCTGAAAGAGGGTAAGGTAAGATGGTTAGGCCAATACTCTTGAAAGGTAGAAACTCTGTTACTCTATGAATTTCTGATCCAATCCCAATTAAAATCTAACAGAAGAGTAGAGAGATAAAGAGGACAGGAGGCATGATCCCAAATATAAAAATAAACCTACATGATCAAAAAATTTGAAAGGACAAGTCGCCCTACTCAGAAGTAACTTGATTCGCATCAGGATAGTTTGTAATTTTAGATTTTTAAGTCAATGCTTTTTGCCCCAAAGGGAAGGGAAGGACCATCCTGTTGCCATTTATGATTAAAAAAAAAAAAAAAAGCAATTGTATGAATAATCCCTGAGCCGGTTGTGGGATAGACATTATTCAATTAAAGTCTGTTTTTGTTAGTGCCAGTTTGTAAGCTTTGGGTCAGTGAGGGATGATAATCGAAGGCTCTAACCATTTGTTGGCTGTGACTTCCTGTGCCCAATTGCATTCACTTCCTCTTCCGCAATGGTGGAGTACAGTTTTGAAGATCTTTTCCCTCCACTGGAAGGCTTGTCACTGTCATGATCTGAATGTCTTTTGTAATAATCTCCTCTTTGCACTACTGAGGAAAAGGGATTCGTTTTACCCTTTATATTAGCAAATACATCAATGTGCCGACATTAATATAAAGAATACTAATACTAAAAATTAAAGTACAAGAGAACCCACCCCATTTAGGATGTAAGGAACCTACAGCGTTGGTCCTACACAGATACACCATTATCTACAGAATTCAACAGCCAACATTATGGAAATGTGGTGCAAAATGAGGTGAGCTCCGAGTCTGCCCCCAAAAGGTGCTAACAAAAGGCCCCTGGGTTACCAATTTGATTTCATGATGGGTTAACAAAAATCACATTCACTATGGAATAATCCAGAAGAATCATAGCAATTTACCTGTTTCAGAAATTAGTTGGGCACGCTAGTCCAAAGGGAGGCACAGAACAAGGAAATGAAGTAACCAGCATGAATAATGCACAAGAAAATAGGAATGAGCACATCAGGAACATTTTCTAATGAAAAGGACAGGGCTCATAAGTGGCTATCATTTCTGGGCCAGCAGGGCCTGTGAGCTGATAAATAAACTGAAGTTGAACTCCTATCACCTTGGATGTTTACATACTGTTCTCAGACTGCGTGTGTATTTTCAGTTCAATTTCAATACGAGGTGACATCACCAGAGTGATCTCTGTGGTTAACTTATTATGGATCCCAGATGCAAACTCTCCAGTCCCTACCTACAAAGATGGGGCATGAATCACTTAGAGCGTCTGCTCTCTGCAGGGTGAGGGGCGAGAAGAGGAACCAAACATCTACCCCAGAGCTCTGAAATGTCTAAAGAGCAAATAAGTTCCCCAGGAAAGAACACCTGATTCTTCCCAAAGCAGCTAAGGGCATGCTAGTGTTGTTCATCCATTTTAACTGGAGGTGCGCCATGTTCCCTGTGCTCAGGAGGCTGGTGGGTACCTCCAAGCCTTGTTTTAATCATGAGCATCTAAAAAACATCACTTTCCATAAATGTCAAGCAATTTTCGAAACGTCCTTACAAGTAAGATTGCAAAGTTGGCAGCTGCAGAAAGAAGGGAAAAAGAGGGTAGGAGTGGGGGAGGGGCTGCCAGGGACATGTACTGGCTCGAGTGAGTCTGACTGGACACCACCGAAGGTTCTTCTTTCTACACTAAGACTTCCAAGGGCTGTGGCTGTAACACCAAGCCCTGTATTTGTTCATTCCATGTAAGAGGACTAGAGGCCCCAGCTACCTTTCATGGCTTTAGTTGGTCTGTTTGACATGAGTGGTTTATCGGCTTTGGTCAAAACCCTATCTTCTTTTATCTATAGCCAATAAGCTATAAGCCAAAGCTTATACCCACCAAATGAATCTGCAAAATGGAGAGGGGAAAGCAGGGAGTATTATTATTTTTTTAATTTATTTTTTTATTATTACTCTCCCAAGTCACAAAGATAGTACTCAGAAATACTTTCTATTAACTGTGACACAAGACTACCATTAATAAAAGAAAAAAATAAAAGAAAACATGCCAATGGAGGAATATGTCAGAGCCAAAAAGTTTAAGAATTCTGAGGCATCAGACATCTAAGATAAAACAAAGCAGCCCCAAACCATAACAAAAGCCATCTGGTCATGGGTAATGACTCGTGTGGCTCTGGAATTTCTTTATAAGCAGGGGCTTAGAGATGGCAATTATATTACTTTTTATGAAGTACAGAACCCAAAAGTCAATGATGTATTTGACAGAATGAGGGAGGCGGGTGAAAGGAACGGTGGATGCTGAACCCACCCCAAAAACCTCACCTCTACTGATCACTCTTGATCTGATTCTGGGAGATGGTACCCAAGTTCCAGGATATTCTTGCTCTGCTGCTACCCCAGCAAATTAGAAGCAGCAAACTGGGTATAGTGATTTCCTGAAAGTCCATGAGAATAAGGAATGTCTGACCTCATGATGGAGCAAGCATAAGGAACTACAAGGTCTCTCGGGCCTGCAGGGCTGCTTGTGAGCCACAGCAATGGTAATTTACAACCAGTACGAGCTTTGCTTGTAAATAAGGGGACCTAGAGGCCTGTAAGTAGCACCAGATGAGTCACAAAATATTGAAGGCATTCCTTACCTGCTGGGAGCCAGTTCAGGAGCACCTAGTGATTACAAAGAAGTTAAACCTTGGGTTGGGGTGTCCAGTATGCCTTCAGTCTCTGTGTATGGTCCTTTATTAAGCTCCAGTGTCATCAATAATGTTGAATCAAGTTTCTGAGTGAGGAAACTGCTCTGGTTCCAAAATTTTATTCGAAGGGATGCTGATTTAAATTCTAAGATATTAGTTAAGTCCAAGATTAATTCCTTTCTCTTGAAAGAACTCTCCTCGGAGAAAGTGAACGTAAAGAAAACATTTCTTACCTTCCTGGGAAAATGTCCTGGGACTGGGCTGGGGGCTACTCTGGCCATCTCTCTCCTTGTCCGAAGGAACTTTTTTCAGGACAGGTGGAAGAAGAGCAATTTTAGAGGAGCCGGGGCTGGATGGAGAGTCTGGGATGTCCTCTGGGGAGACACAAACACATGAATCAAAATGTTCCATGAACTGGATTCCTAAAACATAAGCCAGGTGAATCTTTAAATACTAACAGCCAATAATTTTTTAAAAGCATCATCGAATTTTTCTGGCTGAAACTTAATTTTGTGTTCCTGCAAGTAATATCTACAAACAGTAGGGGAAAAATAATTAAAACTCATGAAAGGTGAAAAATCTCTAAAACTCACAGATAGAGGTGAATTTATCTTACAGATGCAGAAAATTTTAATGAGCTGATACTTGAAAATTACACTGTAAGTGAACTCAATGTTCCTTCTGCCTCAAAAGACACACAACCAAAAGACACAGAAGCTGTTGGATTTTCTTCAAATATGTAATATTTATGATCCCCTGCCTCTACCTACTGATGAATCCAGTGAAGTGGTCATGAAATACATACAAACATATTCCTATGGAATGTGGGTGCATGTACCTATCTACACATACTGAGAACACCACGAGTAACTTGGAATCACTGACTTTTAGAACCAAAAGGACTTTAGTGATCACTGTATAGGTGAAGAGATTAATAAATGAACTGCTGAAGGAAATGACGACAAAATTGGCTATGATTAAAACTCTAGTTTCTTAATTCTAAAGGCTGTTCTATTTCATTTTGACTGAAAGGATTTCCTAAATTGTGCTCCTTCTTCTGCTCTGTTGCTGGCGAAGTTATTTGAACTTGGCATGTGTGTCTGTGTGTGTGTGTACAGAGAAGATAATTTTTGGTTAGGTTCTCCTCAGCCTTCTACTTCCAATTCAACTCTCCTACATGCTTCACTACCTGAACAGGACGCAATAGAGCTCTCCCTGCCCAGACAACCTCTCAGAGCCATGGAGAGGAAATGAGAGAACGGATTTCAAAGTGTCTGTTGAATTCTCAAGTGCTATAAAAACAAACTAGTTTGTGCATATAAATCTTGGTATACTAAGTGCTAAGATACAAACGAACACATTTAACAAATAAATTGAAAACAGAACCTCCATGCCACAGAATATTGGGAACCCAGATAGTTTGACATTAAGAATTTCCAACGGGGGAGCCGAAGCACTCTACAAGCAAGGTCCATTTTATAAGAGTCATTCTCAGGCAGCCCAGGTGGCCCGGCGCTTTAGCGCCGCCTTCAGCCCAGGGCGTGATCCTGGAGACCGGGGATCGAGTCCCACGTCAGGCTCCCTGCATGGAGCCTGCTTCTCCCTCTGCCTGTGTCTCTGCCTCTCTCTCTCTCTCTCTCTCTCTCTCTGTGTGTGTCTCATGAATAAAGAAATAAAATCTTAAAAAAAAAGCCATTCTTTTACTGCAGAGCAGACTAGAGCTACACCTTGCTGATGAAGATACCAGCCTGCTTTTGAGTCATTGAAAAGAAATTTTTAAGTGTTTTTTTGCCTTCATTCTCCCCACTCTATTACGACAATATTTTGTGCGCATAACAAAATGTTTTGTGTTTCTCATCATAACAAACTTTGGTTTGACGTGATTCCACTGTCCTTCGGTAGCTGTGAGTTGGAGACTGGGCTTTGGGTTTCTTTAAGGACCAATGGGCTATAGAGACCAGCAAGCTTAACTAGCTGGCCGCTTGGTGAATGAAAGACAGGTTTGAGGGAAAATGGGAAATACCCACAAGTGGAATAAGTTTGGGTATGTGCAACACTGCTTTTTTTCTCATTTCCACCCAGTCCTCTGCATGTTGATGAATGGCCATGATGAGCCGCGTGTCTTACTTTCTAGTATGCATGCCCATGGTGGGGGAGGCCGTACCCCCACAGCTGGGGGAGCCCTAGTGTCTGCCTGCTGCTCACCAGCTGTGGGACTTGCCATACTGAGTGTCTCTGGGCCTCACATTCTGCATCTGGGGAACAGAGCTGTGGTGGGAAGATTAGAGGTTTATCCACATTAAGCACTTACAACAGTACCTGGCACAGAGTGAAGTGTTCAGTTCAGATTAGCAGTAATGATGGTGATGAGCATAATCCGACTATATGTATATAATCTACCCTTATTTGCCTAATTATTATAAGAGAATAAAGTGAAGAGGTGATATGGGGTTTATTATATTATCTATCTAAAAATTCTTATAATAGACCACTGGGGCAAACAAATAACTTTTAAAAATCTTAAAAAAAAAGAAAAGAAAAGAAAAAAGGACCTGATATGAAATACCAGTTGCAGGAGAGAATAAGGCAGTGTCTAATCCATTTCTGATATTTTTAAGTTTCTTCTTTCATCAGTTTTTCTAAACAAGAGTCAGAAAACTTTTTCTGTAAAAGGCTAAACTGTCCACATTTCAGGCTCTGCAGGTCAAACGGCCTCCATCAAAAGAACTCAGCTCTGCTACATTAGCACAAAAGCAGCTGGAGACAACACGTATACAGATGGCTTGGCTGTGTGCCGCTAACGTTTTATTTACAGAAACAGGCCCATAGTCTGCCAGGTCCTGTTCTAAACCTTAAATCTTTCGCAGAACATTCATGGTGCCCACCCCTCATGCAAGGCCTTTTCTGAAGCATCTGTAGACTCTGGAGACAGTTCTCAGAAAGCCCAACTGAGCCCTGCAGATGGGCCAACCTAACACAAGACTGTTTTCTCTTTGGCCCTCTAACCCGGGGCCTGAATGCAGGGATAGTCCCAGAGTCCTCGCGCCTTGGTGTCAAATAATGAAACCCTTCAGCCTTTGTTCCTCTGGAAGCCACTGGCCAGTTTCTGGGACCCCTCCTGTGGAGCCCCTGTGGCCGTGTTCACCAGCAGCTCCTGGAACTGTCTGTGGGGTCCTGATGCAGCTAGCCCTGCAGGCTGCCCCTGCCCAGCACAACCCTTACCAGGCCGTGAGGTGGTTCTTGGTTTCTGCGGGATGGTGGGCCGTGCTGCCAGGCTGGGTTTGGGGGACTGCAGGAGGGGCTTCGGGCTGGTGGGTGTGCTGGACGAGCTCCGGGACCTGGAGCCCACATCCACTTTGGGCTCTGCTTTGGCATTCTTTTCTGGTGTTCCCAAAATGAAGCGGTTCTCCGGAATGCCTGGGTGCAGCTTAGGCACTAGTGAAAACGGGTACAAAAAGCACACTTTATTTTAACATTCAAAGGTGAGGGGCACCTGGGTGGCTCAGTGGTTGAGCATCTGCCTTTGGCTCAGGGCGTGATCCTGGGATCCTGGGATCAAGTCCCGCATCAGGTTCCTTGTGATGAGGCTGCTTCTCCCTCTGCCTCTCTCTCTGTGTCTCTCATGAATAAATACATACAATCTTTAAAAAAAATCAAAGGTGAAAGAAAGAAATTATTTAGAGCTAGGAGAGTTCTGGTCTGTCTGTTCTGTCTTTTCTCCTCATGGATATTTCAGAACTGAACCATGTCGTTCTAGCATGCTTGTAGAATCTAAACACGCTGCTGGAAGACTACAGCTCTTTGTGGAAAATCAATGAACTTAGTGCTACTCTTCTTTTTTTTTAATTTTTTAATTTTTATTTATTTTATGATAGTCACAGAGAGAGAGAGAGAGAGAGAGAGAGAGAGAGAGAGAGAGAGAGGCAGAGACACAGGCAGAGGGAGAAGCAGGCTCCATGCACCGGGAGCCTGACGTGGGATTCGATCCCGGGTCTCCAGGATCGCGCCCTGGGCCAAAGGCAGGTGCCAAACCGCTGCACCACCCAGGGATCCCTAGTGCTACTCTTCTGATCATTCCTGACTACTCCACAGATGGCAACCTTAAGTTCAAGCGTGTCCATGTCCATACTAACATATGGAGAGGATACAGTGCTTAATGCATCTGAAGCACTCAGATCTTTCTCCGATCTGGCACGAATACAGGCAGGTATGACCGTAAAACTGTAGGTGCCTCAGTTCTGGACAATCATCATCAGGCAGGGGTCTGGCTGCGGGTCCTCAGTGAGGGGAGTACACTGACATCCACAACCTCCCATTTAGCAAGAACTGTGGCAAAGGCTTCAGGGATGTAATCTCATGCCCCACCCTTGCCCTGCTGTTGCCTTAAGCATGCAGACAACCGAATGAAGCAAGATGGTTAAATGTGAGCTACATTCCAACTCTTCCTGCAGGAAGACATTCCAGCACAACACGGGAATTTCAAACAGCAAAGTGAGATTTCTGATGCACAGTTTGTAAGCCACCCTCTGGTTCCCATCAAAAGTGTCTTATTCTTTACCATACCCAAAAAGTCAGAAGGACAAAGGATATTGGATATTCATGCTGAAAGGAAGGGACACTCCTTCATATCAAACAAATGGACCTTCTACCTACCATGTGTGGCTTATTTTTAACATCAGACATGCCCCTCCCCCAACTCCTCGGATGTCCACAGTTTGAGAGCTCTTATCAGAGGCATTTCTTCCCTTTGGGAAATTGGAACTGGTGCCCCTTCCAGGCACACAGCTCTGGGAGTGGGAGATGCCGCTGAGGTGGAGCTGCAGCGGGTGAAGGGATGTGGCCTTTAGGTGCAGGCTGACAACACATTCTCCTCTCTCATTTCTATTTTTCTTCTGTCAACTATGTGTGACTCCGGAACCAGGAGGGAAAGTGTTCTTCCTTAGGGGGTGATGGTCTTACCTGCACCACCTCCATCCAAACGTTCTGTGCTGCCCAAGGCCAGGCTGGAGGAATCCTGAGAGATGGCATCATTCCCAAGCTTCTAGAAAATTCAAGCACACAGCCCCAGCAAAGTGCATATTTATTTAAAATGTAAGAAAAGAAACAAAGCAGAAAATAATTGTCAACAAATAATGGCCCCTTTACTGTTGTCACACTGTGTCCCACCTCTCTGTGTCCCTGGGTGCCTGCTCCTGGGACAAAGCTTGGAGGAACAGGTTCTGTTCTGTGTTTATAATCAGGGTTCTGGGGTCTGGAGTGTGGCCAATGCCCCAAAATGATTCCCCCCAGTGACAGGTACATGGGCTCAGGGGAAGCCAGTGAGCTTGGGGATCGTTCCTGTCTCCTGTGTTTTTTTTTTTTTTTTTTTTTTTGTGGAACACCTATAGAGGCTCTGCAGCCCCTGATGCTCCAAGCAACAAGGGTACTGACGCTCTGTGAGTTGACAAGATGGTCTCTCCAAGTTAAGTTCCCAAAATCAAAATTTGAAAGCAGTGGAAACCTTTTCAACTTCAATGTACAGGACAGGTAAAAAGGGACTGTAATAGGCAGGGCCTTTGTTGCCACTGAGACAGAACCACAAGACCACAAGACACAGATTTATCATTTAGGAGGCAATGGACAAACAGGCCAGAATTAATTTAAAAAAAACCTCAGAGCAGGGTGCTTGGGTCGCTCAGTCAGCTATGCATCTGCCTTTGGCTCAGGTCATGATCCTGGGGTCCTGGGATCAAGCCCCACATCGGGCCCCCTGCTCAGCAGGGAGTCTGCTTCTCCCTCTGCCCTTCACCCCAATCATGCTCTCTCAAATAAATAAATAAGATTAAAAAAAAAAGAAACCCAAAAGCTTCAGGTGAAGGGGTTTATGACAGCAAAGGGGGGCAAGGTTAGACACCATCATCTCAGGGAAGGAGTGATAACTAGGGAAGCTAGGACTTGGCCTCTTCCTTGCAGTGCAGAAAGTCCACCTAAGAGGGAGGCATTTAAATACAAAAAGTTATCCTAAATGAAAAATCAAGGGTTTGCCTAATAAAATCTAAGTACTCTGTTGACAAAGACGGATGGTCTACATCCACCTCCTGTCTAGAAATATAAAGACGGTGGGCAGGTAGACCAGGAGGCTGATGACTCCTAAGGCAGCCTGGCCTTCAACCTGTCCCTTCCTGCTCAACTCATACTTGTGCTTCTGATAAACCAGAAAAGCATGTATCTGGTGCCAGTTCCCAGCTTTCCACTAGTTTTGATGATACAGGAGGTATTATCTGAAACACAGCTGAGATCTGACTCATGCATGACATTTATTGACTGGCCACAGCCATACACCTGCCAGGAGAGGCAGCTCCCGGGGAGGGCAAGTACACTGCAGCAATGCTCAGGGCTCTCTCAGCAAGACTCTGGGAGTTCCCTTAGGGGAGGCCGCTGAGCAGGTCTCCGAGAAGAAATGTGCACATGAGTTCTACAGCTAGAATGGGCACACTGTTTGGTGTTCCTATGTTCCTACAGACAAGTGATCCCAAGGAAAGGGAGTCCCGTGCCAGGGCTGCAGCCAGGAAGTCCCCGCCTGGACCAGCAGGGGGTGTCCAAGCCCATGGACAGAGGGAGCAGTTCAGAGGCAGGACCTCACCAACACTTGGCCTGGCATCCGACAGCCTCTAGAAGGCAGAGGCACGTGTAGTTGTGCTCAGATGCAGATAAGAAGGTGGACTATTCAAACATGGTCAGGATGAGACTATGTTGAGCAAGATGCCAGTGCACAGATTTAAGGAGACATCGCCTTTCAGCGCCAGGTGGGCACCTGAAAGCCAATGCCTCCTTGCACTTTGCACCCTTGGCGCCTCGCTTGCCTGCATTAAAAATATAACCCAAGGAACAGTTTTTCTTTTTCCTTTCCAGCTTTCTGAGGTAGTTAACACAAAATACTATAAGGTCCATTGTTTTTGAGTGCAGGCAGCTGAGGAGGTGGCCCTAGAAGACAGGGCCTCTATGCATTCAGTACTTGTTACTTACTCTCCTTTGTTAAAAAATGAGAAGTGCCATAGTTTCACTTTCATGATTTTTTCCTTTTTTTTTTTTTTTTTTTTTTTTAAGATTTAATTTATTTATTTGACACAGAGAGAGAGGAAGCCCAAGCAGGGGGAGCAGGAGAGGGAGAAGGCAGCTTCTGGCTGAGCAGATAGCCTGTTGGGGGTGGGGCTCAATCCCAGGACCCTGGGATCATGACCTGAGCAGAAGGCAGACGTTTAACTGACTGAGCTACCCGGATGCCCCGTCCTGGTTCTTTTCTTTTAAATACATGTATTAAATGTGAATAGTGTAAAGAAAATTATTCAAGAGAAGAATGAAGACACCATAAATTTTACCAACAGTATACTGACCAATGGGGCTTATGTTGCTAACTTTTATAAAGAATACAGTCATTTAGAGGAAAATATTCTTTTACTAATTTTAAGGGTCTTTTTTTTTTCTTTTTTTAAGAGAGAGGCAGAGGGTGGGTAGAGGGGGAATCTCAAGCAGGCTCCAGATGCAGTGCAGAGCCCAACAGGGAGATTGATCCCACAACCCGGAGATCATGACCTGAGCCAAAATCAAGAGTCAGGTGTACAACCCACTGAGCCTAGGTGACCCTTTTTATACTAATTTTTGAAAACCTTTCCTAATATTTTATTATTCTGATAGAAAATCCTGACTGGTTTGAATTTTCAATACGGGTATACCTCATTTTATTGCACTTTGCTTTACTGCCCTTTACAGATACTGTTTTGTTTTTGTTTTCACAGGTTGAAGGTTTGTGGCATCACTGCACTGAGCAAGTCTATCAGCACCTTTGTTCCAACAGCATTTGCTCACCTCACGCCCCTGTCACATTTTGGTAATTCTTAACAATATTTCAAACTTTTCCATTATTGCTATATATGTTATGGTGATCTGTGATCAGTGATATTACTACTGTAGTTATTCTGGGGTGCTATGCACCATGGCCCCATAGGGCAGTAAACTTAATCAATAAATGTTGTCCATGTTCTGAATGCTCCATCAATCAGCCATTCCCCCATCTCTCTCCCTCTCCTCAGATCTTCTTATTTTCTGAGACACAACAATATTGAAATCAGGCCAGATAATAACCTGACAACAGCCTCTAAGTGTTCAAGTGAAGGAAGAGTTACACATCTCACTTTAAATCAAAAGCTAGGGATGGTAAAGCTTAGTGAGGAAGGCACATTGAAAGCTGAGAAAAGCTAAAAGCCAGGTCTCTTGTGGCAAACAGTTACCCAGGTTGTGAATGCAAAGGAAAAGTTCTTGAAGGAAATTAAGTGTTATTCCAGTGAACGCATAAATGATAAGAAAATGAAACAGCCTTATTGCTGATATGGAGAAAGTCTGAGGGGTCCAAACAGAAGATCAAACCAGCCACAACTACCCTTAAGCCAAAGCTTCATCCAGAATCAGGCCTTGAATCTCTAAAACTCCATGAAGGCTGAGAGAGGTGAGGAATCTGCAGAAGGAAAGTTTGAAGCTACTAGTGTGGATCATGAGGTTGAAAAGAAGCTCCAGAACCAAAAAATGCAAGGTGAAGCAGCAGGTGCTAATGGAGAAGCTGCAGCAAGTTCGCCAGAAGATCTAGCTGAGAGAATTAATGAAGGTGGCTACAGTAGAATACAGATTATCAGCGTAGACATACAGGCTTCTGTTGGAAGAAGATGCCATGTAGGACTTTTATAGCTAGAAAGAAGTCAATGCCTGCCTTCAAAGGATAGGCTGGCTATCGTTAGGGATTAACGCAGCTGTTGATTTGAATGCTCAGTCACCATTCCAAAAATCCTAGGGCCCTTAAGAATAATGCTAGATCTACTCTCCCTGTGCTCTATAAATGGAGTAACAAAGCCTGGATGACAGCACATCTGTTTAGAACATGGTTTACTGAATATTTTAGGTCTATTGTGGAGACCTCCTTTTAAAAAATTACTGCTCATTGACAATGCACCTGGTCACCCAAGAGCTCTGACGGAGATGTTGTTTTCATGCCTGCTGACACAATATCCATTCTGCAGCTTGTAGGTCAAGGAGTAATTTCAACTTTCAAGTCTTATTACTTAGGAAATACATTTTGTAAGGCTAAAGCTGCCATACATGGTGATCCTCTGATGGATCTGGGAAAGTCAACTGAAAACCTTCTGGGAAGGATTCACCATTCTAGATGCCATTCAGAACATTCATGATCCATGCAAAAAAGTCAAAATAGCAACATGAACAGGACTTTGGAAGAATTTGACTCCAACCCTCATGGATGACTTGAAAGTGTTCAAGATGCCAATGGAGAAGTCACTGCAGATGTGGTGGGAATAAGAAGAGAACTGGGATGAGAAGTAGAGTCTGAGGATGGGCCTAGCATGGCTGCAATCTCATGACCACACTTGAATGAATGAGGAGCTGCTTCTTAGGGATGAACAAACCAAGTGCTTTCTTGAGATGGAATCTACTCCTGGTGAAGATGTGGTAAAGATTGTTGGAATGACAACAGAGGATTTAGATTATTACATAAACTTAGTTGATAAAGTAGTAGCAGGGTATGAGAGGATTCACTCCAATTTTGAGAGAAGCTCTACTGTGGGGAACAGGCTATCAAACAGCATCACATGCTACAGAATAATCATTTGTCAATGTGGCAGACTTCATTGTCTTATTTTAAGAAATTGCCATAGCCACCCCTGCAATCACCACCCTGATCAGTCAGCAGCTGTCAACATGAAGGCAAGACCCTCCACCAGCAAGCTCAGATGATGGTTAGCTTTTTTTAATCAATAAAATATTTTACAATTAAGGTATGTACATTGTTTTTTTTTAAGACACAATGCCAGTTGCACACTTAGCAGACTACGGTATGGTGTGAACATAACTTTCTATGTACTGGGAAACCCTGAAATTCATTTGACTCACTTTATTGCTTTATTGTGTTGATCTAGAACTGAACTTGCAATGTCTCCAGGGTCCACCTCTAAGGATTCTTATTATTGATGTTGTTTTAGTCAAACACAAGATGGCGCCAAAAGCTCATTACTAGAAGCCTTGAACAACTGAGACTTCCAAACCATAAGAATTTTGTCACTTCAAGCCAATTTATGTATCAAATCCACAGCACATGGAAAAAACCCCCTAGCACTTCCCATCTTTCTACCAAAAAGCAGCTGTTCATCAGTGAAAACAGTGATAAAATAAACAGCTCGTTAATGAAAACAGCACGTTTGTTGTTGTAAGAAATGCTATAAAATGGTTTGAAATTTAACCATTTCCTTGGGTGACTCACCAATGATATGATCACAGTGTTTATTCTGAATTCTGACTAGGGAAGGCCACATGGTGCCTGTGTCGGCGAATTAGCAGAGGGCAATTAGTTACACGGTCCTCCCTTTGCACTTCCCTGAACCTTCTATAAGGGTCACTGAGTAAGAAGGGATCCATCACAAGGAAAGTACTGGATAACTAAGATTCTGGTGGGGTAAATGTGGTGCATAGCTGTAAAATCATGCGGGATGCAGGATTTAATGAAAAAAAAATCAGCTGTTAAGTCAAATAAAACAGCGCTCTACACCCTGGCATATAATACAGTTTAATAAATCAAGGATTCAATGGGGTGCATCGTTTTATTCTGATACTTCAAATAACAAAGATGAGCAATCTTCCTTCCTTTGGGAAATCCAGTTATATAAACAAAAAAGAGCTCAGATTCATGTACCAAACCCAAACTCTGGGCTAACATGGATATGCTGATCTTAGAGATCACACTGAAGCTATGATCTTTCAAGTAGCTGCCAGGAGAAAGGAGAGATAATACGGGGAAGGAAAAAACCCAAAACGTCTATTTTAAAAGATGTTCGAAGAATAAATGATGAATTTAGTCAGATTTGGAGAGAATAGGGCAATTTTTAAATGATCAAATTTTTCTTCATAGCAGTCTACAATATATCTCAATGATCAAGTATTCCATTAATCCTAACAGAATACCTTGACTTTCTTTCCTTTTGACTTTCAAATCTGGCAAGGAACTTTTAGGTTTGGAAAAGAGAATTATGAAAAAACTGAAAGGCAGATCTATTTATATAAAATTAGAATGCTGGTTTCAGGGGCACCTGGGCTGGGTAGCTCAGTTGGTGAAGTGTCTGCCTTTGGCTCAGGTCATGATCTCAGGGTCCTGGGATGGAGCCCTGTGTAGCTCCCAGCTTGGTGGGGAGTCCGCTTCTCTCTCTCCCACGGCACTGCACCCCCACTCCGCTCATGTTCTTTCTCTAATAAATAAATAAAATCTTTAAAAAAAAAAAAAAAGAATCTGGTTCCAGTATTTTTTTTTTTTTTAAGATTTTTATTTTTAAGTATTCTCTATACCAGCCATGGGGCTTGAACTCACAGCCCTGAGATCAAGAGTCTTTGCTAGCCAGGAGCCCCCACGGTTTCAGGATTCTTATTTGCCTCTGGCAGCTCTATCTCTGGTCACCCTTAGGTCTCAGTTTGGATGCAAAAGACTCTGTCTTCTCCCCAGATCTGAGCATTTCCCCACAACACCCGTCCCAGGCTCCTGACTTGCACAGGTAGACAAAGGCCAGCAGCCTCTCTCAGTCAGTGACTTATCTTCAAGCCCTGTGGCTCTCAGAGGAGTGGGCCTCCGTGACAGAGGGAAAACCCAGCCATGCCTCTGTAGCTCATGCTCTGGGTTCTTTTGGGAAAAGGCTTTGGTTTCGGATTTTTATTTAACTATATGGGCTACTTCTGCTCATCTCTTGCCGGTAAAAACTGAGAGGGGACAGAGCCACAAAGACAATCAGGTCAGGAGGGGCCCCCCCTCACCTTGTGTGCACTGGCCGCTCTTCTCTCCTGCTTGGCCTTCATCTCTGCCAGCAGACCGCTGCCCATCACCTGCACCCCATACCTGCGCCCGGCCTGTGGGCTGCTCTTGCTGTCACTCCGCTCCATCTTGCCCACGTCCTCCTCTTGGCCTTCCTCCAGGGAGTCGGGCGTTTTTATCTCCTCCACCCGCTCCGAAGTGCTGTTGTGCTCCACTGGCTTCGCGTCCTTCCTGGGCATGTCCAGGGCTGGACTTCTCATAGCCCCTTTGGGCGAGGACGGCTCGTCTGTCATCAAGACCGTCGGTGGCCGCTCAGATTTGGATCGAGATTTGATCAAGTTGAGAAAGCCACTCTTCCGAGAGTCTCGCTTCTTCTTTTCATCTCCTCCTTCACCAAGCTCATGGGACTCTGATCCTCTTGCTGAGGATCTCCTGTGATTCAAAAGAACAAATACTGTGGGGTTTGCTGTAATTATAGTTCTTGCAAGAATCAGTCAAAATACAAATAGGGAGATTGCTGCTTATCTAGCAGCCATTCTGAAGCAGTAAAAATTTTCATTTGAGGGGTGCCTGGGTGGCTCAGTCGGTTATGCGTCTGCCTTTGGCTTAGGTCATGGTCTCAGGGTCCTGGGATCAAGCCCCCTATAGGGCTCCCTTTTCAGTGGGGAGCCTGCTTCTTCCTCTTTTTGCTGTTCCCCCTGCTTGTACTCTCTCTCTCTCTGTGTCAAATAAATAAAATCTTTAAAAAATTTTTAATTTGAGCTATTGCACTTGGTAAATAGTGTGGAATGTTATAGTCACAGGTCAGGAGATGGAGGAACAACCAATCAGGAATGGGAACCTGAAGGTGTAGGTGGTGGGCCTTGGGGGCAGAGATGAGGTATTTTTGTATCTAAATGTTCTAGTCAGTTGCCTCTCCACTTGTAAGAACTTCTAGTAAAGCTGGCTTCTCAAAGACACAAGTGAGGGATGGCCTAATTTAATTTGACTGCATTGATAAGGGCCAGGTTTCCCCAGTGTCACCTGAAGTCCTTGCATCATCACTAAAATCACATCCGAAATTCCACCCTTAGTGCTTGACTCAAACAAGAATGTGGGTCCTTGCTTAAATATAATACCACTGAAAAGGGTAACAGAGAGGGTGAGCTCTTCATTCTGTATGAAAGAGAATATTCAGGAATGGGGGAATGGGCAGGGAAAGAGCAACTCAAGGGGCCAATTAGAGGTCTCATTGGTTCCTTTCACTTAGAACTGGCAGACACAAACCCCATTAGGTCCTCTGTGTCCCCGGTGACATCACGGCCAAAGGTTTAAAGAAAAAACTAAGGCAAAAGCCCCAGAGGGAAAGAAAGGCAAAAACAGCCAAGTCTGGAAGCTTAGAGAACTGAGAGTGAAAACAGACTTAATGGACATGGGAAAGCTGTCCCCTGAAGCGCTGGTAAGAGAGGCGAGAGGCATGGGTTTGCACGGAGCTCCAGGCATCCCTGGAAACAGAAGTGAAGGGGGGCTCCAGACAGGGAGAGAGCCAATAGCCCATTCACTAAACCGTCAGATCCTCTCCCCAAACCAGAGACCAAAACTGCCCCTTCGCACCCTTTAGGGAGGGCGAGGGGCAGCAGGACAGCTGAGCAATGTGTGCCATCCTGAACACAGGGAGGTTCAGGGGGAGGGCTGACTGTGGTACCTCACAGTAGACCTCTTTGTCCTAAGGATTATTTTTGGCTAATTAAGAAGTGGCAGACACCAGAGAAGCTCTGAGAATAGAAGATGCTGTTTCGGAAGAGATGTTTATAAGAGAAATCTCCATTCATAAGGATGTGTTCCTCTCAGCAGCAGGAAGAGAAGGAAGATAACTACATTTCTGGAAACTTATCAATGGAGAAGGTATGGCCCTAAATGTGCATAACCACCTTACCCTGTTTATAGGCCTTTTTCTGGTAATCTTCCCACACTTGTTCCCCGTCCCCTATCCCAACATCTTTCTTTTGTCTTTAACTGAAAATGGTATTTCAGGTGGTGGCTTGATCCATTTTGCGGGAACTACTCAATTTTTCTAAGTCTCTCCCATGCATATAGGAGGTGTCCATGTTCTTGAACTTCTGTCTTTCTCCTGTTAATCTTTTATTACAGGAGTGTCTCAGCCAGGAACCTAGAAGGGTAGAGAGAACATGATCTTTCCTCCCCTACAATCACAAGAAAGCCTGCGTATTGGGGCAGTGATACTCCCAGCCTCTTTCTCTCATTATGGATCCCAAAAGGGAACAGCCAGGTTTAAGCCCTCCAAGAAGGAGATCAAATTTCCCAACAAGCTCAAGAGAAATGACCCAAAGACTCTGATAATCAGGGAGACCCTCACCCAACCAAATGGTCCAAGAAGAGGACCCTATAGTGAAATCCATCAGTCAATAAGCCCTACTTGTTGCCAGGTGAACTGGAGGGTCCCCGCACCCTTGACCCAGCCCATCCCAAAAAAGTCGCTGAATGAGAAAAGATTCAAGGACAGACACACAACACAGTGGATAAGCAACATAAGCAGGAAAGTTTATTAAACCAAAAGTATACTCTTGAGGGTGCCTGGCTGGCTCAATTGATGGAGCAGGCAATTCTTGATCTCAGGGTTATGAGTTCAAGCCCCACATTGGATGGAAAGGTTACTTAAAAATAAAGTCTTTAAAAAACAAAACTAAGTACATTCTTGAGATTTGAAAGTAGATAAGGTTAAGAGAGAGCCAGCTGTGGTGTATGCAGGTGTTTGGGGTTCTACTTTATATGTGCAGTTAACAAGAGAGTAGAATTCATAATTTGGCACAGGGAAGCAGAGTTTCCCACCTTTTCTTCTTAACTTGCTCAGGGGTTTCCTATCATGGCCCTGCCATCTTGGGCCTGTCTGGTGTGATCCAGCTTCTCATGGACTGCTGCCAGGACAGGCCTCAGACCTTCCCCACAGCTGGCCACCAGGCATCGCCTTAGAGCCTCAATGCTTCTAAGACATCAACTTCCAATAGCTCACTTGTGTCCTATTTCATTTCAAATAAAAGAGGAAAAAAAAAAAACCTGTTGTGCCATCAGATATGCGTAACAGGAAAATGTGATAGTGATAGTGGGAGTGTAACACTCAAGGTTGGAAGATACAGCTGGAGAAATCTCCCGACAGTGAGGAATAGGGGGTTGGGTAATAGAAGGAATGAGAAAATGAAAGAGAGAAGATAAAAATAAAACAAAAATTTAGTGTATTAATAGAGAAAACACATAATTTGAATAATGGATGTTTTTTAAAAAAGAATACAGAGAAAAAAGGGAAGAAATTATGAAAAAAAATTTCAAGAAAAATTCCAGAACCAAAGGATATGAATTTTCAGATTGAAATGGCTCATGAGTGCCTAGCAAATGGGTTCAAGTAAAACAAAACAAAACAAAACCTACCCAGAGCCAATCATCATACATTTCTGGGAACAAAGAAAAATCCTCAATGTTTCCAGAGAAGACTAAAAACAAAAATATGTAACAAAGGATCAGGGCTCATGAGGACTTTGGATTTGTATGGGCCAAGGCCAGGCTGCCTCGAGATGGGCTGCTTTGGCATGGAGATTATTCTGAGTCAAAATGTCATCAAAACCTGACAGATTCCAGAAAAGCTCCTTACCTCCTCCTTGACTGCCTGAAAGAATTTAGCTAGAGGATCTGCTCCAGGAAGAGAGTTGTCAGCATAGAGAACTACATTACACTATGAGCTAGGGGTGGTGGATGGGGAAGAAGCTAGCAAGGCCTATTGGATCAAGGTCCTCCATGTCCCACTACCTAAGTGGCCCTGCAGACACGTGCTTCCTGAACATTTACTCTTCCTGAGAATTGCATTCTTTCCCTTTGGAGTCCCAGACTGTGGCTCCCTTCTTAGTTCAGCATCGCATATATGCCTCATTCTGCCTGACGGTCTTTAGAATTTCATGTCTGAGTGGCTTCCTGTGCGTACACAATTATATGTTATTCTATCCTGTTACTCTTTCTCATGTCAATTTGATTCTAAGTCCAGCCAGAAGAACCTTGAAGGGGACTGGAAAATATTGCTCCCTGACAGACAGATTCTTATAGCAACAATAGAAGTTAGAAGGTAATAGGACCAGGTTTTGAAGATTCTAAGATGGATTCGATCTAGGATTCCATACGTAGTCACACTGTTAATCAAAATGAAAGACATATCTGCGAGTCTCCAAAATACCCATCTGAAGCTGCCCTTCCCAGGAAGCAACTAGAGGAGGTCATCTGCCAAAACAGGGGAATCAAAGAAGGAAGGAGAAGACATAGGCCAAAGGGAGCAGAAAAAGGACACAGGAATGCAGCACAAGGAAGTCTCCAGCAGACAGAGACAGGAGGTGGCAGGGCCATAGCAGGGAACTGGGCCCAGATGCCACATGGGTCAGGTAGGTCAGGCAGCCATGAGGGATGTGTTCCAGGAGATGAAACAGAAGATACCTGAACACGTGGAGAGGAGATTAATACCTTTCTTGCAGATGTATGGGACACGGCAGTGGACAGGAATATGCAAAAGTAAGCATATGTAAAGGAGATGATTATTAACTACAGTGAACATAAAACACTGTAAAGGAGAGCAAACCCAAAGATAATGTAACTCAGTCATGAATATTCACAAGGAAAAGAGTGTGTGTGTGTGGTGAGGGGTGGGGGTGGTTAGCAGCAGGGTCACAGTGTATCAGAGCCAAATTATCATCCTCTACAGTGAGAAGTTAAGTCATGCTTGCTTTTTAAATCTGAAAAACAGGAAAGAGCAAAGAATGTTATTAAAGAATATGGAAGCACAAACAAACAGCTAAGGGCATAGGAATTAAGTGCCTCTGGGGAATAGGTAGTGGAGAAAGAAACAATGGAATTTGTTTTTTTGTCTTTGTAGAACATCTGGCATTTTAAACTACAAGCATTTATAAGTTTGATTGTCAAACGTTCTTCATACTACCTGCAGATTTTACCCATGCCTAGCCTTTTACATATCAAACTGACAGTCTGTTTTTATATAACAAAATGAAATGAAAAAATGAACTTCTGGTAGATTCCATCATTATTTGATGAAAATTTATTTCTACTTCTCTTTGTGCTTCGAACATACTCCCAGAGCAGTATCTTTGCAAAAAGTAGATTTTATACCTTCTAAAATTTGCCTAACTTTCCTCCAGAGCCTGTTACAGAAAAAGGCATCATAAGGATGCAGGAAATCACATGGAGGCAGGTATAAATGGTTCAGATCAGATGTGCATACACCTCTCCACTAACATACCGACTTCTGATGTTTAGGAGGAGGCGAGCCTGCAACGGTGTCTGAAGTTTGTAGGGATATAGGCCAAGACTGTCTCAATTCATTCAAGCAATTGTGACTAAAGGCAGACTATATATTACAATCTGTGCCAGACACTCAAGTTATAATGAACAGTAAGACCTGGGGGTTGCTTCTGAAGAACAAACATTCTCGGGGGGAAAATGATTGGAGAGCAGATCATTAAAAGGGACTTTCCCATTTTGCTCTGGTTATGCTGGCATGTGGTGACTGCTTGAATCTTTTACACTGAGGACACATCCGTCCATTCCTCATACCATACAAAATGGGAAGAAATGCTCAAAGGATTATGTGTGCTCTAACAGATGGGAGCAGAAGATGAAAAAAAAAAAAAAAGCTTTGAGTCAGCAGCAGAGATAGAGCAATTAATTGGGGGTGAGGGTGGGGAAGGGGCAGTCACAAGACAGCTTCAAAGAATAAAAGACATTGAGGCTGGTTCTTGAAGAATGGGAGCATAGACTCTTCCCTAGAATGCCAAGCTTCAAGGCCAGTGTCAAAGAAGACAAATAATTGGGTCCTGAAGCTACTAATGTGCAGTCAGTTATACTGTTATGGATATAACAACCTCACTTATTTCTACCTCACCATCCTGCCGAGGCAAGATAAGGCACATCAATCTACAGAATGGACCAGTTTCTTTCCTACCTGAGCCCAGCCTGCCCAGTCTTCCACCACTGGCTTATTACTATGGTTTCAATTCACTGCTGAATTTGGTATCTCAAAGTGAAGAATACTTCACAAACACTTATCCACATTAAGAGTATATTAGGGATAGATCTGCATTTAGTTGGGGATTAAATAACTTGGTACAAATCACGCTGAATGCTGGAAGTGTTCTGGGTTAAATAACTATTAACAGAAGTTCATAAAAGGATTATCTTTTAAGGTAACACCACTTAATAAGAAAATAAAACAATCTCATTTTGATGCTGTCTGTTGAAGCTGGGCCATTTAGCAGTCATACAGGGTCCCCACATACACCAAATTACTAGTGAGGAGAACTTAGAAATTAAGTCATGTCAGCTGTCAAAGTTCACTGCCCTGGAATAGTCACCCAGATGTCAGTGGTAAAGCTCTAAAAAAATACCTTGATGTGTTCTGTGGTTTATGTCAGAATAGTACAATAGTTCTCAAACTTGAGCATGTCTCAGTGTAGCTTATCAAAGTACAGACTGCAGGGCCCCACATCCAGTTTCTGATTCAGTGGGTCTGGGGAAGCAGCTTGAGAATTTGCATTTCTATTAAGTTCCCAGTTGACTGTGAGATTGCTGGGCATGAGTTAACGTTTTGCGAGCCATCAGAACAGTAAATCCCAAGTAATATATAAAATTAGATAAATAAGTCTTGGCACGGTAAGTTTAATTGCAACTTAGTAAACTTAAATGTGCATTAAGCAGTATTATGAGTGAAATGACTCTGAACTCACTTGGAATCCATTTTGGTCACCTTCTTGGTGAAAAATTCATCCACACCTTCATCCACTCTCCCCATAAGACTGTTCTGTTCACCATCTTGAGGGACTATGCTGGCAGCGCAGACCTGCAAGTCAAACATGCAAAGGTAACTCACAGGCAACTTCATTCCACCAAGGGTGCATCACATTCCAGGCTTGGTGATAAAGGCATGGAAGGACAAGGCCTGTGTACTGGAAGGCAGGCCTGTGTACAACCATGACAACGGAAGAAAGAAACAAAAGCGAGGCCGTGTACTATAAATACAAAGCCTAGTGGAGGCTTGGTGCTGCTGGGTATGTGGGAAGCCCCTCACCCTTCCAGGCTGTGAAGCGCCAAGTGCCCCCTGCAGGTGATGGTAAGGGAAAATGAAACATGTGCTAGATTCTGAGACTGGAGATAATTCCAGTGGCCAGAGGCCAATGCAGTGTGGGTGGGATTAACTGCTGAGTACAAACGCTGGCAGATGCTAATAGGGGCCACTCCAACCAAACCCCCTCCCTCATTTCCTTTCTTTCTGGGGGGCAAGAATCCTCACTTTGAGGTATGAATACCTACTTGTTTAACCCGCATACCACAATTCTATTTCCTTGCCTATGATGGGTGGGTATGGAATATGATATAATTCTGATCAGTATGATATAAAGGAAATCTGCTAGGGGCTTATGAGCAGGTCTTTCCTGTAGAGGAAAGAATGTATTTTCCTGCATGGTTTAAGGGAGGATGTGATGTCTGAGCCACAGCAGCCATATGGGGTTCAAGAGAAGGCAAGCCTGAGGACAGAAGCCAGTATGTGGAGGATGACAGAGCAGAGGGCAGAAAACACCTGGGTGCTTATGCTTTGCTGCTGAATAAGCCAGTCCTTTATTCTGAGACTTCTGGAATTTTTGGTAGGTGAGAAAAATCGGTATTTCTACTTAAGTCATTTTTAGTTTGTAACACTTGTTATCTCCAGCTGAACGAATACTTCCCAATAATACATGGACTTATGGTGAATAGCCTTGAATCTTATGGAATTTACTTTGTAGGTGAGAGCCCACAAAAGAGGGGCATGGCCCAACCTGAATTTTGTTCAGATGATTCTAGGGCAGCGTGAAGGATATACTAGAGAAGCCAGGGATTCTATGTAGGGGAAACTGTTCAGGAACACAAAACAGAGATTCCTGTAATAGTCTAGTCTAATCTGGAGGAGATAAGGAGCAAATTTAGTACTGGAGATATGAGAATACAAAGAAAGGAGCTTGTCTCAGAGGAGGTTGAAGTTTCTATGCTAGGTGAATGGGAGCATGGTTCTAGGGAACATAGTTCAAAGACCAGATGTGGTTAAAGAAATGATGAGGCCAATTTTTGCCAAGCATTTGAGGTACTGTGGGAAACCCAAAGTTAGGCATCCAGCAGACACTTGAAACCTTGTGTCTCAGGAGAGAAGTTATTCGGAAATCATTTACCAAGTTAGCATTTCTCTTTGAATGAACAACTCATAGTGAGCTCAGTAATGTGTCTGATTTGTGTCTGCAATGGTGTATTAAGTTAATATTTCACACCAACAGATTGTAGGCCCTTGAGAAAGAATGTGTATCTTGCTCATTCCTTAGGGCACAAGGACAAATTCTCCTAAGGTTGAGATTATCTGGTCTGAATGTCTTGCCAGACTGGGGGGGGGGGGGGAAGGAGGGACAGGGAGGTGGGGGTGGCTTTCTGTAATCTTGATTTGCAAGAGTCAAGTTGCCTAGGGGGGATCTTGGCTCATGTCCATGTCTGCTTATGTGCCAATTTAAAGATAAGGCCAATCATTTGCTTTAAGCAATCATCCACTTCACTCACTGGGAAATCTCCATTATGAAAATGAATTGAGTGTTTGAGTTCATGTTTGTGAACAGCTGAAAAGGGAGCAGCAGATAGCAGATAAAGACAAAAGAACCCTGTGAAGTGTGAATAACAACAATTATACTTCACATCTGAATGATGCTTTATATTGGAGCAAGGTTTTCCTATGTATTATAATAGAGCAGAGAATCAGCAAAGTTCTATAATTCAATTATGGGGAGAAAGCAGCTCTCTGAGTAACTTCTATCACAAAAGATACAGTAACACAGAACTTGCTTGTGTTAGCGTTTCTCCTTTTGTAAAAGAATGGAGAATGGGGTCTCTACAGTAATCATGGCTCCTGGTGTTTGTGTAATGCCTGGTAGTTTATAGGAGTATCTTGCACATTATGATTTCATCTTCACATCTACTCTTTATGCTGAAAAGGAAGAACAGTTTTGACTTAGTTTCTGGCTAGTCACAGATCAAACGGGGGCTCAGACAGTGGGGGACACCCTGACCAATGGATGAAGAGGGGCTAACACGGGGCTTCTTCCAGCACACTCATGCTTCCCTTTTGAGGCCCCCTTTCAAATTCTCCCTCCCATTTTGAGAAAAAAAAAATTACTTTTGACTACCATAAATTTCTCCTGTAACCCTTTTCCTTTCTTTCGAGATGGAATTCTGAGCTAACACAAAAAGCCTTTGGGGGTCAGGGAGAACATCAGCGGGTTTCAGAGATGGAGGCACACAGGGCCCTGCAAAGCCATCTGCTTTCGCAGGATGGGCCAGCTTTCAGGGCTAAACGGAGCTTGAGGCAAAGCCCCCAGTCCAAGCCTGTCCTCTTAGAAATGAAGACACTGGGCACAGAGGGGTGACGGCAAGTCCAGGTCACCAGGAAATCTTCAATGAGATGTGGTTTGAAATGCATCTGTTAGAACAGGAAGTGGAGGTGTCAGCAGCTTGTACAAAGAGCAGCAGAAAAACCAAACACAGAAATGAAACACAGTTTGTCGGAACAGTTCAAGGGTAAATACACACACTATTTGGGCTCAATTTCTAGCAAAAGGAAAGGAAAGGACATAGAGACATCAGAAGTTCTCCGAGTCTCATCTGACTGTGGTCTTTCTATCAAGGAGCATACATTTCAGACTAAAAAGTGTGGCATCGTTATTCGAAAAAGAAAGCAGAAATCTCATCCCTAAGCTGGCTGGAACAGACTCCATCTGCATGCACAGAACGGCTCCTGCAAATAAAATAGGGCATCAGAATGGCTGTTGTCGGATTTCTAAGAAATCAAGAAGGTAGACTCGGCCCCTCTGGCGTATGAAAACATGCTAAAAGGATAATTTGTGAATGCCTAGAAGATAAGCCAGTGATTATGGAGGCTAATGACAATTCAAACCATCTTCCGTCAGGGTGATAAAGATGAATGCGCGAAGGAAACACAGTGTGTGGTGCACCTGGATTCTGACAAGGCGGCTGCCAAATCTCTCATAACGTCTCCACAGGCTGGAGGGAGAGAGATTGGCAGGAAGGAAGGACGATTAGTATTTTATTGGTAACTCTGAACACATACACCCAGAGAGTGCTAATTAGTGAGCTGAATAATCATGCAATCTTACACGCATACACAGTAAGAATCATGGAGAAGTGAGAGCTTAGCAATCAAGTTAGGAAATAAAGAACCCAAAGGACATAAAATGAAAGCACTATAATAAAAAGATTAGACAAAAATTAATGAATTTGAGAGGAGCAAGAAAACTAAAACCTATCTCTTCAAAAAAAGGACTAATAAAGGAAACAATCTTCTAAAATTAGGAGAGAGGCATTAAAATTGACCAGAAATGGAAAAAATGGGACATAGCTATGGTTCAGGAGATTAAAAAGTTAGAGGAATTCTATAAACAACTAAAGGAACAATGAGACGAAGTGGATGATATCCTAGAAAAATATTGAGGGCCAAAATGGTCTCAAGAAGAACTAGGTAGTCTGATTAGATCCTTAATAAAAGAAATCAAATCCCTAGAAGAGGAATCTACAAATCAGCCTCACCTGCACTCATACAACACATCAGGCCCAGAGGGCTTCCCTGGAGAGGAACAGACAATCTCTATTATATACAAACTAGTCCAGAGAAGAGGAAATGAGAGCTGCCAAACTAATTTTATGAGAATAGTATAACTTTGAAAGCCAAAGTAGATAGATAGTCTAGACAAGAATAAGAAAAACTATTAATATATGTACAAGAATTAAGACAATAAAACAAAAACCCTGGGGTGCCCGGGTGGCTCTGTCGGTGAAGTGTCTGCCTTCATCTCAGGGTCCCAGAATTGAGCCCTACGTTGGGCTCCCTGCTCAGGGGGGAGTCTACTTCTCTTTCTGGCTCTGCTCCTCCCCATGCTGGTGCTCCCTCTCACTCTCTCTCAAATAAATAAATAAAATCTTTAAAATTCCAATAAAATATGGCAGACAAAGCCTAGCAGTATATTAAAACAAAGTAAAAATATACACCAGAACCTAATACAACACTGTATGTTAATTATACCACAATTTTTAAAAAGTGAGAGTATCATGAGTATTATCAAGAAGGTATACCATTAGAAAGGTCTGTTATTGTGATTCACCACAATAGCAAGACAGAAGAGAAAAATAAGTGATCAATTTCTAGAAATGCTGAAGAAAAAAAAATCAAATTAAATCACTATTCACTGAGAAAAAGATTAGCAAACTAGGAAGAAAACTTTAACTGAGTAACAGCAGAAACTGCTACATGCCTACCCAGTCTCCATATCAAACTCTGACTTAGTTGGATTATCCATCTGACCAAGTGAAACACATTATCTTCTCAGATGTTCTTGTACCTGGGGCTGGAAATATGGCTCATTTCTGGACAGTAACATGTAACAAGTATACTAGGATTCAGGGGTAAGTTCAAATATCCTGATGGATGTAACCCCTTATTCTCTGTCTAAAATATGATTATAAATACAGAAGATTATAGGCCTTGCCTGAGAGTAAGACCAATACCAAGACCAAGACCACCCAGATGATACAGGTATTAAAAAGTGAATACATCCACTCTTACCACTTTTACTCAACATAGTACTGGAAGACCTAGCCATAGCAATCAGACAAGAGAAAGAAATAAATGGCATAAAAATTGGAAAAGAAGTAAAACTTTCACTAACATGATACTACATATAGAAAAAACCCTAAAGATGCCACCAGAAACTACTAGTATTGATAAATGAATTCAGTAACGTCACAGGATACAAAATCAATAGACGGAAAAGCATTGCATTTCTATACTCTAATAGTAAAGTAGCAAAAAAGAGAAATTAAGAAAATAGTTCCATTTATAATTGCAATGAAAAGAATAAAATACCTAGGAATAAACTTAACCAAGGAGGTGAAAGATCTATACTCTAAAAACTTTTTAACACTGGTGAAAGAAACTGGAGATGATACAAACAAATGGAAAGATATTCCATGCTCATGGCCCGGAGAAACAAATATTTTTAAAATGTCTATACTACCCAAAGCAATGTACATATTTAATGCAATTCCTATCAAAATACCAGTATCATTTTTCACAGAATGAGAATAAATAATCCCCAAATTTGTATGAAACCAGAAAAGACCCCTTGTAGCCAAAGCAATCTTCAGAAAGAAGAAGAAAACTGGAGATATCACTTTCCCAGATTTCAAGATACACTTTAAAGCTATAGTCATCAAAACAGCATGGTACTGGCATAAAAACAGATACATAGATCACTGAAACAGAATAGAGAGCCAGAAATAAACCCATGATTCTATGGTCAATTAATCTTCAACAAAGGAGGTAAAAATATGCAACGGGAAAATAAACCAGTCTCTTCAACAAATTTTGGGAAAACTGGACAGCTACATGCAAAAGAATGAAACTGGACCACTTTCTTACACCACACATACAAGTAAACTCAAAATGTATCAAGGACCTAAATGTGAGACTTGAAACCATAAAAATCCTAGAAGAGAGGAAAGACAACAATTTCTATGATATTGGTGATAGCAGCATTTTTCTAGATATGACTTCTGAGGCATGAGAAACAAAAGCATCAAAACAGAAACTTCTGCACAGCAAAGGAAACAATCAACAAAACTAAAAGGCAACCTACGGAATGGGAGAAGATATTTGCAAATGACAAATCTAATAAAGGTTTAATATCCAAAATAGATTAAAAAAAAAAAAACTTCTACAAGTCAACACAGAAAAAACAAACAATCTAGAAGAAGAGACATGTCTCCAAAGAAGATATTCAAATGGCCAGCAGACACATGAAAAGATTCTCAACATCACTCATCATCAGGGAAATAAAAATCAAAACCAGGTTATTACCTTACACTTGTCAGAATAGTTAAAAATCAGAAACAGAAGAAGCAACAAGTGTTGACAAGGATGTTGGGGAAAAAAGAACTCTTGTGTGCTGTTGGTGAGAATGCAAACTGGTACAGCCAGTGGCAAATTGTATGGAGGTTCCTCAAGAAGTTAAAAAAAAAATTACCACATAATCCAGTAATTCCATTATTGGGTTTTTGTCCAATTCAAAAAGATGTATGCACCCCTATGTATATACCAGCATTATTTACAATAGCCAAGATATGTAAACAACCCAAGTGTTCACTGATGGACAGACAGGAATGGGATATTACTCAGCCATTAAAAAGAATGAAATTGTGCCATTTGCAATGACATGGATGGAGCTAGAGTGAACTGGGGTAAGTGAAACAAGTCAGTCCAAGAAGACAAATACCATGATTTCACCCATATGTAGAATTTAAGAAACAACACAAGTGAACAAAGAAAAAAAGAGACCAACCAAAAAACAGACTCTTAACTATGGAGAACAAACTGATGGTTCCCAGAGAGAGGTGGATGGCGGGATGAGGGAAACAGGTGAAGGGGATTAAGAGTACATTTATCACGATGGGCCCTAAGTAATGTATAGAATTGCTGAATCACTATACTGTACACCTGAAACATAATACTGTATGTTAGCTCTACTGGAATTAGTTTGTTTTGTTTTGTTTTGTTTTGTTTTTTGTGAATACTATCTGTGGATGAATAAATAGAAGTGTAGTAGTTAGAAGGAAGGAGGTGATACGATCCTGCAACTTATTCAGAAAAGAGTAACAAAAACATAAATGGACTACGTATCTGTAGTGTCATATGAGGAACAACAACAAAAAAGCTGACGACACTTAAATTGGTGAAGGAAAGACATATTAATAACCCACATATATCTGTAAGTCTGCTAAGTCTCCTTAAAAGACATGTGTCACACCAGATATAAGAACAAGATGGCCAGGTTATAATTATAAAGGCAGATTTCAGCAACATATAAAAAATAATAAGCTAACTACTGGAGCTGCTTCTGAGAGGTCGTTAGAGGCAGAATGGTCAACTACTCTGGCTGCCTAGAGATCTTTAAGTCCTTGATGAGGAACCGGACAAGATGACATGGAAACTCCTAGCCTGGTGATATCATGATTTGAAGCAAATGGGAGACAGCTGATTACCCAGAATTTAATGTTTTCATTACAGTTGGTTTGTTTCATCACTGGGGCCAAGTTGTATAGGGCCATGCCAGAAACTGGCATAGTAACGCTGACCGTGTAGAGCAAAGCCACTGTATGATATGTAATTGTAATTCAGAGGATGATTGTAGGCAGATGAATTACTTGCCCTGAGCTTCATATTCCCTTGAACAATGAGTCAATAGTCTGTAAAACTCCTTCCAGTGGAGATGAGTCTAGTTAGTGGCCATCAGAACTAGAACTGGGCAGGTTTCCTGAATCTCACTCCAATATTCTTTCATTCTTCGATGCAGATGCATCTTCCTTTAGGGAATACTTTTTCCCTATGGTTACACCAGGTGAAGGCAGCAGAAGCAGTAGCTAGCTGGCAGCGGAGGGGTAGGAAGACTGGGTGGGCACTCCTGCTACACCTGCCTGCTGGGCGTCATAGTTAGAATGTGTCTGTTGGGTTCACATGCAGGCAGGCAGCCACTCTGCCAAGCTCTGGCTAATGGTGTCACTTTCAGACCTGGCCCATCAAACCTGGGTGTGACCCTGATCGCGTCACGTCACCCTCTTAGCTGACTGGATGGGAATCCAAGGACCAAAGAGCAGATGAAAGCAGCCTGGGTCCCTGAATGACCATCGTGGGGTCCTCAACCAGGCATACCCACAGTGGACCATGATGTGAGTGAGACACATTCCGAAATATTAGAGACCTGGCATTACTATCCGCTCCTGCCACACACACATTTCCCTCGTCACCTGCTGTACTCATTCTACTGGTGCATTTTGGTGCCTTTGAAAATAGCACTGCCATTTTTTATTTACCCACGTGAAGCTCTTGTCTCCAAAGCAGACATTCTAAAAGTCATTTCTACTAAGAAAATAATTTTTGAGTACGAATTTTTATAAAATAGTTGGGCTTGCTTCTTAATAAACATGAGTAAAAATCCCCCACATTAGAGTAGCAAAGGGTGATATGAATCCATTTCTCGGGGTTTTTTTTCTCTTCCTCCTCCATTTCAGTGTCAGGGACACAGTGAAAAGCAAATATTAATATAGTAAATAGAGTTAATACTTATAAAATGGAAATAGTAACTTTGAGGAACAATATTTACATTTAATAAGATTGTATATGTTTATTCCATTTATTTGTCATGATGACTCAATGATGTGGGCAGTGTAAGGCTTTTGGAAGCAGGCTGGCTCAGGTCCAGAAAGATCCCATGTCCAGACACACACTGCCAGGGAAAGGGGGAACCTGCCAGCTGAATATCACGTCCTCTCACTACTGTGCTCCAAGATTAAATTTTACAGACTAATCAGCCATAATGTAGTGTTTAAGAATTCTTATATATATATATGTGAATGAAATAAAAAAGGAAGAAATTGGTATACTTTATCTCTAGTTATTAAAAATAAATTTTTTTAGAGAGATTCAGTAAAGACTTGAAACATATAGTTAAAATATCTAGATCAATTATTCATAAGATGTCAGTATAGAAGGATTGTATTTGACCGGAAGATTACATTTCTACTTAGCTTCTTTTTTTAAAATAGTTATTTACTCTTCATATTTACATAGATATCTGTATATTTTTGGCACAAGAGTCAAGTTACTAGTATTTTTTTGGCCCAGGAAAAACTGACATGTTGGCATTTAGTTTAGCCTTGTGTGCCATAAGAAGTGAATATTTGGCCTTTGTCCTGGCTCCTGATAATTTCTAAAACCTTGAAATTCTCTGAGTGAGAGAGCTAATAGGAACATCTTTTGCTATTTATAACGAGCCCCTTGCAATCATTCCGAGTTTATGATAAAGCAGGTGAGTCTTGGTGGGCCTCCAGGCAGCTTCAGGATAAGGGCTAGTCATCAGAGAAACCAACCACATTAGAGGAGGGCTGTACCTTTCACCCCCATCCCTGGCCCTGGGAAGGAATAGGACCTGGTGACAGAGCTAGTCACCAATGACCAATGACTTGATTGATCATGCTTATTTAACAGAACCTCCATGAAAACCTCCTAAGTGATGAGCTTTGGAGAGCCTCTAGGTTTGGCAAACCCATGGAGGTACAGGGAGGGTGGCTCGCCCAGAGAGGGGCGTGGAAGCTCCCAGACCTTCCTCCTCCTCCTCCCTTACCTCACTCCGCACATCTCATCCAACTGGCTGTTCCTGAGGTATATCCTTTACAAAAAACCAATAATAACATGTAAAGTGTCTTGGGTTCTGTGAGCCATTCGAGCAAATTATCATACCTAAGGAGAGGGTTGTGGGAACCTCCCTTGGATTTATAGTCAGTTGGTCAGAATACAGTGGACACCCTGGGACTGGTGTCTGAAGTGGGGGTGCCCCTGAGCCCTAAAACGTGGGGTCTGTGTTATCTCCAGGTGGTGCCAGGTGAACTGAATGGGAGGACACTCAGTTGGTGTCCAGAGTTGAAGCATTAGTTGGTGTGTGTGTTGTGGGGGGCAGGGAGCACCCACATATTTGGTGTCAGAAATGGTAAAGTAAAAAGGAAAAAAAAATAGCCACACCTTGGCTTTGAGCATTCTGATACTTAGAAAAGCTCAGTAGGGGAATCAGAAGCCAAGAGCAAGCTCTAGAAAAGTTAAAATAGGATAGAGTCTACTTAATCCTAGCAAAACAAAAACAAGACAATATTAAAAGATTATTGCTACTAAATACTAGTGAGAGAGGTAAACAATAATCCCCTCATTCTCAGCTGAAAATGTGGCCACCTCACTCAGAGTGGAGAAAGTACTTTGAAAATTGCAAGCAGGGGCATCTGGGTGGCTCTGTTGGTCAAGCATCTGTCTTTAGCTCAGGTCATGATCCTGGGGCCCTGGGTTGGAGCCCCAAGCCAGGCTCCCTGCTCAGTGGAGAGCCTGCTTCTCCCTCTCCCTCTGACACTCTCCCTGCTTGTGCTCTCTGTCAAGTGAATAAAATCTTGAAAAAAAGAAAGAAAATCACAAGTATTGTGAAATCATAAAATAGTACATTTTTCACTATGAGCCCAAAGGAAAGCAAGCTATGCCATGTTTCTCAGTCCACTCCCCACCTGGGAAGAAGCCAGATTTATTTGGAGCCGTGACCATAATCCACAGTTTTAGGACACAGCCTTATGCTACGGGGAGTGTCCCTCAGATGGAACAGCCAGGTGTGAGGGTAACCTGTGAGCCCGGCTTTGCTGTAATCAAAGTTCAGATCTCTCCAGCATACACCTCGTACATTCCTCCACCAGGACTCTGTCTCAGCTTTCTTTCCTTCCCTTCTCTTCTTGGTTTTTAAATTATGTTCACAACTTTCTCTTTCCATGGGTCACTGGCTTAATCAAGAGGAAACTTAAATCATCATTTCATGTACAAGTTACACTGCTAATGACTCTCCACATGGAAAGAGCCAAAGAGGAGCCATTTAATCAGTAACCATCTAGAATCTATTGTGGGAGGTCATCTTCTTCACTATCTAAAAAGGCCTTTTCCTTATTTAAAAAAAAAAGTTTATTCTTTTAAGAAAGCATAATAGTGTATGAAAATGTTAAAATCAAGTAAATCAAAAACCAATGCACTGAAATTTTTTTTGAATGTGTCAAGCTATTCAGATACAAATGAGAGAAAGAAAGTAAACACAACTAGCCTGAGCTGGTGTGAATAAATGACTGACCAGGCAGATAATTATTGTGATCTTCATTTGCTTATGTCTCCAGCCATCCACATATCATCCAATAAGTACTGTTGAGCATCTACTATATTCTTTTTTTTTTTTTTTTTTTTAAATTTTTATTTATTTATGATAGTCACAGAGAGAGAGAGAGGCAGAGACACAGGCAGAGGGAGAAGCAGGCTCCATGCACCCGAAGCCCGATGTGGGATTCGATCCCGGGTCTCCAGGATCGCGCCCTGGGCCAAAGGCAGGCGCCAAACCGCTGCGCCACCCAGGGATCCCCATCTACTATATTCTAAAACCATAATGTGCATTGAGCATAAATCCAAGGATAATAAGCCACATGCCTTCCTACATGGAGCTTACAGACAAAAGAGAGTGCTTAGAGAATACTATGATGACAGTTATAAAAGCAGCTGTAACAGCAGCTATGAGCAGCAGGCATTAGAGAAGCTGTGGCCTCCAAGGAGGGTTGTTTAGGTTGTGCACTGTGCACAACCAATCTGCTAGAATGACCTCCCCTGCAGTCATGCAAGCACAGTCTTATGCGGGCACAGAGGTGGAGACAGGGAGGGCCTCCTGGAACAATGAGGCAGGTGGAGATCTGAAAGATCCATGATTGACAGTCCAGGAGATGTGTGGGGGTGTGGACGGGAAGTGACAAGAAAAAGGCTGCAGCTCTGGAGGACTGAGACACAGGATGCGAAGCAGCAAAGGCAGGGATGACAAAGGGGAAGGTGGATGGCAGGTCAGGGTTGCCATGGGCACCTGGTATTAAGGATCATAGCTGGGTTTCTGACCTGTTGAATGTGATGCTGCATGGGGGATAGAGGCTAGGAGAGGAAGGTGTGTTTAGGGAGAGGGGCTCCCAGTTCTGAACGTGCAGAGCCTGAGGGGCTTTGGGACAGTGAGGTCCAGGAGGCAGGTGGAGACCTGAATGCAGAGCAGTACAGACAGGGTGGAAGTCAACCATGTGCCTGGGCAGCAAACTCCAAGACTGCACTGCAGGAGCAGGTGGAAAAAAAGCACTCAGAGGCCCCCAGGGAAAGGGCTTTCGGGAAGGATGGGGTTTCCCTGTCAAGTAACCGCTGAGATACCACGTCAGAGGCCCAAGGACAAGTGTCCATGGGATTAGTTCAGCAGCAGTCTGGGGGCAGTGGCAGAGGTGGCCACATCCGAGCACAGAGCCAGGAAGGTGACGGAGAGAGACAGAAGGTGAGGACAAGCTGTTCAGGAGGGGGGATGCGAGTCCGACCAGGGCACGGGGTGGGGGGGGGGGGTTGGGGGGTAGGGGGCATGGGACGCAGCCCCGCACCAGCAGTCCCAGCTTCTCCAGCACCACCCCCCCACCCCCGGGGGCTTGCGGGGTCTCAAAAGCAAGGGCCTGAGAACCACCCAGGACCTGGTGGCAGCCTCGGGAGGCAGGGGTGGGCACCCCGGGGCATGCGCAAGCCACCTCTAATTGCAAACAAAGGCTTTGGTACTTATTTCCATCGTTTCACACTCAAGACATCACAAACCCTACAGACCGTAGCCCATTTATCTCACCAGGTGACTGCTATTTTTCTAAGGGCTTCCTCCAAGGGGCGTCAGCTCTGGAGAGTTGGAAACTTGACAGCACTGTCTTTTCAAAAATCAGTGGGCACCACACGGAGATGTTTGGCTTGGCCATCCCGCGTGAAGGTCCCACCGTGCTCCGTCGGCTGCAAGCCCGCACGGTGCAGGGCGCTCCAGCAAATCTGTAGCCTCCCGGCCGAAAGGGTGAGGCAGGGAAGGGGCCCCCAGCCCACCTACCGCCGCCTGCGTGGGCTGCTGCTTCTTATTCCGTTTTGGCCGCAGCTTGGTAAAGTGCTCCAGCTTCTTCCCCTCCTCAGAGGGCAGCTCAGAGATGAACCCTGAGCTCCGTTTCTCTTGCCGGCCGGATGGGAAAGGCGGGTCTTCGATGTGAATCGGCACCTCCTCCAGTGCTTTATCCAGGTCAAACTCCATCTCTAAAATAAAGCAGAGCCCCCAGAAGCTTATTGGGTACACACGGATGAGAGAATTCCTTTGAGGAATTCTTTTTTAGGAATTCTGTCATGGAAGAGCAAACACGTGTTCACAAATCCCTGAACCCTCCTTGTCCATAGTTACTCATACAGAAGCATCCCTGGGAAGCATCCCTGGTCTGAGGTCCCTGCTAGGGGTGTTTCATGGTTACCAGGAAATGCCAGGGATTCCAAAATAACTCACCGAAGGCTCTGGAAACGGGCCGTAGCATCCGGCTATGGATACTCTTCCTTTTGGACTTAGGAGTCATCTAGCAATGAAATAAAGAAAGCACTTAGGTATTCAGGGAAAACTTGCCTTTCAAACTTCAGAAACATTTCTGGGTGGGTGGGGGGAGAAACATCTGAGATCAAATGTTTACACTCTGTTTCGCTTCTTTAGAGGATGGTTGAGGGTCACATCTGACAGCCTGACTGAACCCACACATTTCTAAATGTTTACAGTGTTCTCAACTGATAACAGCCCTCTGCATTCTTCTTGGTTCCAGCCCTCATCAGTTACAGTCTATTTATATGGTGGAAAAGAATAATGAATGATACAGAATGTAATTCCAAGCTGCACATAGGGATATTAAAATGGATATAAAAAACAGGTTAAATGATTGTAAACATTAGTCGCTAAAAATTGAAATTGCAACTATTCACTACTCATTACCAGAAGGAGCATCAGAACATCCATGCGAGGCAACACCCCACTCTTGGTCCCTTTCATGAGTTAAGTACTGTGCTTCATTTCACACTTCTGCCAGAGATTTTGATCTTTACATTAGGAGCAGAGGCTAACTAGGAAAAAGTTGCCATAATTTAGAAGTTCGTATATGCCATGACTTCTTGGTAAGTCTTCCAACCTGTTAGCCTTTTAAAAAATGAGACCAAAACACAAACCACCAAAACATAAGCATTGGTGCCAACTATTGATTATGTAAAAACAAACCAAAGCAAGGGATTAGCTTCTGTAATAGGACCACATGTGTGAAAGTGGGAGGTGGCCTTGGTCAATCACCTAGCAAAACAAATTTGAAGGAAGAAACTGAGTCATAAAGATGACAACAGCTCCCATTCAAGCTGACATTAGGAGTAGCACAAGGGACAGACTCATCAGGAGTGTGGCCCAGTGTCCCTCCCAATCACACCCTTTGTAATCAACATACACATGAATGGATCTTAGGGATCTTTTAATTGGTTTGATATTGAAACTAGTATTTGTGTAAACTAAGAGATAACAGAATTTACTTTATAGTCTTTCATTAATAGGGTGTCAGGTAAGGCTTTCTCAAAAAACATCCACAAGGTTGACAAACTCCCTTTGGTTCAAGGACTGAATCGATTCATACTGAATTTTAAAGCAAACAATTTTACAGTTCTAACAATTTTATGTCAGTTTTAATAACAATATCCTTTTGCTACTACTTATTATTGAGAGAAGAGAGAGAGAAAAGATGAGTGATTATATTTCAATCCAGACTGGTCTTCCTGAAATACACAATGAAAGTTTGCTGATTTGGTTCTTTCAAGGTTTGTTTAAAAGCAGACCATCTGGGGCACCTGAGTGGCTCAACTGGTTAAGCATTAGCCTTCAGCTCAGATCATAATCTCAGGGTCCTGGGATAGAGTTCCCTGCTCACTGGGAGTCTGCTTTTCCCTCTCCCACTGCCTGCCCCTCCCCCTGCAGGCGTTTGCTCTGTCAAATAAGTAAAATCTTAAAAAAAAAAAAAAAAAAAAAAAGAAACCAATCAGACAATCTGAGGGATATCTATTTGTAAAGCAACAGGCTTTGTGGGTTCAGTAAAAACACAATCAATCCAATGCAATTGGAAAGGGATCCACTCTCTGGTTGTTCTCCCCCAAAACTGGCCTTGCAATTGACTGAACAAGGTACTGTACTGATGGGTCTATTCATAAGTGAAACCTCTAAAAAGAATTAATTTTCAGGAGACACAAACTCCCAAAATATAGTCTTTAGCATTCCATCCACTTTGTGTACAACCATGATAAATAAAAGGATCAAGCAGTAGCTAGGGATATAATTTCCAGCCAATTCATTAAGACAGCCACAAATAAATAAGTTTTAAAATGCATGCAATGAGGATGTCTTCCAACATTTTTTCCTGTGACTCTTGATTAGATTTTATGGAAAGAGTGTTCATGGGAAAAAAATCATTTGGTTCAAGTTTCCCTATATACCCTTTCTAATGGATACCAAATATATATAAAACATATGATTATGACATTTCAAATATATTACAATTCTAAATGTATGAGGTAAAATATATAAACATATAATTACATATAAAAATACATAAATATGTAACATTTATAAACAATATAAAAAGAGAAAGACATTTACAAACTGATGCCTATCTGTAAATAGGTGATTCAGTTTAACCTAATTTTATAAGAGGAATGTACAAAAATCATCAGAATTTTTGATGGCTGACATCAAAGGGGAATTAGTTGGCTCTTGATTTTCTAATGCTTTAATGCTTTCCTTCATTTCATATGCTCTGTACAAGTGCAAATACCTCCTAATTGCATTTCACATAAAACTCTTCAACTGTATGTGATATTTGTTAGTTTTGAGTTTTTGACATTTGGACAGGGACAACAGACTTTCGCTAAAACAGGCAGGACTCAAAAGCAGACTAGTTTCTACAGTTGGTATTAAGAATGCAACCCAATTTTAGACATTTCTTCTGATGCCTGAATGGTTTCCTGATCTCTTTCTTACAGTTTAACAATGGAGAGGGAGAAAAAAGTGAATTTTATTTCTCTCGTATTTTTCTTTCCTTTCTTTCAAACTTTTTCTTCCTTACCCGTTTTACAGGGAAAGAAAAAAAGAAAAAAACTTGTTCACAGGATGCCTGGGATCCACTCTCTGGCTCAGTGGTTGAGCATCTGCCTTTGGCTCAGGCCATGATCCTGGGGTCCTGGGATCGAGTCCTGCATCAGGCTCCTCACAGGGAGCCTGCTTCTCCCTCTGCTGTGTCATTCCTGTGTGTCTCCCCTGAATAAATAAAATCTTAAAAACAAAACAAAACAAAACAAAAAAAACTTGCTCACTCTTTACTGGCTTACTCCTATGATCCCATTACATATAAATCTAAAGCAAGATGAAATATGACAGTGAGCTATGATTACCTAACCAAATATATATTTAGGAACAAATATTCTACATTTCCCTAGAAATCTGGTTTATATGCCAGGTTGGTCCTGCCAACCTCTTCTCATACCTGTTGATTAGATAAGTTGCAACCTGAGGGAAAAAAAAATCTAGTTTACCATCATCTTTAGAACTGTCAACAATCCTGTATCAAAATAAAGGGGTTGATTTTCTCAGACTGTTTCTTAGTCTTCATTTCCTGCCCTGGACATTTGTCAGTGAGTATGTACTGAGAGGAGAAATCACGAAGTGCCCCTCAGATGAAGAGAGTCACCATCTGATGCAGAAGAGGTACACACACCAATGCACTCTTCACAGGTCAATTCATGGTTAACACTGTCCACTATTATTTTAGGCCTAGACAAAATTACTTTATCGTTCAAAATACATTTTGTTTTAAGTTATTTTCAATATTCACATACTCAGGAAATATGAGGAATAGTGTGTCAGATCTTTTAAAAATAACTTTAGAAGGAAAACTCTAAATGCAAGACTTTTTTCTCATCCTGACATCACAAAGCATCAATAAATCACCACCATGGCAGAGTGCAGATGAAACGCATGTCCCTATTCTCTAGGAATCTAAAATGTCCATTTTGCTCAGAAATCTTACTCATTTGATCCTATTTTTATAATGGAATTATAACCATTACTTTTCCACAAGTTATAGACTTACATTGGAACCTGACAAATATCACATTTTTTTCCTGTTAAACTCACTTTTAACATGTAATTCCTAGACATACTTTTTTTTTAATGAGTTAAATTGGTTCTATCACCACAAAAATAGGATGGAGAAGTTGCCTTGTTCATTTTATCAAGTTCGTGCAAAGAATAATAACATTCTCGCTCCGAGCTCTAGAATCCCTAATGTTCTTTTCCATGAGGTTAAAACAAACAAACAAACCAAAACAAAAACATGGTTGGTTAAAAAACAAAAACAAAAAAAAAAAGTTGGGAAATGGATTGGGAAAATTCTTCTAATACAAGAAGCAAATCCTGATGCCAATTTTCTACAGTCCTGAGAAGCAAGAACCAGGAAAAAAAAAATCTGGACATTTAAGTAATCACACTTTATTTTATTTTATTATTTTATTTTATTTTATTTTATTTTATTTTCATGAAGGGAAAAACCACTTTTCCTCTCTTGAAGGGTTGGTACCCTCTTCATCAACACTCTGCTTGCTTTAAGGCACAGCAAGGATACTTTAAATTCATTGCCTGTTTTGCTAGCTGAACCATCTTGTAAAATCCAATCTTGTCTCAAGTTGCTGCCTGTTTCATGCGGGATCCACAGACAGATGACGACACCAAGTCTACGGGGAGACTAGCCAGGCAGCACACAAGCAGATGGAGCATGAGAATGTAAACTAGTACAGCCAGAAACTGCAGAGCCACCAAAAAATACTTACACTTGTACAGCAGAGAGTCTCCATGCAGCAAAAAGGAAGGAAAAAAATATGAATGGAAGAGAGATAAAGCAACAGCATTACAAGAAAAGGGGAGGGAGAGACACAGTTCACAAGCAGAAAAGCTCCATAAAAAGCCTCCATAGCAGAGGAAATAAGAAGGGGCCAAAAAAATATTATTGGCTTCACACAACCAATCTAGCTTTTTATAAGCAGAAGCACAATTATAGCTTGAAAATAGCAGAAACTCACAGACCTGTTACCTCTTCTGTTAAGAGCATACAGAATGCCATCTACAAATCCCATGAGATACTGACCCCACTTGGGGAATGAAGACATCACCAGCCCCGAAGCATATTGCAGACAGAACACTAGGCAGACATTGGACAACCCCATGCAGGTTTTGGTTCTTGGGTCAAACTGATGGTCTCAGCAACAATGTGGTAATAGTGTATCTCCAGGCATGTAGAAGCATCTCCTCTGGGGGCTTTCTATATTATCCTATGCTCCCCAGTGCACTTTAGGATGAAGTAGCTTTGAATTTTCTCTCTCCCTCTGTTGCCAAAGCTTTTCAGGAAAGGAGTTGATGCCAGGTTCTAAAACAATTACCTATGCACAGTGTTATCGAGGCCAATGATACCTTATATTTTACTTTAAATTTCTAATGAAATAATTTTTTAAATCTCACTGATCATCAACAGTTGTTAGATCATCTTCTTATTGTCATGAAAATTTATAAAAGAGTTTAAAAAAACATAACAAAAAAAAGGTCAGCTATTGAACGCCAGGTTTTGTGAAAGCAAAGTATTGAGGGGTAGGGGGTTTCAAATTTCCTGAAAACACACCCTGACGAAAGCTACCTCCTCCATCTAACTGGGCTGACTCTTTTTTTCAAATTTCTTATTGTTTCTGTGCCAATTTTTCTCAATACACAACACGATGAAATAACGGGTCCAATCTGGGAATATGAGCGGTCTGGGTCTCTTTAGAAAAAAGGTGGCACAGGGGAACCTGGGTGGTTCAGTTAGTTGAGCATCTGACTTTGGCTCAGGTCATGATCTCAGGATCCTGGGATGGAGCCCTGCTTTGTGCTCTGTGTTCAGTGGGGTGTTTGCTTGGGATTCCCTCTCTTCTTCTCCCCCTGACCTTCTCCTATTCACATGTGCATGCTCTCTAAATTCATACATACACACATACAATCTTAAAAAAAAAAACAGGTGGCACACCAGTCAAAGGCATTCCCCATAGCCATCACCAACATCACCGTTATCATTAGCATATTATCTGCTTATAAGGAAAGCTTCCATCAGCAATGTGCCAAAAAAGTCTGTCTCCAGACTAATTTCATACTTTATTAGGTAATTTTCTTCAAATAGATCTCATTTTAGGATTCAGTAAATTAGACTGAAAACAGCCTTGCTAGATAAAGGAGAAAAAGTAAAAATACATTTTTAAATATTCTTGAATTGCCTGAAATAAAGACTCCTGCTCCCCCTTTTAAATCCACATCCTCGGGATCCCTGGGTGGCGCAGCGGTTTGGCGCCTGCCTTTGGCCCAGGGCGCGATCCTGGAGACCCGGGATCGAATCACACGTCGGGCTCCCAGCGCATGGAGCCTGCTTCTCCCTCTGCCTGTGTCTCTGCCTCTCTCTCTCTCTCTCTCTGTGACTATCATAAAAATTAAAAAAAAAAAAAATCTTTAAAAAAAAATAAATCCACATCCTCTTGAAAGTTTCCTTAAAGATATGATTATGGATACGTACACGAGTGAGTTACAGCTGGTGGTTAAGTCTCATGGATAATCTTAGACTTCCCTTCTTTTTATGAAAGGTTAGTTCAACAAGACAAGTGCTCTGTCCCAATTATCCACCTAAAGATCATTATATGTGAAGGTGAGGGACCTTTCAATTGGTTCAACTCCTAGAATGACAGGCAAGCCAAAAGAAAAAAAAATTCCTATGAAGAGGGAAACCATGGCAACAGATGACTCAACTTTTCAATGGAAAGAAGATCATTAGTTCATTCCTCTGCTCCTTTGGCACATTTTTTGCAACTCAGTTAACCATATTGACTCTAACTACTCCCACTAGGACAAGAGGAGGACCAGTGAGTGTTAAGAGCTTATCTTCTCTTCAGAGTATGTCTCATGTGCAAGGCTTTGGCATCTAAGAACAGAGCTCTCTCTAATCCTGAATCTGTCACTTATGGGGTTGTGGGACTTTGGCCAATGTTTTTGTTATGTCAAGTTGTTGTTGTTGTTTGTCTATGTGCTCATAGGCTGTTTATTTGTGCAAGAGTAAGGAGGAGAGAGGATGAGGAGAAAAACCGATGCCCCAAGGTGGTAGAGCTGAGGGGAGACATGAACAGAAAGGTTCCTCCTCTTTCTCTTGTATGGACTCCAGAGAACTCCAGCTTCATAGGAGACCTCTGAGGGTGGCATAGGGGCCTCTAGGAGGCCTGGCAATTGTTGTCTGGGGTCAAGATCCCCACAGGGGCAGGTCCCAGGTTCAGAATGGCTACCCACTTGAGATAGAGCATGAGCTGGGGCGGGGGGCGGGGAGCAGGGCAGAGGGAGAGGGAGAAGCAGACTCCCCGCTGAGCAGGAAGCCCAATGCAGGGCTCTATCCCAGGACCTCGAGATCATGACCCTAGCTGAAGGCAGATGCTTAACCAACCGAACCACCCAGGCGCCCCCAAGACTAGTTTTCTAGTTTGTAAAATAATTTGTGAAGATTAAATAAGATAAAATGAATATTAACTGCTAATAGTGCCATTCAATAGCCTCACAGTGCTTCTATAACTGGTAGTGATTATGAACAATAGTGATTCTATCATCTTTCCATTTCCTGTTCCCAAGATAATGACTGGGGGGTGAGGATGCATGTGTAAGCAGTAGGCTCCTAAGAGCCAAAAGCTGGGAACAATCTAAAAGCTTTGATAGGGAAATGGATAACTCAAATGAAATACAGCAAAATGATGGAACAGCAGTTTTAAAAAAGGAAAAAAAGTTTTACGTGTAACAACATGAACAAATCTCAAAAGATAATAGTGAATGAAAAACACAAGTTTTAGAAAAATACGCACGGCATGATGCCACTTATGTAAATTCTAAACCATGCAAAATAACACTAAATATTGTTCATGAATCCATGTATGTCTGAACATACAAAATAAACAGGAAGTGTCCCAACTCATGACAGTGCTAAGGGAAGGAGAAGGGAGATTGTTGGTAGCGGTGGAAGGAGGCTACCACTTTATCAGGAACATTTTATATTATTTAAGATTCAACAAATATTTACTGAGCACCTACAGCTTACCAGGCAATCTTGAGAATGGCATAGCAGTAAATAAGGTAAAGTTGGGTCTCTGGGCTCCTAGAGTTTACATTCTGGTATCAAAAAAATATACTGCTGGGGCGCATGGGTGGCCAGTTAAGCATCCGACTCTTGTTCTCATGCTTGTGAGTTCAGCCCCTCAGTGGGCTCTATGCTGAGCATGGAGCCTACTTAAAAAAACACACACACACAAGCAACTCAGGGTTGTTTTTTATGTGCAAGTATTTTATAAGCATTATGACTGCTGTGCCATGTTTCAAGAAGAGAAACCATCTCAACATTTAGTAGCTCCAAAAAGCCAAATTAAAACAAAAACTTGGCACCATGTCTACCTTCTTCATCTTGTTTACCAAGAAACTCACATGTGAGAGGTTAAAAAAAATTATCATGAACCTTGATGGGGTTTACTCTATTTATACAAATGTCTTGGTAGTGATTTTAGCACTTCCTTCCATCAAAGCACAGAGATTGAGTGAACTGAACTACAACTTTAATCCAGTGCCCCTCCCCCACAACAGAGTTTATAGACTAGGGCACAAACATAAAAATGGAAGTACATGATCTATTTTAAAGAAGAATCCCTGAAATTAGATATATTTATTTTCATGAAAAATTTTTTCTATTGTCCTTATTTTTCCCATTTCATGTTGAACTGATAAAAACTTTCCTCATGGACCCTCATGGCTCATGCGTCCACTTCTTCAACCAATAAGCTCTTCACCTACATATACCTGCTCTCCTCCAGCCAACTATGTATTCTATTCTCAAATTTCAAAACAACTAGTATAATACATGTGTGCTCTTGACATAGGTCCCTTAATTATTAACATTTTGTCACATTACTTCATTTAATTTCTTTCTTTCTCCCTCCCTCTCTGTCTCTAACACATATGCACGCACATTTTTGGTTGAATCATTTTAAAGTTTTTGACATCTTGACATTTCACTTTCAAATACTCCCGCAAGAACACTTTCTCCTACAGAACCATACACGATGATCACACCTACTAATAGCAATTCTACAGTTTCTAATGTACACACTATGCTCCGTATTCAAATTTCCCCAGTTGTCCCTCAAATGCCTTGGAGCACCCCTGCCTGTTGGATGCAGGATGTAAGCAAGAACTCACCACAGTGTGTCCTATGTCTCCTGAGTTTCTCTTCCTAGGGTGTCTTCCTCTCCCCATGACCAATCCTACTTTTCTTTTCCATGATTCTTTCTTGAGCAATTCAGGTCAATTGTTTCACAGACTTTCCCATATTCTCCATGAGCCATCACCCCCCCCCCTCACCCCCCCACCACTGCCACACAGGTGATGCTGTGAACTAATGGCTGAATCACAGGTGGCACCCACATCAGGTTGTTCCACTGTTGGTAACAATAAGGTTGGTCATTTGGTTAGGTTGGGACTTCCAACCACTTCCTTATAAGGTTACATTTTCCCTTGGTAATTAATAATACATCTTGAAGTCATACTTTTGTTTCATGGTGATGGCCCCATTTTCAAACAACCATCAACAATCCTTGCCTGAATGAATGAATACAACAGAGGCTACCAAATTGTACCTTTCCACTTCTATCATCATTCCTAGATTTATTAGGTACTGTTCCCCTGCAAAGATCAACTATTCCTTAAAAAGTCCTCTGTATCCTCTCCTCTTTTATTTTCTTGGTATTGCTATGGACTCGTGGATTCTTAAAAATTAATTCAATGTATCATAAACTATTACTGTCCTTATTCTTTTTGGTGCCAGAGTGTCCCAGCGGAAGCCATTTCAATCTGGAGTTTGTAGCCTTTGAAATGATCCCATTGGAGTTGGAGCCAATCCTTGCTTTTTGATACAAGATATGCTAGGCTCACCTTGTGCTTCTCTGTGCACTTTTAAAATAGATAGGGGTAATCTCTGTTTAATGTAGGAGGTTACAAAACTTAAATATTTCCTGCCAGATTTTCAGCTGAGTCAATGCTCAAGAGGAAACCAAAATTTAATCATTCTTCATTGATTTATACCCTCAACTATCTAACCAAATAGTGTGGTTTAAATATCTAACCTTATGTGTGGTTTAAAAAAGCAATTTCTAAAAAAAAAAAAATTAAAATAAATAAAATGATATAAAGTAATTTCTATGCATTTCTATTTTTAAAAAGTTGAGCTGGTGTAGAGCTCAATGAGAAAAAAAGGTTGCCTAATCCATTCTATAATGATGGTTGGACAGGAACAAGTTTTAAACTCTAGGGAGGGTAGGGGTACATAAGCCATAACTCTGAGACAACTGCAATAAATCTGTGGACAAAAGGAGAACAATACGTAGAGATTTAGTGAGATTTAGTGGGGCTATTTCCCAGTGAACACAACATTAAATTCAGCTCTTCATATCACCCTTATTAACTTTCACACCCAAAGTCTCATTTCATATAAAAGTTAAAATGGCATCACAGTGTTAAAACAAAAGCATTCAGAGAGCAGCCCTGATGAGAGGCTATTGTGAAAGTCACAGCAAGGAATGATTTGTACATTAATGTAGATCCCTTCCTTATCTTCCAGATCTGTGCTTTTTTTTTTTTTTTGATGCGAGAAAATTAAAAATCTTTATCTTCCTAGCTCTGTCCTGTTTTCTCCAGGAAACAGTTAATGGCTCACTTTTCAATCATTTGAACTCTTCTTGCAACTGATGCCAAAGTGAAGTTTCACACTTGAATGTTTTTTTTTTAAAAAGTAGCTATAATTTAATGCATTTTCCTTAAGGGCTGTCCAAAGAATGAAAGTACTTGGTACTGCTTTCAAGCAAGTATTTTACTCTGAGAGCCCGTGTTGGTGCTGCTGGGCACAGAAGCATGATGCTTATGAACACAAGTACCAGGTATGGGCCCCTTGCAGTGTTATTATAAAAAAGCAAAGTTTATTTGCACTATTAAGTGCAATGTTTTGCATTTTACTGCACTATTAAGCACAATGTTATTCTAATAGTCATGAAAAGTTGAGTAACAATTTGCCTTTTTTAATTGCAAAAGAATAAATAAATAATGAGGGAGTCTTCACCAAGTATTACCTTTGAGAGAGATATTTAAGTCTAGATCTTTGGAAAGTCCATGTGAAAATGGAAGGCAGGAATGAGGCAATCGGGAGACTTAAAAAATTCGCCTTTGGAATAGACATCAGGGCTCAGTGTCACCAAGATGAATAATCAAACTTAGCCTAAAATGCTTAATGTAACACATTTACTCTGTCCATAGGATTTTAGCCCTATAAAGATGACAAAAATTAATCGTTCCTACCACCACCACCAAAAACCAGATTCAATCCTATAACAAAATGGAGCACCTGGGTGGCTCAGTTGGTTAAGTAAGCATCTGACTCTTGATCTCAGGGTTATGAGTTTTTCAAGCTCTGCATTGGTACCACACTGGGCATAGAACCTACTTAAAAAAAAAAAAAGCTTTAAATCCTTTAAAAATTTACTCTACTACTGGTTTAAAAATCTTGAGTCCAGTAAATCCCACTGGTGCTAAGTAAAAAGAATAGATGGTGGTTGAAGGGCTATAGTGGTCAATCAGCAATCAGAAGATGCGGTTCTGACTGGATCTCCAAGTTCTTTTAAGACTGACTCTTCAAACTCCTTGTCCTACATCTTCAACCTCAGACTGAACTTAAGGTAAAGATGGCTTACCACCCAAACTCTGTAAAAATCCGATCTGGTTTGGAAACCAAGATCTTTGTCATATTCGGTTCAACTGTGTTTGATTAACATCCCTTCTGAATAGACTCTCCAGTGAGATTCTTAAAAGAGAATGGATTCTTAAGTCATCTCTAAATTACAGATCCATTCCTTTGATAATTATTTGCTCATAGCCTTCAGTCATCCTTATTAACACAGTCTGCTTCATCTATGAGGAAATATGTCAAAAAACAAGGTGATCTTTTTGCCCCTTGTGATTTTTCATTGGCTTTGGTTTCATTTTAAAGTGAGTTAACTATATGCAACCCAAGCTACAGAGAACACTTAGATAAACAGTCTATTAGACACTCCTTAATGTGTCCACTATGGTGTTGTATTATAGCTAAAGAAGACTGGCTTTCTAGAGCACATGGGTACAGTCTTTACCTGTTGTTCAATATTAACTATATAGCAAACCCTACACAAATGCCTTTCGAATGTTTAAGATTTCAGTATCAAATAACTGCATACAGGTGGCCAATTTATTCAGTTACCTGGGTAGTCAAGGCCACATAGTACACAATGAGAAGAATTTCTGTGGTTTTGCCAAGGCTGTGACAGAGAATGCTCTAATGTCTGTTTTAGAACAAGACCATTTGGCCATGTCAGTTGGGTATGGCCTTTGGAGATTTCAGCAGAGTACTTGCTCAAGGGCTAGAGTAGATTTGAAGCTGCTTGGTTGCAGGTATCCACCCTAGAGCTCAGCTCTGATTAGGTGGTCTTCTGAGCCAGAGAAATGGTCAAGTAGCTCAATTTTGATAATCAGATGTTAGGTCTGAAGCTCTGGCATGAGTTTGGCCTAAGGCTCCCCCTTACCCAACAAGCAGAACAGAGCACCATGCAGGCATAACTAGGAACTGATCCTGAACTTTGCTATAACTTCCTTGTGTTATTTTTTAACCTCTCTTAACTCTGTTCACTCACTTTACCTATAAATTACTAAAGGTGCCACCTAAGTAGTTTCTCAAGGAAAGCAGTACATATATAACTCCAAGAAGCAACTATATGAATGAGGTTACACAACTGAAACTAAAATTTATAAAAGAAATGCAGTTATATCTGGAGTGAAGAAGTCATTTGTTTTTGGTCTAGTTTCCAAGTGTGGTTTTCAGTATGAAAGTCAGTAGGAGAATTTTCGGCAAAATATGCATTAAAGGTCAAAGCTAAAAACCATTTACTTTACATTTTGATTTTGTTAAGGAATGGGCTAGGGGTACCTAGGTGGTTCAGTTGGTTAAGAGTCTGCCTTGGGCTCAGTTCATGATCCCAGGGTCCTGGGATTGAGCCCCATGTTGGGCTCCCTGATCAGTGGGGAGTCTGATTCTCCCTTACCCTTTGCCCCTCCCCCTACTTGTTCTCTCAAATAAATAAAATCTTTTTAAAAATTTAAAAGTAAACAATATATAAACAAGCTAAGAGATCTTTGTGAGCTCTACAAGACTGTGATATGGCCTCCAGCCTCTTTGTCACACCCCTCTATCCCTGCCATACCATAATACCACAAGAGTCCCTCAACCTGGATGTTCTCCCCTCAGTCTGAGCCTCTGTGTACACTCCTCTCTGCTACATTTACTTAGTCATTCTCCCAGCCAACCTCTCTTCAAATACCATCTTTCACTGTGCCAACAGTCACCGAGGGCCCACTGTGTGCCAGGCATGATGCTCAGAACCTTCCTCCAGGATGCCTTCCTTGAAAACACCATTCCCCCAAGGTGGGCTGGGCACCCCTTCTCTGCTTCCAGGGCAAACCACACACCCTCGCAGAGTACTCTCCCACCACATCTAACATGTCACTCTATTCATGTACAACCGCCTCAAGCCAAAAATGAGCTGAGACCCACTGAGAACAGCAAAATTTGTGTGGGAGGGAAAGAGTAAATCAGGACCAAGAAGTAAAAGAAACAAAGCCCAAATTAAGGCTGCATACAAGAAACTATACTTCTGTAGCCCATGAACACTTTTTTAAAAATATTTTATCTATTTATTTGAGAGAGAGGGAAAGAGATAACAAGAGAGAGCATGACAGGAGGGCAGGGAGACATAGAAGCAGACTTCCCACTGAGCAGGGAGCCTGACACAGGGCTGGGTCCCAGGACCCTGAGATCATGACCTGAGCCAAAGACAGATGCTTCAATAACTTGAGCCAGCCAGGAGCCCCAGACTCACCTGCCTTGTATATGGAATGTATTTATGTCACAACCTAATGGATGTACATGTGTGTATAACTGAAGCAAACACGCAATGTAATCTGGTACTTCATATTCACACTTAATGTTTCATTTCTGAGGAGTGTCTTTAAACTGCTGGTCAAAACCATCCCATTGATTTCATGAGTCACCTGTGGGATGTGACAGAGGATTGCAAGATGCATTCTGTACTAATTCAAGCCTTTCTGGATGACCTCATTTCGGTGGCAGACTCCCATCTTTCCAAACCTAAGCAAATACGTGTGTGGGATTTACACGGATGGTAGTGCTGTGGAAACTGGCTTTGCCACTTCTGCCTTTCAGCAGAGCAAACTTGGTGGGGGATGTCTTGGTTTCTTTGCCTTCCATTTCCAGCAAGAAGCTGGGAATATCGTACACAGTGGATGAACAATAAGCATCTATTAAATGAATAAATGGCCTGCTAGTCCATATTTTTAGTTCAAAGAGTCATTCGATAGCTCATAACCAGCTAAGAGTTCATGAATGAGAAATGCTCCTGTATCCTCCCTGGGCTCCTGTGCCAGCAGATACCTTGTTCCTGTCTCTGTCTCTCCCCCTGGGTAAGCAAGCCCCCTTGAAGGACCGCCCACTTCCTTCTTCTTTAGACAGACACAAACATACATACTCACACACATACTTAGTATCCAAAGACACTGTTCTTTCACGATTTGAATACAGTCCTTAAAGAGGACATCTTTCATCCTGCAGGGATCTGACCTTTGGTCTCCACTGGCAAGCAGTGATAATCTGGAGCTTTCTGATGGAAGGAAGAGGTTGTCAAATGCACATAGTCCACAAACATGAGGTTACTAAAGTTGCAAAGTGGAACTGATTTTAGAGAAATTATCAAATACTGGTTCTACTGTACTATCCCAGGAGTTACTAAATCTGTGATTGCTTGTAAGGGACTTAGCTAGTTAGCACTTTACTAGAAAATGTCCTGTTTAAGGAAATATAAGTAACTCCTCTGTCACCTATACCACCCCCCCCCCATGTAAACAATGGTATGGTTTTGGTTTGTTTCATCAATCCACAGGCTATTAGGGTCATTTGCTTAATTTAATTCATGAGGGAAACCAAAATTATCTTTTATAGTTACCATTACATGTCAGAATAGAGCTCAGAAGAATCATCATATCCTCTGCAGGTCAGATGCCCAGTTTTGATGCTGGTTTTGGAATGCCCTGACTAGTCACAACTAGTTAATGTTCTAAGTTATTTTATGGTGCCAGTTAAAAATTAGAAGATTAAGAAAACTGTCAGCCGTCAGGGAATGGCAGCCTCTTTAGGGATTTGCAGGGTACCCCTGGCATTTCCACAAAGGACTGCCACAAAAATTACTAGAACTTTGAGAAGCACATTACTTGCTCTGGCTGAACTATACAGATTGTGCTATAGGTTTGAAAATTAAAATGTGGAAATTAAGAGGTTTTCTTGGGCTGCTTTCCAGTGGTTATAAAGTCAAACCTCCATTTCCCATAATGATATCAATAAGGAAATGACATTACAGAATAAATAAAATCATAAGAAGAAGCCAATAGGGCTTGAACACAGTGCAACTAATTTACATGAGATATCGACTTAATGATCTATGCTTGGTACTGTTGTTAATAGATTAGTTCAACTAATAACTGCTGATACTTGAAAGTGGGGTGGGTTTTTTTTTTTTTGAGGGGACTTGTTTTTAAAAAGTATTTTGACCAAGACAAACAGATCTTCACTACATTTTAATCTGTATTAAAAGGCTTAAAAATTAGGGTTACCTGGGTGGTTCAGTTGGTTAAGCATCTGCCTTTGACTCAGGTCATGGTCCCGAGGTCCTGGGATCAAGCCCCAGGTCAGTCTCCCCACTCAACAAGGAGCCTGCTTCTCCCCCTCCACTCATGTTCTCTCTCTCTCTCTCTCATGTTCTCTCAAATAAATAAAAACTTTTTTTAAAAAAAAAGCTTAAAAAATTATATATTAAAATTTGAGGCTGAATTTAAGGGAAAATAATTGTTATTTTCTCATTGAAAAAAGGATTCACAAGATGTACTAATAATTCAAGCCTTTTAAAATTCTTTTCCAAAGCAATAGCAGTAAGTAGATGAACTGCTCCTTTGCATGAATATCTTTTGATTTAAAACTGGTATGATACTCATTAAAATAAATGAAAGAATTACACACAATTAGTGAGTTAGTTATACTACAGAGCAGACACTGGCTCTTCACCCACTTGGCATGGGATCCTAAATGCTGAGCTTCTGTGATTTTTTAAAGGTGGTAAACTATATAGAATGATAAATTAAATACTGAGAAATAACTAATCAGTAGAATGCAAACAGCATCCTTCAATACCCCAAAGGCCAATGACAAACTGAAGTTGAAAGAGACAGCTGGGAATATTGATTTCCTAAGAGCACCTGATTGCAGGAAAGAACAGATGGTCTATGGACAATCAAGAGGCTAAGTAAATACACGTTTCAGCATGACATAGAAGGCATGTGTGTTGGGATTTTAAGTATGTAGGAAAGCTAATTAATCACTGTCACCAACAAAATAGCACATGGAAAGGCAAGTAATATTCCAGGTAAGCCCAAAGTGGGCAGATTCAAGTCTACCAATTGAGCATGTCAGATTTTTGACCCAGTGGTTTTCAATAACGTTTAAAACAAGAAGGCTTAGGTTATGTTTATACAGCACATGTCTTTCATTTGGGTTCCTGTTCACATGTCAATTTAATCTGGAATTAGTAACTAGACGTGTTACACAAAGCAATGCAAGTCTAATTAAATCTAACTCAAGATTTAATTCTGGATGTAAGAAATATGCCATATATGACATCCATATACTATGATACCAAACTGCCTGCCTTTGGGTGACCTCAGGTCACTTGGACAAGTTGCTTAACTTGTTCTATGCCTTGTTTCCCCACTTGTTCTTAACTGTTCTATGTCTCAGTTTCCCCACTTATAGACACAAGATAGCAATGATATCTATCATTCATAGGTGATTGTTTAAGGACTGAACTGCTTACTCTTCATAAAGAGTGAAGAATAGCACCTGGCACATTATAGGGACTTCATCTATGTGTTAAAGAAATGAACACGACTTTTTAAACCATCTGATTTTCTCCTTGGAGTAAAATGACATCAGAATCTCTGGGGCTATGAGAGTGGACACAGGCTGGAAGTCTGCAGGTTATTCTGATGGTTCTCATTCTATCCAGGCCCTCCTCCCCTGACTGCCACCCCCACCCCGTGATTCCCACCATATGAACTAGATAACCTCTGAGTTTTTTTTCTTTTTTTAAAGATTTTATTTATTGATTTTTTTTTTTTTATTGATTCTTGAGACACAGAGAGAGAAGCAGAGACATAGGCAGAGGGAGAAACAGGCTCTCTGCAGGGAGCTCAATGCGAGACTCGATGCCAGGACCCTGGGATCAAAGCCTGAGCCAATGGCAGATGCTCAACCACTGAGTCACCCAGGCACCCCCTCTGAGTTTCTTTCTAGCTAAAAGAAAAAGAGAATTATTTGATTGAAGACAGTTTTGCAACTCTGCCCTTTTATTTAAAGAAAACTGCCTTCTCCTTCAACAATTATGAAAGTAAGATTGATGAGAAGGTCTCAGACATCCCCCCCCCCCCCAGTGGGTATCAGGGCCTGTCACACCACTCATTCATCCTTATTTCAGCCCTCACTTAGTCAAAGAGTAAGTTTAGGAAATCAGTCTATTGGGACACCTGGGTGACTCAGCGTGTGAAGTATCTGCCTTTGGCTCAGGTCATGATCACAAGGTCCTGGATCGAGCCCTGCATCAGGCTCCCTGCTCAGTGGGGAGTCTGCTTCTCCTTCTGCCCCTCCCCCTGCTCATGCTCTGTATCAAATAAATAAATAAAATATTTTAAAAAAGTTTTTTAAATAAAGAAATCAGTCATATAGATGATTGTTTCCATCTTCAAAAAGGCAATCCTTGAACTCAACTAATATAAATTTCTACCTCTAATTTATGGCACTAAACCTTCCTTAGTGTGATTATAACTCCTGGTTCTTTAAAGAGATGTAAGGATTGAAATGGAACTGACTTTTGGACCAAAGAGAAATGGAAGAAAACATGAGACAAGATATCTGGGGGTAGGGGGAAAAAAAGAGATGCCCAGATTGCCTACTAAGTTTGTTAAAGAAATGTTCAAAAATAGATTTAGCAGATGCCATAAACATCATAGGCAAAAACTGCCAGGATCCTGAATCTGTAAGTAGAATTGCTAAGGAGGAGGTTGGTAATGAGTCCAAGTTTCTTTGGAATGCCCTAGGCAAAGTGTCACAGGGCTCTGGGGTATCAATAAACATTTTAGGTAATAGTAAAGTTACAGCATCACACTCAACAGTGCTCTTGCTGTGTGTATGGCACAAACTCTACCTGCTGGAGGCTCACAGTTCCATGTGGGAAAGGCTGTATCAATGCACGAATGCACTTGTTCTTCTGGGACCCTTTCACACAATACTTAACCTGTGTCCTATCTTCCAGGATCACTTAAGCCAGAAATGCTGCCAAGGAATATGTACACATTCATTCATTCAGAAAACCAAAACGGATTAAATCTCTCTCCCTTGCAAATATATTCTTCAAACCTTTTTAAAATAGCACCATATGAGGACCTGGATATTTGGTAATAGATATCAATGAGAAATACAAGTGATTTGCCACTTTGATTTTGAGAGATGATAGGAGGGGTAATTTTAAAAGGTGAAACTAATTTTCAAATTAGCTCTGGATTTGTGCCACTGGCTTAGGGTATAAAGTCCAAAGCTGAGAAAATGGATTCTCTTTAGGAAAGGGATCCCTGCACTCAGAAGAGCTGCCACGGTGACACTGTGGGTGGCTTGGGATCGATGGTCAGGCTGAGGGTATTGGAGAATCATTACAGTACAAATCCACCGATGTGCACTTTCTCCACACAAATGTTCTTTCCCATTAAACTAACAGTAAACTCAGCTCTGGTTTTCTGCTCCTTAACCAGTCATTAGCTGAGTTAAAACAATGATGAAGGAATTAGGTGGAACAAAAAAAAATGCTATTTTCAAATTCTGTCCATGTATTGCTTTTTTATAGAGAGCTCCATCCTATGTTTCTCTGTTACCCACTCATACCTAAGGCCCTGCTCCCCCCACCATTCAGCAGGTGCTCAGTCAGGAACAGTCCTCAATGCTTGCCTCCATGGTGGTCAGAACCAGAAAAAAACCACCCTTCTAATTTAGGCCATCCTATGAGCCTGGTTCTGGGAAACCTCTATTTATGCTTCTTAGGTCACAGCAACAGGGACATTTTTATAAAATGGAAACCACTCCGTGTTGGGTGTGCCTGCAGCATAGTTTTGCACTTTGCTCCTGATGGTGGTTCTGCATCTCAATTTTAAAATATAACCTGCAATTTAAAAAAAGGTACAGGGGCACTGGGGTGGCTCAGTGGTTGAGCATCTGCCTTTGGCTCAGGTTGTGAATCTGGGGTCCTGGGATCGAGTCCCACATTGGGCTTCCTGTAGGGAGTCTGCTTCTCCTTCTGCCTATGTCTTTGCCTCTCTCTCATAAATAAATACATAAAATCTTAAAAAAAATAAAAATAAAAAATGGTACAGACTTCTGATCATCAGATACACAAGTCCTAGGAATGTAACATACACTGCTCTTAGTTAGTACCCTACTGCATATCTGAAAGTTCCTAAGAGTAGATCATAAATGTTCTCACAAAGAACAAAAAGTTTGTAATTATGTGTTATGACGGATGTTAACTAAATTTACTGTTGTCATCATTTTACAATATATATGTATATATATCAAATCATTATATTGTATACCTAAAAGTAAAACAACACTAAGATACCTGACAGAAAAAAAAAAAAAAAAAGATACCTGACAGGCTCAGTCAATAGAGCCTATGACTCTTGATCTTGGGGGTCATGAGTTTGAGCCCCACATTGGGTGTAGAGTTACATTACAAATAAATAAGTAGGGATCCCTGGGTGGCGCAGTGGTTTGGCGCCTGCCTTTGGCCCAGGGCGCGATCCTGGAGACCTCGGATCGAATCCCATGTCGGGCTCCCGGTGCATGGAGCCTGCTTCTCCCTCTGCCTATGTCTCTGCCTCTCTCTCTCTGTGATTATCATAAATAAATAAATAAATAAATAAATAAATAAATAAATTAATTAATTAATTAATTAATTAATTAAAAAAATAAGTAAAGAGGGTCCTGGGTGTCTCCGTTTCTCTGACTCTTGATTTCAGCTCAGGTCATGATCTCAGGGTCCCGGGATGGAGCCCTATGTGGGGGTCAGTGCTGGGCGTGGAGCCTGCTTAAGATTCTCTCTATACCTGAGGATGCCTGGGTGGCTCAGCGGTTGGGTGCCTGCCTTCGGCTCAGATCGTGATCCTGGGATCCCGGATTGAGTCCCGTATTGGGCTCCCTGCAAGGAGCCTGCTTCTCCCTCTGCCTATGTCTCTGCTTCTCTTGAGTCCGTGTCTCTCATGAATAAATAAATAAATACATACATAGATACATACATAAATCTTTAAAAAAAAAAAAGATTCTCTCTGCCTCTCCTTCTTGCCCCTACCCCTGCTCATGTGCACTCTCTCCCTCTCCCAAATATATAAATAAATCTTTTTTAAAAAATAAAAAGTAAATAAAACAGAGTGTTCTATGTCAATTATACCTTAATAAAAAATAAATTTAAAGAAATGATTTTCTCCTCTATTCTCACCCCACCCACTTTAAGAACCACCTTTTTCTTTCACATGACAAAACCCTAATCAATCATACAAAAACAAAGTTTACACAATGAAACACCATCCTTATAGTGGCTAAGCTAGTCTTTCTTAGCCAACACTCTCAGCCTAAACCACATAACTTATAAATGCAACAAAATACATCTTACTAACTCACATTTTCTTTACTCTTTCTGAACTCACACATGACCAAACAATTCTGGCAGCAAACGTGACATGTAGAGTTAATTTTGAATTTAAACCTATTTCCTAAAAAAAAAAAAAAAAAAACACTAAACAAACAAAAAACAAAAACAAAACACCTTATTTTCTATAACATACTTATTTTCTTTGGGGTTAGCTTAAGAGCTTACTGAATAATTACCCTGTGTTAACTTCGTTTGCCTCAAGATGCAAACAAAGTAAAAATACTAAAGACACATTTTACAATATACTGGACAAGCAAGTTATTTAAAAACTTGACAATTCCTCCCACATAGAGTAAATAAATACACTTGTAAGTTTACATAGTTGTATAGCAAATTATCTGCCATCATTAGCTCTACTAGAATGTTATTTGAAAAAGTAGGATTATATTTCTGACTTTCTTTGCTAGCCTCTTTGTATATGATAGGATTTTATCTGGAGGGTTCTCAATTATTTTATTCACCAACTTTAACAGGTAACAATGGCTTATAAATAAGAAACTACTTAAAGCATTATCTTTCATTCTGGGCTAGAAAAATAATAGTGGGCACCTCAGATCCTTGGTTTTGAAAGTTAAAAACAAATATCATTCCTGACATGCCTGAAACTAAAAACTACTAAAATTATTAGTAATTGTAGAAACATTTGGGCAAAGAAGTAGCCCAGATGTTATCTCAGCAGCACTCTCTCAGATTATGAGGAATTGCTAAAAGATGAATTATTTTAGTGAAACATAAAAATATTGAATACAGAGGCACATATAACTGTTATAATGGTAAAGTAAAATGTAACTATGTTAATAATACAAATTCTAAAATAATGAAATAGGAACCTAAGTAAAATTGCCCTTAGAGCAGAAAAAATGTATCAGGAAGCCGAACACTCTAGTTATGTGGCCAGATGAATATACTATGTGAAATTTAGAAAGTAAGGAATTGAGACCCACTGCTAGGTAACACTGTATGTATATTCCATCTTCTAAAGCACATCAAGTCAAGGGAATTAAATAGAATATAAACTAAATGGGAAATGCAAATTTAAGAGGATACCCTCAAATTATGTAAGTTAACAATAGGAAAAAGCACCATAAGGAAAAAAATGATAGGACCAAGACAGAAATCGTCATTCCACACATTCTGTGTGGGAAAAAGTCCTTCCCACATTTTTAATGGCTTATTTATTTAAAAATATTTTCTTGTTACCAATGATCTTCAAAAGTTAAATAATAAATTTCTCCTAATGAATTTAGGAATTTTTTCCACTGCAGCCACAGGGACAGAACCAGGTTCTATGGCTCAGTGAAACTTCCACAATTTGTCCTTGGGAGGGGTGTATGGGAATGCTCTTTAAGTTTTAAGAAATAAACCCAAAAGAATGAGCAAAAGAAAAAAAGAGACAAACCAAGAAATATACTGTTAATTCTAAAGAACAAACTCGTCATCACCAGAGGGGAGGTTGGTGGACGAATGGTTGACATAGGTGATGGGGATGAAGGAGGGCACTTGTGATGAGCTCCAGGTGATGGATGAAAGTGCTGAGTCACTATATTGTACACCTAAAACTAATATTACACTGTCTGTTAACATACTGGAATATAGAATAGAATTAAATGAAATAAAATAAAGTGAGGTTTTATAAAATTACAAATCCAAAGTATGGTACCGGGCTTTGGAGGGGGACCTGAAGCTTCAGCTTTATTAGCTTCATTAACAATCTCTGTAAGCAATAAGTTTCTGAAAGAATGATCTCTGCCAGGGAGTTTTATTTGGTCTGGTTTGTAAAGGTGAGATCTTAAAAAAAAAAAATTTAGTAGCAAAGCCCTATGATGATGGAGTCATGGTGTCACCAAAGGATGTGTCTTACCATACAAGTATCCAGATCTTCCAAACGCTCCATCTCCGTGAGCTCCTCCATCGTGATGACAGAGTGTTTAGCTGGCTTCTCCTCCACCAGCTCAATCTCTATGGCCTCAGGCTCAGGAAGGGTCTTGCCTCGTCTGCTGAAATGGTCAGTCTAAGAGAGTCAAGACGGGTACAAGGAGAAAAGGCACCAGAGGCAAAGGAAGAGCAGGTTAGCAGAATTCTGGAAGATACCTTCCACAAGGTGGCACAGTGAAGGATTCCACCTGTGTGTGGTTAATGACAATTCTTAACACATTCCCACTACAATAACTCACCTCTTATTATCTTTGGAGGGTGGACTGTCTTAAGCAAGAAATTACAAAACCTCCTTTAGTAATTGACAAGAATACTTAGTCTAGAAGAAAACAAGGAGTGTTCTTTTTATTAATTTTATTTTATATTTCCTCTGAAATAATTTATTTCTCTAATGCTTTAAAAAGTATCTAATTAGGAGACATAAGGTGTTTCCAACATTCTCAGTTTTTAAAGGGCTGAAAGGAAGGAAATTGCTAACAAAATTGTAATTGCTGCTAGCTTTCATTGTTTTCAGATCATGAATACCATATTTAATAGGATTTATTAATTTCCAGTGTTATGCTCTAGGTAAACCTAAAAAAAATTAATGATAAAAGAATAAACTGGGCTGAAATTAATAAACTCTAGTGCTGAGCTGAATCATCACTAGGAACTTTGATTAACTCTTGTGAAACGATGAGAACCAGTTGACAATACCGTGGAACCTTTGGCTATACTTCTAAAGTTAAATTAGAGAACATATTAATGTAATTGGAATGTCTCTGAAAACAAAATTTCATATAACAGTTAAGCTAAGCTCTCTCCTTACAATCCAAATCTGCAGAATATTAAAATAAAGCTTACTATAAAAGTGCACCCACAGGGATCCCTGGGTGGCTCAGCGGTTTAGCGCCTGCCTTCAGCCCAGGGCGTGATCCTGGAGTCCCATATCAGGCTCCCTGCCTGGATCCTGCTTCTCCCTCTGCCTCTCTCTGTGTGTCTCTCATGATTAAATAAATAAAATCATAAAATCTTAAAAAAAAATGTACCCACACAATTCTTTTTTAAATTGAAAAAAAAAGTCAATATTTTCTGAGTACATTCTTTAAAGAAGGACACGTTAAAAAAAAAAAAAAAGTGGAAAATTCAACCCTTCAGTGTGGTGCTCATGTACAGTCACGTTGATACAATATCATGTTGAGGGCATTTTGAGGTGGTCCTTGCAGCCTTGGGTTATGGAGAAAGTGTTTCTATAAAGCATGCTCCATGGATGTTGTGTCTACTTATTTAAAAAAGGAAAAGTCTGACTTGGGAGCTCTAAACAATAACATAGCTCTTTACTGTGCCATAAGCTAGAAGCTAGAGATTCTTAGATTCTCTGTGGGGAGGAACCAGTTTTTTATATTTCCAGTTTGCCACAAACCGATAGACCTGGTGAAATACAATAAAAATGAAACTTTAGAGAAATAACTGTGTTTGTGTATTGTGGCCATCTCAAATTGCTCCAGAATTTTCTCTGTTTCCTCTTGCCTGTTGACCTAACCTTGTCAGGTGCCCATAGTTCGTGGGGCCAGCTCCAACCCATGGGCAGCATTTTGATGGCACTGCTCTAGACGCCTGTCCTACCTTTTCAATTTTAGAGGATAGCCTATGTATTTTTCTAAAATGACTTTTTCAGAATATTCATGTTGCCTGCCTCGTGGAAAAGAAGCAGTTCAGTTGTTCTCACCATGGTGTTTTCTGGCGTCACCAACAATTCAATGTCATAAAACTGCCTATTTCCAGCCTGTAATTAACCTGAAATGTTTCTCTGGGGAATATGTCATAACTTGCTTGAGAGATTCCTATCACATCGCATTGCTACAATGTTCATGAAGCAAGATGTAATGAGTAACAAAACTTTCATAGGTGCCTTAGAGGACTTCCTAAAGTTAAAAACACATGAAGTGTCTGATATATTTTTTATATGCACCAGTATTGGAAGTAAAGTCTTCTACTTTGATAAAACCAGTCTCTAGATGAAGAAAATTTATTTCTTCACCTCAGTTACATCCAAGAGGCCTGGCTGGGCACTCAGCAGCTATCAATCCCTAGGACATGTCCATTTTACCCTTGACTTTCTTTGGACTCCAAAGATTTCATTCCCCTCACCCCATGTTTTCAAGAATAGTCCATTACCAAATTATCATATCAGAAAGCAACAAAATAAGCACACAAAAATTAATCGTAATTTTCTTAATTTTAGATCTCAGCCTCAGCATTATTTCATACCAAAACCTTTGACCAGCAATATAAATCACACAACAAAACTTCTCAATACAATTACTTCTCCTTTCCCCTTCTATTCCCTCTGGAGAAGTTCTAACATGTTCTATATTTGGAAGCAATGTAGGAGGGAAAAGCAGGATCTTGGCCCATAAAGTTGCAAAAGAGTAAAATGCAGGAAAGAAGCCACATCCCCATGTTGGAGCCTGCCCTGCTTCACAGCAGCCCACAACAGGAAGTCCCACTCAAGATGTCCACCACACTCACCAGTTTATGATGGCAGTGTGAAAGTGCATCCAGAATTTCATCCACAATCCGATCAGACAGGAAGGAGGCCACTGTCAACTTCACTTCACTATGTGAAAAACAAAAGTACACAGTGACATTGTAATTTGTATGGAAAAACATCACCCACCCTTGATTCTATGCTGTTGATGAGGTCAACTGCGATTCTGTTTCTGTCTTTGAAAATGGAATAGAAGAATGTGTGAACAGGGCTAAGGATTTCCAAAGATAAGCTTTAAGTGCTGCCATAAACACACAGGTAATAGATTTTCTTTACCAATTTCAACCTGCCTCTGCAATCTCAAAACTCAGGATTTAGTGGAAGAAATGAAAAACACCTGGGTAAAGACAGACTTAATGGGAACCACATGTACCATGTTGTGAAGAACAATTCTTCCATTGACAAAAAGGAAAACAAACCCAGGCTGGAGTAAATTAAGAGAGTCTGATTGTTAGACTTTGGTTATTACTTAAATATGCATTTCCCCCCATCTTAAAAAAAATAAAAAAAATAAAACCTCTACCGACCAAACGGTACCGTACTCAACTGCTTCTGCTTGTACTCCTCATCTTCCTTCAAATTGCTACAGATTCACTGTTCTCCTGCCTTTTAACAGAGGTTAGGGAAACATTCAGTTTCTGTGCCTCTCACCTGACCTGAAGAAGGGGTCTCGACGCCAGGAAGGAACCCGCTAGCTAGTTTTGGGGTTTTCACTACTAAAGAAGTCAGCCATGAAGGTCTCACTCAGAGAGCTGTTTTTTTAGTCTGCATTGTAGTTATTGGCTATTCTCAAGAATTCAAACTCCACTTAAGTCTGTTCAGTCAGAATAATCCTACTTAAATGCACATATGCACAAACAGACGCAAATGCACAACACTTTTAAAAGTGAATGTGCTAGAGAGATACCCACACTCCAACATAGCCTTTTAAAAGTTCAATCTGCTTTTGAAGTCAAGAATTTTAAATATTTTAAAGCAGGGGAAGGGAGTTATCAAAATAAAATTATTTAATCCTAAAGCTAAGGTTGAAAGTCTATTTGTGTAACAGGGGGAAACATCTTTTTAACCTAAAGGCAGTAAATTTGCATTGAGATTTTTCCACCAAGGCAGATTTCAGATGGCAAATCAGAAAAATGGAAGCACTAAGTCTTTGATGTCTACATTAAAAATTTTCCTAGGCTAAAGATAAAAGGATGTTTATTTAATTCCTGCCTCCGAAACAAGGTTTCAGTAGCTATTGGATTTATCTAACACTTTACTTTTTTATTCCCCAGAGGTCCACTGATAAGATTCACCTGGGTCTCATTAAAAATACAGATTAGTAGGTCCCACTCTAAACCTGGGGTGAGGGTGGGGGGATGAGGGGGAAAATTAGAAATCTCATTTTGACAAGTACTTCCTCTCATTTTTTTAAGGCATGTTTGGGAATTTTACTTCCTCATAAAACTATAGAATCTGTCATTTTATTTCTCCTTCTCTTCCCCACCCCCTCTGAGTTGGGGAAGGGTAGTTTATCTGTTTCAAACTGTAGCACCAAAAAGATCCTTTAAAATCACACACAGACACACACACACACACACACACACACACAAGTTTCAGGACTGTTCTATCATTTTGTTACTGGATATTATGCTTCTTTATTGAACTTCCAAACTGTAAACTTTTTAGAGGAAATAATTCCACTCAGCCTGTGTGGGCACAGCCGCATCTGACCGTATGCACAGGTGTAGCCATGCATATTTTCACTCATTCCATCAGTGCTCTGTATAATGCATTATAAAAAGCCAAGCAAGGAGTTAATGAACACAGAAGTGATTCACTGATGACAGGGGTTCTAGCCTGCTGCTCACTTCTCAGAATGTGCCCATCTTCAGAAGAAGTGAGCATATCTGCCAGAATCTGGTACTCTAGTAAAGGCATTAGAATCTGATCCACTGGTAGTTCAATCCAATAGGATAAAAGAATGGTGGCCAATACATTTTTTTCCCCTCAATACCTAAGGGGCTTCAATAAAAATCCTAAAACTACAGGTTACAGAAATATGTAAGTATAATCTAGTCAGGGCTAGAGTGAATAAAATCACTGATCTATGGGGTCCTATAAATCTCCTAAATGTCCTTTCATTGCTTAAAGTCTGTCAAATTGTCTTATCATTCAGCTGAGCTGGCCCTAGAATCTCTTATTTGTAGAAATCTACACACACACACACACACACACACACACACAGGACAGCTGTACCTGAGACCAGACACTGTCCCATCCCTGCAGAATTCCTCAACCTTCAAAGTTCCATGACCTGGCTTCCATATCTACATTGTATTATGATTTTTGGCTTATTTTAACTCTCATTTTTCTCATAGGCTCTCATTCAGCTACACATCATTCAGTATGCTCCTGATTCTTCAGATAAGAGCTAGGGTTTGGTTTGGTCTTGTTTATCTAAGTATTTTATTGAGTTAAGAGGGGAAACTTAAAATATTTCTGAATATAGTTTCTAGTCTGCAGACTCCCCATTTGAGAAGAACTGAAATTCGTGAAGTATCATTCAGACTGGTAAGCACTCCAGAGTTTCTATATGGGAATCCAAGGCAGTTTGTTTGATAATCACATCCTTCTCAATATTTGTATCTTGGCGTATTTTTCAAACTTTGCCAAGCACAAATCTATGCTGATGCTCCAGAGCAGCATTAGTACGTACACTGTTATCACAGACCTACCAAAAGAACACAGGAGGAAAATATGGTGAGGCCACAGTGGGCCTCTTTGCCTGTTTATAGACTGTGCATTTGCTCAGAACAGCACAGTGGCAGAAAGCAAACTTCAGGGTAGTGACTTTTAAAGGTGGAAGATAAGCTTCAGGAGGAGAAAAAAGTGATTATAAACATATACATGCCCTCTCCCGCCGGTTAAAAATAAAACAGTTAAGAGATCAGGTAACTAACTGTATGCTCTTCAGGAACACAGGCGTATTTGTGGTCACCTTATTTTGGAAATGTATAAACCTATGTGTTTATGCACAGCTCTATTTAGATACAGTCACTGCATATTAGACATGTCCACCACGTTCTATACGGAGAGAGCCAACAATAACACCCTTCACAGCTGCCTGCCCTGCATTCACAGAAACTATGGAACCTTGGTTTCTCGACATCATAAACCCACCTAATTTTGTTAAGGATATCGACTCCAGATTGCTCCAGCAGGACGTTTTTAACAAAGGTTCGTGGAATGGAAATCTTTTCAATGCTGGCATGAATCAAATCTTGTCGAATGTGTGCTTTTTTCATCACATTTGGACAAAGATTCTCGGCGGCATCGACCATGGACTCTAGCAACACCTGTAATGAGCACAAGTGGAGGGGAGAGGTGACAAGGTAGTAGGGGTGTGTGTGGGAGGGAGGCAAAAAGCTGAGAGCTGGTTAGGTGTGACACTGAGCCCTCAGAGCCCAGGGACACAGCAAGGTCCTGGAGCATGACCAAGGAATCTGAGTCACTCCAGGGCAACCTGTGCCTGCTGGATGATCACGGATGTCAGGTTATCACTTTATTTTTTCTTTTTTTAAGATTTTATTTATTTATTCATGAAAGACACAGAGAGAGATGCAGAGACATGGGCAGAAGGAGAAGCAGGCTCCCTGCGGGAAGCCCGATGCAGAACTCAATCCCAGGACCCCGGGATCATGACCTGACCCAAAGGCAGATGCTTAACTACTGAGTCACCCTGGCACTCCAGGTTATCACTTTCGATCACCCGGCAGATCCACCCAAGATTTGGGCTGGCACCTGAAATGTCACGGTGTGCCAGCTGCACTTAACAACAAGGTGCTCATGAGAAGATTAAAGAAGACACATATCAAGCCTTTGTATGCCAACTGACCACACCAGACTGTTCCCCTGCTGCTAGAAAGTAAAGTTACAGAAACCCCTAGAAAATATATCAAACTTGAACTCATTTGATTTTGCAAATCACAGAAATTCCAAACTGAACCCTTCAATAGCTCTATCAAAACATCAGTAGTTAAAAAAAAAAAAAACCCACAGATCTATGCTTTTAAAAGAAAAGCTTTAGTGCTAATAAAATTGAAATTGTTACAGCATGGAACAGCATGAATGCAAACAAAAACATTTACTGGGCACTTGACAAACAACAATCAAAACTCTAGAGTTTGCAAAATGTTTCTGCACATTTTATCCTTCTGATGTCTGTGAAGAGGTGGGGTGCTTTTCATGTGATCACCATTTTGAAGTTGAAAAATGTGAGTGAGGGGAAGGGAAAGAATTTGCCAGAGATGGAGGACTTGCTGGGAAGTATGAGAAAGGGCATAACCATCAGTGTGAGACCTCAATCTGAATCCTAGCTGAGTGACACTGAACTGTACGGATTTCCCAATTTTACTTTCCTCGTGTATCAAATGGCAAATATAAAGTTCTTGCCTCCTCAGATTATTGAAGATAAAATACATTACACATGTGAAGTGTTCAAGATAATGCTCAGCACACAATAAAAATTCAGTCTGTCACAGATATTATGAATCTGTTTCCAAAGACACTACTCTCACTACTCTTCTGCTTCTGGAAGCCAGCTGTGTCCCATTACTGTTCCGGTGTGAACGAGGACTACCGAGGCAGGATTATGGCCCGACTGGCACAGTGCTCTGTCTGCTTGTATGTACAAGCCCGTCCACTAGTAAAGCCTATCATTCTACTGCAGGATGAGCAGCAGAGCAGCAGGATGTTTATAATGATCTTGTAGAAAACCAGAGAGGACAGGGAGGAGGCAGCCACCTGAAAAGTATTCAAAAGCAACTCACATTTTGACAGCCCTTTGTCCCTATTTTAACTCTAATTACTGATATCACACATTATTCCAAGAAAGCTGCAAGCAATGCAAATAAGTCCAGTTTAAGACCAATTATTTTCCTCTTTAGCATTAGAATAAACACACTCTGGCCCAGACTGTGTAGCATCCAGTGCTCCTGATAAGATAAACCTCAGGTAACAACATGCTATTTAGATTGTGTTAAATTCATCAATAGGTTTGTGACTTTCGGGAAGGTTCCCCTGCATGACAGAACAAGTTTGGCCAGAATGAATCTCACACCTAGAGAGAAGACCTGGCTTCTAGACTAGCTCCTGACATGAAATGTCTGTGGAATATTATCACAGAATAACTTTGCAGATCTCTGCACTCTTGCTACAACATTATTTCTCAGGACTCTTGCTGCTCTATAAATTGATAACTGCATGACTTCAGCCTGGAAGTACAACGGAATTTTAGCCTTCCCTCAGCATTTGATTCAGTAGCTGCTTTGCGGCGAGTCCCCTGCCACTCCCTCTAATCCAACCACTGACCAACATGACAACACAGCACTTTATATTCCACCAGAGAAGATCATCCATGGTATCCTTTGATCCACATAACAACTTTCTAAGTGAAGGCTGATTTTCACAAACCCATTTTATAGCTAAGGAAATCGGGTCTTGGAGAAGATAAGTGACTTGCTTGAGCTCACTTAGCTGGTTAATGGAACAGGTTAGATGGGGACTCAGATCTTCTGTTTCCTACTCTGGCCACCCTACTCCAATGCCCCTGTCCATTGCCCAGAGGAGCCTTTTCCTCTTCCTTTTAGTAACCTACAATTTTCATACCATTCCCTTGGGTCAGTGGTACCTGAGGCTACCATGGTAGACTTTCTGGTAATGGGGTTGGTAGAAAGGGGAGAAAAAATGTCAGGTAAGTCTGCAATGGAGCCTCTGACTACTTTGTATCCAGCCCCCAGCACAGGTCCTACCTAGCACAGCATCTCCTTCCAAATATCATGGCCTTCTGCATACCAAACCATACTCTAAAATCCGTCCTTCCCACGGCTTCAAAATACTACCTACATTCCAACCATTCTCAATCAAATGTTTATCTATAACCACCTACATAATCCATACAATACATACATGATGCAGTCTGTTAACCATTTTCACCTGCATTTTCTACCATGGAAAGGTCAATTACAACACATTTCATCCTACCCTTACCCTCACCTAAACAATAACTACAATGGCAAAATCAACCATGCTCACAAAGTTTTTATTGTGATGGTACCAAACGAGACCAGAAATTTGAGAGTCTCCTTAGACTCGACCCACCTTAACTGTATCGACCACATCTACCTCTAAAACATGTTAAATTTACTCCTACATGCTTCCTCAAAAGCAGAAAGATGTCAGAATATTATTCATTAGCACAGAATAGAAATATCTGATGACTGCTCAATTTTCTGGCCTCATTTCTTGTCCTATGTCTATATTCCCTGTGTAACTATTCCCATTAAATTAATTGGCAGCTCCCCACATGATGGCCTGGGCTCTGCTCCCATGCTTTGCACACATCATTCTCTTGGCCTAGAACCCTTCTTTTCCCCCTCTATAGCCAGAACCCTTCCACACTCAGCTCTGCTCAAGCATGACCTCTTTGAGGAGATCTTCTTGCTCGTCTCCCCTTATACCCTTTACACCTTTACATACATCCTTTGGGTAATCACCTAGCATCTGGTGGGGGGACCTCAGAAATTAAATGTGTCATAAATAGTCAAGAATGTAGCATCTTTTAACCATTTGGGGATGAAAGAATCCCTCTGAATCTGATGAACACTCATCCAGAAAAATTAGTATAAAATTTAGTGTGTAATTTTAGAAGTTCATGAAGAGCTAGAGGCACCAGACTCCAGATACACAACTTGGACCTGATGGCAATTGGGAAATTCTACCCCTTATTGCCAGGGCCTACCGCACTTCTTGGAACAATCTCTAGAAAACATATAAAAAGTATTACAAGCCCAGGGACTCAATGAATATGGGTACTAAACAACCCATCTTTTCTCTCCTAATCTCTCTCTCTGTTGCATTGGTTTATCTACTACCATCCTAATTATGATAAGTCTTAATATATGCTAGGGCAAAACTATCAACTATTTTGTTCTTCTTCATAAGTGTCTGAGCTATTTCTGAGCTATTTTTGAGAATTAGCTTTGTCAAGTTTTGTTAAAAGTCTGTTGGAATTTTTATTGAATTACATCCCATAATAGAGGAGTTTGGGAAAAACTGCCATCCAGTGATACTGTCTCTTCTACCCATAAACATGACACATATTTTACTTTGTTTTAGACTTTCTTTAAAGACCTTCAACCAAGTTTTGCAATTTTTCATCACTGAGGTATTATAGATCTTTAATATATTCTTCAGTACCTTGTATTTTTCTGTTGCTATTTTTTTTTCAAAAGATTTTATTTATTTGAAAGAAGAGAGAACAAAGAACAAGCACGAGCCACAGGGAGGGGCCTACAGAGAGGGAGAAGCAGACTCCCTGCAGAGCAGGGAGCCCAATGCGGGGCTTAAGCCTAGGATCAACTGAGCCACCCAAATGCCCCAATAATTAACTATTTCTAATGATTTTTTAAAATTAATTGTTGCTGATATATAGAAACGCAATAGATTTTTACATATTAGTCTATCTCCAACAATTTTACAGTACTAATCCTAATAACATAGCTGCAGACTCTTTTGGGGTTTCTATGTAGACCACCATAAAATATGAAAATCAGAATAATTTTTCTTTCTTTTTAATCCTTATAATTTTCATTTCTTTTGTTTGTCATATTGCACTGGCTAAGAACTTTAATATAATGAATAGAAATGGTGATAACAGAATCTTTGCCTTATTCTTGATTTTAAAGAAAATGTTTTTATTTTTTCCCCCAATAGAAAAATTCCAAACCTACAGAGAAGTTCAAAGAATGGGTTAATCTGTATCCTTCTCCTAAAACTTAGAAATTGCTAGTAATTAGCAATATTTGCTTTTCTCTCCCCCCTGGGTCATTTGAAAACAAGTTGTAGGCATCAACACTTCCCTCCTAATTTTCAATTATTAGATTTAGCTTATTATTTTCCACCCTTTCCTTACTTCTGATACTGGCATTTAAAAAGACCATGTATTTCACTCTAAGCTAGTTTAGCTGAATCTCAGAGGCTCTAATATACTATTAAAATTACCATTTAATTCTGAGTATCTTATTTAAAGCATACTTTCCCCTTTGACCACTGAGTTGTAAGTAATTTTAGGGGCATCTGGGTGGCTTGGTTGGTGGGCATCCGAATCTTGATTTCAGCTCAGGTCATGATCTCAGGGTTGTGGGATTTAGCCTCATGTCACCTCTGTGCAGAGTGTGGAGCCTGCTTATGGTTCTATCCCTCTCCCTCTGTCCTTACCCCATCGTGCTCTCTCTCTCTCTCGAATGAATGAATGAATGAATGTAGTTTCTCAAATTTGTAAACAATTGGATTTTTGCCTAAATTTTCTTTTAATTTTTAATTTGTTTGAGATAGGACCAGAGAACACAGTTTTTGAAAAGTGGTGTGATGTTACGACCTCATTGGCATTTTTCATAAATATTCCAAGTAACCTTAAAAAATTAATATTATTCTAGTCGACTTGATCAGAATTGAGAATTCTGTTGTTCCAGTATCCTCCTCCTTTTAGAACTTAACCTAAAATGTTTATTTCTTTAATATATTATTATTCTCTATCCTTTTAAAAGTATAAACAAATTGTATCATATTAGTTTCAGGTGTACAATACAATGATTCAACAATTCTATACAATTCTCAGTGCTCATCGAGGTAAGTGTACTCTTAACCCCTTTTACCTGTTTCACCCCTTCCCCCATCCACCTCTCCTCTGATGACTACTAGTTTGTTCTCTGTATTTAAGAGTCTGTTTTTGTCTTTTATTGTTTGTTAATTTGTTTCTTAAATTCTAAATATGAGTGAAGTCAGATGGTATTTGTCTTTTTCTGATTGACTTATTTCACTTAGCTTTATACCCTCCAGGTCTATCCCTGTTGTTGCAAATGGCAAGATCTTATTCTTTTTTATGGCTAATATTCCATTGTATGTGTATGCATGTGTGTGTGTGTGTATGTGTGTGTGTGTATATATATATATACACACATATTTAACTATATTTAACTATATATATAACTATATATTTAACTACATATTTAACTATATATATATATATTTTTTTTTTTCTTTTTTACCTTTTGAGGAATCTCCATACTGTTTTCCATAGTGGCTGCAGGAGTTTGCATTCCCACCAATAGTGTTTAAGGGTTCCTTTTTTTCCACATCTTCACCTATACTTACTCCTTGTCTTTTTGATTTTAGCCACCGTGTCAGATATAAAGTGATGTCTCATTGTGGTTTTGATCTGCATTTACCTGATGATTAGTGATGTTGGGCATCTTTTCATGTGTCTGTTGGTCATCTATCTTCTTGGAAAAAATATCTATTCAGGTCCTCTGCTCATTTTAGTTGGATTATTTGTTTTTGGCATTGGCTTGTAGAAGTTCTTTACATATTTTGATATTAACTCCTTATCAGATATATTAGTTAGAAATATCTTTTCCTGTTCAGTAAGTTGCCTTTTTGTTTTTTTGGTGGTTTCCTTTGCTGTGCGAAAGCTTCTCATTTTGGTGTAATCCCAAAAGTTTAACTTTGCTTTTGTTTATCTTGCCTGAGGAGACATACCTAGAAAAATGTTTCTAGGTATGTGACCAAAGAAATTACTTCCAACACTTTCTTGTAGGAGTTTCATGGTTTCAGGTCTCACATATAGGTCTTTAACCCATTTTGAGTTGATTTTTGTGTGTGGTATAAGAAAATGATCCAGTCTTATTCTTCAGCCTGCAGTTCTCCAGTTTTCTCAGCACTATTTGCTGAAGAGACTGTCTTTTCCCTATTGTATATTCTTGCTTCCTTTATCATAGATTAATTGACCATAAAAATGTGGGTTTATTTCTGGACTCTCTATCCTTGTTCCATTGATCTATGTGTCTATTTTTGTCCACTACTATACTGTTTTGATTGCTACAGATTTGTAGTTTGTCTTGAAATCTGGGATTGTAATGCCTCCAGCTTTATTCCCTTTCTGAAGACTGCTTTGGCTAGCAGCAATGTTTTGTGGTTCCATGAAAATTTTAGGATTATTTGTTCTAGTTCTGTGAAAAATGTTGGTATTTTTGTGGGGACTGCATTAAATCTGTAAATTGTTTTGGGTAGTATGGGCATTTTAACAATGTGGGTTCTTCCAACCCATGGGCATGGGATATCTTTCTATTTGTTCATGTCATTACTCTATCATTACTTTTTAAATGTATTTGACCAATTAGGGTAGTCATTTTCAAAGATTTCTACCATAACGGTCAATTTGTCCATTTCTTTTTATAAATGTGTCCACTTACCATGAAGCCATAGGATTAGATGCATACACATTTGAAATTTTGTATTTCTAGTAAATTGGGTCATTCAATGATCTGTTTTATTTTCAGTGATGCCTCTTCTATTGTATCACTAGATCTGGATGGGAGCATTCCTCGGGTGTGGAACTAAACCCTTGTATTCCAGGGTGGCTAGGTTCATTGTCACCTGCCTATGCCAGTTGCTGTGAAAAATAAAAAATAATCTCCAAGACGTCCTAATGCCCTTCTAGGTGTGCAGTATAGCCCCTAGTTTTGTGCCTGTTTCAGTGGTTACATGAGAAATTTTAACATGGATACTCTACTCCCTGTCTAAAGCAGCACTGTCCAACAGAACTTCCTCAAATGATCAGTGCTGACCAAGAAAGGAGCCACTAGTCATACACAACTAGTGAGCACTTCAGACATGGCTCCTGCAACAGAGAAACTGAATTGTAAATTTTCAAAATTTAAATTTAATGTTAATTAATTTAAATGTAAATTACCACACTGGACACTGCAGGCCTAATGTGGATGTCTTAAATCTTTTCTGGAATATGACTGGGATATTAAACTGTTCTTCCTCATTCCTTATTGATTTAAATATCTGCTTCTAGTATTTTATTTCTTCTTAATTTTATAGCACAAACTAAGCATTAAAACTGTTGTTTATAGTCAATGTTTCTCTTTACCCACATTTGGCATTTTTCCTGCTTGTTATTCTTTATTCTCTGACCTTTCTTTGATAATTTTTCCTTTGTCCTAAAATATATCTTTTCTTTTAAAGATTTATTTTAGAGAAAGAAAGAGAGAGGGAAAGGGGGCAGAGGGAGAGAATCTTCAAGCAGACACCTGCTGAGTGTGGAGCTGGATGCAGGGCTCAGACTTACAACCCTGAGATAATGACCTGAGTTGAAATCAGGAGTGGGACACTCAACCCACTGAGCTACCCAGGTGACCCAAAAGTATGTCTGGCTATTTATTCAGTGTAATCTAGTTACAGTTTTTCTTACATGAAAATGCTTCCATTTCATCCTCATTCTTAAAAAATAGGTTTATTTTATCTATTGTTCTTGGTTCACACTCTACATTCTCTCAGAAGCACAAAGATATGCTTTTCATTGTCTCTGGCTTCCACTGGCTGCTGATTTGAGACTGTCTGGTCGGTCTTAATACTGATCTTTTTTTAATAATATGGCTTTTTGCTCCCTCTGGCTTCTTGCAATATTTTCTCTTTGTTCTCAGTGTTTTTCACTTTTTGTTAGGTGATTCTAGACATGGATTTGCTTTTATCTGACATGGGTTTCACTGGATTTCCTGAATTGAAAGATTCTGGTTTCCCATCAATGTCTGAAATTCTCAGCCACCATTTCTTCAACTGTTGGCCTTTTGCTGTTCTCTCTTTCCTTCTGAAAATCGAAATTAGGCTTATGGTAAACTTTCTAACTTAAACATGTTTCTTAACTTTTCTAACACAGTCTCCGTTTTGTTAGTCTGTGTTATGCTACCTTCAGACCATCTGAATTGAGCAGGCTCTGCATTTGAAATGTGATTATCAGATTTTACTTAGCATGTGTCTCCCCAATGTTACTTATGAGAATCTATATTTCCTAACTGTAAAAATAACTAATACTCAGAAAACCTATATAATATTTGTAAAGTAAATTGGATGAACATCCTTCCCATGGCAGATACACTCCTGTATTCTTGCAGTGAGTGGGTAACTTGCTGTAATTCACCACAAGCAAATACAACATCCACACTAATGTGCCCTGAAATCTTTCTTTTGCTTTAAAAAATAAGTATAGGGAAAAAAAGAGAACTCTTTGAGCCAAACTGAGTTACTACCTGCTAAAATGCCATCAACACCCCTGAGGCCTCATTTCCTAAGTAAATCTGAAATTTACCAGTGAAGTATTTCATAGGGTATGCTGGGAGTAAAATCATGAATTTCCAAGGCCAAAAAAAGGACTCTGAAATTGAAGTCCAAAAGGGAAAAATGAAAGTTTCTTTTATGTTAAAGGTCATTCAAATCCCATTATCATCTACTATTACTCCAGGAATAAATGTTAGGATCAAAAAACAGGGAAAACAGGAAGAGAGTTGTCTTTTAAAAATACCTATAACAGGCCAGCCCGGAGAAAATATCACCTCTTTTCAAAGGAATTTCTCCAAATGTAATTGCTTTCTTCTCTTCCAGATAGTCTGCTAAGAAAGCTGGCTCACCTGGCTATTTTGATTCCTTTTCTGGAAGGATATTTTCTGAAAGATGGCTCAGAGGGCTATTTGAACTTATTATTACCCAATATTCAAAATATCTACTGCTGACCTTCATGTAGGACAATGCTTAGACACAGGTGATATAGCCCAATGGCTTAGAAGAAGTTAACTCCTAGCAAGCCCAGGACACAATCCCAGGCCTACTTGTGCCATTTTTAAAAAATTCACTGTAATAAAAAATTATTTTTACAAAATAATCCATCCACTTTAGCTTCTGCTAGTGTAACATATTAACTTTAAAGAATTTGGGAAATAAAACTTTTTTTAGCCAGAAAAAAGTTGATACTAGTAGTGAAGTAAATAAGGACCCCTGTAGTTTAGTGAGAAAGTCAATACGGATTCTAATAAAAATTAAAATACTCCAATAAAAATAACTGTAAGAATATCAAGATACTGAAAGCCTATATGAATAGACAAGTGGGCGGGGCACCTGAGTGGCTCAGTTGGCTGAGTGTCCAACTCTTACTTTTGGCTTGGGTCATGATGTCAGAGTTGTGAGATCGAGCCCCATGTCAGGTTCCGAGTTCATCGCAGACTCTGCTTGTCCCTCTCCCTCTGCTCCTCCCCCTGCTCTCTCAAATAAATAAATAAAATCTTAAAAAATAAATAGACAAATGGGAATTTTTTTTTAAATAGTAAAATGATGTCCACTTGTCAGTAAATCAGAAGGAAACAGAGAGGAAGTGAGCTGTCTGCAGTGTATTGAAAGAAGTCTACTGTACTCAGCTACAAGGAAATTAATGTAGTAACATTTGATTAAGAAGTTGTGATTGAAGTTTTGCTACAATTCATGCCAGTCACTGCCAAAGGTAAAGAGATGGAACCCAAAAGGACTGAGCAAAGAAAAAAGCAAGTGGGGAACACAAAAACAGGCCACTGAGGAGCCCACATCTGCAAGACATGAGGAAGAGAAAAGCGTGCTCTGACGCCTGCAAGTGAGGAAGCTGTGATGCTGACAAGGTGTCCAAAAGGCCAGCATCCAAGAATGTGGGGAATGTCTACTTACAGGAAAATATTTTTGGTCCTAAACAGATTTACATTATCTCAGGATTTTAAAAATTCAAAAGCCTCTTGCTTCAGACCTCTGACTTCTACTCCCTCCCAAGAATGAGCAGCAAGTCTATGCCAGCCACTTGGTTTGCAGAAGGAAATGGAGCAGAGGTACGGGGATATACTTGTGGTTTCAATCAGCTGAGACAAATACAATTGGGAGCTATTTGACGGGAAGTACCTGTTGCAATGTTCCACGCTGATTATTTTTTTTTGGTTTAACAGAAGTTTGATTCTCATTCCCATCAAGTCTGCCACAGAACTGTGGGACTCTCCAGAACAGCCACTCTCCATGTGGGAGGTTCAGCATTTTAAACTACTTCAAGTTTCTGTGCAGGCCTCCCTGAGGCAGGAAGAGCTCTAGAGTCTTTTTTTTTTTTTTTAAAGATTTTATTTATTTATTCATGGGAGACACAGAGACAGAGGTAGAGACATAGGCAGAGGGAGAAGCAGGTTCCCTGTGGGGAGCCCGATGTAGGACTTGATCCCAGACCCCGGGATCATGACCTGAGCCAAAGGCAGATGCTCAACCACTGAGCCACCCAGGCATCTTGAGAGCTCTAGAGAGCTCTAGAGTCTTTTACCAACAAATAAAGACTTCAGCCCAGATGTTTCATGCTGATTTCATTGCCAGCCAATTCTTAGTAATGGAAGTTCTCACAAATACTTTAAAGGAAAAAATTAGACAATAGATACAAATATACAATTTATAAAAGAAGGAATACAAATGGATAATAAAATCACTTTACTTATATTGGTTATTAAAAAAAACCCAAAGACAAAATGAACTTTTTCTAATTCTTTAGACAGAAAAATATTAAAAGATCAATATACTAGTATCGGTGAGGGTGTGGCAACATGAGCAATTACCTACAAATGTAAGAGAAAGTCTATAAGGTACCATTTGACTGAGGCATGGGCCAGTTACAGGCATTTACCCTAAGTGGATTGATCAGAAATTAGACAATACATTATGCTGGCTGTGAGGTAAAAGAAAATACGTATTGGGCTCTGACCACTGTTCCTGGCATAGGGCTCCGGAAACCCTTGTAATCTCCTATTAAGAGAATAGCAGAAGCATCTTTTGTTCTAAAATTTGGCCTCTGACTCTGATTCCTGACCTAAAGGCTCCTAAAACCCTTATAATATCCTGGGTGGTAGGAGCATCTTGTGTTCTAATGAGGTGACGCTGGGTGGGCTTCTGAATGGTTTCCTGGTTGGGGCTGGTCACTGAAAGACCAAACCACGATCAGAAGGTCAGGATGTTCAGGCTTGCTCCTCATTTTCTTGAGAAGGAAGAAGGGCTGAAAATGGAGTTAATGATCAGTTATGACCACATGATGAAACCTCCATAAAAATCTGAAAAGTACATGTCCAGAGACCTTCCAGACTGGTGAACATGCAGAGGTGCAGGGCAAGGGGCGTTCTAGGATGGGAAGCTCCACGCCTCCCCACAGACCTTGCCCTGGGCATGTCTTCCATCAGGGTGATCATCTGTACCCTTTACTACATCCTTCAATAAAGTAGGAAATGTGTTGAGTTCTGTAAGCCCTCTAGGAAATTAATCACACCTAAGCAAGGTGCCATGGGAAGCTGTGATTTAATTATATAGTCAATCAGTGAGATGCACAAGTGACAACCTAGACCTGTCACTGGCATCTGAAGTAGGGGTGGGGAGGTACAGTCTTGTGAAACTGCACTCTTAACCTGTGGGGTCTGAACCTTCTCTAGGTGGAGCATGTCAGATTGAACTAAGTTGTAGGACACCCAGCTGGTGTCACAGAGAATTGCTCAGTGGGGGGGGAACACCCACACATCTGGTGACCGCAAGGGTCAGAAGAGAAGCATTCTCCGTGAAAGTGGAGGAGAGACACACAGGTGGGCAGAGGTTTTGGAAGACACTGGTAGATCCACATAATGAGATACTATGTAGCCATTAAAAGGATAGTAATCATTCACTTATCTTAAATTGTGTTCAAGATATTGTATTGAATGTAAAAAGTATTACAATATAACCGCATATATGTAAAATTGTGTGCGTAGCCATAGAACGTCTGGAAAATCACTAAAATATTGAGGATGATGCTTCTCCAGGATTTCAAGTAATTTTTTTCATTTCTTTCATACTTGTATTGTTTAAATGCTTCACAGACTAAGTTTCATTTTTAAAGTCAGAAATAAATAGCAACATAGACAGTATCCTTCTTACGTATTGTATCCTTCGTGGAGGATAAAGCAAGCGCCATTAGGTAACAGTCTGGCAGAATTCTGTACCAAACAGCCCATCCTTTTTCTGCCCCTTTTGTCTTTATTCAGAATGGATGCAAAATACACGTTAAATAAAATGAAGACAACACACATGAGTCTCTCTGCATTATATACACAGGAAGACAGAGGGGCTTAAACTCCTAAATAATCCACAACATTTTCTTGCTCATTATTTTAATTTACAAGCAGAGTAATTAGCATGTTGCATAGTTATTACTGAGGCCCACATCAAATCTCTGTGAGTTGAAGCAATTTCGTTCTCAGAAGAAAACAGACAAAATAATTACAGAAATTTAGACCAGGTTTTTTTAAGGCATCCTCGAGCAAGCAGATTAGAAATGAAGAAAACCTTCTGAAGGTGAAATTTCTCTGTGTAGCTATGTTTTGAAGTGGCCTTAAGAAAAATCGAGCCTGGGCAGCCCGGGTGGCTCAGAGGTTTAGCGCCGCCTTCAGCCCAGGGTGCAATCCTGGAGACCCGGGATCGAGTCCCGTGTCAGGCTCCCTGCTTGGAGCCTGCTTCTCCCTCTGCCTGTGTCTCTGCCTCTCTCTCACACAGAGAGTGTGTCTCTCATGAATAAATAAATAAAATCTTTAAAAGAAAAAGAAAAATCGAGCCTTGGGTTACGTTTCAGAGACTTTTTTTTTTTTTTTTTCCAGCCAGGGAGGCTGTGGAAAAGTCTTTGCTACTTTGGTCTTATGACTTCATGTAAATCCCTATCCTTGGGGCACCTGACTTGCAGCATCTGAGTGGTGCAGTTGGTTAAGTGTCTGCCTTCAACTCAGGTCCTGGGATCGAGCCCCATGTCGTGCTCCCTGCTCAGCAGGGGTTCTGCATCTCCCTCTCCTTCTCTCTCAAATAAATAATTTAAAAAAATAATAAAACCCTATCCTTCTCTTTCAGCCAGTTTCGTATAAGCACTGTTACCTCTTGACCTAGCAGGAGACTCTCCACAGCACCAGCATCTAGGCCCTGTAAACAGAGCTCCTGTCCTCCTTCCTTCCTTTTGATTCTCTAAATCAAATGTAACGCCAGAAGATATTTTTTCCTAAAGTGGACTTCTCTTTCTGCCTCATAAATAGAAACCCTTCCTTCTTTTATCAACTTGCAAAGTACATTTAGAGATTTACCATCAAAAATACGAATTTTCTAGGTTTTACTTGATCTCATTAGGTAAGAAGCTATTCCACAACTTGTAAACAAAGCTAGAAAGACACAGTTCTCAATCTTTACTACAAGTGCATGTATGTGTGTAGGCCCATGTGTGCACACACAGACACAAATTTGTAACATGTAAGTCATTATAGGATGAAATGATGTCATACATAGTTAAATCATAACAATTTCAGTTTCCAAAATAACAGAAACTCCACAAACCTTGAGTTGTTCATCTACAACTCTTGTGACTTCTCCAGCCATTGATTCCAGGGTCTCTTGAATTGGACCTGATGACAAGCCACTGGCTCCCGCCCAAGACGTACCACCAACATGGTATAAATTTGGTAACAACTGTAATAAAAGTACAAATAAGCTATCCATAATTATTTAAGTAAAAAAGTCATTGCGGAGTTAGTAAAAAGGATAAGAAACATCATCAGAGATAATTTGCTCTCAATCAAAGGCTCTTTATATAGATTAATAAACGGGTTCAGCTTTGAAACTAGAGAACAATACATTATCTCCACGCCCCTTGATAGGCATCTGGGGTATGAAGGTATCTGACTAATGCTCACGGTCCTCCTACTTACAACACTCGATGATCGAGTGAGTCCAAAACAGAGCCAGGCCCAGGCCCCAGGTTTTCAGGCCCCATTAGTCCTTTCCTTGTGAAGACACACTTTGGGAACCAAATTCTAATTTGAAAGAAGCTTCCTCTTAGAGGTGATAGAGGGGAGTTTCAGGCTATTAGCTGGAAGTAGAATAATCTTAATGAGCTGTTCCTCATTTCAACTACAACTCTACCTCTCAGGTACTCAGGACCTGATTACAGCCCTTGTCACCACATCAGCCCCCTGCATTTTATTCTTTTTTGATTACTGGGAATCAGCCCAGGGAACAGAAAGGAGGCAAAAAGGCACTCCATTCACTCTGCCACTTATTAGTAACCTTGAAATTGGGTAGAAAGATTAAAAAAAAAAAGGTAGAACTAGTTTCTATTTATTTTGTATATTTTTTATTGGAGTTCGATTTGCCAACATATAGCATACCACCCAGTGTTCATCCAACCAAATGCTCCCTCAGCACCCGTCACCCAGTCACCCCATCCCCCCACCCACCTCCCCTTCCATTACCCCTTGTTTGTTTCCCAAAGTTAGGAGTCTCTCATGTTCTGTCTCCCTCTGATATTTCCCACTCATTTTCTCTCCTTTCCCCTATGATCCCTTTCATATATTTCTCTATTTCTTATATTCCCCAAATGAATGAGACCATATAATGTTGGTCCTTCTCCGATTGACTTACTTCACTCAGCATAATACCCTCCAGTTCCATCCGTGTCGAAGCAAAAGGTGGGTATTCGTCATTTCTAATGGCTGAGCAATAGTCCAGTGTATATATAGACCACATCAGTAGAACTAGTTTCTAAAAGTGAAGTTTAAAAAGGCTTTTTATTACATAAGACTCCCATGTAGCCTGAAGTGAAACTCACCGTTTTAGAGTTTTTAGCATCACGCATGAGCCTTTCTGCTGACTTCAAGTCTTCCTGGACAGCATCTCCCACACAGTTTCGTAAAGAGTTGAGGTGGTCCTGTACCTTCACACATATCCTGTCAATCATCTGCTCCAGGCCACAGAGGGACAGTAAGCATCCAAGGCAGCACAGACAACAGCACAGAAGAAAACACGGAATGAATGAGGGCAAAAACATTTTCTAGCTGAAACAGGCAAGAAGCAGCTTATAGCCAGTTATAATTTACCTATTCATAGTGGCAGCCTTGGGCAACAAGAACTCCAGTAAAACATCTCCGGGGCTTCCGTCCCCTTTCCTGCTCTAGGAAATGCATTGAAGTGTGAACTCCTTGACGATTCAGAATTTCCTGGCTACTCTGTGACATTTCACTAGGTAGTAGCTCTCCTTTATTTACTTTTATTGGGTACCCTCTGTGTCAGACATAGTGCTGGGTAGGGAGGACGCAGAGAAATGGAGCATGTCATTTGGTGATGGTTGAAATGACTACAAGATGGTGCCCACAGCCAGTTGGGTCTCAATATTACAGAATCATAACATCCCTGGAAATTAATATCTTTCAAGCTAATTCTATTATATCAGGTACTTTCCCACATGAATTAAAAGCCACTCCCCTTCCCCCCAAAAGCAAGTTGAGGTTTTATTATTTTAACGCAGGCAATAGTAAAGTTGATAACCTTTAGTTTCTATTCTGTGGGAGCCCTTTTCTCAGGTTAATTACATCTGAATCATTTTTGGTTACTCCACGGACCCAACCATGAAACCAAAAGGGAAGTGGTAAATCACTACTACAGACAAAAAAAAATATTATAGATGGGTAGATTATGTCCTTTTGTATTTGAACTTCTAGAGAAAAACACAAAGAAAGCTAAGAATTTTAAAGAAAGAGATAAACGGTGTGGTTTACAAAGTTTCTCCAGTATTTGGATCAGAACTGCAACCTATTTTATGTTCTTAAGTTATTAATTCTTCCAGAGACCATATAACATCCAGAGTCCCATCACATCTGATAGAATTCATTTGGCAGAGGTGACACACTAGTAATGTTTTTATTTAAGTTAATGATTGCTCTATTTTGAGTTATCTGATCTAACAACCATAGGAAGTCAAAGTCGTCAGCCCTCCTTCCACCACAAGTTCTGCAGTTGTAGAAACTTGGCTACACTGCTCAGAATACTTATGGTCTGGTTAGAGTGGCAGCATCACCATCCTTCCTGCCCTCCTCTTCTAGAAAATCAGGTTCATACCATCTACCCCATTTTCCTTTCTAATGTACTTTGAAGACAACCCAGGAAAGTAACACCACTTAGAACACCTTTCCCTTGACAAAAGGTCACTAATGTCGACATTAATGTACATTAAGAACAGCTCCTATTGCTATAAAATGTCCTGAGGTTTACAGAAGCGAAGGATCTGGAGCTCCCCACAGGAAAAAGAAGTTCTATGAATGATGCTTCTAACTAAAATCTAAGCTGGTAGGGAACGATCATATCTTAACTTGATGTGTTTTCACAATGCCCGGAGAGAACTAACTATATGTTTTAAAATATCTTAATTGATATAAATTCTAACTCTTCAAATTGTTGTATTGATCTGTGCTTCCTGAAGCAAAGAGTCATCTATAATTCAGATCTTACCAAGAAGAAGTACTTAATACTTAATTTCAAGAGATAAACCACATACTAATAAGAAAGGAAGTGGTACATGTCTGAAGCCATACAAGACTCGTTTGAGAGGCATGTGGATGTGACACTATGTGAGTTGGTGATCCTTAATATCAGGAGGCCGAAGACTCCTGAAAATGTGTGCCATTAGGCAGTCCCCAAGCAGACAAGTTCTAATAAACTCAACACCATGTTAAGTGGGACTTTTAAAATTATATCCAAAAGAAATGTAAAAATTTAGTTCTTCCATTCAAATAGGACATAAAACCTCCCAAGTCTCAAAGATTTGTCTGAACACATGCTTGCTAAGTTTAGGATAGCCCAACAGATCACGTGCAGATGCTTCACAACCAAAGAGCTCAAGGCCCAGGAAAGTTAACCTGCAGAAGGTGATACAGAATGATTATGTAGAGAGCAAAATCTACAATTCTGAAAACAAGAAATCAAGCGTTTTGACTATCAGTTCATATTGAAGTCCAGAATGCTCACAAATATGAAAAAGAACAGAAACCAGAAGGGGAAAGACTGTCATCCCTTGTGTTGGCCCATCACATGCCTCCACGGTAGATGACAATACCTGAGCTCTTTATCTTAAGCATTCCACGGAGCCTTAACCACCCCATTCCACTCTTCTCTTGCAGCGCAGAGAAGCTGCCAAAGGCCACCATCTGAGTAGCTCACTTCCTTCTAAGGAGATGTACTCTGTCATTCTTGAACACGATCTTCTTTGAGTCCTAATATGTCTTCCCATGTCCTTCCTACAGACCCATGGCTTCCCCTTGAGGCCACACTGAAAAATCAGTCACAGCCTCTTTTCCACGGTATGGTCTTGCACATGCTTGAACACAGTTATCTCTTCTCCCCTAATCTGTTTTTCTTCAGGCTTCACAGCCCTAGTTCCTCTTGCCACTTTATTATGGTAACAGTCTTATGGTTCCCAACCTTCCCCCCACCCCAGGTCCCTTCTCTGTTGTCTCTTCCATCCTGGATGCTCATGAAATATACCCCCTCAATAAAACAAACTGGAACACAGGAGGAGGAAATTGGCAACGTGAACAGGACCAGTGCCTTCCTTACTGTAACAAGTTTACTTCCATTGATGTGGTACAGGTCGAATTGGCTTCTCTGGCAGCTAAATCATACCACCGACTCATGTCACTTGCTGATGACTACTCAGGCTTTTTCAAATGCACAGGGCTATAGAACCAAAGTTCAGAACTTGGAACTATTAGTAACAAATGCCATCTTTGATTGCTCTCCACTTGTTATAACTGTTCCCCGTTCCAGCAAATACTGTATCTGCTGGTATTTTATATTCCTCCATGTCAATTTCTTTATCCAATTCAAGAGAAATATACTGAACACCTAAAACTGAATGATGAGATACGGTCCTGAGTAAGATATGCCTTTTGCTGCTAAGCAACTTAAAAGCCTAGAAGTAGAAAGAAATATTCACAGATAATTATAACACAAGATAAAAAGTGCTACATAATATAACATTTACAAGGGCACCACATTTTGTTCACCACTCAAACTCAGCTCCTTTTTTTCCTACAATAGTGCCTACCACATGGCAGACCCTTATAAGTATGTATTCAGTGAGCACAGGAATGATACAACATTGTACAAGATTTCAGCCAAGGAAGGGATCCTATCTAGTTGAGGTTGAAGGTGGCTTTTCAACTGGGGCCTGAAAGATTTCTACAGATTGAGAAAATAGAAGGGACTTTCAAGCAAAAGAATAAACATAAGCTATGGCACAACCAGACACCTGCAATTCCTATTTCCTGATTAGGAACAAGGTACTTCACCATTTGCTTCAACGTGGATGGAACTGAAGGGTATTATGCTGAGTGAAATAAGTCAATCGGAGAAGGACAAACATTATATGTTCTCATTCATTTGGGGAATATAAATAATAGTGAAAGGGAATATAAGGGAAGGGAGAGGAAATGTGTGGGAAATATCAGAAAGGGAGACAGAATATAGAGACTCCTAACTCTGGGAAACGAACTAGGGGTGGTGGAAGGGGAAGAGGGCAGGGGGTGGGGGTGAATGGGTGATGGGCACTGAGGGGAGCACTTGACGGGATGAGCACTGGGTGTTATTCTGTATGTTAGCAAATTGAACAGCAATAAAAAATAAATTTATTATAAAAAAAAGGAACAGGGTACTTTATTGTGGCAGAGAGGATTGGAAAGTTAGGCTAAGGCAACACAGGGTGAGACTCGGCCACATGGTAAGGAGCTGGAACTCGGTGTGGAAGGCACCAGGCATCAGTCCCTGGCTCCTCCTACAGCTGTGAGGGTCTAACAACCCTCACTCTGCAGTAATCCTGGTGGCACAGCTTCCAATGCATAGGATATGGGGCATAGATAGCAAGAGGAGACATGGAAGGTGGATATAACAGTTCTCATAGCACTTATAAAAGAAGAGGTACAAATGAATTGGTAAAAACACCTGAGCAAGAGGCTGGTGATGAAAATGGAAGGAAAAAACACTTAGAAGGTCAGCAGATGGGCACAGCAACCACTGGCTGGCGACAGCAAAGGAGACATCCAAGATGACCCTGAGAGTTCTATTCTCAGAGACTGATGATGCCACTGAGAGAAATGGTAAAATCAGGAGTTCTAAGGGATAAGTTTTGTCTTAGTGATCCTGTATCTCAGAGCTGCTGAACAAGTGCTGACAAGATAAAACTTTCCAGAAAGAAACAGAGGGAGACCCCAGGAGTCCTCCATAGATGAGGTTCTGAAAATGTAAGAGTGGAAGAAACAGCTAAAGGAAATAAGCACTAAGTACAAAACTTAGGAAAAGGACTACATTTGGAAGATGAAGGGGTAAAGAGTCATGTAGAAAGGAGACAGATAAGACCAAAGAGCAGCAGAAAGATATTCAAAATGGCACACTGTCAATGAACCAAGCAATGAGTCTTACCAAAGGTAAGGTAGTCAATCGTGACAATAATTGTGACAGTAAGAGGAAGAGCAGCAACAAACATTAACGGTTTACTGGTGACGGGTGAGTCAGGTACTTCCCATGCTTTATCCCAGTGAATCCTCCCAGCATCTTCAGAGTCATCTCCCCAGATTCACAGATGAAGAAATCAACACTTAGACAAGTTTAAGCATCTAACATCAATTTATACCTACAGGGAAAGCAGAATCCGTCCTTAAATCTGGGTCATCTACACTATCCTGTGTCCTCTCATTAACAGATGAGGAGGGAGTAAAAGGCTGGGGACCTGGGGAACAGGAGACCATGGAGAGAGCCATTTCAGTACAGATGGGGACACATGTGGAACAGTTATGAAGTGACAGGGTAGCAAAGAAGTCAAGAAGGCAAGTATAAAAACTACACACGAGAGGTGAGAAGACAATGTTTTGGGTAAACAGCTTCAGGCGATAAAATCACCTTCTCCCTTTTTTAAGTGGTCAGAAAACTTTAAGGGTGAGAAGAGTGGAGCTCAGCAAACTAGGCAATGCAAGGCCTGTTTTAATTTTTTTTTTATTTTTATCTTTTCAAAGTATATAAATTTTATTATTTCCACATTAAAAAAAAATCCATGTAGGAAAAAGGACTGGAAAGAAAGAAATTAAGACTGTGTGGGTGAGGGTATGTCTGGGCCTGTCTTTATAAATAAAGTGTTATTGGAAGAGCCACCTCACAGACTATGACAGCTTCTGCTCTCCAAGCAGAGCTGAGTAGTTGCAGTGGAGACCTCACAGGCTGCAAGGCCGGAAATATTTACTATTTGTTTTTGTATTTTATATTGTTTTTATCTGCTGACTCCTGATGAAGAGAGTTTATGAGAAGGAAAAGAACAGACTGAAAACAAAGGTTAGAGCATGGAGCCTTACAGAGGTCATTCCTACACAAAGAAACAATGTGCGCAGTTATGAGACATCACTGTTTCATCACAACATTTTAATACCTTTGGTGTCACCTGGGAATGATGCCTGGCTACATAGCTGGCAGGGACATTAGTCACAGAGGGTCTTTTATTTCTGTATTCAGATTTCTGGAAACTTCGACAAGAAGTTTCAGTAAGAAAGAGATAAATCTCTCTTAAAGTGACTAAAACGATTAAAGTCTAAAAACTGCTAATCATAACCTACTAAGAAATCTCCAAAGAGATAAAGGTAGCAATATACCTACTACATAATGATTAAAATAATTCAGACTGATGCCACCCATGCAGAATTAAACATCCACGCTACGCCTCCTGTGTACAATTTCCTCTGGGTTGAGGTGACGACGAAACTTACTTTTAAGGGTTAGCATTAAAGGTTGCTGCAGTAATTTTTTTGGATGGGCAAAATGCCCTGTGAACGAGGGGTAAAGTTGGAAGGATATTATATTAAGAAAAGCCTGCATTACAGCAGCTTATAAAGGAACCCAAGGCAAAGGTTCAGTGTAAGATTTTAGGCTCTCATTGCTTTTAATGTTCACTACTAAAACCAAGAAGTAACAGTAAACTATAAAATACTAAGCTAATATTAGCCCCTTGTGGGGAGAAAAAAAGGGGCGGGGGGATTTTTAAAGCATTAGTAAGGGAAAAATACTTTTTTTTTAATTTTAGAAGAAAATTTTCTTTCTTAAAACTCCCTGTTACTTCACTGATATTCATATAATTAATGTTTTTCTTTTTCTCAACATGTATCGCCTTACTTTTTGTTTTACAAAGTGTTGTGTCTACTGTTAAGGCTTCAAAGAATACTGTGAAACATATGGGAATAAAACTCACCTAATCACACCACCTGAGCTAACCTTCATGAATATTTTGGTGAACACTCTTTCACAAACCTCTATACAGATCTATGCAGTCTTCCAGATAATTTTACCTACTTGGAATGTTATATGTGATGCTTTTATTATGGACACTTTTCTTTCATTCTCTTTTAAGAAAAAGCAACAACTGAAAATTAAATTGACATTTGCATGAGGTTAAGAATTGTGTAAACCATAAAAAAAAAAAAGGTCTCAAATGACAAGTCAGCTTCTCTCACCCTGCTAAAATAAATACTTTTGGAAACCTGTTGCTTTTTAAATTTTTCTCATGGCTTCCATTTGAAATTTAAAATGTCTAAATTTAAACTTAGAGTCTAAGGATATTATTTTAATTCCAGGATGGTTAACTATATTTGTATTTTTGATTAAAGATGAATGATAAAAAAGAGGTTGATTCCATAAAATAAAAACTAAAAATTTAGTGTACTAATACTCTCATCCAACTTTCTCCTTCTTCAATTCCTAATTTTAGTTAGTATCAATACTTTTTACATTATGATTTCTAACATTCACATTTTTTAATGTAACAATTCTTAGGTTTTCCCCTCTTGTCTTAGTTAATATTAAAATTTTGAACCTACTAAAATGCAGTTACATAATTTTGACTATGGGATCCATAGAGAAAGGAATGTAATCCTATGTCTTTTAACCCTGCAGCTCCAGGTAGACTGCCTAAAGCAACAATTTTGAAAAAGCTTTTCTTCAGCCTTTGACTTCAAGGATTTCCTTTCTGCTATAGTTTCTTATTTATACGTCATACTGTGTACTCTCTTATTTTTCATTGTTATGCTGGAGAATTTCCTCAAAGACCTTTTTGTGCAGAATGCCTAGGTGGAAAAAAAAAAAAAAAAAAGAATGCCTAGGTGGCTAAGTGGTTGAGCGTCTGCCTTTGGCTCAGGGCATGATCTCAGAGTCCTGGAATCGAGTCCCACATCGGGCTCCTTGCAGGGAGCCTGCTTTTCCCTCTACCTATGTCTCTGTGTCTCTCATGAATAAATAAATAAAATCATCTTTTTTTTAAAAAAAAAAAAAAGAAATTTTGCACATACAGATTATTGGGGGTAAAATTTCTGCATTCATGGCTGAACATATTTATAATCTGTCCCCCTATCTGTTTGACAAAGTGGCGAAGTAGAGAATTCATGGGCCAAAATAAGACCCCCACAGAACTTTGATAATATCACTTCATTTGCTTCCAGTAATTGGGATGGACGCTAAGAAATAGTTTTAGTTCCCAAGTAAGACAGCTTTTTGATTCTCTCTGGCACCCTTTAAGACTTTTTTTTCTTTCTTGTAGGTGTTCTGACCAGGACATGTCTAGGTGTAGGTGTCCCTTCATTTGGATCAATTTCAGTGGGTCACATCAACCCCAAGATTTATGTGAATTGGTTTTCTACTGTTTTTTTTCTCCTTTTATAGTCTGAAGTGCCTATCAGAAGGCTGTTGGTCAATTTGAATCTGGTCACCATTTTGACTTTTCTTTCATATTTTTCATCTTTTTACTGCATATTATAAAGATTTCTTTTACTTTTTCTTCTAGAGAAATAGCTTCATTTGTGCCCTATTAGTTTATGTTAAATTCTGTATTACAGTTTCCATATTTTTCAATAGTTAAACATTGTCTCTTGTTGTTTAGCAGCCTCTTCCTATTTTGTGGATACAATACTCCCTCAAGTCCCACTGAACTTACTAATTACAATATTTTTCAAAGTCTTTGGCTGTGCTCTGAATTAGCGGAGGTCAGATTTTTGGTTTATCTTGCTCTTTCCTTGACATATTATTTCCCCAAATATCTTATAATCCTTGGTTTGTGTTGATACTTTGGGAAGAAAATATTCCACATTTCTTTTATTATTATAATTCCTTTTTTCTTCTCTAACATTGGCTAGAGGGACGGGAAATAAAGTAAAAAAGAAAAACACTTCAGCACATGTTAATATTCAACAGATTCTTTTTAAATTTTTTTTTTTTTTTATTTTGAGAGAGAGAGAGAGACAGGATGAAAGTGGGGACAGGTACAGGGAGGAGAGAAAGAATCTCAAGCTGGTTCCATGCTCAGCATGGAGCAGACAGATGTGGGCATCAATCTCATGACTCGAGCCAAAATCAAGAGTCGGATGCTTATCTGACTGAGCCACCTCGGTGCCCTAATATTCAACAAATTCTTAATTATTTCAAGGAATCTAGGAATTTGTTTCTATCTTACATGAGTGTGAAGGAGGAGAGATGGAAAGGAACACAATGTCCCCAAAGTAGCAAATTTGCTTACCCTCAGATCCTCTCATCTGTAATGATGGGTTCCTAATATTTGGATGGAAATCTAAAATATGTTTTACTGATAATCTTAAAAGGCACAAAATTATCAGCAATTAAAAGCACATTTTTAGCATTAGAATCAGCCTACATTTTCCACACTCTACATCTTCCCCCAAACTCTATTTCCTTTTGCCATTTTCAGAAACCAGTTCTTGTTATCCCATTGTGGATAATTCAAATGATAGAAATCCTGGGTCCTCTGCTCCGAAAAGTGTTCATTGTGACTGAGTAGGAGAGTACAGCGCCCTCTTACCTGCTGTGTGGTGCTGGTGACGATGCCCTGCTGGAGGCGGTAGGCCTGCTCTTGTAGGTATTTTCGGGTCTCATGATTCCGGAGAAGATAGTTTTCTATCTAAAAATCAAGCACATGGATCTCTCAAGAACACATTTCAACTCAGCAGAGGGTGAAGTGATAAGTGAAAGAGCCAGTCGCTGAACTTGAAACCAAAGCACTGATTCACATTCCTGCCTGTGCCTTGACCCCCTACAACACAGTAGACAGGAAGCTGGCTGTCACTGTGATGCACTCTTGGTGTTTGAGTTAGAGATGTAACCTGCAGGTAATGGGAGTATTTTTATGTAACTTGGTAGCTGACAAAGATAAGCAAGGGTTTACTGTCCATGTGGTTGGGGACCCAATTCAGTGACTCTCTGGTTTCTGGCTCACAATCACAATCTCTGTCTCTTTAGCCACTCAGCAGTTCCAAAGCTAAATAAGTATCCCCAAGGCATATGGATGGCACCCTCGGAAACTCTCAGCCTTTAGGTGGGAGAATCCACCGGCATTAGGAAAACTCTATTTTAAAGGAAAAAAAGAGAAAATAAGTACAACATTTTAAGGCTAAAAGCTTGGACAACTCAAAGACATATACTAGTTTCATTAATTCCTGAGGTTTTCATATGGTCTCAAAAACAGGACTGACTTTAGCAAAAGCAGAGAAAATAAGAAAACAAATTTCCACAGAAAATAAGACCCCTTGAAGTTGCTTGACAGTGTATTTTTTACACAAATAATCTCCAATTAAGAATTCAAACATACAAGTGATAACCAGATTGAAATGAAGTGTTAAAGAAGAATATGCAATGGGTATATACTGAATAACAAGTGCAGGTTTAACTACTGGGACTTATAGATATGTATGAAGATGCCTGCAAAGAATGATTTGAGATTGGTAATTGCACCATCTGGGTTTTTTTCCCTCCGTTGTTGTTGTTTTCATTTGTTTTTAATAATACCACTTAACCATTTGGCTTTTGTCACTACAGTTCCCTGGTTAAGAACTTCTAATAGCTGTGAGGTATTATTACATTTTCATTTTAATTTTCCATATGCTAAAATAACTACTACCTAACACCAATTAGGTACAATTAAAATACAGAGTATAATTACTATCATCCCTGGAAACCATAGTGCAGAACAAAACATACCTTTCTACTAAACGTAAATGAAGGAATTAAAAAAATAAAAAGATCCCTGAAATAAAACATCATTAAAGTGACACATTAAGACAATGACATTTTATTACATTAATTTTCTCTTGCTGCTTCCCGAAAAGTCATCTCTTTCCAAGTTGACATTACTATCGACAGCAAATGTTTTTGCCAAAAAAAAAAAAAAAAAAAGATTCTTGCCTGAAACTGAAATATAACAGGCACACACAGTGCCACTCAGCTTTGGGTACTTTTTACATTTGGACTTGATTAAGCACTGGGTGGGGGCCAGTTGTGAGAGTAGCTTGTTTATTCAGTAGGCTCAGCTCATGTACAGGTCATGCACCCAAGACTGGTTCATATGTTTCCAGACCTTCCCCAGGGGCACCAATGGTGCTGGCACAGGCTAAACCTAGAGGGAATATTTTTAGAAAAAAAAAAAACAATATTCAAAGCACATTTCTAAAGCTAGTGCAAGGGGAAGAATGGATAATGTTTCAGTGTCTTTAATATCAACCACGGGCACATCACCCCAGAAATTATTTGTATCTTGGATTGGCAGGGTAAACCTTCCTTCCCTGCACCATTCCAGGCTGAGGACAAGAACCCACCTCCTACAGGCGGAGGACAGAGGGCCTAACTGAAGTCAGAACAGGGCCAAAAGTATCATCATGTTTGCCAGTCCCCCTAGGCAGCAGTGACCTGGAAGGCCAGCTAGAATGCCTCCAGTCTCACTGCTGAAAACAGCACAGTGCAAAAGGCAAAAAGACCTGCATTTCAATGTAAGACTCTAGTATATATATTATATTATATTATATTATATTATATTATATTATATTATATATTCACACATATATATATTTTTTAGGAATCTAATTTTAAACAAATAAACAAACAACTTCTAAAGATCAAGTACAGAATCCCAATATTGTTCTTTAGTAAAGTAGAAGACTGAGGCAGCCCGGGTGGCTCAGCGGTTTAGTGCCACCTTCAGCCCAGGGCCTGATCCTGGAGACCCAGGACTGAGTCCCATATCAGGCTCCCTGCATGGAGCCTGCTTCTCCCTCTGCCTGTGTCTCTGCCTCTCTCTCTCTCTCTCTCTCTCTCTCTCTCACGAATAAATAAATAAATTGATTTTTAAAAAAGTGAAAAAAAAAAGTGAGGGCATCCCTGATCAGGCCCTGGGCTCAGGGGTTTAGCACCTGTTTTCGGCCCAGGGCATGATTCTCGAGTCCCGGGATCAAGTCCCACATCGGGCTCCCTGCATGGAGCCTGCTTCTCCCTCTGCCTGTGTCTCTGCCTTTCTCTCTCTCTCTCTCTCTCTCTCTCTCTCTCTCTGTGTGTGTGTCTCTCATGAATAAATAAATAAAATCTTAAAAAAAAAAAGTGGAAAGTGTATTTCTTCCAGGAAATAGAGTTCTGTTAACATGAAAACTTTAATATATGAGTAGAGTATTATAGAAAAAAATTATAAATATCAGCTCTGAAGTCACCAATTTTTCATTTTAGAAACCATAAATTTTATAATTAATATATTTGCAAATGAGGCATTTCTTCTATTTTCCCCTCATTTTCTGCTCTCTCTGGTTTTAAGTATTGTATGTTATTGTGCTTTTCTATCCTTCCTTAGTATGTTAACTACACTTCTTTTTAACTTTTTAATGGTTGCCCTACTATTTGCAATATACAACAATTTCAAGTCCACTCTCAACAGAACACCATACCATTTTGCAAGTAATCCATGTTCCTTGTTAAGATAGCATTGTCAGGGCAGCCCCGGTGGCTCAGCGGTTTAGCGCCGCCTTCAGCCCAGGGAGTGATCCTGGAGACCTGAGATCCAGTCCCATGTTGGGCTTCCTGCGTGGAGCCTGCTTCTCCCTCTACCACCCCCACCCCCTGTGTCTCTCATGAATAAATAAATAAAATTAAGAAAAATGTGTTTTTTTAAAAAAAGATAGCATTGTCAATTTCACCCTCTCTACCCTTGTAACATTGCTATCTTTATATGTCTTCATTTCCCCCTATTTATTTGAGAAAGAGAGAGAGAGAGAGAGAGAGAGAGAGAGAGAGAGAGAGAGAGAAACAGGGCGAGTAGGGGCAAGGGGAAGAAGAGAGGCAGAAGGAGAAGGAAAGAGAGTCCCAAGCAGACTCTGTGCTGAGCATGGAGCCCAACACAGGCCTCCATCTCACAATCCTGAGATCACAATCTGAGCCAAAATCAAGAGTCAGACACTCAACCAACTGTACCACTCAGACATCATCTTCTTTACTTTTGAAGAAAGAATTTGCTAAATACAGAATTCTAGGCTGCTGGATATTTTTCTTTTGACACTTTAAATATTTCGCTCTACTTTCTTCTTGCTTGTATGATATATGACCTAAAGTCTGTTATAATTCTTACCCTTATTTCTCAATAAGTAAGGTGATTTTTTTCATCCTCCCTCTGGCTTCGTTCAAGATTTTTCCCTTGGTCTTTGGTTTTCTGCAGTTTGAATGTGATACGCCTACATGTAGATTTTTTGGGTATTTATCCTACTTGGTGTTCTCTGTGATTCTTTGATCTTTGATTTGGTGCCCACCACTGAATTTGGAAAATTTTCAGTCATTATTATTTCAACTATTTCTTCTGTTCCCTTGTTTTTCTTCTCCCTCTGGCATTCCCACTGTACGGATGCTCTACCTTTTGTAAGTGTCTCACAGTTTGGAGATATTCTGTTGTTTTTGTCCTCCCTTCTTTTTTATTCTTTTTTTAAAAAAAATTATTTATGTGAGAGAGAGAATGAGAGAGTAAGAGGTAGAAAGTGCATAAGCCAAAAAAAAAAAAAAAAAGTACATAAGCCAAGGGAGGGGAAGAGGGAGAAGCAGACTCCCCACTGAGCAGGGAGCCTGACATGGGGCTCAATCCCATGACCCTAGATCATGACCTGAGCCAAAGACAGTTGTTTAACTGATCAAGCCACCCTCTTTGCTTTTCAATGGGAAGTTTCTACTGACCTATCCTCAGGCTCAAGGATTCTCCTTAGCTGTGTCCAGCCCACTGACAAGCTCATAAAAGGCATTTTTCCTTTCTGTTATATTGTTTCTGATCTTTAGTATTTCCTTTTGATTTTTTTCTTAGAGTTTCTATCTTGTTGCTTACATTATCCATCTGTTCTTGCATGGTTTTTACTTTTTCCATGATAGCCCTTATTATATTAATCAGTTATTTAAATTCTGTCTGTTAATTCTAAAATCTGTGTCATATCTGAGTCTGGTTGTGGTGTTTGCTTTGTCTCTTCATAATATGTGTGGGTTTTTTCCCCCTTGCCTTTTAGCATGTCTTATAATTTGATGTTGTTGTTGTCGTCGTCGTCGTCGAAAACTGGATATATTTCATAACAGAAACAGGGGTAGTGAGCCTTTTAGTGTGCAATTTTATGTTAATCTGGCTAGAAGCTGGGTTATGTTGAATGTCTAGAAATTAAAAAGATTTTAATTGTTTTTATCTCCTGGTTGCTTTCTAGGGATGGGGTTTCCCTAGAAATCCCTTCTTAAATACAGTGTCTTTGAACTTTGCTCAATTGTAATCCATTCTTCTTACACTTGATGTGTTAGTAAGGTGGTAAAGAGGGGAATAGTTCTATAAACTTATGATTAAATTTAGGGTTTTTAGTGGGCCTGAGTCCCTGGGCTTTGACCTACCAAAGTATTGCTTGGCTTCTTTTTTCTGTGAAACAGGAAGGCTGGGATTGTCTTCCACTAGGTCAGATAAGGCTCTGGTAGTATAGTTTCCCTTAAGTGTAAGCCTTGTTACAGACAACAGAATGCTCCAGGTGTATTTCAAAATGGTTACTTGTTCTCTTCCCCCTGCTGCTAAATCTAAAAAGATGAAAAATACATAGGCTCTGCCTTCAAGGAGTTCATAGTCACTGGGAGAAAAAAAAATATATATGATTCAAGTAAGTCAAATGATGTCCTAAGGCCAGTGATACAGAAAAAGGGCAGGAAATTCTGAGAACACGAGAGGATATTTTTCCTGTGATAACTTGGTAAGGCTCTTAGAGGTGAAGCCCAGGAGAGGGTCAGGGCCTCACTAAGACTAGATTTCTAGGAGTTTTTAACTCTTAATCCAGTCCACACTAAGCCTCCAGTAATTCCTCAATTCCTGTGTAAGCATTTCTCTGAGCTAGTGGCTCCATTAGCTTCTGCCCCTGGTGAGTCCATCTCAGCTTTGATTCACTGTGATTCTCTATAATCCCATGTGTCCAGTTTCCAAAGGGTGACAGTCTGCTTTGCTTTTGTTTCAAATCTCTGATGGATCTAAGAAGTCACCAATTTTCTGTTTGTTCAGCTTTTCTCTTGTGAAGATAGGCGCAATGAGTGCCAAACCCTTGACCTGTCAAATCTAAACCCTGAAACCTGGGGTCTCTAGGATATGTCTTTTATTAAAAGTTGCTAATATTCTTTGGGAAAATATAAAGATGTCTAACATTTTTACGATACTTATGTTTTGTGCTTTGCAAACTTTTTTTTCACATACACTAACTGGTTTTGCTCCATGGGCATCACAGGTAAATTACTTGGGTCATCCTGTCCTTCAGTTTTTTTATGTGCAAAATGGGGGTATAACAAACCTGTCTCATGGATTTATTTTAGAGATTACCAATGTTAATTTATTTACAGCATTTATAATAGTGTCAGGCACCCAGCATGAACTGTATGTTAAGTGTCAGCTAAACATAGATACTGTCTAACTGTATGTTAAAGATTTTATTTATTTATTCATGAGAGACACAGAGAGAGCCAAAGGTACACACAGGCAGAGGGAAAAGCAGGTTCCCTGTGGGGATCCTGATGTGGGACTTGATCCTGGAACTCCAAGATCATGCCCTGAGCCAAAGGAAGACACTAAACCTCTGAGTCACCCAGGCGTCCCTAACTGTATGTTTTATATAGATGAAGAAACCAAGGTTCAGAAAATTTAAGTAACTTATGAAAATTATAAAGTTGAAAAAAGTTTGATTTAGTCAGATCCTTTTTTTTTTAAGATTTTATTTATTTATTTGAGAGAGAGAATGAGAGAGAACACACTCAGGAGGAGAGGCACAGAGAGAAGCACACTTCCCACAGAGTAGGGAGCCCAACACGGAGCTCAATCCTAGGACCCTGAGACCATGACCTGAGTCGAAGGCACACACTTAAGTGACTGAGCCCCCCAGACACCCCTAGTCAGATCTTCTGATACAAATCTTGGATGATTTCTGTTGGCACATCACAGCTTTCCCTTACCCCACCCCCTACCTTATTCCCTTTTATTCAACAAAGTCTAAGAAGTATCCAAGCATGCATGCCAATTACTGTGCTACTGCTGAAAATCTAAAAGGATGAAAAATACACAGGCCCTGCCTTCAAGGGGTTCACAGTCACTGGAGGAAAAAAGATAGGGAGTCAGGTGACTCATACGATGTCCCAAGGCCAGTGACTGAGACAGGCACATGAAATTCTGAGAAGATTACCTACACAGGGAGGAAAGAGGATCTGAGAAGTCTTCCAGATGAACTGACACTTACCTTTAATGTTGACAAATATTCACGACGTGGGGAAAGCATGAGTGTCATGAGATCAGAGCGGTGATTCCCAAATTTGTGGCCACCAGGAGAGTTTGTACAAACATGGATTGCTGAGGCCCATGACTATTTCTGAGACCCAAGAATCTGCCTCTCTACCAAGTTCCCTGAAGGAGAGCAGAGCAGAGAGGCAGAGTTGGTAAGAGATGAAGGTGGCAGTGGATAGGAGGAGGATTCTGGGCAGAATTTTATTCCAGTTCAACGAGAGCAGGCTCTATTCTAAAAAGCCACAGTAGCGGGGAGGGCAATGGAATGGGGAGGGGGTGCCGAAGAGGTTAGTCTGCTCAAATTTGCTGCGAACAAGATGGCTCTTTTTTGACTGCAGCATAGAAAACAAACAAGAGAATGTAATAATCCTGCTGAGACGTAATGAGGCTTGAACAAAAGCATCCATGCTAGGAAGAGAGGAGAATAGAGCTAATGAAGAGATTTATCTATAAACTTGATGATGGCATGGCTATGGAAGACCTGGGAAAGAAAAGTCAAGCACGGGAAGCTGGATGGTACTACCAGATAGGTGGACAAAAAGGACGAAAGATTTCAAAGATGCCCCAGCTACCACATAGTAGGCTTCTTCAGATGGGAAATCCTTGAGCAGATCTAAAAATTGAGAAAGGTAACGGTAACTATAGAAAGAGAAGGATGGAGGTACAGCAGAGCAGGAGTAGGACTCTGGGCAAGTTTCCAGCCTGGGCAGAGATGGCCGGGTCATAGGCACCATGGACTTTGAAGGGGGAGATCTGTGTCATCCTTTGGGGTGTCAGAAAGGAGGTGGGAACGGATGTGGAATTAGACACATTCATAACAAAGCTGGTAAAAGAAGATCTCATCCACATCCTAAATGTCTTGATAAGAAAAGAAGGGAAATGGGGCACCTGGGTGGTTCAGTCAGCTAAGTGTCCAACTCTATTATGGGTCAGGTCAGAATCCCAAGGTCATGATCTCAGAGTCCTGAGAATGAGCCCCGTGTGTCGGGGTCTGCGCTAAGAAGGGAGTCTGCTTGAGATTCCCTCTTTCCTTCTCCCTCTGATCTCCCTCCTATTCTCTCTCTCTCTCTCTCTAATATATAAATCTAAAAAAAAAAAAAGAAAGAAAGAAAAAGAAAAAGAAAGAAAGAAAAGAAAAAAGGGAAGGTTTTAGCTATTGAGGGTAAAAGTTGTGCTGGCATCCAGTTTGACACATTCTCTGAAGGATGAATAAGAAGCTATCTGTGCATCAGTGCTGGTATGCTGATGGTGTAAGGATGTTATTCCACCTAAATTTCATGACAAGTTTTCGTATTTCTTATGTCATTCCTCCCTTGGTCACACATTATGCAAGTTGTGATCACAAGAATTCAAGTTCATGTGAAAAAAAACCTTTGTAAGATATAAAATATTGTTCACACATTCAGGATTATTGCTAACAAAACTCAATTCAAATGTGGATTTATTATGATTAAGCTATTGAATCTCCAATACCTTTTGCAGAGCCTCTTCTGTTTTTTCAGGGTTGGTTTTTAGGGCTTGAGAAGCATCATACATAGGGATTGGCATAAATCTCAATGTATAGTTCCTAGAAAAAGGAGAAAGTAATATTTATTTAAAAATAATGTCCTACTACCTTACTTCAGCACTCTTTTTTTTTTTTTAAACCCAGAAACAGTTGCTAGAACGTCTTAGAAAATTCTGAACTAACAAGCTACCTTAGGGCCCCAGATTATAGGTCAACTTTCTTTAGTACTCATGTATGCAGCGCCATGGGCCACCACGTCAGCTCAAGTTGTCTTATAAAAGTGACACGACCACAAGGCAACTCGTGGTGGTGTTTTCAAAACCAGATTTTCAAACTGGGACTGGAAAAATGGGCCGAGAGAAAGGCTAGGAAGGAAGTCCAGCCTCCACCTGCTACTCGGGATTTAGTCACCCAACAGATCTGAACGTACCTGTATCACCACAGTGACACCTGTCAGGCCCAAACCGACAGAGGGAAACTACACAATGAAACCAAAACATCTGCTTGCAAAGCAAGGACTTTAGCATCCACAAAAATAGTCTGTGTAGGCTCTGCACCGCTTTAAACAAGGAGGCCCCAAAGCAGCCACTGTCTTCAGAAAAGCTGCTTCACACAGGCTTCCGCCAGGCTCAACACTCAGACCCCGTGCATGTCTCTGTGGTCTGTATTTCATACGTGGCCTGTGTCCACTGGGCTCAACTCCCAGTGAACCAACTGGTGGAAAACTGTGTTCCTGTATCATCCTCCCTGCTGTTGCACAGCTCGTTGGGGACAAGAGTGCAAGGAGAGTCGTCTTTGTGTAAGGAAATCAACACGGAACTCTGAATCTGTGCCCTGGCCTTGGATCCTGACCCTGCTGCAAACCACTCTGTGCCCAATGACCACAAACACCTGCTCCTGGACCACACACTAGCCCTGGGGATGCCTCCTCTCTCCCACTCTAAACCCAGTTGTCTTTTTCTACCGCACGACATTCAGAAGGATGACCTTCTGAGCCATGTGGTAACAAGTGGGGTGTTCTAGTCCACTGGGATCTCACAGTCAGTTGCCTTGTAAACACTAAACAATACTCACAGTGTGATTCTGGTGGCTATTTAGATGGCTTCTACTGGAAGAGTAAATTAACTAACTCCCAAAATATGGTATCATCAAGAACTAATAGAAGAAATAAGCAACTATCTTAATAAAAGTAGTCATCTATATGGGTGTTATCTAGTGGAAAAAAATGTTTCTCAGTCCAATGTATGGTGCTTTGATGTAAAATAATGTACAAAGAAAAAGGCTGTTATTTCTAGGACTTCAATTTTTGCCTTAACTTTGTTTTAGCAAAATTGTTTTTGTTTGGTTTAAGAGGAGCCAACCAACTTAAATGAAGAGACGGCACATGTATTTTGCAGCCTTGAGGATTTTCCTTGGCCTCATCCAACTATGATCATGCTCCCGACCGGCATACTTTATTTAAACCAAATGTGATTTTGGGCCACTGGCATTGTAGAGCACAGCATACATAAGAGACTGTAATCCGGGGAGCCCTACCATCAATCTGGATATGTTGAGTACTGAGTGTGCAGATTCTTGGCTTCTCACAAAGACCAGTGTGGGCTACTGGCAGTCTACAGCAGTGGCAACTGTGCTGTGCCCACTCAAGTGTAGCTATTTGTAAATAAATGTTTCCATTCGAAGGTTTCCTGATGCAATGGGAGTAATTATAGATGGTTTTGCAGTCACAGAAGGCACCAGGAAGAGGTGGAGCAAGCTACCTTATCCATATTTTGTGATGGTCTATGGGGGCAGCACTCTTGACCTGCTCAATAAATCAGAACCCTGGGATTTAGAACTAGAAGGCACTTAGGGATAATTTACTCTGATTTTCTCACTTCATAAAAGAAGAATTAATCAGAAAGGTGCAATGCTTCCTTTGCTCAAGAGGATAGGCTTGTATATGACAGAGCCAGGGACTTAATGGAGGGCTCTTATTTCTAGGCCTCGGATTTTATCCATGGCACCATGTTGGGATGAGAGCCCTACCTAGGAGGCTTCATGCATGAAGGGAAATCTGGGGAAAAAACATCAATGATGAGTAACCCCCACCCCTTCCCCAGGGGACCAGCTTCTATGCCACTAGCCCCTTATTTCCTACCCACATTTTGTCACCTCTCATTTTTAATGCTAGGTGATCATTTCTGCCTTCAGAAAACAAGAGGAGGGCTGAAGAACTCAGAAAGAATCAGATTTCTAGAATTTCTTCCAGCCATCTTTGTATTATTGCCTCATGTTATTTACTGGGAAAGTTAACTTGACAATTAACAGTAATTGTAGATGTTAGCTACTATGGTAATAAAACCTTTGACAGTAATGAGACAAGTTAATCGGCCATTCCTCAATTCCAGTTTTATTTTCTGGAGCTTAGCTTTCTTCTTTCCACTGTATTCAAAATTGTCAGAATGTGCAGAAAAGGCAAGACCCAATAGGAAGAGAATGTGAAACAACAAGAAAAAGCAAGGTGACCATAGCATGGCTTCTCCACATGGTCTCCTTTAATCCCCATGCCGGTGGTGTATCTCTGCCCTCGTGTACAGATGAGGAAAGTCACACCAGACCAAAGCCCACATCTTCCCAGGTCCCATGGTGGAGTAGCAGAGGCTAACTCAGACCCAGACTTTCTGGATCAAAATCCATTGCTCCTTCTATCACACCACCGGTAACAGAGATACCATTGGTTCTTTTGCACTTTTCCAGAAAGAAATCCCAATTAAAACTTACTTTTCCATAGCAACAGCTATATCTTGGAAGCCTTGGGCAGTAATGTTGTTCTTGTCCCATATCACAGTCCTGTTTGGAAACCAAGTCACACAAATGATCAGACACTTAGGGATGGACAAAATGCTTCTCCTACTGAAGATGAGTCTCTTATAGACAATATTCTCTGGGTATTTTAGCACAATGGGCAAGGAGTAACATTCGACTTAGTTTTAAACACAGCAAGGATGAGTATCTCCTCCAACATTACATTCTTAACCCATTTACCGCTCGCACAGTACAAGAACATTGTACTGAAAAGCAACAGCATGCTCATTAACTTACCATGAAAACACCTGATGCTTTGTAGCCAGAAAACCCTAAAACCTGGTTTCTCTGATATTCTCTCAAAGTATTCTCCAAATAGTTACTTGAGCATTCATGTCTGAAGCTGGAGCTGTTCATAAAAGATGCTAAAGGGTCCCTTGTCCAACACAAAGAATTTCAGGTCCTGAGACTGTTGCCCATTCTAAATAACTAGAAAGAATCCTCCTACATTGTCTGTTTTCATTGTTGCCCTGACATGGTACGATCAGCAATCCCAGGCAGTTCGCACTCTGCTGGTAAACCCACGGCTTCTATAAATAGGAGGTTGTTTACTTTTTAAGCACAAATTCTATTTTGGAAGAAAAATACTACTTCACTTTCAGAATGTGAATTCTTCAGAGATATTCTGGCATCTGTCAATTCACCTGACACATGAAATGGCTTTTATTTGGCTGATCCAAAAATCACACCTCTAGCTGCTTTCACTTCCTGATTGCAATGATCCTGATCTCTTCTTTATGTACAGTACACTCTGGCCTTCCAAGAAACTGTTGCGGTTCTTGGCTTTTGTGTAGACAGAAAGTTCAGGAGAACAAGGAAGTGTCCAAAAACATCAATAAAGAGCCCTTGAAGAGCAATGTGAATTAAATATTCATTTACCAGACTGCTGGGCTGGGGAACAACTACATTTCTCCGTAGGATGGAGGATAATATGGTCCTTAATAAAAGTGGTTACCATAGGGGCGCCTGGGGGGCTCAGTTGGTTAAGTGTCTGCCTTCAGCTCAGACCATGATCTCAAGGTCCTGAGATCGAGTCCCACATCAGGGTCTCTGCTCAGCAGGGAGTCTGCTTCTCCCTCTCCCTTGGCCTGCCTTCCCCCTGCTTGTGCTTGCTCTCTTTCTCTGTCAAATAAATAAGTAAAATCTTAAAAAAAAAAAAAAAAAAAAGTAGTGACCACTTAGCTAGTTCTTAAGAAAAGCCACACTTGGGAAACACCAGGAGTGGTTGAAAACCACTACACAGAATAGTTAGCACCGAGCACGAACTTGCCTTTAACCAGGGTACCCCCTGCATCCCTCAGGTTTTAAGTCTATATTGGCAGTGGGGGAGGGGAAGTAAGATAGGCCCTCGTGTTGGACCTTCAGTCTTCCTGATTCTACTCTCTACCTGTAAAACTCTCCTCTGCTGCTCACTGACCTTCCCCTTACAGCTGTCAACACTGTGAAACAGGACATTGTGCCAGTTTTCCATTGGGTTTTATGCCACAGTGGAAATCGTTAAGACAACAGCTCATAGGAACCACAATATCTAACTTTGGGACCCCCCCCACCCCGCCATCCCCAGTATTTTGACAAAAGACTTGAAACGGTCACCTCTTCTCAGTTGGCCTTATGGGAAACTCAGGTCCTACTAGGCACAGCCAGTTCTCCAATGCTTGGGGACTGGAATCTTTTCCAGAGCTTTCTAGGGCCCTCCTTAGGGTGAGCATCCACATCTCAGGGCCTAGTGCCTGACCCACATACCTGAGTTTGGTGTTGATTTGTAGTGCTTTGGCCAGCATCTTGGCTCCCATGTCCCCCATTCCATTCCCACTGATGTCCACTTTGGTCAAGGAGGTATTACTTCCGAGGGCATTGATGATGATGGTGACCTCAGTCTTGAGTTTTGAGTCGGCCAGGGACAAGGACTGCAGGGGCTGAAGAGGGAATAGGAAGTAACAGTGACATGGTCTGATCAAAGTAGCCACTGCTCTCAATGACCCATTTCAGGGAGAATCACCAGGGGAGGTACCTACTGCACGCACTTGAAGTGTCTCATTTTAAAACTCTGCCTAAAAGATGTTGATGAATGGGACCCAAAGGTTCTGGATAAAATGGACCTTTGCAGTCAAACAAAGAGAGCTTGTGTTTCAGTGCTGAACACTGGCCACCTCTCTCCAAAGGGAAGCGTGGAAGGATGCCGGAGGGGCAGATGTCAGCTCTTTTGAAGTGGAAGACATGAAGAAATGAATAAGAAAAGTACATAAAAATTTCTGAGCTTCTATATGGCTACACTACACCTATTTTACCCATTTTATTTTTATAAAAGGTGAAATGACATCTTAAAATACTAGCAGAGGACAAATGCAAAATAAAAGCCAGCCAAGATTAATAACAGCTGACATTTACCGAACGCATACTATCCTTAACCACTGTTCAAGCTTTTTGCATGTATTTAGTCATAGAATCCTCCCAGTACTCCAACACTGATATATTACTATACTCAGTATTGTTATCCCCAGATCCCAAGTGAAACACAGAAGGGCCAAGTGACTCAACCGAGGTCATATAGTTAGAAAGTCACTGAACAGAAGCAGATAGTCTGGTTCCTGATTCTGTTCTCTGGGCTCCCACACCATCATGCTGCCCCTCAGAGTACACCCTCAATCCTTCTGGATGATCATCCTCAGCTTTATAAGTAACAATCAGAAGATATACAATTTTTCTAAAAAAACAGAAAAACTCAAACATCTGTGACTATTGTCACAAGCTGGATGGTGAATCCAAACCAGCCCACTCACTGTCCATTTAAGCTGGGGACTAAAGACCAAGTGGCCCAGAGGCAGGTTCTGTCTGGCCAAGAAAATGAAGAGGGCCCCTCCTTACCCCCACTTCCTTTTACTTGTTTATGCCACCTGCCCAGACCCAGAGGCATCTGGATTTGCAATCCCTGAATTCAGCCATAACGGAATTAACACAGCACTGAGAATTCCAGAACCTGAACCAATGTGGCCCTGAGAATCAGAATGCAGCCTTCCCTGGGGATCTGGATGGCTTCCAGGTTGCTTATGGTGGTCTAGATTGGCCCAGCCATACATAACAGTTCTAGATGCTTACTCTGTAAGCAATCTGACATTACAGGCTAGAGGATGAGGGGGGATACTGGAAATAGTTGCTAGGGTCATCTACGTTCCACCACAGCCCATGGGATCGGGGCTCTTGAGATGTGCCTGGTAGTCTGTAGGACTTACACCACTGCGTGGCATCTCCCTATACCCGCTCAACTACCAGATACTGATTTGTTTAGGGTACATCTGCCAGAGGGCTGCAGAAGGCAGGATGGGAGAGCTGATAGTCTCAAGACTCAGTTACTTCCAAAGCAGCATTATGCATTTGACTAAAGGTTTACCAAGTGACCATATTTACTGTCCTTATTGTCCAAATTTGGCCACTTTTTCTTTTTTTTAATTTTTTTTTTTTTATGATAGGCACACAGTGAGAGAGAGAGAGAGGCAGAGACACAAGCAGAGGGAGAAGCAGGCTCCATGCACCGGGAGCCTGACGTGGGACTCGATCCCGGGTCCCCAGGATCGCGCCCCAGGCCAAAGGCAGGTGCTAAACCGCTGCGCCACCCAGGGATCCCTGGCCACTTTTTCTAAATGTGATATAGCTATCGTAAAATCAAAAGGTAACGTATGAACTTGAATCAAATTTCTAAAATTAAATGGCATGGTAAGTGCTGAGGCATTTAAAACCAGAAAGCCTGCATATGTTTAGACTCAGGCAGGTTTAGTGAGGCTGCTTTAATGTTAAGATCCCACACTCAGGGAAATGAAAAAAACTTAACTAAAATGCCTCAGACTCAGGGAAACTTAATGTTTTAAATGAAAACAAATGCAGTGTTCTTTTAATAAAAAGCTAAAATCACATCTCTCATGATTTTAATAATCTCTATTCAGCTACTACAAAAATGTTATATTATGGCTTCTTCCTAATACTGGAAAGCTGCCAAGTCTCCCAGCTAGGAAGCACCAATGCCAGTAGTATATTCAAACTCTAATACACCCCAGCTAACACTTAAAACTAATAGGCAGAGTCATTAATGCGAACAGAACAGCCTGAATTGCATGCATATTTATAAGGTCATCCCTTCCTGATTTATTGCACCTCCATGTAATATTACTATTTGAAATCTTATTATTTCTTTTCATAGCTGAACATGCCTAATCTGAATCTGTCTCCTTGCCACAGGCACCCCCAGGAGAAGCATATTTTCTAGTACTGATTACAACATGGTTTTGTGATACTTCAAAACAAGATTCCCTGTCATCTCAGCCTCTCCGCATTACTGTCCCAGGGCTCTGGGCACAGCAGCCCGACAACCACTGTCTATATTTGAAAGTGACACTGGAGCCCCTGGGGAATCAAGGTCTTCTAACCAAATATAATGTGTAACTCAGGCGAAGATAGTATTCCATGAGCTGTCAAAGAACAGGCTCTGACAACACATGGCCAGAATGTAAAAAGCAAGACATTATTTTATATATGGAAAAACCTTTAAAAAAATAAAATAAAAAAGGGAGCCCAATTGTGTCAGTTATTGGTGGAACTTTTAGTGTTGCAAGGCTCGCCTCCTAATCATTCTGAATTGTTTTGCACATTACTAATTCAGAAGTAGGAAAAAATAGAAGGTAATTGCTTTTTGAAAAAGCCACCTACTTTTCAATGACGTGAACATAAAGAGCTTTCCCCTGTATATTATTAGTGGCACACTTCCCAAACTTATAACTTGACAGAATTCACATTTATAGAGCAACTTTCCCACCTGCAAATAGGTTTTGAGGCATGTTTTAAATATCAAGATCGTTTTTAAGTGAGAGCCTTTTGGAATTACAGAAACAGAAGACCCTCATGTAAGAGGCAAAACATGACATTTTAAAATATTTTTCACAAAATATAAATTTCGCTAAAATATACACTAAGAAACAGTAGTTGGGGATGAATATTAACTGTGATGCTGAAATATTAGCATCTTCAATCTTTTAAAACAGGGCGAAGACTGGGAAATCAGAAACTCAAAGCAGAGTAGTATACAGTCAAATTAAATATGCAAAACTGCATCAATTTTGATTTATGTGCCTCATTTTAATAACCCAGTATAAAAGTAACAAAACATGGAGTTTGTTACCAAATGAGGACAGAAAGAAGTGTCCAAATTCATGAATTGATAATGAATTTCATCTCTGGCCCATAGTTTGGAAATTATATCCACACAAAAAAGAGCCAGGACAACTGAATTTTCTTCCACCTTCCAGGTCAGATCTGCACAGAAAGATGCCAGCATCTAGGAAAAATTCTAGTCTCCACCTTTCTGGTCCCTTGGCTTTCTCAGAAAACCTAGTTTAGAGTCATACTAGAACTTGCTACTACCCTTTAAGAATTCAAAGTGGAAAACAATGCTTTTTAAAAATGTGTCCCCTCGGGATGCCCGGGTGGCTCAGTGGTTAAGCGCCTGCCTTTGGTTCAGGGCATGATCCTGGAGTCCCCAGATCGAGTCCCACATCAGGCTTCCTGCATGGAGCCTGCTTCTCTTTCTGTCTGTGTCTCTGCCTCATGAATAAATAAATAAAATCTTTAAAAAATAAATAAATAAAAATGTGTCCTCTCTCACATGATTCATATAGGAAATCAGTCTCATGACCTAAAAAGTAGCAATCACAAAACATTAATAACCTGAATCTTTGTAGTAGGAATACACATTGATTTGGGTTTTAGGTACCATCAAAGCTACTTGGTAGCCAAACAGGACTAAATTATGAAGTGGAAAAACCCTTAAAAAGCCTCAGTAAAATAGAAGGTGCAAAATATAAGATAACACCAGGTTTAAGTTAAAGAAATTAATAGTAGAGCACTTCTTGCTTTGTCCATAAAATATCCTTCTCTTGGGCACCTGCGTGGCTCAGTCAGTTAAGCATCCGAGTCTTGGTTTCAGCTCCGGTCATGATCTCAGGGTCAATGTATCTGGCTTCTCACTGAACACACAGTCTGCTTGAAATTCTTTCTCCCTCTCCCTCTGTCCCTCCTGCTCATGCTCTTACTCTCTCTCAAATGAATAAATCTTAAAAATATATATGTTTTTTTCTTTTTTTCTAATGTACTTTAAAGGGCAGCAAAATAGGATACTATTTAAAATTAAATTTCTTTAATCTGAACCAAGTCTTGGCCAGAAGCAACTAAAGGGAATAAAAATATAAAAATGACACTTGAGCTCTAAAAGCAATTTCAGATGAGTAACCAGCTTTCTTAGTCTCTTGTAATTCTACATAATTATGAGACAAAATTCAAATTAGCAGTATGATATTTCCCAGCATGATATAAGGTCAGAAATTCAACTAGATTGAAACAAAATTCATATTTGCAGATTACTGCAACAGCTGAAGTTAGGACATAGTAAGTTTCATTAAAAGATGGGCTTATGAGCCAATTTATACTTCTTTTAATCTTTTAGTTACAATCTTCCTTTAACTAGTAATGAGTTGAAATGAAGACTAAGCAATTTTGAATACATTCTATGTACTAAAGCATAACTACTTAGTCCATTAAAAAAAACAGAAATGGTGTAGATAAAATTATCTGGAAGCATAGCAGCATTAACTCAGTAGAAATAATTAGTAAACATGGTAACAAGCTAAAGACTTGAGGCAAAAGTCTTTAATACTCACCGATTCTTCATCCTGAATCATCTGTACTAAGCTGTCCAACACAGGTGTCAGATTTCTAAAGAGATTTTAAAGATGTGGACAGTGGAATCAAATCAAAAGCTTTCATGAGGTTGCTTATTTTCATCATTGTTATATAAAAAAATTCAAAACTCTTACTTGGATTTCATATTATTAAAATTTTTGCCTAATGCCAGGTGTTGTATTGATCTGTTTTTACTGAGCCACACTATTAAGGTGGATAGGTCAGATTCTAAACCTGGAAAGAATCAGAAAAAGCAGAGAATCAAAACACACGTGTATAAATAAATTCTCAAATGCAACATAATTAAGCAAAGGTGATATGCACTTGGATGACTTTCCCTATGGTCTCGAGAACCCTGGGATTCCAATCTTTCATTTTCCAAGGAACTTTTTTCTCTCTTTTCATGTCCTATTATTTCACAGGGTTAAACTCATTCTCTGCTAAGACATACCTAAATCTCTTATACACTCAGTGGGTAAGTCAAGTCAGCAAGAAATGGGGAAAGGATGAGTCTCATCTCTGCCCATGATTTTGTAAGAGGCAATTCCAACATACCGTTTGCGGCGAGTAACTGAAGTTGTCTATGCGAACTTAACAGGCTCCTACTCACATGCTACTATAGTTGGCAGAAATGAAGCTAATCAAACAAGTTTCTGAGTAAATAAAAAAGGACTTTATTTTATTGTCACCAAGAATGCAAAAGGTCAGATAAAGATTATTATCAATGTTCTGATGACAATTTTTTTTTTAACTGACTTGTTTTATTGCATTTTTGGCCATGGTATCAACTTACTAAGACTCTGGCATTGACTTATTCCATACATAAATTCGGTTAAATCTAACAGCCCTATTAGTCAAGAAGTGCTATGACACATTCGTGTAGGTATTGTCTAGATTGGGCTTTTTCTTCCCCCTTAGTAACTTGCTTTAAATAGTATTTGTTTCTTCTCTGATTTCCAACTTACCATTATCGGAGATATCTAAACTGGTGATGTTGTGGATTTCAGCAATGCAGCCTTCTAATACTTGTGCACCTCCTGATCTCAGCTAGAGAAACACAAACCACACACAAGGTAAAGGAGTCACCTACTAGAAGTAGAACCAAATAAAATTAAAAGCAAGAGATACAGTCTCAGACTTCATGCCAAAGAACAAGTGAAAGCTTATCAACTCCATAGCTATCATCAGTGGTAAACAGCCAATCACTAGTCATTGCTACTGTTTCCCATGCTACCTAAATCTGTAATTGCTAGAAAAAGAAACAGAAAGATGAAGAGCATGGGTTCTGTCAGCCTACATGCACTGTCTTCATTTCTGACTTTTGGAAACCTAACAATTCCCTTTTATACATAAGGAACTGTTATGGATTTTGTCTGATTATTCCAGATTTCAGGGTAGGACTCCACCAAGTAGCAGCAAAACAAGCAAAGGAGATAGCGAAGATGAATTCTTGCTGTCAACCACTTCAGGAAAGACCCAGCCTGTTGTCCCACACACAGAAACAGTGTGTGTGGTCTCAGTATTACAAAGTAAACAGCTCAAGGTGATTACAATGATCTGTACAAACTCACTGAGCCACAGAAGAAATAAAGATGTTAGAATAATTTAAAATATTATGGTTGGCTTATGGCAAAACTAATTCTCATTTTATAACCTCATTTATTTTAAAAAGACCGGCAACCTATAAAAGTCAATACTTTGCATCTTTTCCCAGGAAACCAAAAGCATATCTACAGAGATCAGAAGATCTTTTTGTTTTCAAATATCTGAGTTCCTACTATATGTAAAGGATTGTAAAGGATGAAAATTTCCCAAGATGTGGCCTCTTTGCTCAGCAAACTTACTATTTCATAAGGGAAAGAAATTACCACCTTCTGGGAACCTATTATGTACCCTGGTTTCTCTACCAATGTAAGAACATTAAAATTTATCTAAGCTGCTATACCAAGTGTAAAATGCAAAATGCTACTTCCTACTTGTGCAAGTTTTGATGTAAGAATTTAAAGAACCAATTCACTGTTTTACATGCAATATTTTTATGGTACCTAGAACCAAAACCTGCTCATTTCCATGGCTGCTTGGGTGTCAGGCAGTTTTCACACAGATCAGATCCTTGTGATTGTTATTTATTCAGGAGTATTTCAGATGAGGTGTTTAAATTCAGCCTTCTCTACTTTCTACGGTGGCAGCAGATCACTCTGGGGGGCCTGACATGAACTGTAAAGGGGTAGACCTGCCCAGGAGGTTGGTCTTCAAGATTTAGGGAAACCAAGACCAACTAACTCCAATTGAGGGGCTTAGAACCCAGTGTGTGCAGCGGCTGCCAAGGCAGAAGGCCCATTTTACTACACCTGCTTGTACTCCCAGGTGCTCTCCAGCTGACCCACAAATCCGGAGTCCATCTTTATCACATCATCTCTAGACTCGCCCCAGCAGCCTGCAGTTCAGAGTGTAGTCCCCAGACTGATGGCAGTCTGCAAAGTTTGCTACTGGTCTGGGGTAAAATAGATGCAGAAATTGACTATGAATATATTAAAAATCTGAGTAATAATACTTTGAGGTCTGTTGCATCAATTAACAAAAATTGAGGGCTTATATTTGTATGTCTTTTTAAATCTTTTTCTATATATTTTTATTATACTTTTTGCAAAAGTACTGGTTTATGATAGAATGGAAATTAAAAAAAAAAAAAAAACACAACAACCAAATTCTTCACCACATATAGTTTTGAGAAGCAATGCTCCAGATAATAGCTTGTTAATACTTGAAGATGTGAATGTGTATACAGACTATGTCAAAGTTAAAGCAAAAAAATATTTTAAACAAACACTTCAAAGAAACATAATTTGGCTTTTCGAGCATGAAAAAATGCTCTTCAGAAGATAAACATAAGTGCATAAAGTCTTCACAATGTGATTATTTGCTGTTAGCAATGTCTCTGCAGAGAAGTAAAATTTCTTCAAGAAAATATCTCATTATTATCAAGTACAGTAACAATATTCCATTTACAGATATGGAAAATACAGGTGACATTTAAGTGCTCAATTCTGTTTATTTTATAAATACTCTTGACTGATAATATTTGTAGCATATAGCCATAAAACTAACATTCTTCCAATAGTTAAAAACCAATCAAATATATCAACAGACCTTAATTTATTGATTTATAAAGTACTTACACAGTGGCCAAGCTAAGGAAAGCCCAAGGAGAAAAAATAAAAGCACATTATCAGCAGTAAGCAGAGCAGAGAAGCCAAAGCCTTTATCAATGTATTATGAAAAAAAGCAGAAGGGTTAGAAAAATGCTTCCAACTAAAAATCCGCTCCCAAAACCCAAATCAAAACTTTAACTAATAAAATAACTTATCTTCAGGTACCAAGAACATTCAATTGAATTCACAGGTTATTAAATGCCTAAAACTGCCCCAAAGCTAAGGCTTTCCTAAAACAGTAAAAGCTTTTCCATTACTGTAAATGAAAATCCTTTTAAATGAAATTTGCATAATGAGAGGCTATGTCTGCATGTGTGCATGTAAAACTGGTTTTTAAATTACCCTCATTTGGATCCCACACACTAGCATTATTTAAAAGAAAGCAAGATCAAAGAGGAGTAAATGTGACTGAATCACTGAATACTTTTTGAAATGTTAAAAATAAACTCACATTTGTTTCAATAGAGAAGTGTTCTCTTGCTCAAGAAATGTAGATGTTACTCACAGTTCTAAGAGAATAGTTGCATCTAATACTCAAATAGCCATAATGAGGACAAGAGAAGCAAGGAAAACTAAAATCTAGACAGAATTTTTAATAATTCATTTTCCTTTGGGGCATCTGGGTAGCTCAGTCGGTCGAGCGTGCAACTCTTGATTTCAGCTCAGATCATGATCTCAAGGCTGGAGGATGGAGCAGGAAGTCTGCTTCTCTCCCTCTTCCCACCCCCACCCTCTGCTCTCTCTCTAAAATAAACAATATCTTTTAAAAAAATTCATTTTCCTTCCTCTAGATCACTTGCCATTTAAAAAGATGTGACAGGGCAGCCCAGGTGGCTCAGCGGTTTAGCGCTGCCTTCAGCCCAGGGCGTGATCCTGGAGACCTGGGATCGAGTCCCACATCGGGCTCCCTGCATGGAGCCTGCTTCTCCCTCTGCCTGTGTCTTTGCCTCTCTCTGTGTGTGTGTCTCTCATGAATAAATGAATAAAATCTTTAAAAAAAAATAAAAATAAATAAATAAATAAATAAAAAGATGTGACAAAATATAAAATATATATTCTAAATATAAAATAATCCCTCAAATTAGCATTTTTCTTCTACAGGGGTCCCAATTTCAATTAAAAAATAATTTTTATCCTGGGAAATTTTCTCACTTTATGCTGTAAACAGCGGGGACGCCTGGGTGGCTCAGCGGGTGAGCATCTGCCTTTGGCTCAGGGCGTCATCCCGGAGTTCCTGGATCAAGTCCCAAATCAGGCCCTCCACAGGGAGCCTGCTCCTCACACAATGCCTGTGTCTCTGCCTCTCTCTCCGTGTCTCTAATGAATAAATAAATAAACTCTTTAAAAGAAAACAAACTGTGAATAGTGTATCGGTTTCTCCAAGGACAAAAAGTAGTTTGACAAGAGCGGACTCAAAATGTCCTCTTGTTAAGCGGGGTCTGATGCCAAAAGGCAATTTGGAACCAAAAAAGACATATAAGTAGTCATTTCTAAGGAGCAAACAGTTGTGTGTTTTATATTGCTTCCTATATGCTTCCTGCTGTGACAACAGTTTTTGCTTTGCCTCCCACCCTGGGCCCAACAGGAAGCTGATCCCTGGGGGGTACAACCGTGGTAGGTACCTACCCGCATCGCAGCACATCTGCCTTCCACCTCAAAGGTGGGTGAACCACTATCGCATTGGGCAGAATTGCCTCAGAAGTTTCTATTCCGGTGCTGCAATGTCCTAATCATTACAAATGATCTGATCTGCTGCTCCTTTTTCTACACATCATCAAAGCACCCTGGCAGGAATTGTGGAATCATGTGCAGGAAAGTTTCTGCTTATAAGAACCAACTCTACACCCAGACCTACAACTTTGCATCACTTCTGAGGTCTTGGAGATTCTTCTCTCTCACTTGGAAGGACCGTGAGCTGGAGGAATTCAGCAGCAGCATTTCTCTATTCTGCTCCTGCAGTAGGATCATGGTGACATTTCTACACAGACCAGAATGACGGAGCCACTGGCTCCCTTCAGGTAGACTGGAGTGTGGAGAAAATCCATCCGCACGCCAATTTCACTACTACCATATAAAACAGTTGTAAAACACTTCTTTTGGAACGAACCTTGAGGGCAATGGGACACATATCTTTGAACATCCACAAGGATGCTGAATCCTTACCCTGTGAGAGTGAATGAGGATAGCCACAGGCCATTCAGGGTACAAGTCTGGCCGTGGAGGGTAATACATTTTTGCGTCCCAAATCAGGTGGGACTATAAATTGATGAGACTAATTCTTCTTGAAAGATTGAAAATAGCTTTGAAGGCAATTCCCAAAAATATTTCGGAAAATCCAGAATCTTAATACTTCTAAATAAAGATTTTTAGAAAGGCCGTACTGACTCTTCCTGTAAACTCTGACATTCAAAATAAGGCTTCACTGTAGTCATTCTCTTCCTCCCCAGAGGATGGCTCACACAGGCTGGGCTCGGCAGGGCACCACATCCCCGGGAGCTATTATGGTCTCCATTCCACAGGTGAGAAAGGAAGCCTGAAGAAATGCAAGCCAAGTGGCCTAGCCAGACTTCAAAGGGCGCTTTACTGATTTCAGTGTACCAACCCTTGGTCATGACCCCCTTTTGTCTCCCAGGACTACTTGTAATTCTTTTCCTAGAGAGATGACTCCTTTTTGGTACTAAAAAGACCGAGGGAAAGAAAACAAAGTGGTAAACATAATTCATGTGGAACATCTTAAGGAATGCAGATGCTTTTTTCTCTAAGTGGAGAAGTTATCTGTACATGAAAGCTTAATTTCCATACTTATTAGCTTTGCCCTCACAGATCCAAAGATTGCAGCCTCAAATTCTGGACTTAGGTGTCCAAATACCAATGATGTTTGCTTGGAGGAAAGCAATTCTATAATTTATAAACATCTACATGGTACTTTTATTTTTTTTTTTATAAATTAATTTTTATTGGTGTTCAATTTACCAACATACAGAATAACACCCAGTGCTCATCCCGTCAAGTGTCCCCCTCAGTGCCCGTCACCCAATCACCCCCCACCCCCCGCCCTCCTCCCCCTCCACCACCCCTAGTTCATTTCCCAGAGTTAGAAGTCTTTATGTTCTGTCTCCCTTTCTGATATTTCTCACACATTTCTTCTCCCTTCCCTTATATTCCCTTTCACTATTATTCATATTCCCCAAATGAATGAGAACATACACTGTTTGTCCTTCTCCGGTTACTGTGGCCAAGTTCAAAAAGGGTGTTGCCTGAGTTCTCCTCTGGGATTTTGATGGAATCTTGTCTCACATTTAGATCTTTCATCTATTTTGAGTTTAGCTTTGTGTATGGTGCAAGAGAGTGGTCCAGTTTCATTCTTCTGCATGTGGATGTCCAATTTTCCCAGCACCATTTATTGAAGAGACTGTCTTTCTTCCAGTGGATCGTCTTTCCTCCTTTATCGTATATTAGTTGACCATAAAGTTCAGGGCCCACTTCTGGGTTCTCTATTCTGTTCCATTGATCTATATGTCTGTTTTTGTGCCAGTACCACACTGTCTTGATGAACACAGCTTTGTAGTACAACCTGAAATCTGGCATTGTGATGCCCCCAGATATGGTTTTCTTTTTTAAAATTCCCCTGGCTGTTTGGGGTCTTTTCTGATTCCACACAAATCTTAAAATAATTTGTTCTAAGTCTCTGAAGAAAGTCCATGGTATTTTGATAGGGATTGCATTAAACGTGTAAATTGCCCTGGGTAACATTGACATTTTCACAATATTAATTCTGCCAATCCATGAGCATGGAATATTTTTCCATCTCTTTGTGTCTTCCTCAATTTCTTTCAGAAGTGTTCTATAGTTTTTAGGATATATTTTGAGAACCATTTGAATGGTAAATGGTTCTCCAACCTTTTATTTTCAGGTTGTAGGTGTCTTTCTGTCTAAAATGAGTCTCTTGTAGACAGCAAATAGATGGGTCCTGTTTTTTTATCCAGTCTGAAACCCTGCGCCTTTTGATGGGGTCATTAAGCCCATTCACGTTCAGAGTTACTATTGACAGATATGAGTTTAGTGTCATCATGATATCTATTTAGTCCTTGTTTTTGTGGATTGTTCCACTGAACTTCTTCTTAAAGGGGAGTTTTAAGAGTCCCCCTTAAAATTTCTTGCAGAGCTGGTTTGGAGGTCACATATTCTTTCAGTTCCTGCCTGTCTTGGAAGCTCTTTATCTCTCCTTCCATTTTGAATGAGAGCCTTGCTGGATAAAGTATTCTTGGTTGCATGTTCTTCTCATTTAGGACCCTGAATATATCCTGCCAGCCCTTTCTGGCCTGCCAGGTCTCTGTGGAGAGGTCTGCTGTTACCCTAATATTCCTCCCCATGAAAGTCAGGGACTTCTTGTCTCTTGCTGCTTTAAGGATCTTCTCTTTATCTTTGGAATTTGCAAGCTTCACTATTAGATGTCGAGGTGTTGAACGGTTTTTATTGATTTTAGGGGGGGATCTCTCTATTTCCTGGATCTGAATGCCTGTTTCCCTTCCCAGATTGGGAAAGTTTTCAGCTAGGATTTGTTCAAATACATATTCTGGCCCTCTGTCCCTTTCGGCGCCCTCGGGAACCCCAATTAAACGTAGGTTTTTCTTCCTTAGAGTGTCATTTATTTCCCTTAATCTGTCTTCATGGTTCTTTAATTGTTTATCTCTTTTTTCCTCAGTTTCCCTCTTTGCCATCAACTTGTCTTCTATGTCACTCACTCGTTCTTCCACCTCGTTAACCCTCGTCGTTAGGACTTCTAGTTTGGATTGCATCTCATTCAATTGATTTTTAATTTCTGCCTGATTGGATCTAAATTCTGCAGTCATGAAGTCTCGTGAGGCCTTAATGCTTTTTTCTAGAGCCACCAGTAGCTGTAGAATAGTGCTTCTGAATTGGCTTTCTGACATTGAAGTGTAATCCAGATTTTGTAACTCTGTGGGAGAGAGGGCTGTTTCTGATTCTTTCTTTTGAGGTGAGGTTTTCCTTTTAGTCATTTTGCTCAGTGCAGAGTGGCCAAAAACAAGTTGTATTGGAACACGGGGGAGTATCACTGGTCCGTCCAGCTGGTCTTCTGGGGGAGGGGCCTGTTGCGCTGATTTTCAGGTGTTAGCACTTGGGGGAGCTGCTCTGCCCCTGCCTGCTGCCGGGCTCAGCGGGGGTTGTTTACCCCGTGAGGCCCCAGGAGGAACAGTCGCAGTTGCTATGGCAACTCTGGAAGCCTGGATTCAGCCTCCGCAGGAACTACGGGGCTCGGGGCTCTCGGTTCTCCGTCTGCAGGGCCTGGAGGCTCCGGGGCGGGGCCGCTGATCTGCTCAGCTCGGGGCAGGAGCGTCCTCGCTGTCCTGGGCCCTCCCGGCCTCTGCCTGTCCCGGGGGAGGCCGGATCCTGGGCTGTGTCCCGGCGCCCTGTGCTCCGGGGCCTGCGCTGTTGGATTCGCGCTCCCGCCCCGCAGCCCCCTCCGCGGAGCCGCCGCCCGAGCCCCTCCGAGCTGCTCCGGGCCCCGCCGTGCGCGCTGCAGCCCTTAGGGAGCTCGGGGCACTCTCCCGGGCGCAGGTGTCTGTTAGTGTCCCCGGGAGCCCGAGGGCATCCCCGCCCTCCTGGGTCCTGCTCTAACTCCCTGCGAGCCCCTTTCCGCCCGCCGGGAAGGTTGGTGCAGCTCCTGCTCCTCCGGGACGGGGCTCTCCTGTCCTGGGGACACTCGCCCCGGCCTCAGCCCGGCTCCTCGCGGGCCCCTCCCCCTCGGAGGCCTTTTGTTCCTTTATTTCTTTTTCCCCGTCTTCCTACCTTGATAGAAGCGCGAACTCTGCTCACTGTAGCATTCCAGCTGGTCTCTCTTTACATCTCAGGCCGAATTCGTAGATTTTCAGGATGGTTTGAAGGTTATCTAGGTAATTTGGTGGGGACAGGTGACTCGGGGACCCTGCTCTTCCGCCATCTTGCCCCCGGTACTTTTATTTTTAAATAGCATTTAGCATAAATCTCCTCTCTCATTCAAACTGATGAACGTGAAGTTCCTCTTTCGGGGAAATACAGAAGTCCTCTGAGGACCACAGGGACAAGTCACCAGAGAGGTGAGCATGGACAGTGAAGGGACCAGCAATGGTAAAAACTAAAAATCATTTCCATAAGTAAAGTTATTCTAAGCTTCCTATGTAGACACTTAAAAAAAAAAAAAAAACAACTACTCAAGTGTAGTTGACACACAGTGTCCAGTGTACATGTTTCTTTCAGGTGAGGATAATTGAACAACTCTGTACATTAAATGCTCACAGTGCTAAGTGGAGTCACCATCTGATAACATACAACACTATTACAATATCACTGACCATATCCTCTTTTCATCTCTGTAAACATGTAATTCTGACTTCAAAGTTACTTCCTTCTCCCCTCCCAGTAAACTCAACCACTGTCTTAAGTGATGGCCATTTATCTTCTGTAACACCCACACAAACCTGATTTTAAAATTAACCAATGGCAAGTAGCTATTTTATAATAAAATACAAAAACTTCATGTTACATCACATTTGTCCTTTGCTTCCATGGCTGGGTAGACTGTCATATTAGAGGCATCACTGGGGGACCGTGAACTTGTTTGGTGCCCACATCAGGAAATATCCAGTGTTACACTTTGGACTGACTCTTTTCAGGTCAGCCCCTCATCCTGGGTCACTGTGGAAGACTTCCAAGATGACATGGCATCAGAGAGAAGTTTCATCCCCTACCACCACAGGTGGGGCAATTTATCTGATCATAAGGGAACATTAAGTGCTGAATTTTTGCATGATTTTGATGGGCATGCTAACAGTAGAGGGGATTGTGTCTACTATGGCTAAAGAGAGAAAGAAAAGAAAAAAATATACACATGAATAATTTTAAACATCCAAGTTGGTGAAAGATTTTTTCTAAGAGCACTACCTAAACTCTGAAGTATCAAATAATTAAAAGGGTATCAGTTAATACTCAAAATGGCCAAGCATTCTACGCAGATAATATCATAACCCCTAACACCTTTCCAGGGAAGATTTACTTTATCATGGAGAGAAGCAAAGAGAAACCTAGTTAGATTTCTTACCCATCTGTAAGAAGAAAAATATGACAAGACACCTTAATTTAGAAAAATAACTTTGTGTTTCATCAATTTCCACAAGCAGCAAGATAACGTGACTTTATAAATGTGGCCACCAGAACTGTGATTCAAGCGTTAAGATGGTGGGAGAGCATGGTACTAAGGGTACTAAGGTAGTCTGAAGGGTTCCCATTTCTCAGCAGTACCACTGTATCATATAATCTGTAAGTGAATGGCCAAAATAAAGTTGTAATTGCCATCATCCTAATGGCCAACCCTAACATCAGAGAGCAATCATTTGATCTGGATTCCCGCCTTAGTAACAAAAAAATCATAAAGGAAAAAGGTCTATTAGCCATTTGGTGGAACCTAATGAAATTGTCAACAGTCTACCATTTTGACCTACAAAAATGTCAATTTTATACAGTTCACCAAATAGAACAGTCTTTGAACATTATTCCCAGTGGGATGATAAAGAAGTGACATAGCAATATAACACAGTATTCTTTGGGCATATGATAACCTAACAACTTATTTGAGAAATAAGTGTCTTAATCACATTTGATGTTCTAATAATTACCCGTATAATTAACAACAATCAGGAAAGCACATTTTCATCATACTCTGCCATTAGCAAGCTGATCATTTCAACTTCTTTAGACCTTACTTTTTTCATCCCTAAGTATGGGAACCAGATGATCACTTATGTCCCTTTCTATTTTGATCACAGAATTAAATGGAAGATGTTGTACTGATAGGAATCACTATATTTAATGAGGATAGTAAAAGGTTTGGGTCATTCAGTAGTGTGAGCTAGTAGAGCAATCAAGTTTGTACGAATTTGCTTTTTTTTTTTTTTAATAGAATAATCCTTCCTACTCCTATTCTTCTTACTCCTCCCCCCAAACAAAAGTTTTTATTAATGCCACATTCCTTAAGAAAGTATTGGTAAACAATTAATTCATATTTCCAAACTTGGTTTCTGTTATATGGTCTGTCTTTATAAATAAAAGAACAATAGGGCTACCTGGGTGGCTCAGTCAGTTGAGAGTTCAACTCTTGATTTCGGCTCAGGTCATGATCTCAGGGTCTTGAGATCAAGCCCCACGTTGGGCTCTGTGCTCAGTGGGGAGTCTGAGATTCTCTTTCCCTCTCCCTCTTTCCCTGTTTATGCTCTCTCTCTTTCTATAATAAATAAATATATTTTTAAAACAAACAACACTGACTTACACATGAAAATTTGACAGTGCAAAAAAGTACCAGATAATCAGAAAAAGAATAAGATCACAAAGGAATGAAGCAGTCAGGGGAGAAATTCTACAAACAGATAAACAATAAAAACAAATAACTTTTATATGTCCCAGATGCCCTAGACGAAGAAGAGCTCCTTTAAACTCCATAACATAAGCCACCAGGAAAGGCACTAATGTTGCCTCCATTTTGCAGATATAGGTGTTGAGATTTTGAGGTATCATCTAATTCATGTAGGACCACATATCATTTGAGACCAAATTCAAATTGAACCCTCAGAATCTGACACAGACATGGAGGAAACTGGACTTGACCTCACTCCTCAGAGATGGGAGCCTTGGAGAAGAAGAGGAATACACCAAACATGAGCCAGAAGGAGAGCAGAGTGGGTACACAGGCCCAGGTACAGAAATGAAAGGACATCACCTCCAGAAGAAACCAAGTATGACATATGGGGTTAAAGTCAGGCTCTGGAGGGGCCCCATGATTTGTACCTGGGTATTTCCTTACTGGTCTCCACATAAAAGGAAAGTCTCAAGACTAAAAGTTTAGGTACCCTCTAAAATGTAGAGGTTTTTAGTCTCAAATTATCTTGGTATTCTTTGAAAGGAAGTGTCTGCAATTGTTAGAATTTTGAGAAGCATCTTAATTTTCCTGTTTTAAATCAAGATCTTAAAAAAATAAGATGAATGACACCACAGCCATTCTCTTTCACAGTCTCTGAACTCGTGTCAGATTACAGGCATCTATGCCCCGCAAGGAATGCAGAATGTTACGTTTTTCATAACAGTAAAGCTAGTTTATGGCTTTTCTATCTAAAGTCTTCATCATAAGATATTTAAGCAACTGGCACTAAGAATGAATAAAAACAAAACAAAACAAATCCCTAAGTCATTAAAAACCCACTCAAATGCTTTCTGAATGGTGTTCTATGGCTGTTTGTAGATAAAATTTGCAAAATACAGAACATCAGAGACATCTATAAAATGTGTGTTTTTCTGAACCCTCCAGATTCAGTCTCACACTTTTTCCAGGAAAAAGGCAAAGTAATTTTGATGGTATTATAATCTCTTCCATTCCATAGTCTAAATGTGTTCTTACCTCACAATTGCTGAGATCAAGAGAAACTCCCTTCAAGTTATGATTGCAAGCCAGGCCCAACAACAGTGCTCTGAGGGGAGAAAACACACACGTTAGGTACAAATTCCACATGTTGCCCCAAAACATAGTCACATGCTGAATAAAGCCCAGAGAAGGAAGAATGCTTTTCCAACCACAGGTTAAGCTCCAAGCACCACCTCAGGTTTTAAAATCCCGACCGCATTTCTGCCTCCCAGACTCTGTGAGAAAATGACGCTGTAACATTCTTCCGTTTGACGGGCGGTGGACGTATTATGAATACATGACCTCCAGGACCGCTTTTCCTATGCAAATAAACCAACAGTACTCCTAATTGCACACTGAAATTAAATTGTGTTCATCACAGATCAGTTCCCACCTGCATCTGCTTAAGAACACCTTTAATATTGTTTAGGAAATTATTAGGCAATTGTTATCACAGTAGCAAAATAACACTGGTTTTCCCTAAGGAACAGGTTATGAAGTCAGGCTCTGTAGTATCTAGCATAGGAAATTAAGGTCTATGCAGAGGGCTGTTTTTTGTTTGTTTTTTTGTTTTTTTAAGCATCTACAGCAGGTAAGAGAGAAGGCACAAGTCTGGAGCCTTGAGTCCAGGATCCTGCCTGTCCAGCTGGCCACCACTAGCTGGTGTCAGGGCAAACTGCATCAGCACCGTGGAAAGGAATTTTCTGATTTGCACGTCGAGGAGGCTGGACTTATCACATGGATCACATCTCTAAAACAATGAATTGGTTCCACCTGTACAAGTCAGTCCTGTACAATCAGGCACTTTGGCAGGCTTGATGCAGACATTTTACATGTGTGCACACATCCATCAGTCACACCGAAGGGATCAGACCTGCACCAGGTCCTGGGAGAAGCACACAGGTGAGCACCAGAGAGCTCCTGATTTCAGGCACGGGCAATGGTGGGCACACATCATAGGCATATAGGAGGAAGTACCAGTGGGTGGAACCAGGAGGCGGGGGCCCACCACCTGTTCTCAATGTTCCCAGGAAAAGGGACTGCACCCAGTAGACTCCAAAAATACCCCGGGGTAAGAGTGAGGTGGGAAAGGCTGGGCAGATGCCACCTGGACGCATACTCCTTAATTATTTACTAAATTGCTTCTCTTTCCCTAACCAGTGCTTCCCCCCAACCCCCTTCTGCCCCCCCTTTCCTTCTTGGGGGCAGTCTTGAGCAGCTGAAATCGCCTGAGACGGAGAAGCCCAAGGCCAGTCCCCAAGTCCTGGCTCTGTACCGACCGCGTGGTAGCTCCTGAGACATCACACGCTGCTTTTCTCCTATCTCAGGTGCTCATCAGCAAAACGGGAGAGTCAGTACATGACCAAAGAGGTCCCTTCTTGTTCTAACAAGTGCTGGGGTTCTAGAACCTAGCCACATATTTTAACACTATATTCTTACAATGCTTCAGTGGGAGGGAAATTCTTCCTGTTGGTCTTACACAAAGATGAAGGCTGAGGAAACAATGGTGCACATTAAGATACTGACACACGGATAGTACCGAAGACCAGCCATGAGGAGGGAACAGCTCCCGAGGCTCTAAATACAAACAATTCACAGCAATTGCAAAACAAAGCCAGACAGAACAGCTACAAAGCCTGGCATGTGCTGGGGAAAGCCCTACAGCAGGACGCCTTATTACTTTTAACCCAGGGATGGAAGGAAACCTGTCTTCACGACTGTCCTCTTTAATCCTCCAACTGCAATCCTGGTTAACAGAAGAATTTGTATGTCATTTCACTGGTTCTGGATATGTGAGGCTAGTTACTACTTTTGAGTAGCACGTGCAATAGGGTTCTTAAAAATACTCATTCTGAGGGGCACCTGGGTGTCTCAGTGGTTGAGCATCTGCCTTTGGCTCAGGTCGTGATCCCAGGGTCCTGGGATCGAGTCCCACATCGGGCTCCCCACTGGGAGCCTGCTTCTCCCTCTATGTCTCTGCCTCCCTGTGTCTCTCATTAATAAATAAATAAAATCTAAAAAAAAAAAAAATCTCAGCCCACGAGATGGGGAGAAGGGGTGCCATGTGAAAGGGAGCCAAGAGGGCACTGGGAAGTAGAGACAAGGGGGAACAAAGTGAAGGTGCCAGTGTGAGCAGGACACAGGAGCTCGGGCCTTACTCTGTGTGATGCAGGACAAGGAGCATTCTCAGGACAGACGAGGACCATGCTGTCCTGAAGACTTTAGAAAACACCAAGGAACAATGTCATCATGTTCTTTACTAAAACTGAAATACATCATTGTGGACTGCAAGGAGAAAGCGCAGCTCTGAAGTAAGCAGTCATATGCTTTCCACTGCTTTTGAAGCAGCCCCAAATAGAAGAATACTTCTGCAGAATACTGTTATGTCCAAACTTAGTAGGTTTCTCTCAATTTTAGTAACATGCTGCCGAAGCGAGCACAACAGGTTTCTCTCAAAAGAAGGTGCATTGCTTTAGCATATTTTCTGATGGCTGCTGACCCCCAATCTTTCAGCAAGCTAAGGCCTCCACTACCCCTCTTGGTACAGGGGAAAGTGGCGGGGCAGGCAAGTCCTGAGCTGGCGGCAGCTGGTGGTGGCAGTGGACACTGCGATGCACCTCCCAGAACCCCCTCGGCAGTCAGTCTTCATCAGCGGTGGCCTTGGCTGAAGCAAATGTCATGTCCCAGGCCATATCCTTCCAGAGGCCGAATACAGACCAAAGACTGATGGACACAGGGTCAGGATGTCCCAGCCTCCGTCTCCTACATGTTGTGCTCCATCTTAACATCTGCTTCACGGGAAACCCAACCTGTGACTGTGAGTTTGGGCAAATTCCGTAGCTTCCTGGGCCTCCATTTCCTCCACTCTAACCTAGGAATCCCACAACGCCTGCTCACAGGTGCTGTCAACACTGATGGTTACGGCCCAAATACAAGCAGAGACCCAGTGTCTAAATTGGGGTCCTGCTTTGGAAGTTCTCTTCCATTGCCACCACCTCACAGGTAAACCCGAACACCTTAGTTGTGTTATATCTTTTCAAGGTATAGAATCACATTAAATGTACATATGGAATTTTGCTTACAGACTCTTCAGCCAGGGAGCCTGTTCCCTCACATTAAAATTTTTCTTGAGGAGGGGCAAGATGGCAGAAGAGTAGGGTCCCCAAATCCCCTGTCCCCACCAAATTACCTAGATAACCTTCAAATCATCCTGAAAATCTACGAATTCGGCCTGAGATCTAAAGAGAGACCAGCTGGAATGCTACAGTGAGAAGAGTTCGCGCTTCTATCAAGGTAGGAAGAAGGGAAAAAAGAAATAAAGAAACAAAAGGCCTCCAAGGGGGAGGGGCCCGCGAGGAGCCGGGCTGAGGCCGGGGCGAGTGTCCCCAGGACAGGAGAGCCCCGTCCCGGAGGAGCAGGAGCTGCACCAACCTTCCCGGGCGGAAAGGGGCCCGCAGGGAGTTGGAGCAGGACCCAGGAGGGCGGGGATGTCCTCGGGCTCCCGGGGACACTAACAGACACCTGCGCCCCGGGAGAGTGCGCCGAGCTCCCTAAGGGCTGCAGCGCGCACGGCGGGACCGGAGCAGCTCGGAGGGGCTCGGGCGGCGGCTCCGCGGAGGGGGCTGCGGGGCGGGAGCGCGAATCCACCAGCGCAGGCCCCGGAGCACAGGGCGCCGGGACACAGCCCAGGATCCGGCCTCCCCCGGGACAGGCAGAGGCCGGGAGGGCCCAGGACAGCGAGGACGCTCCTGCCCCGAGCTGAGCAGATCAGCGGCCCCGCCCCGGAGCCTCCAGGCCCTGCAGACGGAGAGCCCCGTAGTTCTTGCGGGGGCTGAATCCAGGGCTCCAGAGCTGCCATAGCCACTGTGGCTGTTCCTCCTGGGGCCTCACGGGGTAAACAACCCCCACTGAGCCCTGCAGCAGGCAGGGGGCAGAGCAGCTCCCCCAAGTGCTAACACCTGAAAATCAGCACAGCAGGCCCCTCCCCCAGAAGACCAGCTGGACGGACCAGTTCCAGGGGAAGTCAAGGGACTTAAAGTACACAGAATCAGAAGATACTCCCCCGTGTTTTTTGTTTTTTTTTTTTTCTTTTTTCTTTTCTTTTTGATTTCTGATTGCTTCCCCAACCCCCTTTTTTTTCCACCATTCTTTTTCTTTCTCTTTTTCTTCTCTTTTTTCCTTCTTTTTTCTTTTTTCTCTTTCTCTTTTCTTTCCTTCTCTCTCTTTCTCTCCTTTTCCCAATACAACTTGTTTTTGGCTACTCTGCACTGAGCAAAATGACTAGAAGGAAAACCTCACCTCAAAAGAAAGAATCAGAAACAGTCCTCTCTCCCACAGAGATACAAAATCTGGATTACAATTCAATGTCAGAAAGCCAATTCAGAAGCACTATTCTACAGCTACTGGTGGCTCTAGAAAAAAGCATTAAGGACTCACGAGACTTTATGACTGCAGAATTTAGATCCAATCAGGCAGAAATTAAAAATCAATTGAATGAGATGCAATCCAAACTAGAAGTCCTAACGACGAGGGTTAATGAGGTGGAAGAACGAGTGAGTGACATAGAAGACAAGTTGATGGCAAAGAGGGAAACTGAGGAAAAAAGAGACAATTAAACGACCATGAAGACAGATTAAGGGAAATAAATGACAGCCTGAGGAAGAAAAACCTACGTTTAATTGGGGTTCCCGAGGGCGCCGAAAGGGACAGAGGGCCAGAATATGTATTTGAACAAATCCTAGCTGAAAAGTTTCCCAATCTGGGAAGGGAAACAGGCATTCAGATCCAGGAAATAGAGAGATCCCCCCTAAAATCAATAAACCCGTTCAACACCTCGACATTTAATAGTGAAGCTTGCAAATTCCAAAGATAAAGAGAAGATCCTTAAAGCAGCAAGAGACAAGAAGTCCCTGACTTTCATGGGGAGGAATATTAGGGTAACAGCAGACCTCTCCACAGAGACGTGGCAGGCCAGAAAGGGCTGGCAGGATATATTCAGGGTCCTAAATGAGAAGAACGTGCAACTAAGAATACTTTATCCAGCAAGGCTCTCATTCAAAATGGAAGGAGAGATAAAGAGCTTCCAAGACAGGCAGGAACTGAAAGAATATGTGACCTCCAAACCAGCTCTGCAAGAAATTTTAAGGGGGACTCTTAAAATTCCCCTTTAAGAAGTTCAGTGGAACAATCCACAAAAACAAGGACTAAATAGATATCATGATGACACTAAACTCATATCTGTCAATAGTAACTCTGAACGTGAACGGGCTTAATGACCCCATCAAAAGGCGCAAGGTGTCAGACTGGATAAAAAAGCAGGACCCATCTATTTGCTGTCTACAAGAGACTCATTTTAGACAGAAGACCACCTACAACCTGAAAATAAAAGGTTGGAGAACCATTTACCATTCAAATGGTTCTCAAAAGAAAGCAGGGGTAGCCATCCTTATATCAGATAAACTAAAATTTACCCCGAAGACTGTAGTGAGAGATGAAGAGGGACACTATATCATACTTAAAGGATCTATCCAGCAAGAGGACTTAACAATCCTCAATATATATGCCCCGAATGTGGGAGCTGCCAAATACTTAAACGAATTATTAACCAAAGTGAAGAAATACTTAGATAATAATACACTTATACTTGGTGACTTCAATCTAGCTCTTTCTACCCTCAATAGGTCTTCTAAGCACAACATCTCCAAAGAAACGAGAGCTTTAAATGATACACTGGACCAGATAGATTTCACAGATATCTACAGAACTTTACATCCAAACTCAACTGAATACACATTCTTCTCAAGTGCACATGGAACTTTCTCCAGAATAGACTACATACTGGGTCACAAATCGGGTCTGAACCGATACCAAAAGATTGGGATCGTCCCCTGCATATTCTCAGACCATAACGCCTTGAAATTAGAACTCAATCACAACAAGAAGTTTGGAAGGACCTCAAACACGTGGAGGTTAAGGACCATCCTGCTAAAAGATAAAAGGGTCAACCAGGAAATTAAGGAAGAATTAAAAAGATTCATGGAAACTAATGAGAATGAAGATACCACCGTTCAAAATCTTTGGGATGCAGCAAAAGCAGTCCTGAGGGGGAAATACATCACAATACAAGCATCCATTCAAAAACTGGAAAGAACTCAAATACAAAAGCTAACCTTACACCTAAAGGAGCTAGAGAAAAAACAGGAAATGGACCCGACGCCCAGCAGAAGAAGAGAGTTAATTAAAATTCTAGCAGAACTCAACGAAATTGAGACCAGAAGAACTGTGGAACAGATCAATAGAACCAGGAGTTGGTTCTTTGAAAGAATTAATAAGATAGATAAACCATTAGCCAACCTTATTAAAAAGAAGAGAGAGAAGACTCAAAGTAATAAAATCATGAATGAGAAAGGAGAGATCACTACCAACACCAAGGAAATACAAACGATTTTAAAAACATATTATGAACAGCTCTACGCCAATACAATGGGGAGCACTGGGAGCCTTTCCCCTAAGATCAGGAACAAGACAGGGATGTCCACTCTCACCACTGCTATTCAACATAGTATTGGAAGTCCTAGCCTCAGCAATCAGACAACAAAAAGACATTAAAGGCATTCAAATTGGCAAAGAAGAAGTCAAACTCTCCCTCTTCGCCGATGACATGATACTCTACATAGAAAACCCAAAAGCCTCCACCCCAAGATTGCTAGAACTCATACAGCAATTTGGTAGCGTGGCAGGATACAAAATCAATGCCCAGAAATCAATGGCATTTCTATACACTAACAATGAGACTGAAGAAAGAGAAATTAAGGAGTCAATCCCATTTACAATTGCACCTAAAAGCATAAGATACCTAGGAATAAACCTAACCAAAGAGGTAAAGGATCTATACCCTAAAAACCATAGAACACTTCTGAAAGAAATTGAGGAAGACACAAAGAGATGGAAAAATATTCCACACTCATGGATTGGAAGAATTAATATTGTGAAAATGTCAATGTTACCCAGGGCAATTTACACGTTTAATGCAATCCCTATCAAAATACCATGGACTTCCTTCAGAGACTTAGAACAAATTATTTTAAGATTTGTGTGGAATCAGAAAAGACCCCGAATAGCCAGGGGAATTTTAAAAAGAAAACCATAGCTGGGGGCATCACAATGCCAGATTTCAGGTTGTACTACAAAGCTGTGGTCATCAAGATAGTGTGGTACTGGCACAAAAACAGACACATAGACAATGGAACAGAATAGAGAACCCAGAGGTGGACCCTGAACTTTATGGTCAACTAATATTCGATAAAGGAGGAAAGACTATCCACTGGAAGAAAGTCTCTTCAATAAATGGTGCTGGGAAAATTGGACATCCACATGCAGAAGAATGAAACTAGACCACTCTCTTGCACCATACACAAAGATAAACTCAAAATGGATGAAAGATCTAAATGTGAGACAAGATTCCATCAAAATCCTAGAGGAGAACACAGGCAACACCCTTTTTGAGCTCGGCCACAGTAACTTCTTGCAACATACATCCACGAAAGCAAAAGAAACAAAAGCAAAAATGAACTATTGGGACTTCATCAAGATAAGAAGCTTTTGCACAGCAAAGGATACAGTCAACAAAACTCAAAGACAACCTACAGAATGGGAGAAGATATTTGCAAATGACCCATCAGATAAAGGGCTAGTTTCCAAAATCTATAAAGAACTTATTAAACTCAACAGCAAAGAAACAAACAATCCAATCATGAAATGGGCAAAAGACATGAAGAGAAATCTCACAGAGGAAGTCATAGACATGGCCAACATGCACATGAGAAAATGCTCTGCATCACTTGCCATCAGGGAAATACAAATCAAAACCACAATGAGATACCACCTCACACCAGTGAGAATGGGGAACATTAACAAGGCAGGAAACAACAAATGTCGGAGAGGATGCAGAGAAAAGGGAACCCTCTTACACTGTTGGTGGGAATGTGAACTGGTGCAGCCACTCTGGAAAACTGTGTGGAGGTTCCTCAAAGAGTTAAAAATAGACCTGCCCTATGACCCAGCAATTGCACTGTTAGGGATTTACCCCAAAGATTCAGATGCAATGAAACACCGGGACACCTGCACCCCGATGTTTCTTTTTTTTTTTTTAATAAATTAATTTTTATTGGTGTTCAATTTACCAACATACAGAATAACACCCAGTGCTCATCCCGTCAAGTGTCACCCTCAGTGCCCGTTACCCATTCACCCCCACCCCCCGCCCTCCTCCCCCTCCACCACCCCCCGATGTTTCTAGCAGCCATGTCCACAATAGCCAAACTGTGGAAGGAGCCTCGGTGCCCATCGAAAGATGAATGGATAAAGAAGATGTGGTTTATGTATACAATGGAATATTCCTCAGCCATTAGAAATGACAAATACCCACCATTTGCTTCAACGTGGATGGAACTGGAGGGTATTATGCTGAGTGAAGTAAGTCAATCGGAGAAGGACAAACAGTGCATGTTCTCATTCATTTGGGGAATATGAATAATAGTGAAAGGGAATATAAGGGAAGGGAGAAGATATGTGTGGGAAATATCAGAAAGGGACACAGAACATAAAGACTCCTAACTCTGGGAAACGAACTAGGGGTGGTGGAAGGGGAGGAGGGCGGGGGGTGGGAGTGAATGGGTGACGGGCACTGAGGGGGACACTTGACGGGATGAGCACTGGGTGTTATTCTGTATGTTGGTAAATTGAACACCAATAAAAATTAATTTATTAAAATAAAATAAAATAAAATTTTTATTAAGTAAAACACAGAGCTGAAGAGACCACTGATAGGACACTATTAGATGTTCACATAAATAACAACAGGTCACAAGATTTAACAATTACAAAGTTCACTTTGTGGTATGATTTTTTTTTTATCAGTAAGTCTCTATAATAAACAATACAGTGGGGGATCCCTGGATGGCTCAGAAGTTTAGTGCCTGCCTTCGGCCCAGGGTATGGCCCTGGAGTCTCGGGATCAAGTTCTACGTCAGGCTCCCTGCATGGAGCCTGCTTCTCCCTCTGCCTGTGTCTTTGCCCCGCCCCCTGTGTCTCTCATGAATAAAAAAATTAAATAAATAAATAAACAAACAAACAATACAGTAAAATCCAGCATTGTGGTGGTATGGAACATTCTATAAAATCAATAATGCTAATCAATCAAGTGCTACTCTACATTTCACAGGATCAAGAACATTAAAAGAATTGGAATGCTGTGCACCTGTCACTAAAACTGTTTTGATCTCCTATTGGAACAATGAGGACAAGGATCAAGTGTGGATTTGCTTTCTACCCAGTACCACCTTCTTATCTGGCACACTTCAAATGCTCAATAAATATTAGTTAAATGAATGAATAAGTAAATATGACTAAATTATAATGGATCCCCTTTTAGAATACTGATTCCATTAGTTTAATTAATATCCACACAAAGAGTCTCATCATGAGGCTTTTACTATCTGTAGCTGTTACATTTATAGACCTTCAATATATCAATTCAATGTTTAAAACAAACAAACAAAAAGGCTGCCATATCCATTGGATCTTTTTCTTAGTACTTGACTAGATCTACTGTCCTTAAAGACATTCATTGTTTAAGTCCTATGGTGCCATGTGAGATACTGCAATCAAGAATTAAACACCTCTCAAAAAAAAAAAAAAAAAAAAAAAAAAAAGAATTAAACACCTCTCAAAGAGAAAAAAGGCAACTCACAAATTAGATAAAGATTAATTTTCTAGTAAAATGAATAGCAGACATTAATTTTAACATTTCATACAAATTAAATGCTGATTTACATGCCAACTGGGGAAAGGAGAAATCTGTGTATGCATTTGAGCGTATGCAACATGTACGTACTCTTAACTACTTGAAAATATGTTCTTTAGACTTAAAGAGAATTTGATGCTATAGCCCTTTTGATTATTTCTGGCAATGGTGATAAATTAGAAATTTCACTGATGATAAATTATCCTCAAGCCATATTTTAGTTAAAGAGTTTAACTCCACCACTAGGAATGTTAACCCATTACCTAAGTTGACTGCCAAATAAAAACACCAGACAGACAGCCTATACTGACCTAGGTAATTCAGTAACTAAAGCACCTAAAAACCGACTCTGCTGTATACACACTGTGTATAGAATTTATTAAGGTTAGGAGAAATATGTAGAATAAATATTGAGTAGAACATACATATATGAATATACCTAAAACAGGCTGAACAGAGGTTAACATAAAGGCAACAGCATCTGAGTGCACATTTATAGAAGATCAGTGACAACTGCCAAGGTCACAAACCAAAGGAAGATTTTTTTTTTAAACAGAAGATGCAATAATATCAACAGCGCACAATGTACTCAAAAAGAATGTGATTTCCTTTTGTGTCCCAAGTTAGAAAGGCATTTTCATCTGCGCTGCCTGTTTTAGGATTATGTGTCATCTTTTTCAAGTACATTCATAATAACAAACTGAACGTTAAAAGTTCTGGTGAAAATTAATTGATCACTCACTTTAAGGGCTCAGGAGACAGTTTTGTGCCTGAAAGGTTGAGTTGCATCAGAGCCAGGGAGCTACTGAAAAACTGTTTGAAGGATGGGGGTACTTCTTTTCCTTTCCTAAAAAACAAAACACGAGAGTCATGCTAGCAGCTGCACCTCTGGTCCTGTACCCCACTCCCAGATTGGCAAAATTACCCATTGGTTATTCAGACACTGGGAAATAACCCATGAATCCATAACGTTTTTGGGAGAAATTTAAAGGTAAAAAGAAACAAAATGCCTGGAAGCTAAATATATCCAATGCCATCAAAGGAATGATGCAAGAGAAGTTAAGACATTTAAGTCTTTAAAACTATTGCTATTAATCGCAGCCAATGAACTCAATGTGTTTGCCCACAGATCTCCTTGTTTGAGTTTTTAAGAAATTAGAGGTCAAAGGAGATGTAGATTTCTCACAATTTAAAGAGCTTTCCCCCTGGGTGACATTGAATACTTAGAATTACTACATGCACTTTGGCAATACTCTTGGATGTGGCATGTCTTAGATTCAACAATATGCGACTGGATGTTGAATGGAGGAACACCACAGAAAGTCTGATTGGCATGAAGCCTGCAAGGCAAGTGGCCTGCTCAGCTCTTCCGCCATCGGGCAAATATAATAATTTCAGGCCAAATATTAAAATAAAGACAAAACTCCAAAGGAGATGGCTATAAATTCCAAATATGTGCCCTTGTTGTTATAGTAGAAATCATACATCTTGAAAAAGAGGCAGAGTCAACACCACACTATGAGGGTTTTAGAAAAACAAGATCCCAGGGTCAAAGTTGGAATGTGAACCCTCTGCTTGTTTTGTTCTATCTGCCAGAATTGATGGCATGATTGAGTAAATCCACATGTATAAAGCACTAGCCTGATGAAGAGTAAACACTCATTTAATGGTAGTTATTCACACTCTGTGGGTGGATTCACAGAGACTGAGGGCAGAGGCCAGGCCAGGTCTAGCTCAACCATATAACATTCAACAATATTTCTTGTACAGAGGTCCAGGAAAACCTGTCAATATTAGAAAAAAGTTTTTAAAACAAGATAATTTTAAAACAAGCAGAATCTCTAAGAGGTTGAAAATAAATTTAAGAGGAAAGAGAATTCTGGTAGAATACATGTTAGATGTTTCCCATGAACTCTGATTCCAAATAGTGGAACAATATAAGCTTATGCGCTCCTGTTTGGTTTTTGTTAGCAAATGTTAAAATATTCTCTGAATATACGTTCTCCTACTACTACTTTGTCTGGTGTCTACTGTACCAATGTTTCCAAATATCCATTGCCCCTTTCTGTGAGAAGATGATGCCTCATCACCCCACCCACTGGCAGGCTTGGTCATGCGAGTCACTTTGGGCAAGGGGACATCACATCAAATAGAAGCGATGTGTATGACTTTCAGAGAGAAGCTTTCCCAGCCAGCATGAGCCGTAATTCTTGGTCCTCTGCTGTGTGGCTAGAGATCTGCCTTCCAGAATAAAGGCAATGTGTCCAGCCTACAAAGGACGTGTCACAAAATTACGACTGCTGAAAGCCATGGAGATGGGGGTGGGAAGGGAGGATCATTTGTTATTATGAAGCAATCTAACCTATTCTGACTGATATACTTATGAACAAAAGTATGAATAGCCTGGCGGACAGTCCACAGCTCAATGTAAATGCATCAATTTCAAGATAATTACTAAGGCTTGCTAGGATTGTACCTAGGTAAGGTGCTAGGTATTCAATAAAACCTCTCATTTGGAAGACAAGGTGATTTATTAGTAAGCTCAATAGCTCTACTGAAGACCAGTCATCATCACAAAGGGGGCACCTGGGTGCCTCAGAGGGTTAAGTGGCCAACTCTTGATTTAGGTTCAGGTCAGGATCTAACAGTCATGGGATTAGAGTCCTGTGTTGGCTCCACACAGAATCTGCTTGAAATTCTCTCTGCCCCTCCCTCCTGTGTGCGATCTCTCTCTCTCTCTCTCTCTCTCTAAAATAAATAAATAAATAAATAAATAAATAAATAAATAAATAAATAAATAAATAAATCTTTTAAAAAAAATTTTTTAAGTCTTAAAAAATTTTTAAAAATGCATGGAGCTAGCCATAAGCTCCCAGGGGGAGTTTTATATTTGCTTCCAAGTTCACTGTTGAAAAGTCCTTTTTAAAAGAGTTTTTACTGTATTGAGAGTGCCTGTGTACATATGACAAGCAGTTATTAGACAGTTCACATAGCAGACTGAAAGGAGTGTTAAGAATATCCATCGTACTTCAGTGAAAAAAAATAACAAAAACTTGCACTTTCAAGGCAACATATTGATAGATTATGTTTTAAGGTCACCTCCCTTCATGCGCAACACACATCCTTTATTGCTCTATTTTCAGATCGCTATGACCTTTTCTGGGAGGAAGATATTCCTAGATGACAGTGATGGCAGGTATAAACCCATACCGGTGAGAAAAGACAGCTCTGGAGAGATTGAGCACAGCTAAATATTGGAGACACCCCCGGAGAAGAGCTGCACAGACCTGAGGAAGAAAGAAGACACTCTTAGTTTCAAATATTTCAAGGACTAATAGAATATTTTATTAGAGAGAAAGCCTTCTCTGTATCCCATCTAAATGGATGCTCTGACACCCCCAGAGTGATATGAAAAAAAACATTACCATGTCCAGGGAACATTCCGTATTGGATAAATCCAGATGAGCAATGGCATTTGGCTGAGCCAAAAAACTATACATGTACTTGAAATAAAAAACAAAAAAACAAACACATTAGGATCTGGAAACACACACATACATACACGTTAGTATTTTAAAAAGAAGTTGCCCAAATCCTCCCATAATCATTCTCTACTCTTCCCAAGAGAATGAGCAGAATTTCATGTCATTCCTTTGCCTTCTCTGGAGCAAAGTTCCAAAGAATATTTAAAATAAAATTATGTTTGAGTTTAAAAAAAAAAAAAGGCCAAATGAACTCTTGGATGCCAAACCCCCTTTTGTTACACATGACTTAATTTTCCTGATTAACTCCATTTTTATAATTTTGGAGCAGTGCTAATTAATTTTAACTGCTGAGATTAAAATTCCACCTGAATAGCACTCACCCTATCAAAATGCTAATCACTTTTGAAAACGTTCAAAGTTTCACTAATTTGAATTTGAACCATAAGATGGGTCTCAGGCAATACTCTCTTCTGTCCAACACAGCTATTTTTCTATCCTTACTTTCATAATCTAACAAGAAAGGGTCTGATGGCACTATTAGTTTAGTTTCTTAAAAAAAAAAAAACTCACATATAAGTAAGACACGTCTGGTTTCAAAGGGTCACAATGCCTAAACTCTCCCCTTATTCCTGTGCAAGGCCATCAAAACAATAAATTTAAGTGCCACCTCAACTTCCCTGTGTGAGTAGCAACTACCAAAGTCCACCAATAATAAGTTGCGTCCAAACTCCTGTCACCAAGAAAATAACTAAATTCTCCTTAGCTTCACGGAATGCCACCAGATCCTTGTAAAAACAAAAAAGCTTACACGGACATGCGATGCCCTTGTCCTCAGCAAAGACTCAGTGCAGCGGCTTAGCTATATCATGCTTGAGCAAAATCCCTCTACTAAGGAATTCAGAGAAGCAAAAGATTAGCCTGTAAATACTTTAGAATAACCAACACACACCACACACTGGATTATGAGATGTTCTGATCCAGAAAAAGAATTTGTTCTGGCTTCGGTAAAGACATCTGCTTCTCTCGCGCTGTGTGCCTGGCGCTGTGGTTTCCTCTCATCCACCAGCTGGGGGAGCTCTAATCACCCTCGACTGGTGACAAGACCCTACTTGGCCAACACTTCTCCAAAGAGGCAGGTCCCCTAAAGGTAGGGGCCCAGTAAGCCCCTCACTGCACCTGCTGTATGGCTCCCAGAACCTCCTAGAGCCTGTCCAGGGCTGGGTACCCACTCACGCAGGCCTCATCCTTCCACCTCTCCTATCCCAGAGGCAAGCTAGTACAAGAACCCCTCTCAGCCAGAGAAAAAATTCTGGGTTACTCTACCTTAAGTGACTAAATGCCCCTACGTTAGCAGAGTCTTATTACTTAATCTTTGGGCTCCTCTTTTACCCCTCTATTTCTCTTGTCTGTCACCATAATGTCTTGGTGGTTTCACATCAGACTCCTTGTTTCATATTAGGAGGGAGCAGATTTATGAATCATCACTGAAGGTGACCACTAACATGGAGCAATGCATTGAAAAAGTCATGGCACACCAGAAAACAGTATTGCTTAAAATAGGTTCAAGTTATCAGCGAACTCGAGTATCAGGAAAAATACTACAAAGGGACTGTGGCAATATTCCCTGCTTTACAGAGAAATAAGAATAAATCTCACAATGGTTTTCAACCCCATAAAGAAGTAGAAGGCACACAAAGGTTCTACGAAGATGCACATTTGCTATAGGCTCTACCTGGTAAGGGAGCATTTCTTCTCAACTCTATCATGGTGACCAGAGGGGACAACTCACCCAATCTGATAGTGAGATCATCCCTAGTTCACTGTACCAATAAGATCTGCCAAACATTTATATTACCAATTCAGCTGCATGAAGAATCTCATCATTGAGGGTAAACTTTTTGCCTTCAAATTCAAACTTCTTTAAAAAGTGGCCCCAATATCTCCCCAGACCTCTCCTCTCCCTACTGTATTCATGGAAGATAAGACTGGTCTTCATCCCAATATTTTCTATTAACAACAAACTACTAAAAACAACAATAACAACAAACCTACCTGTCTTCTTAACAATATTATTTAATGATGAAATCAGTTTACATTTCCAATCTTTCTTATCAGTCAATTTTAACAGGTGCAATAATGATTAAAATGAAGGGGGAAAAAAGTCCTTCAGAAAAAGTATTTCCAAAAAGAATCACACTTCAGCAATGTTGGGTGGCCAGGGGATCTGTGTGCTAAACTACATTTAGTTAAGGACAGCTCTAGAATTTTTCTCTACAATCTCTCATGAGCTCATAACTAAATGATCTGAAAGTGTCATGAAAAGGGGAGATGAGAAGAGCCACATCCGACAATCATTCAGGATCAGGGGATCTGGTGTCTCTGAACATGGCCATGAGGAAAGGAAAACCTACCGAGAGGTCGTCTCCACGAAGGACGTTCCCTGAGAGGTCGAGATGGGTAAGGGTGGTGGCAGTCAATGGGTTGGCACTCAGTGACTGAGAAAGGCTATTCACCCCTGCAACATGGAGAAGATCCAGGCTCAGTTTGCACGCCAGAAAACAAAATGAGGTTTGGGAGTTCTATAAATGGCTCTGCCTCAAACTGCAGGTCTGAGGTCAGCCACAAGTATTGTCTGTCCCCAAAGGTAGGACTGTCTTCTCAGAAAGAACAGGTTAGTCACAGACACAGCCATCTCATGGAGTAGGAGAGAGAGAGAGAGGTGGCTTCATTCTGCTCCACTTCTGATGTGGATGGAAAGGATTTGACTTTGAAGTCCTAAAATGTTACAAACAAGACTAACTGGTCACTTCTATCTTTCTCTTAATTCTACTCGGTGTTCCTGACTTGGTGTATAGGATTTGAGTAATGTAGATGGTATTCAGGCACTACAGCCTAGTTAAAGTACTTAGAAGTTAATATAAAAATCAGATAATTGTTCTACCTAATATATCATACTTTTTTTAAAAAAAGATTTTATTTATTTATTCATGAGAAATAGAGAGAGGTAGAGACACAGGCAGAGGGAGAAGCAGGCCCCATGCAGGGAGCCTGATATGGGACTTGATCCCAGGTCTACAGGATCATGTCCTGGGCCGAAGGTGGCACCAAACCGCTGAGCCACCCAGGCAGCCCATGATATTTACGGCAAAAAAAAAAAAAAAAAAAAAAAAAAAAAAAGATCATGTTTACGGCAAAATTCAGATGGAAATGGATTTTTACAAAGAGAACACGATCTGTACACAATGTAAGAAGCAATCAAAAGGCAAAATGAGTAATTGACACTGTATACACTACTTACATAACACAAATGGCTCAAGTCAAAGTCAACTGAACTGGTTCTTGCCACCTCAAAAAACAAAGAATAAACACCTAAGAAGGGCAAGAGTATTCTGTGAGGTGAGAGCCATGTTCTCTTCTATGTGAGTAACCATTATGGGGGCATGCCTGTTGGTGGGTTCTCCTCAGGCCACTTCTCTCCATGGGGGAGGAAAGGCATAAGAAAGGGGTGACTACAAAATGGAAACCCAGGAGAGTCTGGTGGCTCACTGGGATTCGAAGATGCCAATATACACAGTAGCACTGATGCTCACTCTTAGAGTAACAGGAACATAGCACAGCTCTTCCTGTTTCTACAGTTCACAGTTTCAATTTGTATATTTTGGAAATATGGCTATTTCTAAACTGGATATACATTTATAAATTTTTTTTTCAGTAAAATTCTTCTTGAAAATCCCAGCCTATCTTAAGCACCCTCTGGGGAGACAGTGAATGGGGTTTTCATCCACACTCACACAGAGCCTTCCTCAGGATAAGGGACGGGGGGTGGGGAGGGTGAGCAGTAGGGCCTGCCAATGGAAGCCAGAATTGGTAACAATAGCAGGATCTAGTGAGTCACTCCAAGAAAAAAGCAGAGGGTGCCAGGTACAGCCCCGCACTGGAGCAGGTCTCTGCTCTAAGTTTAGAATGTTTGGTGCATGGCACTGATGAAAGGATTATTATCTTACCACCAGTTTTGGGGGGTCACAAGACATGACTGCACTCTGTGTCTGATAAAGACTACTGAGCCATTTATCAGGCATGAGTGTGCTTCTGGGTATGTACAGAGAGGAGACAGAAGTGTAGAGTGAAAAATATTTTAGTTAAGTACCAGGAAGAATTTGTTGGCTATCAATTCAACATTTATTAAGCGCTCATAAACTGTTTATAAATTGCTGGGGATTGGGAAATATATGTAAGTCAGACCCATTCGTTGCCCTCAAAACGTTCAAAGACCATCGAGAAGGAAACTAAATAAATTCCAGCATGAAAAATCAGCATTCCCCAGGGAATATTTATTCACTGCAAAAAAAAAAGTTTACCTAAGACCTACTGTCCACTAGGCATGGGCTTTGGTGACCCAGCAGACACTATATACCCTCCAGTGAGAGACCCAGTCAAATAATAATAATCCAGTGAGGTCAGTTCTATCAGGTAAGAAACAAGAGCTCAGCCATGAAGGAGGTGGAGATTTGATTAATTAGGCTGGATAAAAGGAACTTGCAATGGCCTATAGAAGGCTAATTTCTGAAGGTAACATCTGTGATTGCCTAAATCACCAGTGTATACTGTTAGTAGTAGTACTAGTATATTCGGTAATGGAATAGAGTCCAAAACATGGCGAATTTTCATCAAGAAAATCATTTGTAAAATCACTTCCTTAGGGAAGTATAACAAAACTCAATAATAAATTACAAAATTAGAAGGTCAAATTAGTCTTGACAGGAAAATGCTTCTTGACAAGTGTGGGCACTTGGCAGTTGGCCAACATCTGAACAGAATCAGAAGAGAATTATATTCTCAGCTCAGTTTCATGCTACTAAAACAAAATGAAAGACTTCCTCCCCCACCTCTTGAGGCCACATCCACGTGAGGCTTATGTTTAAAGGCACACTAACAGCAGAAAATTATAAAAATATAGGATGGAAAAATCAGGGCTCTTACAACCCAAACTAAACACAGAGTTACACGCCATTCTCCATTCTGGCTGTCCAGTGATTTTGACTATTTTTCCTATTTATTATTGGAGTGTTTACAGCTGGATAAAGGTGGTACCAGATGGCCCTGCACTGACATAATCTGGCAACCAGCAGGACATTTACTAGAAATCCAGAAAACTATCATTTAGCTAATATCTGAGGAAGAGAAAAGGTATTTGGAGACATTGGGGATGTTATGGGTAAATTGAAAAAAAAAATCTGACTTGAATTATGGAGCCATGAATATAAATGTTTTCATAGGACTAAAATACGAATGTCAAATTCAGCAAAAGACTGCAATGTAATCTGAGCTACTGTGAATCTTCAAACCTTTTAAATACTAGAGGAAAATCTATAAGAATAATGAAATCCTTTAAAAAAATCTTTTTTATATATAAAAAAACCAACCTACATTTTAAGACATACATCTTTTTTAAGGGCAGCTTAAAATTCTTTGGTCAGAATATCATTAAACAATATTAATTCTCAAAACACATATTTTAATGTACACATACTTTATGGCAGAGAAGAGATAAATGTGGTGTAGTGACCTTTATTTGTGAAGGGCATGGGCAACGTGGGTTTGAGGAACTCTGTTCTGCCTGGTGAACCTCCCACCCTCATGACATTGGAGGATAGAGACATAGTGAGTGGTGGCATGGAGGTACCCCAACCCCACACTTATCCTTGGGAAGTTAAATGATCACCATATATCCCTCTATTTATTTCACAGTAATGAACAAATAAATTAAACATATAAATTCAAGTTTTTTTAAACACCTCTATCTTTAAAAAAAGAGACCACGTAGCACAGTGATTACAGTTAATACCGTATTGTGTATCTGAAAGCTGCTAAGAGTAGATCTTAAAAGTTCTCATCACAGTGTAAAAGAAATTGTAATGTGTGTTGACAGAATCAACACAACTGAACAGAATCAGGAGAGAATTATATTCTCGGCTCAGCTTCATGCTACTAAAACAAAATGAAAGACTTCCTCCTCTACCTCTTGAGGCCACATCCACATGAGGCCTATGTTAACAGGCACACTAATAGCAGGAAATTACAAAAATATAGGATGGAAAAAAATCAGAGCTCTTACAACCTAAACTAAACAGAGTTACACACCATTCTCCATTCTGGCTGCCCAGTGATTTTAACCATTCTTTGTATTTATTATTGGAGTGTTTACAGCTGGATAAAGGTGGTACCAGATGGCTCTATTGTGGTGATCATTTCACAATACATAGATATCAAATCATTACATTATATACCTGAAATTAACATAATGTTGTATGTCAATTATATTTCAACAAAAAAATAAATTTTTTAAAGTTATACCTATAGAGCACATGATAAATGATTAACACTTTTAATATGTAGGGAATATATGTAAATCAAGAAAGAAGATTAACATGGCAAATAGATAACAAAGAATGGAAACTACCAACTTCCACCAAAAGAAAGACAAATGACTAAGAAATGGAGGGTGTTGTAGGGATGGGGGTGAGGGTAGAGGATTCACCTAAGCAGTAAGCAAAGAAACTAAAATATCAGAACACTTTGAGGTGCCTGGGTGGCTCAGTCAGCTAAGTGTCTGACTCTTGGTTTCAGCTCAGGTCATGATCTCACGACCTGTGAGATCAGGAGCTTCACATTGGCTCCCTGCTCAGCAGGGAGTCTGCTTAAAGATTCTTTCCCTCTGACCTTTCTCCCACTCATGTACACTTGCTCTCTCTCTCAAATAAATAAATCTTTTTTAAAAATCAGAATGCTTTTGCTTATATGCTTGATAAACAATGAAAAAAGGAGAATAACATTCAATGGTGGTGGGAGCACAGAGATTCGTACAAATAACTTGGAGGACAACTTGACAGTAAATAACAAAAGAAAGCATTTTTTTAAAAGCTTTTTTGATTTAGCAATTCTAGAGAAATTTATCCTAAATAAGTAACAAATGACTATTAATTGCATACAGAAATCATGTTAGCATTGTTTGCATGATTAAAGAATTAGAAACCATGCAAAAATATAATAACAGATCATTTAAATAAATTATAGGATGTCTTCCACACACTGGAACAGCATGCAGCCACTGAAAGTGTTTGCAGTCATAAAGGATCACAATATACCATGCGGGGAGAAAAGTTTATGAAATGGCACACATACTGTAATACCATATACGCATGTGTCTGTATGTTGGCATGTAGATAAACTACATACAGGCAGAAACCATGTGGAAGGGTGGGTGCTAGGCTGTCAGCAGTGGCAGTCTCATATGGTTTGGTGCTGGCACTACAAGGAATTTGGCTTTCTTATTTATGCTTTTCAGTATCTTCTAAATCTTTATCATAAACGTATAATGCTTTGATAATCATCATAAAAAGGTTTATTTTTTTTTTAATAAATTAATTTTTATTGGTGTTCAATTTACCAACATACAGAATAACACCCACTGCTCATCCCGTCAAGTGTCCCCCTCCGTGCCCATCACCCATTCACCCCCACCCCCCGCCCTCCTCCCCTTCCACCACCCCTAGTTCATTTCCCAGAGTTAGAAGTCTTTATGTTCTGTCTCCCTTTCTGATATCTCCCACACATTTCTTCTCCCTTCCCTTATATTCCCCTTCACTATTATTCATATTCCCCAAATGAATGAGAACATACACTGTATCAAACTGATTTGCTGGAGTAGAGGGTAACATCACCAGACTAGACTTAGCTTTAAGATCTGTGGAAGGCTGATGTGGGGCTGGATCCCATGACCTGAGCCAAAACCAAGAGTCAGGTGCTTAATCAATGGAGCCACCAGGTACCCCAAGTGTCTAAGTGTCTGACTTAATTCCATATTATAAATGGCCTAAGTGAGAAACCAAGACCCTGTGAAGGCATGTTCATATTAAGTAAAAAAATCAGGACTCAACCCCAGGCAATCTGCTTGAGAGCTGACACTCAGGCCCTCTATATACAGCCCTTAAACATGACAGTGGTCTGGGTGCTGTGCCAGGGGCTGGAGAGATGCAGGTCAGGAGGCAAGGACAGCCCCCCTCTAGGATGGAAACACAGTATTTGTACAGAAATGTTAGATCTATAAGTAATAATGTGATCAATAATCTGCTCTAAAAGTAACATAGAGGAAAGAATGGTTGATTCTACTGAGGTCTTAGGAATAGGGAAGGTGTCTCAGAAGAGACAATTACAGATAAATGTTTTATAAAACAAACCGAAGCTCTCAAGAATATAAGGAGAGGTGTGCAATCATAGAAAACATAAATAGTGGTCTCTGCCAGAGGCCCTATTCCTGGTACAGAGTCCCCTAAACCCTTGTAATTTCCTAAGTCATAATGGCACTGGGGACAGCTCTTGTTCTACTGAGGTGACTCTGTGTGGGCTCCTGGATGGCGCTGATCAGCAGACAAACCAAGCCACAATTAGAAACTTGAAATTTTCAGCTCCCTCTGTACTCCTAGCCTCCAGGAAAAGGAGGAGGGCTGGAGACTGAGTTAATAATGGATGACGCCTAAGTGAGGAAGATTCCATAAAATCCCAATGGCACAGGGAGTTTCCAGGTGACAAACACATCCACACCAGGAAGGTGACACACTCCAGCTCTACAAAGACAGCTGCTCCTGGGCTCAAGACTCCCACACCTTGTCTTATCACATATCTTATCTCTTCACCTGCTTGTTCATTTACGTCCTTTATCATATCCTTTATTTTTTTTTTATTTTTTTTAAAGATTTTTTTAAATTTATTTATTCATAGAGACAGAGAGAGAGGCAGAGACACAGGCAGAGGGAGAAGCAGGCACCATGCAGAGGCCCGACGTGGGACTCGATCCTGGGTCTCCAGGATCACACCCTAGGCTGAAGGCAGCACTATACTGCTGGGCCACCAGGGCTGCCCTATCATATCCTTTAATAAACTAGCAAACAGAGGTGCCTGGGTGGCTCAGTCAGTTAAGCGTCTGCCTTCAACTCAGGTCATGATCTCAGGGTCCTGAAATCAAGCCCTGTGTCAGGCTCCCCATGCAGCGGGGGGGGGGGGTCTGCTTGTCACCCTCTCTTTTTGCCCTTCCCCCTGCCTGATACTCCCTCCCTCTCAAATAAATAAATAAAATCTTTAAAAATAAATAAATAAACTAGCAAGCATAAGTAAGTGTTTCCCTGAGTTCTGTGAGCCAATCTAGCAAATTAATCAAACCCAAGGCAAGGTCTCCGGAACCTCCAATAACCTGGGCTTATAACTGGCATCTAAAGGCAGTTTGGGAGCAGTCTTGTGGGACTCAGCCCTGAACCTGTGGGATCTGTCTCTGGGTAGACAGGATCAGAATTGAGTTAAATTGTGGGACACCTAGCTGGTATCGCAGAGAATTGTTTGGTGTGAGGAAAAACCTCCACACATCTGGTGATCAGAAGCAACAGAAGGGAAGTGTTTGGTGTGAGGAATCAAGGAGTCATACAGGAAAGAGAAACACGAAGGAAGGGCAGAAGGAGGTTTCATCTCACAGGATTAAAGACTTTCCAAGATACAAAACGCATACAAAGGCACAATGTGCATGGGGATATTTTAAGTATTACAGGGGTGCTGATATGAAAACATAATGATAGAATGGGCAGGATGTGCTGAACAATCAGATACACGAGAGGGGGGAGTCAGAAAAGACTCAGGGGAAGGAAAGGCAATTTCCAGAGCAGGATAGAGGCGTAGAGCTATAGTGTGGCTGGGCAGTTAGGCTTACCAGTCTTTTGTGTAGGAGACCATCGATCTGACAGTGTGTGTGATGGGGGCAGCAGGGGGGTGGGGGCAGGGGAAATATAGGTAAGCACTTCCTGACTCAAAGTCAAAAGTGAAATACTGTATTTCAAAATTATTCTCTGTTCTGAAATCATTTCACTTTAGAGAATCAGAATTCCAATTACATAGTTTCTTTATCTTATAACTATCATAGTATTGTAATGCATATGTAGATACATAACTGAGTAACAATTCTAACTATTTAAGGTAGCATGGTGTAACAGAAATATTCAGACATAAAGTAAATAACACATACTGTACCTTTAGGTGACAATGAGGTTTTAGATAAATTTAAATGCTTTAATCCCTTTGGGAGTTTGGCAAATTGAATACTTAAAGAGGACACACCTGAGAAAGGAAAAAAAAAAGATTCTTAGAATGTTCATGTTCTCAGAATTGCATTTGTTTTATATTGCCTGAAAATTAACTTAAATTTGATTATAATTTAAGTGAACATTTTTTTCTTTCTAATGTCAGACTTAATTCCCAATTACCATCACACCTCCCCTTTTTTTCTGTCCTTCCTAAAGGATAGGAGAAAAGAAAGATTGTTTAATTAAGCATAACAATATAAAAACTTAACTGTTAGAGATGTTTTTCTTTGGACTAAAGTGTTACCCTCTCCTCTATAGTCCTATTTCAAATGCAAATACTCCTAGGAAGAGTGATATAATAGCTTCTTTTTAACCTGTGTCTTAATGAGTTGATCACTCTTCTGGGTGAGCAGATGCATGCTACTTAATTATTATCAAGAAAACGGTATAATGTTAACTATTCAGATAACAGCTTCAATTTTAGCACATGGATCCTAATACTTAATTAGCTTATGGCTAACAACCTCAGACAAAGCATCAGAATGTATTTAAGCTCTTAAAAGTAGGTTTTGTAACTTGAAAAATCAGTATTAAAAATCGGATAGTCTAAATTCAATGACCAGGCTGGGAGACTGTGAACATCAGCTTACTTATTCAAGGACTGCAATGAATGTAGTCTGTTCACTGGGAGGAATAAGTAATACATGAATGTATGCTCTTCCTACAAATCTTTCAACCAATTTCCCGTTACATGTGAGTTATCACCTTCCCCGGGGCATGTTCCTGTGAAGGTTCCTAAAACAATATTAATCATTTGGTTTCCTAGACTAATTCTCAAGCTCTATGCACTGATACAGAACTACCATGGTTGCTGACCTATTATATAACCCCACATTCTCTGCACATTTTATCAAAGTTTATCAAGAAATAACTACTGTAGAAATACCCAGAAAGATCATGCAGCTTCACTAAGGCTCCAGATGGGTGTCTCCCCAAGGATAGTGGGTGCTCTGAGAGTCCCTATTTTACCTCATACCATTTCCCAAATAAGTTTGGAAATTGCTACATTAAATGATGTCAAACAGGTCTTTTTTAATGTGAATATTTCTAGAGATTTGAATACATTAATCCATATTGTTATTCTTATGAAAGAACGTATAACTAACAAGTTAGCAGGGACAGAGGGAAAAAGGAGTCATTTAAAAAATGTAATTAATCTAAAAGACAGAAAAGGAGAGGGAAAAAAAATCAAAGAAAAATGAGGAAAAAACAGCAGACATATAGTAGATTGCTATACAAATAAATCAATAATTACAATAAATGTATTAGGATACTCAAAACCAGTAAAAATGGGTTATCTAAACAAAATATCAGGTGTTTTCAAGAACACTTATAGATACACGTATTTAGAAGTAAATCTAAAAGAATGTAAAAAGATATATGCTGCAAACACTAACCAAAAGAAAATTAGTATATGTGCAATAATAGAAGACAAGTTCAGTAAGTGAGACATTTCATTAATGAAGAAGAAATAATTTTAAATTTGTATGGTCTTAATAACATAGTCTCAAAATGTACAAAATAAATCTAACGGTAACAAAAGGAAAACACATAGATTATCATATACATGCATATATGTTTGTACTACCTCGCAAAAGTGGGAGATTTTTAAACACATCTCTGTCAGTAGATGATAAAAGAGATAAAAAAAAGTTATAAAGACACAGATGATATCAAGAGCACAATAAAAAAAATCTGTTTGAAATATTTAAAACTGTACCTAATAATTGCAGAACATTTCTTCCAAGTACACATGGAGCCTTTATTTCCCAAAAGTGACAATATACTGAGCCAAAAAGTAAGTCTCAACAAATACATAGGATGTTCCTTAACTGCTGTGAAATCACACAAAGCATATTCTCTGATTGCTACTACTAAGTGCAATTAACACAGGAATTATTGCAAAAAGAGAATTAGAAAATCCCCAAATAATTAGAACTTAAGCAATATATTTCCAAATAACAAATGATCCGTCCAAAAAAATCACAATGGAAATCTTAAAAATATTTTGATTTAAATTTTAAAAAACTATGATATCAACATTTTAGGGATACAATTGGAGCCATGCTTAGAGTGACATCTATAGTCCTAAATACTTATGTGAATCCCAAAAAAGCTAGAAACTAATTATCTAAGTATCTATCTCAAGATATTTGAAAGAAAAACAGTAAATTAATCCCCACTCCATCCTCATAAATAGGAGGGGGAAAAGGATAATAAAGAAAAGGAAAGAAATCTATTAAACAGAAAGTAACAAAATAAGTAAATTTAACAAATCCTGTTCTTCAAAAAGCTAGAAACATTAATAGACCCCAGCAAGACTGTTAGAAAGAAAGAAGGAAAGAAAGAAAAAAGAAAGAAAGAAAGGATCAAATGATCAAAAAGAAAAATGGAAAAAAATACCAGTAGAAATCCTACAGACACTGTAAATATAACTAAAGGGTATTGAATTTTTTTCTTTAGGTCAAAAATGTATCATTTAAGAAGAAATGGACAAATTCCTTCTGAAAAATACAATTTACCAAATGTACATAAGAAGAAATAGATAATCTCAATAGTCATCTATCTATTTAAGAAAATAAACCTATTATTAAAACCTCTCCACAGGGAAAAGCAAAAGTTGCCAAATATAAAAGAGTATATACTATATAATGCTATTACTTACAAAGTTCAAGGATTCAAGGATAAATAAAGCAAACCTATCATAACAGATGTCAGGAGAGTAGTTATATTTTCTGAGGGGTAGAGGGCAAGGGTGAAAATCACTAGAGCAAAACCCTGGGAAGTTGAGAAGCTCTGGTAGTGTTCTTTGTCTTGAGCTTGGTAGGTAGTGATTCACGCAGAGGGTTTACTTTGTACAACTTCATTAAGATGTGAGCTTGGGATTTGTGAACTTTTCTGAAGGTGTATTATACTTTGATGAAAATGAAAAATTTTACTTCAAAAAACTTAGGCATGGGAGATAACAGAGGAGTAAACGGAGATGGCCATGGGTATGGTGATGCCTTTTTAGATATAACACCAAAGGCATAATCCATGAAAAACATAACTGATAAACTGGACTTCATTAAAATTAAAAAGTTCTGGAGTGCCTGGGTGGCTCAGTCACTTAAGTGTCTGCCTTCCACTCGGTCACCATCCCAGGGACCTGGGAGGAGTCCCACACATCCTGCTCCCTGCTCTGTAGGGAGCCTGCTTCTCCCTCTACCCCTCCCCTCTGCTTGGATCTCTCTCTCTCTCTCTCTCTCTCTCTCTCTCTCTCTAATAAAAAATAAAATCTATTAAAAAAAAAAAACAACCCTAAAAAGCTCTGTTCTGGAAAAGGCAATGTTAAGAGAAAAAGAAAGCAAGCCACAGACTGGAAGGAAATGTTTGCAAGGACTGATACTCAAAATATACAAAAAACTCTTAATCCAACAATAATAAACAAGCCAAGTGAAAAGGAGCTAAAGATCTTAACAGAACCCTCACCAAAGAAAATACAAGGATGGCAAATAAGCATATGAAAAGACGCTCCACACCTTATGTCCTCAAGCAAATGTCAATTAAAATAAAATGATACCACTACCCACCTCTGAGAAAGGCCAAAATCTAGAATAGGGGCAACATCAAATGCTGGCCAGGATGGGCAGCAACAGGAGCTCTCATTCTTGGCTGGTGGGAATGCAAAATGGCACAGCCACTTTGGAAGACAGTTTGGTCATTTCTTATAAAACTTAACATACATTAACCTGTGATCCAGCAATCACACTCCTTGGTATTATCCAAAGGAGTTGAAAACTACATGAAATTCTGGAAAAGTCAAATAAATAAATAAAAATTAGGTATGGAATCAGGAAGGATACCAGATTCTCACTTATAAATTTTGATATGAGTTATCACTGCCTACATGACCAATTCTTTTACATAGTTTTTTACCTAGCAAAACATATGCTGTGACAATGTTTAAAAAAAAAATCCCCAAGCCTATATCCCATGTCTTCAAATTATGCTGAACATACATTAAATCAAAGTTAAAACCTACCACTCAACTTCAAATCTGTTGTGCTCAGGGTGATCTGAGTTGTTCTGCTTTGTTGGAAAAATGACAATTTTTAAAATTTCACTACTTTCTTTTGTGTCGGACATACCACACAACACCATAAATGCCTAGAACCAGATGCAAGGCGGGAATTGAACAATTATTTTACACCACTGGTGACACTACCCAGTATTCATTCCTTAATCATCAGCTATCTTTAAAAAAGGTAGGAAGACAAAAAGGAGTAAACAGTCCAGCACTATTTTTCTCTAGAAATCGATCACATGGTAAATAATGAAAAGTAATAAAAAGTGAAGCTCCTGAATTAGACTAAAGGTGAATAAAGTCATGTTTGGTAATTTATTTAAAAGAAAAAAATGCAGGAAAAAGGTAAACAGGATAAAAAGTAAAGTAGACTAAAGACCTAAGTACAAGACAGTCTGTTTCAAGTATTTTTTATCAAATTTCCGACTACATTATTAGCTTCTTTCTTAACAAAATATTTTGTTTTAATTTCCTAGGCATCTGCAAGTCATAAATATATTACATTTCTTCTTTAAAGAAACACCCGTGCTAAGTGCTAACACAATAAAAGGCATAAATGCAGGGCACTACTGTCCATTTTTTTTAAATAAAAGCACCAAATTGATTCTTTTTATTGCACTATAAGTTGATAAGGATTATTCTATTGGTTTCAGGTGTACATTACAGTGATCCAAGACTTGCTGATCTTTGAGAAAAGGTAACAGATTATTACACAAAGGATCCTCTTGCTTTCTGGCAGACTTCAGAAACACGGGCTTGGCAACACGAATAATAAATTCAGTGTGGCTGTCAGCCAAAAAAATCTCAAGAAAAAAAAAATTAACCTGCCTGGTACTTTCTGAAGCCACTTACTCAACGGTGCCATAGAACAAACTCATCATTGAGAAAACATTACCCCACAAACAAGGAAAGAAGAGACTTTTAAACTTTTGGCCAAAAATATTTAATTCTGCTCCCAAAATAAAGCAACACATAGCTTTCAGAGCTGTGAATTAAAACAGAATTTATCACTGGAAGTTTTCATTTGGAGACTTTACTAACTGAATTACCCTCCTTATGATTTTTTTTTAATTATGTGTCAAATCTAGATGGAAAAATGGTTTCATTTTTGTTTCTCCTTTCAAAACAAAACTACTATGGCTTCCTCAACTTCCAAATATTTATGCTTAATAAAAAAATTAATTATAAAATGTTTAGTATTATCATGTGCCACCTGATGTTATTAACTTACAAAGATAGGAAATTAAATTTGACATTGCATATTTAACCTATTAATCATGCATGAATTTAAAAGCCTATGATAATACCACATAAAATTCTAACACTTGGATATTCTAGAATCAGTATGATTCACGTGCTAGGCAAAAAGGTTTATGGAAGTCTTTGTTAGCTTAAAGCATCAATATTAATAGTTTAACAAAATTCTGCACGTGGAGTTCTAGCAACAGAATATGGGTAGGCAAGAGGCGTCATTTTTTGTCTGTTAGAAAGCATATACATTTGAACACTGGATGTCAGAACATAGGTGACAGTTAAAACCTTCAGATTTCTATTAATTCCACTGGCTTCCCTGAAAAGTTCAGAAACACTATGAAACATGAATAAACAAAATCCAATGAGGCGTTTCCATTTCAAAATTAAGGATGAGGAGGGACGCCTGGGGTGGCTCAGGAGTTGAGCGCCTGCCTTCGGCCCAGGGCGTGATCCTGGAGTCCTGGGATCGAGTCCCACATCGGGCTCCCTACATGGAGCCTGCTTCTCCCTGTGCCTGTGTCTCTGCCTCTCTCTCTCTCTCTGTGTGTCTCTCATGAATAAATAAATAAAATCTTAAAAAATAATAATAAATAAGGCTGAGGAAAAAAAAGATTCAAGAGCTAGGAATATAGGAATAAAAAGACCAGTGGAATTATGGAGTCTGGGCACCGAACTTTCGAATGCTGTTAAGATCCAAAGGTAGGCAGTTTTTAAAATATTGTTTTACCTTGTATCACCTTAAAAGTATCAATTAAATATGGCTAAAGTCATGCATCTGAAGAAAAGTACTTTCTGTTTTATAGCTATCACGTACAACCCTGGTATCTTAAAATATTAAGGTGATTAAGAAAATTGACTGATATACTATGGAATAAGCCAATGTTTTTCAAAAAGCACACATAAAATTCTTTCCTCCTACTTCCCAAGGAAATCTAGACAGCCAAAGCAGAAAATCACAACCATGGTATGAGAGCCTGACAGACCAACTAGCAGTCTGATATTCAGGAAGTCCTAGACAGGAGCCTCAACAACTGGTATCAGGTAGAACTCTGCAAGCTGTGTCCAAATCATGTAAACACAGTTTCCTCATTCATAAAAAGGAAAGAATAACATTTGCATGATTTTACTCCACAAGCCTATTTTATAAATCAAAGGAAGCAGTGAAAGCAAACATCGAGTGCATAGCATGTGACAGGCTATTATTATCTGCTTTTTTTTTTATTATCTGCTTCTGTATATTATCTCATTTAATCCTGAGACCACCTTTACATGGTAGGTACTATTATCATTTTAGAGACAAACTAGAGTACATGTAGCTCAACGAGCCCTGAGTAATATATAGAATTGTTGAAGCACTATACTATACACCTGAAACTAATATAACACTGTATGTTAACTATACAAGAATTAAAATTTAAAAAATAATAATAAAGATGAGGAAACAAACATAGAAGTTAGGTAACTTGTCCAAGGAAATTTAGCTTGAAAGTGGCAAAGCCCAGAACCGAACTAGTGCATTTTTAAAAAAGATTTTATGTATTTATTTGACAGAGAGAGAGAGAGAGAGCACGCGCACAAGCAGGAGGAGTGGGTGAGGGAGAGAGAAGCAAACCCCCTGCTGAGCAGGGAGCCCATGTAGGGCTCAATCTCAGGACCCAGGACACCTGAGCTGAAGGCAGACAATCGACTGAGTCACCTACACACTCCAGAACTCATGCATTTTGACTCCAGAATTTACAGGTGTACACACGATTAGATATGAAAGATAAAAAGCACCAAAAACAGTTCAGTGGCAGTTAGTTCTAGAATCTGTTTCTCTTGTCTTATTCAGATCAAACCACCAGATGGTCAGAAAGAAAAAAAAATCTGGGTACTTCAGGTCAACATTTCCAAAAGAAAAACATTCTGCGACAGGATTCAAAATCATCTTTAAACAAAATAATCCAATTTAGAAGAAAGTGAGGGGAGGAAATGGACAGACATTCCTGACAAGGCTAATAAGACCATAAAAATGAGGGGGTTGGGGAAGGACAACCAGTTAGTACAGAACATGGAGTTTGTAATGATTACGGAAGTCAAGCATGTGGAATGAGCAGAGAGATCTGTAGTCTCCAAACGACTCAACTATTATCCAAAAAGTCATGTTAGATGCAAAGGATTAGTTCTAAGGAAGTGACTGAGAACACCATGGTATTCAGACACGACGTCAGCCTAGGGATCTACCACAGAAAGTTGATGAAGTTGAGCTGGAGCAGACATTCATAAGCCTTTTCTACCATGACCCAAATAAGGAAACAGATTTGACATCACAGTGAAGGAACCTCATACAAAAATAAATGCATACACATATACTATAAAAGTAAAACCAAAATTTTCCCAAACAAATGCACTGTGATGTTTTCTATTCTTTCATTTTTTTAAACTTTTTATTTTATTTTATTTTATTTTATTTTATTTTATTTATTATTCATTCATTCATTCATTCATTCATTCATTCATTCATGAGAAGCACAGAGAGAGAGAAAGAGGCAGAGGGAGAAGCAGGATCCACGCAGGTAGCCCAACATGGGACTCGATCCTGGGTCTCCAGGATCACGCCCCGGGCTGAAGGCACTAAACCGCTAAGCCACCAGGGCTGCCATCTATTCTTTTTTTTAAATATTTTATTTTTTCACTTAGAGAGAGAGCATAAGCAGGGAGGAGGGGTAGAGGGAGAGGAAGAAGCAGACTCCCCACTGAGTAGGGAGCCTGACCCAGAACTTGATCCCAGGACCCTGAGATCATGATCTGAGCTGATGGCAGACTCTTAACCAACCAAGCCACCCAGATGCCCCCAATATTTTCTATTCTGTTCTATTTCTTCTTTTTTTTTAAAGTAGGCTCCATGATCTGTGTGAAGCCTAACCCAGAGTTCGAACTCACTACTATTGAGATCAAGACCTAAGCTGAGACCATGGCTAGACGCTTATGGACTGAGCCACCCAGGCACTGTATTCTTCTTTTTTAAATGCTTGTCATGAGCTATTAAACTGATTTCATGACCTGCTAATGGGTCTTGACCTACAATCTGAAAACACATCAGGAGAAAAGGCAGAGAGCAAGCTGGGGTGCAGTCCTGGCCCTGTACCCAGAATAAGAAGAGCTCGTGCACGTGTGTGGTCTGTTTGCTGCCTTGTGTGTCTCTTCCGAGAGAGAGAGAGAGAGAGAGAGAGAGAGACAGAGACAGTGAGAGAGAGAGAGAGAGAGAGAGAGAGAGAGAGAGAGAGAGAGAAGAGCCCTAGCACATGAAGCCCAGCTCTTACACACTACACTCCTGCTTACTAATTCATACTTCACCCTCCTTCACCACAAGCCCCTTGACAACAGAAGGCTGTCTGTCCTTTGTATATAAGTGTGACAAGGAAACTGAACACTAACTAACAGGAATTTGCTTCATCAACATTCATATCACAAAGCAAGAAGTCAAATTTGCTCTCTGGGTTTCCAAATAAGTCCCTGAGTGGATGGTTCAGGTACAAAATCAAATTCCGTATGGTGTTGAAATTCCTCAGAATCCTGGGCTGCTTTTAAACTGTCTTGTGTTTTTCCTTGAGTTTCTTTTGGTCTCTTTTATATACTATATGATTCAGTTATAAATTCTTTCCCCATGCTTTCTATTGTTTTCAAACATAAAATCCTGTCACTGAACAGCTCAGAAACAAAAATCATGAAATATTTTGCCTAGATTGAAATTCTTATAAATATTTTACACTTCGTGGGATTTCTTGTGGAATTTCCATCCACGAGTAGAAAAATGACCAATCATATTCAGACATTCAGCCTGAATTTTTTAAAAAAAAATCTATACAGAATTTGTGTTCAGGAGGCACAGCTCCAAGAGGGAAGGTAGAAAATATGGGTGTTGGCAGTTGTCCAAGAACACTGGCAAATATATCAGTGAATGAATCTAGAAGGGGCTTAAACAAGGAAAGTCTCAGCTTGAGAACACATTTTCATGAGTGTCAAAAATTAAGTGTATGTGAGCAGACACCATACCAGAGAGTCAATATGTACAACAATGTTGAGGAAAACATGCTTGGAACAATCTGGGATTTTAGCTCCTATGAATGGACTATTTATGAAAAGATCAAATCAGGTCCTCAAGGTAAGAATGTAGAGAACAAAAGCCTGGAAACATCATCTTTGAGCCCATGTTCTTATATAAAAGAAATTGCTATAAACTTTGCCATGATTTTCAATGCAAGTAAAAAGCTACAGAAGAGAATTAAGATGAAGTCAAACTCAATTTAAAGGTAATATTCACTGAGTATGTCCAAGGTCTGAGGAGGTTGGGGAGGCTGGGGGAGAAAGAGCAGGAGGGATGATAAGGAAGCAGGTGGAGAAGAAATGTCTGCATCTAATTAGAATGCACCAGAATGAAGCAAGCACCACCACAGAAGGTTAAACCAAAGACAAGGGTCTGACAAAGATTGCGTCTGAGGGGACAAGCCACCTAGTCCAGCTACACCTCACACGTGAGGTTCATTATGGGAAACAAAGGGCCTCGTGTGCATTCTTCCTTCAAATCCCCCCAAACTCAAACTGTATGTGGTTTTTCAGGCCTGGCTTCTTTCACTTGCCATGAGGTTTCTGAGGTTCCACCATGTTATAGCATGGATCAGCCCCTCATCTGGGTCCACAGTTTAGCTGGGTGCCATGGTCTGGACACACTATACTGTGTGTGCCCACTCACCAGTCACAGACTGCAGAGGACTTCCAATGCTTGGCTACTAGGAAGAAGACACCTATAAACATTAGTTCCCAAGTCTATGTGCAAACGTAGGCTCCTTTTCTCTTCAGTGATATCCAGGAGTTCCACTGAACTGCTGGATCATGTGCAAATCTGTGTTTAGCTTTATTATTTTTTAAAGATTTATTGATTTAAGAGAAAAAGAGAGGGTTGGGGGGAAGGGCAGATGGAAAGGGAGAGAGAGTCTGAAGTAGACTCCACACAGAGCATGGAGCCTGATGCGGGACTTGACCCCATGACCCCAAGATCATGACCTGAGCCAAAACCAAGAGTTAGTTGCTTCGTCAACTACACCACTCAGGTGCCCCAATTTGTGTTTAGCTTTTTAAGAAACTATCTGACCAGTCTGCAAAGTGGCTGCACCATTTTACATGCCCATCAGGAAAGCATGCATTCCCATATCCCATGTCTTCCCCAACACTTTCTTTGATCACAGCCATACTGCTGGTTGCAAAGTGGTACTCACTGTGGTTTGAATTTGTGAGTTTTTTTTTTAAGTATATATGTATGTATGTATGTATGTATGTATGTATTTAAGAGAACACAAGCAGGGGGAGTGGCAGGCAGAGGAGAGGGAGAAGCAGACTCCCAGCCAAGCAGGGATCCCAGGACTCCGAGATCCTGACCTGAGTTGAAGCAGAGGCTTCACCGACTGAGCCACCCAGGCACCCCGAATCTTCGTTTCTGCAATGACTAAGCAGTGTCCCTTCCTGGCCTACTGTGCTCCAGATTTATATCCTTAAGCACCTGCCTCCATCAACTCTCCCTTCACTGACTCTGTCCAGTCAGTGGATAAATATGTTTGGGTCCCTCCTACCTTAGAAACCAAACCAAAAACAGCCATCGTGTCTATAAAAGGTGATTTACACATAGATCTACATCTACATTTCCATGTATCATATTCATCACTTTCTAGCATTGGACTAATACAGACAACATCTAGTTTTTTCTAAAGAAATCCCAATGAAACTCCTGTTTCAGAGACAGGCATCCATTATTTTCAGCTGTGGTTTATTCCATGAGGATGATTTTCATGCAATCTAGTGTCCTAATTCAGTCTCAAACTTCCTTTAGATTCACCACTTTAAATGCTAGGAAATTACTCTTTATTTTTGGATTGAAAGCCACATGGGTGGGTATCCTTCGCAGTGAAGAACAGTGTCTATATCAGGAACACAAAGCAGAATTGAGTATCTGTATCTTCAGTTCAGTTTAATAATTAATCCTCAAATATATAATATTCAAGACGAGAGGCTTTTATTCAACAATGCTGGAGAACATTTGCAACAGATAATGAAAACAAAATACTCCCTCTAGAGATAAAGTATTTCTTCTTAAACCCCACCCACCAATGTTCTCCTACCGAGAATTTAAATACTCAAGTTACACATTCTACTGACTCTTCCTTCTGCCCAAACACTTTTAACGAAACCCTTTTCTGCCTCATCATGAACTCCAGTCCTCCATTTTCTCCTGATCTTCATGTTCAAATCCTGTTAAATGTTAAAAGATGCTTCTGGTATACAGAATAGTGAGATGGTCCACAAGATTCCTACCCCATGGGACACATGCCCTGTATAATTTCCTTGAGTGTGTGGGGCAGACTAACGAATACATGGCACATCGCTAACATGATTGGGCTATTCAACTGACTTTGAGTTAATCAAAAGGAGACTGTCTTGGGTGGGCCTGACCCAATCAGGTACTCTATTCAAAAGAAAGGTAAGCATCAAAGAGATGTGCTCCTTACTGCTTCAAGTCTCCTTTCAAATGGAGGAAGGATATGAGCACAGCCTCTGGGTGGAGGGAGTGATCCCCAACAAAAGCTAGCAAGAATATGGTGACTTCTGTCCTACAGACCCAAGGACATTAATTCCGCCAACAACCTGTAAGCTTGAACACAGAAGGTCACATGTGATCACAGCCACAGCTGACAACCTGTTTCAGCCCTGAGAGGCTCTGAGTAGACAGCCCAGCAAACCTGTGCCAACTACTGACCCAAAGAAATGATCCAGTAATGCATCTGTGTCATTTTAAGACACCATGTTGGTGGTCATTTGTTACAGAGCCATAAAAAAACTAATATGATAGTTTAAAAATAATATCCTTTCTGTGTATCTCTTCAAAAGAAGATAATTAGATAATGAATGTTAGCACCAGTGTTTTCATCAAAGGGTGGAAAAAACTAGAAGCCAACAAAGCATCAGGAGCATTTATTAAATAATTACAACTGAGCCTGACAACATTTTCCGAGTGTAGCCACACTAATCCTCTTAAAATTTTGGCATCAGGAATCACATGAATGCTATGGTACCTCGATCCTCCAGTGGGTTGCCAGCAAGGTTAATCGTGTGGAGTCCTGAGTTGGGATTATGTGCTAGAGCACTGGCCAGTTTTTGTGCAAAATCTCTGTAAGTAAACAAAACAGTGAGATTAAATAACACAAAAGGTAAAATTGCTCAAATAAAACACTGACAGCTAGAACAGCTGGAGTGAAATTTAAAAAAAGAAAACCTTTCTTTACAGTATTAGTCTACTTACCACATATTCATTAACACCCAATCTATTTCACACAACTATATATCCTCATTAGAGAATCCATAAAGCCACAGCCAAAATGTGGTTCATTTTGATTAGCCAAAATCTCATTCAAAAGCAAAAAGAAAATATATAAATGCCCCTTTAAAGACATTATTACAGAATGCTATTAATAGTATTACAGCTCTTCCATAACTAAAAAAAAAAAATCCTGAATTGAACCTGCTTTGCATGAAAATTGCAATAGGCTGTTCACTATATCTTAATTCTAATTTCATGCAATACTCACAAATGCAAAACTGATTGCCCTAATTATTGAGTTTAAAGGCTATGACTGCTAGCACTATGCTTTAACAAAAAATCAAAATCACTCTTTTAGGTATGTTGTACTTAAAATAACACACTAAGTGCTATGATTATGAAGCTATCAACCCTGCTCAGTTAGGAGCAGTAAAGTCTTTGTTCTAGCAGATTCAAATTCCACATAAGGCTTGGGCATTGACTACTGAATCACTACCAACTACCGAACAGGGTAAGTATGAATTTGGAAAGAGACAGAAACAGACCAAGGCAAAAGCAATGAAATCATGGGAAATATGTTGTTACCAGTATCATTAATGGTATTCATAAAAGCTAACTCATCGCATCTATAAGATGAAAGATACTTTTCTAAGCATTTTACATGTATTAATTTACTTATCCTAACAATCATAATTCTATAAAGTACATACTATTGCTTTCTCCATCTAAAAGATAAAGAGACTGAGGCACAGAAGTGAGGCAACTCACCCAAGACCATGAGGCATCTGGCCCACCCTCTTAACCACCACACCATGCTCCCTCAAGAACAAGTGACTGGATCACAGAAGATGTTATAAAATCCTTAACAGGTATCCATCCATCCCTTTTCTTTCTTTTTTTCTTTTTTTAGAAGGGAAAACACTGTATATGTGAGTGACCCAACTTTTCTTTTTTTTAACTATATATGAATTTTAGAAGAAATGGTGGAAAGATTTTAAGCCACATATTCATATATTCAGGAAAATACTCACGTTCTAAGCCCAGCATTTTCCAACACCAATTCCTCCAGCCGATTGGACCTACTCACCACTCTCAAGATCTGTTCACAGACATCAGTGGACTGTAAGAGAAGATATTTTTTGACCATGCCATAAGTCTAAAAGCAACCTCACTTTATTGTTTACAAATCCATGCAGATGTAAAGTTTTAATCAAATAAACCATTTATTCGTGTATTCATTCATTCAACAAAACCTGATCAAGCATCTACTACTATGTATCAGCACAATGAGGGTCCTGAGAATACAATGCCATGAAAGGCAAAAAGTCCCTGTTTTTAAGAGTATACCATTATACAGACAATTATGATGGAATGATTAAAAGCCCATTTTAGTAGTACTGTGGGCACTCACGGGCATATCCCAATCTTGGGAAAACCAAAAGGAATTGCCAAAGAAAGTGATCTCCAGCATGGAGAACAAAAGACTTAGTGATGGCAATGATGGTAACAATATTAGGTTTGTGATGACGATCCCTTCACTGAACTTTTGTCATGTGCTAGGGCCTGAGCCCTTCACTCCAATAAGCTGAGTATCAGAAAATGTTTTGAGATTATGTCTTGCAATCCCATCAAAGGAACAAGTATCAGTTCTCTTTAACGTTGGGTGAAAAACATGAAAAATTTCTATTCCTTTTGAAGACTGTAGAGTAAAATCTCAAACGCGATTCTTCATTTTAAAATATCAAATATTAAAAATACACACATATGTATTTTTGTGCTTAAATCTTCGTTAAGAGAAAAGCAGTAAGAGCAGCCCTCAAATCCTGTCATGACACTTCCTTTTATCCCAGGACATCCTAGGAAGCATCTGGGCACTTACATGCATTATTTTCCAGAACTGAAATGATTAGTTCCATGATTTCTTGCCTAAACATCTAAAGCAACTGAAAAGATCATGCCTGTGGGAGAGAATGATAGATGTGCAGCACCAATGGCCAGGACACATTCCTAAAATAGTTGGCACCATTTCCAAAAGTGGGATATGTACCACCTCCACAGAGCTCTCCTGTGCCCCATTTTGAAAATCATGACTGTTTTAATGAGCCAGGTAAACTGACTTGGTAGAGAAGCATTGTCCTCCCTGATCCCACAATCCCTGAGCTAATCTACTTCTCTTTCCTTGAATGACTCCCCTCTCCCACCTGTCAGTCTTACAAATGGTCCCCATGCCAGCAAACAACAAACGGAGGCTTCTATTGCCAGGTCTCCCTCTCATCATGGCTTCCTGTCTGTTCCCAAGAGTTCACCTGGTGCCCCACCATGCCTAGCTCCATCATCTCATCACTGACTGCAGATACTCTCCTTTTAGCTCATACAGTTTCCATAACTCACATCTCCACACTTGCTTGTTACTCAGCCTCTTTGGTAGTCGGTGATGATATAAGGACAACAGTTAATAGGGAATGCCTACAATATGTCAGGTACTGTGTTAGAATTTCTATACACATGATTTACTCATCTCAATAACCTGCAAATTAGCTATATTGCTATGTCCATTCATTCATTCATTCAACAAGTTAATCAAATACCTAATTATTAAACCAATTTTTATGGAATAGCTATTATGAGCCATGTACTGTGATATGCAGAGATGAGCTCCAATTAACTCTCGATAATAGGAAGCTGAGGTCCTAGAAAGTCAAGTAACTTACCTACAGTCACAGAGCCTTGTAATAGGAGCCAGAACCTGAAGACCCAGGTTTCTATTTCCAGGCCCACACTCTTTCCTATACCACACTGGCTTTTGATGGGCCCCAAATGAGTTCAGTCCATGCCCATACTCATAATACGTTAAGCTACTCATACCCGAGGTAAATTCAGAGAACCAGCAAACCTCAACCCTCCACTTTCTACAGATCCATGTCTTAATCAAAATCCTACCTCTTCACTATGAAAATCGTAAGGCCCCAGTTTCCATGACCTCTGAAAGTTGGAGGCTTGACCATAGAGTGACCAATAAAACAACCTCTAGATTATTTCCTGTCCTAAAATGAAGTGGTAGAAAGCTAACTTATGGGTAAGTGTCCATACGGCTGCTTTGAACTTGCAAAAAATCCCCAACAGAGCATCTTATTTCCACCAGTGAAATAGATCAAAAATTTGGTTCCCCCATACCTTATGAAAGCTAACATCTCACTTTTGATTTCATTTTGTTTACATATAAATCTGCCCCAAAACTCCTGTAGAAAATTAATGTAAATCTCAGAACTCAAGCAGACCAACCCTACCTGCTAACGTTTTCCCAAATTCGTAGGAAGGGAAGTTTTGTGGAGATGGAATGCAGGATAGAAACATAAAATCTGCTATTTGCAGCTGTACAAACGTAACTTTAATGGTTTTAGCCAACAGAATGAGTATATACAGAAGGCTCCGCTAAATGTGTCTTTCTGTTCATTATCTAAAATTGCCTGAAACAGCTGAAAACATGAGGAAGAACTTCTCTAAGGCATCTCACATTACAAACTTTGTAAAATGTATGCAGATCGCTTGCAGGAAAATATCTCAAGAAAAAAGCATGTACACAGTTCACCAGATTAGTAGAAAAACAAATGTTTTTTGATAATTATCAGGCTTTTGAAACTAAGCAGAAGTAAGCAACATTTGCAACATCTTCACTTACCAGTTTCAGATCCTTGGAAGATAGCTTTGTGAACCACTGATTATATTCCAGAGCAGCAATGATAGGTATTAGGTCCCTAGAAGCAGAAATAACAACATACATGAAAGCCCTCTTACCATAGCCATGCTGGCGCTTTATTTTCAATCTGTGACATCCAAGTTCACTGGTTAGTTGCTATTATTTACAATCACAACATCCAGCTAAAACTACTTCGACCACGAGGTAACAATGAAATTCTCTGGGACAGATCTTCAGTAATGATGATAGTAGAATTCCTAAAAGCTGAATTTATTTCCCTCTGGGGCCCATGATGTCTATATCCAAAGGAAGAGAGACTGATAGCAGCATTTGCTCAGAGAACCTCCTTGCTCTTGGAGAAACGTACTTCTCAGTCTATATTAACGAATCTGACTTCTTTAACCATCAAGAGTGTCGGTTTACCCTTGAACAACACAGATTTGAACTGCATGGATTTTTTTTTAATAATATAGTACTCTAAATGTATTTTCTCTTATGATTTCCTTAAAAACATTTTCTTTCCTCTAGCTTACTTTACTGTAAGAATGCAGTATGTCATACAAACAAAATGTGTGTTAAGTGTTTATGTTATTGGTGGGCTTCTGGTCAACACTAGGCTGTGAGTACTTAAGTTTTATGGGAGTCAAAGGCTGTATTTGGATTTTTGACTGTGTAAGGGGGATGGTTCGTTGCCCCAGCCTCCACTCTCCCACCATGGTTACAAGTCAACTGTATTCTCTAATTGAGGAGTTTATATTGTAGCAAGGACACCATTTAGCCTTGTGGATAATACATGACCCTGAATGGATTCCTGAGGCTTAGCAAGCATGTTACAACCCTTTGGTACTTTCTTGTGGTTTCTAGTACTTATTAAATACATGAGTTAGCCCAGGTGTATTTTTGTCTTATGCTTCACACAAACTCTTCAGCCGTTGAGTGCAGCTATTTGCATCAGAGACCTGCCTGCACTATTTTTCCAGCCTAATCTCCTATAACATGCCCCTAATTCATGCTCAAGCCAAAAGCAGATGATTTACTACTCATCAAACACATCATACAATTTCACAGTCAGAAATATCTTTTAGTGCTGTGTTTGGCTATGAAAATCCATGCATGCTTCTTTGTATGCATCACACATCCTCTCCTCTATGAGCCCCTGGGTCACCCCAGCCAGCGCCCTGTTTGCATCTCTATTTAGCATTAATTTTATTCTGTCTTGGATTACAGTTTGTATTCCATGTCTGCCCCTCACCATCCCAGCTTGTAAATTCTTTGAAAACCAAGTCTGCTTCAGTTTTCTGGCTTCAGTGAGACCATAATCAGTTTCATCTGCATGGCATGACACATAGCAAGTACTCAAACCATTACTGAAAATAGAAAAGAAAGGCAGAAGGTGGAAAGAGAGGTGAAATCCACATGATTTCATAGCTTCTGGGTACCAGGCCCTGTGGCAGGCAGGCTACACAGACCATCCGTCCAACCACACGTTTGGTTTCATCAGACATGCTTTAAAAAGGAGGAATGAGTCCCGCAGGTAGGGGGAAAAACAGTGCAAAGGAATTACTAGTCCCAGTCATGTGGTCTCATATGCCACCTGCTCTACTGAATAGCCTCTTCATTAATTCTGCTAGAGTTTTAGATTTCAGATTTAAAACCACGAATGGCAACTTCTTTCCACAGTGGTTTTATGGTCTTCACTTCTTTCAGCATTCCCCTCTGGTTACGTGCGAGTTAGTGCCTGTCATTCTCTCTGGTACCTGGTGACAGGGTTTAGCTTCTCGGAGGGCAAGTACACACTTTGTCCAAGAGTGCTCTCCTGGACTTCCTCACCCAGGAACTCTAGCAAATCACTCTCATCTTACCTCCTTTTGTGGATTTAATGTCAAGTAGCAACTACACTTGAGAACCTCTTTATTTTGTGTTCTAGTCTGTCACTTGATTTGAAGTACAGCTGGCTTTTGTCATAATGAAGTCATTTTCAGGCAGTGAAGAGCACATCATTAATAGAACCAGGTTTTACACTGACACAGGAGGTAGGGTGGCATCATCTTTCCATATGAATCGCAAAAACCCTGAAAAGGCAGAGCAAACTCCACAACTAAAGGTAGAGAATCTAAGAGAAGAAATGGTCAACAGAGCAAGGAATGGCTTAGTCAAGAATTTTTAGATCTGACACCAAAAGCATGATCGAAAAAGGAAAAAATTGATAAATCGGACTTTACCAAAATCAAAAATCTTTGCTCTGCGAAAGTACTGGCAAATCACATTTTTGACAAAGGACTTGTATCAGAATGTATAAAGAACTCTTGGAAGTCAGTAATAAGAACCCATTTAAAAAAAAAAAAAAAGCAAAAAATCTAAAGAAGATACTTCATCCAAAAAGATATATCAATGGCAAAGAAGTACATAAAAAGATGTTTGAAGTTATTAGCCATTAAAGAAATGCAGTTTAAAGCCAAAACGAGATGCTACTACAAATGTATTGAATTGCTAAAACTAAAAAAAAAAAAAAAAAAAAAACATCAACGGCTGGCAAGGAAACCCTCAGACATTGCTGATGGGAATGCAAATGGCACAGTCGATGTGGAAATAGTCTGACAGTGTCTAGGTTTAACATACACTTACCATAAGATCTAGCAATCTCAATCCTACATAGTAAACCAAGAGAAATAAAAACTTGTCCTTGGGATCCCTGGGTGGCGCAGCGGTTTGGCGCCTGCCTTTGGCCCAGGGCGCGATCCTGGAGACCCGGGATCGAATCCCACATCGGGCTCCCGGTGCATGGAGCCTGCTTCTCCCTCTGCCTGTGTCTCTGCCTCTCTCTCTCTCTCTCTCTCTCTCTCTCTCTCTCTCTGTGTGTGTGTGTGACTATCATAAATAAATAAATAAAAAATTTAAAAAAAAAACTTGTCCTTATGCAGAAACATATATATTATTGTTTATAACGGCTGTATTCCTCATTGTCCAATGCTGGAGACAACACAGATATCTTCCACTGATGCTGTGGGACTTCCAAGGCGAGGATAGAAAAGGCAATAATATGGCTTCTGCTCAGTTTCCTCTCTTGACATGTTCACCCACGGACTCCAGCTGCCTTGCTCTGAGAAAGTCCAGGCCACATAGAAAGACCACGTGGAAGGGTCCCTGATGACAGCTAATCATCGAATCTGTTACTCTCAGAACATCCAAGCCACCAGGCCAGTGAATGAAGAAGCCCCTTCAAGATGGTTCCAGAGCCAGCCCACCATCTGACTATCTGCTTGAAAGAGCCCCAGCAAGAACCACCTAGCAGAGCCCAATCAAGCCCAGAACCATGACAGATAATTAAAAGTGATTGTTCATGCTGCACACCATTAAGTCTGGAGTGGTCTGCATATAGTAGCTAATCTAAACACTCAATATTTAAGAAAAAAGACTTGAAAGTTGTATTATAGAAACATGACTGTAGGCAGGGCAACCATAAAAAGCTTTTAGAGAAATGTTTCAGCAGATTAACAATTTCAGCAATGTAGGTAGGATGTATCAGAGGAAGATGACAATTTCCACTATACAGACAAGATGTATCCAAGATATGGGAGAAGCCTGAGGCAGAAAGTAGATTTCTGGAACAAGAGCCAAGGCAAACTAAATAATTTTTTCCTAAACTGATTAAACTGATTCCTAAACTAATACAACCCTGGTTGAAATATGCATACTATTATGATGAAATCATAAACACAAAGACTGTTAGAGTAGTTATTACAACCAGGTAGGGTAGGGGTGCAGGGGGAAATGAAATGAAAACCCATTCATGTACATCTTCTTAGGAGAGGCAATAGCCTATTTTTTTACCTAAGTGGCAGGCATAGTGGTTCAGTTTACCCTTATTTGCATTCTGATACAAAACTGTATGCTTTTCTTGACATAAACAACTATAAGAATGGCCTTACCAGTGTCTCAAGATACTCATTAAGCTAACCCAAATAGTTAACTCCATCAACTGTAGAATGGATAAACTGTGGCATGTTCACACATTAGAATGTAAAACAGAAACAAAAGTAAATAAACCACAGCTACATACAACAATGTGTAAAACATCAATTTCTCAGGTCTGAAATATCTCTCAACCTGGCTGCACTGTGCAGAGAATGGGGAGCTTTAAAAGTCTGAGAAGCAAGCATTCAGGGAGCACTTTAGCAAACACTTGGAGAAAAGTCAGTCTGAACCAGGTGACATTTGGGATTCCTCGAATCTGTTACTCTCAGAACATCCAAGCCACCAGGCCAGTCACAATACAGAGGCCAAGGTTCCAGGAGATGCCATTTAAATACAACAATCATCAATCATGATCAGAACCAGTGAATCTCATCGCAACAGAAAAAAAATACACACACACAAAAAAAACAAACAACAACAACAAAAGAAAGAAACACAAGACCATACGTCAATAATTTCATTCCTGAGAGTTCATTTTCCTGGGTGGCTTACTTAGAACTCAGTGATAAGTGAGCAAAATAAGCAAACCTAGGATAAATACCCAATTTGGCATTCACGCGGACCTCCCAACAGCTGCGCCAATACCATCTCACTGCAGAAAGCTCCCTGGATTTCCCTGGTTGGGTCTGTGTCAATCAGAACAAACTCTTTCTCTTAGTGTTTTCACGAAGTACCACTAGCGTTATAGTATATAATGTAGAAAGGTTTCCAAACACCAATGCTTGTCATCATGACGGTCCATGGCATTTATTGTGTATCCCACTGTGTTTTGCTTTGATCTCTTAAAAGGCTCTTAATTATCACTTGACTTTCCATCTGAAGAGCAATGTCATCCATGAAGAGCCACAGTTCAGGGAACCCTCTCTTGAGTCCTGGCCACATGGCAACATAGTATTCTCTTGCCATTTCCATGGGACACTTCTACCATTTCCTTAAAATGAGAGCAAAAACATTTTAAGACTCCAAATCCTGAGAAGATCCAGTGTTAATATCCTCTAGCAGAATCTTTTCTTACACTGTATTGAAAGAGATGACACAGTTTATATTCCCTAACCTCTTTCTGGATATAAATGGATGATAGAGTTGTCCCTTGTTGTTAATCCAGCCATGGGTTGGAGTTTGCAATATAAGTTGAGATCCTTATTTCTCATTTCAGTTGGCAACTCTGAATGATCCAAACCTTCCCTTAAAACTCAAAAGAACCAAGTTTTTCACCTCTACTTTTTCAGAAGAAAATGTCATCATAACGTTAATACAAGGTAAGAGCAGCATCAAGGAAAAGACGATGAACTAGCTTCTGGAAACACAAACTGTTACGTCACATAGGGATTTTGTATCTCTAGCTCTTTTTCTTTTAACTAAGAAAACTGGCAACTTGTTATAGCTGTTCATTTTTAAAGGAGGCAAGTCTTTTAGGATATAAAAGTAGCAAGCAAAGGCACTTGGGTGGCTCAGTCAGTTAGCATCTGTTGATTTCAGCTCAGGTCATGATCTCTAGGATCCTGGGATCGAGCCTGTATCAGGCTCCATGGGGAGTTTGCTTGAGATTCTCTCTCTCCCTCCCCCTCCCCCTGCTTGCTTGCTCTCTCTCCAAAATAAATAAATAAAATCTGTTTTTTTAAAAAAGTAGCAAGCATTTATTTAAACCACAACATTTATTTGTATCAAGCATAAAATGTTTAGATATATTAATCCCTATAGTCTTCACAATAACTCCAAGAGGGAGGCACTATAATTTTTAAATAGATACTGTGAAATACTTCAAAAAGGTGTAAAAGAATAAAAATAATTGACAGATTTGAAGGATGTCTAATGAGCCCCATAAACTACAATGTGGAAAAAGCACAAAGGTAAAAGCACAATAATCCAGTGAACAACATGTTAATTATCTGTAGTATATCCACACACCACAGTAGTAAAGATTTACCCCTAATAAATCTAACAAACACTCAGAGGTTCAAAGGAGGTATTTCATGCAAGAACACAGTCTTGCCACTCTGCACACTTTCTGTACACATACAATGGAATATGCGCTCTTGTGGAAAGGATGGTAAACTCCAAACCAAAGCAGTATCTTCCTGACATATACATTTGAGAGCCTTTCTGGGTACAATTTAGACTTTTCTCCTTCACATCGAGTTTGAAAATTGAAGTGGGGTGCTTTAAAAAGTCTCAAATATTATGGATTCGCTATTCCTTCCTGCTATCCTAATTTATATTGCGATTTAATTATGTTAAATATAAATATATATTATATATATTATATATATGTTATATTATATATATAATAATATAATATATATAGTTTTTTTTTTTTTTTTTTTTTACACCATACTTGGTTTGCAGACATGAACTTCCCAGCTTCTCTGGGCTTCTGGCTTTTTTTTTTTTTTTTTTTTTTTTAATGGTATCAGCCAGCTTCCTTTCCCTCACTCCAGGGCTACAGGCTCTCTCCCTGAACAGAAGACTTCAGGTCACCTTTTTCTATTTCACATTGGCTCAGCCTTCTTTGACTCTTCTTGCTAGGGTCACTTGTCACCACAGACTGTTCTCTGGTTAACTTTCCCTTGTCTTGGTTCCCTGTAGGAACCTGTCAATGGTTTCTGGTATGTGTGAATTTACAAGAATATTTTTGTTTTGATCATGGTAATAGGAGTTTATACATGTGCCCAAACTCAAGGTATAACAAGCATGTGTAGTTTTTACGTAAGATACACCTGAGGATATATAATATAAATATTATATTTATATTTGTCCTATTATTAAATGATTAGCTGGACGACTCACCAGCTCTGTAAGGTACATGACAATCTGAAACACTTCACAGATGATGACATGACCAGAATCCTAAATAGATGATCTCTAAATTTTTTGATCATTCACTCTTAACTGAAAAATATTTTGAACACAAACCTCCACAAAATCTGTTTATCTATAAATTATATACATGTGCTACTATCTCAATATATTATGTTCAGTGTAAATCACACACACACACAAATAAAACAGATGTAAAATAAACATAAAACAAGTTCTACTCAGGGTGCTTGGGTGGCTCAGTTGGTTAAGTATCTGCCTTTGGCTCAGGTCATCATCTCAGGGTCCTAAGATCCAGCCCCCCCCCTGGCATTGTCAGGCTCCCAGCTCAGTGGGAAGTCTGCTTCTCCCTCTCCCTCAGCCCCTCCCCCTGCCTGTGCTCTCTCTTATTCTCTCAAATAATAAAATCTTAAAAAAGAAAGAAAGAAAGAAAGAAAGAAAGAAAGAAAGAAAGAAAGAAAGAAAGAAAGAAAAGAAAAGAAAAGAAAAGAAAAGAAAAGAAAAGAAAAGAAAAGGAAAATCAAGTTATACTATTTTCTTCATGTTCCCCAAAATATCATCAACTCTTACATCAGAGTCCACCTGACCTAGGCTGGAAACCACTGTTTACACAACTGTTCACAGACACTTTAGGATGGAAAGCAGAAACCGGTGCTCTTCACACCTGATTCCACACTCCAAACAGTACTTCTTCCTTTGGCAATGGAGTGGGCTTAGAGAAACAGAGCCGAGATCAGGAAAGAACTACACTAACACCCTCGAGACAGCATTGACCAACATTAACCCACACTTGAAACTCTTTTCCTTAAAGTGTCCGGCTCAGGAACGTCACTGAGTAAGAAATATGAAAACACGAAAATATGAGTCTGAAGGGAATGAGCTGCTGCTCCCTGAGCTCTCATAAGCCAAGTTTAAATTCAGTGATCCATGTTGTTGAGTCTTTAGAGGATTGATGAGACTAGCTCCTCTTACATCTCCTGGGCACAAGAAAAATCTATGTATATAAAGCTATATATTCTCTTAGACTCAGCTCCACCACCTCTACACCCTCATCTCTCCCCGCCACTCCAAATTACAGTATAATTACACTTGTAACACACAGGCTCACAGGCCTTTGAGAGACCCCATCATAAAGTTAAGATGATCTGTTGAATTAGCAGTCCTCCCTGTTACCAGACCTGCAACGTTAACATGGATGCCACATGCATGACCCAATCCTCCCAACTTGGATAATCTGAGAAAAATGGTACTTAGAAATCCCCAGATACAAAAGATAATGGCTTGGAGTGAGTGAAATGAAAGAAACACTCAGAATTTATAGGAATCCAGAGAGGATTCAGACACGAATTGTGAATTCAGACACGAAGCCCCGCATTGGGCTCTGCATTCCGTGTGGAGTCTGCTTGAGATTCTCTCTCTGCTCACATTCTTGCTCTCACTCACTCTCAAAATAAATAAATAAATAAAAATCTCTTTTAAAAAATAAAAGACAATCCTAGAGTACCTGGCTGGCTCAGTCAATAGAACATGCGACTCTTGATCTCAGGATTGTGAGTTCAAACCCTACATTCATGTAGAGATTACTTAAAATCTTGAGGCACCCAGGTGGCTCAGTCAGTTCAACATCTGCCTTCAGGCTCAGGTCATAATCCCAGGGTCCTGGGACCAAGCGCTGTGTTCAGCTCCCTCCTCAGTGGGGAGTCTGCTTCTCCCTCTCCCTCTACCCCACCCTGTCACTCACGCTAACTCCCCCAGTGCTGACTCTCTTACTTTAAAAAAGTAAAATAAAATCCCCTCAACCTCCCAGAATAATGATCTCTTCCTCTAGAGCAGCTCAGTGTCCCTTGAAAATCCTTTATTCTGAACCACTAGTTTGATTCAAGAGCATCACATTAGACAGCATGTACAAGACAGACATAGCCCAGCCTTCATGGAACTTCCATTCCAGGATCACAGTGGTTTTAGGGACCCTTAAGGAAGGATGTTTCTAACTCTGATGACTAAATACAAGATAAAGCTTTGAATGGGCCAATTAGGAATTATGTTCACATAGAGATACACAGGAGCCAGGGGCTACAGTGGGAAAATCCATCAATGCATGTGACAAGTATTGCCCTATTTGCTAACGAACTCTAGCTCCACATATGGCCCATCTAATCTCTCCTTTTGTACCTCCAATGTGTCTAATTCCTCTATTCTCTTTTCCATAATTCACACCCAAATGAGAAAATAACCAACATTTTTGTAAAACCTCTCAAATCCGGAGAACAACCCAAGTCACACTGAGATTGTGCCACTTTGAATCCTTCCAAATGACCATGCCATTGAAGGCCAGACTGTTCCTTCATGGAACATGCTTATACTTCTAATAAACAGAAATGTTCTTCCAATATACTTTGTTGTAATTTGATTGGCAAAATACTATTAATACAGGCCATCTTATAGGACTGACAGTAACCTCTTTATATAGAAGATGGCGCTAATTTGAACAGGAAGAATCATGGGGAAAAAATTACCTCCTCAAGAAAGGGAGGATAAACTTCGAAGATCAGGGAGAGAGAGTTCTGAAAAAAGTCAAAGTATGTAGGCATTAGTAGGAAAGAGGACATCTAGAGAAACAATCCCAATCCCCACTGTTAATAAGCCCACTGCAATTGAAAAAAGAAAAAAGAACAAATTTCGAGAACTCCTTAATTTTTTCATAATTATTATATACCAAATACTACAATAGTAATAGTCTTATATAGTATAAAACGAAGAAATTTTAAAATGAGTCAACAATAAACATAAATAGAAGCTCTATTTTTTTTTTTTTTTTTTTTTTTGCAGCTCATCTTACATTTTTCCTTGGGTACATACATCCTGCATGAGAGGCCACTGATCTAGAGCAAGCAAGAGTCAGCAAACCACAGCTCACGGTGTATATTTTTGTAAATAAAGTTTATTCCAAAAAAAATAAATAAAGTTTATTCCAACACAATCACATTCATCCAATCACATGCTGTGTAGAGTTGCTTTCGATTTATAACAACAGCAGTACATAATTGCAACAGTGACCATCTGCTCCATAAAGCCTAAAAAACTTACTATCCTATCTGGCGCTTTACAGAAAAAGTGTTCCACCTTTTAATCTAAAGTATCAGTAATGAAAAACATCCTTCTAGCCCTTAACCAAGTAAAAAAGTAGATGATTTATGAATACAGCATTTACTGACAAACTGAAAATTCTCCAGCTAAGGAATTAGGAAAAATCTGTACAAAAACTCTAAGTTTTTCTTTTTTTAAGATTTTATTTATTTATTCATGAGAGACACAGAAAGAGAGGCAGAGACACAGGCAGAGGGAGAAGCAGACTCCCCGTTGGGGGAGCCCGATGTGGGACTTGATCCCAGGATGCCAGGATCATGCCCTAAGCCAAAGGCAGACGATCAACCACTGAGTCACCCAGGCATCCCTGAAAATTCGGGGTTTTGACAAAGTAACTCAGTTGTGGATAGGATTCTACCTATTGGGGATCCCTGGGTGGCTTAGCGGTTTAGTGCCTACCTTTGGCCCAGGGCGTGATCCTGGAGTTCCAGGATCGAGTCCCACGTCAGGCTTCCTGCATGGAGCCTGTTTCTCCCTCTGCCTGTGTCTCTGCCTCTCTGTGTCTCTCATGAATAAATAAATAAAATCTTAAAAAAAAAAAGAAAGAAAAAAAAAGATTCTACCTATTTCTACATATTTCAAGTAACTGTATTTATTAGTAGCTTCCCTAGATACAGTTTCTCTCTGCTGATAGATTAATCACCAAATTAAGTACAGGGGATCAGCTGGAAAATTTAGCACTGCCACTGTGAATAACCTATTAATGGTGTAAAAATCGTTAAGGAGGTAACAAAGAAAGTGAGAGACACACCTCAAGTTGCCCCACACAGTGTCACCACTCTGCTCACGGTCTGTGTACCCCTCGGAAACCCTGAGATGCTCTTCTTCCTCTCCTCTGCCTGTCGCTCCCCCTACTTGTATGCTCTCGCTCTCTCTCTCTCTCTAATAAATAAATAAATAAAATCTTAAAAAAAAAAACTCTTCCCTTTTCTAACTACGTATCTGCTTAAATCTGGATTTTCTTAATTTACTTCAATCATTGCCACGTATCACAACAGAGTGAGTGCAGAAGCAGACACTGAATCTGGCAGCCTTCTATTAATTCAGAAGTTAAAGAGATCAGCAAAAAGGTAAACTAATGCACTCTTCTGGCTGACTTCTTTTGCGTGTTGGAAAATATTTTTCATAAAAATGGTACCTGTATGTATTAGCACATAATAGGTTCATTAACATTTTTAAATGAATTAATAAATATTTTTAATTTTCATTTTAATTTCTAATATGTTGAGTACCAAAAGATTCAACCCACACAAACAAAAGCTCAACCGTTTTCAAGAACTGTAAAAGGATCCCAGGACCAGACATTGTGATCTGATACAGCAGGACTACCCACTCTTCTTATTCTATGTGCAATTTTCTTTTTTTTTTTTTAAGAGATTTTTTTTCCCAAATATTTTATTTATTTATTCATGAGACAGAGAGAGAGAGAGAGAGAGAGAGAGAGAGAGGCAGAGACACAGGCAGAGGGAGAAGCAGGCTCCATGCACTGGGAGCCCGATGTGGGACTCGAACCCAGGTCTCCAGGATCAAGCCCTGGGCTGAAGGCGGCACTAAACTGCTGAGCCATCCGGGCTGCCCTACATACAATTTTCTATTTTGATCATTAAAAACCCCCAGAGCAATTTTTTTCTCTGTTTCTCAGTTCACTTTTTCATGAGCGACAGAGGAAACACAGGCAATTACTGTCTGCAATTCCAGCTGTCCAAATGGCAAAAAAAGGTACAGCCAGAATCCCAGGATCCTCTCTCTCAAGTCCAAACAGGGAGGGAAGGTTCCTCAGGCTGAGGTTCACTGGGAACAGCTAATACCTGTCACTTAAAATAAGTAGCAGCACAACCAGGGTGGTGGAGATGGGGATACACAGGATAAACTACCAGCAAACACACTGGGGTACTGCACAACTACATCAGGAAGCAAAAGAACTTCACAGATTGAATGAAAAGCCTTCTTTGGGGCCTGATCACACTAGTCACAGCCTTAAATGCATGACAGTCAAGATCTTAAAACCTACCAGTCTCTTAAATAGTGTGCAACACGGTTCACAGTTTCACTATCATTATCACAAGGCAGATATTGGCACACTGACTTCCACCAGCATATAAACATATAATACCCTAGCAATCCCCAATTCATGAAGAAATTAGAAACTAAAAGTCATTTCTTAGAACTGCAACATAAAATTTTCTCCTAGAAGAATGTTCTAATGGCAATTAGGAAAATAATACTATATCATATATACAGGGCAGATGATCAAATAGACTTGTGGACTGGTACAAGGGCTTAAGAACTATATTGTTTCCAGAGTTTCTAACTACAAATTCTGGATTTGATGTATACACATGCACTTCATTCCCAAATGAACATATCTGAAACTATTACTTGAAAGGCCAAATTCAGACAGTCTTAGATTCTCCTGATTTCCCTTCTAACAAGGTTTTCTGGAGATCACATTATGTCCATAAGCACCAACAGAGAAGTAAGGTTCTAAAAGCAGAATTAGCTATAAAAGGAAGGAAAGATGGAAGTAGCCTACCTGTGGTCAAGATGACTGAAGTCTTGTAAATTCAATTCCCTGGTGTCTTGTGTCAGATAAATTGTATCCACATCCTGTCAGAAATATAATTCAATCATGTGAATAGTCCACATAGATGATCAGAGAAGAGGAATACAAAGAGAATTAGATAATGATACAGATTTTTCACATTTTCTGAGAAAGGAAGATTTAAGCAAAAAATGAACGGTGGGGGAGGGGGAGAGAAAGACAGAAAGAAAGAAAGAAAGAAAGAAAGAAAGAAAGAAAGAAAGAAAGAAAGAAAGAAAGACAGTCAAACATTGGAATATTCTCCAGGAGTGTGTGTGTGTGCACGCACACACGTCTGCACACAGATACACTTACCCATTGTACTTCTTCTCTGTATGAAAATCCAAGCCAGTCACAAACACAGGCATACATCTGAGAAAATCCACCTGAAACACAGGACAGAAATGTGACAGGTTTTCAACTAACTGATTTATCTTAAGTTAAAATTTAAAAGTTGAAATATGGCCGATGTTGACAATGCTGATTATTCTTTCTGTTTGGGAAGACAGCAAAGGCTCCCCCCCACCCCCCCGTTCTATAGTAAGTACATAGCAGCACGCAATACAGCTTAAATATAGGACTTTTGTCCACCAAGCTAAAGTCTGTGCGGTACTAATTATACCTTAAAACTAATTGTACCTTTACAGTAGCATACTAGGAATAGACGTAACTTCCTGGCAGGGGGACATCTATGGAGCCATTTCTAATTTGGTTTTAAAATGCATGCTCACCACAGGGGCCTTGCTCGGCCACAGTCTGGCTGTCCCACAGAGCCTGGAGACTGGCCAGTCGCTCAGATGGCTCCATGGAGACTTTTTTCATGATTCGCCTATAAGATCAACAGTAACAATAAATTTCAAAAATTCAGTTTTTTGCACAGCACACAGAAATCTATTTGGTGATATGCCTTTTTTATTTTTTTGTTTTTTGATATGCCTTTTTTAAAATCAAAGATGGGCACCACTTCAATTTTGGTAAACATAATTCCATTTTTTGAGTACTAAGAAGCTGGAAATCTACAGGAACTTAATAATAAACTTCTTTATTTAGCTCCCTTTTGTAAGCGTAGGGTATTACCCAGCAATGTAAATCATCTCTATGTTATTTACTTGTTTTGTAACATTTGATTGTATTAGAATAGTTAGAAAACAGTGTGTTCTATTTAATTATTAGATTATGTGTATACTAAATATAAATCATTAACTTTCCAAAAATTAAAATATAAATCTCCTCTTTCCATAATACCCCATTTGAATGTCCATCATGGGAGAGTATGCTCCTTTTACTACCTCTTTCCCTCCTATGACCACAGCTCCTCTGGGCTGGGGAGCACACCCAGCCCCCATTCTCATGCAGAGCTAACAGAGTCCTGCCCGCACATGGAGAAGCAGGACAGGTTAGTGGTTACAAGCACAGCCAACCACGTCCAAAATTTCATTATTCATAGAACTAGCAAAGTAGGAGGACCTACCGTAATTGTGAAAAAGAAAGAAATTAATACCTATGAAGTGATTAAAACAATCTCTGATGCCTGGTAAAGTCAGATGTTAGCCGATGCTCTCATAGGTACACCACACAATCATCATGTAATGAGCAACTTATGAATCCATTAATTCACCCCCAAATTTTTATTAAACATCTACAAGTGCGGCAAGAGCAGCTACCAGGTACTAAGCATACAGCAGTGAACAAAATAGGTATTGTCCCTGTGTCCCCAGTGAGCAGTCTAGCATGAGAACCAGACAAATAAGTAGGCAGCATAAAAGGAAAAGTCTTAATACAGGAGAAGCATGGGGTAGGGGGACAGCAGAGAGGACACTAATTCTCTGGTAGGAGAGCAATGGAGGAGTAGGGAGTTTGGGAACGGTCTTCAGTACATCACCCAGCTATGCTAAACCCTGAAGAGGAAGACAGACTTAATCTGGGGTGAGGGTAAGGGGGGAGACCAGGAGCCAGGGAAGGTGTTCCAGATAAAGGGATGGCAATTTCATGGAGGTGAGAAGGCTTGTGATCACTTCCAGAAACGACACATAGTTCAAAGTGGCCAGTAAATGCCATGTGACAGGGAAGGGGAAACAGAGTCCAGGGAACTAAAGAGGAACCAGGTTACAGGCTCCAAGGTGAAATTACACAGTTTGGATCTTATTCTCAGGGCAATGAAGAGCCACGGAAAGCCTGCAGGTGCACAAGACAGACAGGTACTGGAGAGGACTATCTGGAAGGCGAGGATGGGGAGGCAGACATTGGAAACAGATAAGTAACTTGGAATTAAACAGAAGCCCACAGGACTGGTAAGAGCCCCATGAGAGTGAAGGTCATGAGCTTCTGGTGGCCCCACGTGGACCAGCTGGGGGACTCTATCCTGTCACTCTCTGCAGCCCAGACCTGTGGCCAAAGGGGGCAGCTGGTGCGCGTGGTGGGGCCACAAGCTCTCCAGGCAGGCGAGCCAGAAGAACAGCGGGACAGACGGACCTGAGGGTACTGCCAGCGCCCAGCTGGAGGGTCGGACACAGCAGGCTGGGCGCTTGGGAAAGGAGGAGGGAAGCCAAGGGATGGAGGGTTGGGAGGCCCTGAAAAGATCCAAGCACTGCTCCTTCCAGGGAGAGAAAAGTGGAAGGGCTGTGGTCAGAGCAAGATGAGCAAATTGTGATGTCACCCAAGAAGATGCTGTTCCATGAGGTGCCGGGGTCTGGGAGCAGCCCTCAAAGTAGGGGGTAGAGGAGGTCATATAGACTTCGAGGAAGGGTAACAGAGGGTCAGAGGCACCCGTGATCACAGGGGGACCTGGGTGCAAAGTTGGCGGAGTTAAGATCCTGTTATATCGAAAATATTTTCATCTTCCTTTAATGATTTAAAAACACTTTTGCTACATATAATGTTCTCAAGTCATCATGATGAATCTCAATCCCCATGTAGAGTATTGGCAGGCAATGTTTCCAGGTAGCTCCGTTTTCTCACTGGACAGATGCCAGATAAGATGTGCTTGTTCTATGCTTAAACGAAACCTCAAATACATAACAAAGTGTTTAAATACTAATGTTCTACTAGCACTGAAAATATTTCTACTTTGCAATTTTTATGATGGAAGCATAATCACGTACAACCAACAGATGTCAATTGTCACGAGTTCCTTCAAATTCTTAGATAAATGCATGAGGTCTGCAAATGCAGCACGATTTTTCTGTTTCACCTGAAACTACCTATGATTAAGCCCCATTATCCTAAAAGTTCTCAATTTGGGAGTAACCATGGGTTTAAGAAGACATTCACACTGAAAGGGATATTACAGAATCTAGCCATTTGGAATGGCTCATCTAGGTTCAACACTACCCTTCTAGAACTGTAGTGGCATTATTTTCTGGCTACAAGACATGCAACGAGAGACCAGAGCGGTCAGAAGCTGCCCCAAGCGCTGACACAGCTAGATTAAGTGAACTTTGGATGCACTGAAGGACATTGGGGTCGGACTTCATCTGAGCTCACATTTGTGTTCTATGATTCTTGCTTCATTTCAGCAGGACTGCACGGCATGCTGTTTCAATGACACACAGCATGAAGTGAAGTTAGTCAAAAGCAGGAAGAAAATAAGGCAAAAATCTTTGGCAGGAAGCTAGTGGAATCAAGTATAGGAAGGTGGCAGTCTAGGATTATAGGGACTCCTCAGGGCTGAGTCAGAAACTAAAGCCTCAATTTTGCTCCCAAAACAACACCAGACATTCCTGTTCAGGGGTAAGGACAAGTCAGCTGCAGAGCGAGAGAAGCAGCAGCCAGTATAGACGTGTGTGCAGCTGCTGCCCCTTGACCTCCAAAACCCCTCTTGGAAGTTATCAGTCTGAGCTTTCCCAAGCAGCCCTGCTCTGTGACAGTTCTCCTCTTGCCTTTGCCAGGAACTAGGACAAACTTAGATTTCAGGAACTGAAGACGTCTCATGAAACAGGTGCACTTATTTCCGTAAGAGATAAAGTTAGAAGAACTAAACTTCCAGAAGGTGGGAAGCGTTCACGTGCTCTAACACATGCTCAGAAACAATAAATGGGTTAGAGGGGAGATCCCACCGCTGATCCCCATTGTTTTCTGCCTGTAGCTAAACAGTGGCAAGAAGTCCACGTGCGCACCCACAGGGCACAGCTCATACATACACAGGGGGAGAGAGTGTCATGCAGACAGACAGACGCCAAGGATTTGCTGTCAGAATACATGTCATGACAGGTTAACCAAAATCCTAGCGAACAGACAAAGCCCACGGCTCACTCGCAGGCACTACTGCATAGATGGATCAAGCACATCTGCATCACATGAGTCTAATTTACAAAAAGGCCCAGGAAGACAGCGAACCAGATGACCAGCATGCCAGCTCTCTGTGCAAATCTTGGGCTTAAATTGTTGACCCGGAAAAGCTGTAAATTCTTTTAATCCACTTAATTGCTTTATTTAAAATTCAATTTCAAAGCTCCTACGCAATAAGGAAGTTTTCTCCAGAACCACACAGGTTTTACTGACGGGAACCACACCCCAACTAAATGCTGCCTCCACTTTAGACAATTGAACAGACTATAAGCACCCTTCTTTTGTTTTTACAGAAACTCCTATTTTTTTTCTTCACAATAACCTCACCTACCTACCTCAATTGGCTTTGACTTCCTATACCGGGATCTGCAATACCATTTTTATTATGGTATCAAAGAAAGCTTGTCCTAATACGCGGACACTAATACTCAGGCAACTTTCAAATGTGTCACATGTATGACAGAAGAATTCAGCCTGCGGAAATCCTAAGGGAAAAAAAATCATGTTAGAAGGCTACCATTCTGTCCCCCAAAAAGGATGCTATTAGGTATATTTAACAACAACAATAAAATCAGAGAAATGCATTCAGCTTCTGTGAAAACATATAATAAAAAATATATATATCAAACTTCAAAGAAGCTCCCTACAAACACCACCAATGTCCTTTTGGATGGTACAGGCTTTCCTCTGGGGCCATTGGGTAACTGACCACAACAACCTGTACTACAGATAAAACTTCTGGAATACTGCCAAAGCAGTTTAGCTAATTTAAGCCTTACCTGCATTAACAGCATTATTCCCATTTTACAGATGAGGACACTGAGGCATGGAGAAGTGAGTTAACTTGCCTAGGATCTCAACCCCACTAAAGTATCCTGACAACCTTACACCTTGCAGCTGTACCTCAAGGCTCTCCCCATACCTGTTCATAATGCAAAACCAAGGACTGTTTCTTCCTGAAGCAGAACTAACATTTTACTCTAACGTTCAAAAGCCTTTTCATTAGCTCCCCAGTACCCATCCTTGAGGCGTTTGCTCACAGTGACATCTGCAGGCTCCCAATTCCAGCTACATTAGGCAGGCAGCTGTCTCCCACAGGCACCTGCTCCTGCCATTTCCCCGCAGAACTCTACCAGACCCACCATCCTCTCAAAATCCCCTCTCTCAAAAAAAAAGCAGAAAGCAAATACAAATCATACATTATTTTCCCGGTGTCTCCAGTTAAATGTGACTTTCCTTTCTCTGAAATCTGAGGATTCTCTCTCTCCTATTACCCATGGAACTTTCTTATACTGCCTGTAGCCTATAAACTTTTAGAGAGCAGGAAACATTTCACTCCTGTATGCATGCCTGAGGAAGTCCTTTAATGAACATTTTCTAAATGAATTCTACTGTGTCCTGATGACTTAATTTGACGTTAAAAAAAAAAATCTAGCTTGGTTTTGGAGAACAACCAAGGGTCTCAATATTAGAAAAGCTGAAGGCTATCACACAAAACCGCTTTTTGAAGAGAAACTACAATGCAGACACCTCTGGGAAAACAGATTAAACAACATTTACTTACAAACATTTCCCTAGCTTCCTTAATATCACTGTCTCAAAGGCCAGGCCTCCAAAGACACTCAGTTTCGCATAGCATAGGGATGAGAGCAGTCACAGCACAATGCGAACGGAGATCTGATTTTTAAATTTAACTTAAATTTTCTTCTTGCATCTTTAAATTCCCTCTATATTTTGAAATAAATTTTCCTTATTTAATGGGAGGAGGGTAGATGTCATTTTGTAAGGGAAAGAGAGAGGAAGTGATAAATACCCTAACATATACATATGGTGGGGGAGTGGTAAAGAGTGGACACTGGTGTGACTATTGACTTTAATTAAAATTCTTCATTTTTTTCCTATCTGCATTCTCTGGACTGTCATCAGGAAGACTGATTATACTTTGTATATTATTTATACCCTGTTTCTATATTTGATTTTGATCATGGATGTAATTTCACAATTATATTTGGGTAAAACCAGAAATTCAGATCTTTGCAGATAAGTTTCATTCATATATAGTCAAACTTGGGACTATCCAAGAACTTATGATCTGAACCAAGGGCTGCCCAGGCTGCGTGTATCCTCCGGATTGTCCTGGTTCCTGATATACACTCATCAGATACTCCCCTGTCCATCTGCCTCTACTAGGAGAGCCCCAAGCAGGGAAGGAGACAAGACGATGAGGGCCAGGGACCCAAGGTCCCCACCACAGGTTCAGGTAATACATCTGATGAGACAAATGACTCAAACCAGGTTAAGGATTCCAAATATAGTTTCTTTCCTAAGTTTTTATTTCAATTCCAGTTAGTTAACATACAGTGTTGTATCAAATACAGTTTTATATTCTTCAACTTACTATAAGTGGATGTAGGACATTCCGGAGACATATTTTATTTTGCACATTCTCCATTATTTACTGACCAATCTAACAAGGCACACAAGACAAGGGATGGAGAAGAAAGGATATAATCACCCACCTCTCCACCTGCCCCCCTCACCCCCGCCAATCGATAACCAGCACCAACATAATCATCCATTTCCCCTGCTAAAATTATGTAATACAATCTAAGGAACTTCCAGAGTAAAGCAGAACATGCAAATCACAAAATATTACAGGTTTATTTTGACAAGCTAACGACGCACAGTGGGTAGGAGAGCAAAATAAAAGCCAGGTACATTTACATTCTTTAAATTCTCTGCCAAGTCAAGTTCTCAGTTACAATCCATGCCTTTTTGCACATCGGTGGCTTCATCTGAACTGCCTCTGAATCCTCTCCCTGCTTCTCAGGTGGAGCTCCACACACCCAGCCTGCACCCAGCCACCACCTGCCCAGGCACTCACTGTCTCATCTGCTCCATGTCACCTCAGCCCCCACACCTGTGGATGGAGGGCAGGGCCATGGTCTTCCAAACTCCATGTGCTCCTGGGTCACATCGCCCAATGATGCATAGGGCACATGGTAAGCATAAAAAACCTCAGTGAGGATGTACTATGTACCAAGGACTAGGGATTTAAAATGAATAAAAATGCAGACTTCGCTCGAGTAGCTCCTGGCCTAGAAGGAAGCTCAAGTATGTGGTATGCATTCTGTGTCCCTCTTACCTTCTCAAGGATAGTGTGGATTTACTACCACCATTTCCAGCAACAATCTCTTGTGCTCACTCGCTCACTCTCTCTCTCTCTCTCTCTTTCTCTCTCTTTTACTGGAGCACTCCCCTCATTATAGCCATGCGCTTTAGTATCTCCCATTCTGAATGCAAACAAAAACTCCCTGTAATTCCTCCTACCTCTTTAGCTACCTCCCATTTATCAGTTCCCCTTGGTAGCTAAATGTCTCTAAGAAGTTTCCCACACGTACACATCTACTTCCTCCCTTCGGAGTTCATCCCACAAGCAAGATGGCCCGCCTCTCCCCACCAGAACCCTGGGACTGCTCCAGTCAAAGCCACCAGTGCCTTCACCACGGCCAGTTCACCAGCAGCCCTCTTCTCTCAGCTCATTTGACACCCAATCATTCTGCAGTCATCACTCCCTGCTTCAGAAATTCTCCCAGGCCCTGGTCTCCCACTGGAATCCTGTCCCGACACTCTCTTCGTGGTTCTTCCTCTTTCACTTGTCCTCACTGACAAGACACTTTCTCTTCTAGGTGCATATCTCTCTCTGGATGATCTAAAAACAGTCGTGCATGCAAGACTCTCTACACTAATGATTCCCACACTGGCTATGTCTCCAGACCTAGACCTTTCCCCTAGAAAGCTAGGAGTCATCCTTGGTCCTGCTGTCACCCACATACCAAATCCATGAGTCAGTCCCTGTACCTACAATAACTCTTCTATCTTCCACCTCCCTTATCTCTAACGTCACTGCCCTACTCCTAGCCATAGCCATCACTCCCCTAGATCATGGCCTATGTTCTAACCAGCTCCCCGCTCCTGCTCTTCCCCTTCCCACTTCCCTCTCTCTCTAGCAGCAAAAATAAATGCTATAAACCATGTAAGGGATCATGTCACATCCCTACTTGCATGTGACAGTGGCTTCCTAGTGAGCCAGCACTAAACTACAAACTCTTCCCCATGAGGATCTATGTACACTGACCAGCACCTATGCTTCCAGCCTCATCTCATGCCAGTTATCCCCTCCCACCTGCATTCTGCTCATTCCCAGACTCCAGCCACCAGGTTCTCTCTCAGTTCCTCAAAGACACCAACCCTAGGCAGGCGAGACAGCATGAACAGGTCTGAGAAAGAAAGGCTGTCTGCCCTCTTCAGTTCAGGCTCTTTGTCTTCCAGGGGGAGTTGTTCAAGGTATCACGGCCACATGGAGACCCCTGCAGACAGGATTTTATTCTTTCTATTAGTCCTGTATGGACAATCATTGTAAACATTTACTCAAATTTACACTTACTTTATTAATGCAACTTCCCGGTGTAAATTCCACATTTCCCAGGGCCCCAACACTTAGCACCCTGCCATCTGCAGCAGAAACTCAATAAACACCCACTGACTGTGTAAGTGTGCAAAGAAACAATTGTAACACAACATGATAGGTGCTAGCAAAGGAAGTGATCACAAAGCTTTATGGACACATGAATAAAGAAACTCTTTAGAGATCTGGGCTATGTCGTTTGGAGGGGGAGTCTGTCTAGATTAATAATGTGTATGAAAGCACCAAACACAGGCCGGACCATGGGGCCAGACGTCAGTGGTCTGCTACACCAGGCTACATGGCATAGAAGCTACTGGATAATTCTGGTGACTGCGAAGAAAACCAGTTGTGAGGAGGAGGACTGAAGACAGAGACATTGGCAGGACAGTGTGGCCCTGGGACAGTGAGAGCCTCTGAACCAAGGCAGTGGAAGCGACAAGCCAGATGAGTACCAGACCAGGAGATACGCATGAAAGGAGTTTGGCAATTAATGACGTGTGTGAGTTAAGGACAAGAGACTATGTAAATGACAAGCCACTAACTGAGACAGAATGTCAAATCCAGATAGGCTTGGAGGTAAAGCTGCTAAGTTTACAGGCCACATCCTGTGTGAGGTGCTGCTGGGGTCATCCCTATGCAACGCAGCCAGTGACAGAAGTGAAGATGAGGCTCACATCTTACATGGAGGTCACGGACTTAGAAACTCGCCTATATGTAGCGGTGGCTTCCCTGGAAACAGAGCTCATTATGTCATGCTTGATTAATACTTGCTGCCTAAACCTTCTAACAAGACGTTAAATGGAGAAGAGTGAAAACATCATCCTTAGACAATTTTCTCTGAGAAGGAAAAATAGTAGAATCCAAACCCAGAACACAACTGACAATTCCCTCAAAATGCCTAGAATATTAGGCAAATAAAACTGCACTTTAAAGAAAGCAGTTCTTTAAATATTTCTCTGAGGATCATATAAGCCCTGGATAAATAGGCTGTGGTTAATAATGTGCTTATCTCATCAGTGTTAACTCAGAATGAGAGGAAGTGTGCTCTAAGGAGACTCTCATGCAATGTCACACGACTAACATCATTGAGGGAGAATGAGCTGTAGTGACTGCTAACTCATGATCACCCCAGATAGTTCTCTGGTGGCTCTAAGGATGTTGAGTATTTCCCCCTCGCTGCCACTCATCACTCCTCACTTCATCCCACACCCTTGCCCACCTGCACCTCTCCTGCACAGACACGAGAGTGGGTGTGGCCAGATAGATGCCCCAACAGCTTGCCTTTAAGGGACTTCATACCTAGACATTCCAGCCAGGCAGGAAGGAGGGGCAGCCCCCGCTCATCTCTTCCATGCCATGGGAATGAGGCCAGGGGATGCTCTAATCCCTGAGCAACCAGCTCGCCAGAGACTCAGAGGAGCAAAGGGAGCCCAAGGCTGCAGAGAGGAGGAAGGCCTGGGTGAACAGCCAGAAAGCATGGGCCGCCCTCCATGCTAGCATATGGCAAAAAAAAAAAAAAAAAAAAGAGAGAGTCCAGGGCAGAGCTGTTAGAAGAAACTAGCAGGTCTCAGAAAGCCCGAGACCAGATGGAAGTTACTACGTCCAATGAGCCACCTACAGGCACCCAAGGCTTGAAAGACACAGGCTAGGTTTTCCTGCTTTGCCTCTTACTTTATAGGCGGAGCATCAGAGTAACATGTTCCATGAAGGGCAAGTCTCCAAAATTTCCCTGCCGCTCTCACCAAGCAAGGCACACAGTTAAGCATCATCCACGTGTCTCTGTGAGGCTTCATGGCCTCCTTGCACAGGGTGAGTAGCAGGGAAAGGAATTTTTATGATCTCTGTACCATCTCCTTCCAGCAGGAAGGTATCTTCACTCTGGACTATTAATTTAGGGAGCTTTTGGACATAAGGATCCTTCTGCTTTTTTACCTCATCCAATCCAACCCCCCCCTTCCAACAACTCAACACGTTCCCTAAGGACAAACTGTCACCCAAGCACATAATCCTAATGAAAGGCGCTTAACAAAAGAAAAACATGAGGGCAGGCACAGTGACAATTTACTAATATTCCTAACACATGTTTCAGAAAACTCAGAGGAAAAAAAAAAAGGAAAATGAAGCCTGGCATTCTTCATGAATGCTAGACCTGAGCCCCTTGGTACTCCCCTACCAGCCATAAGAAGTCACACGAGGGTACACCCCAAGTTCTGTCACAAAGGTTTCAGTGTCATGAGTAGAGTCTAAAGGATGGCCAAACCCTTCATGGCTCAAGTCTTGAAAGTAGAGAATGAGGCAGAGCCCCATGGAGAATCTCAGATTTAAACCACAAAGACCCAAGGGAGGGTTTGCTATTGAACGTTGAAGCGAAGATGGAAGCATGAGCGAGGCCCTGAGGGAAGGGGCTATTGGAAGGTATATTCACATTCACCAGCCTGAGGAGGAAGTTCTCTGCTTTCCTCACCCTTCCTCCCCGACACAACCCCCCAGCACTCACACTGGGGAGAGGCCGGGAAATATCCTCCGCAGACAGGTGCCAATGTGAGCCAGCACTTCGCTCACATCCTCGGGCGACGCCATCTTCATGGAGATGCTGTACTTCTCAGTTTCGACCACCATCTGCAAGAACCGAGTTGGACACTGCTTAATAATCAGTCCAATTCCTTGAATCTTTGGTTTTACATTGTGTAAATGATATATATATATGTATATACGTATGTGTATATGTATCTGTATATATATATATATGAATATATATATTTTCACATTCATGCTGACCTATACCGATACAATACCAGCTTTTTAAGGACCACTTCCTTAAAACCGTACTCTCAGTTAAGACCTGAGGAACTGTTTGGGTAGAGGGTGGAACAGTTGTCAGAAACATCCAGAAACTGGAACAAGTGTTTCCAAAAGCAAAATTCAAATAGACTCCCCCTCCTCCTGTGTGAGGGAGACAGGATATTCACATTCACACAGGATCTCTCCTTTTACCAAGATTTTGTCTGGAGACACGGTCTTATCAAGTCTCTTATATATCCCTACTCTCCAGAGTTAGTAAGTATACCCCCTTCAGTGAGTAGCTGAGGGCAATCTCATCATCACTGTTTTGGTTTTTTTTTTTTTTTTTTTTGGACAAGACCCCTTTTTTTAAAAAACAAGACCCCTTATGAGATGTTTAAATGAACTATTAAAACCTTTTGCCTGGCAACAAAAGAAAAATAAAATGCTTATAAACATTTCAACTCCTCTAAAAAGAGAGAATTCTTGGAAAGGATTATCTGACAGGAACAAGGTCATAATGTTCAGGGCTAGACAAAGAATCATTCCAGTTGGCACCTGGGTGACTCAGTGATTGAGCATCTGCCTTTGGCTCAGGTCATGATCCTCCCAGGGTCCTGGGGTAGAGTCCCACATCGGGTTCCCCATAGGGAGCCTGATTCTCTCTCTACCTATGTCTCTGCCACTCTTTTAAAATAAATAAATAAATAATAATAAATAAATAAATAAATAAATAAATAATCATTCTAATTAACTGCTGAGAAATGTCCAAAGCTTACCACCAAAAAAGTTGACACAGAGGTCACAAAGCTAGTGTCAACTAGCTGCATGTCAACATATAGTTGAAAATATGTATAGGTCAACCTGAAAAAGGGGCAGGTCGCAAAGCACAACAGGTTGTTTATTCAAATAAAAAGAATCAACTCCACTTTAAAAAAAAAATGCTGTTATCTTGGATCTCAAAAATATTCATGCCAAATGCAATCCCCTTGGATTTTCACTGCATCAAAAGAACCTCCCATGTTTACTTCCTGCTTGTATTTAACTTGTACAAAAATATGAAGGGGGCACACTACACTTAATGTGCAGCTTGCCAATTGGATTAACGAAGTGGTTTTTAGCTTTGTTTTAGGCTGTCCTAAAATTAGCTACATTAAAAATAATCATCTGTCTTCCAAAGTGTTTACATTAAAAGGAGAAGTAATGAGGGGCACCTAGGTGGCTCAGTCGGTGAAGCGTCTGCCCTCGGCCCAGGTCATGATCCTGGGGTCCTGGGATGGGACATCGGGCTCCCTGCTCCGGGGGAACCTGCTTCTCCCTGTCCCTCTGCTATTCCCTCTGCTCATACTCGCTTTTTCTCAATAAATAAAAAAATCTTTAAAAAGGGGAGGGGGAGTAACACAATTTGTCAAAATGAAGAGACCAGAAAAGACTTACATGATCTGAGACCTTAAAACATTACTTTCCCGCAGCACCCCAAAGGGATCTCTGACTACACACCACCTCTGCACCAGTAGGTTGGCTCTCCATATTTAAAAAAAAAAAAAAAAAAAGAAAGAAAGAAAAGAAATTTTATCCTTTCATGCATTGGTCTTCTAGAAGGTGGCCCAGGGAATATTTGTCCCCAAAAAGGCAGCAAGCATTGCTGTACCTGGAGGTAATTTACTGTTAAACCCCAGGATACCTCAAGGAAGTATCTTGAGCAAATTAAAGCTGCTCTCTGCCATTGGGCTCAGATATTCTGTGGTTCTGTGGGCTCATATCTGTGCCTATACATGTTTTAAAAAGCCAGAGACTTGGGACGCCTAGGTGGCTCAGTGGTTGAGCATCTGTCTTTGGCTTAGGTCATGATTCCAGGGTCCTAGGATCAAGTCCCATGTTGGGCTCCCCCTGGAGAGCCTGCTTCTCCCTCTGCCTGTGTCTCTGCCTCTCTGTCTCTCATGAATAAATAAATAAAATCTTAAAACAAACATACAAAAAGCCAAGACTTTGGGATGCAGCCTTTGTGTCTGTGCCCCACACCCTGCCACCAACATTCTCCCCGAGGGTAATTACATCTTTCACTGCATGGCCCCTTCTCCGTTCTTCACGTCTGGTGAATCCATCCAGTTCACAGTTTGGGGGTGAGTAATCAGTAATTAGCTTATTCAAATTCTGCTTCATCTTAACACCTAATCATCCTTAATTGCTCAGGACTGAATAGAATGCCAGGGAAGAAAAGAAGGTGGCAGGTGAGGGGAAGAAATGAGACCTTCAAATTTACCCTGACATGACAGCAGCACATAGCCCTGCAGAATATGTCAGCACCTTAGGCTAATGTAAAGATTGCCGCTGAGTGATAGAGGTGACACTAACAGAGAAAATCATTTCAGCAGGACAAAGAGACCCCTCTGTCCCTCCTATTTCAGTGGGAAAAATCAAATGTTTGCAGCAAATCTGGCGTACACGTCTAGAGCAGAACAGAATCCACCACCTCCAGTACACGTTTAAAATAGTAATCAGCAACAGAGTACTGGTATGTTATTTAAGATTCAAGTTTCCAACCACACTCTGTCTCCTTTTTTAAGGTAGAACAACCTGGCTACACTCTTAGGCACTTTTAAATAAATGCCAGCCAACTGACTGGTAAAGCGTTCTTCATTCTTCTAGCAGACACAGCCATGGGTGGTTGCCCAAAATCATCCTCTGACATAGCAAACCTCATCATTAAAAAAAAAAAAAAAAATCAATCACAGGTGTTTCAGTTGTACAAGAAATAGTCTGAAAATTCTATAAAACTATATACATGTTGGTCTCAGTGTATTGACCATGAATAGGCAATAGTTTCAATAGAATCTGGACTCCAGAAAATACGACGGCAATGAGATGTGGAAAATAAGATAAAGGTCTCCCACATTCCCACAAGGAAGAAGAACAGAGCGGTAGTGAATGTCACATTTTCACCAACTCAGTAACACACACGCCCCTCTCGCTCATACACAAGGAAATGTGAATGCCCTGGGCATTTGATCTGAATTGACAAAGCTAGAATTAAACAGTGATAAAAAGTGAATCAATCCCAGAAAACATTACAAAAGAAGGAAAAAAGAAAAAAAAGGGGAACGCCTGGGTAGCTCAGTGGATGAGCGTCTGCCTTCGGCTTCGGTCATGATCCCAGGATCCTGGGATTGAATACCACATCGGGTTCCCCGCAGGGAGCCTGCTCCTCCCACTGCCTATGTCTCTGCCTCTCTCTCTATGTGTCTCATGAATAAATAAATTTAAAATCTTAATTAAAAAAAAAAAAGGAAAAGTATGTCCCAATCCAGGGTGGATTGTGAGTGCCACAGGCAGACAGACACTATCATCTGTATGATTTCACATTAGAGAACACTGGAGAAACCAGGCCTCAAATTTTCTGAGGTTACACAGGTTACTATTTCTCAACCTCTGGGATACAAGAGAATCAATTGAGTCCTAACGGCTGTGTGTGTGCGGAGGGGGGTGTGACTGGGAGGGAGGACTGCTGGAGGTATTGGTTTCTGAACAGCACCACAGACATTTCTGAAACACGAGGCTATGAGTGCCCAGCATCACAGGCCCCTCTGTGGAAACAGCACCACTGCCCCTCTGTACTTTCTTCTCCAAGATCCATACTCCGCCAAAGCGATGCTACAGAGCTCCTCCTCCAGTACACACCAGAACAGCTCCACGGGCCTGAGGTGAACTACTTTCGACCACGTTAGTGCCTCTGAATGCCAGAAAGACTGAAGGGACAGGACTGTAGTGTCCCTAGACTGGACCAATGCCAGCAGCCATGCGGAGAAATGAGTCCTGCTATATCAACATCTTTTCTCATAATTAAATCCTAGAGTCAAACCACACTTTGAAAATAACCTTGGCATTAACATTTCAGTGGTGCCCTTCTGCTCGAGCACAACCCCAACATCACCAACATAAACATGCCTGAATTAAGACCATCAAGAAGGCCCTGGTTATGTCATCATTCATGAATAATCATTCACTCCTGCATATGTCTGCCATTTGGGCAAACATATGGTGCTGTAATTTTTCTTCCAAACTCCAGTTTCTAAAGAATGCTAAACACACAGGATAAAACATTGCTCTCAGATGAACTCTGGAAAAGTTCCAAGGATTTGTATGTAATCTCAATCAACATAAAGTGACAATTCTGACAATTTCTTTTAAGAATGTTGTCAACAGACTACACGCACAGGCCTGTGCACACACAAACATTTTCTTCATAGTTTTAAACATGAAAACAAAAAGTAGAATGAAGGAAACAATAAGCATCAGAGTAAGAATAAAGGAAATTGGAAACAAAAAAAGCAATAAAATCAAGAGAAAAATCAACAAAACCAAAAGCAAGTTCTTTCAGATCAACAGAATTGATAAAACTCTAATGAGATTGGTATGTGGGACGGAAGGGAGAAGCAGGGAGAAAAGAGCCAAATGATCAATAATAGGAATAATGTTCTATAGGTATTTAAAGCATAACAAGGGTATACAATGAACAACTGTATATCAGTAAATTTGACAACTGAGATGAAATGCGTAAATTTCCTACAAGACACAAACTACCACAGCTCACTCAAGAAGAAACACTTAAATGGATCCGTATGTATTAAAGAAATCATATTTGTAGTTAAAAACCTCCCCAAAGAAAAAACCCCAGGCTGTGATGACATCAATGGTCAATTAAACCAAAGATTCAAAGAATTGGTTTACCCAAATTTTTCTAAAAAATTGAAAAAGAAGGACAAATTCTATGAGTCCATGATCACTTTAATACAGAAAGTAACAAAACTTTTTTTTTTTTAAGAGAAAACTACAGCCAGTACCTGTCATTAACATAGATGCAAAGGTTCTACATAAAATTTAAATAGAATCCAACAAAATACAAAATGGATGGTACATCGTGACCAAGTAGGGTTAATCCCAGGAATGAAAGGTTGGATTAAAATCTGAAAGTCAATCAATATAATTCACCTCATTAACAAACTATAAGAAGAAAAACACACAATAACAGAGAAAAAGAGAAAAAAACATGACAAAACACAACACTAATTCCTGATAAAAACTCACAGCCAATGTGAAATTGAAGAGAAACTCCTCAACCAGATAAAGGGCATCAATGAAGAACCTAGAGCTAAAAAAAAAAAAAAAAAGGGGGGGGGGGATCCCTGGGTGGCGCAGTGGTTTAGCGCCTGCCTTTGGCCCAGGGCGCGATCCTGGAGACCCGGGATCGAATCCCACGTCGGGTTCTCGGTGCATGGAGCCTGCTTCTCCCTCTGCCTATGTCTCTGCCTCTCTTTCTCTCTCTGTGTAACTATCATAAATAAATAAAAAAATAAAAAATAAAAAAATAAAAAAAAGAACCTAGAGCTAATACCACACTTCGTGGAAAAAGAATGGCACTTTCCCTCCTAGGTCAGGTGGAGAACAAGGAGGTCTCTTGTCAGCCCTTCTACTCAGCACTGACCTGGAGGCATTAGCCGGGGCAGTTGTCAGGGGCTGAGATTTTATTTTACCTTGCCTAGAAGTAAGTTAGCCTGTTGCTGTTTTGTAAATGCTGGCAGGACACAGGAGACTCCTGGTCAGACAGAAAGATTATTCATAGCACAGCAAAGTGCAAGAGCACCATGTGTGCACAGACCACACCCCATCGCCCCAAAGCCTCACAGGGTGACACAGAGGGCTCAGAGAGATGCCTGCACTCTCAGTAGGCTGCTTACAGGAAAGGACCTGCTGAACTTGAATAATCTGTTTTCACAATAAACGGTAAGCAAGTCCGCTCTTTGTTCATAAGGGAAACACACCATCATCTCACATGGATGCTCATGGCAAACACAACCCTGATGAGCAGCCTGGGTACAGAGCAGTCACAGCATGAATTCTTGGCATACCCAGCAAAACACGCAGGAACGTGAGACACCCAACAGCAATAAGACAAGAAAAAGAAATAAAAGGTATTAATACTGGAAAAAAAGAAGTGAAATTGTCTTTATTCACACACAACACAATTGCCTATGCAGAAAATGATGAAATCCATTTTTAAAACCTACAAGAGGGATCCCTGGGTGGCGCAGCGGTTTGGCGCCTGCCCTTGGCCCAGGGCGCGATCCTGGAGACCCGGGATCGAGTCCCATGTCGGGCTCCCGGTGCATGGAGCCTGCTTCTCCCTCTGCCTGTGTCTCTGCCTCTCTCTCTCTGTGACTATCATAAATAAATAAAAAATTAAAAAAAAATAAAAATAATAAAACCTACAAGAACTATTACTCTAGGTGAGCACAAGAAGTTGTCAGGATACAAGATCAATACACAAAAGTCTACTGTAGGTCTACTTACCATCAAGACACAATTAGGAACTGGAATTTAAAACAATACCATTTACAATAGCATCAAAAATTACATAATACTTCAAAATAAATCTGACAAACGATGTGTAATACTGAAATGTGTACACTGAAAGCTACAAAACACTGATGAGAGAAATTAAAGACCTAAATATGTGTAGAAATAGTTTTCTTGGATAAGGGATGCCATACTGTTAAGATGTTAATTCTTCTCAAATTGATTTATAGACTCAATATAATACCAATCAAAATCTCAAGAGCCTTTTCTGTACAAATTGAGCTGAGTCTAAGCTCATATGGAATTGTAAAGAACCCAGAATCACTAAACAACTCTGAAAAGGAAGAACAAAGTTGGAAGACTAACACTATGTGATTTCAAGTCTTACTCTAAAGCTAAGCTGTCATAATCAAGACAGTAGTAGTGGCATAAAAACAGACAAACAGATCACAGAGACAGGATTCAGTCCAGAAATGGACCAACACACAGATGAACAACTGATCTCTAACAAAAATGAAAGCCAGTTCAATGCAGAAACAACAGTCTTTCAAACAGGTGGATATCCTACACATATGCAAAAAAAAAAAAAAAAGAAAAAAGAAAAAACAAACCTCAAAAAAAAGAAAAGAAAACCCATGGATCCATATTGCTTTATATACAGAAACTACTTCAAAGTTGATCACAGGGCAGCCCTGGTGGCACAGAGGTTTAGCGCCGCCTTCAGCCCAGGGCATGATCCTGGAGACCCTGGATCAAGTCCCACATCAGGCTCTCTGCATGGTGCCTGCTTCTCCCTCTGCCTGTGTCTCTGCCTCTCTCTCTCTCTCTCTCTCTCTCTCTCTCTCTCTGTGTGTGTGTGTGTGTCTCTATGAATAAATAAATAAAAAATCTTAAAAAAAAAAACAAAGTTGATCACAGACCTAAATGTATAATGTAAAGTTCTAAGACTTCCAAAAGACATAGAACATTCTGTGACTTCGAGTTGAGCAAAGATTTATTCAATATGACAAAAGTACAATCCATTAAAAAATTGACAAATTGGATGTCATCAAAACTTAAAACTTGTGCCTTTGAAAAATGCTGCAAAGAAAATGAAATGACAGGCTGCAGACTGAGAAAAAAATTATGTATAAATTGTCTATCTGATAAGAGATTTGTATTCAGAATATATAAAGGACTCTTAATAACAAAACAAGTCAACTTAAAAAAAATGGCAAAACATTTTAACCAACACTTGAACAAAGGAGACAGATGATGGCAGTCAAGCAGATAAAAAGATACTCAATATCTTTAGCCATTAGAAAAATGCAAATTAAAACTACAATGAGAAAGCATCGCATAGTTTCCAGAATGGCTACATTTAAACACACACTGACCACGTTGGTGTCAGGAAGATGTGAAGGAACGTTCTGGAACCCTCATCCACTGTTTGTTAGTGGCAACATCAAATGATACAATTGCTTTGGAAAACAGTTTAGCAGCTTCTGAAAAAGCTAAACATGTACCTACCATAAAATTCAGCCATTCCATTCCGAGGTACCCACCCACAAGAAATGAAAGCCTACGTCCAATCAAAGATTTGTACATAAATGTTCACAGCAGCTTTGCTTATCTTGGCCAACAATGTAAATAACCCAACAGTCCCTTAAGAGGTAAATGGATAAAGCTGAGATATAGCCATACAATGGGACGTAATGGGACATAAACAGAACACAGCAGAACACAATGGAACACAACTCAACAAAAAAAAGTAACTATTGAGACAAGCAACAAAATAAATCAATGAATTCCCAAATAATTATACTGATGGAAAGAACGTAGGTGATAAAGAGTACACACACACACTGTATGATTCCACTCATACAAAGTTTTAGAAAATCCAAACTAATCTCTAGCTGCAGAGAGCAGATGCCTGCAGATGAGGAGGAGCAGGAGGGAGTGTCTGCTGGGGGATATGAGGACACCATGGAGTGACAAATAAATTCAGTATCTTGATTGTGGTAATGGTATGGGTACACATATGTCAAAACTTAATCAAATTGTACACTTCAGTTTGCTGCATATTACTTACTATAGCTCCATAAAGCTGTTTTTAAAAATCTACATTTTAAGGGCATCTGGGTGGCCCAGTCGGGTAAGTGTCCAACTCTCAATTTCATCTCAGGTCATGATCTCAGGGTCATGAGATGAAGCCCTACATGGGGCCCTGCCTCAAGCCTGGCATCAGGTTCTGTGCTCAATGGGGAGTCTGCTTGAGATTCTCTCTCCCCCCACCCCACCCCTCCCCACCGTGCACGCTCTCTAAAATAATAAAAATCTTTTAAAATTTTAAAATAAATAAAAATCAACATTTTATTAACATCCCAAAATTTCATGTATCACTATATTCCCAGAAAGACACAGATATGCTATGTAATAGCTATGAGATTTTAACACAAAACTCTGTTGTACAAAATCTCTAAGGAACAGTACTCTCACGTTTACACCACTACCACATAGGAGCTAATTAGTTCTTCTCAGACTGAGTTACGGAGAATGTGTTTTCTTTATGAGAAAACATCCCCAGCCCCTACCCACCCAGGCCCCTGTTCAGTCTCTCATTCAGAAACTTTCATCTCCCCTAATCCTGTTTTTCTACATTATTTCAAGAGAATTTCAACAGTGAAACCAAAATAGGGGTTTCTCAGTTTCAGAAACTCAAAGGTTAGGACTCTGGCTATGACACACAGGCAGGTGTTGTTGGCACCCACCTGAGCTGACTTGCTGCAGATGACGCCATGAATCTCCAAGTAGCTGAAGGTTAACTCGAGCTGCAATTGAAATAGAGATCTGTAATGAATAAGAGTTGTAAAACCTATAATTCAAGGTAAAAATGCTACAACTAGAAAGAATCTGAGAGCAGAACAAGATACTAGGCATCTTCGGAAGGCAGGCTGGTTTAACATTTCCATTTGTGCATTAAGATATGACCTAGATTTATCATCTTTCAGAAAAAAGTATTCTTTGTTTTACTAAAGGGTTGAAAGGAAGCTACAAGTCTGACTTTTTTACATTTTATCCAGGTACAAACTCAACGGAAAGCTCTTGTATGTCTGCTCTAGTATTTATTCATTGAATGTATAAAGTGAGCCATTTAAATATACTTTTTTCTCCTATTTCAAAATTTTGCTTCAGAATGTCCCATCAAGATAAAGACAATGATGGTTTTGCCTTCTTTCTAAACCCTTTACCTCTTTGTGTTATACTCTGGCTACTTATGGAAGTCATCATTCCCTCTTTATCCATCATAAAAATGCATATTTTGAATGGATTTCAAAAAACATAATATGTAGGAATTTTAAAACTGTGGTTAAATGCAACACAGTTAAGTAAAAATCTTATCTGTGTGTGCAGATAAATGGTTTACTTCCTTCCTATTTTAATCATAAACGATCCTTTCTCTCTTCTCTGGTAATCAGCAATTTTTTTTCTTCAAAATATCTCCAGTCCCACACTTGTCCTATTTTTCCTGGACAATAGCCACTAATCTTTCCCCTGGTTTTGTGGTCTTTCATCTGACTACAGCAACCAATCACAGAGCACCAAAAGAGGGGACTGAGTTAGATCAGTTTATTTGACCCCTTCATCCTCAGACTAGAAAAGTGAAGGAAAAGCACCCAACCGGAAGCAAACTCAGAGACCCTTAGTTTTGGCTCCTGGGTGCTATGCTTGTAACCCTATACATTTGGTAAGATGAACCGCCGAACTGAGAACCCCCTGAATCTCCAGTTAAATATCTTGATGTATAGTGCTGAGGACCGGAGGAAGAAAAGCTATTCATTCTTCACTTAGTCAATCTACAGACATGTATGGAAGGATTGTAACTCGTGCAGGATGGTAACTGGAGAGAATGACACATCTCGTCCTCCAAGAGTCAAACGCGGCACTGGAGGCACATTTTAAACATCCTATTCAAGGAGAAGTCTTCTTACCTATCATTATCAATATTCTTGCTTATCTGGGTTTTGAAAAGTCATCTCAAGCAGGGAATTATTTTCTACAAGGTATACATATCTGCCTTCAGTCAGTTTAAATTAAAACCCAGAAGCATTGTTTCACTTGCTAGCTTTTGATATAGTGACCAAGTTTCTTTTTTCAGTAAAGCCCACTGGCCAGCTCTGCAATGGCATTTCCTCTGCGGAATCATACCCAGAAATGTAGGGCACCCAATGACCAGTTCAAGTCTCTCTAAAATGGAGAGGGGGGGCGCCTGGGTGGCTCTGTCAGTTGAGCGCCCAAGTCTTGATTTTGGCTTGGGTCATGATCTCAGGGTTGCAGGATAGAGCCCTGCATTGGGCTCCATGCTCAGCAGGGAGGCTGATTGTGATTCCCTCCTTCCCCCTCACCCCCTCACTCTGCTCTCTCCCAAATAAATAAATAAATCTTTTAAAATAATAATAAATAAAAATGAAGAACTTTAAGACACTTACAAAGGAATTTGAGGGCATCATTTGGCTGAATTATTATGCTCCCTCTCACCCTAGTCCCTAATCCTTAACAAGACAGTAATTTTTTTCAAATAATTCACCTTTATCAATATTCAGTATTTCATAGACACTCTCTCCTTCTGCAGCCTATTTCACTGCTATGGGAAATACCTAATTAAATAAATTTACTATTGTAAGCATAACTGCTAGAATAGGTTTGGAAGCAAACGATGGAGCCTTGGTGGGCATCTCATTCAACTGGTGGGAGCAGGTGTGAACAGGTACCGGCTCTCACAGTTCAGCAGCTATGAAATTGCAGCTGGCATCCGTAGGCCCCATCAGATGGCACGGACAGTCTTGATCAATTTGGCCGAGCGAGGTTAGTTGGAGGTCAATTAAGATGCTTCTGCAGCACCTTGGGGCTGTCACTGGGAGAAGCAGTGTCAGGGAGCCAGGCAAACACGGAGTCGTTTAGCAGGGCTCTGAGGAAGAACTTCAAGTTTATCAAGCAAAGAAGGGGCAAAAAGGAAATCTAGGCAGAAGATTAAGAATTTGCAAAGCTACAGCGGCATCAAAAGAACCAGGAATGGGCAGAAGCTCGAAGTAGAGCCAGCAGGATGGGCAATCCAGAAGCAAGGACAAGCTGTGTCTGTGACTTGCTGTGCAAACCAGAGATATTAGTGGCTGGTTAGATATAAGGAAGGAATTAACCCAGACTATCAATAGCTCCCCACTGCTCTCCCACTCATCCCGTCTCTATGCACCCCCAGGCAATAAGCAAATGTACAGATGACTGTGTGACCGTCCTGCAGGAATGTCTTCCCCCCACCCCCGTCACACACCTTTCTGACCTGTTTCTCTCCCCCACAGCCTCTCCACACACCCCTGTTCCCCAAAGTATGGTGCTCTTTCATACCACTAAACTTTGACCAGCAGAAGACCCTCTCATCTGGTTGATGTGGAGCGATCCTTCAACCCAGCTCTGCAGGTCCACCTCGGATCTGATAATTACCCATTCCCACTTCCAAAGCAGAGCTGGGGCCTTCTGGGGTGACAGCAAAGTTCTATTTCCTCATCTGGGTGTGACTGTGGAGATTGTTCTGTGGTTCATCATGGAGATATACATTTCTATTTTGTACATGTGACTGCATATATGATACATTTAACAACAGGAAGACAAAAGATGTTTAATCAACCCCCAAAGAAAAGAGAAGAAATCTATGCCATAATCAGTACCTATTATACAGTAATGTTCTGAATATAATTATATCCCTAGAAAATTAATGTCACTGACATAGGTTTTGCTTCTCAGCCAAAGTGTACCGTAGCACATGAAAATCAGCCTTGGCTAAGGGGGAGACCTGAACACAGATCACTTTGGAAGAAAAACTGCTTTGCTCAATTTGTGATGCTGACAATATCAGAAATCAGAACCAATATCCTGGCTACCCTAGCCAGGCCAACGTGGAGCACAATGTACATCACAGAACAAAGCCAGACCTTCACTCAGGGCAGAGCAAGGGAGGGGGGTATGGAAGCAGCCAGCAGAAGAGAGGCCGATGACTTCCCAGGAAGTAATACACCTTTCTGCGGCAGAACTTTTTTAATTAAGGTAAACGTGTTACTCAGGGGCCTTCTACTCAATAGGCTACTTGACTATTTCTCAAGCTCATAAAATTTCCTTCTGCAATTAATTTTTCACCATGGGATAATGGTTCATTCACTTCCTTATAGCCTTCAGGTGTCTTAATATATGGGTAACAGCCCAATACCATTCACATAACAACTGATTTCATTTATAACAAAGTAGAAATGGAGAAACCGGGGACACCTGAGTGGCTCAGTGGTTGAGCATCTGCCTTAGGCTCAGAGTATGATCCCAGGGTCCTAGGATCAAGCTCCACATTCCTGCAGGGAGCCCGCTTCTCCCTCTGCCTGTGTGTCTGCCTCTCTCTGTGTGTCTCTCATGAATAAATAAAATCAAGGAAGGGGTATCCCTGGGTGGCTCAGCAGTTTAGCACCTGCCTTTGGCCCAGGGCGTGATCCTGGGTTCCTGGGATCATGTCCCACATCAAGCTCCCTGCATGGAGCCTGCTTCTCCTTCTGCCTGTGTCTCTGCCTCTCTCTCTCTCTCTCTCTCTCTTTCTCTCTCTCTCTCTCATGAATAAATAAATAAATAAAATCTTAAAAAAAAAATCAAGGAAGGGAGGGAGGAAGAGGGGGAGGGAGAGAGGGAGAGAGGGAGAGAGGGAGGGAGGGAGGGAGGGAAGGAGGGTGACTCACTTTACATTTCCAAAAGGGGGCAGGGACCAGTGGTCATTCCTGGTGGAAACTTCCTAAAATTTAGCATTTGTATAATCAGAAAGAAAAAAGGCAGCAGCCACTGTCAGCCCTGGACTAGCAAACAGTGGATCGGTATCTTGGCAAAATTAAATAGCTCATTTAAAGAACAAAGTGGTGTCATGATATTTTTCACAGGCAACCCCAGCATACACACAGAGTGGCTGAGGTGCTCCGCTACCGGGAATGAACCCTTCACAGTGATGAAGATTATTTCCCACATGTCAAGGCCTTAGAAAAATCTGCTGCTACTGGATGGAAAGAAGTAAGAGTTAGACCTGAGGAATGTGTAAACCATGCCCCGGGTGAGAGATAGAAATGACTGGAATCACAAGCCTCAGGGATAAGAGCACAAAACACTTCACCCTTTCTTGCGGGATGCTTTTACACAAGAAGAGGAGAAAGGATAGAGTAAAAATTATTCATCATCACAATGCTGAGGGGCTTTCTGAGGAGAGGGAAGGAAAATACTGTGCACTAAGAGCACCCTGGAAACAGCCTAAATGGTGAAGTCTCCATCACTGAGGAGAGTGTGTGCGTGTTGCAGGAAATGAGCACTTACCTTGGTAGGGATCCGTGCTGTTACAAGGAAGGCTCGGCATGAAGTGAGCACCTGCAGGACAGAAAAGCAGCATCAGTACAAGTATCACCAGTACAAGTACAGGACCAGTAGGCTTTGGTGTCACCTACAGGACTGTGTGACACTGAAGCATCAAGAGGCCATGGGGCTTGGTTCCTGGCATGAAAGAACAGTAAGTGACCTGGGACAGCTTGTCAGCCCTAAGGAACTAGTTTAACTTAAGAGTCACTATACGAAGGTCCACGCTGAACAAATCACTTGTAAAATCTCAAGACAAAGGGCACCTGGGCAGCTCAGTGGTTGAGCACCTGCCTTTGGCTCAGGTCGTGATCCCAGGGCCCTCCCTGCAGGGAGCTTGCTTCTCCCTCTGCCTTTGTCTCTGCCTCTCTCTGTGTGTCTCTCATGAATAAATAAATTACATGGTTTTTTTTTTTTAAATAAATAAATAAATAAATAATAAAAAGAAGATACTAAGGCACACAGAGAGGATGTAACTTGCCCAGGTGACCAGCAAGCAGGTGGCAGACCTGAGATTTGAACCTGGGGTGGTCTGGGTCCAGGGACTGCTTCTAATGCCTTATACTGCCTCTCAAATCTCCAGAACCCACTTCCTTAATAGCCCACGCACACATATCACAGACGAGTCACAGTACTTTAAAGCCAGAAAGAAATAAACAGGTATAAGTATCATCGACAGGATGAGGGATGTTTGAGGAACATAAGGAAAAGAACGAGTCCCTACTGGTTCTGTCTCTCTCTGTCTCTGTCTTCTATCTGCCTGCCTGATTCTATCTGTGAATCCCTCACTCTGTGTGTGTCTCTCCCCACCTGCTCCCCCTCTTCCACTCCTGCCCCGCTGGGGCTGCCACTGCCCCGGCCATGCTCCCAACTTCCCACTCCCATCTGTCCTCTGACACACTCCCCGACATCCACTCTGCCCTCATTTCCCCGAGCTTGCCCTAGGCAAATCACTTGAGAGTCTGTATCGTATTTATGCCTATCACAAAGCAGTAGACACCAACCCCAGAGGAAATACTGAATTCTGGACGAATATTTCATCTGTAACACAGTCACAGAGAAACTTGAACAAAACACGAAATAAAAATGACAAGGCGCCTTTGACATGGTTAAACAATGAGCACATGGGTAATTAAGTGATTACAAGGTCCCCTGTGTGAATCTAATTAATAAGTCTTAGAAAAGAATCTCAAACAAGCACCCAAACAACTGACATGCAGCAGCAAGCACCAGTACAAGGCACAGGGTGGCCTTCTGGCCCTTTCTATGTGGTGTGCTCTGGGGAATCAAGTTTTCCACAGGCAGCCACAGCTTCAGATGACAGACCAGCCCTCTCCTGATCAGTCACCACATGGGGTGCCACTAATGGGGTATTAACTGGGTCAGTACATTTTTTAAAGGGGAGGATAAAAAGCCCAGAATGTTCATATGGATTCACCTTTTGAATAAAGAGCAATCTATCTCTTGACTCCATATAGACATTCTAAGGATCACTTCTGCTTTCACTCAGGCAACGACAAAGTTTGCAATCTGTGGTCCTGCGTGCCAACTCCCTTTCTTTAAAAATATTTTTTAAGTACACAGTGTCCTCCAGAAGTTGTACAAAGCGTCCTTCTGGAATTTGGACAACGGCCAAAAGAATCTGTTTGAAAAGAGCCACATCCATGAGGGAGCCCAGGCTTTGGAGGAAGAAGCTTTGTGCAGGCTGGTGGTGCACATGTCTGGTGCTCATCTACTGTCCCCAGAGGCATGAGGACTGGTCTTAGATAGTTTGGGAGGGGATGGGGTGGAGTGGGTGAAATATTCCAAAGCTGAGCAGCCTTTTCCAAGATGATGCCCACTTGTGAGATCAACAGTGAAGGGATATTCTGAAGCAAGAGTGAAAAGTTACAGTTCCAAGAACTGTGCCTCTTGCTCCATTAATGCAAACTAGGCCAATAAATGGGGCTATGCTCATGCTGGTAATTTCAAAGCACTTAGTCTCCTAGCTTTCCTGTTCTGCTCCAAGACTGCCCTGGGATCTGTGATCTTGGGAGGTCTTAAAGTGCATACATATGGCATCTAGCAGGTGAGTGGCAATGACACAGGAAAACTTCTGCGATATATCCTGCTAATAAGCGCCACTTTGAGGCTGGGGATAACAAGCATCTTGCTTGCAGGGTCACCAAATCCTCCCATTTGCCCAGGATATTTTTAGCCCTAGCACTGAGAAACCTGTGTCCCGGAAATCCAGGACTCTTGCTCAGCCTCCTTGCATGGGTTTTGTGGCAGATTGAAATTCTGGTTCTGCCACTCTCTTAGCTGTTTAATGCTGACAGAGTTAGTGAACTTCCCGATGCCTCAGTTTGCTCATCTATCTGTAAAACAAGAAGAATATTCCTCTGCAGGACTAATGCCGTTATAAGTAAGATACAAATGTAGATAAAGCCCTAGCCCAGCACCCAGGAGGTCTTTGCCAAAAACCAGCTCTTCTAGCATTATAACTGAGGTGGTAGCATCTTAAATTTAGATTCTCAAATTAAGATTAAGTAGCTACGCTTACTGGATGTTTAAATAATAGTTTGGGACAACAAAACAAAACAAGCAACAAACCCCACCAAGATTCTGGGACAATCTCTAGGCTGAAATTTTCTGTTCAACATATTTGCTTGCAAAGTTAAAAAAAAAAAAAGTGGGGAGGGTGGAGGGCAACAGAAGAAATATCTGTGCTTAATCAAGCAAATTTAGTCACCCAGGGCTAGCTATAACTTCCCTCCCACCTCCTGGGGAGACCCATTCTTCCACAAAGGTCTTAGCATGCAAACCACATTTTCAACCCCTGTAATGAATTTCCTCTCCCTTTCATTGAAATTCAGGCAGCAGCCTTGCTCCCTCTGAGGCTTCTCTACTCAACTTTTTACTTCAAAATTTCACTTGGAAACATTTATAAAAATCCCCCCTACCGCTAAGACTCACAGCTTAGCAGAGAAGCCTAAATTTTCTTATGGAAATGATATATAATGAGGCTGGCTATGGAGCCCTCTCACTGCACACTTATTAAAAACTGAAATAAATACCTGTTTCACCCTCTTTAATAACTCCATTGCCTAAAGCCTATCATCGCGCTATCATCGCAAAGGTAATCCATAAATTTATGCCACCTAAATCCACATTCTCTCATGCAGATTACCAAGTATGCCTTTCCTTTAAAATTGGGCTCTAAAGATGGCAAACATTCAAAAAAGGGTCTTATACACCCAAAGTGCTCTCTAATTTGCAAGCAAACTCAATGATGCATGCCATTTAATGCATACCCTCTTCCAGACTCACAGATACAAGGAAATCATGGACAAGACCTCTTTAATCCAAGACACATGCTCCCAGGAGAAAGCAGGGCAGGTGGCGAAGGTCATTATCACTGCCATGGAGTTATGAGCGACAGATGCCCAGAGCCTTGTTGTGCAAGATCACCCAGAAAGTTGAAAGAGAATCAATGTCTCCTGACCTTAAGCCTCCTAACATCCCACTGTACACAGCCATGATGACCATCACCCTCTCTAACTAAAGCAGGAGGACACTTCACCCAAAAGGAATGCAAACAATACATCATTTTCATGCAATTTCTGGCCCCCAGTCCCTTATAAAACTGGATCACCATATCCCCGAGTATCTGTCTCCCTCTGTCATTAATAGATGTGCCCTAACAAGGCAGTCTGGTCTAGCACAGTATCTGAAAAATTACAGCCTATGGGCCAAATCCAGTGCCCCACCTGTTTTCATAAATAAAGTTTTATTGGGATATGGCCACACCATATATGTGACGTCTTGTCTTTGGCTGCTTCCACACTACAAAGGCAGAGTTGAAGCAACGTTAGTTTTTAGGGCATATGAAGCCTCAAATACTGACTATCTGGTCTCATAAAGAAAAAGTTGGCCAACTCCTAGTCTAGTGGTTTAGAAGGAAAAACTCTGGAGTCAGGTTGTCCACATGTCAATTCAATCTGCCACCTGTGTGACTTGGGAAGATAACTTAACCTTCTCTGTGAATTGAATTCTCTGTGGTCCAGTTTCTTCTGTAAAATGGGAACAATAATTGTACCTATGCCCATGGAGCTGGCAGGATTAAACAGTTCATTGTACATTGTACATGTACATGTAGAAGAGTGCTGGCAGGTGAAAGAGCTACAAGGGTGTGATTATTTGTATATCTCAATATTATAATAAAACCATATATGCCCATAACAGCATTGAATTAAGAAGAGAGTTACCCAGATTTACCCTGGGGTTTGTCTCAACCTAGCTGAGTGACCTTATGGAACAAATCACCATCTTTGTAGACCTAAACGTACCCGAAACCAGAATAAGGGCATTGGAAGAGATCCATGTCACCTTCCTACACTGGGGGTCTACTGTGGGGTTCCCCACATTCTGGGATCCTGCTCCTCTTTGGTTTGTGTGGACAGCTGGGAATGAATGGCAAGTCCCTAGTAAATATCTGCTGAGAGGAATTAATTCCGTCTTGGGGCCCTACTCCCTGGCATGACAGATGCTCCCTTGACAGGAGAGCAACAAAGTCAGGGGAGTTCTGTTTTCATTCTCTAACACCTGTGCAAATCCATTTCTTTTTTTCACCTGGTTATTTACGCCACTGTGCAGAAACGGAGTGTTTACACACACCTTGTCAGACACAATCACTTCGTTCCCTCTGCAGCCCCATTACTACAAGTTGTAGGGCATTATCAAAGCGTGAAAAAAGACAAACATACTTAACGTTTCTCCACAGATGAACATGTAGCTACTTCAAAACAGCAAATCTCCTTAATCACTCCATATCAGATCTTCTCTTCAAAGCACCAGCTGACACAAAACTCTGGATCATGCCACATGGATTCTATTATAATGACACATTCTGCAAGGCAGAATGATTCCTGGAAAGGGGCCACCCCTAAGCTCCAAATAAGATGAGTCTGGTACCCAGCTCCAGCCCCTCAAGGTACAGGTGGGCTCCAGTCAGGCCCTCAGGTGTGGAAAATTTCTGTCCGGAGCTCTCAGCCCTGGGTGGGCTGTGAACTGGGACCTTCCAGGCCTGCCCACTTGGGATGGGATTAGTTATCACTGTCCTGTTTATGTGCTAAATGAATTCACCAACAGGAGAGTCACAGACATGCAACGAGGACAAAAAACATACAACATGGAGGGAAGGGTCAGATTAACTCAATAAATTAACAAAACTTCTGCTTCCCCAACACAAGACGAGTCAGTCTCTTCTTGAATGGGAGAGTTACTAGAACCCAATTCTACCTAAAAATCACATAGCTGGGATCCCCAGGTGGCTCAGCGGTTTAGTGCCTGCATTCAGCCCAGGGTGTGATCCTGGAGACCCAGGATCAAGTCCCACATCAGGCTCCCTGCATGGGGCCTGCTTCTCCCTCTGCCTGTATCTCTGCCTCTCTCTCTCTCTCTCTCTCTCTCTGTGTGTGTGTGTGTGTGTGTGTGTGTGTGTGTGTCTGTCATGAATAAATAAATAAAATCTTTAAAAAAAAATCACAGAGCTTAGGGGGAACCTGGGGAAAAATGTATCCAATTCATTTATTTTACAGATGAGGAAACAGACCAGGAAGGGTTGAATGATTGGTCAGCATTCATTAGATGCTTTGTTTCAAGCAAGAGAATTTTAAACACAATTTAAAAAGGGGGGGGAGCTCGTTCTCATATTCCAAACAAAACAATACAAAACACACACACACACACACACACACACACACACACAAAGAACCATCCTGAGCTCAAGAAGAGCAGAAACCCCATCTACTCTCCAGATTCGAGAAGCAAGAAGGAATAGAGAGGCCCATCGGGCTGCTCCTATCGGATGGATGGACTCCAGTCACTTTTCATCCATCCTCTCAAGATTCAAACTTCAGCAGTGAGAACTGCCTGTTCCAGGCATGGCGTCCAACACAGACCACAGAGAACCACTTGAAAGAAAAGACAAATGACCATTATGGCGTAGTGACAAAGAGCACTGGCTCCAGATGCAGAGAGCCGGAGTGTGAACTCCACTAGACCACTTACTACCAGCTGTGCGACCTTGGGCAGGTTACTTAGCCTCTCTGTGCCCTGGTCTCCTCATCTGTAAAAGCCTAGAAACAATATCACCTACCCAGACACTCTATGTGAGGTACTCAGAACAAGACGTGGCACAGAAAGGAGTCCAATAAAGAGGTGTCCTTGGACAAGTTTATCATAATAATGACAGATAACAACTGGCTATACGGCAGAGTTGGGACAAGAAGTTAGTTTCACTGTCTTTTACCAGAATCCTATGGTGTAGTCCCCTCCCAACCTGCACCATTTCACTTTATCAGCCCATGTTTCCCAGCCTTATGAACTAACCTTTCAAGCCAAGGAGACACAGAAGTCACTTCCTTCTTTTTCTTTTGTTATATTAGCATTGTCATCAAGTTTTAAAAGTATAATTTTCTTTCCTCCTCATGGAACAAATTTATGAAATATTTTTCCACTTTGCAAAAGTCTGGTGGCACAGGGTAGAGGGCACTGATTTGGATTTGATGCTGCTACATAAATAATCAGATACTCTTCATGAAATTCAGAGATACAAAATTAGGAGAGAAAGAAAAGAGGACTGGGAGTGATAGTGGTACCATGAAATCCAGGTACGCACATAATTTTTATTTTTATTTTAGAGAGCACACACACAAATGGAGGGATGGGGCAGAAGGAGAGGCAGAGAGAAGCTCTTAAGCAGGTTTCACACCCAGCACAGGGCCCATCGCAGGGCCCGATCTCATGATCCAGAGATCATGACCTGAGCTGAAATCAAGAGTCCAATGCTTAACTGGACTGAATTCCCCGGGCACCCCTGCAGAGAATTCTCAAATTGAGGACTGCAGCCCATTGGCGAGTGGTTCAATCATCAGTAGAGTTAACAAGTATCTTAATAAAATGGACTAAACTGAACTGGAAGAGAAAAGAAAATCAGGTGCCTTGCAAGTAGATGCCACACACACTGTTTCATGAAACGTTTGTTCTAGAGGTATCAGCGTGCACATGGTGTGTGTGTGTGTGTGTGTGTGTGTGTGTGTGTGTGTGTGTGTGTAGCATGCATAGGAGAGGTCCCTCTCAAAACCAATATATAAATACAGGGCTCTCCTCAGAGTCGAGGTTTTGAGAGCGTGATCACACTGGTTTACAACACCTATAAACATGATCCACCCACCAAGGCTACAGAAGAGGTTGAGGCAGAGCAGTAGGGAGGCAAGAACATGAGCTTGGCAGTCAGACCAACCCCAGAAGAAACCCCAGCTTTGCCACCTCATGAGCTGAGAGGCAGCAGACAGGTGACCTGAAGTCCCCAGGCTGTAGCACCCTCACCCCTCAATTAGAAACCACACTAATCCTTGTGTAAAAATTAAGAATAACCTATGGAAATGCTAAGCCTGTAATAGAGACATTACTGTAAAAGGAGCCATTGTAAATGTCCTAAAACTTACAGAGTATAGCTCTGGAAGTGATCCATAAGGATAAAAAATTGAGACCTAAGAGATGTGTGCACACTTGCTAGTTAGAGATGGAGCCCAACTCAGAAGCTCCATCCCCTGGGCTCAGCTTTGACAGCACCTCCAACTCCAGGATGTAGCCTGAGTCAGGGCAGGGGAGATTATTTCCATGGTAACTGTAGCCTCCTCCCAGAGACTAAGAAGACAATTAGCATTTCTGTGCAGTGATGTAGTGAAACCTGATATAGAGGAGGAACAGACTTTGGACTCAAACCAAAGCCAATTCACTTGAAAACTCCCCCATTTATCAATGACATAATCCCTCTGAGTCTTACTTTTCTTACCTGTAAAATGGGTAGAGCATAGCCCCAGCAGGGCAGTTGTGAGGATTACACAGAATAACTTGTGAAACGCTAGCTTTCTCTTAAACCCTCTTAACTGCATTCACAGATGATGCTAACACCTGGCTCAAAAATCTGTGTGCCTACCTCCCCCATTAGCGTCACCAGGGGTCAGTCATGCATCCATTCTCAGAAAGGCCCTGGGCTCTGGAGTCCTACCTCCACTGCTCCCGTGGGTGACTGGGGGAAGGACTCTCTGTGTCCCACCTCTCACCTGTAAAATGAGGGACTGTAACTCGGTACCTCATCGCAATTTTGGGGGAGGGTTAAGCAACAGGAACTGGGAGCAGTGTTGCAGATGATGCACCAGCATCATCATCCTGCATCCTGAGTGCCTCAGGTGGCCACTCCGTCATTCCCAGGCCTCATTCTCAGGCCGTATTACCTATTGCTTAAAAACTGCACCACCTCTAGAATTTCTAATTCAGGCATCTCACTGGAATGATTACCTTCTAATTTCTCCCCAAAGTAAAATCGGCGGGCCAAAAGGGCTGTTAAAATGCAGAATCTGAGGCCCCATCCCAGACCAGGCTGCATCTGATTCTGCATTTTAGTAAGATTCCCAGGTGATTTCCATGCACATGACAGCCAACCCCAGGTATCTTGTCCCCTAACTCGGCTAGTCCACCACCTTCATCCTAACCCCTGCACGGCCAGGCCACCGACCATCCTCCATCCTGCCTCCCCCGCACCCCCTCATCCCACTGAGACCTCGCTGAAACCATTCCTCTACTGTTAATACCTTCCTTGTCCTCTCATTATGCCCACAGAGGAAAACCTCAACTCTGGATGACCACCCCCCTGCCGGCTGCCTATTCCATGCCCGCTGAGGTGGCTGCCAAGCACAGCTGGAGAACTGATCTAACCTTGCAAGCCTACTCCACTTCCTTCAACTGGGAAGGCAGCTTTGCCTCCTATTTCATGGAGAAAACAGACGGAATCGGAAGGGAATCACTGACTATCCCACCCCAGACCTTTGGGCCTGCCTGCACCTGCTGCTGCCTCCACCCTCCCTCCTCCTCTCCCCCAGACATGCCAAAGGTAAATGCCCATCCCTTTACCTGGGCTCTGGATTACATTCCGCCCACGTGCCCTGGAACCTTAAGCAACTGAGGAAACTGTCCTTCCCACGGGCTCAAGGTCTAGGGGAGACCCTGGATCGTACACACCTCTTCTGGCGCAGTGAACTCCCCCCCTTCCTCTGAGCCCAGCTTCTCAAAAAAGGGTATTTTGTTTTTATCTTCCCACCCCAGCCTTTCTCCCCTACTGTTCAAAATGGGCTTCAGCCCCGCTGGTCCTGCCCCAGCCGAGGTCCTGATCCCATATGCCTGACTAAACCCAGGGTCCAAGTTTCAGCATTTCCTCACCAGATCGCTCCTCAGCCTGGCGCTGAGCTGCACGAGTGCAGGTGCAGCCCTGGTGCCTGTGGTTCTCTCTTCCACAGGCTTTCCACTCGCCTCTCTGGTTGCTCCTATTCCGTGTCCCTTCCCCACTCCCTGCTAGTCCATTCCAACCTCTCCCACGACACCACTCCACCCCAGATCCAGCCCAGTGCAGACCTCTCCTCGCTGGGACCATCAAATCCCACTAGGACGCTAGGATATCTCTCCAACCCTAAAGCCCAGCATGTCCCTGACTCAACTTGTGGTCTTTCTCCCAGAATCGGCTCTTCCTCCAATGGTCTGAGGTCAGGGATGCCCATGGGCAGCCACGCAGTTTCTCAAGGCAGAAATCCAGGCATCATCACCTTCACTCCCTAACTCATCCTTCACCCAGCTCAATACCATCCAAACATCCCTTAAATCCACTTACTCACCTCCATCTCCACTGTGACAACTCTGTCAGGCCACCTCATCTGGTTCCTATGCTATGCTCATCTGTTTCCTATGCTACCTCAGCAACTACTTAGGTGGGTCCTGCAGGGTCTGGAACCCACATGTCACCATATCCCTTCTCAGCCACACACTTCAGTGGCTCTGAGTGTCACTTCATGCCTCTCCTCCTCATCTAGCCACACTGGCTTCCAGTTGGTGCTCCCAAGGGGAGGGTCCTGCCCCCACCTGCTCCAAATGCAACCCCCACTGCCCCTCCTTTCTTTACCTTCACCTTGTTCACACCTACTCATCCTTTGGATCCCAACCCAAGACAGTTCAGACTATAGCAGATCTCTCCATCACACACTCTCACAGCATTTGCACACTTCCTTAGTGACACCCATTACAATTTTAATTATCAATGGAATCATACATTTCACATCTGCCAGCCCCACCAGACTGTAGGGTGCCTGCAAGCAGGGTCATATCTATCCTATTCAAAGCTACATTTCCCCATGTGGGGCACAATGCAGGGGCTCAAGTGACTGTTGAAGAAGTGAAGGCAACAAGGAAAGCTCTTCCCCACCTTCCTTTCCAGATATGAAAATTCAGGATTTTAGGAGGTAAAAGGCTGCTACAGTCTGTGAAAAGGATTAGAAAAAATTCAGGTCTGCCCATGTATTCCTGCTTCCTATCACATAAGTGACACATCCTTCCTATTTAACAGGCATATCCTAGAAGGAAAGTACCTGAGAATCTGTTGTCTGCAGCTCCCCTCCACCCACTTCAAACACATCTACTAGCTAATTCCCAACTTACCTGTCAAAATGAAGAGAAACGGAACAAAAAAAGATTACCTAGCAGAGGAAAGGGTTAGAAGTGCCAAGTGCTGACATCCCTACCTTTTGCCTACTGTGTTCAAAGAACTTCTTCACTCACTAATTCTCTACAGAAAGGCAGGTTCCAGCTCCAGCATTCAGTAGCTTCCATAAGCTGGGAATGTCACCTCTAGCAATGGGTGCAGGATAAGCAAAATCTGCTTTAATAAATAATTTAAAATACCCTTTGGCTTTCTATATCTTGATTTTGCCCTTGATTGTGCCAACGGGGCAACAGAGTTAAATCCACAAAACTGAACAACTTAGGAAGGGTGGGTCAAGGTCCTGATGAGACAGATTTTGGACAAAATACAGAAAAAACCATATGTTATTTTAGTGACGATTAACAGAAAATTTAAACAGAAGCTAACCTATCCTTTAAAACCAGGGCATAATCAGAGGATGTGCCAAAGAGAGGAAACCACTTAAAAAAAAAAAAAAAAAGAGCTTGTTTTTCTTTCTTGAAATTTCAGATAAAATGAGATTTGCTACAGGGAGAAGTGTTTTGCTTAGGAAACAGAGAAACATCATTCATCTAACTAAAGAACTCCACCAGAGCATTTTGCCAAACGCCTTGAAGTTTCAAGGTAAAGTGAAACCTTGGGGCTGAGGTTTTTTAAGCCAAAATCAGCTTTGGTACAATGGCAGGAAGCGAGAAGCAAATATCCTCAGATACAAACACCTGCTGCTGCATCACTACTCGCTTCCACAAGCACCTAAAGGGCCCCTGCTTGGGGTAGGGTAGCAGCAAACTGTCAATGCCCCCAACCTGGATGGCTCCCAGCCACTCCCATGTTCTCCCCTATCCCTGCTATGCCAGAAACAGGCAGGGTACCCAGTCTGGCATCAAGCACTTCCCAGTGTCACTCCCTCCCAACCCTCCCCTCTAAAAGCAGCACAGTATGGTTGGGTCCTCACCCATGGCCCTGCTACCTTAGAATAAACACAAGTCTGTGTCAGCTCAGCTCCCAGACCCACAAGATCCTCCTTCTGCCTTCTTTGTGTATGTGTAGCATTTAGCATACTTTAAATATCTGAGTAATTCTTTTTTCATTCATTCATTAAATAATTATTGAGTGCCTACCTTGTGCTAGACACTCAGATGAAAAAGACATAAAGCTCTGCCTTCAAGCAGGTTATACTCCACTGAGAGGAGACAGATCATAAACGATAAATAAGTAAAACACATGGATGGTATGCCAGATGATGAGAAGTACTGTGGTAAAAGTTGTATTTAGGAAAGTGAACATGGACACTTGCATGGGCACTGGGGGGAGGCAGGAGTGGGAAGTGTCATTTTTAAATGGTTTGGTGAGACCTCGTTATGAAAGGAAGGAATGAGCCCTACAGCTATCTCTGGGCAAGCAAGCATGGTCCAGGCAGAGGGCAGAGCAAATGCAAAAGATCCTGAGGCAAGAATATGCCTGTGGTAACAGAAGGATAAAGAAGAGCCCACTTGGCTCACAAAGAGCATGCATGGGTGAGGCCAGAGGGTAGCAAGTGACGGGGAGTGGGCTGTGAGCCCTGAGAGGCCTTATAAGCCATCACCCACACATTCACTCTTACTCCAAATAAAAGGGACTACCAGAGGACTGTGAGCACAAGACTGACGTGACCTGATTTTTTTTTTTTTTAGATTTTATTTATTTATTCATGAGAGGCACACAGAGAGGCAGAGACACAGACAGAGGGAGAAGCAGGCTCCACGCAGAGAGCCGTGGGACTCAATCCCGGGTCTCCAGGATCACACCCCGGCCTGAAGGCGGCGCTAAACCGCTGGGCCACCCAGGGCTGCCAGTGACCTGATATTTAAAGCAAACCCCCTGATCGCCATGTTGAGAAGAGAATGGGAAGTAGGTAAGAGTGAAGCAGGAAACCCAATCAGGAGGTGACTGCAATGACTGGTGAAAGATGATCATGGTTGGAACCACAATGGTCAGTCAGAGTGGTGAGAAGTGGCCAGATTCTGGAGAGCCTTTGACAGTAGAGCCCAACTAGATTTGTGGAGAGAGTGCATTTGGGATAAAAGAGACTGTTTTGCTAAAGGTAAGAATTTGATTTATACCCATAATTACATAACAATTCAAGATGGAACACGATTAAGTGACTGGATTGGCCTAGGTAATGCATTATCTGGTGCAGCAAGAAAAAAAAAATTTATGGAAAGAACTAGTTTCAGGAGTTTCCAAGTGTTATTCGGAAGGGCACGTTTGTTCCCAGTAGAGAAACAAACGATATTTTGGAGTGAGCGGTGCTTTCTTGCCCAACTACCTTATGCTCTCTTTAATAATTTCAAATGTACAGTTAAGATGGAATAACATAAAGCCAGAGATTCTATCTGAATTCTAAAAAGGAACTTTGGGAAGAAGGAGGATGGTGTTATTCTTCTGCCTTTCCTCACAGCATCTCTACAGCAGCACGATCTCATAGAACCTCCTAGGACTGTTCTTCATCTGTTCTCTTCAACACAGCATCCACTAAGTACTTAAAATGTGACTAATGTGGCTGAGTTGCTGAAATTTTATTGAATTCTACTTAATTTTAAACAAAATAGCTACATGTGGCTAGTAGCTACCATATTGAATTCTACAGCTCTAAAGGAAAAAAAATCACTTCACATTCATAAACTATACGTTACACTTTTTCTTTCATAACTAAAAGGATACACAACATAGATTTGTAAGATCTTATGTTTTATTATGCTCAAAGTTACCATCTGCTTCTCTTCATTCTGCACACATTCTTTGAAAACAAACAATGGATGGCTTGGTCTTAACAGTTTTCAAACACATTTTCTTAGTTTTTGTTTGCAATTCTAATATCTTTTAGGCCATCACTCTATCAATGACATTCAAAACGAGATCTCCCTCCCTGAAACATATTCAATGCTAACATTTTAAATATCACCGAGAAAGAAAGAAAGCTAGGACATTTTTTATTATAACTGAACTACACTCCTGCTCTGAGTTCAAAGCACTTTACAGTATTGGTTCTCTCATTTTTCCTCCCAAGATCACAGCGAGTGAAAGGGCTGGTGTCAGTACCCCATCTTTCAGCTAAGGAAACCACAGCAGAGACAGATTAATGGTGGTCCTAAATTTTACAGTGTAAATCTATAGGTTGGTCAAGAAAGAGCAACAGGAATCAGGAAAACATAAAGAGAGAAATCTGTTGGAAGTTAAAAAAAAAAAAAAACACCATTATGTGCATATCTTTAGTTCCCAAATTCTAGTGAGCTGGCAGGGCTGGGTCTGGAATATGCTGTCTAGATGAACAGAGTTGGTGGCAATACCTGTCCTTGTGGTCTCGTGTCTCAGACCTTCTACGCACCTCAACAACGCCCCTAAGGATGGCCAAGAGGCTGGCCCCACAACCGGCAGGTGCAGAGCAGTTTACCTGGGGCTGGATTTGGTGAGGCAGCCTCAGCATGATGGGGTTCCCTTACATGCCAGCAAAGCAGACTCAAACAACAGGGCAACATTCTTGACTAATCTCCTCACCCACAGCTGGAGAATGAGCTTTCATTAATCTTGCTTTTGAATCACTCAGGCTAACCTTAGTTATATCACTAAATTGCATGGCCTGAGAGATTAATAGGGCAATTCAATCAGTGTAGAGCTGACCTTTTACTGAAGTTGTCAGTTAAATTCCTTCATTTTTAGGATAAGGAAACTAAGTCCCAGGAACACTCTGATAACTTGCAAGAAAACACAACTGTATTCATTTTTCAAACCAGCAAGCCTGAGTTCCTACTACCTACCACTGACATATAGTATCATGTCTCCTAACCTTTTTTTTTTTAAAGATTTTATTTATTCACTCATGAGAGACATACAGAGGGGCAGAGACATAGGCAGAGGGAGAAGCGGGCTCCCAGCAGGAAGCCCAATGTGGAAATCGGATCCCAGGACTCGGATCCTGGGACTTGGATCCTGGGACTCGGGGATCACGCCCTGAGCCAAACCAGATGCTCAACTGCTGAGCCACCCAGGCATCCCTCTCTTGACCTTTTAACTACAGTGTGTTTCTAGGAAATTCTAGGATTAAAGGATCATCGATTTTATATATGTGTGTGTATATGTATATATATGGAATATTCTATAACATATCATGACATATTACATAACATATAACACAATTATACATATAAGCTGTATGTGTATAATTTAATATAATGTAATTTCCCCCCCAGGAAAGATATTAAAATTGGTAATGGTGTCCCTGAACATTACTAAATTAGAGCTGAGACATAACATAAAAGCAAGATAAAACTAATTTAAACCATTAAAATAATTTAAAATCGGAATCCCTGGGTGGCGCAGCGGTTTCGCGCCTGCCTTTGGCCCGGGGCGCGATCCTGGAGACCCGGGATTGAATCCCACGTTGGGCTCCTGGTGCGTGGAGCCTGCTTCTCCCTCTGCCTGTGTCTCTGCCTCTCTCTCTGTGTGTGTGACTATCATAAATAAATAGAAATTTAAAAAAAAAAAAGAATTACAATTTTAAAAAAATTAAATAATTTAAAATCGTTTTGAATATGGGTTAGTCAGTTCCTGTGAAATAAGTATAAATATACCAAATATATTATGTTTGGGGCCAAAAGTACTATTCAATATTTGGGGAATCTATAAAATTAGAGCTGTAACATAAATCTTGCTTCTTGGGATTTTAGAAGGGTCTCTTAAGGATGGCTCAGTTAGCCTGGTCTTTTAAAACGCAGTCTGAGCAAGTCTGAACTGAGGTTCCCTCTTAGTGAGCAGAGACATTCAAACATTCCCCACCCTGAGCAATAACTCAGTGTGCTATACCCAGGCAGGGCCTTTTACCACACTGTCTGGTGAAGGTGCAGAGCAAAGCCATTCTGTTCTGCTACAGGTCACCTGCCCGAAGAAAGCTGCTGGCTGCACTGTATCACTTGGCTTGTCCTTATGATAGCGCTGTTAGAGAAAACCACATTTCCTTCATAAGTGATGTTTTTAAAAATCTCCTAATTGTAAGTTTTAGAAGGACTTTCAAGATACAAGTGCAAAAACTCCTAGTTTTAATCATGAAAAAACTTGTAGCCAATATCATTAAGCACAGCCAGGGGCAGGGCCATAACTGGTGCATTTTAGAATAAAGGGATATAAAAAAAAAAAGAATAAAGGGATATGAGTCAAAACTCCATCATTACACTCAAAATGTCTTTTTGATTTCCTGTGAAACCTTCCCAGCAGCAAAACGGATTCTAATTCTACAGACAGGCAGAAAGAGAAAGCCTCCCAGAAGCTGCGTCTTGGTCTAGCACCAAGAACATGCCCAGGGACTAGGGTGGACTTCACCTTTGCGGCCTTTGTTTCTTTTCCCTGAAAATGTTAGGGCAGTTCATCATAGATCGTACAAAATTTGCATGATTTGCATGAAGATTTTAAGGTAAAGACAGAGAGGAAGAGAGCATAAGATTGGAAATGGAGGGCATCCCGGTTGGCTCAGCAGTTTAGCACTGCTTTCAGCCCAGGGTGTGATCCTGGAGACCCGGATCAAGTCCTGCGTCGGGCTCCCTGCATGGAGCCTGCTTCTCCCTCAGCCTGTGTCTCTGCCTTTCTCTCTTTCTGTGTGTCTCTCATGAATGAATAAATAAAATCTTAAAAAAAAAAAATGGAAATGGAAGCTGCAGGGATGGACCACATGAATACTGCCAGCCCGATGATTCTTGCAGACATAATCGCAGGCCAGTGGTGCAGTGCATCTCAAGACTGGCATGCCTGCGCCAGTTCTGCTGCATAGGACAAATTATCTGGTTCCCCACACCTCCCATCCTCGCTTGTGAACAGACACAGACACAGAGCAGTATCTGCTTCTCATGAACACTGAGATGAAGTGAGAGGATGTGTGTGAAAGCTTTTTGGCAGAGAGCCTAGCCAACAACAACAATTCAAAAAACATTAGCTGGCTGATGACTGTAACAATAACAGCCATAATTCAAACAGTTATAGTGGCTTTTGGACAGGCAGAACCAAATAAATTTCTAACTCCCTTACCTTGCCAATGAATCAACTGAAATCAGAAATACAATGTGCTCCGGACCTAATTTGGTTTTCGAGTTCTCTTACAATTACACCAAGGATCTATGCAGAACAGGTTCCATCCAAAGCATCCCTTCACGAAGATTCATGACTGTTACTTTCAAATTTAGTAAGTTAACAGAATGTCCATTTTTCTATTCATTAGAAGCCAGTATGTTACAGTTCCCGAATGTTCAAGGGCCAGTTCGATATCTGGTTTCAGCAACTCTGACATGATCAGAAAACTTGCCAATTTACAATCATTTCCAGAAACCTGACTCACATCCAGTCAACACATATCCGTCACCCCAGAAGGCCTTTCAGGGCTCCTCCCAGCCTCCCTGGTCAGAAGGACCCTGGCTGTCGAGGGAGGGTCCTCCCTAGTGCAAGAGCTGGCTGACAGCCACTTTCCAGTAGAGCCAAGGCTAGAAAGTCAGAGCCCTTCATAAGCAGATGTGCTTAGAGCAAATGCTTAGCCAGGGGCCATGGGCCTTTCTGTAGCCACATGGGCTGGCCTCACATCCTGGACTGCTCAAAAGGTACTCCTTCCATCAACTCTCCCATTCACACTGCTTCTCCTCTGATGAGCCACCTGTTGGGGGAGCAGGAGGGCAAGAGGGCACAGAGATATATTTTTGAACCCTCCTATAAGCTAGGATTGGCAAGGCACTTCCCTTACCACACATAACCTGCTGAGGAAGGTACCAGAATCTTCAGGTTATAGATGAGGCAACCAAGACTCCGAGAGGTCTCAGTCCCCTTGCCCCAAAGACCCAGATGGAGCCAGGTTCTGGAGCCACCTCTATCATTGCTAAACCCATGTGCCCTGCAGTGAGCATCCAACAAGGTCTTACAGCCAACGCTTCTCATCACTACCTCAAACCAAGTGGTGGGGCTCGCCCCATCCGTCACCTTATTCACTCCTCAAAATCATCTCACATTGGGCAACGATTCATATTCACCTGCAAGGGCTTGTCCATGTCACACTTCACTTGGTGCGGTGTCCAGCAGAATGGAGGCCTAATGTAAATCTTCCCTCTCACCACCATACTACAGCAAACCTGTGTCCTCTGCAGGGGATTATTGTGAACATCGGGACTATTGTGAACATCAGGCTTTCAAAAACAAGCCTCTTGGGCAGCTCCGGTGGCTCAGGGGTTTAGCGCTGCCTTCAGCCCAGGGTGTGATCCTGGAGACCCCGGATCAAGTCCCACGTAGGGCTCCCTGCATGGGGCCTGCTTCTCCCTCTGCCTGTGTCTCGGCCTCTCTCTCTCTCTCTGTGTCTCTCATGAATAAATAAATAAAATCTTTAAAAAACAAAACAAAAGCTTCTTATCTTGATGAAGTCCCAATAGTTCATTTTTCCTTTTGTTTCTTTTGCTTTCGTGGATGTATCTTGCAAGAAGTTACTGTGGCCAAGTTCAAAAAGGGTGTTGCCTGTGTTCTCCTCTAGGATTTTGATGGAATCTTGTCTCACATTTAGATCTTTCATCCATTTTGAGTTTATCTTTGTGTATAGTGCAAGGGAGTGGTCTAGTTTCATTCTTCTGCATGTGGATGTCCAATTTTCCCAGCACCATTTATTGAAGAGACTGTCTTTCTTCCAATGGATAGTATTTCCTCCTTTATCGAATATTAGTTGACCATAAAGTTCAGGGTCCACTTCTGGGTTCTCTATTCTGTTCCATTGATCTATGTGTCTGTTTTTGTGCCAGTACCACACTGTCTTGATGACCACAGCTTTGTAGTACAACCTGAAATCTGGCATTGTGATGCCCCCAGATATGGTTTTCTTTTTTAAAATTCCCCTGGCTATTCGGGGTCTTTTCTGATTCCACACAAATCTTAAAATAAGTTGTTCTCACTCTCTGAAGAAAGTCCATGGTATTTTGGTAGGGATTGCATTAAACGTGTAAATTGCCCTGGGTAACATTGACATTTTCACAATATTCATTCTGCCAATCCATGAGCATGGAATATTTTTCCATCTCTTTGTGTCTTCCTCAATTTCTTTCAGAAGTGTTCTATAGTTTTTAGGGTATAGATCCTTTACCTCTTTGGTTAGGTTTATTCCTAGGTATCTTATGCTTTTGGGTGCAATTGTAAATGGGATTGACTCCTTAATTTCTCTTTCTTCAGTCTCATTGTTAGTGTATAGGAATGCCATTGATTTCTGGGCATTGATTTTGTATCCTGCCACGCTGCCAAATTGCTGTATGAGTTCTAGCAATCTTGGGGTGGAGGCTTTTGGGTTTTCTATGTAGAGTATCATGTCATCGGAAAAGAGGGAGAGTTTGACTTCTTCTTTGCCAATTTGAATGCCTTTAATGTCTTTTTGTTGTCTGATTGCTGAGGCTAGGACTTCCAATACTATGCTGAATAGCAGTGGTGAGAGTGGACATCCCTGTCTTGTTCCTGATCTTAGGGGAAAGGCTCCCAGTGCTTCCCCATTGAGAATGATATTTGCTGTGGGCTTTTCATAGATGGCTTTTAAGATGTCGAGGAAAGTTCCCTCTATCCCTACACTCTGAAGAGTTTTGATCAGGAATGGATGCTGTATTTTGTCAAATGCTTTCTCTGCATCTAATGAGAGGATCATGTGGTTCTTGGTTTTTCTCTTGCTGATATGATGAATCACATTGATTGTTTTACGAGTGTTGAACCAGCCTTGTGTCCCGGGGATAAATCCTACTTGGTCATGGTGAATAATTTTCTTAATGTGTTGTTGGATCCTATTGGCTAGTATCTTGTTGAGAATTTTTGCATCCATGTTCATCAGGGATATTGGTCTGTAATTCTCCTTTTTGGTGGGGTCTTTGTCTGGTTTTGGAATTAAGGTGATGCTGGCCTCATAGAATGAATTTGGAAGTACTCCATCTCTTTCTATCTTTCCAAACAGCTTTAGTAGATAAGAAGCTTTTGCACAGCAAAGGATACAGTCAACAAAACTAGAAGACAACCTACAGAATGGGAGAAGATATTTTCAAATAACATATCAGATAAAGGGCTAGTTTCCAAAATCTATAAAGAACTTATTAAACTCAACAGCAAAGAAACAAACAATCCAATCATGAAATGGGCAAAAGACATGAAGAGAAATCTCACAGAGGAAGACACAGACATGGCCAACATGCACATGAGAAAATGCTCTGCATCACTTGCCATCAGGGAAATACAAATCAAAACCACAATGAGATACCACCTCACACCAGTGAGAATGGGGAAAATTAACAAGGCAGGAAACCACAAATGTTGGAGAGGATGTGGAGAAAAGGGAACACTCTTACACTGTTGGTGGGAATGTGAACTGGTGCAGCCACTCTGGAAAACTGTGTGGAGGTTCCTCAAAGAGTTAAAAATAGACCTGCCCTATGACCCAGCAATTGCACTGTTGGGGATTTACCCCAAAGATTCAGATGCAATGAAACGCCGGGACACCTGCACCCCGATGTTTCTAGCAGCCATGTCCACAATAGCCAAACTGTGGAAGGAGCCTCGGTGCACATCGAAAGATGAATGGATAAAGAACATGTGGTTTATGTATACAATGGAATATTCCTCAGCCATTAGAAACGACAAATACCCACCATTTGCTTCAACGTGGATGGAACTGGAGGGTATTATGCTGAGTGAAGTAAGTCAATCGGAGAAGGACAAACAGTGTATGTTCTCATTCATTTGGGGAATATGAATAATAGTGAAGGGGAATATAAGGGAAGGGAGAAGAAATGTGTGAGAAATATCAGAAAGGGACACAGAACATAAAGACTCCTAACTCTGGGAAACGAACTAGGGGTGGTGGAAGGGGAGGAGGGCGGGGGGTGGGGGTGAATGGGTGACGGGCACTGAGGGGGACACTTGACGGGATGAGCACTGGGTGTTATTCTGTATGTTGGTAAATTGAACACCAATAAAAATTAATTTATTAAAAAACAAAACAAAAACAAAAAAAAACAAGCCTCTTTCCACTAAGTTAACAGGCTGATTGGTAATTAAAAGATGCACCAGTCTATCATCCTAAGCAGGTCACAATAAGGAAAGGATTAACTCAAATTAAGGCCCCTATGGTGAGGAGATCTTTGGGGGAGGAGAGACAATACTTTAACCAACATGCCGATTTCACTGTTGGTAGGTGAAGACGCCCCTCCGCCACAGGTCCTCAGAGAAGCATCCATGGTGGCTGTGAATCTTGAGCACAAACCAATGAATTATCCCAACTGGAGAGAAATAGGTCCATATCATTGGGTCTCACCACTGGAGGCACACAAAGTCCCACTTATTTTAGAAAAATACCCTGGGGCGCCTGGGTGTTTAAGCATTTGCCTTTGGCTCAAGTCATGATCTCAGAGTCCTGAGATCAAGTCCTGCATCAATCTTTAAAAAAATATATCATAACTGTTTCATTAATTTGTAAATAATTCTTCCTCCGGTGATTCCGCTTTTGCAGTAATTCATTATGTGAAGACATGCCCTCCTCTCTGACTGCTTAAAAAATATATTCTTTACCCTCGATATTCTTAAATCATCCAAATTTTCACTAAATGACAGTAGCCACACACACAGCTATTTCGATTAAAGAAATAGCTTTTTTTTTTTTTTTGAGATTGACAAATGCCTTTAATTTAAGTAAATAAAGCTCAAAGGGGGAGTTGTCACTGGTGGCATTGGGTCCTCCTTTCTCGCCCTGGCTCATCTCAGGCTGCCTCTCCAGTCACCTCCGCAGGGAGACCTGGGGCCTTTGGGCCGCTGCCCCTCAGCGCCCCTCCAGGGCCTTGGCGAGCAGGTGGTTGAGACGGCCCACCATGGGGCGGGGGTCGTCAGAGAAAGCAGAAAGCCCTGCTTTCGCGTAGATCTCATCAGCCAGTAGCTGGGCCAGTTCAGGCTCGCTGTCCCGCAGCTCACTGAGCTTCTTGATCAGTAAGTGTCTGGGGTTGATCTCCAATGTGGGCTGCAGGAGCTGGGCGCGCTCCTCCTGCGTCTTGGCCAGCTGTTGCCTGCGCAGGAAGTGCCGCGCGGCCCCCATCTCCAGCACGGTGATCCTGAATTCATCTCAAATCATGTATATGTTTAAAGCAAGAGCCTAGACTTACAATTTCAGGCTCCATGGGTCCTCCAGGGAAACCACAGCAGTGAGGTTAGACCTTTGGTGAAAAAGAGATAACACCCAAGGAAAAAAAAAAAACGGGGAAAAAAAAAAACAGACAAGGAGCCACCCCTCACTCAGACACGCAACACTTCTCTGAGCAGACAATAGAATATCACCCTGCTGTTCTCTTGATGGAAAACCACAGCCCGCCAAAAAAGGATGGCCACGGGGCACTGCGATGGCCAGTGCCTCTCTGACAATCAGTGGCAAAAGTGCACATGAAAACCACTCTTTGGCTGGCAGTGACAGCTGCAACTTTCATCACGTAGCCTCCGTGTCTTTAAACTCCCCATTTGTCCCAGCCCATGCTCAGAAAGTCCCCCTTCCTGTTGACCACCTATGTCCCAAGTTCTATCTGCTGACATGTGCCCAGACCATCCAGATTCCTCTTCTGACCACCCGTATGCTGATGCCCTCTTAATAAGAGACTGGGGTGGTGACTGGCCACCTTCCTGCATTCCCCTTTTAGACACCACACACAACCTCACCTTTCATGATGGTTTAACCATGAGGCACTTGCTTTTCGGGAGATGTGAAAACAACTTTTTTTTTTTTTTTTTTTTTTTTTTTTTTTTTTTAAGAAACTAGAATCACTGAGCTAGAAAGAACTTTAAAACTGTACAACATGCCTGCAAACCCTTTTCTGGACTGTTTGCTCTGCAAGGGCAAGACTAGGCCTTAATCATCCTTATCCTGCTGTACCACTTCTCCAAACTGTTTGCTGAAAGATGGCCCCCTAGGTGAACCCTCTCTCATCAGCTGGCTATCTACATGACAAACTGTTAACTGCTAGAGACCAGAGAGCTTAAACCAAATGGCTCCATGCAGTGGAACCAACCACTAGACTGGCAGTTAGAAGGCGTGAGTCCCAATTTGAGCTCTACCATTTGCTGGCTGTTCAATGTTGGGCAAACCACTTGGCTTCTCTGGGCTCATCTCTTCCTCTCTGCAGGGAATCAATGAGACCACTTTGAAGGGACCCTGTGACTCTATTAGGCTATGCTTTCAGGTTTAAGAGTAAGTTCCTTACTTACTTAGGAACCTTAGTGCCCTTAGGGGCACCTCAGTGCCCTAAGTGGTTGAGCATCTATCTGCCTTCGGATCTATCTGCCAGTGCCACTCAGTGGTTGAGCATCTATCTGCCTTTGGATCAGGGTGTGATCCTGGGGTCCTGAGATTGAGGACCACATTCCCGCAGGGAGCCTACTTCTCCCTCTGCCTGTGTCTCTGCCTCTCTGTCTCTCATGAATAGATAAATAACAAATCTTTAAAAAAAGAATAAGTTCCTTTAACTTCCTGTTGAAACAAAAAACTGATTGAGTTACTATCAATTAGTGAAACTACCTAGAGATAAAAATATTTCCCTATTTTCCAGAGATGGTTTTACTCTCAGTGCTTTAGAAAGCAAGGACACATGACTGGTCATCCAAGACCTCTTTCTTTCAGTTCCATAATTCCACGACCAAGTAAGGACCTTTGAAAACAATATTATAATCCTATGACTATTAAGATGTTTATACTGTTGTGGTTTTTATAAAATACACAATCAAAAAAAAAGGCAGAAAGATTTTAATTTTTCCTGGAAAGAAATGGGGCAAGCCCTCCAGGCAGTGTTGTCAATATAAATCTGCGCAGCCTATGCACACTCTTCAGCGTGTGCATAGGATAAATCTCAAATAAAGAAAAGCTTCAGTGTTACCCTTAGTCACGAAATCGCCAAACATAGCACAGGAAAGACTCTGAGAGGAGGATAAGGCACAGAATACTTAGAATTTGTGGCATGTGGGAGTCACGAGGATCCCCAAGGTCAGGACAGCCTGACCTGTGTGTCAGGTCAACACACAATAGCAAGAGCAATGGGCTTCATCACCCAGCTGGACACTATCTCTCCACTGGCATGTGCCTTACCTCAACAGGACCTCCGTCCTCTATACAAAATTATCATCTAGAACAGCAACCTGAGTAATGCTGATATGGGTGACCAGCAATGGTCCAGCAGACCACAGATTCCAAAACAATACGTGAATGATCATAATAAAGGTTCTCAAAATAAATTACTCATGTATAATAAAAAACACATTTTTAAATGATGTATTTTTAAAGTTCGTAACAGGAAAAATATGAAAACAGAACTGCAAACTCCCCCATATTATCTCATTTTCTCACAGGAAGAGGCATTCTTAAGTCTTCTTCCCAGAGATATTGATCAAGGAATGACCCCAAGAAGGGGCAAGTGAAAATAGTTTATTTTAACTTGGATTCTTTATTTTAAAATTATTTTTTTTAATTTTAAAATTATTATTTTAAAAGCTTTTCCCTGCTCAAAAAAGTCAATGAGCCTAGAGTGAGAAGCTTCTAAATTTTCAGTGGTGTTAAATATTTATCACAGAGGATGCCTCTGTTCTTCATGTATAAACATGTTTTACTGTCACTCAAACCCATTAACTAATGGTGTCATGGCAGCCCCATTTCTGCATCTGGGACACTCTCCCTGGTGAGTTTCCCACCCCACCTGCCCAACAAGGTACATTCTTAAGGCAAGAACTTGCGGGCTGCAATACACAGAACCACTATACATTCCCACTGATGTGAGCCACGGGGCTAAGCTCATGGCCTCTTGATGAGGTTTTAATTTGCACTTCTTATAATGTGTTGGCAAATTTAGACAAAAATGTTGAAAAATGAAAAAATGTTGAGGGAACAATGTACTTTTTTTAATGATAAGATGCCTTGGAAATGTAATTAGACACACTTTACCATAAGTCATCTTAAGAACTACCATTAATCAGAATCTACTTTATGGTTAAAGCAAACAATGATACCTTTCCCCCAAACTACTTTCCTGGGCTAAGGCAAAAGGAAATAAATCTGCAAACAATAAGACACTTCCCAATAGGTAGTGTTCATTTGCTAGAATCACTTCTCTTGTCACAGACACCCCCCAAAAAGCAACTATTTATGTGCAAAGGTTTCTTTGAGGTAAAATTAGAAATGTAATATAACTTTTCTTCCTTGAAACCCTTCACTTCTAACTATTCCAGTGAGCTGTTTATATTACAACACTAATCCTTCTAAGGAGACCTACAGTAAGCCCGGCTCTTAGCAGTTGCTGCCACAAAGTAGCAGCTTAAACCAAATCCAGAGATTACTTTACGGACTCATAAGTAGTACCTCAATTCTCTTTTTTATTAGTTCTACAGTTTTTTAAAAAAATGTATAAACTAGCCTAACCAGAGTAGATTACCAGCTGTCTGACTCTGCCCCTCACCAGCTGTGTGATACTAGGTGGAACATTCCACCTGTATGCCTCAGTTTCCTCTTCTGTAAAATGTAAAATTATAGCACTCGTCTCCTAGCATCATCACAAACATCAAATGGGTTAGTAGTGTAGCACTGTGCCCAGAATGGTATGTCATCACCATAATCATTGTGCATCTTTCTTTGCAAATACAAGTTCATTAACACTGGATGATGAACGAAGAATGGATAGATCTGTGACCCAGTGCAATGCACATGACAGAAACCAGGAGGTGTTATGTGGATGCTCAATATAACATTCCTTCTATTTTTCTGTATGTTTGAAAAATTTCATAGTAAGATGGTGAAAGTAGTGCATGGGGGAAGAAATATGTGAAAAGGGGACGTTAGCATGGCAGATGAGTCAACTCCACTTCCAAGATATTACTCATTAATAACAATGCACAACAATAACAGTATAATCTTTTTTTAAGATTTTATTTATTTGAGAGAGAGCATGAACAGAGAGAGGGGCAGAGGGAGCCAGAGAAGCAGACTCCTCACTAAGCAGGGAGCCTGATGTGGAGCTGCTCCATCCTAGGACCCTGAGATCATGGCCTGAGCCGACAAAGGCAGATGCTTAACCCACTGAGCCACCCAGGTGCCTCAATAGTATGATCTTTACAGAAATCTTACCTTTGTGTTCAAATACTTTAAGTAAGTCTTATAACAATCTATAAGACAGCTACTCCAAAGATCATTCCCATTTCGGAAATTCAAAGGCAAGAGCAGACTCAAAAACCTGCTGAGAACCATACAGTTGACAAGTGTCATCATGGAGAATCAAACATGGTTCTACTTCATCTTTCCCACTGCCAGAATAACTCCACCACTTGCTTAGTGCCTGTCTTCATGGAAGAATCACTCCCTTATTCACCACTGTCCCCAGAGCCACAGTTCCTGACCTCACAAGCACACAAAGATTGGTGAGTGGGTTGGGTGGATGGTTGGAAGGAAGGGAGACTGGGAACATGGTTTTTTGTTCCACTCATTACATCCAAACTCTACCCAATATATTGTAAAGAGAAGCTTAACTTTTATTAAAATTGTACATCTTCTGATTATAAAAGTAATATGTATTTATTATAGACAACTACATTACTTCTTACCAAAGAAACCAAGTTAATATATTTCCTACATGTGGATAAGAGTAGACATTTTTTCCCTCAAGAAAGACCAGAGATTTTCCAAATGTATCCAGCCAGGACCTCCATTCAGATGAACAGTGGAACTTACAAGCACAGCTCCAAGCCATGCCCTGGAGTCGGTCCAGAAGCCAACAGAGCAGTGAGAGGTTTGCAAATCCTGTACCACAGGAACAGCTGACAGAACCAGGTCTACCCAGCACACAGGAGAGAAGACACTCACGGTCAGGAGGAGTCTTCAAATAGTGACCGGGGCCGCATACAGCAGAGGGAACCAGCTTTTTCTGTGAGCTATTGAGGACCAGTGTATTGAAATTAAAGGAAAGAACATTTCAGTTTGATATGAAGGAAACCCCAGACTGACTAGGTCCCCAGATAGAGGAGAAGTGAAATCATTTTTGAGGAAGCTCTCTCAAAATCAATAGCCTTATCAAGAATACTATACACAAGTGTGCAGAATTGAACTAGAAACCTTCAGAAGTCCCATTCAACTCCTATTCCCTGGAATCCCAAATCCCTATTCCTCCCTGTGTCATGGGCATCATATATACGAAGGCTTCACAACCTATGGCACATACGGCCAACTACCACCATGGCACATGTGATGTCTCATACATAACTGAAAAAGGTGAATCACAAATATCTGTAAAGCTCAACTTGTAGTAAGAAAGAATTTCTAACTCTAATTATTGAATCTCTCCCAGATACTCTGGATAAAAGGATGTGGACACCCCAGGGACAAACTTTTTGGCTCCAGCTGTGATGCCCAAAATTTTAGGACTGCATGGTATAGGAAAAAAAAAATGGGAAACAAGTCCAAATGCCCGATTCTGCACTGACTAGCTATGTGGCCTGGAGCATGCCATTGCCTCTCTACAGAGGTCAGTGTGCAAAAACTGGCTGTTTTGAGTCCATATAGCAGCCACTAACCATGGGTACTTTCTTCAGCCTTTGCAATGGGACAAGTGCACCAGAGGAATTTTTAATTTAATTATAATTTTTAATTATATCTCCTTGTAATTAATTTATTGAATTTAAACAGCCACTTGTGGCCAGTGGCTATTGTACTGAATGAACAATAAAGCTCTAATGACTCCAGAAAGAGCCAAATTCCAGACCAACCTCAACCCATCATTTTTTTTTAAGATTGTATTTATTTATTCATGAGAGACACACAGAGAGAGGCAGAGATATAGGTAGAGAGAGAAGCAGCCTCCCAGCGGGGAGGCTGATACAGGACTCAATCCCAGGACCCCAGGATCACGACCTGAGCCAAAGGCAGACACTCAGCTACTGAGCCACCCAGGTGTCCCTCAACCCATCATTTTGTGTCAGCTCTTAATACCACACAGACACTGTGAGAGAAGGAAGAGGGATGGAATCCAAGGCCCAGCCAGGGAAGACTACCTGGGCCCCTGGCTCTTTGCCTCTCCAGTCCATCATCGTTCCAACATCCTGGGATGGACACCGCAGTGGCCCTTTATCCTTTAACCTCCAGAGCTGGTTCCACATTCAAGTATGGCAGGGTAATCACCAAATTCTCTGGAAAGATGAACTGCAAAATGCAGTGATCTGTGGGAAATACCACCAGCCACCTACCCCTGACATGAAGACATTAGTAGACTATTAGTGGATATTGGTGAATGATTAGTGAACATAACTGAAATACAATGTACCCTGCAGATTAAAAACAGCTACCTCTAAATGAGTTAAAAGCTCTCTTACAAAGTATAGCATCAGATTGATTTGAGGTTTCTATATTTACTTCAAATCTGATTATACAACCAACTACAAAATCTCTGTCCCAAGTTTGAAAACACAGAAATAGTGAAAGCTAGAAAACATGACTTCTGAAAGAGTTATCTAGGTTGTTTCTTCAATAAATGTAAAGAGTCCTGAAAAACCTTTTTAAAAACTGCCAGACAATGTTTATAACCAGCAGACTCCAGAGATTTACTTGGAGTCAAGTCTCCTAACATGCATTGGTGGCACCAGTCATCACAGCACTGGAGGAGACCTCAAAAGAGCAAATCGTGCTAGGGCAGTGATTCTAATCATGAAAGACTACGTTAGGAAAAAAGTTCACAGTAAGGTTGGGAAATTATTATTTTTGCAGTCCTCCACTTCTACAATATTTTTAAGCCTGTTTTTATGAACTAGGCAATGGCCACCAGAAAAATCTTATAAGCCAGTCATCTGTTGCTAACAACTGCATCTGGAAAGCTTCCTGGCAACACAGAGCAGCACCACTGGCTAGTCTCACACAGGAAATTTTTCTATGCAGAAAACTCAGATGTCTGCTTGCTGATTCTTAATTCCTAAAGCACATTCTGTTGATACTGCATGCCTCTTATAATTATCCTGGGTCTTGCATCCCGAAGCAAGGCAAACAAGAGCTTTCCTGCTGCTGCCCACACCATGGGTAACCACCCTTCCTGCTTAATTGGCTCTGATCACTGGGCAGACACTGAACTGACTGCTTTTTCTCTGCGCATGCTGACTCAGGGATTCCCAAACACCCAGCATTATTCATGTTTCAAAGCATCTAGAGTAAAGAACACTGATATTCCACTCTACCAATGACTCCACTCTAGACCTCAAAGCAAAGTAATCAAGTGCTTCCTGGCTGACTTCAATCTTAAGCCACTAACACTTTTTAAAGACTTAAAGATGATCTGAAGTTACAAAAAACATGAAATGGGCAGTGCCCTAACTTTGAAACACTTAAGCGAAGATCTCAGGGCAAAGTCTTTTCGAGCTGGCCCATAGATCATATCTTAGCTTGGGCGGCAACAACAAAAACCACTGGGTGGGTGGTTTAAACAACAAATTTATTTATTTATTTATTTATTTATTTATTTATTTATTTATTTATTTATTTAATTTATTTTTTTTTTTATGATAGTCATAGAGAGAGACAGAGGGGCAGAGACACAGGCAGAGGGAGAAGCAGGCTCCATGCACCGGGAGCCCGACGTGGGATTCGATCCCGGGTCTCCAGGATCGCGCCCTGGGCCAAAGGCAGGCGCCAAACCGCTGCGCCACCCAGGGATCCCAACAAAATTTTTTTTTAAGATTTTATTTATTTATTCATGAGCGACACAGAGAGAGAGCAAGAGAGGCAGAGACATAGGCAGAGGGAGAAGCAGGCTCCATGCAAGCAGCCTGACATGGGACTTGATCCCGGGACTCCACGATCGTGCCCCAGGCCGAAGGCAGGTGCTAAACCGCTGAGCCACCCATGATCCCTAAACAACAAATGTTTATTTCTCCAAGTTCCAAGGAAGACCAGGTGCTGGCCAAGTCAGTTCCTGATAAGGGCCCTCCTCCTGGCTTACAGATAGATGCCTTCTCGCCCTTTCTCACTCAGCATACAGCAAACCAGCTCTCTGGTCTCTTCTTAGGCAGAAAGTGACAGCACTAATCCCATCCTGAGGACCTCCCCCTCATTACCTGATTACAATCTCTGAGGCCCTGTCCACAAGTAACATCACACAGATTTGGGTTTCAACATAGCAGTCTGGCGGGGAAGCAAAAACGCTCAGTCCGGAGGAGGCTCCAGAAAAGAAACTGCAAGTCTTTCTTCCATCTTCTGAATTTAAATCACCACATTTTCAGCAAGGAAGGTCTCGGAGGGGGAGAGGAGCACACTGCAGGGCACAGTTCCAGGCACTGGAAATGCTTGATGATCACTGAATTTGCCAACACGGCCCATGGGTTCCCCGTCCCCGCACCCCAGCAGCAGAAGGGGCAGACGTCCGGCAATAAGCACCAGATGAACTCCACTCTGGCTAGCTGTTCCTCCATGAGGAGCAAGGCCCACGTGAGCAAGCAGAGTCCTCCACGTCTAAAGGCGATACAAGAGTCCTGGCACCATCTGGACTGAGCACTCTGGAAGCTGACAGTGTTAATATCAACATGAAGCCTTCAGGCCCATCACAGAACTTCAGCTGTGTCATCCAGGATAGACGCCCCCCAAAGAGACACCAGCCTCTCAATCCTCTGCAGCCTTAACTCTTCTGGAGTTTGAGAGAACAGTGTCAAACACCCAAACATAATGTTTCCCAACTCACAGACACCCATACCTCTCTGAGAGGTCCTCGGACACACGGTAGTTGTGGCCCTACGATCCCAGGACTTGGTCAGACCCCAAGGCTCCACACGCCTGACACTTGTTCATTCCCACTTGCTTAACCATTCAACATTCTTTCTTCTTTTTTTCCCTCATGAACTGCTTCACTCATAGCTCTGCTGTTTCCTTCTCATTCTTCCAAAAGATCTCCAAAATGACAGTCCATTTGGTAACTCATAGCCAGAGGCAAAGAAGTCATTACCCACCAGGAGAGGCGGTCCACGACCACATCTGGTGATTAGTGTTCATTTCATACAATGCATATGTCGACTGCCTTCCCCTCTAGGCCTCATTCTTGTACTAAAAATATCTTAATTGTCATTATAAACTCATCACCATCTCCATGCATAGCTGTCTCGCTTTGATTAGAAGGCACTGAAACAGGCACGTTAGGTCCTATCCCTCACCCACATCGAGCACGGGATCTTTGCTGTTTCAATCTCATGAGTGGCTTCACTGAATTGAAGAGAATGCCCTCAAGTAGGAATTCTGAATTCTGCATTTTCAATTCCAAAAGTGGTTATAAAAAATCATGGATGGAAAAGCTGCTGAATTGCAGAATATATATTGCTATTTGAGAGTTTCTATATCTCCTATTTAAGGAAGTTTAGACCTCTTAGAAAATTACAAACAATTTCCATTAATGTTTCGTTTGTCTCAAAGCAGGGATGGTGGGCCCAGTGCTCGACAGACTGAGCTGTCTCCTTAGTCACTGACTTTTATATCTCTGCACATGCTCTTCACAATGATTACTTCGGGGATTGAGAGGAAAAAAAGCCATAGTCCAAACACTACATTTGCCTATTCCTGAGTTTATAACCAGTATTTTTCAAATTTGAGGCTACGACTATAAATACTTAAATTTCCTAGAATCGGGATCCCTGGGTGGCGCAGTGGTTTAGCGCCTGCCTTTGGCCCAGGACGCGATCCTGGAGACCCGGGATCAAATCCCACGTAGGGCTCCTGGTGCATGGAGCCTGCTTCTCCCTCTGCCTGTGTCTCTGCCTCTCTCTCTCTCTCTCTGGCTATCATAAATAAATAAAAATTTAAAAAAAATAAAAAAATAAATTTCCTAGAATCTAAGCATTTAAAAATTACTAGGCTGCCCATGAAATGTGTTGGTAGTGAAGTCAAAAGGTGCTACAATACTGTGTCTATTGCATATTATTGTCTTGCATTATCCAAGTATTGTATTATCTAGTACTATCATGTTTCTCACCTGTTAGTTTCATGCAAATTCCAATTGATTTTCAAAATTAGACCATTAGAGGGACACCTGGGTGGCTCAGAGGTTGAGGGTCTGCCTTCCGCTCAGGGTGCGATCCCAGGGTCCTGGGACTGAGTCCCACATTGGGCTCCCTGTAGGAGGCCTACTTCTCCCTCTGCCTATGTCTCTGCTTCTCTCTGTGTGTCTCTCATGAATAAGAAAATTAAATCTTAAAAAAAAATTAGATCACTAGTAACTGCCACTATTTATATAACAGTATGTGCAGGGACCCTAGGCTTTGCTTTTATTAAGTCATAAGATTCTCACAATGACCCTATAAGGTGGGTACTTCTCTCCAGGACTTTGATTACTATTTAAAGTTCCTACTACTTTTAAGCTGTACAGCAAAAATCAAGTAAAAAATAAATATCAGATAAATAACAAATTTCACGTCTTTATATCAGACCAAGGTAACTTCTTTGGTACTAATAAATCCTTACTGTGATTGGTAAAATAATTAAATGTGTTCATTATCAGGCTATTAGCCTTCACCAGGTACATGCAGACACTTAGTCACCCACACTTGGGAAAAAATAAGAACTACAGACTAGAACAAGCCCGCAGACAATCTGCAACTCGATTTCAAAAACACAGTATTAATTTCATCACCTTCTTTACCAAATCTGCTAATAAGTGGCAAGTTAGACTGAAGTCTCATTCCCCTATCCATGGGAGAGGTGCTAATGTGCAGAAAAATGAGGGTCTAAGGCCCAAAACAGTCTACAGAGTGGAATAATCAGTCTTTGACACCTCAGGAGCTTTACTAATGTGCACCATCAAAGAGACCAATTCCTATGTTAGCGCTGCCTGACCCAAAATCCAAGATCAAATATCCCAAACCAGTGTATTCCTCTATAAACAAGCATGTATTCAAGTTTGTCATGATTCTAACCAGCAAATTCTCCAATTTATTTGGTATTAATAATCCTCCCAAATAAATGTTTTTACTATTTCTCTCTTTTGTTTTCTTATGCGAAAATGTATGCTAAGTGCCTAGAACAGGGCCATGGCACAGAGCAGGTACTCAATAAACATTTACTCAATGTCACCCATGAAGCAATAGTTGTGCTACCTCACTGTTCCCCCCATTACTCTCAGTTTCTTGTCCTTCCCCCCAAAGACCACACTGCACACAGCCTCCAAAGGGATTCTTCCAAAGTACAAAGATACCTAAGTGGCTCAGCTGCAACCACTTCACGGACTTCACACCTCAGCAAGCTGAAGTGCAAGCTCTGTCACAAAGCAACCATGCCGCATCTCCAGCCCACTCTCACCACCCTTGGCCTTGGTGGCTCTGTGGTAAAAACAGTGAAGTCCCCCATTCGTGGAGTCTTCCCCCTCATCTATCAACCAGATGCCCTAGATAGCTGTGTTCACCTGAAAGGCACTACATGTCTTTATCACTGCCCTTAGTTCATTGTGTTATTAACTGTTTGGTGTCCCCCTGCCCCCACAGGCTATGAACTCCTTAAGGGAAGATTATTCTAGTAATCACTGTATCCCCAGTCCATAACAAAATACTCAACACATGGTAGGTATCAGTAAATGTTTACTGGATCTTGGATGGAGCAAAATGAAAGAGTATTACATCTATCCAAAAAGAGTCATAGGCAGCCACGCTTTTGAGGATGACGATATTAGGCCCACCAAGTAGAAAAATATAAATATAAATACATAGAGAGACTATATATATATATATATATATATATATATATAGAGAGAGAGAGAGAGAGAGAGAGAGAGAGAGAGAGAGAGTAATAAAAAAAAAAAACTCTCCATTATTGGGGAACTGGGTGGCTCAGTGGTTGATATCTGCCTTCGGCTCAGGACATGATCTTGGGTCCTGGGATGGAGTCCTGCATCAGGCTCCCTATAGGGACCCTGCTTCTCCCTCTGCCTATGTCTCTGACTCTCTCTCTCTGTCTCTCATTAACAAATAAATAAATAATATTTTTTAAAAATACTCTCCATTATTAGCAGTGATTGCAGAATTGATATTCATCACGTAAGGCAGTACCTGCTTGGGCTCTCATTGAATTCCTCAGGGCAATGAGATATGGATAACCCAAAGAACTGAGAGCAATGAAGCGGTAGTTATACATTCTTGGACTCTCTGCTCCAGGGGTAACATTCTAAAAGCAGATTCAAGGACAGAGATGATTTTCAGCCAGTGCTAAGAAGCAGCAAACTGATGCCAGAGGACCACCATGCAGGCACACAGCCTCCACTCAGTGCAGAGGAGGCGGGGCTGGCTCTCGGAGCAGCCTCAACCACAACCCAATGGATATGCTGGTGCAAACCTAGTTTCCTGCAGGAGAGCGAGCCACGGGAAGCCTCGGGACCGATGCGCACTCAGTGCGCACTCGGCTAGCACTGCAGATTTCACTTACTGTAGCTTTAGCTAGAATCACTACACTGCCCAGAAATGTTTGATTTCTGTCTTAACTAAGCATCATCTCTGGCACAGGTGCTGAGTATCACTGGCCACAGAGAGGTCTCAGCATCACCACCCGCAAAAACAGAAGACAAAGGAGTGGTCCAGCTACCTGCGAGCTGTTCCCCTAGACTGTGTCATGGACAATCAGCCTTCATTTCTTAAAAAGAGTCTCAAATTCTGTATCTTAAAAACAAGGCGTAGGTGGGAGCTTCCTTATGCTATTCTCTTTCGGCTGATATTAAAATATCCCAGAATAATTTGTTCTTAAGAAATTTTCCAGAGTAAATTTAAAAAAAAAAAAAAAAAAAGCCAGAGTTTTCTACTCCAGGACTTTCATTCTAAGGCAATCAAAAAAAGTGAAGAAAGTGAGGTTATCACAATTATCTTGTTGAAGGGAAAACACCACAATACTAATAACAGAACAGATTCAAACATAGATTTCATCCCACCTGCTAGAGAGGGACTCAATCAATGTCACCAGATGCAGATTAAACGCTTCTCTATGAATCGTTACGTAGCTGTGGAAATTACTTGCACCTTTGGAATTTATTATTTCTGTCTTTCATTTCCAAAATACTTCAGACAGGCATGATGCTATCTAGATAGGATGCCTTCCTTATACACCCATACAGGTTTCAATCTCTATGCAAACATTTCTCAGTACACTCAAACGCCACAACTCCAGCCCATTTCCTACCACCAGCTGACCCTTCAAGTCCTCAAGGACACAAACTAGAATTTCCCTCTTTTTGTAAACAAGCCACTACTTCATAAGAAACAAGGAGGGCCGAGCAGAAGGCCTTTCCTCTGTGTTTTTAATAGAGGAATATATAAATATAAAAATGGCTGCCATTCATATATCTTTGTATTCATTCCCTCACACTTTCATCACTGCCAACCGTATTTGTAAAAATGTGCCTTTTTATTTCTTTTTAAATTTTCTTCCTTCATCTCAGTCCAAAGTACTTCCTCTCACCTCAATAAGCTCTACTAAAGCAGTTCTTCTTATAATTACCGGGAGAAAAAGAGGACAAAGCCCCCCTTCTTCCAAAGGTTCTTCCAAATCACCTGAGCCCAAGTGCTTTTTTGTTTTTTGTTTTTTTTTAATTCATGAGAGACACAGAGAGAGAGGCAAAGGGAGAAGCAGGCTCCCCTCTATGGGGAGCCTGATGTGGGACTTGATCCCAGGATCGGGGGATCACAACCTGAGCCAAAGGCAGACAGACGCTCAACCACTGAGCCAGGTGCCCCAATCGTCTTGAAACCATGTATGCTCTCCCTCCCTCTCTGTCCCCACTCACTCGAATTTTGTTGATAAAAGGCTTACTCTCCCCAGAACTTGGCTTTTGCCCGGCATTTTTCTACTCAGGGAGCAACCTTCTATCTCTACTATGTCCCATCACACTTCGTTGTCTGCCTGGCTCCCAAGGTCCTCCTCTGTCAGAGTCATCCCCCACTCCCCTTGCCCTCTCCCCTCTCCCCACCCCAGCAGTGCTCACAGACCCTACCACTTGGGCTCCCAGAGCTCACTTTCCACACCCATCAGACATCAGGGCTTCCTCCTTCATGAATGGCCTCTCTCTCCTCCCTAATCCAACATTTCCACCCAATTTGCAAGAGCCAGAATGGTTTTGGTCCAAAAAATAACACTCTGGGAGCACAGCGGACACAGGACAATCTTTTATACCTGTGCATTCCCACATTACCAGAAGAGTGTCCCCTGCCATCTGGCAGAGCCCACCCAGGATTTGGTAGGAAGAATTTACAAAACTTCAAAAAGTGGATTAGGGCAATTAAGTAAACACTACAAAAGGCAGGAAAACATGTAACTTTTTGAATCATCAAGACTTGAGAATTCTGGCAACTAAGTTACCAAAATATTTTCACCACTGGTAAATTCCACAAGCAGGCTTTCTCCAACAATACACCACTAAAAAGAAACAAAAATACTCAAGTCCCAAATGCATATGAAGTAGAGAGAGGAAAGAGAAATATTCCAAAAGTCCCTTTCGGAATGCAGGTTCCCTGGAACCTCACGCCATACGTGTGCTGTGGTCCAGGCATGAGCCCACATTTGGCAACAACTAGTGTCCAGTCTAGACTGTGGCTCCCAAAAGGAAAAGGTGCGTGCCTAAGCTATTTGTGAATTTCCAGACTTGCACAGTGGCTAGCACAAAGAAAACATTCGATAAACGGTGACTTAATAAAGACCGGCTTGTTTTGAACCTCAGGTCCTGGATTTAAGCAACAAATCCTGTAACGGTATCTAAGGCTTATTGACAAACTCCTCATTAAGTAGGAAATTTAATTCAAACAATAAAAGCAAAATTTTTTCTAAGCTTTTGGCAGAGCTCATTATCTGGAAATTGTTGTTAATTTATCTCATTTCATTTTCTACTTACCTTCCCAATCTAACACAATCTCTTTCCTTTAGGGTAGGAGTCAGCAGACTACTTCAGAGAGCCAAATCTGGCCATCTATTTTTCCTAAAAAAAAATTTTGTTGTGAAAAGAGCCATATCCATCTACTGTCCATGGCTATTTTCACACTACAAAGGCAGACCTGAGTATTTATGACAGAGCTTAAAACATTTGCTATCTGGCCCCTTTATAGAAAAAATTTGCTGACCCTGGTTTTAGAGCATCATGGAACACTGACTAGCCAATTAAGTGTGTTTTATAAAATAACTCAAATGATTTACTGACTTACAGTTATTTACAAGTTAATTGAAAATATTTTCTACTTTTGGTCACTATGGTTTTTTTTTTTTTTTAAGATTTTATTTATTTATTCATGAGAGACAGACAGAGAGAGAGAGAGATTGGCAGAGACACAGGCAGAGAGAGAAACAGGCTCCATGCAGGGAGCCCGACGTGTGACTCGATCCCGGGTCTCCATGCCCTGGGCTGAAGGTGGCACTAAACCGTTGGGCCACCAGGGCTGCCTACTATGCTTTTATTTATAGCCTCACAACAGAAATCTACTACAGATATGCCTCAAACACTAAGAGAAGTCAAATCATAAGGAAAACTGTTTCTTGTCACCTAGTAGATGTCATGATACACTTGAAGCATCTGAGAGCTCTTAAAGAGCAGAATAAATTCCAGAGTTAAGAAAAAAAATGGAATAAAGAAGTTAAAATGACATTAAGGCCATACAGATCAAACCAGGGTATAAGGGCATGCAACATCCTGATCTCTCTGCATACTGAGTACATGTGGTATTTAACGAAATGAGGTCTGCACAATATTGATGAAAAAAAAATGGAAGAGAGAACAAGTAACCTTTTGGTTCACTTATCCAGACTAGAAGGGTATGAGAAAGAAGTGCCCTTTTGGAAATACAGCAATCTTAGCCCTACACAGAGACTCAATGAAGACAATATGGAAGGAACAGAAGCATTTCACCCTGACCTGTACCCTTCACACCAGGAGATTCACTCCACCCAGCTTTTAGTGACTGGGAAGAAGCCGAACTCTCTAGCCTTATGACCTGCCATCTCATCCTCAGTACAAACATCTCTCCTGCTGAGAGTCTGCCCTTCCTCTGACAGAAGCTAGTTTATTCCTACCAGGTCCCCCTTCACTCCTTTTCCACCTACCCAAATTCCACCTGTCCTTCAACATCTCATTCAAAATCCCAACCAGTACGACTGCATCTTAGAGGGATCCATTCACAAAGACGATCATGTAGATTACACCTCTGGAGTTGGCGTTAGGGCCACCATGTTGTATGACTTCTCCATAAACTATCTCCCAACCACATCACAGCAGGGTAATATCCGCTTTCTCCTTTGTAAATCAAGGTATGTATCCCACCACCCCCACTGGACTGTAAGCTTCTAGAAGGCAGAACACACTACACATTTTTTCAATACATAAGTCAATAATGAACTAACAACAAATAGCATTTAGCAAGTCAGGCACTGTCCTCAATGCTTTGTATGCATTATCTTATTTAATTCTCAACCCTACGGGTAAGCATTGTCACCACTTCCCAGTGCTACAGATGAGGAAGCCAAGACAAAAGTGCTAAATTTGCTGAGGGTCATAGAGCTACAGAGGGGCTGAGCCAGGACTCCAACTGGAGTCTGTCCTTAAATTATATCCTCTCACCCTAGAAATTACTCTATAAAACTTCTTTAGTGAATGAAAACAGATCCCAAACTCTGGTTCCACTCTTAGCTGGCCCTTTGATCTTTCCATTTCCTCCCTTAGAACATCCCACAGGATGGGAGAGCAAGGGGGCCGACAAATCTGGTCTTCCATCACCTACACACAACTGCAGTGGCTAGCGAACTCTGTCAGGACAAAATTGCACCACAGTCCTGCTTTTCACACCTATGAGCAAGCGAATCATACAGTGTACAACTATTTCCCATGCTTCTTTTTAACAGCCAGGCCATTTACCTCTTTATATGTGACAGCTAAAGTCATCATCCGGCTACTCATCCTCAGTAGTAAACTCAACTATGGAAAAGTAGGGTAGATCTACTCTACCATACATGAGAAAAAACCTCGCAGCTCTGGTCCAAGTGAACACACGTCTTTCCCTTCTCCCTATCCCCGGAGATGAAGGATTAAGTAAAACCAGAAGTGCCCACATACCCATTTGGAAATGAAAATGCCACACTTAGAAAAGCATTAAGAAGTCCCCTGTTGAGCTGACTTCAAATGTTTAATTATATGTGTAATGTAATTAGATGCATACATACTTTATCACTGTTTTCTAATGAGCTTGGCAACAGGATACAAACTTGGCATTTTATTCTTAGTTTAACGGGCTTGTTTTCGTGCTTACCATAACAGCTTGCTGCGGGAGCACTGCAGAGCGAGTCTGATGGGCTTTACAAGAGGTGGCAAGGAAGAACCACTCCCTATGGATGTTACCACATGGAAATGACCAGGACCAGAAACTTCCATTAGGAAGAAGGGTTCATCCAAGGTAGGCAACACCCCTTCATAAATGGGAGCCCTTGACAACAACCCTCCCACCTGCAGATAAGATTCTGAGCTTTAAAAACAATGAGGTGAGTGGGAGAGGGAACCACAGCTGCTTCATCTGAAAGAAAGCACCTTGCCAAAGCTCCCCTGTCCAGGGGGAGAATCCACACCTGTGATACAAACCAAGTGCTTCAGAGTCTCAGGCAAGAAAAATTCTCCCAGTAAAAGAAGCTATTATGGATCTAAGGCCCAGCCCCAGTGAGAGCAGGAAGTCAAAAGCTTATTTGGGAACCTGCCACCTCCAAGCATAGCAGTAAGAAAGCAGTAAGAGGTGGCAGATGGAAAGGAGTGAGGGTGGGGGCAGAAGCTACATCCAGACAGCTGTGGCGTTGTAAACGTGTAGCAGCCAACAGTATAGGAACAGGAGTCTCAAGCATCTGATTAACTGAGAAGCAGCTGTGGTAATTTCTGAAATAACTTGAAAAAAAATCAAAATATAGCATTATATTCAACCGTTAGGTAGGCTGCAAGAACAATCAATGGGCTGGGAATAAAACCCAAGTTGGAGACACTCAACCTTGTTCTAATAGTGTCCATGCACAGGACCACTCTAGAGGTAGAATCAGATTATAATGAGTCCCCATCTGGGACTTCCAAGAAACATTCCCTAGAACAAGGTCCAAGACAGAGCCACTCAATATTTAAACCCAACCTTTAACAAAGGCCTGTAAAGACTCAGTAATTTGAGTCTAAGAAGAGACTCCGAAAAATTCAGATAAACTTGTTTACTTGAACTCCTCCATGAGAGCAAAAATAGAAAGAACACACAACCTAATCACATACAGGTTTTCTAATTCAGCTAAAATCAGCGGAACATAGGACCATAGGAAATTGTGCTAAAATGACATCAAGCAAACCCTCCTACCAGAATTGCTTCATTGTAACTCCTTACTGTAAACCAATAATTGTACCATTCCACACAACATATCAGTCAATACGACATATTTTAACCAATTCAAAATTCTGGTCAAAAAACATGAGTTTTGGGGACAAGGGATGATAATATATGTAAGCAAGGTTATAGACATACAAAAATCTCAATTCCACATCTAGACATTTCCACCATTTTTGAACAATAGGCAGAAGACTCAAGAATAAAGACGGCAGGATTTAAACATTTTTGCAGGAAGATCCACAGAACTACCAAGCAGATAGTTATCATGTGTTGGTTATGCCCAGTCATTTTGCATCTGGTATTCTGTGAGAGTCTCAAGTCCTGTCTGTCTCCCTAAATTGACTACTCACCTTGGGTTTCATTTGAAAACATTGATCTGTATGCAGCTGGTGCTTATTAGGAGGTGTTAGCTGTCTGCTCAATGAGTTCTAAGAGTGATGTACTGAGCTAATTTAACCCAAATGGCTTTATAATTCTGTCTCAACCTCCTCTCTGCAGCCGCCTACTTTTTCTAGGGCAGGGTAATGGAAATTATTTCAAGAAATGGAAAAAGTGTGAAGTCAGGAACTCCACTGAGCTTGTTTCCCTCGGGTAAAGGACAGCCAGCTGACTATCCTCAGAAAATAAAGAAGTACTGTGTGACCTCTATCGGTTATTCAAATTTAGTAATACCATCAGGACTCTCTGCTTTCAGAGAACTAAACCACCCAACTGGGTCTCAGTTGCCCTCATACTTGTGCTCAGAATTCTCCTTCTGGGGACGCCTGGGTGGCTTAGCAGTTGAGTGTCTGCCTTTGGCTCAGGTCGTGATCCTGGGATCTGGGATCGAGTCCAGCATCAGGCTCCTTGCAGGGAGCCTGCTTCTCCCTCTGCCTAGGTCTCTGCCTATGTGTGTGTGAATAAATAAATTTAAAATCTTTAAAAAAAATTCTCCTTCTGGTTCAACTGACACAGAAAAGGCTATCCACAGAAAGAGGTTTTAGGGGTGTCTGTGGACAATGAAGGAAAGTATGAAATCTCTGGAAGCCAAGTCCAAGTGTTTCCACATCGGGGGCCTGTCCCAAAATATGAATTCTTTTCTTGGTGAATGAATGTCTTCCCTTAACTCTTTCCTTTCTATGCTCTATCCTCTTGGCTTTCTTAACTCATCTAGGACCAAGGAACAGCAGGCATCCACACAGCCACCTTACCAATAGCAGAGGAGTCCTATACGCATTGGAGGGAGAACGGGTGCTGGGCTCGACCTGGGAGGCCTCTTCCAACCACAGCAGCCAACACCGCTTCCTGCAGCTCTCTCTCCAGGCCACCCTACACACCACTTCCAAACCACTGCCACAATCCCAGGGAGGCCAGACCTTCACCTGGCTCGGCAGCTCCCCACCCTGTAACATGTACAGGCAACATAGCATTTTTTTCAACCATGGTATATATTACCTAAAGTATCCTTAGAGCAACATTTATTTCTTTTTTCCATTCCCAGCCCTAACAAAAATAGCTCAAAAAAGAAAAATCGAAACCAAAAATTTACGTCCATCACAGACACTCCGCCATCAAGAAAACCGACGTTAGGAAGCACTAGGCCACACCTCCCAAATCAAAACAGTGGCACAAGCTACCCAAATATATGAAGAAAACCAATTTTCACAGTAGCAGCCAAAATGTGAAAATACTTTTATTGCAAAATTGAAGAGTGGAGCCCAGCACATACACACTGGAATGCTAATATGAGTAATTACACAGGTGCTTATGCAAACACAGAACTCATGCTTCAATTTGGCAGAAAGATAAACATTTCTGGAATAGTCTGCAAGGTTCAGTTACCTAGATCTGCTGGTTAATTTCCTTTACATCCAAACGAACTCCCCCGAAGTTAATCCCTGCCCAATGGAAAAGTCACTTCTAGAAACATGTTCTACACAGGCCAGGATAAGGTACATTTGTACTCAGCTGCCCCAACATTTTTAAATCAGGACATGATTATTCTATTGTGTCCTATGACTTAATTCAAACAAATCTTTACTCTTGACAACACTTATTTGAATAATATCCGTTATCTACTATGTGCCAGGCCCTATTCTAAGATCTTGAGTATACAGTAATTAACTACATGGGCAAAAACTCCTGCTCTCAGGAGGCTTATATTCTACAAAGGGGAATACAATACATGATCACATATATAAGACAAAGGGCATGGCAGGTGCTGACCAAAGTGTGATGAAGAAAAATTAAATCCAGTCAAGAGAATGGGGTGGGGGTTACAATTTTAAATATCAGGGAAGACTACAGAGAAAAGGTGAAGGAGTGAGCCATGCCTAGTGGAAATCCTAGCAAAGGTGGAATAGCTAGCTAGCTCAAAGATCCTGAAAAAGAGGCAAGGGTGGGGGGCAGTGTTAATGATCAAGAAAAATCTACATTCTGCTAGATAATTGTTTCAGAAACTTGTTGAAAACTGTATCCCACAGAGAGATATCAAAAGACCTCACTGTTTCTGGTACTCAAATTTTCTCTTAAATATGTAACATCTGACACAACTGTGATTCAGAGACATGCACGTGTTTTGCTTTCCCACCATCCCTATGTGCACGACAGCTTCTTGTTTGCAGTGAGTTAAGTCCCAAGGGCTCCAGGAGTATGTTTAGCACCACAGCAACCAAAGCCAGAGGCCAAGTACAGCACTTAGATGTGCTGCAAGTCAAAAGATGCCTATATATGGATTCAAGAAACGGTGTGCAAGAAGCTCTACCTTTATCCCCTATGCCATAACTATCCTCATCATCTGTGCTCAGGTCAGCCCAGAAAACTGAAAATGGTCATAATCTCAAAACAGAGATGGAAGGAAAAAATACCCAATCTCTGCACTTCTAAAATACTAACATGATCCAACCTGCTCCCTTAAAACTTACAATTTTTTCAAAGAAAAAAAAGCATAAACATCCTTATTTTGAATACACAGGAACAGATAAAGGAGAACTGTGTATGTAAAAAAGCAGAATGTGAATCTAGAACACAAAGGAAGGTCAAGGCCAGAGTGACAGGAGCCAAGGCTGAGAGTCAGGTGCACCTGGCCTCCCACTCTGGTTCCCTAGTCATGCATCGGGGATGGGCCTCTTCTGCTTTCAGAAGCTTCACTTCCTCATCTACAAAAAAGTTCCTACTCCCTACAGGATACAACTGTTGCAAAAACTGGAAATAGTGGATTGAAAGCAGCCAGCATGTAAAAAGGTCAATCTCAAAAGTTTATGCCCATGTGACTCCATTTATAGAATATGCTTGAAATGACAAAATTAGAGAGATGGAGAACAGATTAGTGCTTGTCAGGAGCTGGGGGAAGAACACAGGGAGAGCACTGGCCATGATTATAACAGGATACCATGAAGGATCGTTGCTGTGGAACTGTTCTGTACCTTGACTGGGATGGTGGTCACATGACACATGATAATATCACATAGAACACACACATACACACACGAGTGCATGCAAAACCTATGAAATTTAAATAAGGTTGATGATTCTAACAATGTTATTTTCTTGATTGTGATAGTGCAATATTCTCATGCAATGTTGGCTATCATTGGAGGAAACAGGGTCAAGGGGTCAATTATTATTTCGATTAAGTGTTTTTTTAAAGCTCATAACTTAAAAAAAAAAAAGGCCTGGCATGTTATGAACACTCCAGGAGTGACCTACTGGGCAAGTTATCCTGTCACCCTTCAACCAGAACTGTGAATCCCTACTTCTTCTCACTTTAGATCAGAGAGGAAATGCTGAGCCCTGTGCCCGAGTGAGCACACAACGTGAGGGTTTGTTGCAATGCTGGTCATCACCACTACCATTATCTTTGGACTTCAGCCCCATAAAACCCCATCAAATATCCAAGTGAAATACACAGACTCTTTATATAACCAATGGAGAAACTTACTGACAGGAATCTGTTTACCACAATATGCAAAGAGTATTTATTCAGTTTCTGAATAGTAAACACATATACACTATATATATAAGAGTCCTAGGGAAAGAGAGAGAGAAAAATACTTCTGTGATCTAGAGCAGCATTTTCCAAAATATTATCCAAGAAACACTAGTTCCCTGAGATGCTCCACAAAATCAAAATAAAGATCAATCAATCAATCATCCATGGTCAAATAAGTTGGGAAATGCTGCACACACTGTCCCCTCTGGGAGCTCCAGTTAAAAAGAAAATCCCTACCCAACTTCATTTAGTCTGTCTTTCCCTAAATTTACATGTTCACAAAATCACTTTTATCAAACCTACCGACATCCTGAGAAAGACTCCCAAGGCCTAGAATTTTAAAAGTCATTCTATATGGGTCAGCTGCTCACTACTCACTTTTTTCACCCATTATGTACTTCAAAAGAAAAAGAGATGGCTTTTCTCCAGCTAGTGCAGTGGTCTTACTGCTTGCGGCTGGTGTCAGTAAATGTTTGCAGAATTCAATTCAACACAAGTACAGTCCTGGGATGACAAGTCCAGGCACAGGAGAAACAGCTCTTCCTGGTTTCTTTGAAGAACCTCACTTAGTTGAAAAAACAAAAGTGCTCCTTTCTTGGAAGTTTCTGAAAGTTTTTCCAACTTTCAGATGCAAAGGTTTTCCATTATGCCAGTGTCTCTTCCCCCTCTATAGCATCCACTCACAACTAAAGGAGCAATTTACACTGTGATAGGATCATGAGGAATAAGCTCATGACCAAAAAGATCCCTACTCAAAATTATAGGCCTTGAAATTCCTTTAGCAGGATAGAGTGTTTCCCATCAAACCTAAGGAAAAAGCTCTAATTTTTCCTGGGAGAGGTAGAGTCAAATTAAAAGTCATATCATGAAGATGACCTAAGCTTAAAGGTATATAAATGAATTGCAAATGTCAGAATTTTCTGAGATCAGGCATGGATGGAGGACTGGGAAAAGGGTTAAGATCATGCCTCCTAGGAAGGAGCAACAAAAGAAGGCAGAAGTTCTCAGAATCGAGCTTCACTTAATCCACAGATCCACTGAAGCCAAAGAAAGTGCTTGACAGTAACACATTTCCATTTAGAGGAATAACCCATACTCCAACTTGAAGGACCACAGACTAACTCGAAAATTAAAAAGAAATCAGAACAAATTTAAAAGAATGAAATTAATCATAATAATCAATAAGGGGGGGAAATCAAGGATTTTTTTTAAAAAGCACACCAAGTATTTGAAGAATATACACTTTAACATTAGCTCAATTACATCCATCTTCTATGTAAAGAATTAGAAGAGTTTATCATGAACCCCTGACATACTAAAAAAAAGTCTCAATCACGAAAGGATAATAAAGCAAACGCACTGAGCATTCTGCTCCAAAGGCACGATCATGCATTCTGGGAACATTTCTAACCTGTTTGAAAACGAAAAGGTTTCAGATAAAAACTCAGTGTAACTCAAGCATTCCAGTGTTTCAAGTTTACTATATAAAACTAAGCAATGGTTTGGATACTCCATCACAGTCAGTCATCCCAGCATCACAGGAATATGGCTGGCAGGCTGATCTATTCCTCAGCACGACTGGGTCTAATCCTAACACTTCAAATGAACCAAGATGTCCACTGAGAGATGTCTGTCTGTCCCTCCACTCTGCTTCTTCAGTGGCACCTCCCACCCCCGGAGTGTCACAGGACCAAACGTCTCCTCGTGGCCACAGTAACTAGAGCACTGATCGCCTTGTCTTTGCTGTCGCAGCCTTCTCGCAGCCCAGAAAATAACACAGAGGGGGAAAATAAGTATTTTGAGGAAGAAAAATGTATATTCTGGTAATTGAGCTAAATTTGAGATAACAAAACAAAACAAAGGGTATCTATGGTTTCGCAGAGATCCTGGTGAGCTTCCAGAACTCGGCACCCTCCCCACCCCCCCCACCCCCGCCCAACACCAAACAAGTTAGGGGGAAAAAAAATAGTCAATAGGAAAATTTGATGTGTGAGCTACAGAACTGAAATCCCCTCATGGTCTGTAAAAGTTTTCTTACAAGAAACTCAGTATCTTTTACACTCTCACTGCTTGCTGCCAGATGTTTTGTTCCTTATTTCAAAGGGAGAAAGCCAGTCTGTCCCTTTCCTTCCTTCTCTCCCTCCCTGGCTCCAGCACACAGGAAACAAGACTTTCCTAAATTCCTTCTAATGTTGATGCAAAGAGGGAGAGCCCAGGTACCCTTATTCCTAACCCAAAGTTCTATTAATAGAATTGTAAATGCTGTGTGCCATTTTTTAAATAACTGCAGTGGGAAGACCATGAACAATGACCGCATTGTGGCCCTCCCCCGCACCCCCACCCCTGGGGAGGCCGACCGACGTCTTATCAGGAGGCCCCCATTTGAACACTGATGCACTTGCAAAGTGACAGACCCTCCCCTAACTGCAGGAAAAAGTCCTCCCTTTCCTCCTTTAACCTGCCTGAATTCACTGAGGTCAATAACACCATGCTCAAAAACGAGTTAAACTTTTTCACTTAAAAAAAAAAAAGTGTTTTTGTTTTTGTAAAAAACTAAACTATTCGGCCAGGCTTGGCAGAACCTTTCATTTACACAGTGGGAAACACTGCAGCAATTGGCCCGAATAGCCCTAAGGGAGAAGCCAGACTCGCTTCAGAAAGGAGGGAAAAAAGCCTCCAGGTCAGCTTCCTGGCTCCCCCGCTGCGCCCAGTAGAGCGCGCACAGGAAATGATTCCCATTTCTGTTTCTCTGCTGCAGTATTCAAGGGAAGGCAATCCCAGTATCAGAGAGAGAGAGAAAAAATTAGTATGCTCCCGGAGCTCAAAGCCTGCTGGATCGTCAGAGTGCCTCCTCTCAAATTCCAGACACAAACCCACAGGCCTGAAGTGCTGGGCTGAGCCCCGAGGCTGAGGGCCGGCCTCCCAGCCTCACTGCTGAGCATCACCACGTTTACGCTTGAGCACTGGGCCAGCCTCACGGCCTATGCTGCTGCCAGCCCGGGGCCAGGGGCGCACCTGCCGGGAGGGCCACACCACCAGGCGGAAAGAGCCTCAGTGAGCTTAGGGAAGCCAGTAATCAGAGAGGTGTGTCTGGAACAGCCTGCCCTGCCTTGCACTTCTGAAACCCTAGCTCGCCGACAGACATCAAAGGCTCCGAGCTCCAGCACTGAATGGTGCCAGCACAAATCACGCAGCCCATGCCCTTCTGGCTTCCCTTGCTGGCCAGCAACGTGAGGGTCCCAGCCACAGGGGCACCCAGAGACGCTGCCCAGCAGGAGCAAGCCGAGAGGAAGCCCTTTCTCTGTAACACCCAGTAAGTCTGTGACCAAGGTGCCCGAAGTTCAACCTGACTGAAAAGGACAAACCATGATCTCAATAATAAGTGCACACACAGCACAGAACAAATCATACATAGCAAGATTATACATTCCCATTTAGTTTCCAAACCGGGTAAAACAATTGGTATTCTCGGCAATGACCATGTAATAAACCTGCCACCTTAACAGATTTCCACAGCATGGCACCTGTCTATATGAATTACCTGTGACTAACACATGGCTGCAATTTCCACCCTGAGACCCCTCCTTCCCTCCTTGTGTCATTACATTTCTTAAATTGCTTATATACTATGTTCCGTTGTTTTGCAATGTGTTTCCTGGCATTATTTCTCAGAGATGCATGGTACACACTGCCACTGTTTGCTAGGGGACCAGCCTTGAACAAGCTATGGATTCTCATATAAGCAGCTTGTGACTACTTATACTTAACCTCAGAGATACAGCACATCCTTATAATGTCAGGACGACTCTGTCTGCCCTAGTCTTACACAGTCTATGATACACTTCGTAAATATTTTAATGTCCTAGTATCATAGGCAGTACGTTACTTGATGCATTAATTTTCTAATTTTTACTCTTACTTATCTACAGCATGTGCTCCCACCCTTAGCAAATAGAAAACCCTATGTATTTTTTACACATTCACATTAAAGTCACACATCTCTTACCTCCATGGTCTCCCTTTGTTTCTTTTTTTTTTTTTAAATATCTTTTTTTTTAATTTTTTATTTATTTATGATAGTCACAGAGAGAGAGAGAGAGAGAGAGAGGCACAGACACAGGCAGAGGGAGAAGCGGGCTCCATGCACCGGGAGCCCGACGCGGGATTCGATCCCGGGTCTCCAGGATCGCGCCCTGGGCCAAAGGCAGGCGCCAAACCGCTGCGCCACTCAGGGATCCCTCTCCCTTTGTTTCTACTATTAAATATGACCGCTTGGTCGAAGAGGACGACCATCCCCGATAGAGGAGGACCGTTCTTCGGTCAAGGGTATACGAGTAGCTGCGCTCCCCTGCTAGAACCTCCAAACAAGCTCTCCCTTTGTTTCTACTATTAAATATGACCAGAAATGAAAGTATAGGACAATTGCAATGCTTCACCCAAAAATGACATCCACCTTTTATTCCATAGAAGAAAAATTACAGCCAATATGTTACTGTCTGCCGATGTTTTTTAAGGCAACAGACAAAACACAATCTAAGTTGTGTTCACAATTTAGTTCAGAAATAGTTAATTCACCTACTGGATTAGCTAAGTTTTTTTTTAATTGATATTTTTATTACCAAAAAGTATTTTTTTAATGCATGTAAGACCCATCCCTGATACTCCTTCTATGGACAAAATCAGTGAATATGACAAGTGAGTCCAAGTTTTGGGGCTGAAAAGCTTACAATTAATTTGGTTTAACTGAAAAAAATTATCTTGTGCTGTATAAATCATACAGTGTATGATTTCAACCTCTGAGATGATCACACCTAGAAATCTGAAGCATTCATAACCTCCCAACAAAAACACTGTGCTCATTATGCTACATTAGCCCATCTTTAGCAAGCAAAGTTGAAATATTTGTGACTTCACTTCATTTACCACCTGGCTTGTGAGAAAGGCAATTCAAACTTTTTTTTTTTAAAAGATTTTATTTATTTATTCATGGGAGACAGAGAGAGAGAGAGAGGCAGAGACACAAGCAGAGGGAGAAGCAGGCTCCATGCAGGGAGCCTGACGTGGGACTCGATCCTGGGTCTCCAGGATCACACTCTGGGCCGAAGGCGGCGCTAAACCACTGAGCCACCTGGGCTGCCCAGTCTACTTGAACATATACAGATTCCTTTAGAAATGTACCTTTATCTCTAACCCTCCAAGACGCGTGTTGGCAATCATCCTCCAAGCACACGGCCCACCAATATACATCTGAAGGGTCTCGTGACTCAGGTTTTATTAGCCGGTAATAAGTGACCTTTCCCCAACAATAGCTAGCCCCCTCAAGGTCCTGGGAACCTTGCTTCCTAAATTCCTTAGAGAACAGGCTCTCCCCAAACCCTTCCCAACTCCCAGGTATATAATCAGCCACTCTTCACAGGCCTGGGGCAGCCGCTCTTCCTGCCCACGGGTCCTGTCCCCATGCTTTAATAAAACCACCATTTTGCGCCAAAGACATTTCAAGAATTCTTTCTTGGTCATCAGCTCCAAACCTCTTATATTCCAAAACTTCATCAGTTGGAGCTTATTTTGTTCACCACAATTACATATTGTTTACCCTGAACTGGGAAGTTTCCATTTACCCCTGCTCAGGATAGATAATAAGCAAAAGATTCTCTGGCATATTAAACATTAAATAATTAGAGTAATGACACCATGAATATCTATATGCTGTTTTGAGTTTTGTGGTACATGTGTGTGAACCTGAAATTTCAAAACTGCTCTCACAACTGTAAAAATAGAAGAAGAAACAGAAGCTGACAATATCACCTCAACCAGGAAACCCCAATTATCCAATTTAATTTCACTTTTTCTAGAGGTTAGTCCTCGTGGGGAAAAGTCATCCAATAATTGACTTTCCTCAACTCTTAGAGGCTGCTACAGCTTTTGCTGTCTCAAAACACACCTTCCACCCCAGTTGGAGAGAAAATCCCACTAGAATCCCACATTTTACCGTAAGGCACAAACCCACCTGCCCAGGTAAGAGTTAGAAGAAAAGAAAAGGCTACAAAGAGTCCCTGAAGAGAATTTAGTCTTTCCCACTATCAATTACTAACGCCTGCATGAGGAACATCCTTCTAAAGGAAGGTCAGCTGGCCAGCCCACAGATTGCCAGGTGCCTGCCTGGTAAACACAGCTTAATGACTAATTCATGAATCCAAGAAACCACAAGAGTCTAGTAGCAGAGAGCCCAATTAACTCAAAATTAAACAGCACCCAACATCTGTGATTCAGCCTCAGCAAGACGAGGACATGGCTGCCAGGAGGTGCTGAGAACTAAGGGAGACACCATCTGGGATATCTGGGAGAGAGAAGTGCCAGGAAAAACAATTGTATACATCTTTCCATGCAGGACCTTGTACAAAAGTGAGAATCTTTTCAGCTGAGTTATTTGGTGAGGTTTATATCCCATCAATTGAGAAAACATGCGGCCCCCAACACACCCTCTCATTAAACCAAATCTCTGGTGTTTCAAACCCCATGTCTACTCAGAATGCCAGCTAGAGAGCTTATCAAGACGGAGACAACTTGAGCATACTCATTGAATGGTTGGCCAAGCAATCTTACAGGGGGAAGGTGTGACCAAAAGGGCCTCTCTCCTATACTAGGATCTTAATATACTGAAGTGTTTTGTAGGAGGGAATCGGGCAGGGCAAACAGTAAATGAACAGGTATGCAATAAAGACATGTTTCACTCGACACCAGCAGTAAAGATAGCAAACCAAAAAAAAAGTTCTGGAAACTTCTAGAAAAAGTCCTAGAGGCCTTTTGTGAAATAATGTGAATATACATATCATTGAACTATGCACTTAAAAATGGTTGGTATGGTAAATTATGTGTGGTTTTTACCGTAATTTTTTAAAAATAAAAAAAAATGCATATTCAGCTGTAGCAGCATGCTTCACTGCACAGAAAGCCAAGGAGGAAAAGACAAGGCAAGATGGTGGCAGGTGTTTACTTGGAAAGGTTCTGCAGCACATACTTATTCGCTGATTGGACAGAAAACAAAGGCAATGAACAGGAAGGCAGTATTCCTGGCATCTTGTCCATAAGATGGAGAACAGAATTGAAAGTTCCTTCCTTGGCTCATCTATATAGTCCATCACATGAGAAGTATCTAGGATATCTGCACTGATTCTCAATTCTGTGTAAGAACCCAAAAGGCTCAGGGCCCTAGGGGTGACATAACAGCTTTGCCATTGGGACTGTGGCTTTTAAGACTGATCCAAGAAGAGGGTATTATGTTCTAGCTCTACCCCCCTCCAGAATGCTTGTAAGAGGGTGTCTGTCAGACTTGCCAACTTGATCAAGATGGCTTCCCATGGACATCTACAAAAACGTGGGAGAGTCTGCCAAGGTAAGTTCCAGCCAACCCTAAAACCAGGTCCAGGGGTACAAACTTCAGGGACCAGATTTCAACATAAGGGAAAACTTTAAAATGACTAAAAGTCTGCAACAGGGCAGCCGGGGTGGCTCAGCGGTTTAGTGCCACCTTCAGCCCAGGGCCTGATCCTGGAGATCCAGATCGAGTCCCCCACGTTGGGCTCCCTGCATGGAGCCTGCTTCTCCCTCTGCCTTGGGTCTCTGCCTCTCTCTCCCTCTGTGTCTCTCATGAATAAATAAAATCTTTTAAATATACAAACAAATAAATAAATGTCTGCAACAATATTAGACTCTCCTCCCTATGCAGAGAATACATCACTAGAAATGGAGTAGCAGTTCTTGGCTAGGTAAGACATTGGGTTAAGTCTTTCCTAAATCAGGTTTCTGTGGGATATTAGTTAGGAACGCGTGTGGCTACAAAGAATAGAAAACCCAATCACCTTTCATCTTTTCATTCCACCATCCTTAGTGTGTTGACTTTTATCTTCACCTTTGCTACCCTCTGGCCACAAAACAGATATCCCACCTCCAGGAACGAGCCCGTGTTAAAGGCAAAAGGACCCGAAAACAGGAAGGGAAAGCTCGTCAATCAGAAACACAGAACTTTGACAGAAAACCTCAGTATGCTTTCACTGTTATTTAATTGACCAGAAGATACTATATGCACATCCCTAGGCCAGGGTTTCTCAGCCTCAGCCCCACTGATGGTGAGGCCTTGCTGTAGAGGACTGTCCTGCACATCACAGGTTGTTTACCAACAGCCCTGGTGTCTACCCATAGAGGCCAGTAGCACCCCATCCCACCTCCAGCAGCAACAGCCAAAAATGTCTCTAGGCATTGTCAAATGTACCCTTGAGGACAGCATCACCCATGGCTAAGAACCACTCTTAGACTAATCACCACTCCGTAGGATAAGGCAAACAAAGAGGGTAGTAAAGGGGCGTAGTCCACCAGACAACTTTTTCTGCCCTGAATGCTCTATACCTATTTCTTCGATGTTTTCTAACGAGCTCCCTTATTTGTATATCAAGTATTTTGGGAAACTGGAGAGAAACAAGCAAAATGCCCCCCACATTAGAAGTCCTGACAAAGTCTGAAAAATTTAGATCGATGCTCAAGGAACAATCAGGAAAAAAACATGTAAAGGGCTAAATCATAGAGACAGGCAAGACATCCTTCCAGTGGCTCAGATCAGGAAAGATAAAAGCACACACAAGAGTAGGCTGGAGTCCTTAATGAAAATGTCACTTCAGAGGTAGAGCTTGCACTTGAAGAGTAGAAATACTTTGACAAGCGGCAGGTGAGAAGGGAAACAACATAAGCAGAGTTCACAAACTGAGCAGGTTAAAAGCCCAGAGCTACTCTCTGACAAACCTAGGTCCTTACAGACTCATGCCGGAGAACAGGCATTTGGCATTTGGCTTCTCTGCACCTTCGTTTTATCATCTCTATAATGGGGGCAATAACAACACCTATCTTCTAGGGTTGAGAGGAACAAAGAGGGCGAATTAACTACTGGAGGATCTAGCACCTATTGGGCAATCAATCGTTAGTTTCTATTATTATTGTTATTATATAATTATGATACATTACTTAACATAAGAAGCACTCAAGAAGAGAGGCCATCTATCAAAAATCAGAGGGTTCCTCTTACAGTGGTTGTGGTATCTTGACCAGAACAACCAGAATGTGTAGTTGGGGGCAAAGTCAGGCTCCTGTTAGTCATGACATACTGGTTGAGATCCAGGTGGGGCAGCATGAAAACCATAACAAAAGCACCACCCACACCCACCAAGAGGTGATGGCAGAAGGGTTGGCTGGGCTCCATGGGCGATTCCAGGTGAACTTCATGGCCAGTGGCCACGGTCAGGTTAGTAGTAAGATTTTCCATGTTACAAAAAGCAGTTTTAGCTAGCAAAGCATTCCTACATGTACTGAGTGATTTGCATGTAGCAAGCCTGTCCATCACTACCAGAGAACTACTAGAAACGAGTTCTAGTAATAACTTGAAAAGTCACTGCCAAGAAAAGTCAAACTATGTAAAGTGAGAGACATAAAACTTGCCTTCTAGTTGTAGCATAAGAGACACAGATGTCAGCAAGAGAACAATTAATGTAGTATCTTTAATAGATTTAAGGGGAAAACAGATAAGCTCTAAGAAAACAACAACACATTTCCAATCTATGCATTGTAATCTGCTGGTCTTGTAAGTCTCACACTGGTAGCTTCTGGCTTGTAATTTCTTGATGACCAGAGGAAAAGGAATAAAAACCCACTGAACTACCAATTCTCCCTATCCTGTCTTCACTCAGGGTTTCTCTAGTAGCTGACTCATGCAGATGCTCCCTAGGAGCATTCATTACTTCCTAAATCGAATAAGTTTCCTAAGGCAGAGGCTGTGGTCTAAAGATATAGAATACTTAGCCTTACCTTTAAAAAAAAAAAAAAATCACAAAGTACTCCTATGTGTGACTGAAAACCACAAAGGGAAAGGCAAGACAAAGAGCAGATAGGGCTTCCCACTGCATGGCTCTGAGGCCCATCCCAGGAGCAGAGCCAGCTCCTGCTCCCTGGGATTACCTCCGCAGTAACACACAGAGCATGTTATACAGTCCCCCTGACACACATTCCCAGTGTCTGTAAACAGCCAAGGCGTCCAATATTTCCCAGAACAGTACATCTGTCATTTAATCCACTGCTGAGTTTCAATAATTATTGAGCACCAACAACAGAAAAGACTGATGTGCTGGGAGTAACAATCTATGTCATGTATTCACAAGTACTGAATAGGAAAAAAATCCATTTGTAAATGTTTTCTACTAGAAGAAACATGTCACAAAGAAAAGAGGTGCCTTTTTCTATTTTTGGGCAGCTTACTCCTAACATACAGAAGTGATAAACGAGATTTTTTTTTACCTACCACCAGGAATGATAATTAAAAGTAAACATAATTTACCATACTGATAGTGTGTTCTCCATGTAACACTGGATACTCTGCATGTTATTTTCCCCAGTCTTCCCTCAATAGTGTGGATCACCACTGTCCCTATTTTACAGGGCAGAGATCAAAGCTCAGGGAGGAAAATTAAGTGACCCCAAAGTCAAGCTGAGGGCCTTGGATCACAGTGTCACACCACTATCGTGACATTATACATTAATAAAGCATACATTTGATTAAAACCATAGGTTGTAAAAACAATTCACCACAGTCTGTCCACATTTGTTCTTTGTACCTTCAAAGAAGGCCTAGAATACAGACTGCATGCCCTTTCACACCATCAAATCCAGCAGAGTCAGAACTGCTCTGTCCAATGGAAACTTATGAACTGTGAAAGTGTGAATTTTCTTATAGCCACATTTTTAAAGAGTTAAACAGAGAAAGATGGAAGCAAGTTTAGTAAGTTATTTTATTTAACCAAATACATCCAGAACATTATCAATTAAGCACGTAATCAACATGAAAATTTTATTTATTTATTTGAGAAACAGAGCTAGAGTATGATGGGGGGGGAAGGGGCAGAGGGAAAGAGAGAAGCAGACTCCCTGCTGAGCAGGAAGGATGGAAGGATGGGGGTGGGAGGCCTCCATCCCATCCCAGGAACCCAGGATCATGAATGAGCCAAAGGTGGATTTTTTTTGGGGGGGGGGTGGTTTAAAGATTTTATTTATTTATTCATGAGAGACAGAGAGAGAGAGAGAGAGAGAGAGGGAGGGAGGGAGAGACACAGGCAGAGGGAGAAGCAGGCTCCAAGCAGGGAGCCTGATGCGGGACTCCATCTCCAGGATCACGCTCTGGACCCAAGGCAGGTGCTAAACCACTGAGCCACCCAGGGATTCCCCAAAGGTGGATGTTTAACTAACTGAGCCACCCAGGTTCCCCCAACATGAAAATTATTAATAAGACATTTTACATTCTTCGTTTCATAGAAGTCTCTGAAATCCAGTGTGCACTTTACACTCTCAGCACATCTCAGTTCAGACCAGCACGTTTCAAACACTGAGTAGCTATTAATGACTAGCAGCTACCATGCTGGCCACACACATCTAGAACCTTAGAGTCCCACATATGGAACACTGCTTTAATAATCTGTCCCTGTTCCTATAATGATCCAAAAAGGTAGCACTCTCCTCTTGTCCCTAAATTCACACACTTTGTGGGATGAGATCACAGAGATACCAGACAGAGACTACCTGGAATTCACCCCGTAGCTTCCAGTTAATTCTTTAGTGCTTTGAGCTGTGGAGGAACACACTCTACTGCATCTGGCCTTAAACTTGAGGTTACACAGATAGCACCTCCAGGAGGTGAGGACACAGAGGTGGACTTTCAGCACCCCTACCCTCTGATTCTGTCACAAGCCTCTTGCCTGAAGTCCCTTTTCCTCAGTAACTTGGAGGAGTTATTTCAGTAACTGCTTGTCAAGAATAACTATCATCAGGGCACCTGGGTGGCTCAGTGGGTGAGCATCTGCCTTTGGCTCAGGCCATGATCCCAGGGTCCTGGGATTGAATCTTGCATCAAGCTCCCCACAGGGAGCCTGCTTCTCCCTCTTCCTATGTCTCTGTGTCTCTCATGAATGAATAAATAAAATCTTAAAAAAAAAAAAAAGAATAACTATCATCAAGAAACACAAGAAGGAAACTCTGGGGCTCCCCTGATTTCCAACCTAATAACCTAAGGCAGCACTGCAAACTCAAATGCCCTCAGGGCCAGAGGCGCCAATGCCCATCCAAGGGGATGACTTGTCCCAGCCCAGGACACCATGCCAGGTGGGAAAGCAGCCCCGGTATCGCCAGATGATCTGATTTCTCAAGAGAAGTCATAAATCTGAATTTCCAGGTTAATCACCTGATTTTTTAAAAATAGATTTTATTTATCTATTTGAGAGACAGAGAGGATGAGTGGGGATGTAGAGGGGGCAGAGGCTCCCCACTGAGCAGGGAGTGAGGGGCTTGATCCCAGGACCCCGAGATCATGACCTGAGCCAAAGGCAGACATGTAACTGACTGATCCACCCAAGTGCCCCTAATCACCTGATCTTTAAGTATGAGCAACTCACATGCTATTTTAAATAAGTATGTGTGACTGAACAGGAAGTAATTGTAAACCAATGCCATTGTGGGGAACTGTGCTATAGATCCCAGTGTTTGTGGGACACAGAAAGATACCCAATGACAAGGAGGGAGTCAAGGGTTGAGAGGGTCTCTCCTGCACCCTCTGTCTGCCCTGCAGAAGAGCCCAAACCCATGCTCTGGGAGCTCTCTCTAATACAGAAGGACAAGGAAAGCAGTGCTAACGCAGGCTTGCTCCAGCCCACTCCCTGGGCATCTACATCTAGAAAGTGAGGGGCATGATGTCCACAGAGAAGGAGCAGCACCTCCTGGGGCCATGTGATCGTCCCAGTCCAGTGAACAGACCCAGGGAAGCAGGTACTGCCAATTTCTGAAAAAGAAGCCAAAAATACAGATTTTTTTTTTTTTCTGGAAAATCTCTTTGTTACTTTTTGGCAGCTAATTCAAATTTATTTCCAACACTGTGTAAGCCAAATTCAGTCTACAGGGCCATCCCGCTCTGGCCCCCAAGTCAGAACATCTCCAACATCTCACCTCGCCCCAACATTCCAGTGGCTTTAAATCCACACACTGTCACAACATCATTACAGCATTAACTTATCCCCTCTTCTCCATGAAAAAGGTGCTGTTGATTGCAGGAGACTAGGAGACAAATAACCAATGAAACATGGTATCCTGTACTGGATCCTGGAATTCAAAAAAAGGGACAGCAGTGGAAAAACTAGTAAAAGTCCAAATAAAGTGTGGTCCCATTAACATTATTGCACCAATGCTAATATCTTGGTTTTGGTAAATTTACCCCAGTTAAGTAATGTGTTGACATTAGGGAAAGCTGGGGAAAGGGCCCATGGGAATGCTCTGAGGTAGCTTTGCCTCACTTCCCCAAACCCAAAATAATTGCCAAATAAAATGTTAAAAAAAAAAAAAAAAAACTTCCTGAACTGCACTCTGCTCCCCAAAAATGTTAACTTTATAGGATGTTCATTTCTAAAATTATTTTTTTTAATTTTATTTCTGAGCAACCTCTATACCCAACTCACAACCCCCAGATCAAGACTGGCATGCTCCCCCCACTGAGCCAGCTGGGCACCCCTTGAAATGTTTTTTAAAACTTCTCCTGAATCTTCACGCTGGTAGACTGAGTGACTACAAGAAACCAGAAAGGACCAGAACAGGCTCTGTTCTTTGTGCTTTACACCTTATGTGCTTATTAGCAGTAGGGCACAGAATCAATGGACTTTTAGTAAAATATAAGGTAAGAATGGTTCATTTGACTTGAATCGAGAAAGTTGCCCAACACTCAATGGCGTTTGGCCTTAGAATATAAATTAGTTCACAAATGGAGGAATAGAGAGAGACCTTATTACCCAAACAAGAGAGGCAGAACTGAAGTAGTTGGTACAAAAGCTTTGACATAGAATAACACAATCTGTACAGTGGACAGACAGTAGTACTTCTGAGGAATGAGAATATTCATATAAATAACATACATTCTGTTTAGATCACCCTGCATTTAAAACAGCACCTTAGGTTGCAACATCCTTACCTCATCACATTTCCAATCAGTCCCTCTAAGTCTTGTTTCTGTTTTTGTAATCAGGCGGAAAACATATAAATGAATAAACTGAAATGTTTCCAAACGTATGTAGAGATAGCTGTACCATGAACAGGACTCCCCTAAATGAAACCGCAGGAAAACTTGTAGGAGCCCCTTCTATTTGCGTGTCTGCCCCTCCTGTTCTTTTGGTCTTAAATCAGTTTGACAGATGTAATAATTATACTTCAGAGGAAACATGAAATAAAATTCACTAGCAGAATTACAGTAACTTTAAGCTAAAAGAACACAGCAAGAGGAGCCCCTGGGTGGCTCAGTTGGTTATGCGTCTGTCTTCAGCTCAGGTCATGATCCCAGGTGAGATTGAGCCCTTCAGCTCAGAGCCTACCTGTCTCCCTCTCCCTTGTCCTCCCCGCAATGCTTGCTCACCCGCTCTCTCTCAAAGTAAATAAAATCTTTTTTTAAAAAAATGCAGCAAGAAATAGTCATTCTTCTGTTTAACAAATATTTACAAGGTTCTACCATGAAGCAAACTATGTGTGGGCCCTGGGAATAAGCAGAGAGCAGAACAAAGACTTCTGGCTTCTTGGGACTTACCCTCCAGCAGGACACAGAAGAGAGAAGAAATAAGATGAGCAAAATAGACGCTCTGCTAGATGAAACTAAATGCTAAGGAATAACCATGTAGAAAAAGGAAACAGAATGTGCTGGAGGCATTGAAAGTGAACACAGGAGGTCGAGGTCGGCAAAGTCTCTCTGAAAAGGCAATGTTGGAGGAGAGACCCAAAGGAAGTGAGGGAGTTAACCACATGGATTTATGGCTGGAAAGGAAAGGGAGTTCCAGGCAGAGGGAACAGCAAATGCAAAAGCTCTGAGATGGAAGTGCCTAGACTGTTTCGAGAGAGAGCAAGGATGGACGTGGAGCAAGCAAATGAGAAGAAAGGAGGGGGTGAAGTGAGAAGGTAGTAGGGGGCTGCATCACCTAATCCCTTGTAGGTCCCCAGGATAATGACTTCTCTTTGAGTCTGAGTGAGATAGGAAGGGGAGTGACACAATCTGAGTACAAGGGAGGATAAGGCTAGAAGCAGAGAGGCCACATAAAAGAACAGTTCACTAATTGCAGTTGAAAAAAGTTAGGGCAGCTTGGACCAGGCTACAGCAGGACATGTGATGAGAAGTGGAGTCTGAACATACATGGAAACTGGTGCCTATCAGATTTGCTAATGGACATGACAAAAAGTTAATTTAGGAATGACTCCAGGAGAAAAGGGAACCCTCTTACACTGTTGGTGGGAATGTGAACTGGTGCAGCCACTCTGGAAAACTGTGTGGAGGTTCCTCAAAGAATTAAAAATAGACCTGCCCTACGACCCAGCAATTGCACTGTTAGGGATTTACCCCGAAGATTCAGATGCAATGAAACGCCGGGGCACCTGCACCCCGATGTTTCTAGCAGCCATGTCCACAATAGCCAAACTGTGGAAGGAGCCTCGGTGCCCATCGAAAGATGAATGGATAAAGAAGATGTGGTTTATGTATACAATGGAATATTCCTCAGCCATTAGAAACGACAAATACCCACCATTTGCTTCAACGTGGATGGAACTGGAGGGTATTATGCTGAGTGAAGTAAGTCAATCGGAGAAGGACAAACAGTGTATGTTCTCACTCATTTGGGGAATATGAATAATAGTGAAGGGGAATATAAGGGAAGGGAGAAGAAATGTGTGGGAGATATCAGAAAGGGACACAGAACATAAAGACTTCTAACTCTGGGAAATGAACTAGGGGTGGTGGAAGGGGAGGAGGGCGGGGGGTGGGGGTGAATGGGTGACGGGCACGGAGGGGGACACTTGACGGGATGAGCACTGGGTGTTATTCTGTATGTTGGTAAATTGAACACCAATAAAAATTAATTTATAAAAAAAAAAAAAAAAAAAAGGAATGACTCCAGATATTTGTCCCAAGTAAATGAAAGAAGGGAATGCTGTTCAACAAAATGAAGACTGTGGGAACTAGCAGGCTGGAGATAAAAGGACAGTAAGGATTTCCATTTCGGAGATGTTACAGATTTTTTTTGTTGGTTTTGTTGCTGTTATTTTAAATTCAAGCAGTTGATTCTTATTCCAGCATTTCTGAATTTATAATCAAATTAATGACAAGATACAGTCTCAAGATCCATTCAGAAGAGGTATCATCAGCTCTTGGTTTTGCTATAATCTGCCTTTCCCAAATTCCATCCCAGCCCCACACCTTATGGCCCTCCTCACCCCTCCCCATGCAACCACAAACACTACTCAAAAATATTAAGTTTTTATTAAGATTAGGCAATTAGGGGGCACTTGGGTAACTCAGCAGCTAAGCATCTGCCTCTGGCTCAGGTCGTGATCCAGGGGTCCTGGGACTGAGTCCTGCATCGGGCTCCCCAGAGGGAGCCTGCTTCTCCCTCTGCCTGTGTCTCTGACTCTGTCTCTCAACTCATGAATAAATAAAATTAAAAAAAAAAATCAGGCATTATGCAGGCAATTTTGGCCTCAGACCGCCTTCTTTCCCCTGCCTCTGCCCATACCTCCTTACACAAACTCCCAGAAGCATTCTCCTAGAGGAGGTCCCCCAGAAACAACCGCCCAGGGAAACAGACACATCAGTAGCCTTGAGGACAGGTGATGTTTGAAATGCCTACTGAACACACACAAACAGAAATCTCTAGCAAGCAGTCAGGTACAGGAGTCTAGAGTTTGCAGAGAGATCTAAGCAACAGCCATAAAGGCAGACACCTTCTTCATACCAGGACATCTAAACTGTCGGCATCCACAGAGAAGGGTTACAGGTCCCTGCCTCCCTCCCACAGCGCCCCATGAGAGTGTGCAAAGCTGAGGAACCAGCAAAGGGGACTAAGAAAGACCATCTCCAGGGAGTAAAGGAAAACCAGGAAGGGGGTGCCCAGGCAATAAAGTAGAGAAAGTATTTCGAGGAGGAGAATAATCAACGTGTTCAATGTTGCCACCAGGGGACCTTACAAGAAGATAAGGGCCTGACTGTGGGTGGTGGCAGGGAAATGTCACTGCTGAGCTGCTGGAAACAGAGCTGGTGGGGGATGAGCAAGGGCACATGCCCCACTGTCATAGGTCTGGCACAGATTGGGAGCAGAGATCTTAGACGTAACATATCCAGACAACTCACACAAACCCTTCCACTCTACAGGGAAGAAAAGAAATTGGCTAGTTCCTAGAGGGGAAATTGGAGCTGAGAAAGGATGTTCTTATTTAATGGGAAAAATAATAACTTGTATGTCAGTGGGGAGTAAAGAAAACTGATGATATAGGAAGAGCAGGGAAATTCTGTGTAACAACGTCCTTGAGACAGAGGTAGGATGTGGCGCATAAGGAGCTGGGAGCTCAGGCACAGATACAGGCAGGTGGCAGGTGTGGTGGCCAGAGCAAGGGGAAGTTCTCCTCTGATTATTTGTTTTGTTAGTGAAAAGGGAAGTGGCTGAAAGTAAGGAGGCAATAGATGGGTATCCAAAGAGCAAGTACAAAGTGTCGTGTAAGAGGGTGGGGGGATCGAGCGGACAACAGGAAGGGGTGATGAAGACACACACCATGGTAGTGATCCTAGAGGCCGATCCTGGAACTCCAGCTGGAAAAGGATGGGAGTCAAGAGATGGGGTAAGGGTGGGACTATGAAGAGGTGGTTCATTCGGTGAAGTGAACATCCTGAGGGTATGAGCACTATCGAGTTTGGAGGGACCGCAAGGCGAGGAGGAGATGATGGGAGCAGGGCACCCAAAGTGAGCCATGGAGGCACTGAGGCTACTGGTGGTCATGGCATCAAACACCTGACCAGGGACACATGGGCTGAGGACAGTGGGAGCTGAGGCTGGGAAGCTGAGACTCCAAGATGTGGGGAGCATGATCAGCGGGAACAGTGGCCTCCCAGGGACCTGGCAGGGGTGGTCTGCAAAAAGGGACTAGAAATAGAAGTCTCCAATATGTGATGGGAGGGACCAGGTGGAAGAGCAGATGAGGGCAATGGGAGGTGGAGGGCAGGAGAGACCCCAGATTCAGAGCACATGAGGGGAGAAAGGAGGTAGTACAGGCACCACAGGGAGGGCACCACGCACCCCACCCTGATCCGCACCCCCTGGCCCCGCTCCAGCCACGATTCCAGGGTAAGGAGGCAACATCACAGCCACCTGGCAGGGCTGCAGGAGGAGCAGCAGGTTCAGGGCAGATCTGGTGTCCAAAAAAGGCAAGAAGGGGGTGTTCACAGACCAGGTGGGGAAGCAGGGGGATTCCCTATGTGTCTCCATGAGTTCCAGGGGCAGGGACAGCATTGGAAAGGAACCCGAGGACTGGGACATGGGCATGACGGATGCCTCAGAGTCCAGGCCGCCTGTGGTGACTGGCACAGACAGGAGAAAGAGGCGTGCTGGCACTGGTCCTCATGGGCAAGGCGGAGAAGGATGGGGAGACTGGCGGGGGGGAGGGCAGTTCCATGTGACCCCTGCGGAGGAAAGCAGGGTGGGGGGCTGAGGAGATACAAACCTCCCCCCACTCCTGGACCAGCAAGAGGTTTTGTAAAATTAGCCTCTTGAAAAAACTTGCAGATCTATCCATGCACTTAGCCAGCATGGATGCTTCATGTCTAATACAAACGTAAATCCTCTACCAACCACAATTCTGCATTTTTTTTAATTACAACTCAAAATACCCCGAATTTCCCCAACAGCTGGAAAAGGAACATGAAAACAGGAGCCTTCACAGTGAGTGACACACAGGCAACTGAGGGCAGCAAACATTCTAAAGTTCCGGAAAAATCCAGCAAAGGGCATTCATACCCCTGCAAGTACAATCTTATAAAACATCAGAACAAGAAGGAGTAGTGCGCATCCCCTGGCTGCTCAAGAATTCTTAGAAGGAAGCTGTGTGCTTGTTCTACGTCTGGAAAATAAGATTAGACACACAGTTACATCATATTTCCTGACAGGATTATTAGAGTATGGTTACCCTGGTAACCAGTGAACCATACGGATGACTGGAGGAGGAGAAGGAAGAGAGTTAGAAGGCATCTTTCTCAAAAAGAATATGTGAACACTGAGTTCAAAAAGGAGTTATTTAGTTCCAGAGCTGGAAAGGGTAACAGTGGGCCCTGTGGTAGGATCTTCCACCCAAATGTAGATGCAGATGCAAAGTTTTCACACAGAAACTGTAAGACCCTGGTAAAACTCCACATTATCCAAAGAGAAAAATAAGGCAAAAATGCCACTTCTTTGGTGTTGAACTGAGAGATACTGGAGAACTGATGAGCAATAATCAGTAAACAAAGGAAGATGTCAGGCCGGCCTGCACAGCAGAGAGGACATACCCTCAGCGCCTCCCTCATGCCCAAACGCTTTATTTTTCACCCAGTCCTCCCAACAACACATCTCTTTGAACAGTCAATGCAGTCATCAAAGACCAAAGCGTATGAGCAGAGCCAGGACGCGAACCTGGGTAGGCCTCACCCCTGCACAGCCCACACCACCTCCGGGAGACTGTGTCTCCGTGGCCTGGTGCCCACGGGGGCTATGGTCAGAGGAAAGCACAGCCGAGCCCTCCGGCCTGCCCCTGATCGCCACACCAAGGACTGCACTCAGGAAATCCACTCTCTCACTCTCCCTAGAGTTCATCTTCTAGAAGCGAGATTAAATGACCTCTACACAGCTGTAAAACCAAAGAGCCACAGAAGGTCTGGTCTAGCTTCGTAAGCCTAAGGTCGTGTTCTTAGAAACAGGTGGGAGGAAACCTTAAGGGTGTCTAGTCATCCCCAGATGTACACACCCCATCTGAGGCATCTCCACACCAAAGTCCCACCCATCCTAAGCCTGAACTCCTCGAAATGTGGGCCCTTCACTAACCGGTGAAAAACCTACTGTCACATCAGACAATTACACTTTGTCCCCATTTGACATCCTTTCTCTGACTCTAGTTTTATCCTACAGACTCATTCAGAATAAGTCTGGAAACACAGTGAGATCAGACTATTTAAAGATGGATTTACAGATGGAAGCTGCTTCCAAGCAGAGCTTCCCCACTTCACACCAAGCCACACATCTGCCCCACCCCCACCTTCCCGGCATTATTTCTCTTCTTGGTGCTTCCTCAAAGATCATGAAGATGGTGAGACATCTCCATCCAAAGTGTCCTCAGGGCCCTGGGAAGGAATTTTGTTAGGCTGGGGAGTGAGGGGCTGAAATTCATTTGGAAACCCTAGATCTTTCCTAATACTCCCCCAACATGCTTTCACCATTCCAGGTTTTTTAATACATATATAAAAGACAGATAGACCGTAAGAGTTCAAAGTGTATGCTCCAGTGCTGCCCACACTCTTCATCAGGGCCATTCAGATGTAGTGATGTTCCTCTCTTCTGGCTCTGAATGTTTCTGCTGACAACCTTTTTATTGTGCATGGCATCTTCTGCAAGTCTCAGATCCCTCCAGAATCAGAATGCCTAGATCCATATCCCAGTTGGGCAAGTGAACTAGCTACATGACGCACAGTAATACCTAAAAGTTCAGTGTCTCAATTTGTTCATCTGTGAAATGGTCATAAGAGCACTTGCCTCATAAAGTTATAGCAAGATGAAACAACAGTGCTTGGAACGGAACTGTAAATGGGAGGAGCTATGATTACTGCAGGGTCCCTTGACCCTCTGCCCTCTGTTTTTGCTACATTTCCTTAAAAGACCTTAGGTCGTTAGAAAACACTGCCATAATCCTTTCTTTCAGTACTTCCCTATATTGTGTACAAAGAAATCATTCACAAGTAAATGCACGGCGAGAACTAAAGTATCTGAGAATTTCCCAACTTTCCTGACTTCCAGACTCTCATCTATCCCTCAGCAATCCTTATTCAGCATTTTCTTTTTTTTTTTTTTTTTTTTTTTTTAAGATTCTATTCATTTATTCATGAAAGACACACACAGAGAGAGGCAGAGGCACAGGCAGAGGGAGAAGCAGGCTCCATGCAGGGAGCCCGACGTGGGACTCAACCCCAGGTCTCCAGGATCAGGCTCTGGACCCAAGGCAGGGCTAAAACTGCTGAGCCATCCCATTATTTATCATTTTCATAGCCTTCTGGACAGTCTTCTCCAGCACTCACTTTAGCCTGATTCTAATGGTCGACCATCCTGCACAGGGGTTTCTTCTCATAGTAAGAGATCCATGGTCTTCTGCTGATCCATCCAGATTTTTACCATTGTGATCAATGCCCCTCGTGGCCAACAGCATGCATTTTAAATGACAGATGGCTCGGGTTTGTGGTTCAACCTGATGTTGTAAAGCAAAGCTACACTAATTGGCCCATCTGGGAATTAAACCTCTGGGCTTTGGCCTCTTTAAATATCACACCCTAAATGAATGAGCCAATATTCCTGGTCTCCAGCCAAAAGCAATACATTCTAATGGACTGTTCTCAATTATCTGTAAAATCCTACAAGTGGAAGATTTGTCAGATAATGAGTAATCTACACTCACAATATTGTGACATACACACCAGTTCAAAAATAGCAATCGTTTCAAAAGACATTAAGCCATACACTAAACACTGAAGATTTTAAAGGAAATTGACTTCAGAAGTCAAGAGCAACTCAGCTTCTTTACTGTGCAGCTCAAAAAATAAATAACACCCCTAAGAAAGGTCTGCCCACCTGGGTTGACCAGGGAGCATCCAATTCAGACACTCAGCCAAATTCCCATTTCAGTTCTACTTAGAACTTGGTCTGTGACTCTGATAAGGCTAAAAAAAAACATCATAAAAATAATATAAGTAATGAATTTATAAGGAGAGGAGAGTCATAACGCACCAAGCAGAAAATGAAGTTGACAGTTCCTGTTAAGTTTCGTAACAACACAGGCAAAACGGGCATGATGCTAGGATCTTGGAAGGTGGAAAAGGGGTGTCCATGGTCAATTCTTTCTTAATAAAATCACCACCACCTCCACTGTTTACTGACTGTATGCCAGGAAATGAGTATGCTAAGGATGCTCTTCACCCCACCTCACTAGCCTTTATGAAAATCCTATGGCGTAAGTTATTGAGGTAATAGCAAGGATCAGCAATACACACAAGGTCCAAAGCTACTCCATGCCCTCAATTCCTGCCCTCTGTCTGCAGCAGCAGCCCTAGCCTGGTCACCGACTTTCCAGCCCAAGATGGACTTTGGTGAGGAAAAAACCCTCCATCTGGTGGTTTTACTGGCACTGGACATCACAGTCCAAAAGGCCACAAATACGCTGCTAGGAGTTGGCTTGTCTACTCAAGGAAGAACATGTGAAATCTCCCCTACTCAATATCCACCACACAAGGCAGAGTACTGGACACTGGACACACTCCATGACAAAAATTAAGCTACGCCCAGAAAAGGATCAGACAGGATTCATAAAAGGAATAGGGCTTCCCTCCCCTATTCCTCATGGGAAAACTATCTCATGGCAGGGAAGACTCCCGTTAACCACTCCAAAAATTCCACTGAAGGGAAGGAGAAGGAGGAGGATGTGGGGAAACCCTAACCCCACCTTTGGATGCAAGCTAGAAGCCAGCTAGTCTTCTAAAATGGCCAGAACTGAGACACCTGGGTGGTTCAGTGGTTGAGCGTTTGTCTGCCTTTGGCTCAGATTGTGATCCTGGGGTACTGGGATCGAGTCCCACATCAGGCTTCCTGCAGGAAGGAAGGAAGTTTCTCCCTCTGCCTATGTCTCTGCCTCTCCTGTGTCTCTCTCATGAATACATAAAATCTTAAAAAATAAAAAATAAAATCCAGAACTCACAGGCTCAAAAGCCTTCCCAAGAGGGTTCAGACAGATGAGGATGGGAAAGCATTTTCCCCTCCCAGGCTGGGCTCAGGGACTGTGGGTGTGTGCATGGGGGCAGCAACAGGACTCCCCTCCTAGGACACAAGGAGCAACTTCTTGATTTTTAACTCCATCGCTTTGTTATGGTAGTTCCTGTTTATTTTACATTTGGTCTTTTTTTTTTTTTTTTGTATTCATGGAATATACATATTCCATCAAAACTTTTAAGGGCTCTCCACAGGAGGATTAATGCTGACAGAGACTCCAATTCTGAAATAATGGGATCACTTCTGAATTTTCAGCCTATAATACCTAGGTGCTGATTCTTTTAATTTTAAATAACTTCCAGGAGAAAAAAATAGCACAACCCAAGAAGCAAACTTGAAGTGTGAAATCCTTTTATAACAGAACTCATTCATCAAAATAGTTGTTAAAACCCAGTCAATGGCCCACTTATGGGAAGTGTTAAATACAAAGATTTCATTAGAACAAAATTCTCTGAAGTGTTTCGATAAAATAACCAATTTATACTTGCTCACAGGCAATGACATAACTGCAGAACTGTTCCAAAAGTATAGGCTCTTCTAAGAAAACCAAACAAGAAATAGAGAAGGACCACCTTTTTCTTTTTTTCAGTAAATTAATATATAAAGACAGACCTACTAGGAAAAGCAGTGGAATATGCCTCCAAGCTATTTCCATCATATGCATGGAAAATCAGAGTGTAATCTGACAGGTAACAGTGCAGGGAAGAGTCTCCCACGGAACAAACTCTGGGAACAGAACTTAGCCACAGAGAGCCACTGCAAATAGAGTCATGCTCTCTTGCCCACGTTAATACTACTGAGTGTTGCTTCTTTGGTATCCTTTTTGAGTACAGAAGTGTCTTTTTAATACCTTCACGGAGTCAAAATATTAGTCAGTAAATGAAAATTTTCAAAAACTCTTCACTCCATCATGTCCACTCTGACCAAACAATACTCTTTGTAACAAGAACATTTTCTAGTGTTTCATTTCACCATGCAACAAAAGGATCATTCACGGTGTTGTCCTCATTCCCGGCTGGCCTCATTCAGTTCTCTCGGAGGACCTCTGAGCCACCATTACCACCACCACCCCTCACACTGTGCTCTCTCTATTGCACCTTTCAGAAAACAGCCCCATACAGTTCAGATGTCAATGACACCATTGTGGACATGGGAGCTTCAGAGGACACTGGCTGGTCATACTATTGTATGATAAGACAATTAACTTGACATTCCGTTCTTTAGAGCTGGTCTAGATCTCAGTTTCCTTCCAGCCTCCTTACAATAGAGGTGAGATCATCAAGGTCAGAAGAAATGTGCCCAATTACTGTCACACAAATAAAGAAACAGAAATGCAAAAATAAAGAAATTAAGTCTCTTAAGTTTGTAAGTGTTACTTGGGCTGTAAAGAGTTCTTGAGAAATGATACCGAGTGTAAACATATTGGCACAAATATTAGAAACTAAACCACCAACCTGTGAATTTTGCATAGACACGGGGTTGACTTGCACCCAGATATTTAGTATCTCAGAAGTGGTGACGGAGAATGCAGAAGTCGAGAAATGTATTTGGTCATCTCCACACATTTTTGTAAAGCACAAACAGATGATAAGCATTTGACTCCGTAAGCCTGACATCATAGTCCAACATAATGACTGCTTTCGTGGAGAGCCACTTCACTTATTAGAACAGATATGTTATTTATTTAAACAGGGTATTTTTACATCCAATCTACACGTTGTCTTTGAAAGGATGATTATGCCCAACATACAACAGCAAGCGAAAAGAGCATAATTTTCTAATGAAATTCCAAATGGCTCCTGAGTCTGAAATATGAGATAAGTACTAGTTTATATCTATCCGTTGTTCTTAACAGGGCACATCCAAAGTGGTGATGGTGATGAAGTAAATCATTTTCTCTAACACAGCAAGGCATAACTTGACATACACTAAATACGGGCTCCGGCAGCCCGGGTGGCTCAGCAGTTTAGCGCCCCCTTCAGCCCAGGGTGTGATCCTGGAGACCCAGGGTGGAGTCCCATGTCAGGCTCCCTGCATGGAGCCTGCTCCTCCCTCTGCCTGTGTCTCTGCCTCTGTGTGTGTGTGTGTGTGTGTGTGTGTGTGTGTGTGTGTGTGTGTGTGTCGTGAATAAATATAGTCTTTAAAAAAAAATAAATACAGGCTCTGTGTTTATTGATAGTTTCAATTCGCTCTTTGGTGTAAGTGGTATTTATTGAGTGCCTACATGTACCAAGTCCTAAAAAAGGATCTTAAGAGTACAAAGATGCAGTAGGCCTAGTTTTTTCACCCTTAATAAAAACTAATAATAAAATTAAAAATATAAATAATAATAGGACTTACATTCTGGCACTTTCATGACTGATTTATATGTGCTGAGTCATTTAATCCTAACAACAATCTTAGAAGATAAATACTATATTAACTCCATTTTACAGAGCTGACGCACAGAGAGGTTAAGTGACTCACCCAATGTCACACAGCACCAAACTGGTAGAGCTAGGGCTTGAACCCAGGCAATCTGGGATCACAGTCCACCCTCTTCACCCTCTTGTTATGTTAAGTTTCTCACAGGCTGGTGGGAGGTAAGGAAAGAGGCTGTGTCTGGAAGAGATTCCCAAAGATACACATGGGAGTTGAGTCCAGAAGGATGAACTGGATGAACTGGGGAGAGGGAGGTATTCCAGGCACAGGGGGTACAATCTGGGAACATGGAGGTTTGAATCCTCATCATTCATTGGAGCAAGCAGTTCCTAAGGCTGGAATACAGGATACATGCAACAAGGAGCAGGAGACATGACTGGAAGGGGAGGGAGGGGCCATAGAACAGCCCCGGAGAGCTAGTGGGGAAAAGGGGATCCTGGCAAGGTAAGGAATGGCTGGGGGGAAGGTGGGAGTTTAAGCTAGGAAGCAAGGAGGAAAATTCGGAAGTGCCTATCACAATCCAGGAGAGAAGCAATAAGCATCCAAACTAAGGTGGTGGAACGGTCCAGTGACCAACAGTTACAGCAACGGCAGAATGAGGACCCTTTAGTAACAAATCTTTGAGACATGCCCATCCTCCATACAAGATATGCATCTTCCATATAAAATGACTTCAATTTTATATGGACTGCAGGTGATGTGGAAACCCAGGGACAATAAATTAAAATATAGATGCCAGCAAAGGTGAGAGAAAGAGCACTGAACATGAGCACAGAGCTCATGAGCACAGAGCTACTGTGGACTACTGCGGCTGCCACGGTGTCCCTCCCCAGCAGATGACCTGGGACAGCCCACATGGTCACTTGCATGCTCAATTCTTCATCAGGCTAGAAATGAACTCTAAGTCTCCTTGCCAGATTCTGTCTGAATACTGTCTCTCAGCTGAAGATATGTCAGAATCAGTAAAATGCTCGTGCTATTTCTCTCCTTTTTTAGCTTATTTTTTTTAAGATTTTATTTATTTTTTCATCAGAGACACACAGAGAGAGGCAGAGAGAGAAGCAGACTCCCTGCAGGGAGCCCGATGTGGGACTCGACCCTGGGACTCCAGGATCACACCCTGAGCCAAAGGCAGACGCTCAACCGCTAAGCCACCCAGGCGTCCCACTTAGCTTATTTTAAACAAATGTTCACAACCAAGCACAGCTTCAAAAAAAAAAAAATTACAGAGATCACAAGTAACAGCACAACATCCTCTTAGAAAACACATCCTTTTTTTTTTAAGATTTATTTATTTATTTATGATAGACATAGAGAGAGGCAGAGACACAGGATGACAGAGAAGCAGGCTCCATGCAGGAAGCCTGATGCAGGACTTGATCCCCGGACTCCAGGATCACCCCCTGGGCCGTAGGCAGGTGCTAAACCTCTGAGCCACCTCAGGATCCCCCATCATAGAAATTCTTAATGACACTTTTCAGAACATGGAATTTTCAGAGACCTCATATCATTTTCATAATTTAATACATCCTTATAATTTAAAGCCCCAAACCCAGAGTGATTATAAATCTCCTACCTTATAAAGAAATCACATCAACAGAATGACATGTTTTCCAGTATTTTCACAGCTTAATTGCCTACCTATAGAGAATACCTGAGTAACAGAAGAACCAGGACTACAAGCTACAACACAGTACAGTTTAGAACATACACACACACACACGCACACACACACACCAACAATGCATGCGATTAAAGAGGGACAAGCCTTCTCATACTCCAAAAAAAGAAAGCAGCATAAACCCACACAGGACAGATGGGAAAGGCAGGCAACTGAGTTTATCTTCCAGACCAGCCCTTGCATATGAGACTTCAGGAAGTAACTTCACCCATGTGGAACTTGGTCCCTTCATTTGCAAAGATGGGATATTTACAGGTGTTCCATTTCCCTTTTTAAATCCACACACAAAGAAATGTGGGATATCCCAGATACTAATCTCCGCCTTCCCGTCCCCGAAGAGGCACAAAGTCCATCCACTATTAAAGGTTCTGACAAGTTCTGCTGTTGAGAAATCGTTCTATTTCTTTACACGTTTGGCCAGAAAAAAATTTTTCATTTAACACCTCAGAACCCTGGCATTCCAAGGGATACAGTGCGGCCAATGGCAGGAAAGGGATCTGTCCACACTTCTCGAATCTCTGCTTTTCTGGGTGAGGGCCTCGTCCTCTACTGTTCAGATGGGCTTCCTCCACGGAGCAGGCCTCGTGGCACAGACAGCTCTGGGCTTTCATCCAGGCTTCCGCTGTAAGGGAGGGCCTTTCCCTGCAGGGCTATATCTCCAAAGGACCCAGTGAAGGACTCCTGGTTGGGTCATAGGTCTACCCATGACCCCCTACCCTGACCCAAACTAATCACTGTAGTCAAGGGACTAGGCCCAGAGCCCAGCAGGCACAGAAGCCTCAGATCTTGTCCTATGGCCAGGGAGGCCGAAGCTACGGGAGAATTGCAAGGCTGGGGCAAGAAAGATCCCCTAAAGGTGAGTCCTGTGTGCAAGCATGCATGTGCATGTGCATGTGCATGTGCATGGAGGGAGAGGAGGAGAAGCAGAATCTCTTCCTCAACCTCCCCAGAACCAGCCACCCTGTAGTCCCCTACTACAAGTGGCATTCAAACCTGGTGGTCATCCTTGACTCCAGCCACTCTTTGGCCACTTCCCCACCAGCCCCATCCAAGCCAGCACTGCCTGACAACAGAACAGGCACGTCAACCCACTTCCACCTTCACTGGCCTGGCCTGCCCAGTGCTGTGGCCTCAGCACTCCACACGACAACCACTCAGTAAATATTTGCAGACAAATGGGTAAGTTAGGAAAGAGCATCTGGGCTGGGCAGATACAAACAGCAGACCGCCAGCTCAGCCACTACCTAGAATCCTATGATTATTAGAACCAAGAATTTTAGTTCTGGGGCTCCTGGCAACGAAGGCCAGAAAGAAAAAAAAAAAAAGTATGATTTTAACTGATTTGTTTAAAGGAAACACGTCAGTTTTTTTAAATGAAAAAAGTTCACTTTTCCTGGCACCAAATGCTAAAAGCAATCTAGCATGTAAGCTATTCATTCAATAAATATTCCCAGGTCCTTAAGGAAAACACAAGAAGAAAATGACCTGATGATTCCTTTAACAGAAAACAGAGACGTATCTTTCGCACTAGGCTTCTCGTAGCAACATTAAAAATTAAAGTAGTGAAGGTGCTTCTGCGGGTGGGCCCAGCCAGGTGGCTGTCTAGAGGCCTAACCACAAGAAGGCGGGCATGGGGCAGGGAGGCAGGGGGGCCAGGCCACAGGTCCCAAGACAGAGTGGAAAGAGCACAGCTGCAAGGTCCCATAGGCAAGTGTTCTTGGTTCCCAGCCGCCCCCGATTAGCTCTGGGGACCTGCTGGAGAACTGTAAGCAGGGGATGAGATGCTCGGATTTGCGGTTCAGAGAACCACTACAGCAGCTATGCAGACAATGGATCAGAGTGAGGCCAAGGCCACAGGGCTGGGTAAGAGGCTACTGAGGTTTTCCTAGAGAGTGGGTAGGACAACCTGAACTGCACCCACAAAAATCTCTTTAGCTTCCAAGAGGCAGCCGCATCGGCAAGGCAACTGTTGCAGTGGCGGTGCCCCAGGAGAGGTAGGTAATCCTTACCCATAATAGTTTGTCAGGGACGATCCCCTCACCCGCTAGCGAGACCCTTGCCTACAGCACAGAATGTCTGACACCTGCAGCTCTTATATGAAAAGCAACAGAAAAGGGCTTTTTTGACAGCAGGAGGGTGGCAGGGCTGAGTTAGCCCATCCTGGGGTGTGAGTGGCAGCCACTCTCCATTCCTTAGGGTCCCTACCAGCAAAAGATGTGCCTGCGGGCATCCTCCCTTCCAGGAAGCTTCCTTCCCGTTGAGTGATTTCCCGTAGAAATGCTGTTATAATCAAACAAACTTGTACAATTTATCTTGATAAACATGATGCATTTCCACAAAACTTAGCAAAATTACAAGTTCCCTCACCTCAAAAAAGAAAATCTTACAAGATATAATCTAAGAGCTCAGCAAAATGATAAAACTGCTCAACCACCCTCAGTCTTTCTAAGTCTACACTGGAGCACTGGAGCACTGGAGCCAGTCCTCAAAAAGTGCCAAAGGGCCAGCACCCCTGAGAAGTGTCTCACCCATGGCAGCAGATAATAAAGGCCTAGACAATTCCAGGTCCCCGCCTCCTCTGCCTTCAAAAATAAAAGAGGACTTTTTGACCTGGTTACAACTTTCCTGGTATCCCAGGCTGCAGGACAAACGTAAACCCCACCATGTCTCCCCTTCCTCCTGGGCTCCCAAAAGCTTCAGCACAGCCCTCTCTGATGCAGTCCCTCTGTTCTCCAACTGCACTTCACACTTGCCCTTGCTTGGCCACCTGCCACTCAGCCTTCAAGGCTCAGTGGGGCATCACCTTCCTGGGGAAGCATCCCTCCAATCCAGAACTAAGGCCAAGGGCCAGGCTATGACCTACCACACTGTGGACACACCTCTCATCAGGAGATACTGACATGATTTATTAGCATCTGCACATTCTCTTTCTGTTTCAAATCTTCACACCCCCAGCAGCACAGGCCAGACACTTCTCAGGGCCTCCATCAGTGGCTCCAAACCAAATGCAGAATGAAACTCTTCTACTTCCCCTCTCCTCCTGACTTACCAGAGTAAACCTCAAGATGCACAAATGGGTTATTTTAACCACAATCTCCCAAGATGAATAGGATTCCACGCTCTCCATAAGTTCGCTATTAACAAATCCTATCGAAGAATGTCTGCTTCAATGAATAATAAATGAATGAATGCCGGACTGGAGACTGAAACTTCCCAAATATCTCTATTATCCATATATGATATCCAAACATCTACACCAAAAAGCCTGAACAACTCTTCAGGGTAAAGACATCCCTATTTCTCATCTCATTGTTTTCCTCAAACCCTATCTTCCAAAACACCCACCTACGACAGCCAAGATACTTCCAGTATCTCTGAAAAAATCTGTCTGAAACAAAAAGGCATCTGTGCTTTAGGTAGGAGATCCCTCACATGCTCCATTTCAGCATGTGCTTCCCTTCCCTCATACTTGACCTGAACACCAGCAATGCCTCGGAGTAAAGACAACTTTTCTCATCTCTGCTTTTGCAAAGACAAACTTCTAAACACGTCATGTCCTGTCCATTTAGGATGAGGACCAGTGAACTCACTTGTACAGACCGATGTTGTAAAAGAGCAAAGTATACTGGATGGAAGACCAACAGCCTCGAAGATACCAACAAACGGCAGCCAACACTAGGCCTCAGGGTTAGTTAGCACAACGGTGCCTTGAGGATTGCAGGACACTGGAGAGAGCACACCCAGACTGAAAAGCTGTCACTAGCTCTTCCAGCCTCTGTGAGAAACAAATACAGCCCAAATGTTCCAACATCTAAGTTTCCAAGAGTGGCCAGAATCAAGATTCAGGACTGAAATCTCTGAATTTGGAAATTTTAGTAACCAAATTTTAATTTTTTTTATTTTATTTAAATTCAATTTGCCAACATATAGTATAAACCCAATGCTCACCTCATCATGCACCCTCAATACCCATCACCCCACCCACCTCTTCTTCTGCAACCGTTTGCTTGTTTCCTAGAGTCAATTTTCATTTTTTTAAACACTGGAGAAAGCACAGGAGGATACAGTACAAGCTGCCAGCTCATGACCTCTGCTTTAGGTCCAAATTGCTCATTATCATCTCAAAATGGTCCAATGGTTCTCATGAACTTTTGCCTTCTTCCCCATGACTGAAAGATCTTTTGTGACTAGAAGTACATATGACCCTCCTAAGACTGGCACCAACTGGAGAGCCTAAGACTCGAGGTCTGTGCTCACCAACAGCTGGTAAAACACCCTTGTTCGCTGACAGGAGTTGTGTCTGGTTCACCACTCCTCCATATCACTTTATCACTTCAACCACTGTCTCCACAAAAAGCCAGGGGAGAGGTGGAGGCAGACGGGCTCTCGAAGGAAGGCCTACACACAACCTAAGATAAGCGAGGGAGAAAGAGACAGTAGAACCAGAGAGAAAAGTGGGCAAGAGGGTGTGACATGTGACTTGGAGACACAGGAATGACTACAGAAAAGAAACAAGGCCTGCAGGTCTGTGGGTCTACAGGGAAGAAAGGTAAATAAACTTGCACACAAGAGGGAAAGACACTACATCAAAGTAAAAAGGAAGCTTTTAATGACATGCCCCAAGGAGCTCCTAGCCTATAGCCGCCTCACTGGAAGATGCATAGTGCTCTCCAGAAAGTTCACAAGTCAGCCCTGAAGGAGCATGCTCCATGCTAAGCATCTGAAGCATCTGAAGAGCCCCTGCTGTTGTGCTCAGTCCTTGTCAGTAAAACTAAACAGGCATCCTGTAGCGGTTCAGTCCCCTTCAAAGTCTCCTGTGAGTACTTTATCCCTTTCAGATGTCTCTGGCTTCTCTGGACATACACTGTTCTGTGAGGCCCATCCATACCACTCCAGCCCCACACGACTCTGCCCCATGAGCTTGGTACACAAGAAAATCTCACTTGAAACTTAGGCTTAAATAGGAGTTTCCTATATTGGGTCATTGCCTCATGTACAAATGGAGAAACACCAGAACCCTCACAGTGGGGACAAGATGAAACAATAAACATCAAGACCCACGCTCAATGCTTCAGACATAAATGGTGCTTCAATGGCTCCTCTCTACCCACAAGCCCATAGCCTCCCACACAAGCCCCAACATTTTACAGACTGTGACCCCACACATCAAAAGGAGAAAGTTCTGAAATCCTGACCATACACAACAGAAGGCTGAAAAGACACATAAGCCATAAATCTCTTTTTCTTCCTCTTCCTCATCGACGTGAATTTGCTAAGCGACAGATTACAAGAAGCTGCACTCAAAACCATAACATAAGGTATCCAGGAGCCCACATCAATAGTCAGTAATAATTTTAATTGCAGCCTGTTATGCAAGTTGCCAGGAAATTTTTTTCTAATCTTGGATGTTGTTTTAAATATAGTAATAAAAGAAAATATGACCAGCTATGAAAGCCCATATGCTATTCCTTTTCGGGACTACAGAATGCTCATTCAGAGTTTGCTTGTACACACCAAGTAGCAGCTGGAGGGGAGCCAGGGAAACCAGAGAAAACCCCTGTTTGGAAAACTAGTGAGTAGAAAGCTGGAGCTGTTTCCCTGGTTTCTTCGAATCTGAAATCCCCAACGCAAATCAAGTTGATGCTGGGACTTTTATTTCAGTTTCACTGAAGACCCACATCAAATGCTCGTTCCTGCTTTCTGTGCTACTAAGTCTGCCTTCATCATGGCGAACCAGGAGCACCAAGCCCAGCTGGCCACTCCATCCTTGAAATATTCCTGGTTCTCCTCTTCCCACTGGCTGCTCTTCCCATCCTTTGTTGGCTCATGCTCCTCTGAATGTTGAATTCCTCCCAGCATGGTCATTTGCTGCTGCTTCTCTCTCCTCCTCCCCCGACCCCAGGTGGGATCCCACCTGTTCCAGCAGCTTGAAGTCCTTCCTGTACTCTGGGGCGAGTCCTGACTCTTTCTCGAAACTAAACCTCTCCTCCGGGCTCTGTACTCACATTGCCATTGACAGCTCAGCATCTCCACTGGACATTTCAAAGGCATCCCAAACTCAGGGCATCCAAAAGTTAAGACCTTGCCCCCTGCCCATCTCCCTCACCACACTAAATTAGGTCTCCACCGGTATACCCACTTGCTGGATCTCAGCCCTGATTCCTCCTTGTTTCTCAACTCTACACATATACCCTGTCCTTTCTCTATTTGAAATATTTCCCAAATCCCCAGCCCCTCCATCTCCTCCGCCAGCCCCCACACCACCAAGTTTTCCCGTGTGCCAGGTCTCCTGAGGGCTAACTCCAGCCACAGAGCTGCTGGAAGAGCAGGTCTGTGATTAAGCTGAGCATGTGCGTTACTGACCAGTGCATGGGTGACCTGGGGTCACCGATCCTGAGACCTCACTCTAAGAACCCCTTCCCTGCACCGAGCCATTCACTCTCACATCCATGGCACGGCCACACCTTACTACTGGTTTTCCCAAGGCCTCAGTGCCTTCTAACTTATTCTCTGCCAAAGAAGCCTCAGCAATCATTTTAAACATATCACAAATTACATTATTTCTCTATTTAAAAATGAAACCCAAACTCCCTTGTGACCACAGTGTATACGGTCTGGCACGACATCTCCAACTCACCATGCTCTGGCCTCACTGCTTTTAGTTCCCCCGAAACAATACACTTCCTCAGGCCCTTTACACATCCTGCTGAATCTGCTTAGAAGCCCCTTCCCCCTCACTCTTCACACGACTGTGCTTACCTTTCCTTCAAGCATCATCTTAAATGTCACCATCACGAAAGTGTCTGATGACCCCACATTGACCGTCCCCACCTTACTCCAAATTCCCTACCATTATACCCTTTTTAATAATTTGTCTGCCACAATTTGCTCTGCCTCCCTCACTGTATAGATGGCTAGACAACTGGAGTCTGTCATATTTGCCACAACCCAGCATAGCACCTATGATACAGCACATACAGAATAAATTTATATTGTATAAATGGATGGACAAACCAATGAATAAATGCGAACTTTGCAATGAGAGAATTCAATGATTTCACATTTCTAGCTCACATAGTCAAACTTCCCAGATCAGCTGAATCAGTCTTTTTAAGATAAGTCAATTATCTTCCCAACAAGTCAAAACAATACCATATGAGAGCAGTAGGGGGGAAAATATGCCCCTGAACACAAATCATTTCCACACACACACAAAAAAAAAACCCCACAGCAAAACCCTAAAATCTGGAAGCAGGTTGTCTTTTTTTTTTAAGATAATTAAGTATCAGCCTTTACACCAGATGACACTTGCACAAATACTTCCAGATTAAACAGTTCATGGTATATGACAATATGTCAACACCCTCTCACAGAACATATATTCCTGCCCCCACCGAATGGCAAATATTCAAGTTTCTACGAACTCTCCACCCCTTCCCCCAACCCCGGATGTTGGAAACCTCATCCCAGGGAACGGCTCTGGGAACCAGTCTCCATAGAGACTTGGTAATAAATGAAGCAAATTAACACAACGCTCAATGGAACCTGTACTTCCAACCCCCAAAACAGGGCCTGGCCTGCTCCTTTCTGATCCCTGAGAAAGGTCCTATTCCACGCTCGCTCATTAAGCAAATATTTACTGAGCAAGGAGGTAAGTGAAAAAGTACATGGTGGGTGTTTATAGCAATATTCTACAATCACACTACCCTAAAAAGAATGTCTGTTATCACTTTCCCTACTGAAAACTCCTCCAAGAGTTCCCAGAGGCCTTCAAGGAGAACTCGATGTTCTTTGGTCTGGCACAGGAGACATTATCTGCTTTTCCCGGCTGCTGTTTCAATGCCTAGCTACCCCTTTTTCCAGCTCCCCACATTCTCACCTCCTGCAACTCTGTAACCAAATCTGTTAGTCCCCCAATGAAGCTCCCTTCCCCAGCAAACCCTGCACTGACCACCTCATCATCCTACACTAGCTAGTTCTAGACTTTCCTCCAAATGTCGCTTGGTGGAACAAACGTGGACGCTCTGTGGCCCTTCCCGGACTTCCTTGCTTCTCCCTGCCTGCCCAGTGTCACCAGGAGGGGAGGGTCTAGGCCGTGTGCACGTCCTGCTCCCAGGCCTTACATAAAGCCTGACACAAGAAGGTCTACCAGAGAGTGAACATAGCCTAGACGTCATCAGCTGCAGTGTCTGTAATGGGTGAGCACACAGAGGAGACGTGGCCTACACCTGCAAGAGAACATTATTCAGCTTTAAGAAGAAAATCTGGTGGCACCTGGGTGGCTCAGTCAGTAAAGTGTCCGCCTTTGGCTTAGATCATGATCCCAGGGTCCTGGGTTCAAGCCCCATGTCAGGCTCCCTACTAGTGGGGAGCCTGCTTCTTCCTCTGTCCCTCACCCTAGTCATGCACACACTCTCTCTCAAATAAATAAATAAAGTCTTTAAAAATAAAAAATTTTAAATTTTAAATAAAAAGGAAATTTGGCACATGCTACAATGTGAACAAACCTTCCCATGCTAAAATGAAGGAAGCCAGGCCCCAAAAGACAAGTACCTAGTGACTCCACTAATGTCAACTAAACAGTCAAGCTCTTAGCAGAATGGTGACTGCCGGGTCTGAGATCTGGGTACGAAGTTTCAGCTTCACAGCATGAAGAAGTTCTGGAGACTGCCGCACAAAACCGTGCATGTGGTTAACAACTCTGTGCCACATACTTCAAAATGGTAACAATGGTAAACTTTAGGTGATGTGGGTTTGTTTCTTTTACAGTAACCAAAAAAAAAAAAAAAAAAGAGCAAGAATAACTGTAACTGAGGAAAAGACACTTGTATCAGCACAGCCACCATGTCCTACCACCAACTGAGGTCTAAGCAAGAATCCTTCAGTTTCCAGAAAAGTCAATTCCACACAGAGATTTCTATTTTCCCACTTGTTAGAAGTCATGCTGCCACCAAAGGCATAAGGCTCCAAAAAAAAAAAAAAACCAGAGGAGACCACTGGCAAACCAAGGGTGTTCAGGGCCCCATGTGGCCAGACTGTTGGGGCCCCCTCTTCCCTCCCCCTGTGGCAGGAGGTTCACGTGAGCCTCCTTTATCCAGACAAGCACACGTCCACTTCAGGACCTGTTGTCAGACTTGTGCCCTCACCAGGAACACTTCAACCTCACTTCACGTGCCTCCCAGACGTCCTCAACCTCCCTGAGCACCACAGTGGCCCTAGCATCTGTCACCTCATTGCCTCCATATTTCCCACCTCTGATTACTACTGGACACCTCACCATGTGTCCAAGTGGTTGGTCACGGTCCACCACACCCACAGGAGCCCAGGCTTTAGGGATCCGCTTTGTTTGTTGCTACTTTCCCAACACCTAGAATGTCCTTGCCCTAAAATATCTGTCAAGGGGGATCCCTGGGTGGCGCAGGGGTTTAGCGCCTGCCTTTGGCTCAGGGCGCGATCCTGGAGACCTGGGATCGAATCCCACATGGGGCTCCCGGTGCATGGAGCCTGATTCTCCCTCTGCCTATGTCTCTGCCTCTCTCTCTCTCTCTCTCTCTCTCTCTCTCTCTCTCATAAATAAATAAAAATTAAAAAAAAAAGATTTAAAAAAAATCTGTCAAGTATATGAGGAGCAAGATCATATTCAGGCCTACACAACAGATACCACGAGAAGACAGGGAACTTAGCACTCAGGATTGCTGTCCATATTTAAACATTCTGCAGAAATTTACCTCCCCTTCCTGACACAAGGAATTTACTGTCTTCCGACCAGGGTCGGAAAGTGATCATCACAAGGTGATGATCTGAGAGAGCTCTGTTCCAACAGTTCCTCTGTCAATGGACATACGTGTCTGAGCCAAAAATTGTTTTGAATCTTGAGGTATGAGGTTCCTCAACACAATGAGTACCTTGTGCTGAGAACACTAGGAATTGGCCAGGGTGCCCCCTGCTCATAAGTAATAATGGCAGGGTCTTCCTCCACAGTGACCAGAATCTCCTGCACGCAGCCCAGCATGGGGCTGGCTTCTCTCTGTGGCAGCTGCAGACCAGACGAGGCATCCTTATAGCCCTCTCCTCTGTAGGGCTTTAGAAGGGGTTAGCCTCCAGGGACTCATGATTCCCTGGGGTATCACCAAAGCCACGGGCACCCACACTGCTCACCTGAAGACTTGCCTACAATGCCAGCCAGTCACTTCTTTTGCCTCTTTCTTCTGTTCTTTTTTCTCCATCTGCCAAAATAGTTACTATGACTGGTCTCTGCTCTTCCATCTTTCTATTCTGAGCTAGAAAACCAAAATGGCCTAAATCCGAACCATGTTGTAATCTGACCATTAACACATGAGAACTACAGCCAAGAGGGGGGAAAAAAGCCCAAAGGGGCGAACCATGCTCTGCACAGTGGGGAATGTTCAAATTCATGCAACAGGCCGAATCCCCAAGGTTCCATCCAGTGACAGTCTGTAAAACAAACTGTCACGAAAACCAGAAAAAAAAAATATCCAGGAACTACTTCTACCATTTTTAAAAATATTTTCTTTCCTTTTTTTTTTTTAAGATTTTATGTATTTATTCATGAGAGAGAGAGAGAAGGCAGAGACACAGGCAGAGGGAGAAGCAGGCTCCATGCAGGGAGCCTGACGTGGGACTTGATCCCAGGTCTCCAGGATCACACCCTGGGCTGAAGGCGGCACTAAACCACTGAGCCACCCCGGCTGCCCTCAAAAATATTTTCAAGCATTTACAAGTTCTTTAGGTAAGGACAGCTTCAACCAAGACAACCAACCAATTTTAGCTCACATTTCTCTAGCCATTCCTTCCCCATCTAAGAGCATTTTTTCTACCAATGGTTTTCCAAAAGTCAATCCAGGTTAGATGTCCAAGGTGGCAGCCATTTTTTATCCCATCCACATGACAGATTTTTCTGCCTCTGCCTCTATCTTCTGGCATTCTAGCTACCTAGCCAGCAGGCTGCAGGGAGAGAGATCTTCCAGATGAAGGTGGAATTATTTGGAATGTTTGCAAATCACCAAAGGGAGAAGGGAAAAGCGTGCTCCGAGAGAATTAGTCCAACCATCACAATCCCAGCCCTCAACAGGAGTCTCCTCGCTGGGTACATATGGACCAAACACCATGTCATCTTAAAACTGAAGGGAGTGAGCGACCCAGCCAGAGAGAATGGCCTTGGAAGGTGTGGAATGCTGACCTATTGAAAGATGAGATTCTGGCTTCATACTTAGCAGATTGTCCTTGAGAACTGTCTCCAAGTGGATAAGGAGGGCAGAGACATGAAGATGGGGCCTACATGATACCAGTAAGTAATTCGAGCTTACCAGAAACTCTGCTCTTTAGAGACCTTCAGCCTACCTACACCTATCAACCAGGTAACTCCTTTCCAAATGCAGCTGGATAAAGGCATGTGCCGTTATAGTATGCAGGTGGCATCTTTCCAAGTGGTTATAAAGTGGATGCTGTGTTAGCAAAGGAAAGGTTATCAGATCATGGAAATCTAAGGATTCTGTCTGCAAGCACACCAAAGGAAGCACCCAGGTGGCTTGACAAAGAATCAAACAAGATTGAATGCAGTTTCATTATACTTCTGGCATTCTCCTGTGTTGCTTTTAGGGAGAAGAAGACAATTTTCTCTTTCCTCCACTGATAACTTAAAAAGAGGTGCTCACTATGAGGAGAAGCAAAGGGGTGCTCAGTCCTCAAATGTTTATTAAAGTACATTGGACCATACAGCGTGTCGCTGAGTTCCAGGGAAACCACAGCTCCCACCTCTGGGGTGTCCACAGTCCAGAGGCCCAACCCAGCTCACCTGGGAATTCCCTCCCCCTGTGAGACTAAGTAGCAATCCCACTCACATCAACAGCTGTTGAAATAGTTATTGTCCAGGGAAAAAAATATTCATCCATTCAGCATTGATCCGAAGCTGGCATTAAACGTAATACTAACAAGGCCAAGGAAACCAACAGTGTCTCCGTGCCATGGAAGCCATGAGACACAGTTAGTGTCTGTGGTGCTCCAGCAACCCCACTGGCCAAACCTGAAAAACAGTTTCCAGGTACTCCATGCCGCTTCTTCCTAGGTGTCTAGCTGCTCAGGAACACATCCTGCCATTTACAAAAGCCATCTATAGATGGTAAGCACCTCCACTTGTAATATTCAACCCCCCACAGCGGGACAGTAGGATGAAATGACATGAGGCATTCACTGACATGTACACACATCTATATTCTAAGCCGTGTGTGTGCATGCACGTGTGTGCAGGCATGTGTCTCTAGTCCAGAGGGCCTGAACATCACCCTATTGGGGCACCTGGGGGGCTCAGTCAGTTAATCATCCAATTCTTGGTTTTGGCTCAGGTCATGATCTCAGGGTCATGAGATCGAGCCCAGCATCAGGCTCCTCACTCAACATGGAGTCCGTTTAAGATTCTCTCTCTCCCTCTGTCCTCCCTGCTACTTGCGCACACACACACACACACACACATACACACACACAAACACACGTCCATTTTGTAAAAAAAAAAAAAAAAAATTCACCCTATTTACCCCCTTATATAAAAGCATCAGATTTCTTCAAAATTAACTACAAGGAATGAAAGGCCCAAAACAGTATCAAATACTTAGATTTCTTTGCCAACATTATAATATTATATAACATAACATAATATAGCATTATCTCCATGTTCAGAAGGTATTTTGGGTTGTTTTTTTTTTAAGAATTTATTTATTTATTCATGAGAGACACAGACACAGGCAGAGGAAGAAGCAGGGCCCATGCAGGGAGCCTGATGTGGGATTTGATCCTGGGTCTCCAGGATCACACCCTGGGCTGAAGGAGGCACTAAACTGCTGAGCCATCTGGGCTGCCCAAGGTATTTTGTTTTTTGTGGGGTTTTTTTTTTAAAGATTTATTTATTTATTCATTCAGAGAGAGAGAGAGGCAGAGACAAAGGCAGAGGGAGAAGCAGGCTCCGTGCAGGGAGCCCAACATGGGACTCGATCCCGGGTCTCCAGGATCACACCCTGGGCTGCAGGTGGTGCTAAACTGCTGCGCCACCAGGGCTGCCCATTATTTTGGTTTTTATTTGGAAAGTGACTTCAACCTTTCCTATTTGAAGAAAGCATTATAGGCTGTCACATTCCCCAGGCTTCCAGACAATAGCACGCATTTACCATTAACTTACTCATTCAAACGCCATCTTCTGCCCCTCCCCCAACCTGCCCTGTTTTTAGATCCAGGCTGACTCAGTCCCTCTTCCAGGTGCTCAGAACATCCTGTGTGCCCTCAGCAGCACTGTTACCTCATCAGCAGAACACCTAGGTTACCTGTATTCCCTACAAGCCTGGGAACAAATCAAGTACAAAGACCTTTTTTTTTTCTTGTTTTGCCACAAAACCTCCTACGTCCCTGTAAACCAGTGATTGGGTGCTCAATAAAGATTGAAAATGGATTAAATGACCACACTTTTACTGACCAACTACATTATATGTCACGATGTTCTGTAAATCCTGCCCTCAAAGATTGTTTCAAGCCTAGAGGCTCCCAGTTGGTTAACCATCCAAACTCTTGGTTTTGGCTCAGGTCACCAGAATCTCAGCATCTTGGGACCGAGCCCTGTGTTGGGCTCCATGCTCAGTGCAGAGTCTACTTGAGATTCTCTCTCTCCACCCCCTCCATTCCTTCCCCCCTGCTTGTGCTCACTCTTGTTTTCTCTCTCTTTCTAAAATAAATGTAAAAGGTTTTTTTAAAAAATTCAATTCTAGACATCCACAGAAGAGACAGGCACTGGCCAGGCCACCAGTATGTGTGTTGAATGAGGACTGCAAGCACTGGAGGTGGGGAGAGGCGCCAAACGGAGTGCACAGAAAGGTCTATCTACGTGTTCTTTAAGGTTCTTCCCATTCCTGAGTCTGTGACAAAGCAGAGCCCTTTGCCCCCAGCTGGACTCCAGAGAGGCTGAGAGGCAGCCTTCAGCTCAATCTGCACCTCTGCACCCAAGAATGAATCTCATGGGTAGGAATGTTATCTTGAACATTCGACCAGCCTGCAGGAAGAGATTACTGACTACATGGCTTTGTTTCCTTTTCATTTCTGAACAAGACCTATTCAAACTATGCCATTTCTTGGGGGGGGGGGGGGATAATATTTGTTAGTATATATAAAAAGCTTAGAAACAGCTCCTGGTAAATGGCAAACATTCAGAATCTACTAGCTACTAACATTATGTGTTTTCTGTGTAGTCGGAACAAAGGTAAACCATGACAATCATCCTCCTTGTCCACTGTGTCATTATTTAGCAAAATGCAAAAATCTGAGAAATCATAGCCCTAAAACAAACAGGGAACACCCTCCTCTGTAAGTTTAAGGCAATGCCTTTGCTTACATAGATGTGGCAAAATAACGCTGCTAGAATCACCTAACGGTGTCCACTTTGCCTTTGAAAATCTACCTATAACCATGGAGAGGGGTGGGCAGGAGAGCAAAGAAGAATATATGTTCACATTTAACCTAATCCAAGTGATTTTTCTCATTCGAAACGATGCTATAAGCATGGCAGAAATAACGCCAAATTCCAGGTACATTTTGGGTCTTTGGAGCAGGACTGCCCTTGCTCAGTGACTAAGCCTCACTATTTCAGCTTCTTAGGCTAGTAGTGTCTGAACAGAACACATGTGGGTAGGTTTGCTGCTAGACAAGCAGGGTAAACTGGAATCAAGTGACCCACTCCCACAGTGCCTTAAGAGTAGAGATTCAGTATTTCTCAAATCTGCAACCCTGTTATCCCAGTCAAGAAAACATTCTGCCTCCTCCTCTGAAATTTTAATAAAAGGTACAGGCCCCAGAAAAAATGAATACAGATGAAGTTTGTATATACTTTCCAGGAGGTTCATGGGCTCTAGATTACAAAAGTTAGCAGCAAACACACAAGCTCAAGTCTCTGAAAGGACCTTCTACTGAAAGGACCACCCCCTTCTACTGAAAGGACCACCATCCTCCCTTCATTAAGGAAATCTAGCTCTTTGAAATTAGCATAACCTTCAGCATCAAAGGGCACGATTAGAAGTATGCATGCTACCATATACAACAAACCTTACCTAAATTATTACACTCAAGTTTTTTTTTTAAGTCAAAATTATAAAAGTTATTTTATTGCTTGCAAACATTCACAGGAGTCACAACAAGAAGCCAGCCTTGTGAAGCCCAGGACAAGCTACAAAGCAGAGGATACCTCTGATGAATAAATCAGAGTGATGCACAATTTATCTAATTAGTTTACTCACCAGGTAAACTAAGTCTTCTTCCATAGGGCCAGAGCAGGATGCTTTAAAAGGAGTCTGGGGTCTTCACTGCTTCAAACTCAGCAGCTTACCTTCCTATATCAGCATTACACAGCCCAACTCATGAGTAAAGAGCTAAGGGGAGTCCCGGAATCCAACCTCAGGTGAACACAATTTCCAAATTTGGGTATTCACTGAGGAAGGCTTTCCCAAGTATGGGGTGTGTCCAGATTCCCCTCCAGGTCAAAAGCAAAAGCCTTTCAACCTTCCAGAATACCAATGTCCCCGTGGGGCACCGCACAAACCCGGGGAAAAGAAAAGAGCCTTTGGGATCTAGGACAGCTTTCTGGGCCACCAGGCTGGGCTGACATCCAGGCGCTCCGGGACAGCCATCTGCCATTACCTCCCCACCTACCTGAGCCCCCGGTAGCTCCTTCATGGCCAAGGGAACCACCCCACACAGCACACCCTGGGTGGCCATCTCCCAAACACTGCCCCACACTTTGTGTGCAACCCTTCCTGTGGGTCAGATGAGTTAGGGAAGGGGGCTCTCCAAGAAAAACACAGGTCTTGCTTAAGAAGACCACCCACTGGGATCCCTGGGTGGCGCAGCGGTTTGGCGCCTGCCTTTGGCCCAGGGCGCAATCCTGGAGACCCGGGATCGAATCCCACATCGGGCTCCCGGTGCATGGAGCCTGCTTCTCCCTCTGCCTGTGTCTCTGCCTTTCTCTCTCTGTGTGTGTGACTATCATTCATAAATAAATACATACATACATACCACCCACTCCACCCCCTGGTGCTGGAGGACCTGAGGTCTGGGGCATAAACCAGGGAACAGAAAAGGTGATGTGCCTTCTGTGGCTACTTTTCATTTCCATGGTAGGATTCATGACAAACTGCTTAGAAAGAGTTAAAAAAAAAAAAAAAAAAAAAAAACCCTCTGCTGGCCCAAGGCTTAGTTTATCAGGTTCCCCCAAGAATACCAAAATCTGAAGAGGATCTTCTCAAGGCAAAATCAAAGCCTGATAACCAGAATCATACAGACTCTTTCCTTCTCCTTACTCTGCACCTAACGAGTGGCCCAGATCACTGTGTCTTCAAAAGGTCTCACAATCTCTCCACCCCTCCTTCCCAACCTTACTGAAGAGACTCTAGCCTCAGACCACACACACACACAGACACAAGCACACACACAGACACGAGCACACGCACGTGTGCGGACACACACCACCCAACTGACAGTCCCTCACCCCAGGCCCCTGTCAACCCACTGCCCTCCCCCCAAGCAGGCCCCCCCTTCCCTGCCCAAAGCCCCAATAGCTCCTCAGTTCACACAGAACAAAACCAGGGACCAAGGCTGACACAGACTGGGCCCAGAGTTCTGTGCAGGAAAGACAGTCAAGGCAGATGAAGACAGGAAAGCCCGACAAAACCAACATGCCTCCGGGTTTTTGTTTGCTTGTGCAGTTACTCTGAGTTAATATTTATTCCCTCATTGCTCCCAGAAGGAATTTGAGATGACTTGAAATAAAATGCAGATTCTAAAGAACTCTAATTATTGAGGCGAGCATTTGAAGATAAGGAGGATAAAGATGGAAGGAGAATTAGAAGCCGTAACAAGCACAGGAGTGCATCTGGTAGAGAGTCAACAAACTAGGGGCCTCCCGGAAGACCAGAGGAGCAGAAAACCATGTGCGTTAGGGCTCTCGTTATCTAATAAAAAGAAGCCTACAGGAAGAAAGTTCCTCATAAACTCTGAGAGGCACTTGTTCCAAAGGCAATACACACTAGAGGAGAAATAAGATGAGCAGTGTCCTCAGTGAGTTTTTAGTTTTTACTTTTTTTTTTAAATGAAAACAAAATCCATTTTGTTACCACGTGAACTTAGAGTTTTAGTATCAAAGTGTAGTGTGAGAACTGGCGGCATCAGCACCCCTGGAAACTGGTTGGAAAGGCAAATTCTTGGACACAGCTTTCAGCTTTTAAATTGTAGCAACAGTCTTGCAGCCTTTCCCCTCCATTCAACTGTCTGATGAAGAAGCTACCAGCCTCCCAATAAATCTGACCTCCGGGAAAACCACCATAGGGCAGGAGGGATGCACGTCCGGGTGCCCTGCCTTTGAATAACTTAACATGGTTCAAGGGTAGCACCACAATGAGTATTCATTAAGCAGTCCCATGGAATATGGCCCATGTCACCCAGAATCATTAAGACAATTCAGAACTAAGCCCCTGTCAGTCCCTGGGGAGAGGCGTGCACAGGGTGGGAAGATCACCAGCCCAGCACTTCCCGATCAGCACAAACAGTCCCACCACTCCTTACTCTGTACAATGCTGCTGTGCTCAGCAGCCCTGCTCCCTGTGCAGTTTCAACCTGTTTTAGAGTAATTACTAATTGAGGCTACTTTCAACTCTATCCTCCTGGTTGTAAAAGAAGCTCTCTGCTTCTATCAAGAAATGCATCTCAACTTGATGTCACCCTCAAACTACACTGGTACCAGCCTCATCATTAATAGTGGCATGGCTAGGATCAAGTCTTAACACGAAAGAAAAGAAAAGAAAAGAAAAGAAAAGAAAAGAAAAGAAAAGAAAAGAAAAGAAAAGAAAAGAAAAGAAAAGAAAAGAAAAGAAAAGAAAAGAAAAGAAAAGAAAAGAAAAGAAAAGAAAAGAAAAGAAAAGAAAGAAGGAAGGAAGGAAGGAAAGAAAGAAAGAAGAGAGAGAGAGAGAGAAAGAAGAAAGAAAGAAAGAAAGAAAGAAAGAGAAAAGAGAGCAGATTTGCACAGTGTTTCCTCAGTGTTACTTCCATAAATTTCTATGCATCTTGTTAAGAATGAACGCTCCCGTTCTGCAGGTCAGGAGGGGCTGAGAGTCTACAGTTCTAATGAGCTCCCAGCTGACGCCCACAATGCTGGTCCATGGACCATGATTTGAGCAGCAAGGGGCCAGACAGTGTTCCTTTTAATTCTGTTGTGTCTGTGAGTGAGCACAGTGAAAGGAAAACTAGAATATTATCATAATAAATAATAAGAAAACTCAATATCAGTTCAGGTCCTAGCAATGCCCTGTTTCAGGGAAGGGGTACCTTCCTTTATATGTCAAAGGTGGGAAACAATAAGAATGCATTTTGCCACAGAAGAAGCGATTACCTGACATGGAATTAAATAATCTGCTTAAGGAAAACATAAAGGGGAAGACGAGGGAGATGAGAAAGGGAGCAGGTGGTACAGAGGGAGTTGTGCCGAGCTATGCCCTGCTTAGGCCCCAGTCTGGCTCTGGCCACCATAGGGTGAGTACTGGGGGAGCCCCTAGGGTGGGCAGCGGAGAAGGCAAGAGTGTGCAAACTGCTGTGTCTGCAAGGGGGAATGTTTAGAACTCAAGAACGCCGATCCGATCGTTCTCAAACAGTGCGCAGTGAATAACAACAGAACACCTCTCAGAACAAAGGATCAAAGCTGAGGCTGAAGCTGGAACTGGTGTGCAAGACCTCATGACATCACAGGGCTTCCAGGATTAGACAGAGCAGACTAGGAAAGTCTCCACATGCAGAAAGTGACACCGGCCCGAGAGTCTGCAACATATGACCTTGTCCACATACCGCCTCTGCTGTAAACCTGGGAGGCCATCTAAAGCCTTTGGTTTCTCCATCTGTAAAATGGAGATAAAATGGGCCCAGCACAGTCACCAAGAGGACTAAAATAGTGACTTCACAGAGCACAGGTGTCTCAGGAGCCTTTAATAAATGAGAGCTAATTATCATTTTCCTTTCTTCTCCATTCAATGCAGCAGTGATGCAGGCTACCTCCGATGCTCCTTGCCCTCTGTAACACTCTGTGATGCAGTGAGACTCTCTGCTCCCCTCTATGCCTTTGCTATTTTTCGGACTCTAAAGCAAATCAATTCACATAGCAAAACCTTACATGTGTAGGCAAAAATCTCACCATCATAAAAATAAAAACTATTTGGGGATAATTATATATAGAGTACCTCCGTCTGTATCATAGCCAGTCCCTGCAAGAAAGCCAAGTATATGCTTGACTGTTGGTAAATATCTCAAAGAAGGATGGAGCAGTCTCCATGAAGGAAGAGGGTGGCTATGCCAGGGAACAGCATAGAATATTAGAGATGCTGACAGGGAAGGGCTAGCAGAAATGAGGCTGACTCTCATAGTGAAGACAGATGTATACACATGAAAAATATATATAAGCTGGCTTTAAAATCAGGCAGAAAAAGATCTCACGGTCTAGCTTAGTCTTCCTCTAAGACAAGACCCTTTACATCCTTTTACGTGGCATAGTCTTAGCTCCGTTCAAATGTCCGAACCACTTAGAAAAAGATCAGGTGGAAAAAGAACCCAACATAACACAACACTGAATGTTTGAATCTCACTAGACTCCAGTGTCTTCGGTATCTCTTCCCCTCCAGCTTTCACTGGGGCTTATTTTAGCAAAATTCATTCCATGTTTTTACATCCTTGGGCTCCTGACGCCCACTCTGAGTGAAAGGAATCGCTGAAAGGCAAGGAGTGAGAGAAGGAACTGGCCAACGTCCAAATAAGTGCGCCTGAAAACATTTATTTGAAAGTTCAAAGCCTTTATTTAAAAAAAAAAAAATACACACACACACTACTGTGGTTTCTCCCAAATAATCTTTAAAAGGCAAAACTGCTTTCCCTGGAGATCTGGGGATCTTAGAAATGCCGGCACTACTGACACACACAAGTAGGTCTTTGTCCGAGCCTTTCGTGAGACTGCTAATGAGCTGTCAATGGGACCCCAGGCAAAGAGCCCTGCCCCAGGGACACCTGGGTGGCTCAGTGGTTGAGCATCTGCCTTTGGCTCAGGGCGTGATCCCGGAGTCCAGGGATCGAGTCCCACATCGGGCTCCCTGTGTGGAGCCTGCTTATCTCTCTCCCTATGTCTCTGCCTCTCTCTCTGTGTGTCTCTCATGAATAAATAAATGAAATCTTAAAAAAAAAAAAAGAGAGAGAGAGACCTGCCCCTGGGCAGCAGGCTGTGGCACAGGCCATGGGCCTTCACCCCCCTCACACATCTCTGTCTGCCCCGCACCTGCAGGCCTTGGACCCAACTGTACTAAAAACATACAATGATCAGAGAAGCCACTTGACCCAGGGAAGAGGAGTCCCAGGCAAAGAAGCCAGTACCCAAGAAGCAGGCCTGCAGGACAGCCAGACGGCGATGAGACAGCCACTCCCGTCCCCATCCCAGACCTGGCCTCAGCCTCGCTGGCACAGGAAAGGGTGGGAAGGAAAAGCACCCTTCTTTCCCTGCGGGCAAAGCTTCAGGTCACTGGTTTTGCAAACCTGAGTAACAGTTTTGTTTTTTCCCTGAAATGAATCATCCCCTGCCTAGCAAGAGAACTGTGATCACTTAGTGAAGAAGAAAAATGTTTCCCCCAGATTGCGGGAAGCCAAGCTGGCTCACGCCCAGAGTTCCCGCAGGGCCGTGCCAGGAGGAGGGTTTCTGCACCTTCATCTTATGCTGCAGCCCAGCGAGGGAAACAGGCACAATTAAATAAAAACCTTCATAAGAGCCCTTTGCAACTCAGAGAAGGAAACAAGAGTTTCTTCTCACCACTCACTCCCTCCCCCCGGCCTTTTCTTACTGAGTCATGCAAGGGAAGTCTCAGAGGTGGGACACTGGGCAAGGGCCAGCCGGTTCCTCAAATCAGGCAACTCTTATAACCTGGCAGCACTTCAGTGTCAGTCTTCGGTCTTCAGTCATTTCTCGAAGACAAAAGTCATTTGCCAAAGGAGACATGGGAATTCCCAAAAGCTACCCTGATAATAAGAATGCCCCTTAAAACGATATAAACTCTAAACAGGAAGTTTCCCTAGCAGAATATTCATCTCCCGAGCAAGAAAGCATCTTCACTTACAGAGGCGTAGCACACATTTGAAGGGGAAAAAAACACGTGTTAGGAATTAAAATGTAAATTCCAGATTTATTATGGGAGTGGCCCTCAATTTACATTCTTACATTCATGAAGTTTTGTCTTTTTTCAAAGCTTATGTTTTGCAATCATCTTGGCTATTTTCCCAGGAGGAAAAAAAATTGACAGAATAAGAAGAATGATGCCTAAAATCTGGAAGTCATCCTTGGTATCTTCACCACCGAAAAGCTAGCTCTCGGGTCTTTTGTCTTGGGGGATATATATTCTAATACTAAAGCAGTCCAACAACATTTCAGTAAGTTTGTTACAAACAGGAAGCCTGGCCTTTGGTGAGGCTGCTCTAAGGGGCCCTGTAAATCTTTGGTGCTTTAAAATACACTTGGGGACAGCCCAGGTGGCTCAGCAGTTTGGCGCCAGCTTCAGTCCAGGGCCTGATCCTGGAGACCTGGGATCGAGTCCCGCGTCGGGCTCCCTGCGTGGAGCCTGCTTCTCCCTCTGCCTGTGTCTCTGCCTCTCTGTCTCTCTCTGTGTCTCTCATGAATGAATAAATAAAATATTTTTAAATAAAAAAATACAATACAATACAATACACTTGGGCACACCCAAAATGAAAGGGGGTGGTGGGTGGGCGGAGGTGTGGACAGGATGGGCCAGTGAGAAGGGTTTTTACTCTTGACTTTGCCAAGATTGATCTCTAAAGGATGGGACTTAGAATTAATACCATCGCTCATAAGTTGATTTTAAGTTCAGGGGGCATGGGATGATTTTTGTTATTACCTCCCACAAGACACAGCATGTGGCTAGACATACAGTACATCAAATTACTCTTCCTTCCAGGAGGAAAAGAATGCACCTGTAGTTTGATGGGCAGTGAACGCCTCCTGGAATAGAACCAGTGACTGGGAAGCAAGGGGAGGGTGGGAGGGTCGCATCTTCAGAATCACCCTGGAGGAAACTTAACAAACACACCTCCTCTGCCCACAGGGGTCTGGCTGATTTCCCCTTTGCCCCGTCCCCAACTCCACCTGACAATCACTGCCTAAGTGTGCCACTGTTTCTGTACACTGTGCCAGTGTATACGTATGTGGGGTTTGGTGACTAATAATTTACAGCTTTGCTAGAGAACCAACCCTTTGGGAGAAGAGGAGGGGCAGTCACCTGACTCTGACACGTAAGTGTGCGGCTGGGGTTTAAGGACCTCCATGGAATAACCTTTTTCTTTCTCAGCTCCACATCTCCAGCCCTAGCTCAGGTCTTGGGCCTTTCTGGGGCCCCATGAAGCTAACCAGCTCACTTCTCACCAGCATTGCTCCTTGAGACCCTGGAGTCCCTTGCCTCTGCCCTTGCTCTGCCGAGTTAGTGACCCCTCCTTCCAAAGACCTGAGGATGCTCTTATCTGCTGGGGTCCCCCTCCTACTTTTTCTTAATGGGGCCTCTATCTTTTCTATTCCCTTGTTTTCTCATTTTAGAGGTGTTTTGGAAGGACTGGGATTTGCACCAGATTTAACAATTACGTTCTGATTGCTTTTCTATGTGTGCATCTCCCCTGCCAGATTCCCAAGTCCAAAAGGATGAGGATCATATAAATCTTGTATCCCCACAAAACCTAGCACAGTCCAGGCGCATGGCAGATGTATTCATATTGCTGAATACATGAATAATTTTAAAAGCATAAAGGTCAGATAACACCAAGCTTTTAAAGAATCTTCACACTTCTGGGTTACCCTCTTTCCTAGCTCTGTGTCCCTCCATGTTCTAATGACACCAGATTTAAACTGCCAGATTACTAATCTAATCCTCATTTCAAAACTCCCTAGAACAGTGGCTTTCTCACTTTCCTGACTGCAAGTACAGAATATATTTTACACCGAAGTCACTCTGTGTTCACATGGAGCTGGCAAAAATAAATTTCACACGATACATAATGTGTAAAAGTTTTCCCAGATCAACTATGCTATTTTAATTCAGATCTTAAAAATGCCAGCCATGATGCACTACACTGATTTCACAGCCAACTCACAGGTCATGGCCTCCAGTATAAAGATGTTTTTATTCATCCTTTCAAGTCTCAGCTCAGACACCGTGTCTTCAGGGGAAGGCTCCTTGCCTCCCTAAGTTGGGACTGCATGTTCTTCCTTTATGCTCACATAATATCCAGCCCTTCTACATTAACTTGTGGTACGACAGCCTGCGTCTATGGGACGGGCAGGAGATTCAGCAGATCCGAGAGAGTTGACCACATATGTCAATATGTACACACATATTCACAGTGACATGGCTCACAACAGCCCAAAGATAGAAACAAGCCAAACGCCCACTGATGGATGAATAGATAAACAAAATGTGGCATAGCCACACAATGGAATACTACTCAGCCATGAAAAAAGAATGGTATGCTGACTCATGTACAACACAGATGAACCCTCAAACATTATATAAAATCATACAAGCCAGACACAAAAGGTCCCATATAATTCCCTTTAGATGAAATATCCAGAAGAGGTTAACCCATAGAGACAGACAGTAGACTCCCTGATGTCAAGAGCTGAGGAGGATGGGAGAATTGTGCACAGCATGGTAGATGAATTATATATTACTGAAGTGGTTTAAAAAGGAGGAATCTGGGATCCCTGGGTGGCTCAGCAGTTTGCCTTCAGCCCAGGGAATAATCCTGGAGACCCGGGATCGAGTCCCATGTCGGACTCCTTGCATGGAGCCTGCTTCTCCCTCTGCCTGTGTCCCTGCCTCTCTCTCTCTCTCATGAATAAATGAATAAAATCTTTATTTAAAAAAAAAAAAAAAAGGAGGAATCTGGGGAACCTGAGTGGCTCAGTCAGTTAAACGTCTGTTCAGCTCAGGTGATGATCCTGGGATTGAGCCTCAGATCAGATTCCCAGCTCAATAGAGTCTGCCTCCCCCTCTGCCCCTTCCTCTGCTCGTGCTTTCTCTCTCTCTCTCTCTCTAATAAAAAAATAAAACCTAAATAAAACCTAAAGATAGATAGATAGATAGATAGATAGATAGATAGATAGATAGATAGATAGATAGATAGATGGAATCTAGGGCTGCCTGGCTGGCTCAGTCAGCAGAGCACGTGACTCCTGATCTCAGAGTTGTGAGTTCGAGACCCACATTGGGTATACAGATTACTTAAAAAATAAAAAATCTTAAATAAATAATAAAAAGAAGGAATCTAGAGGCAGACCTGGGAATTGGCCCAAGTGGTGAACGGCAAGAGTAGAATCTGCCTCACTTACCCTTTTTCCTCCACGGCTAGCACCAGGCCAGGAGTGTGGCAGAGGCTCCAAGAGTATCTGCTGAATTAATAATTGACTCCATGACCATGACTGGATGGGCTTTCTCAGCAGGAAGATACTTCCACCTTGGGGCAGCCTGAGGTCAACCACTCCAAGAAGGAAATGGACTTCATTTTTATTAACTGACCTTCCAACTTCACTTACAAGACAATCTAAAGTTCAATGTCCTTTATGATTGTAAACTAAAAGGGGTTTTTTTAGAGAGAGAGAGAGAGAGAGAGAAACACTTTTTTCCTGTTCCAATGTCTCAAAAAGAAAAAGGCATACAACAGTCTGTGACACAGAACCCAACATGAAATCCTGCTAACAGAAGTGCTCTGGGGCCCATGGAGGGAGGAAAGGGTGCTATGGGAAACCACGCCGCTTGGTGAGAGGCCACTCCACAGTGGGCCATGACCTCACACTGCCTACTTGAAGCTTAATCCTACAAATATAGTTTCAGCTCAGCCAATAGAGATTAGAAACAAAGGCTCAGGGAAACTAAAATCATAAAAGCAGTGCACTGATGTTTTGTTAATAAAAGTAAAATTCTTATATGAGTGTCAGATATGTTGCTTAATCCACACACAGCCATTTTTCCAGCCTAACTGGATGGTTACCTCAGTTCAGGCCTTATCAGTGTCTGTTTAAATGCCAACACCCATGGCCACCCTGCCAGAATGCCACCAGCTCACTATAAATAAGTGACTAACAACATTCTGACCCGAGAGGTGAAAATTTTGGTAGTCTATTAAAAATAAAACCACCACTCACTCCCATAACAAAGAAAAAGTCTTTAAACTTCACTTTTAGATCCCCACAGAGGGGTCGAAGGAAAAGTCATGTCTAAACAAAATAAGAACATGATAGGATGACTACCTCAACAGTATTCCCTCCCCACACTATTTTGGCTCCCAGAGGAAACTGTTCCCCAATATCTAAATACTTTTCTTTTACCATCTTCTTCTTTAACATGTATTTTTAATAGCAGGAATATGTCCCATTCTGCAACCAAGCAAAATTAAAAACAATATCAGATCTTAACCTTGGCACAACAAAACCTGGAAATCATGTGTTTCTTGTAAACTGCTTTTTTTTAATATTTTATTTATTTATTCATGAGACATACACAGAGAGAGGCAGAGACACAGGCAGAGAAGCAGGCTCCATGCAGGGAGCCTGTTGTGGGACTCGATCCAGGATCATCCCCTCAGCCAAAGGAAGGCGCTCAACTCTGCCTGTGCTTTCTCACGAGCCTGCTGAGCCACCCAGGCGTCCCTTGATCTCTTTTTAAGTGACGTCTTAGACTATGTCACCCACCTAACCAATGTACCAGCATACAATTATTGTCGTATAAAGTACAAAAAAGGTGGCCATAGACAGAGAAATGCAGATCAGCTCAGGGAATGTCTAATTAAGTGAGGAACACAGATACCCAAACAAGTGACATGCACAGAAGACAAATAAATTCCATGAGAGAATATAAGGACATAATAGAAGTGCAGACAAATACTCTCTGATCACTTTTCTAATTCAAAGCTCCAAATAGTTGATAAATATTTACAAGCACAGGTATTAATGCCCAGTGCTGTAATGGCCAGGGCACCATAGAGAACAGTCTGGTGGCTCCTCAAGAAGTTAAACACAGAATTACCAGCAATTTCACTGCCTGGTATTCACCCCCAAGGAACTGAAAACAGAGACTATTAAGTTGATGTTCAAGCACAATAGCCAAAACATGGAAACAACCCAAGTGTCCATCGACTGATGATTTTTTGTTTTATTTTGTTTTAAAGATTTATTTATTTACTTATTCTGAGAGAGAGGCAGAGACACATGCAGAGGAAGAAGCAGGCTCCATACAGGAAGCCCAACGTGGGACTCGATCCCAGATCTCCAGGATCACACCCCGGGCTGCAGGCGCCGCTAAACCGCTGCGCCACCAGGGCTGCCCTCCATCGACTGATGAATGGATGGATACCCAAAATATGTTCCCGCCCATGCAATGTAATTATTTAACCATTAAGAAGGAATAAAGTCCAATACAGTATACAATGTGAATGAAACTTGAAAACATTATGATGAAATAAGCCAGACACAAAAGGAAAAATATAGGGCTCTACTTACATGAGGTACCTAAAATAGGCAAGTCTGTAGAAACAAAGTAGAATGGTGGAGGGAAGAGAGGAATGGGGAGTTACTGCTTAATGTGTATAGAATTTGTTTGGGGTGATGAAAAAGTTCTAGAAATGGTTTAGTGGTGTTGGTGGTACTGTAAATATACTTCACACTGAACTGTACACTTAAAATGGTTAAATTGGTAAGTCTTACATTATGCATATTTGAGCATAATTTTTAAGTAAAAAATATATTTTATATATAAATATTTGTATATATTTATATGTGTGTATGTATATATATATTTTTTGTTTGTGTATATATATATATATATATATATATATATATATATATATATATTTTTTTTTTTTTTTTTTTACCCAATGGCTGGGGCAAAAGCAGTTCAATGAACAGTATGGCATCAGGGTAGAGACAGGCACCAGCCCCACTCTCCTGACAGTCTTGCAACAGACAGTCCTAGGTCCCTAACCTACACAATGGCTACATATTCACGAAGGATGACAATGATCTCCATGTTCCCATAAGAGAAACACTGTATTGCATTATTCTGTGCACTCTCAGCTGAGCAACAGGGACACCTAGGAAAAACAACTTTAGAATAAAAAAATTATCCACAACCTCTACTGGATGCAACTCACTAAATAAAATTTAAAAGTCAAAAGTCACCCATAAGAGCAGCAATTCACAGCAGAGAAGAGTCACAGCTCATCAACTTGCCACTTGTTTTAATTACTCGACAAAATTAAAGTCAGTTCAGACGATGATAATACTTCATCTCAAGTTGGGAGGGAGGACTTAGTGAATTCTCTTACCTTTTGAAATGCAAAGAAATGAGGATCTTGCAAGGAAGAAAGGCTTCAATTACTAATTGAACTAGCTGGGCCCTTTGCTGCTAAAACATGAACAGCTCACCATCGCACCAGCTCTCACAACACTCTTGGGAGGAGCCTCTGCCACCCTACGCCATTAACTTAAAAAAGCACAGCTAGGGCATGAGCACTAACCCTCAGGTCCTCTGATTCCCAATCTTCCAAAACAAAAATGGCTCTTTGAAGACCCCTGCATCTTTCCATATCTAGACAGACAATGCCCATTGTTTTCTGCCACCAGCGCAGCAGGCAGACACTTCTGCTCAGGGTAAGATTCAGAAGTGTCAAAACATGTCAAAATCTAACCCTGCAAAACATGTTTTAAAAAGCTTCTCACATCTCTACTGGAATACAAAGTGGCAAATCCACCAGAAGCCAAAGGGCCAGACTTCCCAATTTGCTTTCAACCTCATCAAAGCGATAAAGTACATTCAATGTTAAAACACAGAGCCAAAAAAAAAAAAAAAAAAAAAAAAACACAGAGCCAACCCACAGTCAGTGTGAGACTCAAGGGTTCTCAGCAACTGCTTTGCCCTGGCCTAAGTATATAACAGGAAAACTGTGATATTTAATATGCACTAACATGCATTAATTGACGCATAAGCAGTGAAACCTCCGAATCTTAGGATCTTAGATCATAGGAGGCATTTTCATACTTGGATGTCCTCTAGGGCATCCCAGTCAAGAGGCTGAGCAACCTATACCCGAACTTGTCCAGCTCCAAGGATCTCAGGCCCATCCTCCACCCCACACACAAATCAGCACATTGTATTACTGGACAGCTCTGGCTGCTGGGAGATTTTTCTGAGTTTCAAGACCATCCTCAGACCCTGGTAGCTTTGATCAATTGCCCCCAGTTCAAGGCCACAAACACTAAATCTACCTCCATCTCCTCTGAGGCAGCCCCTCCCACATATGACGGATGCTCAGCACTGAGGGGGAGGCCATCCCATGATAGAAACCATACAATCAGGGAGACTCATGTCTTTAAGGAACTTTGCCTCGCCCCATCTCAATACTCTTCTTGGAGTAAAGTGTTCCAGGGACTCCTGGGTGGCTCAGTTGGTGAAGCGTCTGCCTTCAGCTCATGATCTCATGATCCTCCAATTGAGCCCCACATCACATGGGGGGGTCCCCAGCTCAGCGAGGGGGGGGGAATGCTGCTCCCTCTCCTTCTGCTGCTCCCCCTGCTCCTGCTCACTCGCTCTCTCTCTGCCAAATATTGGATAAAAAATCTTTAAATAAAAAAATAAATAAAGCAAAGTATTCTGAAATTACTCTAAACATATCTAAGAAGCAGACCATACGTCTTCTCAAACCAAAGTCAATGGAGGAGATCCCCAAAAAGAAAAAAAAAGTGTTTCTTCCTCAACTTTACACAGTCAGTTCCCAGGTAACTGCCTTCTTCCCTCAAAACACGGCTCCTTGACCCAGATGGTACACAATAACTATTTGATTAAAAAAAAAAAAAAAAACCCTCAGCAATCTCCCAAAAGGTAGTATGAATTGATGTGTTTCTTCTTGACCTATTTGTTTTCCATCTGGCTTATCTGCAAAGCATCAGAAGCAGATATGACAATAGTTTAAAGGGAGGTGTGAATTCTAATATACAGCTCCTTGTGTCAAAGAAAAAAAACTGAAATGAGTGGTCAGCTTTTCTCTAAGTTCCTCAAAACACTGGCGTCCTAGAGGTTGTGACTTGGTGCTTTGTGAAATGTGCAATGTATATTATGTAAGAATGCTAATGGTTCCAAGAACAAAGAAATGGAGAAGTTTGGAAAATGCAGAGTCCAAGTTCTCAGGCACAAGCCACTTTGCTCCCAGCACATCTATTCTGATCTCAGGAACAAGAACTGTTCTAGGAATAGAGGCAGAGAACTACACAGGGTTTCTTTTGATTCATGTGCTAAAAGGGGTTGCTGGTAGAACCACGAGGAAATGAGATCCTTTCTTGGTACTTCCAACTGTTGGTGAGATTTTAGGTGATAGCATTATTTGTTTATAAATAAGAAAATAAAACCACACATTATAATTTTATCACACAAAAGAAATGAAGTGTCATCTCTGAAAGCCTAAGAAATTTTTTCATTGAACCAGCAAGAACAACTCTCAGGATGGGAAGGAAGACTATCTTTCCAGGGAAGGGAAGAGCTGGCAGCCAGGTGAAAATTGAAAGTAAACACCATTTCTCTCCCACCTAAACGATGAACCCACGTCTTTGGAAACAGGAAATAAATCACTCTCTCTGAAATGCTGTGCAGAAGGGGAAATAAGAAAAGCATGTCATTTGCACAGGGACTCACATTCCTGAGGCAGAGGTACACACATCATACAATACCACAGGGTAGGAGTGGGCAGCTTTCCCCCAACCCACTCACCCCCACCCCCACCCCACCCCCCGCCAAAGCATCCCATGAACCCCTGGCTCAGAAACCAGAACGATGGGCAGCAGAACCCAAACCAACTGATCAGGGAGCACCTACTGGCTTTCTGGACCACACTCATCCCTGACCAAACCACAGAACCCAATCCAAGTGTCTGCAGCTGCTGGGACCCCTGCCTTGCCACTCCACTGTGACTGATCCCAGAGTCCTGCAGGATGCTAAATTAAAGATCGGTGATGTCAGATACAGCTGCTGAGCAAAGGGACTCTGAGAAAACCAGTTAGGGCTTGATATTTGTACTCCAGGCCCAGCTCATTTATTAGGCAAATATGCCTGTAATCCATGAAAAGATTGCTGTGGAGTAGGAATGCTTGACACAAAAATACAGTAAGGAAATAGGTCCGAGCTCTCACACTGTGCAATCTCCTCGAGAATGCTGGTTTGATAAGAGAATCCTGACTGTGCTTAGTTAGGCCCCAAATCTTTGAAACTAGCCTTGAAAACAAGCACTGGCCTACATTCCCATAATCCATTTCCCAAGTGGAGTCAGCTAACCATCTGAGCAACCAGTAAAATATTCTGCGTCTCCACTCATTCCTTCCCTGGAGTGATCTGTGTGAAACAGTCCAGTGAATATGTTGCATGAAGGTAGTGGTGTTCTGTTCCAGGTTTTACTGGGAAAGAGAAGGAGGGACTAATCAACAGAAAAGGGCCTGTGCCACTAATTCAAATGAGAAAGAAATTTTCTAGGTCCACTGAATTTTTAGAAAATGATTTAGAAGGCTAATCTCAACACTCGATTGTAATTCCCGTAATTGATTGATTGATTGATTGCTTTCTTTCTTTTTTTCCTTCTTTCTTTTTTTTTTTTTTCTTTAAGGTTCTAAGTCTCCCTCCTGAGAATCCCTAATAGGAAACATTAAGAGAAAATGTTAATGTCCAAGTCATCCAAGTCAAAGCAATTAGTCCCTGGGACAAATTAACGATGAGTTGTCCTCTCTGGTTTGGTTTAAGGAAGTGAAGCGAGGCCTATGGTTTTCTGAAACATGCCCCATGCAGGTTTCTTTGGGGCAGGTCAACATAACATGCTGTATTCTTTCCTGCATTGTGGACCTCAACTACGTATAAAGCTGTCATGATGAGACTGTTTTTAACCAACGAGGCAGGGACTACCAAGGGGCTGCTGAGGCCTAGCCAAGCAGAGAATCTCTACCTTACGGAAGCCGAGTACCATGAACCTGCCTGCAGAGCCCAACTGGTCTCCTAACATACGTTATCTAGCCATCAGCCTTTTACAGGCCACAAAGAACAGACGTATACAGAGGACGTCCCAATTCATAATGGTCTCAGATGAGGATATTGAGAAGCAGGACAGGAATCCCTACCAGCAGCGGCCCAATTGGGCCTTGTAGAAAACTAAAACCACTATTTCTGGAGATGTTAGTTTCAATTCAGGGACACCTGGGTGGCCCAGTGGTTGAGCGTCTGCCTTTGGCTCAGGGCACGATCCCAGAGTCCCGGGATCGAGTCCCACATCGGGCTCCCTGCATGGAGCCTGCTTCTCCCTCTGCCTGTGTCTCTGTCTCTCTCTCTCTCTCTCTCTCTCTCTCTGTGTGTGTGTGTGTCTCTCATGAATAAATAAAATCTTAAAAAAAAAAAAAAAGTTCAATTCACTCAACTTTAGGCTCACTCTTTTCTAAAGCAGCCTCCCAGGCAGGGCCTTATCACCCTCACTCTGCTTCTGATCTTCTTGCCACACACAACTGGCTCATTAGCAGCTTCACACTTCGTGGCTTCTGCTTCTATGAGGGCGTTTACTGCTTTATGCCTTCTGCTTTCTTCTCCCTTCTTTCTCTCTTTCTTTCTTTCTCTTTCTCTCTTTTTCTCTCTCTCTCTCTCCACACACACCCCTCTCTCCTCGAGGACAACAAGAAGAATCTCTGTCCAGTACACATCAGCGCTGTCAGGTGGGTAGAGCTGCAGGTTACACAAGCTGGTGGTTGACTCAAAGATGCTCACTTTGGGAGTCAGGCACAACCATCCCTTCTTCAATAGGGTGTGAGGTTTCCTGTACCCAGCACAGGGATGCTGAGAAGGAAAACCCCAAAGGAAGCTGTAGACTGGGCAGGCTCCCAGCGGCAGCAGACGCCTAGCACAACCTGCCTAGTAGAAGTCATTTTCCCAAGCAGGTTCTAAAGTCCTGTAGATGACAGGTTACCATTATTTCAGGATAAGACTGATTCATTCCATGGGTCTCCGATTGGGACTTAAGAACGTTTCTCAAGTTTTGTGTGGCTCACCATCATCCGAAGGGCTCATAAAAACAGACTGCTGGGCCCCACTCTGGGAGTCTGCAGTTCAGCAGGAGTTTGCATTTCTAACACGTTCCTACTACTAATAGGATACTAATATGCGGTTCTCAGAACCACACACTGAAAATCACCACTGGGACCTATTAGGTGTCTTATGACAACCTTCCATTTGGTACAATCTGTGATTTTGTTTCATATAGATTTATCTACCCGAGTACTTCAAAAAATAAGTATTTTAAAATGAATATAGGTTTTTAGGTCAAGTCACCATAATTATATCACAGAACTGTACACTTTCAGACTTAGACATAACTATATAAGTAAGCATGACTAGGTACTGCTCTCTGACCTATTGGGACCCACTGATCTACACCAGTGGTTCTCATACGGGGGCCATTCTGCCACTCAGAACATCTGACAACGTCTGAAGGCATTTCTAATTGTCATAACTGGAAGGAAGAGGTGATGCTGCTAACGTCTAGTGAGCAAAGGCCAGGGATCTTACTAAACATCCTATTATGCACAGGCAGTCCCTTACAGCAAGGAACTATTTGTTCTAAAATGTCAATAGTGCTAATGCTGATTAGCCCTGACCCAAAGGTGTTGAGAAGGTGAGAATCCCGAGTGGCCTGGAAATTAAGAATCCTGCATGCCTGGGGATGCCCTAATGTGGAAGAGCAGAACCACACAAGCCAATGAACCCAAGCAATACCCCCTGCCACAGAGCAAAGAGCAATCATAACTGAAATGCAGGGAGAAGCAATATAATTAGGCACCAGGACAGGCAGCAGTGGCCAAGGGGCCGTGAAAGCCTGATGGGGATGAATAAAAGCCAACTACTGATTTTTGTTTTGTTTTTTGTTTTTTTTAATCTAACTTGGAAGTGAAAGAGGGGCTTCAGCATATTTCTGAAGATATCTGAATTTGCAATAAAAAGGAGTTAAAAAATGTACAGTACTGCCTTCAGAGACATAGTCCTCAATAACATACTTAAAGCCTTTCTTAAAGAAATATTTCTCAAAAACAATGCACCTCCCCTAAGAGCAGAAAGGGGAAAAAAATTCTGAACCCGTTTCTATCAATAAACCAATACTGGCTGAAAATAGCTCTGGGCAGAGAAAACATCAAAATGAATATCTTGCATAGGACCAGAAGAAAATGCAAGGGAGACATTTCTTTTAGAATATTTATATAGAGCATGTAGCACTATCACTGCACCAGCACCCTCAACAGCAATGAGCACTAGGATTCACTGCTACCTTTCTATATGCCAGACGGTATTTAAAATATTCTGTGTATAATCTCTCATTTAATTTTCAAATCAAATCCATAAAGTAGGTTCTATTATTACACCCATTTTATAGATGAGAAAAGTGAGGCAGAGGCAGGTTGAATCACTGGCCTAAGGTTAGAGCATAATACAGCAATTTCAGAATTTAAACCCAGGGGGTAGTGTCTGGGGGCTCAGGCAGTTGAGTGTCTACCTTCAGCTCAGGTCATGATCTCAGGGTCCTGGGATCAAGCGCCGCATCAGGCCCCCTGCTCAGTGGAGACTCTGCTTCTCCCTCTCCCTCTGCCTCTCCCCCTGCTTGTGTTCACTCTCGTTCTCAAATAAAATCTTAAAAAAAAAAAAAAATCTCAAAACCAGGCAAACTAATCCAATAACACACAAAGCTGCCACAAGAACAGAAAGCATAAAATGTCCATGAAGACATTTAAAAAAAAAAATGCCATCCTGGATTATAGGCTGATTCCACCATAAGCATCGCTCTTCAGAACAGGAAAACGTGGAGAGAAACTGGCTCTTCTCAGGGAGCATGGAGCCAGCCAGAAAGGGACCAAGCGTGAAGGCCTCCCACACAGGCAGGTACCTGGGGACACCACTGGGTCAGCTCCCCAGACAACCTGTAGACATCACATAAAATGACAGATGTCGCTTTCGTTAAACAATGCATAAGAAACTCTAGGTACCAAGGTGCTAACAGCCTCTCCTCTGCTCCAGTTGCTTTGTTAACATGCAACCCAGACAGGGAAGGCCGGCCCGACCTCTTGTATCCAGGCCTCGTGGGAAAAACAAGAGGAGTTCTGCAAACAGCCCATCTGAGGAGGGTACCAGGAGAGAGGGTTGGGGATCTAGAAAGTTCTAGAAACTTTCTAGGCAAATGGCTGAGAAGGAAACAGCTCCCAGAAGCTTACAATTCACTCAGATGAGGAGTTCTCAGGGGACCAAAGCTCAGACAAGAAGCAGGACAGAAGCCCAGGAGCCCTAAGTGGCACAGTCTGCAGCAGCAAGCTGTCTTGGGGGGAGTCTGGACAGGCTGGCTGTGACTTTCATCAGCACAAGGAGCCCCAGGAAGGCAGTGAACAGAGCTCGGGATTCTCACCTTCTCATCCTGGCTAGCCCGAGGATGCGGCCACCCACCCCCCCATGACTTAAAAGAAAAGTTGCTGGCTGCACCCCCAAGTGCTGAACTGAACCTTCCAAGACTGAGCAGGAGAACAATCAGAACCAAGGCTTCTCTTAGGGCTCAGCAGCTCTCTCCTCCTCGGAGGGAAGATGACATCTTGGTTGCTAGTGATGCAGGACAGATGGACTCAGGAAACCCAAAACGCCTACTGATGACTTACCAACCAGGCCGACTTCCACTTGGCCAGACTTTGGGCTCCTGTTCCCTGAGGCTACTGTGAGGCCACATTGGGCAGGGAAGCTGGGCATCGGGCATCACACGGCACAGAGATGGTCTGAAAAGAGCCTGGCAAAGCTTCTGACATCTCTGCAGCTGCCCCCTGCTATCTGGCTCCTGTCCTCCCTTGTCTATTCCACCAGGTGACTAAGAACTTGGCACTGCAAGGGGAAGGAGCCTTGTGTGCTTGCTCGCTAAGGCAAGAATCAGGGAAGCCCCAAGGAGTCTCACTGGACCCCAGGCAACATGGAGCACGCCAACAGCTCTGTAAGGAGACAAAGGCAGGCTGAACCATTGAGGGGCTCAGCAAGGAACAAGGGGCTCTCTGAGAAGCTAGCTGCTCACGGAGGACGCTCCCAGGTCCTCAGCTGGACATGCCCCCCACCTCCCAGGGTGGGAGTGGTGGGAGTGGTGGGAATGGTGAGTAGAACAGAAGGAAGGCCCAAGCCAAGGCTGCAGACAGAGCAAGGAAGAGCCATGCGACCCATGAGACTGAGTGGCAGCTACACACAGGTAAAGTAATCGCCATCACAACTGTCTGGGAGAGGGGCACTTTGGGTGGCTCAGTGGTTGAGCATCTGCCTTTGGCTCAGGGCATGATCCCAGGGTCCTGGGATTGAGTCCTGCATCGGGTTCCTCGCAGGGAGCCTGCATCTCCCTCTGCCTGTGTCTTTGCCTCTCTCTGTGTCTCTCATGGATATATAAATAAAATCTTAAAAAAAAAAAAAAAACTGGGAGGAAAAGTAATGTCTCCTCTCCTGAGGACACTAAAACACCCACTAAGACACAGGAGTAGCTGTATGTGCTCATTACCTTCATATTCCTCTCAACCACACTTGGTCTCCTGAAAGTGGCCTGAGCCTTATCACCTGCAAATCTGCTCAATTACCATTTATAAAGAGGGTTCAAGGACCCAAGGGAAGAAAGTCCCATGGCAGGGGCAAAGATCAAAGATCTAAATCCTACAATACAATCTCACACAAGTTAGGGTGTGCAACTCTGGGAAAGACTTCTCTGGTGTGGGAACAGGGAGAGTCCAGAGCCAGGACTCCTGCTGACTTGTCACAGCAAGCACAGAGCAGCATACACAATGGTCACATCACACAAGGCTGTGTATGTCATCTATACTTCAATAAAAGTTTTTTTTTAAAACTAAAACACACACCACACACACACACACACACACACACACCAGACTATGACTCTGGAAGCCCATTTGCAGTCACCAGAAAACACAAGACCCACAGGACTCCAAGCCTGCAAATATACCATAGGAGAAAAGACAACACATCCCACAGGCTCGCCCAAAAGGGCCTGAAATTGCAAAATAATAAAAAAATAAGTGCCACCCGGGTGGCTCAGTGGTTTAGCGCCGCCTTAAGCCCAGGGCCTGATCCCTGCGTGAAGCCTGCTTCTTTACCTGTGTCTCTGCCTCTCTTCTCTCTCTCATGAATAAATAAAATATTTAAATAAATACACACACACACACACACACACACACACTTGCTTGCCTCAGGAGCTAGGGTCTGAAGAGTGCTGGCCTAAGAAATACAAGAACTTCAACAAAGAGTATGAGCGAGTCTGTGAAATAGATTTTTTTTTTAAGACAATGAAATTGATGTCGTAGGGGAATTATTCTCCATTGAGACTTCCTGAATAACAATCAGGTGAAAATGTATCCTTTAAAAAGCCTGTCAGAAAAATAAATGAATGAATGAATGAATGAATGAATGATAAAAAGCCTGTCAGGCAGCAATTCCACTTCCAGGTATTCATCCAAGAGAAATAAATATGAGAATGTACTCATTTAAAAGGCAAAATATTGGAAACAACCTAAATATCTCACAATAAGTGTTAAATTATAGCAATTAATGAAGGGCCATACAGAAGTCTAAAACATAGATACATATTATTCAATATATACATTATACACATATAATATTAATACATATATAATATATATTAATACATATATTATATATATACATTATTGTCATGGAAAGCTTTGACTTGAAATACTAAATTTTTTTTTAATTCATGAGAGACACAGAGAGAGAGGCAGAGACATAGACAGAGGGAGAAGAAGGTTCCCTACAGGATGCCCAATGTGGGAATTGATCCCAGAACTTCAGGATCACACCCAGAGCCGAAGGCAGACGCTCAACCACTGAGCCACCCAGGCGTCCCAATACTAAATACTAATACTTTAAAAAGTAGAGTACAAAATAGTATTCATACTTTCATTTAAAAAAAAATCATACGCTTATATGTACATACGTGTAGAAAAATATAAAAGAATCCTTAGTGATAGCTTTTCCAACGGTCACTTCTGAACTGATTGCCTAGGTGATACTTCACTTTTGCTTTCCTATATAACTTTTTAGTAATGTGAATAGCACAGATACTTCGGAAATTTAAAAAAATAACAAAAAGAATGCATTTTCAAGTGCCCAAGCAATGTGCAGCTGGCATTCTTTACTTAGCAGACTATAATACATTGATGTTTCCTATATGGTCAGAGGGATAATTCTGTGATGACACATGCTCTACCCCCTTTAAGAGGCACAACCCACAGGAGCCCACTGAAGACTCAGACAAATTCTGTTGATTTCAGTTTCGCCTTGTTTACCAAATACTTGTGATCCCAAAACATCTACAGTCTAAAAGGCTCATTGATAAAGTAGGATGATTTGTGATCAGAACAGTGAGAACTCTGAAAGCAACATCCTCCTCCAGTAAGACCTGTGGGAAGCTTCAGCCTGAGAACTGAAGGAGCAAGGGAAAACGATACAACCATCTTCACATGCTTGAACCACACTCCTGGGAAAACTAGAGTTCTGTGATGTCCCAGAAAATTAAGCTACAATGAATGCAGATGAGCTACAGAGAAACAAATTCCAGCCCAAACTAAAAAGGGCCTTCTAAAACTTGTTTCTCCCATCTCTGAAAATAGTTAAGCAAAAAATGGACACTCCACTGTGTATGGATACCCAGGGATGTTACAGAAGAAACTTCTTATAGGCTAGGATGCCTGGTTAGATGCCCACTAAGAGTATTCCAGTTCCAAGACCCTCTGGGCAACAGTCAAGGATTGCAAGACTCAATAAACTTCCCCAAGGACACCTGGATGGGTCTGCAGTTGAGTGTCTGCCTTTGGCTCAGGTCATGATCCTGGGATCAAGTCCCACACGAGCTCCCTGAGGGGAGCCTGCTTCTCCCTCTGCCTGTGTCTCTGCCCCTCTGTGTCTTTCATGAAAAATAAACTCTTAAAAAAGGGGGGGGGGGGCCTGGGTGGCTCAGCAGTTTAGCACCTGCCTTTGGCCCAGGGCGTGATCCTGGAGTCCCGGGATTGAGTCCCACATCAGGCTCCCTGCATGAAGCCTGCTTCTCCCTCTGCCTGTGTCTGCTCTCTCTCTGTCCTCTCATGAATAAATAAATAAAATCTTAAAAAAAAAAAAAAAAAACCTTCCCCAGAGCCAGCTGAAGTGAGCCCCTCCATGCCAGACAGCATCCAAAGGACAAGGACCCTAATCCCAGCTGACACCCATAAATGTCTCCTGAGATGACAAGGCCCAGGAGTTTGCAGAAATAGACACATCTGCCTCCTTAGCAGGGACTAAGCACATTTATGTCCATGTCTATGTACAGTTCAGGCCATGTGTCCATCCCTGCTTCTATCTCTAAGAGAACCCACCATGCACACCTACCACAGCTAAAGAGACCAAGACACCTGCAGGCCAAGGTTCATCATGGCACAATGTTTTCAAAACAAAAACTCTCTCTCAAAAAAAAAAAAAAAAAAAAAAAAATCAGGAAAAGGACCCAGTGGGTGAAAGTGAACAGACTGTTTCATTTACACACACACACACACACACACACACCATCCCAACCATTCTTTTCCCATCTTTCCCTCTCCTCAGAGGTGGAGAGAGTCATCTATTTATTTATTTTTTTAAGATTCTATTTATTTATTCATGAGAGACACACACACACACAGAGAGAGAGGCAGAGACATAGGTAGAGGGAGAAGCAGGCTCCATGCAGGGAGCCCGATGCGGGACCCAATCCCAGGACTCCGGGATCACGCCCTGGGTGGAAGGCAGGCACTGAACTGCTGAGCCACCCAGGGATCTGGAGGGTGATCTATTTAGAGAGAGAAAAACAGGACACAGTATCCAAGACTGAGATAACACGCCCTATATACACTACATTCTTAAACTCTATTAAAAGAGAACAAGCATTTTAAAAGGGGGAGGATGATGGAGGTGGGGAGGCTGAATCTTCTACCATTTACTCACTTTTATAAAGTTGCATTTTTCAATCTACTTTAACAAGATATAGTAACAGTCTCCACTGAAATGAAACAGTGTTACAGCAACCCTTCACTAAAGTCTTTGTTTCCTCCATTAACTCTGGAAGAGTTCTTCTCCCTATTCATTCCATATTTTGTATGGATCTCCTGGTCCATCCATTTCCACAATGTCCCTTTCAAACCACTCACACACAGCCCTGCCTTCCCAGGGTGGACCGAAATGCCCTGCTCCGCGGGGTCTCCCTAAATCCCAGAGGCTGGAAAAGAGTATCTTTTTAAGAACAATGAAAAGTTACACCAGGGCTGGTATACATGCAAGGGCTCCCGCCCAAGGTCACCGGACTCTCCCATCCTGACTACAGCAGAAACGGGCAGCTGCAGATAACAGAGTAGAACATGAACGCAGCTCAGGTAACAGGTGCACATTGGCCAGAGCTGCCTTCTGGAAATATATGCCCCGAGCCAGAGGAGGCCTCCAACGCCCTACCCAGAGATCAGTGGGAGCTGGCTCCCGCCTTGAGTCAGGGTAAGGTCTGAAGCACTTAAATATGGATTTATTTCTAATTTCCCAGGACTTCTGCCAGAACCCTTGGCAACAACGTGTTGCTTTCTGATACCCTCTCCTGAATCATGTCAACATTGCTTGCTGTTTTCCAAAGCTCAATTTTCTCGAGTCAGGTAACTTCACCCAGGTGCTCTGAAAATTACCTAAGCACTGAATTGTAAGCGATCCTTAAAAGTTGAGGCTCCTAATGGTACCACAAAGAGAACCGTTCAAATTACCCAACGATTGGCACAAGATCCTCCAGCAAAGGGAAGTAAGCCCAGAGGCCTGGACAATGGTTTTCTGACAGTGTTCTTCAGAAGCCACTGCGGTCTAGAGACATATGACGTGACTTCATCCCTCCATCTACTGTCACAAATGGAAGAAAACACACACACGTGACCTGATATATTATACTAAGTTTTACATATTTGAGGTAAGCTGTGCTGTCAGTGTAAAACCACGGTCATACAGAACTCAGAATAAAGCTTCTCCTGCCATCTCTACTTGGAAAGCATCCTGAGACTACAGAACTAGCTATTTTAAAAACTGTGATAGTTGTACCACTTAACTGGTGAATAGGGAGTCTCTCTATACTGTATAGCCAAAACAAAATCCAATCTCCCCCTTCTCTTTCTTTTTTTTTTTTTTTAAGATTTTATTCATTCATTCATGAGAGACACGGAGAGAGAAAGGCAGAGTCACAGGCAGAGGGAGAAGCAGACTCCATGCAGGGAACCTGATGTGGGACTCAATCCCAGGACTCCAGGATCAGGCCCTGGGCCGAAGGCAGACGCTCAACTGCGGAGCCACCCAGGTGTCCCTCCCCCTTCTATTTCTAATTTATGTTCATCAAAACAGCCTCACTGAAATTGCTGATTGGGTTTATACTATTTTGGATTCAATTATAAACTTGCAAAACAAACTCCTAAAATACCTCTACTTTATGGGCTCCCTGGAATATTAATTTGTTTTAAAAAGTAATACTGGTGGGGATCCCTGGGTGGCTCAGCGGTTTGGTGCCTGCCTTCGGCCCAGAGCGTAATCCTGGAGTCCCAGGATCGAGTCCCATGGGAGTCCCATGCTCCTTGCATGGAGCCTGCTTCTTCCTCTGCCTGTGTCTCTGCCTCTCTCTCTCTCTCTCTCTCTCTCTCTCTCTCTCTCTCTCTCTGTCTCATGAATAAATGAATAACATAAAAATAAAAAAATAAAAAGTAATACTGGTTTAAAAAACAAAACAAAAGGGCTGAACACCATTGGCCAAGGCTGATGTACCTGGAAGTAGCTGCAAAACACCAATTCCAGATCGAATATTTGTCTGAGAAATGACTGCCACAGGCTGAGCTGCTGAACCAAGTCAGACATCAGGGACAGGGACATCAGAAAAATGTTAAGCAGGCTAGCCATACAAAATAAACAGGGCCTAGTCTCGAAGACTATTTCCATATTTGAGAATATCTGAGATTTAAAATAATTCACAACTAAGTGGATTAGATACTTAGAAAACTTTTATGTAAGAGATATTCCCCCTTTGAATGTATTTTTTAAAATAAACAGGTATTAGTAGAGTTTATATTTTCAATTAATGAAAGTACCACCACCAAGATATTTTGGATATACATTACCCAAAATAAGATCCTTAAACTTTTAATTTTTTTTTTAAGATTTATGTATTTATTCATGAGAGACACACACACAGAGAGAGAGGCAGAGACACAGGTAGAGGCAGAAGCAGGCTCCAGGCAGGGAGCCCGACGTGGGACTTGATCCCAGGTCTCCAGGATCACACCCTGGGCTGAAGGCAGCGCTAAACCTCTGAGCCACCCGGGCTGCCCAATCCTTAAACCTTTCAATGCTTGTAATGTTAATTTACAGTTATTCCAACCAAACCTGATTACGATGCTCAAATATTATAAATAAATAGTCAAATAAAAAAAAACACATTAAAGAGATTCTGGGTTAACTCTTCAAAAGGAAATAAATGAACAATGGATGAACTGTTTCAAAGAGAAGAGGTGAACACAGCAAAGTGGTTCCCATCGCATTTGCACTTCTCCCACCTACTCAGTCTAGTAAGAAAGGCAGTCCTGCTTCTGGCCCATTTGATGGCGGGTGTGGAAGAATGCAGGTCTGGCAAAGAGGACACAATCCAAATATCAAAGTGGAACAGAAAAATGCGAAGCTGAGGCCAGGATGAAGCTTCCACATGTTTCAGAGCCACTACCTGGGAGAGAAGAAACCACATTCCTCTCCCCAAGGCCAACAACACCAGAAGTGTGAGTGGGAAGAGGTCACCGGCAACCTTGCTTCTTCCTGACAATACTGTTCTTTCAACCATTTGTCCCCCACAAAAAAAAAAGAAAAGAAAGAAAACATCCAGGCACTAGCAAATGCTGTCAAAGATCTGGAGAGACTGGATTGCTCACATACTGCTGGAAGGACTATGGAGGGAGACAGCCACTTCTATGTTAAACGGGCAATTCTAAATCAAAGGTACAATTGCAACCCTTGGCATTTATCTGGCAGAAGTCTGCAACCTATCTCACTTTTATTCCTAATAACCCCAAAACAAAAACCACCCACAGGTCCATTACCAGGTGAGTGGACATCCATACCAGAGAATATTCCCCGGTGGGGGAAGGGGGCAGAAGGACGGCTACACACATCCTAGAGGAATGTCTGGAGAATTATCCTGAGGAAAAAAAAAAAAAATCCCCAAAGGCATATAGTGTGTGATTACATTTACATAACATTTTTGAAGTAACAAAATTAAAGAAAACGAAGACTATATTAGCAGCTCGCTGGGGGTCAGAGAAGTAAGCACACTAGTTTGGCTCCAAAAGGCAGTACGAGGGCTCACTGTGGTGGGGAATTGTTCTGCGTATTCCAGGATCAATGGCAATATCCTGAATGTGATATTGCCTCTAATTTTGCAAGACAGGAGAAGCTGGGTAAAGAGTACAAAGGATCTCTTTGTATGACTTCTTACAACTGCAGGTAAATCTACAATCACCCAAAAATGAAAAATCTAATTAAAAAGATGCACAAATTAAGACACATTTTTAAGAGTCCAGGTAGTGCAAAAATGGAGTAAACATTCAACTAGCAAATCAGAAAATGGAATGAATCAAAGACAGACAGAATCACTTCCTAATGGCATGCCCTGAAGACAAGAGAAAGAGAGAGAAAGGTATTACAGCAACAGATGACACGTGCCAGTGCATGGCCTTCTGTGGACCTGCCCGCCACATACATAAAATGTATGGGGCCTGAGGACCGTATGTTAGGAGAGCACTCCTAAGGATGGACAGCCTGTTCTATCTTCCCTTTGTCCCAAGAGGCACCAGCTCAGGCCTGCTCCACCTTGGTTTCCTAACCTACAGTCATTAGGCTCTCTGGCCAAATAAGTTTGAGAAAGACAGCATGCTTCAGCTCATTCTCAGGAGTCAACAATGCCTATCATTGTATTAGTGGCTCTGCGAAGCCATGCAGTGAAGACACTGGTTTATCTTTAACAGCCTGGTTGCCAACATATGTGCCCACAGAATGCTCTTCCCCTGCATATCCTAGCATTTCTGATTTCATGTGACCAAAGCTTACCTGAGGAATTTGAGATCTGCTCAGTTGCACTCCATCCTGCTGAAAAGTGACATAAACTATAAATATTGTTCTTAGCCTTATGGTGACCTGAACACAACCCCTTAATAAAGGCAGCAGATACTCGGGCATCAGGAGTGGCATTTTCTGGGCGCACCTGGGTTGCTCAGGGGTTGAGAATCTGCCTTTGGCTCAAGTCCTGCATTGGGCTCTCCACAGGAAGCCTGCTTCTCCCTCTGCCTGTGTCTCTGCCTCTCTCTGTGCGTCTCTTAAATCTTAAAAAAAAAAAAAAAAAAAAAAAAAAAAGTGGCATTCTCTGTGCCACGGAGAAAACAATGCAGGACCTCTCAGTTCCTCTTGCCTTATCACCTGTGTGCTGTTTATCATATGCTGGGCATTGCACCAAGCAGTATTAAAACATATCCTAGCTCACGTTCAAAGCAATTATTTACAAATAGATACTGTTAGAATACCTGTTTCATTAGAGAAAGGAATGAAGGCTCAACAATGTTATACAGTGGCTCCGGGTGTGACTCCAAGGCCCTAGTACTCTACCACGGAGCCTGTGACTGCCTCCCTAGAGACGGGAGGATAAAGTTCACCTACAGGTTATTAGAAACAGGTGGTGAGAAGAGACCTATTTACCCAGTCCCAGTTTCACCTGATATCCGGATTGCAAGAAAAGGCATTAACTCTATGCCTGGCCGTTCTCCACTCTGTACCTGCTCCAGCCCTGCTTCAGCTGGTTCTCTAACAGGTAATCCCCTCTGGCTTCCAGGTATTACTCCGTCCCCTGTTCTGCCCAGAACACATCTCTACTCTTCCCTCAGTGACTCCTACTCAGCCTCCAGAGTCAGCTTAGGGTTCCCTTCCTTCTAGAAGAACTCTTCCCTGATATGCAAGCCTGAGTCTGAGGTCCCTGTGATGTGCTATGACAGCCCTCGGTCATCCTGCTCATGGCACCGCTCAAAGCACGGCCCCCACACGTTTACCTGCCCCATGAGAGGGTGAGCTCTGAATACATGAGGTCTTGTAGGTACTGCATGTGTGGCCACAGGACAAGCTCAGTAAGTCAGGAAATTATCTATAAAACAATCGATCAGCCACACAAACACAAGGATTCCTGATACTTCTAAGGTCCAAATCTTCCTGGTCATTGGATGAAAGTGTGAACAACAAGCCAAAGGCTATTTTCTTTTTATTTTGGTAATAATGGTGAAGCTAGGGTGCCTGGGTGGCTCAGTCAATTAAGGGTCTGCCCTTGGCTTGGATCATGATCTGGGGGTCCTGGTATCAACCCCATATCTGGCTTCCGGCTCAGTAGGAAGTCAGCTTCTCCCTCTCCCTCTGCTCCTCCACCGACTCGGACATGCACATGCACGCTCTCTCTTTCAAATACAATTTTTAAAAAATAAAATATAATGCTGAGGCAGATCTGAGTTCAAACCCCAGCTGAGTCATGACTAGCTAAATGACCTGAGGCAACTTAGTGAGCCTCACCAAATCTGAACAGAGATAAATAGTGCCCACATCCTGGGATTGCTGTGGAACTGAATAAGCTAATGCACAATTGCTCAGCAGAGAGCCTAGCACTTGGTCAATGTTCAATAAATATTAGTTATTATGACCATGAAAAGAAGGAAGATGAAGATAAAGCTTCTACCAAAGATAAACTATAAAGAGTATAAAGTCTCCAACTGTTAAAAAAGGGGAAGTAGGTAACGTATAACATGCATACTCACATACTCGCAACCTTATAAGGAGGAAGACACTGAGAAAAGAAAATTCAAACAAGATATATTGAAGGTATTAAACCAACTCATTTATTACAAATGTTAGTGGACAGCCAAAGAAAGTCAGAAATGAACATTATCAAGAGATTTCCCTCCAGTGTTTTCATTTAAGTAATTGAATTTCTCTCAATTCAGAAACTCCAAAATCAACAATGTAAAGGTCAGTTTGTCATTGACCATCTTGCTCCAACTTGAATATTTCTATTAAGATTGTCAGACTTAGGGATCCCTGGGTGGCTCAGCGGTTTAGAGCCTGCCTTTGGCCCAGGGCGTGATCCTGGAGTCCTGGGATCGAGTCCCACATCGGGCTCCCTGCATGGAGCCTGCCTCTGTGTGTGTGTGTGTGTGTGTGTGTGTGTGTGTGTGTGTCTTGTGAATAAATAAATAAAATCTTTAAAAAAAAGGAAGATTGTCAGACTCTGAATATTTCGATTAATAACTCCTGTCCATGCATGTAAGGAACAGCCAAAACAAGTTTATGCCAAACGACCAGAAACTACTTAGGATCCAGATTTGGGGAGATAAATGCTTACAGGTACAATTCAAAGATGGGTGCAATTTGGTTACAACCTTGACTCTAGCTTACATTGAGATGAGCATGGGGTGGGGGTCTGGAAGGGTCCTTAACATTAAATTCTCAACATAACTATTTGTAAATGGTGCTAATTCTGTTATACTGAGCATTTAAATTCATCTTTGTAATTTTCAGTTTGTAAATTTTAATCATGGCATGGCCTCATTCTTAGCATGATGAATAGTATCCATACCAAGTAATACCATGCACCATGTCAGACTAAGGTAGCAAACACTACTTGACTACTACAACAGTTATAGAAAGGTGGATCCATCTACGTATTTACTTTAAATGTATAAAACAAAAAACGGCAGAAATAAAATGTCTTCTCTCTCCACTACCACCTCCCCAAAATACCACTATCCTATAACACTAAGTAAAATATACCCTAAAGAAATGTACTCTTTATTAAAGCAAAATAAATCAGAATGATGGCACCCATCATTTCTGCTACTGGTAACCCTAATTATGAAGGCTACAGGAACACACTTTGTTGCAGGGGCAAGGCCCCTCAATGAAGTCTTCCCACTTCAATTTCTCTGCCATCCTGACGTGTATGCATAGACCACAGAGAAAGAAGAGTCATCCATCAACAGCATAATCCTCACATCTACAGGGAAAGGCAGCCAGATATTCTAAAAGATTCTCAAGACAGATGTTATCAGAGAGACACTTCAGATTCTGTGGCAAATTCAACTGAAGAAACAGACTATTAAAAATATTCTAAAAAAAAAAAAATTCTCTTTCAGGGTGCCTGGGTGGCTCAGTTGGATATGCATCTGCCTTCAGCTCAGGTCCACAGTCTCATGGTTCTGGGATCGAGTCCCACATTGGGCTCCCTGCTCCACAGGGAGTCTCCTTGTCCTTCTCCCTGTCTCTCTGCCCCTCTCCCCTCCATGCTCACTCACTCACTTGTGCTCTCTCTCTCTCAAAAAAAAAAAGAAATCTTTTTAAAAAATTCTCTTTCAATGACAGGTACTTGGGATTCATTTTAAAATACTCCAAGAAGGGGCAAAAAAAACCATAGGGAGATCAACGATAGTGGTAAAATATGAAAAACTGTGGAAGCTGGATGAACACATACCAGGTTCAATATACTATCTCTACTTTTGCATAGGTCTGAAAATTTCCAATGATAAAAAGATAAATAAAATATTGTCTCCAACAAAACACACAACATGTATTCTCCTAAGGCTCAATCTAGGTTTGCCACAACCTCAACCTAGAAGCCAATATAATACCAAAAAGGGTATTACACCTCCCTAAAACTGCAGTCTAGTCACTGGCAATGCCCTCCCCGACTCTGTGCCCAATGCAGTCCAATCCCTGGATCCCCACAGTTCTCCCACACGCTCGGGGGGGACCCTGAGTCCAATCTCAGCACTAGCAGGTACTGCCTCCACCAGGCATCTTCCTTCAAAACACCAAATGTCCCCACGACATGACAGGTGTCTTCTTCCCCTTGAGATGGACTCAGATATAACACCTGAGAACATTCAGTTACATAGTTAAATCAACATGAGATGAATTTTTTTAAACTCCTCCCAAAGTCCTCACAAATGAAATCATACAATCAGCCACAACAAAGACACCTATAAAGAAGCTCCACTTCACATCAAATTGAATAATTTGATAACAGGCTGTAGGAGATCATCTCAGCATGGGTGACTGTGACAATCTTTAAAAATACAATGTTTCAAACTTCCATCTGGAACACGTAAATATCCTACCATTACCTTTCTGGGGGCAGATATTCCAGTTAATCCAGGACAAAATGGCCTCAGAACTTTCAAGCAAAATAAGAAACACAGCACTTGAGTTGCATGGAAATTAAGCAATCAAAACAACGAAGGCGAAAAACACTTTCACTTCCAAGCCTTTTCAGAAACGAGAATACTTACCAGCACTTTGTTTTCAACTTTGTCTCCTTTAACTTCCAACTTTACTTTCTTCTTCACTGCAATTTTTATCTTTCTGCCAATAACATCCTTTATGCTTTCTGAAAGAAGGGAATAGTTTTCATTACATTCTCTTATTACTAAGAAAAAAGCATTAGGAAGGGGAGAACATTTGAAGGAGTACTTTTGGTTGTTTTTATTATTATGGATTTTTTTTTTTTTTAGCTCACTGTAACAAGCCTGATAGTGATCAGTCACCACATATTTAACGAACACCTACTAGGTGTGTTGTATTGTATGCTCAGAAGCGGAGGCAAATACACCAGTATGTGACAGAAGCCAGTTCTTGCAGGGTGTGACATAATCTCGCTGGGCAAATGGATGCACACCCAAGGAAAAACACAAGTAACGTCAAGCAGTATCACAGAGTGCTGTGTTGTGTGCAGACTGTATGCACAGCAGGAATTCATAAACTCCCCTGGCTGGTTACCTCTAGCCCCTAAGAGCCTCTGTGTTCATCACAGGGGCATAGAAATGTCAGTATTTTTCTAGGACTGCCTAACGTGATAGTTAAGAAATATGGCAAAGAACCAGAAGCAGACTGGACAATGTAGCATCACAGCACAACACCCCAAAAAGTAGTCAAAGACAACAGGAAAAGAGGAATCAAGAGAGAAGGGGACACTTCAAAATTTGGATGGTGGCAGGAATGACTCCAGTGAGTATCCCAAATGGAACGGGTCCCAAATCAAACTCATTCCCTTCCCTACTCCTCTGGCCACTGATGATGAATCTTGTTTTCCAAATCAGATAGAAAGCCAGTCACCTGCTCTCCGAGAACTACCTCCTACTAAACAGCTCCCGACCCCTGGGCTTGACCCTGCATTCAAGGACTCAGAATCTCTCCCCAAGACAAGTCCATGACATCCCACCTATCAGCCCTCTGTCCCCACCCTAATCAAAGGGACCCTCCAAAAAAACACAGGTCTGATCACATCACTCTTGCTCTAGGAGTTGCTGTCATGTTGGAATAGACCCCAACACTGCAGCATGCCACTCAAGGTCTTTCACATTTTTTCAGTTTAACTTCTCAGCACACATACTTAATAATAATCCAATCATCCCTACCATCTCCATCTTCCACACCCCTGTGACAATCTTAAAAAATAGGATTCTGTATGTCCTACTCTCTTTCGTGGGATGCCTTTTCTCATTCTCCTTCTGGCTATGTTCAACTTCAAAATATAGCAACCTCCTCTCTACTCCCAAAGCTCTGTATTCTATATTATAATCATGTTGGCTTACTCATATATTCAACAAATACATGGACACAGGAATAAGCTCTGGGATTCCAAGTGTTCCACCAGGTCCTGGGATCCAGATGGCCCCTGCCTTTCAGAGGTGCTTACAATCTACAAGATACAGACGGACGCCTCTAGGCAAATCTGCACTCACCACTGTGAGACCATGGACAAGGAGACTCCTGAAGGGTTCAGGGAGTAGGGGACCCCTAAGCAGAATCTTGAAGGAGTAGGAAACAGACCACTGGTCCAAAGTGCAGTGTACACTACAATCCACTGAGGTGCAAGAAGGAAATAGAATTTTTATTTATATCTGCAATGGTATCCAGATTATGTTTTAAGTTATACGTGCTAAATGAAGTTTGTATGTAGCTTAATAAGTAAATATGTTTATTAAGGGGTAATCAAGTATTCTTATTAGAAAACCCACCACAAAAGTTTAGAGCTGCCAAGTTAGGGAAGAGTGAAGAAGGAGAAGGAAGAACATGGAAACAAGAGAAATGCAGCTCATGGGGGGACCAGCAACAGGTGGGATGTGTGGGCAGGAAAGCGGACCTCACTGTGCTGGGAGGTCTCTATGCACCTCCGATCTTATCAGAGCTCCAAACAGATAAAGACTACTCCTCCCTCCCCTAAAAAAAGGTATGTGGGAAAGAAGCCATCAGAAATAGACTTAAGAGTGGGGCCTGGGTGGCATCGTGGGTTGAGCTCCCTGACTCTTGGTTTCGGCTCCGGTGGTGATCTCGGGGTGATGGAATCAGCCCCATGTCAGGCTTCCTGCTGGGTGTGGTGGAGTCCGCTTGGGATTCTCTCTCCCTCTCTCTCTGCCCTTCCCGCTTGTGCTCTTTCTCTCTCTCTCTAGAATAAATAAGTAAATCTTTGGAGGGGGGAATAGACTTAAGGATGTATACACATGGAAAGGGACTGGAAAGTCATTTATCAAAAGGTGACAAGAGGCGATCTCAGAGAGGTAATATGACTGACCGTCTACTCATTCTTCTTAGCGTTTAAATTTTTTTTAGGAAAAAGTCTGTTTCTTTCACTATCAGAGAGATACACATGTGTTAAACATCCTCAGGAAAAAAATAAATAAATAAACGTTCTCAGGAATTAGCTTAAGGGAATAAATACACTGAGGCTTTCCCCTGGTTGCCATTTTGAATCAATCTGAGGAGAACTCTGTGAGCACTTCAAATTAGAAAAAAAAAAAAAAAAAAGCAGGTGCAGGAATGTTCCCTCCTAATTAGACCACTGAGAGGCCCAGAAAAATCATACTGGGCATGTCACAGAAGCATGTGTCACTTGGTTGAAAGATATGTGAGCTGGGCTAGACTCAGTAAACACACAAATTCCATTTCTAGATAAGGATTAAATTCACTTTTAAAACATATCAAAGTATTTGAGAACCATCCACATAAACCAGATACCTAACTCCCATCCTCCCTTCTCTCTTGATTCTAAGTAACTATCTAAACTTTTCATCATCTGGCTCAAGGCCAACTCGCTTAAAAATCTACCCACCTCTTTTCCTACCCTGATCCCCTGGCCCGGGCAGCCAGCCCTCCCCTAAGCTTTCCCGGGACTCCTGGAGACATCTGCAGAGACTCTGGGCATCAGTTTCCTCTTCCGGGTAGGGCGCGCTGGGAAGATCTCAGCCTCCCAGAACCGGATGGGCCACTCACTCCAGCAAAAGCAGCTGATGCTTTATCTCAGGAGCCGACTCCACAGGTTTGGGGAGAGAAAAGAGGCCAGAGTGGGGGAAGGGGGGGATAACTTCACATTGTAAATTTGGGTGAGAAGTTTGGGTCTTGGATTTTTTAATTCAATAAAAGCGGATGCTTTCGTACAGACCTAGCAACAGCTTCTTCACATCAAGTGTCACCTGCTGAGTTAAATCACTTTTGGAAGAGCACACCCAAACTCCCCCCAAGCATTACCGCTAAGGGGAGAAACGGGCAAATTTCTCAAAGGCAAATCAATGGGCAAGCAGGACTTTCTCTGTCAGCCGGATTAAACAGCACCTTTCTGGGTGGTGTGCCAAGACTGGGACAGTAGGGAATAGAGCTCCCTAGGGCTCGAAACACGCGCGCAGACACACATACCTTGTTAAAATACAACGTGCTATACATACACGCACGCTTAAACGTTGGGTTTTGAGAACACTCATCCCCACCTCATTTTAGCTTTGCCATTTTAACCCTCCACGTAATTAAGTTAAACCCCAAGACACAAAATCCAGCCCAACCCCCCCCCCACGCACCAAAAAAGAAGAAAAAAAAAGAAACCCTCAAGGGAGTCCAACAACGGGTCACCTTGCATTGGGGACTGCACACCGGGTCCCCGAGATTCGGGATGGGGAGAATGGGTAGGTTAATGATCATGAAATACGCGTGTCCCATTAACCCTCAGTCTCCCGGCCCAAGCGTGCGTCACCCGTGTAACCCCTGCGCTCCCGGCCGGCTGGGCGAAGCCACGCCTCGCCGGGCTCGGTCCGCCCTCCAGACCAGCGCCCCCACCCCGCGGAGTCTGCGTGCCGGAGGAGCACCCCGAGGGCTACCCGGCGGGGGCGGGGGTGGCCCAGCAGGTGCAGGGGACCACCCGCGGTCCGCTCGCCCCCACCCCGCCCCCGCCGGCACTCCCCGGACTTCCCCGAGTTCGGGGCAGTGGCCTGATCGCCCTACCGGGTGCTCCTAGCTTCCAGGACTCCCGCGCCCGAGGCCGCCTGACCCTCCTCCGCCAGCCGCGATACGCCCCCAGGTCCCGGGCCCCCGCGCCCCCCACCCCGGGCTCGGCTCCGCGGGCCGCGAGACGCCAGCAAAGTTGCCCGCGCCCCGCCCAGCACAGCCGCGACCTGAGGGGCGCCGCGACTTCGCGGGACCCGCCGGGAGGCGGAGGAGGGCAGGGGGCGCGGGGAAGGGGCGCAGGGGCACAGGCGAGCCGGCGGCCGCGCGCCCTTACCTGTCAGCTCCCTGGGGACCTCGGAGCCCTCCTCGGTCATGGTGGCCCTGCAGGCGCGCGGGCAGGGCCGCTGCGGCTCTGATTTGCGGCCCCCCGCCCTCCCCCGAGAACCTCAATGTTCAGAGGCAGACGCAGGTTGCGCACGGGAGGAGGCAAGAAAGCGAGGGCGGGGATACGACTCTGCCGCGCCCCCCGCCCCTCCAAAAAAAAAAGAAAAGAAAAGAGAAGAGAAGAGTTGCCGAAACGAGGTGGGTCCGCAGCGGCTGCGGCCGCCGCTACATGTCGCCTCCGCGCAGTTCCCGGCGGCGAAGCGGAGACCCGCGGGATTCCGGGCTGCGGCTGCGGCTGCGGCTGCGGCTCCGGCTCCGGCTGCGGCTCCGGCTGCGGCTCCGGCTCCGGCTCCGGCCGCGGCCAGCTCCCGCCCAGCCCTGCCCCGCAGCGCACCTACGGCTCTAGGTGAAGGCGGAAGGCGTGCGGAGAGGGCGGGGAGAGCGGCGCGGGGCGGCGGGGCTAGGGTTTCCTCGCGCTCCAGCCGGGCTGGGGTTGGGCGGGGGCAGCCCCGGCCCTCCTCCTCCTCCTCCTCCTCCTCCTCCTCCCGCTCCTCCCGCTCCTCCCGCGCCTCCTCCTCCGCCTCCTCCTGCTCTCCGCCTCACCTCGCGAGAGCCCGGCCTCCGCGCGGGAGGCCGCCGGCCTGGGACCCGGCGCGCCGGAGGAGGGCTGCTGCGCGGGGCTGCGCGGGGCTGCGCGGGGCTGCGGCGGGGCTGCGGCGGGGCTGCGGCGGGGCTGCGGCGGGGCTGCGGCGGGCTGCGGCGGGCGCCCCTCCTCGCAGCCTCCCTGCCCGGCCGCCCCGGGCCTGCGTCTGGGGAAGGAGCGAGGAGGGAGCGGGGGAGCGCGAGCCCGGGAGCCATCTGCTGGCTGCGCGGGAGGCGAGCCGGGGGAGCGCGGGGTCCCGCTCGCGTCCCCACCTCCCGGCGGGCGACCGAGCCCGCGTCCCGGGCACTGCGGTTGCGCGCAGATTCCGCAGACCCGTCTGCGCGGGGGCCGGTTCCTTTCTCGGCCCTGCCCGCGCGCGACAGGCTGCCTTCTCATCAGCGTGATTAATTTTCTGTTTCTGGTGAGCAGGAGCTAGACGAAACCTGAAAACGCTAACCATGTAGGGAGAGGACACTTTTTTTCTGCGCTCGGCGGGAGCCCTGCAGCCGCCGGCGGCGAACGCCAGACCTGGGAATGGAGAGCGCGCTTCCGCAAAAGCTTTTCACTCGTGGGGGTGGGGGGATCTCCTTTCACCCCGGGGCTTAGTCGGAGAGCCGAGCAGTGTTCACCAGGGCCCAAGTAAGGCTGCTGACAGGTCTGGTGCTACCTGGCCCGGATCCCTCGACTTCCCCCGACTCCACCCCCGGAGGGACGACTCCGCGGCCAGGGGCACTAGTGAGCTCTCCGACGGCCGCTTTCTTTCCTGGCAGCTGGGAAGGTCTCTGTCGAATCAGGTTCTGCTTTTAAAGGACAGAAAGAAAGGAGGAAGGAAGGGGAATCCCCTGATTTTAAACCTACTGTCGACCTTGGATCCACAAGAGAAATCTTCAGCCTCCCCACCTGGCATTCCCATCAAAGCACCTCCCAGTGTGGTCCTTGCTACCCCTCTAACCGCTCCCACTCCCCACTCCTGCAACCTGACTCTCAAGACTACTTGCCTTCCCCATCCCTTTAAGGCTATCTGATGCTTACCTGTGTTTTCAATCCAGTCCAATGCACACCTTCTTTGTGAAGATTTTCAGGGGTTTTCCAGCCCTGTGATCCCTGTATTCGAACACCACCAGAATATATTGCCTGAAACACTCTGTAAGCCAACCGTGCAGCGCCTTCTTTCACTGCTAGTGTACTTGTATAGTTTTACTGTTTAACCTTGCATTGTTCCCTGAGTCCAGTTTTGTCTGCCCAGCTAACTAGACTGGTTGACTTGAGGACCGGACTTTATCTCAGACTTTTAAACTTCCTCAACAGACTCGTTCAAAATACGTGTTCAATAAACATTTAACTGGTTGGATTTAAAGCTTATGGCCTCAGGCTCCCTGATGTTTGTCTCAAAAATTGGAACCTGCTGTAAGTTAGACGTTTCCTTTATGCCTTAAGTATCTTTTATGTGCGATAAATGGAAATTAACATCTCAAAACTATCCTCCATTCAACTGTCTGTGCGATAAAGAGGATTTTTCTGGCAAACACCAATAGAGTTTGAGAAATAGCCCTGAGGGGTTCCCTGGGTGGCTCGGTGGTTTAGCACCTGCCTTCCGCCTGGAGTCCTGGGATCAAGTCCCCACATCAGGCTCTCTGCATGAATCCTGCTCCTCCCTCTGCCTGTGTCTCTGCCTCTGTATCTCTCATGAATAAATAAATAAAATATTTTTTTTAAAAAAAGAGAGAGAAATAGCCCTGAAGTTTCCAAACCATGCAGTAACTTGTGAAAATAAGGACAAAAGATTTTTCTTTTTCCTGTGGCCCAGGGTGACGGAAAGAATAAAGGAAAGGCTGTATGGCAGTCCTGTAACTCAGTGCTCCCTGGCATCTTGTAAAGGAAACTGGGATTTCAATAAAAAGAATCCATTTTTCTCACTGCAGAAGAGCCTTGATTGGCTCCCACATCTTTGAAAAGCATGGATTCAAATGAATCGCCTATCTCCATACTCCAAAAGGACTGGCTGATTTTGAAGATCATTTACTTCTTGGGTGCAAATTTCAAGTACGTTTCAGAGTAGCAAAGGGAGAATTCCAAGGAGCCCCGTTTATAATGCTGCATAACCCAGCCAGCAGTAAATGTCCCCCTGCACAGTACAGTCATGTGCAAGCTGAGAGAATGTGTTTTGAATTCTGAAGTACCTACTTATTGACAAAATCTACTCACCCCTCCAATGCTGCAAACTTTTCCTCAGCAAGACTGCTCTTTAACTTCCAGAATCTTAGAGCCATCCCTGCCTGTACTGTCTTAAGAGAGCAATTAAACCACTAAATGAAACTGATTGTTACTATAAATGAACCATAGCCTCATCTAAGTAAATATTTATATATAGCCATGTTTGAGCATTACCAACAGCCCTGAGAACCTAAAATCTATTAGAAAGAAAGAGAAAATTGGTTTTTCAGAGAATCCCTACTGCGCCTGAACACAGTTGCAAATGTAATATATGTGGAACAACAAAATTATTTTAGAAAATTATATATAGACATATTTTTAGTTCATAGGCATACGTTCATATCCATGTAGTAAATTTTGTAGTGCATTCTGGTGAGAAAGTACACTCTGAATTTAAAAATCTGCCAAAAATACTAATGTCTGTAATGATCTAACACACTATCTTTGGAACCATATCATATAATGATTAAACCCAAAGAGACAAAACAAAAAAGAAATCATCAAGCTAAGGGGTAGTGGGAGGGGAGGAGGGTGGGGGGATGGGGTGACTGGGTGACGGGCACTGAGGGGGGCACTTGACAGGATGAGCACAGGGTGTTATACTATATGTTGGCAAATCGAACTCCAATAAAAAGATAAACAAAAAATATCATCAAGTTATCAAAAACAAAAACCATAAGCTTACTCAAGTCAGTTTCTGATCTTGCATACTACATTGAGAACCAGGGTTTTAAAACTGGAAGGTATTCAGATACATGGGAGCCAACAAAATTTCCATTTCCCACTCTTAGCAACTACCATTGGTGAGAGGCTTTCTTAAGGTGTATGTTTCTCAACAGGGTTAATGTAAACCTTTCTGGAAAAATATACGATGCAACACTAAGCTTGCAAATGCCTCCAGAAAAAAAAATTATTGTATCTCTGCTTAGAAGACAGTGCGAGGTAAATAGCTATTAAATAATATTCCTTTAAAGTATTTACAAATGATATTATGTTGGGAAATCATAGGAATAAAGATGAAACGAGTGCTCTTATTGATTTTTGTTGCAGCTGGATAGTGGGTACATGGGAACTCATTGTTCTTTCACGTATGTTTGAAATTTTCAATAATAATAAGAACAAATCCTTCACAGGTAAGACCGAGCAAGAAGGAAAAGGTCAACTCAGCTCTTAATTTGGAAACTATCTATGTGAGTGTGCCATAATCAGATCTCACAGTTACACAATGGTTTTCTGTATTCAGAACACCTGAACACTCCCATAGATATCACATGGCCTCAATTCAAAGAAGCACTTTTGCTCATGTTAATATTAATGAAATCAGAATGCATTTTATAACTGGCAGAGGGAATTAACATCATGCTTTTCACCCCCCACACCCGACACAACTACAAGGTCTGCTCTGGAATCAATGGTGCATCTAACAACTGATGACCTCTGACAGGTAAGAAATTATAATTCCTATATCTTTATCATAATGAGGAAATAAGTTCCTATTTGTGGAGTGACGTATCCAAATTCATAGAGTTTGTAAGTGCCAAAGATTGAATCTAGAGCTTGAGATTTGCAAGCCAAGCATTTTACTATGCCACTTTCCCAGGTTCTTGGTCTGTGGTCCATGGGAAGTCTTCAGATAGCCAGGGCTTGGCCCCACCTGCCCACAAGATGCTTCCTCTCTAGGAGGAAGATTAAGGTGATCTTCATTTGCCCTAAAATTATTCGAGTGCCAGCCACAGGGTAGGTGTGAATCCCTTGAATCTAGCCAAATTGAATACTTTTAGAAAATCATATAAGTAAATGCAAAACATTTTAGGTGACAAATGATGAATGCTGCAGAAACTCATAGAGGTGGAGGGAGAGAGAGTGCTACATGGGGAAGAGGTGCCTTTATAAATTCACTCAACAAATATGATTTGAGCACTGACTATTTGCCAGAGGATATAATGGTGAATTATGCAGATGTTTCATGGAACCCTTATGAAGCAGTCGACAGAGAAAGAGAGAGAGAGAGAAATAGATAATTACTTCAAGTGCTGAGGTGGAGAATGGAGGGTGGGGAGGTGGGAGTAAAAATGTGTACAGGACAGAAAACAAGATAAAAACTGGGGAAACTGAAATAAATTGAGTTTTAATCAGTGGAGATGGAGAGGGAATGGAAGGTCCTGCAAAACTTTAGAACTACTAAATGAGTTTGGATTTATCCAAAGAGCAAAGGGGGAGTTTTTGAGAGATTTTAAGTAAGGCAGCACCACAATCAGATTTTCTTTTTTAGAAGGATTACCTGCTTGGAATAATAGAAAAGACAGAAAGCTAGGCAAGACTACTAGCAGAGAGAGAAGTTAGGAGACTTGCAATAAATGAGGGGGGAAGAAAACCAACAAAAAACAATAGTAGCCTGAGCCAAGGCGATGGCAGAAGGATAATCAGATCTGAGAGCAGTGGCAGGGGGAGAGGATGGGAGAGGAGATGAAGCCACGGATTCTAGGGTGCTGAGTAGGCAGGAGATGGCTGTCACTGCCTAGAAAAGCAAGCACTGAGGAGAGCACATGTGGTAAATCAAGATGAAGGATTCAGATTTGATCAGACGAGTTTGAGGCGCCCATGAGACATCCAAGGGCAGACAGCCATTAGGTAGGTGGCTGGATACAGAAGTCTGAAGTTCAGGAGAAGGTCTGGCATGTGGACTCAAGATTTATCAATGTATGATGTTTCAAGTCATAGAATTCTGTAAGAAAATCTAGCTTATTCGATTAGATGCCAATGGGAGGTACATGGGTATCAAAGAGGGAATGCCTCTCAGGAAGTGAATGAGAGTGTGGAAAGTGAGGAGGAAAGAGCTTGAATAAAATTCTGAAGACTTACAGGCCACCAGAAAAAGAAAAGCTGTTAAGGAGACTGTATAAGTTATCTATTGCTGTGTAACAAATTACCCCAAGACCTGGAAGCTCAAACATTTGCTATGTCAAAGATTCTGTGAGTCAGAGATTTGGGAGCAGCTGAGCTGGGTGGTTCTGGCTCAGAGTCTCTCATGACGTTGAGGTCAGACTACCAGAAGGGGCCAAGGTCAGTTGAAGACTTCGCTGGGGCTTCTACATAGTGTTGACAGCTCTCAGATCCTCACTGGTTTTTGGCTGACGACTTAGTTCCTTGGGACACACAGGGCTGCTTAGGTGTTCTCCTGAAGGACCAGGCTCTCCCCAAAGTGAGTGATGGGGGTGGGTAGGGGTTGGGGGGCAGGAGGAAAACCTGAGACAGGAAACATAGTGCCTTTTGTAACTGATTCTTGGGATAACAATCCCTCCCTCCTGCTGTATTTTATTGGTCACACGGATCAGGGGATCAACCCAGGTCAGTGAGAGAGGTGGCTGGCTACACAACGGGAATACCAAGGCAGGCATCAGTAAGAGCATCTCAGAAAATGTCTACTATGGAGCCAGTGAAGTACCAACCAGCAGAGAGAAGTAGCTGGAAACCAGGAGAGGACATGAAGTTGGGAAGACATGATAAAATAATACTTCAAGAAAGGGGGAAGGGTTAGTGTCCTGTGCTGCTGAAAAGCCAGATGCAATAAGGAAGGAGTAGCAGATATTGCCTGAATTTAGCAGTAAGGGAAGAATTGTTTTCTTGGGAGAGATCAATATCTGTAAACTAATGAGGAAAGATAAATTCCAGTGGGCTGAAGAGTGAACAGGAATTGGAAAAGAAGGGGAAAGCAGAATATAGATAACTGCAGAGCTGCGGTATCAAAAAGGCTATCCAGGGACTTCCTGTTGAACACAGAGCGTTTCATGCTTGCATTTATAGAATGCTGCTTCTTCCCAATAGAGTGGAAGAGAGAAAAAAGAAAGCATAGAGTCCCTAATGTAAACTCTGGACTTTAATCTGTTATATCAATATTGGCTCATCAATTATAGCAAATGTACCAAATTAATGTGAAACGTTAATAAAAGAGGAGATTATGGTGGATGGACAGTGAGGGGGTGTAAGATAATAGAAAATATGTATATTGGTCTCTGCCCCCAGTTCTTGGCACAAGGCTCCTAAAACCCTTGTAATTTCCTAAGTGATAAGAACACCAGGAGCATCTATTGTTCTAATGGACTTTGATCCCGTCCCTCACACAGAGCTCCTAAAATCCTTACAAATTCCTAAGTGCTAACAGCACTAGGAGCATCTTTTGTTCTAATAAGGCCACTGTGGGTAGGTTCCTGGTGGCTTCTGGTTGGGGCTGGTCATCTGAAAGACCCACCATGCTTAGAAACTTGGAATCTTCAGCTCCACCTCACCCCCATCTTCTGGGGAGGGAAGAAGAGCTAAAAGTGGAGTTAATAATTAATCATGCCTACATGAGGAAGCCTCCCAACAGTATAGGATTTGGAAAGCTTCTGCACTGGTGAACACACTCATCCACACCAGGAGAGTGATGCACCCCAACTACACAAGAAAGAAGCTCCTGCTCCTAGGATCCTCCCAGACCTCATCCACTCTTCACCTGGATGTTCCTCTGTGTCCTTTATTATATCTTTTAATAAACCAGTAAATGTGTTTCTGTGAGAGTTCTGTTGGATGCCCTAGCAAATTAATAGAACCTGAGAAGGGGATCATGAGAACCTCAGAACTGTACCCAAATTGGGCCAAAGTCATGGGTGACCTAGAGACTACTAGTGATTGGCATTGGAAGTGGGATGGGAACGGTCTTAGGGGACTGAGCCCTAACCTGTTTATATCCAAACTATCTCCAGGTAGATTGGTCAGGACGAAAGTACATTTTAGGACACCCCACCCATGTCACAGAGAATCACTTGCTGTGGGGAAAAACCATGCATTCAGTTACCAGAAATGTCAGAAGTGAAATGTTCTCTGTAAAAATAAGGAAGACACACAGGAAAGAAAGACATAGTAGGGAAGAACTGGACTTTCCCCTATACAGAAAGAGGACTGGAGCGACTGGGGGGGTGCAGTTGGGTGCGTCTGACTCTTGGTTTCAGCTCAGGTTATGATCTCAGGGTTATGAGATGGAGCATGGAGTCTGCTCCAGAGTTTCTCTCCTTCTTCCTCTGTGCCTCTCACTCATGCTCTCTATCTCTCTCTCAGATAGACAATGGAATATTATTCAGCTCTGAAAAGAAGTGAACTATCAAACCATGAAAAGACATGAAGGAATCTTAGATGCGTATCACTAAGTGAAAGTAACCAATCTGAAAGGCTGCGTACTGGAGGAGTCTAACTGTGCAGCATTCTGGAAAAGGCAAAACTATAGAGACAGTAAAAGGATGAGTGGTTTCAGGGACGAGGGGAGTGAGGGGGTGAACAGGTAGAGTGCAGAGGAATTTTAGGGAAAGTACTCTGCAAGATACCATAATGGCAGACGCATGTCATTACACATTTGTGCAAAACTTTAGAGTGTACAACATCAAGTGTGAACCTTGAGATAAACTGCAGACTTTGGGTGACAATAACATGTCCAGGTAGATTTCATTAATTGTAACAGAGTCACTCTGGTGGTGGATGTTGGTAATGAGAGAGGTTGGGCATGTTTGGGGGCAGGGAGTGTTTAGGAAATCTCTGTGCCTTCCACTCGATTTTGCAGTGAACCAAAAACTGCTCTGAAGAATCAAGCCTGCTTCAAAAACATTGAGTCAGATGAAAAGTCATAACAATGGTAATAGCTACCATTCACAGATGCTGAGCCCTTGACATACATCCACATTGCTGCTCATGTCCATATTCTGTTGCTCCCTTGTTCAATCTCAGCACAGTTTCATAAAAACAGATTTCTTGTGAGACATCACTATTTTTTTTCCTTAAAGATTCTATTTATTTATTTATTTGAGAGAGAGTGAGAACAAGGGAGGTCACAGAGGGAGATAGAGAAACAGACTCTCCACTGAGCTGGGAGCCCAACGTGGGACTTGATCCCAGGACCCCAGGATCATGGCCTGAGCCAAAGGCAGATGCTTAACTGACTGAGCCACCCTGGTGCCCCAGGAGACATAACTAACTATCTGTTACCAGAGAAAAGTGTGGATGTTTCGGACTGCCAATGGAAACACAGTTTGCCTCCTTACCTGAAGTCTTGAGACTGTACTGCAATCATCTCTGCCCTGAAGCACCTTGATCATTCTTGTATGGATGAATTTATTCAATAAATACCTGTGCTTGCATATCCAGATTATCTTGAGAAATAGCTGTCTGTTTCTGGGACTCTGGGCTGTTTGAGCCATTTTTAAAGTCCTATAAAAGGATCCTAGTCCTCCTACCTACCCCTCAGCCCCAACTCTGTTCCCCAGTTTTACTCCTCCATATCTTTTCCAGAAGCAAGGTCAGCTAACAGTTGAGGTTTTTATTTTTATTTATTTTTTAAGCTTTTTTTTTTTTAATTTTTATTTATTTATGATAGTCACAGAGAGAGAGAGAGAGAGAGAGGCAGAGACACAGGCAGAGGGAGAAGCAGGCTCCATGCACTGGGAGCCCGACGTGGGATTCGATCCTGGGTCTCCAGGATCGCGCCCTGGGCCAAAGACCGGCGCTAAACCACTGCGCCACCCAGGGATCCCCAGTTGAGGTTTTTAAACCTGAATTTTCTGGATGCTTGGGTGGCTCAGTGGTTGAGCATCTATGCCTTAGGCTAGGTTGTGATCCCCGGTCCTGGGACAGAGTTCTGCAATAGTCTCCCTGCAGGGAGACTGCTTCTTCCTCTGCCTGTGTCTCTGCCTCTTTCTGTGTGTCTCTCATGAATAAATAAATAAAATCTTTTTTTAAAAAAAAACACCTAAATTCTGGTTCATTTTAACTGAGGCATTCTGGAGGTCTTGGAACTTGGAACAACTGTCTCCTTTGTCCAAGAAACAATAAGCTTATTAGGAACTGTTCACTTTCTATTAGCCCTGTGCTTCCCTTGGCTATCTACGAGGAACTCCATTGGCAAGCCAACTTCTCCTCTGATAGATGGGAAATTGATCAATAATTCACACTGACTTTGAGTTAGAACAACTAGCTGGTCATCAGACAACCAAGATATCCTAAAAATGAGAAAACCAGGCATGTAAAGCTATGCCCAATTTCCTGCTTTCTTTCAAATGATCACATTTAGGTTGTCTTGCATCCTTTGTTGTATTTTTAGTTATGTTCAGCCCTTCTCTGTTGTCATCGTTGTTGCTCTATGAGGAAATACAACTTCTAGCCATTTGATTTTATTCCTACTTTGGCAAGGTGACATGTCAAAAGGCATGAGAACAGCATCAACCATACTGAATGCCAATGTTCACAAGACTTTCCTTCATGTTGAGCACTTTATGTTTTTTAAAAGATTTTATTTATTTACTTGAAACAGAGGGGAAAAGAGGGATGAGGAACAGAGGGAGAAGCAGACTCACCTCTGAGTGAGGAGCTATGCTCGATCCCAGGAGTCTGGGATAATGACCCGAGCCAAAGGCAGATGCTTAATGGACTGAATCACCTAGGTGCCCCATGTTGAGCACTTTATTTATTTTTTTAAAGGATTTATTTATTCATTCATTCAGAGAGAATGAAGAGAGAGGCAGAGACGCAGGCGGAGGGAGAAGCAGGCTCCATGCAGGAAGCCCGACGTGGGACTCGATCCTGGGTCTTCAGGATCACGCCCCAGGCTGCAGGCGGCGCCAAACCGCTGCGCCACCGGGGCTGCCCTGTTGAGCACTTTAAATGCCTTTTCTCGTTTAATCCTTAAGATAACTTATGAAGTAGGCGCTTTCATTATCTCCTTTATTTGGACAGGGAAACTTTAGCCCAGAGAGGGGAAATAACTGTCCCAAGGTCACGCATCAGCATCAGAGTAGCTCTGATTGCAGCTTTTAAAGAGGCTGTACTTGGAGTTATTCCTAAAGCCATTGCGTGGCTTAAGAAAGGGTTACTACCACCACCTGCTGGTGACTAGCTGACTCAACGTGCTCTTGCTCAGGTTGCACCAAGATTCAGACCCCTTTTCTGGCCATGTGTCTAGAACAGTGCCTGACACATAGTGGGCACTTAGAATCTGTGAAATGAATGAATGAGAGATCTCAGGAGAATTTTTGTGGGTAAAAGTTCTCAAATAGTTCTTTAACTCCATGAAGAACCAAATATGGAAATAATGAGGGCTATCTCCACCCAAGGCAATGATACTGTTTCTAACTGTATTCCATTAACCATGCCACCTCTGCATTGAATACACACACACTTCACATTTCATTGCTGTAGCCCAGGTTATAAGCTGAGACTCACTCTTGCGTGTACCTCTACCTTTATTATTTGAACTGTATATATTTAAGAAAGAGTCTTAGCTTCAAAACTCAAAAGGACCTGAGAAATCCTGGCTAGCATTTCCAAAGTCCTATTTCAAAAGAGGGTAATAGAACAGTGTTTTGGGGACAAGTGAGTTTCCAAGACTATGCAATACGTGAAGTTCTACTGGTTTCTTCACTGTAGAGCTTCTCAGATTATCTAAACTGCTGCTTTGCATGAGGATTCTTGGACAGGGGATGATAGTATACAGCACTCTCCAGAGTTATTTGACTCCATAATTCTTTTTCATTAAGCTCCTATCAATACCTGAAAGAGGGATCCCTGGGTGGCACAGCGGTTTGGTGCCTGCCTTTGGCCCAGGGCGCGATCCTGGAGACCCGGGATCGAATCCCACATCGGGCTCCCGGTGCATGGAGCCTGCTTCTCTCTCTGCTTGTGTCTCTGCCCCTCTCTCTCTCTGTGTGTGTGTGACTATCATAAATAAATAAAAATTAAAAAAAATACCTGAAAGAATGTTTGTGTTTTGTGGAATTCATCTTGGAAAGCTTCAGTATCCCCAACTACAATAGAACCCCCTGAGAATAATTTGCCCTATATCATTCGGCTAGGTATTGGCAGAGCCATGACTCATTTTCATTGTTCTTTTTACAATATCATGCTTGTTCTATTTCTCCATATGAAAAACAAACACTAGTACTGCCTTGTGCAGAAACTCCCAGTTACAAAAAGGATGTAAACCCACATTTAATGAGTTGCTCCTGTGTGCCTTTTTCTCCCCCTCGCATCCCTATTATGAATGGGCTAAGCATATGATTGCTGTATTTCACACCATGATTTAATAAATGAACATTCTTGTTTAAACAAATGCCTCTCTTGACTGGCTGGTGTCAGTCTGTCCTGAGAGGCACATCTTACTGATTTTCCAAGTGACTGCCACATTGGCCTTTCTTTCATTTTCTAGAAAATTCTGATGTTTCCTGTCCCATACTCTTCCTATGTGTTGTATTCTTTTCTACTCCTCTCATTTTACTCCCTCTGCCCTGACTTCAAGTGTATAGAATTAGATTAATGATAACTTTTGGTTGGTGATGTGTCACCATCATTGGTCCATTCACAGCATCCTTTACTTATTTGAATCATACAGTGAACATCATCCAACCCAACCCAAGGGCCAGAATACAAGCAGTAACATATTTACTTACATGTTTCTTTCTTTTTTTAAAATGATTTTATTTATTTATTCATGAGAGACACAAGAGAGAGGCAGAGACATAGAGAGAGGGAGAAGCAGGCTTCTCACAGGGAGCCCAATGCAGGACTCGATGCCAGGACCCAGGATCACACTGTGAGCCAAAGGCAGACACTCAACTACTAAGCCACCCAGGTGTCCCTACATGTTCCATCCTTATCCCATCCTGCTGCATCTCCCTCAAAGGATATTTGATCCTAAATATTAGATTTATTATTTGCTTGCTTTATTGTTTTCTTTTTTGTTTGCATAAACACACATACACACATTTCTTTTGATTGCTTGTTTTTCTGGTTTTGTTTTGATGTTGCATTTTCTGGCTTCCTTGCCTCAGAATCTTTGATTAGATACTAGACATTGTGAAAATTATATTATTTAGTGTCTGGATTTTGTTGTTTTCTTTTTTAAACTTTAATTTATTTATTTGAGAGAGAGAGAGAGAGACAGGCAAGGGGGAGGGGCAGAGAGAGAGGTAAAAGCAGACTTCCCAATGAGCAGGGAGCCTGACACGGGGCTTGACCTGGGATCATGACCTGAGCTGAAGGCAGACACCCAACTGACTAAACCACCCAGGATCCCCTGTTGTTTCCTTTTAAAGATAACAGTATTTGCATTTTGTTCCAGCAGGCTTATTGATCAGCTTTCAAAACATTTTTGTCTTTTTTTAAGGGTTGGTCTGGAATACTCTTTACCTTAGACTGCTTTAGCCTTACTCCCAACCTGTGGTTCTTTGGGAGTCTAGTGAATACCTGGCATGATCAGCAAGATCCTTCTATTCGTCTCAGTAGAAAATGAACATCACTTGGCACTCTGAGAGTTGCTCAGCTTCAGTTTCCTGGCAATTATTCTTACTAAGATTCATTTATGTTATTACATGTGGTTTGTATTAATTCACTGTGCTATGTTCTTTACATGATTTTTCTTGAGACAATAGTATATCACTCATTGTGTAAAAGGACAAACTAAGGTGCAAAGAGGTAAAGGAAATAAATTCAAGATCAGGAATTTGGTCTGCTTCTGCATCATCATTATACCATGTGGGCTCTGGGTAGCATGAGCCAACTTTTCACATACCTGGCTCTGTGTGATATTTGCATAGAGCCAAGAACAAGATGCATACTCAGTAAATGCTGGTCACTCCAGGCAAAAATGGGTAAAGGTTTAAAAAGAAAAGAGACGGAAACCATTTGAAGAAAGAGAGAACTTGATTAGGAATTTGTCAGGAAGGTTCTATTGAACTGAGAGTCAGTAAGTGGGTTCTAGGCCTCACCCTGTTGATAATTAGTAATGTTACCTTTAGATAGTGCTTTCTCATACTTGTCCTCATTTGCTCCTTAAAAATCCCGCTGAGCTCGCCTTGACAGAATTTTGTAGAAAGTTCAGAACACTTCCCCAAGGTCACAGGGCAAAAAAATGGTAAAGCCAATACTTAAAACCCAGTCTGGGGATGCCTGGGAAGCTCAGTGGTTGAGCATCTGCCTTCAGCTCAGGGTGTGATCCTGGAGTTCCGGGATCGAATCCCACATCAGGTTCCCTGCAAGAAGCCTGCTTCTCCCTCTGCCTATGTCTCTGCCTTTCTTCTGTGTCTCTCATGAATAAATAAATAAAATCTTATAAAATAAAATAAAGCCCAGTCTGTTGGATGTGGATTTTTTCTGATCCCAACTGTGGATAAGTATATTAACCTCTTTGAGTCTCAATTTCCCCATCTTGTTGAAATCTAAAATAAGTCTAGATGAATTATGGCATTTCAGACTTTAAATTTGGAACTACTGTGATAATCTATTAAATACTCCAAATCATATATCAAAATTTGTTACACACTACATTAAGTACCACATTAGTCATGGTTTATTCCCAAATGTAAACCCAAAATATCAGCACTAGTTTTATGCCTTAAAACAAAACAAACAAACAAAACACTTCTCTACTTAATTCCAAGTCTTTCCAATATCATACTGGAGATTCTGGAGGAGAGCTCAAGTGCATAGGGCAGGTGGAAGACACCAAGTCCATTCCTTCCACGTGGGGTACATTTCTGAGTCCCCCAAGACCAAGGGACCTACTCCAAATTGTTAAGGCTGGTATAGTTTAGCAATTTCATCTAAATTTTTAAATTTATTGGTTGGATTAAAAGAATCTGTTTAAGGCTTCACTTTATTCTGAAAAATTTTCACATTTCCTAAATGAGATCTGGGTGGGTTCTACTTTTCCTTCTTGTCTCATGTAACTATAGTATAGTTGTAAGGTCATTTAATGACACCTCTGAGCAGATAGAGATGTTGCCAGGAAACTCACTGCTTGTTAACAGATGCTCCAGTCCCTAGACATCCCACATTTAGAAAAGGCAGCACTGTCTGTGGGAAAAGCATAAATAATTTAAAGTAACAAAATAGGGGGATCCCTGGGTGACTCAGTGTTTTAGTGCTTGCCTTCAGCCCAGGGCCTGATCCTGAAGGCCTGGGATTGAGTCCCACCTCGGGCTCCCTGCAGGAAGCCTGCTTCTCCCTCTGCCTGTGTCTCTGCCTCTATGTCTCTCACGAATAAATAAATAAAATATTTTTTAAAATTACAAAAAATAGGGATCCCTGGGTGGCACAGCGGTTTGGCGCCTGCCTTTGGCCTAGGGCGCGATCCTGGAGACCCAGGATCAAATCCCACGTCGGGCTCCCGGTGCATGGAGCCTGCTTCTCCTTCTGCCTATGTCTCTGCCTCTTTCTCTTTCTCTCTCTCTCTCTCTCTCTGTGTGTGACTATCATAAATAAATAAAAATTTTTAAAAAAATTACAAAAAATAAAGTAACAAAATAGGAACAGCTAGAAAGAGAGCCAATTGAAAGTCAAGACAGGTCTAAGAAGTATGTTACTTAGATGTACAAGTGTTCCACAATGAGATCAGTGTCTATCACTGGGCTTCCCAGCCCCCTCCCTGGCATGGACACATAGAATGATTCTAGTTGCCCAGCATACTGGCATAAAAAGATAAGGCAGTTCTCAATTGGACTGGGTTTTTCCAGGGAATCCAGCACATTCCCAGGCCCCACCAGGCTGCCCTATGGGCTGAGAGGAATCACGATGACAACACACCTGATACTTACTTACTGTGTGTGGTAGTTGAGATGCTCTAAACTGAGGATTCTTGTAATTTCATAAATGCTGTTCAAGAAAGAAGTGAGATAAGGAATTTACAACATTTATGACCCCATAGACTCATAGCAGTTGCTGAGATGTTTAGGATTGTGGGCTGGCTCATAGTGAGGCTCAACAAGCATATTTCCTTGATGAGCAATTTGTATAACCATTATTTTATTTTATTTTATTTTATTTTTAAAGATTTTATTTATTTATTCATGAGAGACACACACACAAAGAGAGAGAGGGAGCCCAACTCCTGCAGGGAGCCCAACATGGGACTCCATCCTGGGACTCCAGGATCACACCCCGAGGTGAAGGCAGACGTTTTAACTACTGAGCCACCCAGGTGTCCCGCCATTATTTTATTATTAATGTCTTGGATACACACACACTAACATATACATACATATACATTTTATATCATTAGAGTGCTTCAGGATTTATATCAGGGAGCCCTTTGAGCGAAAAACCCAGGATCACATCTTAAAAATGCATCTTCACTAGGATTCTTACTCACTTTTACTAATAAGTACCAGGAAATAAGAGTTTCTTGTTTTATTTTGTTTGTTTATTTTTATTTTGTTTGACAAAAGGTATACATCTAGTAAGTCAAGGAGCTACTACCTGAACCCAGCTTCTTAACGCTACAATATTCATGGCACACGTTATTGTTGAGGCATACATCTTTAAACAACTTGGTAGGTAAGTTTTTTGAACTAAAGAGACATCCATGGGCAGCAGAGCAGCTCGCCACCAGAATGGGTCAGAAATGGTCTCAAACGAATAAGACCTTGGATATTTTATTTTTGCTCAAATACAGTTCACATTTCCACAATCTTAGAGGAAAGTGAGAACTTGGTGAAGTTCCAGTGGGCAACCATGAAAATCTGAGTTTCTATCATATAAGGCAAGCTGAATAACACCAGCTTAGCCAGGTTGGAACAGAGAAGGGCCCTCAAATACAAGAAAGATGATAGCCCTCGTTTAATCCTATGTGGGAATGTTTTTGTACTTTAACTTTTTAAAATGATAAGCCCAGGGCAGCCCGGGTGGCTCAGTGGTTTAGCGCCACCTCCAGCTCAGGGCATGATCCTGAAGACCAGGGATTGAGTCCTGCATCAGGCTCCCTGCAAGGAGCCTGCTTCTCCCTCTGCCTGTGCCTCTGCCTCTCTCTCTCTCTCTCTCTGTGTGTGTGTGTCTCTCATGAATAAATAAATAAATAATCTTTTTTTAAAAATAAATAAAATGATAAGCCCAGAAGGAGGCCAGATAACAACCTCAGGATTTTAGAATTAAAGTACACATCCATCAGATGGCCCCATAACCAGCAGACAGCCAAACAAGCTTTATTGGGTTAAGTATGTCGTATTCAGAGTTTAAGCCTCCTGTTCCAAATGCACCTGCACGCAACCCCAAGGGGGGAAAAAAAGGACTAAAAAATTCTAATATGGAGTGATAGTGCCCTTGGCTAAAAGAACAGATCCAGAGGATGGAAATGATAATTTATATAGGAGAGCAAGAAAAAATATACTTAAGCCACAGTATTCTCATGTAGGTTGGATTTAAGGAAGACTTCATGACCCTTTATGATTCACTGGAGGAAGAAACAGGAAAAGATATTTGCTTCCTTTCTCTGATGGTCTTGTTTTGCAATTTTTAAATATACATTTAAAATGACCACAATATACAATTATGACCACAAAATTATGACCACAATATACAATTTTTGAGACAGAGAAAATGTTTTTAAACTATCTATATGCTTATAGTGCTCGATTTCTAACAAGGGCGCTGTCCTCCTGGGCGTCTTTTTGGTTACTCTTTCTGAATGATGTGCACTGGCTACATAACTGTTGCTAAAACACAATAGCACTTTATGTTTTACAATTCTTGTTTCTTAGGTTGACATTCTGGTTATTTTTAAAAAGATTTTATTTATTTTTGAGAGTGAGCAAGTGGGGGGAGGGGCAGAGGGAGAAGCATACTTCCCACTGAACAGGGAGCCCTACCTGGGACTCCATCCCAGGACCCCAGCCAGGATCATGACTTGAGCCGAAGGCAGATGCTTAACTGACTGAGCCACTGAGGGGCCCCTCTCCATGCATTTTTCTATATGCTATGGATTTTATAGTCATTCTTGAAACTAACAGTCCATAGAGGAGCAACACTGAACTTCCTTAAACACTGCAGTAGCAACACTTCTCTTCTTCCACCAGTGTGTATCATGCTGCCATTGACATGTTTTCATGCACATAGCTTTTGGTCATATTGGACCAGTCTCTCAGTATAAAATCCCAGAAGTTGGATCAGAGGCTAGGAACTTTTTTTGGCTTCCCAAATTGCTTTCCAGAAACGCATCATTTTTGCTGCTGTCAGCAGTGACTGAGAGCGCCAGATTTACTGAAGTCCTATTGGCATCAAATATCATAGCTTTTCACATTTTTGCTGTCAATAGGCAGTGACAGGTCCCTCACTCTTGGCTTTTGTTTTCAGCCACAGGACTACACAGTAATTAGCAATGTATCTAATTTGCCACTTGACCTGTTTACTGAATGGGATGTTTGGCTAAGTACTTAAAGCCATCTTTACAACAGGTGATGACTTCCCCTTTGGAATGTTATTCAATCATCCCATTATTTTGGTGCATAAATAGAGAAGCCTGTCTTTTCCAAATATCAGTCCATAGTTTACATTTTGCAGCTTAGTTTAAACCCTGTTTATATTTTAGATGCTTGAAACCAAAGAAGACCGAATTTGGGCAAGAAATATTCGTAGGCAAGAATATTTCAGAGGAATTTGATTTTAAATATGCACAACTATATCCAAACCTCCACGTGTAATTAACATGCTTTATAACTGGTGGAAATTATTCAAGCCTTGAAAGAAATCAGCTTGTGCTGGGGGGGAGTGACTCTCAGCTGCAATAAGACAATGGGAATGACTTTTTAAATCAAAATATGAAAACTAAAGTATTTCTTCTTTTTGCCCTCCAACAGACCAGCACTGATCAGTTCAATTCAACTCACAGTTACTTAACACTTACTGAATTCACAGTGTATACTCTGATCTGCAAAGGCTGCTGAGCTGAATGAAGTATGATCTTTCCCTCAAATCACACAGGGCTTTATATTATAGATCAGTGAACATTTTTCACTTGACAGATATTTCAGAAATTACCTCCAAGACTGCAAAATAACATCCTGCATCTGGGAGACTATGAGGCTCAGGGGGCTGTTCGCTCTAAGGCGTATTAGTATTGGATCCCTTCTAAGAGAGCATCAAAGATTTTTCTAGTTAGCCTCTTCTAGGAATGGGCCCCACAGCATGGTCCTGTAGGGTAGCCTGGGCTTCACGTGTTTACAAATAGAAAATCAATAGCCTCTCTTAAATGACTCTTTGTCTCAGAGTGGACACTCAAATGTTACTGCATAGTGTATATTGATTCAAATGGTTTAAAGCTCTATGTTTTTTATGGGATATTGGAAAATACTTTGCTAGAGCTAAAAAGTGTAACAGCCACTGTACAACACTGACCAGAATGTATCAATAGCCAATTGATACTGATAAGCACTGGCCTGGCCATACACCTCAATTACCCCTGGTTGAAAGGTTGGTTAGCCAAGCACATTGGTTATTGCCCATCACTGAAGCTCAGGCTTACGTGATCTTTATCAAAGATTGGGCATTGTCTTCACTTCCAGTGAACATGGAGTCTCCTGGAGGACAGTATTAATATCCACCATCATAATAATACTGTGTGGCAGGCAGGAGTACGTTGAGAGTAATGTTAATGATAATCAGATATGAGTATGAATGAAATTAGTTAAGTATCTTCCCTGTATTAAGCACTGGGTCACTTGATATGTATTCATGCTTGAAATTTTTCTAAGCACATGGGAAGAGTTTTATTCCAACTTTGAAAATAGAAAGTAAGGCTCAAGATAAACAATGGTATCAAGCTCACATAACCAATCAACAGTAGTGTCAGTGTTTGAACCCAGAACAGCCTGACTCCAAAGCTAATGTTCTCTCTCTCATACCATCCTGTTGAAGGAAAGATGCTGGGAAGACATGTGTCAAACAGGGTCAGAGGGAAGGCTAACTGGGGGAGGGAACCATCTCCAGCATTTGGGGCTGTTTGAGCAAGTAAACCAGTCCTGTCTTTCAGGTGATTTGGGCTTCCCATATGCTCTTCTCAAATTATTTGGGGTTGCCAACCATTAAATAAACCAAATTAGCAAATATGGTGAATTGTAATCATACTTGGTTTTGTAATAAGGCGAACTTGAGGGAGGTGATAAAGGGTAAAGTCAGGGAGAAATTAGAATGGTCTTATTTTAAACTTAAAATTTTTCCTTTCATCTAAGATACATATTGCTGAAACAGAGGTATATAGCACTGGCCCTAAAACCAATGGGAAAAGAGCCTGGGGTTCCCAGGGTTCACTTATCTTAAAAAACTTGATTGACATACTGTTTTAAATGATGAATTTACAGATTTACAGGGGTGCCTGGATTACGTAGTTGGTTAAGCATCCAGCTCTTGCTTTGGGCTCAGGTTGTGATCTCATGGTTGATATGATCACCCTGAGTTGGGCTCCGCACTCAGTGGGGAGTCTGCTTGAGATTCTCTCTCTCTTTCTTCCTCTACCCCTCCCCCAGCACACACACTCACACACTCTCAAATAAATAAATCTTTTTTAAAAAAATATTTTATTTATTTATTCATGAGCAACACAGAGAGAGAGATAGAGAGAGAGGCAGAGACAGACACAGGCCGAGGGAGAAGCAGGCTCCATGCAGGGAGCCCGACGTGGGACTCGATCCAGGGTCTCCAGGATCACGCCCGGGCTGCGGGCGGCGCCAAACCGTTGTGCCACCGGGGCTGCCCCCAAAAACTCTTTTTAAAAAATGATGTATTCACTTATTAGAGCTGACATAACTAAGTTATATCTCTTTCTTACTTGACCCTCTCTGGTTTCTGTAACTTTTGCCACTTAGATAACTCTTTCTTTTTGTTGTTTATCATCTGCTCCTGGCCGCTGTGAACTCATGCAAGCAGACGGCAAGATTACTGTGCATTTAGCACACAGTGGCAATACTCCGACCCAGCCATGTTTGCAGTGGAGTCTGGGTGGGGTTTTTAATGTCTTGTTGGGTCTTTGTTAAGGAGTGACAGCAAGCGTTCTTCAGGAGAAAGTCAAGACAATTCTTCCAAGAAAGCCATTTGTGTAGCTGTACGCAGTGAAGAATCTATGCTCATCCAAGGGAAAGCAAAAAGAGAGGGATCTTGGGCAGAAGAAGTGGTATCTAAAAAGCTTTGAGTAGAGCATGTAACTCTTAATATCAGGGTTGTGAGTTCAAACCCCACATTGGGTGTGGAGCCTACTTAAAAAAACCCAAACATTAAAAAAGGCTTTGAAAAGTTATCCGTTCTCTACAAGAGTAAAAAAGAAAAACAAGAAAGATAAAGAGCTGTGAGACACACAAAGGGAAATTGCCCTGTGCCTGTCTTCTTTTCCTTAACACAGAATGTGAGGTTAGGAGTAGGGGTAGCGGCTTTAGCTCATACAGTATTAACAGCAGGTCACCTCATTTCTCGGGAGGTCCATCTCCCCATCTGTAAAAGAAAGAGGACCTATCAACCCTGCAGGGTAGGTAATGGGATTGAATGAGATAAAAAATAAAGCACAAACATACGGTAGAGACTCGGACTGTTAGCTTCCTCCGAGTCACTCACGCTCCTCAAGCATCAGAAGGACACTATGTATATTTCCCATCCCCTTTACCCCCAGTCCTTGCTGAGCTGATGCAAGGTCAAGTTTCATTTAAAACCTCTCCCTCCTTCCTTTCTTTCTGTTTTTCCCTCCCGCCTTCCCCCTCTTCCCTGCATCCTTCTTTCTTTTTTTTTTTTTTTTTAATTTTTATTTATTTATGATAGTCACACAGAATGAGAGAGAGAGGCAGAGACATAGGCAGAGGGAGAAGCAGGCTCCATACACCGGGAGCCTGACGTGGGATTCGATCCCGGGTCTCCAGGATCGCGCCCTGGGCCAAAGGCAGGCGCCAAACCGCTGCGCCACTCAGGGATCCCCTGCATCCTTCTTTCTATCCTTCTTTCCTTCTGATTCTTACTGCCTTTCAAAAGTTACATACATTTCCTTACATGTTTATTATATAAAATATACGTTTATTTGCAGATGACACAGATAAGCAAAAAGAAGAATATAAAATTTCCCATAATCTACATCACAAGTGGATCCATACACAGATCTTCTGTAGGTGTGTGTGTGTGTGTGTGTGTGTGTGTGTGCATGCCTGTGAGAGAATAAGAACACACCTCTGGGGGATCCCTGGGTGGCGCAGCGGTTTAGCGCCTGCCCTTGGCCCGGGGCGCGATCTTGGAGACCCGGGATCAAATCCCACATCGGGCTCCCGGTGCATGGAGCCTGCTTCTCCCTCTGCCTGTACCTCTACCTCTCTCTCTCTCTCTCTCTCTCTCTCCCTCTCTGTCTCTCTCTCTGTCTCTCTGTGACTATCATAAATAAATAAATTTTAAAAAAAAGAACACACCTCTGTGTGTGTGTATTTCTAAGCCAGTAGTTCTCAATCTTGACTGTACATTGGAATCACAATGGAGCTTTTTTTTTTTTTTTTTAAGTAGGCTCCACACTGGGCTTATTTAACGTGGGGCCCAAACTCACAATCCCAAGATCAAGACCTGAGCTGAGCTGACAAGTAGGATGCTTAACCAACTGAACCACCCAGACGCCCCCTGGGGGGCCTTTGAGGTAAATGCCTGGGATCTCAACCCAGAGATTCTAATTTAGAGGAATTGTGGAATAGAGGAATTGTGGTCAGGTCTGTTTTTGGATTTTTAAAGTTCCCCAGGTGATCCTACTATGGAACTAGTATCTGTTCCAGACTCCTTTGCTATGCTTACATGCTGTATTTCACAAAAATAAGTTCACAGCCTAATATCTCCCTTTCATAAACTGTAAAGAATGTACTTCCACAATGTTTTTTTTAGAACATTTAGAACGTTTTTTAGAACGTTTTTTTAGAATGTTTTTTTAGAAGTTAGAAATAGTGAATTTATTCAAATAAAAGAAATTTAAATTGCACAGAAATAAATATGTTAGAAATCTGCACACAGTGAAAAATTGAGTATAAATTAGCTAATTCCATAAATATATCAAGTTAAGGCTCTGCAAAATAATACCCATCTCTTTTCTTTCATGTAGATACACACATTCATAACATGCTGATTCCAGCAATTATCAGAAATACCAAAAATATTCTTGAGCTTTATAAACTGTGTGAAACTAGTTTCAACAACAAAATTCTGCATTAATATAAAATCTTCATTTTAAAGATGTACTTCATTGTGTCAAAAACATGATGGTTTTTATTTTTTAAGTTATTAATATTATAGTAATAATTATGATGTTTTCCTTACCTAGCATCTCAATGTGAACAAAATAACAATATCGATTATTTATTAAAAACATTTTAAGCACTTTTCAACATTACAAAATAGCTACATGCATTTAAATGTTTTCTTGTAAGACACAACCACAAATTGAAGATAATTGTTTTTTGTCATTTCTGGTAATAAATGTCATTCATTTTTCTTCATAGAAGTATCAATCATATTCCTGTGCCATTTGAAGATTTGCTTTACTTACTTATTTATTTTTTAAAGCTTTATTTTTTTAAGTAATCTCTACACCCAACATGGGGCTCAAATTCACCACCCAAGATCAAGAGTCGCATGCTCTACCAACCACTCAGCCAGGCAGGCACCCCTGAAGTTTTGTTTTAGGACGAAGTATTTGTAAACAATATTAGAAATTTCAGCAAAGGAATTTTTTTTTTACAGTGCATTTCACCTTCTTGAGATTGAAAATGTTTCACATATTTTTCAACTTTATTGTGAAATAGATTACATTTCATTAGTGGTTTCAATTATATGGCTTTAAAAAAAAAGGTTTTAATTTGCTCCATGGTTCATAGTTCTCAGAATACATGTCTTTCTGAAAACCATATATTTCAAGATATTTTGGATAATCAAACATTCCTTAATAGGCACAACCTCTCAATGCAACTGCAATACATATGCGTCTACATACTTAGCTGTATCTTCGGTATGTTCTGGAACAAAAGTAAGGTGACCTTTCACATTTCCAGAGTCCTTTCAATTGTTTTTAAATCTTAAAATTCCCATCACATTCAGTTTCTTTATTGGCTGATAGGTTTGACCTTTTTTTTTAATGATTGCTTAAAGTCAGTTGAAATAATTTATTACATACTCTTCAAAGTGAATTTTGAGGAATAACTTTATAAGAGGCAACAATGAATACAGCAGCAAAGTTAGATGTTTTAGTTTTCTTTCTATAAACTATTGGTAAGCATCAGCAGACAACCCAACACAACTCCACAATATTAGATGTGTACTGACACTTCTCTTTCCCCAAAAGTTAAAGTCAATTTTAAAGACAAATTCCTGTTGAATAGAAGTTGTGTCACTTCATGGTTCCAAGGAAACTTCAGAAAAATACTCACTGTGTTTTTATTATGAGCATTTATCTGCCTTAAACCAGAACTACTGGAGTTAAGCAAATATGTTCAACAATCACTGAATAGGGATCCCTGGGTGGCGCAGCGGTTTAGCGCCTGCCTTTGGCCCAGGGCGCGATCCTGGAGACCCGGGATCGAATCCCACGTCGGGCTCCCGGTGCATGGAGCCTGCTTCTCCATCTGCCTGTGTCTCTGCCTCTCTCTCTCTCTCTGTGTGACTATCGTAAAAAAAAAAAAAAAGTAGTTTAAAAAAAAAAACAATCACTAAATAATTTTCCAGCCAGGGGCATAATTTTAAATCACATAATTTTCTTTATTTGCTGGGTCATAGTCATAATTTCTAGAGGCTTTTTCCCTCTCTAATAAAGATTTGGAAAAGGATGAGAAACTTTGTGTAATTCCTTGGCTAAGCTTAGTCACTTAAAATATCCTGCTCCCAGGACTTGGGCCACAATCTTATTATTCCCTCGTAACTGCCTAGTCAGCCAGACAACTCTCACTTCAAGTGGCACTTTTTGGGCTTCTACTAGTAATTTTATTTTATTTTATTTTATTATTTTTATTTTTTTCTACTAGTCATTTTAAATGATGGAATATTATTTATACCTAGATTTATTTAAGCCAATAACCTGATATTAAGGATATAAATTACTGTCAATTCTGATTTATATAAGTTATTACCTAACAACTCTAAATATATTCTCATATTCTGAAAAATAATTCCTTAAAATGAATGCCTAGAAGTGAATTGCTAAGATATATATATATATATATATATATATATAATGTACATCAATACAGTCATATACATAATATATAATGAAATAAGTTGAAAGCAAGAAGGTATCTTATTTTTACCTACATTTTTTTAATTGTTAGTAAGTTTGAATGTTTGTTTCCATATGTTTATTGGCCATCTATATATCTTCCTTCATAAATTGCCTATTCATGACTTTTGCCCATTTTCCTTTGGCTTATCATTTTCTTATTGGTTTTTAGAAGTATTTCTTCAGGGCAATTGAGTATAGAACAGCTAAGATAAATATAACACAAAGTTCCTGAAATAGAATGGCTTAAAGAAAACAAATCCTTTTTCCTTTATATGAGAGTTTTGAGGTGAGTACTCCAAGTTAATGGGATAGCTATGTTGCACATGATTATTCAGGGACCTGGACTCCTGACATCCTCTTGTTTGGCCATATCCTAGGTTGCTTCCCTTGTCTGTGTGGCTAAGTTGGGTGTAGGAATACCTATGCTCTGGATCTCAAAGACAGGGAAGAAGCATGGGGCATATTATACAGGTTTTAAGGCCAAGAGGCACATATGGCAATTGTTACTTATTTTCATCTCAGTGAAAACTTAGGCACAGTCATATCATACCTAGATGCAAAGGATGCTGAGATTGTGTTCCCAAGCAGTGTAGCTATTTGTGCAACTATGACACTTTTCCATAGAACAGATGGAGAACAGATTCAGGTGAACAACTGGTAGTCTCTACAATGATGGGTTACTTTTCACTTGTAAATCATTCACTTTCTCTGAGAAGTCTTCCAGAACTTACTTACCCTATCAAAGGAATTATTTATTCCTTTCTCTATGCCATTTTACTTTATATTTATGTCATAATTATACAATATATTTCTCTTGTTGAATTTTATATTCTTCTTCCTCACTAGAATTGTGAGTTCCTTGTGGGATCATACCTCTAAGTCTTAATCATTCATTTTTCCCATCCAGCTTCTAGCAAGTGTCTGAAATATATTAAGTATTAAATGAATGTCTTTGAATGAATAAATAAGTGAATAAAAGAGACCGCTTTTTATTTAAAACACTCTATGCTTTGAAAATTCTCCATATAAGAACCCAAAGAAGTAGCCATTATTCTCCTTAAGTGATTTTTTTCTTTTTTTAAGATTTTATTTATTCACTCATGAGAGACACAGAGGCAGAGACACAGGGAGAGGGAGAAGCAGGCTCCATGCAGGAAGCCTGACATGGGACTCAATACCGGGTCATCCAGGATCAGGTCCCTGGCCGAAGGTGGCGCTAACCTGCTGAGCCACCCAGGCCTCCCAACCCTAAGTGATGTTAAGTGAATTTTCCATGGTCAAACAGCTCATAAGGTAGAATTTTGAGACTACTTCTTGAGCCACCACACTAAATACTAGTTTGATTAAGAGGTTACTCATAAGTGGCCTTCCACTTTTAAGTAGAATAAAATAGGTCATGGCTGCACAATGCTCCCGTGTAGTAATCAGAAAAACCAGATAAATTATAATAGCACATTTGTTTTTAGACACCAGAGAGCTGTGAGAGCAATGTAGACCAGGTATCTGGAATTCCAGAGCAGGAGGAGTCCTTCTGGAGTCAAGTGATAATCACTTGCTGTTTTCTTCTTCTTTTTTTTTAAATTTATTTTTATTTTTTGTTGTTTTTTGCTGTTTTCTTCTTTAAGGCATTTACTGAATCTAGGTACAGAGGGATGATCAGGCTTAGCTTATATAGTGATAATTTGCTGGAGGAAAGAGAACAAATAAAGTTTTGTGCATGGCTGGCATGATAGATTAGAAATTTGAGGAATTGCAAATGTGGCTGATTTTACCATGAGACATTTGTTGAGTTCTGGGTTATGTAATGGAAGCTGAGACGCTGTATTTTGCAATGTTAAGGAGTCAAACTCCTGCTAGAGGGAGGAGGGAATCTGTCTCAAATATGTAGTTGGTCTCCCCTCAAGGCATCTGCCATATTTGAATATATAGAGTGGGAGGCTAGAGGGAGGCTAACAGCTCAGAATCTTCAAAGAATAGATCAGAATGCCTCTTCTTGGGCTAAGGAGACAAAGACTTCCAGGTTCTCAATTAAAAGCCTTGGAGAAAAAAAAAAAAAAAGCCTTGGAGGACCATGTCCAAGAAATAAGGATGAACCAGAGCAGATTTAGTTTAGTGAATTTACAGGGAGGTCAAACCTAGCTCAATCCCTGGTTGGATTGAGATAATTAATCTCTCATCCTATCTATTGAAGAAAAGGGAAACTCTCTGGAGAAAGATGTCATCTGGAGCCTTTATGATTCTTTTATACACATCTTCCAGAATACAACAATTATTACTAGATAAGGGAAAAGGCAGAAGAATGTGACTTAAAATCAAGAGAAAAACAAACAATAGAAGCAGACCCATGTAGAAGTCTCAAGTGGAAGTTACCAGATATTGATTTTTTTAAAGAACCATAATGAATGGATAAAAAAAGGATAAAAAGAATAAAAAGATGAAGAGTGTTAGAACTGGAATTTTTTTAGAATTTTTTACTCATTTATTTGAGAGAGGGAGAGCACAGAGGGAGAGAGTGAGAGAGAGAGAGAGAGAGAGAGAAGCAGACTCCCTGCTGAGCAGAGAGTCAATGTGGGGCTCGATCCCAGGACCCTGAGATCATGATCCTAGCAGAAGGTAGATGCTTAACCAGCTGAGCCACCGGTGCACCCCTAGAACTGGAATTGATAATAATAGAATCAAATGGACATTCTAGAAGAAAAGAATATAATACATAAAATTAAGAACTCATTGTATGGGTTTACAAGCTATATTATGCATTTCTGGAGGAGACATAGAAAACATAGTGGAAAAGCAGCCAGAAACTGCTTTAGGTGTATAGAATAACATCATTACCTAGTAACCATGTAAACATTACAGTACATTTAGTTCTTAGAGTATGATCAAGAGTCACTGCAATGGCTATTGAGATGAGCAATGATTTAATAAAACACGTGCAGTGTTAACTCTTTCCTTGCAACATTAAATGTAACTGGACTAGGATAGAAAGGGATGGAATACTTCCAAACTCATTTTATGAGGCCAGCATTACCTTGATTCCAAAAGCAGACAAAGACCCCACCAAAAAGGAGAATTACAGACTAATATCCCTGATGAACACAGATGCAAAAATTCTCAACAAGATACTAGCCCATAGGCTCCAACAGTACATTAAGAAGATTATTCACCATGACCAAGTGGGATTTATCCTCGGGATGCAAGGGTGGTGCAATACTTGTAAAACAATCAACGTGACAGATCACATCAACAAGAGAAAAAACGAGAACCATATGATCCTCCCAATAGCTGCAGAGAAAGCATTTGACAAAATACAGCATCCATTCCTGATCAAAACTCTTCAGAGTGTAGGGAGAGAGGGAACATTCCTCAGCATCTTAAAAGCCATCTGTGAAAATTCCGCAGCAAATATCATCCTCAATGGGGAAAACTGAGAGTCTTTCCCCTAGAATCAGGAACATGACAGGGATGTCCACTCTCACCACTGCTATTCAACATAGTACTAGAAGTCCTGGCCTCAGCGTCAGACAAGAAAAAGAAATAAAAGGCCTTCAAATTGGCAAAGAAGAAGTCAAACTCTCCCTCTTCGCAGATGACATGATACTGTATATAGAAAACCCAAAAGACTCCACCCCAAGATTGCTATAACTCATACGGCAATTCAGCAATGTGACAGGATATAAAATCAATGCACAGAAATTGGTGGCATTTCTATACACTGAGACTGAAGAAAGAGAAATTAAGGAATCAATCCTATTTATAATTGCACCCAAAACGATAAAATACCTAGGAATAAACCTAACCAAAAAGGTAAAGGATCTATATACCCTAAAAACTACAGAACACTTCTGAAAGAAATGGAGGCAGACACAAAGATATGGAAAAACATTCCATGCTCACGGATTGGAAGAATAAATATTGTGAAAATGTCTATGGTACCCAGGGCAATTTATAGGTTCAATGCAATCCCTATCAAAATACCATGGACTTTCTTCAGAGAGTTGGAACAAATAATCTTAAGATTTGTGTGGAATCAGAAAAGATCCCGAATAGCCAGGGGAATATTGAAAAGGAAAACCAGAGCCGGGGGCAATCACAATGCCTGGTTTCAAGTTGTACTACAAAGCTGTGATCATCAAAACAGTGTGGTACTGGCACAAAAACAGACACATAGATCAATGGAACAGAATAGAGAACCCAGAAATGGGCCCTCAACTCGATGGTCAACTAATACAAATAACAAAGCAAGAAGGAATATCCACTGGAAAAAGGACAGTCTCTTCAATAAATGGTGTTGGGAAAATTGGACAGCCATGTACAGAGGAATGAAACTAGACCATTCTCTTACACCATACACAAAGATAAACTCAAAATGGATGAAAGATATAAATATGAGACAAAGATCCATCAAAATCCTAGAGTAGAACACAGGCAACACCCTTTTTGAACTTGGCCACAGCAACTTCTTACAAGATACATCTATGAAGGCAAAGGAAACAAAAGCAAAAATGAACTATTGGCATTTAATCAGGATAAAAAGCTTCTGTATAGCAAAAGAAACAAAACTAAAAGACAACCTACAGAGTGGGAGAAGAAATATGCAAATGACATATCAGATAAAGGGCTAGTATCCCAAGATCTATAAGGAACTTATCAACCTCAACACCCAAGAAACAAACAACCCAATCATTGAAATGAGCAGAATACATGAACATAAATTTCACCAAAGAAGACATACACGTGGCCAAGAAGAACATGAGAAAATGCTCTGCATCACTTGCTATCAGGGAAATACAAATCAAAACCACACTGAGATACCACCTCACACCAGTGAGAATGGTGAAAATTAACAAGACAGGAAACAACAAATGTTGGAGAGGATGTGAAGAAGGGGAACCCTCTTGCACTGTTGGTGGGAATGCAAACTGGTACAGCCACTCTGGAAAACTGTGTGTGGAGGTTCCTCAAGGAGTTAAAAATAGAGCTACCCTGCGACCCAGCAATTGCACTACTGGGGATTTACCCCAAAGATACAGATGTGGTGAAATGCCAAGACACCTGCACCCCAATGTTTATAGTGGCAATGTCCACAATAGCCAAACTGTGGAAGGAGCCTCGGTGTCCATTGCAAGATGAATGGATAAAGAAGATGTGGTCTATGTATACAATGGAATATTACTCAGCCATTAGAAACGATGAATACCCACCACTTGCTTCGATGTGGATGGAACTGGAAGGTATTATGCTGAGTGAAGTAAGTCAATCGGAGGACAATCATCATATGATTTCACTCATATGGGGAATTAAGAAATAGTGAAAGGGATTATAAGAGAAAGGAGGGAAAATGAGTGGGAAAAATTAGAGAGGGAGACAAAACATGAGAGACTCCTAACTCTGAAATGAACAAAGGGTAGTGGAAGGGGAGGCAGGTGCGGGATTGGGGTAACTGGGTGACAGGCACTGAGAAGGGCACTTGATGGGATATACTATATGTTGGCAAAATGAACTTCAATTTAAAAAAGTAACTGGACTAAACAGTGCAATCAAAAGGCAGAGACTATCAGACTGGACAAAATAAATAAAAATAAAAATAAAAATAAAAATAAATAAATAAATCAGGAATCAATTAAAAGTTGTCCACAAAAGGTGCACTTTATTTTTTTTTAAAAGGTGCACTTTAAATGCAAAGATTAAAAATAAAAGATTGCAAAATTATGTACCATGGAAAGTTGGGGAAAGCTGGAGTCTACCAGTATTGGGCAAAATAGACTTCAAGACAAGGAGTATTACTAGAGACCAAGAGGCATACATCATAATAATAAAAATGTCAGTACATGAATGAAGTATAGCATATATATACGCCCAATAACAGAGCTTCAAAATACATGGAGCAAAAATCTGAAGGAACTAAAGCAGAAATAGACAAACCTACAATCATTGTTAATGATTCAAACATATAACTGATAGAACAACTGACAAAACAATAGTAATGTTGAACAAAACTAAAATAGATGGGTATATTAGGGTTCTCCAGAGATAACAGAAGCAATAAGAGTCAGTATAACCACATTTTATATATATATATATATATATATATATATATATATATATATAGAGAGAGAGAGAGAGAGAGAGAGAGAGAGACAGAGACAGAGAATACATATGTGTGTGTGTGTGTGTGTGTGTGTGTGTATACACACATATATACTGGAGATTTATTTCTTATAGGAATTGGCTCATGCAGTTATAGAAGCCAGGAAATCCCATGATCTTTATTTGCAAACTGGAGAACAAGAAAAGTCTGTAATGTAATTCAGCCTGAGTCAAGGCCTGAGAATCAGGGGAGTCAATGGTATACAGGACAAGGGGAGTCTAAAAGGCCCAAGAATTGGGTAGGTGTGGTCAATGATGTAAGTCCTGGCCCAAATCAGAAGGTCTGAAAACCAGAAATGCTAATGTCTGAGAACAGGACAAGATGGATCTCCCTGCAATCGGAGAAGGACATATATTATATGGTCTCATTCATTTGGGGAATATAAAAAATAGTGAAAGGGAATAAAGGGGAAAGGAGAAAAAAATGAGTGGGAAATATCAGAAAGGAAGACAGAACATGAGAGACTCCTAACTCGGGGAAACAAACTAGGAGTGGTAGAAGGGGAGGTGGACGGGGGGGTGGGGGTGACTGGGTGATGGGCACTGAGGGGGGCACTTGAGGGGATGAGCACTGGGTGTTATTCTATATGTTGGCAAATTGAACACCAATAAAAAATAAATTTATATAAAAAAAAGATGGATCTCCCTGTTCAAACAGAGCAAATTTGCCTTCCCTCCATATTTTTGTTCTATTCAGGTGCTCAACAAATTGATGCTGACCTGCATTGGTGAGGACAATCTTTTCTCTGTCTACCAATTCAAATGCTAATGAAACTGCATACAGATACACCCAGAAATAACATTTTACCATCTACATGGGTATCCCTTAGCCCAATTAAGTTATCACGTGAAATTTACCATGACTTCTCTCTCCATATCTTCCTTCATCTTTTCTTCAACTAATAGGCATTGATCTAGAGAAGAACATTCTAGAGAAGAACTGAAGAAGGCCAGAACCATGTGGCTTCCTTCATACTTCCCAGGGCTATAACCACTTCTGAGATTCTGCATCTGTTATACTTGCGAGTAACAGAAAGTTTAAATCAAACCACGTTACACAGCAAAGGGAACTTATTTTTCCAGGTGTGGATCAATAAGGGTTACATTTCTGTGTTCCCTTCTTTGCATGTTGGACTCATCCTGAGATTAGCATCCTACATGGTGGCAAAGTAACAATAATAGTTCTAACTTTACATTCCATACTGTGCAGAAAAAAAGAAACATATCCTAGAAGTGCCAGCAAAAATCCTGAAGTTCATTGTTGGCTTGGACCATAGGCCCAGCTCTGACCTAAGCACTGCGGTTAGTGCAATAAGATACTTCTTTGTCTTAATACATGCCATTTTTTTCCATCCTTGAAATGGGATAGTTGGAGGTAGGGCATCAGTGGATCTAATGGAAGTGGGGACTATTGGAAAAGGTTATGTGAGGCACAGATATTGAGAATCAACCAATAGGTGACCATTATGCTGCTCAACACATATTCACACACACACACACACACACACACACACACACACACACACACACCCCAACTGGCAGCAACAAAAGCTGAATAAGGCCAATGAACATAGATCATTTACACAGTATGTTAGAGCAATAGATTCATATAGATGACAAGATTTTGTTCTGTTATAAAACTATAGCTTAGTGAATTAGAGAGGATAAATAATATATAACATTGTGATGGGATTTTTTTTCATCTTTCTATAGAAGGTTTGTGTAAGAAAAAAAAGAGCACTGTTTTTCCTTTGCACTTCAAGGTTTAGGCATTTGAGAATTTTCTTCTACTTTCAAGTATAATCATATTACATCAGATTTTAAACCAAGACTTTAAACTTTTTGTTAATACTCTAATAATGTTCTATGCTCATGACTGTATAAACATTGCTGAACTTGGCATTGCATTCCTTTGTCTCCTTCATTGCTAAAGTAATGTGCATATAAAAACACTGCCATAATTACGACAATGGAGGGTTGGCACACACTGCTGTGACTATAAAAGGAAAATTAAAGCACAAAGAAAATGTGCAGTAAAGAGAAAAGGGCTTTGTTGAGCAGTGGGTGATAAGTTCTCCAAGTTAAAGCTCATTGAATACAAAACTTGGAGTTGCTGAGCTGAAACAAATTCTCAGGAGATCATCTGATCCAGTCTCTGCCTTCCAGGCAACAGTATACAAAAAATTATTCAAGACTAAGATTTAATTGTATTCTATGTAGCACTTCTTTTTTTCTAAAAAAATTGATCAAACAGTAGGGAAAAGCTTAATTAATAATCAAGTCAAAGTGGATTGTATTTTGTAGTTCTGAAATATTTTTGAAAAGATTTTAAAATTCCAAATCCTATCCAGATAGAAAGCACATATTCCAAAATAAATATTTCACTGTTTGCTCTGCCAGTATCATATGAGGCAATAATTTCTTTATTACCACAAAAGCCAAGGGAAGTCCTTGGAACTAGGATCAAACTAGCAACGCTACTTTATTGAGATTATTGGGAGACAGTTTTTTCTTTGGCTTTCCCAGGGATTATTAAGCACACAATCCAGCCAAAATGCTAAAGAGTATATAAATTATATTTGTAAACAACTGTCACATACTTCAGGAAAGTATATTACTCCTTTTTGCATTTCCTACTGATTTACATATAATTAAAATCATGACGGTAACATAACTTTGTACAACACTATTTGCTCCCACAACTCAAATTCCACTTGTAAAAGTTTATGCTGAAGAAATATGATAGATGTGAGCAAAGATATATTTACAAATGTTTATTACAACATCATTTCTAACAGTCCAGATTGGAAATCTCTAAAATGCACCAAAACAGAAAAGTGGTTAATTAAATTATGGTGCATCTACCACAAAATATTACATAGCCACTAAAATTATAAGGTCATAGAGTATCTAATATCTTGGGAAAATGTTTGTGACATGTATGTTGAGAAAAAGTCAAGACATAAACAGTATGCTGTATCTTCTAGTTTAAGTAAGTAAATGTTAAAATAGTCACCATTTCTATGCATTTTGGAGAATAGACATATGCACGTGTTATCCACATCTCTTCCTTGGTCTGCATATATATTGGGCAACCATAGCCAGAAATTATTATATACAGTATCCTGAAATAGTTCCATGTGTTGTCACTGTATTTATTTTTTTTTAAGATTTTATTTATTCATGAGACACACACACACACACACACACACACACAGAGGCACAGACACAGGCAGAGGGAAAAGCAGGCTCCATGCAGGGAGCCTGACGTGGGACTCAATCCTGGGTCTCCAGGATCACGCCCTGGGCCGAACGTGGTGCCAAACCGCTGAGCCACCAGGGCTGCCCATATCACTGTATTTCTAATTCTTTCTAATATTTTTCCACCTGACTAATGCTTTCTGCTTTGATATCTTTTCACAATGCTTTTTCTTTTTTTTTAAGATTTTATTTATTTATTTTTATTTATTTACGAGAGAGACAGCATGCTTAAGTGGGGAAAGGTGCAGATGGAGAGCCAGAAGCAGACTTCCTGCTGAGCAGGGAGCCTTATGTGGGGCTCAACCCCAGGACCCCCAAATCATGACTCCAAAATCAGACACTTAACACACTGAGCCACCACAATGTTTTCCTACTAGAGATAGTGTTTCCTCACGTTGCAATTCTTTCTGGATAAAGTATACTTACTACCCAAATGCTCCTCCACAATATTATAGGCCTTCTTAGCATGATTAATGATTATTTTTATTTTGATTTGAACTCATAGGGCATTTTAGGATATATCATTGAAAACAAAAACTACCTTAGGTACTAAATATTGTTGACTTCAATAAACAGAGAAGATCTCTTTTTACAATGCTGTGTATCATGGAAATTAATATTCTGCTTCACAGTGACACTCTCAATGAAGGCCTCCTCTTGTAAACTGGAAGTATACCTTGTACTCCTAGAGCAAGCACCCTCTCACAAGATACTTACCTGACTTTGTTATAGGTAGACAAGATGAGATTGTTAAGAACCTGTTAGGCTGTCCTAAAAGCTATAAAACATGTTTGCTTATGCTCCAAATTGTCTCAAAGATATTTTAATTTATTTGTGCCTGCCTGCTTCCCTGACTTCCGGAATGCAAACCAAAGTCATAAAGTGCAGAATGAGGTAGGCGTTTGGGCAGGGGTGGGGAGAGGAAAGCATCCTTGTCTGGGTAGTGGTGTCAGCAGCAACCCAGTGTGGGATATCTGAGTAAGAACACCCACACAAGGGGCCATGGCAATGGTCTCGCATAGGATTTTGGAACCCAAGTGGGTTTAGGAGGTTGCTGAGGTGAAATTGAGGGATTGTAGTGGTAGCACCAATAGAGATTAGTAGTATATTAGGTTGTTGTTGGTGATGAGCCAATAAGTGAATACATTGAGGATAATAGGAGCCAAGTTTCTCACTCTGGGAAAAGGGAGTTATCAACATGAAAAAGGAAAAAACTAGAACCAATCTGTGCTGTGGGATTGGAACTGTAGTGTGAATATAGGTCTTCAAAATATATTTGAGCATCTAGATATAGAAATAAAGGTATTGGTGTGCATTCATGAATTATGCAGAAACATACGTATATTCTTTAGTTTTGCTACTGAGAGGACCTAGGAACAGCAGCAACACCCCGACAGCCATGAGAACAGCCAGTGCCCACATCTTGGTATTTAAATACCACCCTTCACTAAGATGAACCAGGGTTTTATACAGAAATGGTTGAGTCCATGGCTAGGGCAGGGAAATTACAAGATGGTCCTGAGACATCTCATGCCAGAAAGTATGGAAATTCTCAAAGAGAGATGGGGACTTATCAAAAAGGACACTAGAGTTAGTTTAAATGGGGCTTTTACTGGTGAAATCTGGGATAATTTGATCTTCAAAAAAAAATAAATGATAGTGATGAATTGTAACCCATTGAATAAACCAGCAATCCATGAGTCCACACTGCTATAAATAAATGAATAAATAAGAATAAAGGGTTTTCTTACAGCAGAATTCCAAATAATACATGGAAGGAATGTTAGAATTTGAAAAGCACTATTTGGCAACCATGGAAGTAATAATGAATTGAGCCAAGAAACATTAATGATTGCTAAAACAAGCAGGCAAAAAATTTGATATTTACATAGCCTCAAGGTATTTCCTTGTAAGATATTTGGGCTTCTGCCAATTATGTGTCAGGGTATTCCTTGTATGCAAGTCAGTAGAGAAAAGTCAGGTATCATCAAGGAGACAAGTCTCATTCTTAGCTGAAAATCCCAGTTTCAGCCTATATATTCCACCACTGAGAGTGAATTGCTGGGGCTCACCATGGCTAACAATAAAAATGTATTTGAATGTCATCAATTATTGCTACTCAGTCACCAACATCACAGAGTTTATAGTCATAGCATGAGCACTGGTAATTACCACTGTCTTCATCTTTTGGGGTTGCTATAACAAAAATACCATAATCTGAGTGGTTTATAGAAAACAGAAATTTACTTGTCATAGTTCTGGAGACTGGGAAGTCCAGGGTCAAGGCACTGGCAGATTGGGTGTCTGGTGAGAGCCTACTTCCTCACGGTCTTTTTTGTTGTCTTTTCACATACTGGAAGAGGCTAAGGGAATTCTGTGGGCTCTGCTCTACTATAAGAGTACGAATCCCATTTGCAAGGGCTCTAACTTCATGACCTAAGCACCTCCCAAAGGCCTAACCTCCTAATACCATCATACTGGGCATTAGGTTTCAACATATGAATTTTGGTAGGACATGAGTATTAAATCTATAGCACCTATTACAAGATCATTTACTAATCAGTTAAAAGCATATTCCAGATCTCAGAGCCTTTGCCTAATCTAAGAAGTTCCAGCTATTTGGGTTGGTTCATCAGGACGAGATATCAGCCATTCAGCAGGTTCACACACATTTAATAGAAACAGAATATCCACCGAGATTAAAACTAGCCCTCAGGGGATACTACATGAAATCCTAAAGCTGCATAGTCTGATAGAAGTATAATTGCAGGCCTAAATCTGAGGAACATGTTTAATATGAAACTTCTCAGTAGCCATATTAGAAAAGTAAGAAGAAATAGGTGAAATTAACACTAATGATATATTTTATTTAACCCAATATATCCCAAATATCATCCTTTCAACATGCAATCAATATAAAAATCATTAATGAAATATTTCTATTCCTTGTCTATATAAAGTGTTCAGAATCTGGTGGTATTTTCCATTTAGAGCACATCTAGTTTGGACTGGTCACATTTCAAGTACTGAATAGCTACGTGTCCCTAACTTACTGAACTGCATAGACCTCAGGTCTTCAGGCCATATTCACAGTGGCAGAGCAGTGCTTGGCACCTCCATTCTAGAGAGAGTCAGGCCATTTCTTGTCTACCCTGCTGACTTATAGCAGACTGCCCTAGTAGTCTTTCTTAAGCTCTTTCCAGCCAGGATCTTCTCTGTAAGGACTTCAGTTCACTGGCAATGCCTTTAGCATAAGGGAACCCACCAGAAACATTCTCTAATATTTAGAGAAAGTGATGATAGCCCATCCTGGAGGGTCAGAGTAACTGCTCTCCCAGGTATGTTTTGGCAAGGCCATGAGACTACCTAAACCAATTTGGGTGGAGCTGCAGTAGCAAAATAAAAAGTAATTCCACAGTAGAAAAAAACAAGAGACAGGGGCACCTGAGTGGCTCAGTGGTTGAACGTCTGCCTTGGTGGTTGATCCTGGGGTCCTGGATCAAGTCCTGCATCAGGTTCCCTGCGGAAGCCTGCTTCTCCCTCTGCTGATGTCTCTGCCTCTCTCTGTGTGTTTCTCATGAATAAATAAATAAAATCTTAAAAAAAAAAAAACAAGACAGATGAGTGTGTCATGCAAGAGAGAAAGAGCTTGCTAGTTTTGAAAACACAGCTGGGTCAGATTCCAGGGGATCAGATAGACCCAGCAAAAGATTTTGTTGTTCAGGAAACTTTGGTGCAGAAATTTCTAATCTGGTGTCCAGGTACCCTTACAGGGGTGCAGAGAAGGGCTTCAGGAAGCCCGTGGACCCCTGAGATCATAAGCAAAATGTTGCATTTTCATGCATTTTGGGGGAGATAGATACTCACAGGAGTGTGTTAACCACAGAAGGCTGAGAACCATGTTTTATGGGGTTCAATATTTAGAGTGAGAACTGTCACTGGAGGGTTCTTAGGGCTTCTGAATTTTACTTGTCCCTTTCCAGTGGAGAAAACTGACACACAGAGATGTTGAGTTACTTGGCCAAGCAAGGATATTCACCAGCTACTTACTGACTGAAGTATAGAGATACAAGATTTAGGGACTCTAGGTGATCTGTAAGACTCAGGAAAAAAATGAGGAACCATGGGCCACAGAAAAGCCCAACTTGAAAGGTTGTTGAAAACTTCTCTGATGAGCCCAGGTGGGTGTGATCATTCCTACTTTGTTCTCCTGGAGTACCTGACCTGTATCACACAGAGAGGAGTATACTAACGACCTTATATTACAATGTTTTCTCAACCTTGAATACACTTCAAAGATTTGCTCTTGAATCCTTGGGCTTATTGACACTTTGGGTTGAAAACTTCTTGTTGGATTCTCCTTGTTGGGCTACCCCATGCAACATAGGACGTTTAGCAGCCTCCTCGACTTTTACCCACTAGATGCCTGGGATGTCCTTTCTCCTCTCCCACCCACGGTTGTGACAGCCCAAATTGCCACCAGACATTGCAAAACAACCACTGCCTCATAACGAAGGCCTTTTAACATCTGTCACAATTCTACACTGAAGCTTGCTTAGGCGGGGGCCATGCTTTGCATGGCTTGGGGCAAGCTCCATGTGGTTAACATATTGCATGAATAAAAGGTCAGTTTTTGTGTTCCTGGATTCTGCATGCCAGGTCCAGCGATTCCAAATAAACAATGGGTTAGCAGTCTAGAAAGAGAAGAAAATCAAAAGGAAACATTTCATTCCATTTGTTCTTTCAGGCACTCCTGAGTGCTGTACCATGAACAAGTTAAGCAGGTTTTTTTTTTTTTTCCAGTAAAATATAGGTTGTCAGCTTCTCCAGCATGATAAGGAAAAATACAACTAGAATCTTACCCAAATGAAGTTTTCTTTGACTGCACACAATGCACTCCGTTCACAAACAGAACACTTCCCCCTACTTCTTCATATTCTTTTAAATGGGAGTTTGGAAAGGGCCCAACACCCACTGTAATTTTTTTTAATGATCCCTCTTAATAATTACTTTTTTTAAGATTTTATTTATTTATTCATGAGAAACACAGAGAGAGGCAGAGAGATCAGCAGAGGGAGAAGCAGGCTCCCTGCAGGGGACTCAATTCCAGGACCCCAGGATCACTACCTGAGCCAAAGGCAGATGCTCTTCCACTGAGCCACCCAGGTGTCCCAATAGTTACCTCTTAAAATAAGCATGGTGGAACACAATTTTAACATTCTAAAATAAAATATTTCACATATTTAGCTGCTATGAGACTCACACAAGGCACAGTGATGGGGCTAAGAACAGAAAATTGGGGGGCTCGTCAGCTTTACTTGGAATACTTCATAAGGGCCCTGTTTATTTTAGAACAGAGGTTACAGGTAAAAGATTTCACCCCACCAAGGAAGGGAAAACCAGTGCTAAGGCCCCATCTTCAGAGATGATGAAAGGAGAAAATCTCCAACTTATGGAAGCCAAAATTCTGCCAGAGAGCCCTGAACCTAAAGGAAGGTAGGATCTGAGATCTACCCTCACCTGTGCTCCCCGCAACATCATGGCCACCCCACAGGCTCCAGCAGGTGGTTTTCTTGTGTTTATTTACTTTTGATAAGCTTTACTTAAAAATAATTTCAGATTTGGGGCACCTGGGTGGCTCAGTGGTTGAGCATCTGCCTTTGGCTCCAGTCATGATCCCCGGGTCCTGAGATCAAATCCTGCATTGGGGTCTCCACAGGGAGCCTACTTCTCCCTCTGCCTGTGTCTCTGCCTCTGTGTGTGTGTGTGTGTATCTCAAATAAATAAAATCTTTAAAAATAAAATAAAATAATCTCAGGTTTAAAAGGGCAAGAAGAGGAGAGTCTTCATATTACCCTCTCACCCATTTCCCCTCATTGTTAACATCTTACACTACCAGGGAGCATTTGTCAAAATTAAGAAACTGACATTGATATATTTTTTGTTTTTAAGTAAAAGGCTTAACTATTTCTTTTTTTTTTTAAGATTTTATTTATTTATTCATGAGAGATACAGAGGGGGGGGGCAGAGGGAGAAACAGGCTCCATGCAGGGAGCCCGATGTGGGACTCTATCCCTGGTCTCCAGGATCACGCCCTGGGCCGAAGGCGGTGCTAAAGTGCTGAGCCACCGGGGCTTCCCTATTTCTTTTAACATAAAAACATTTGTGTTTATGTCAACACACACTTGCTTGAGGGTTGAGCTGTTAGGGGGTGCAGGCTCGTGGTTCCCTCAAGGGCACAGAAAAGGCCAATCTTCACTTCCATGTAATAATTAGATGCTCCTGTTACATCCATGTGAAAGAACAATCTGGAATCTGCCTTATTTTCCACCGTTTGCAGCATGCCTCCCATCCCCAGACATTTTCAGTTATAAACTTGTTTGGGGTCCCAGAGGGAGTTGCCATCCTGCGGGATGGTGGAGAGTCAGGGCAATTTCTCCTGTACTCTGCCCATGGGGTTCCTTCAGGGATGGGGTTAAAAATGAGAAGAATGGAGCTCTTGGGGCCTTGATCTGGTCATCCCACAGGTGCTGGCGGAAGCCCATTCTTCTACCTATTTGAGAAAATCTTGGTTTTGGCTCAAGAGTCTAGGTATCACTTGGTCCTCAAAGTTCAGTTCCAGGACTTTTGGATCCTTTGGGCAGATGTCTCAGACCTTTCTTAGTGAGGATGTCCTCATTTACTTGTTTTGAAATACAAACTTTCCCTATGATTGTTTGACTCACAACTGCCAGGGTAAGTGGCTGACAGGCAGATCCTTAAACCAGTATTCGGTGGATCTGTGATTTGTGTTTCTAACCAGGACTCCAGATGATTTTATTCATTTATTCGAAAAAGGGAGAGAGAGACAGAGAGAAAGGCTCCATGTCGGGAGCCTGACGCTATCCCAGATCTCCAGGCTCACACCCTGGGCTGAAGGTGGCGCTAAACCACTGAGCCACTCAGGCTGCCCCTGATTCTGATTCAAGTAGTTGGTACTTAAATCCGGCTACACTGTTTAATTAGCCTGCTCTTTCTAAGCACTATAGTTTGGATGGCTGATGGCTGGAGGTATCATTTTTAGCATTCCCCAAAGGTACTCCTTAATTCAGGACTTTATGAATTTTATTTTACTGTCATTCACTGACAGTAACAATATCCAACTAGGTACAATTTGCTGAACGTGAATGTATATATCACAAATTATATGCACCACTGTTCCAGTGATAAATACCCATTCACTAGATGTGGTCAAGGGAATTGTTCTGGCTCCTGGATTTCTGCTGTTGATTGTCTAGGATCTGTGTTGGCTATTATCCTCTCACATACTGCATATGGGTCTGTCCTACAATGATTATTCTGTCTTTGGGATTTCTAATAACAATTGTACATGTAATCTAAGTGCCCATGTTTTCAGGCTTTCCAAAGCCACTCTCAGGAAGCCAGGATCCAGGTGCCCATTCTGAGTGACAAGTACTTCTACAAATTCTCTGAGAATATACATTCATTTTCACATCACATGGCTGCACCCAGCTTCTCCTTGGTTCTCTTTCTGGATATACAGAAAGGATGGACTGTATTTTAAGTGGACTTAGCAATACTTATAGCAATCTTTAATTTCCACTCAATAAATATCTTTGAATTTATGAACCTTTCTATAAGTGGAAGTTCTAAAAATATTTTTTACTTTTAAGCAATCTCTACACCCAACATGGGGCTCCGACTCACAACACCAAGATCAAACCGGGCATGCTCTACTGACTGATCCAGCCAGGAGCCCCTCTCTAAGCGAATTTTAGATCAAGCCATGTGTGTCCTATCTTCTAAAGTCTTCCTCTAATGATCTTTATCCAGCTCCATTTTATCTAACATGGATCATTGTTTCCTCTGACATTGATTTACTTAAGTTCAGAAATGTAATTTTTTTATTTTTTTTTCCAGAAATATAATTTAACTGTCATAAACACCTGCTTCAATATTTGACCAGCTTTCCTTGTGTTTCCTATTTAATATCAGGGCTCAACTGGATGGAATGTCATCCCGTCTTTCAGTCTTTCAGCCCATGGAAGCGGAAGAACTGGAAATACGCTCCAGTTCACATCATTCTGATGTTTCATGTTTCTGAGGTTCCCACTTTTCTGAGGCCATGCGATTGTGCGTCTAGCATATGATTTAAGATACCAGCTATTTTATCTGATTCAATCTGGTAAATCGCAGTCATTTCTTTTTCTGTGTGTTTGGCCTACCTCTCCCTGCACCGCGGAGCGAGGTGGGGCGTGTGTGGTTCTGCCGGCAGCTCTGGCTGCTGGTCTCCCCCGAGCTTGCAGGCCCCGCGCACTTGAGATGTGAAACCCCTGGCAAGGGAGCAGGGGGTCATGCCTGTGACACACAGCGTAAGATATTCTGCTTCCGTTACTACTGCAGCTTTCTCGAAGCCAGTTGTTCCCTTGGTCCCCTCTTCGTGCCCCCAAAGAGTCACTGTAAGAATCAACATACTTTTTTTTTTTTTTTTTTTTTTTTTTTTTAAGATTTATTTGACAGAGAGAGAGAGCGAGCAGGCGGAGAAGGCAGAGGGAGGCAGGGGTGCGGGGCTCCATCCCAGGGCCCTGGGATCATGACCTGAGCCAAGGGCAGATGCTTAAGCGGCTGAGCCCCGCAGGCGCCCCGGACTTGGGAATACTGAGCTGCGCTGCAGAGAGGAAAACCCGTGCCCTGGGCTGGCTCCCAGACGCCCCGCTCCTGACGCCGGGCGTGTGCGCTCGCATCAGAGCCCCCGCTGCCACCCCCCCCCCCCCCCCCCCCCGCCTCTCCCAGGTCTCCCGGCTCCGGAGCCCGCGCTCCAGCAGCGCTCACCGCGGAGCCCCCGCTGCTCTCCCCTGGGTCCTAAGGTTCACCGCTTCCGCCCCGCGAGACTCAGACTGAACCTCGCGAGAGCGTCTTCCAGCCCCCGGGGAGGGGGGAGGGGGAGGGAAGGGGGGGACGGGGGAGGGTCCTCCCGGAGGCGGACCTCGCCCGCGGCCTCAGTCGTCAGGGTGCGTGCTATTTTAATGCAGCATTTTTTTTTTATTTTTTTTTTTATTTATTCATGATAGTCACAGAGAGAGAGAGGCAGAGGGAGAAGCAGGCTCCATGCACCGGGAGCCCGACGTGGGATTCGATCCCGGGTCTCCAGGATCGCGCCCTGGGCCAAAGGCAGGCGCCAAACCGCTGCGCCACCCAGGGATCCCTTTAATGCAGCATTTAAAGACTCAGCAGTAATGCAGAAATGCACGGGGAACAAAACGCCGGAGGTGTTCAGTGAAGTGAAGACTCTGCCTCGGTGCGCCACAGCTACAGGTGCCGGTCGGCCGCTGGTCCTGGCCCCAAGGCGTGTGGACCGCCGCGGCAGGCCGGGCTCGTGTGTCGTGGTCTAACACCGCGTCGCTTCCATGGACTCCGCCCGGTGGTTCAGGACCCGGGAGGGCCCTCTGTGCTCGTGGCTGCAGGGCCGCACAAGTTCCCTTCGCTCCGGCTGGCGCCGCTCAGCCCCGCCCGTCGCCCGTCGCCGTCGCCCGTCGCCCGTCGCAACGCAAAGGGATTCTCTGTTATCCCGGCGCAGGGTCTGGGCTCCGACGTGCAGTTACAGCCTTTCACATGCCCCCTCCTCCTAAACATAAAAGAGCAGCTTCCTCCGGAGGGGAAGCCGGCCACCCCCTAGTAATAAGTGCAAATCACAGGCTGATTTATTGGATCACAAAGGCACATTCTCACAAAATGCACTAACAATTATTTGTGGCTCGGTTCTCTGTTCTGCACTTTTTGCAGGAAGAGATGGGATTTTCTACGGGGTTCTGGTCCTTTGGTGGGAAAGGCAGTTCCTTGAGGGAGGTACAGAAGTCATTACATTAAGATCTTTCACACCTACTGACTTGCCACCACACATGGTTACTGTCAATCATTCCGTGTTCACGTCTGTGGAGTCTCCATGTCTCCACGCACTGTCTCATTGAATCTTTCACCAAAAATCTCCTATAATTTTTCTTGTACAGCAGAAGAAACTGATTCTCAGAGAAGTCACATTACTTATATATCACTTATATATACAGCACACTTGAAACTGACATATAAGGGCCTAGTAAATAAAAATATGCTAGCACTCTAGATTGTAGGTTTTGCTAGATGTATCAGTCTTTTTTTTTTAAGATTTTATTTATTTATTCATGCGAGAGAGAGGCAGAGACACAGAGGGAGAGAAGCAGGCTCCATGCAGGCAGCCTGATGTGGGACTCAACCCCGGGACTCCAGGATCATGCCCTGGGTGGAAGGCAGGCGCTAAACCGCTGAGCCACCCGGGGATCCCATGTATCAGTCTTTTCATTTGAACCAAATATGTGCCCAAATTTATAACTGTGCCCAAGAGGGGCAGTATTCAAACTATTTTTCATTTAAGGCTATTTTATAACATCTCTTAGTAACTAATTCAGTGATTGACAACTGAGGGGGGAATCTTAATGGCATATATTAATTTAATAAGAAAACCTGATAATTAAATTAATTACAACAAGGGAATAGTGGCCAAAGTTCAGTGTATGGCATAGAAACTTTAATTCTATTACCATGGTCCATAACTGATGACTATAGTGTGTTTATCTGTCTGTCTGTCTGTCTGTTTGCCTAAGGCAATGCTGGCCAGTAGAATTTTATGCAGTGATGGAAATGCTGTACATCTGTACTTTCCATGAAGCAGCTACAGGTAATAACTAAATACTCTTGAAGAGTGGCTGGTGCAACTGGGGAATTGAATTTTTAATTTTACTTAATTTTAATGAATTTACATTTAAATTTCTGCAGCCACAGGTGGCTATGGCCACTATATTGGACATGGTGGGGCTCTAGAACAGGTGTGTCAATGTTATAATTTAGTTCCTCTGGCAGTTCCTCTGATTCATATTTTTTCTTTCCTCTTTCAGCATTGCTTTATTTTAAAAATTTGTATTCTTTCAATTGAAGTACAATTGACATGCATTATACTATTTAGTTTTAGGTATACATCATACATGATTCAATATTGTATATTGCAAAATGATCCGCATTAGTCTAGTTACCACACAAAGTTATTACAATATTGACTGTATTTCCTACACTGCACACTGTCCATAACTTACTTATTTTAAAATTGGAAACTTGTACCTCTTAATCCTCTTTACCTATTCTTACTCCTTTATTCTCTCCCTCTGGTAAACAACAGTTTGCTGTTTCTATGAGTCTGTTTTGTTTGCTTCATTTTTAAGCTTCCACATATAATTGAAATCATATGGTATTTTCCTTCTTTTGTCTTATTTCACTTAGCATAAGACTTCCTAGGTACATCTGTGTTGTTACAAATGGCAAGATTTCACTCTTGGTTATGGCTGAGTAGTATTCCAATGTCTATGTGTGAGTGTGTGTGTGTGTGTGTACCACATCTTATATATCCATTCAACTATAGATAGGCACTTAGGATGCTTCCATACCTTTGCTATTGTAAATAATGCTGCAGTGAACATGAGAGGGCATATATTTATTTGAATTAGTGTTTTTATTTTCTTGAGATAAATATCCAGAAGTGGAATTGCCAGACTGCATGGAAATTCTATTCTTAGTACTTTGAAGAACCACCATAATGTTTTTCATAGAGGCTGCAACAACTGATATTCCCACCAACAGTGGAGTTCTCTTTTCTCCACTTTCTCATCACTGTTTAATTATTTTTTGCCTTTTTGATAATTGCCAGTCTGGCCAGTGTGAAGTAATATCTCTTTTGTGTTTTTGATTTGCATTCCCCTGATGATGAATGATATTGAGCACTTTTTCATGTGCCTGTTGGCCATCTGTATGTCTTGTTTGGACAAAAAGGTCTTTCCAAGTCTTCTGCCCATTTTTAATATAATTATTTGGTTTTTTTTGTATCAAATGGTATATGTTCTTTATATATTTTGGGTATACCCTTATTGGATGTATGGTTTGCAAATATCTTCTCATTCAGTAAATTGCCTTTTTTGTCTTATTGGTTTCCTTTGCCATGCAAAGGCTTTTTTTTTTTTTAAAGATTTTATTTATTTATTCATGAGAGACACAGAGAGAGAGAGAGAGACAGAGACACAAGCGGAAGGAGAAGCAGGCTCCATGCAGGAAGCCCAATGTGGGACTTGATCCAGGGTCCCCAGGATCACACCCTGGGGCAAAGGTAGGCGCTAAACTGCTGAGCCGTCCAGGGATCCCACATGCAAAGGTTTTTTAGTTTGATGTCATCCATTTGTTTATTTTAGCTTTTGTTGCCCTTGCCTGAGGAGACTGGTCCAAAAAAATATCACTGAGACTGATGTCCAAAAGTTTACTGCCAATGGTTTCTTCTTGGAGTTTTATGGTTTCAGGTCTTACATTGAGGTCTTTAATACACTTTGAGCTTATTTTTTGGGTATGGAGTAAGAAAGTGGTCCAGTTATATTCGTTTTATATTTGTGCAGCTTAATAGGAGGTAACATAGTTCCTTAACATGAAAAAAAAATAATGGGAAGTACTGTCTATATAACTTCTACTTGGAATGTTTATGCAGCCATTTATCATAACCCATCTGGATCAGTGACATATAAGTGGTGTTCTTTTTATTAGCTGTGGTGGTCTCCATTGTCCAAAAGCATTTAGATTATATTAGCATTACATTCTAATAGGAAAATCAACCAACACTAGGTGAACATTAGCGCTGGAACACAATAGAGCCTTCCAGTGTACTATTTACCTGGTTTGTTGGACCAGATTTTTCTCCCTTGTTGACATATGACCCTTCTTTGGAAAGGTTTGTCCTTATTCAGATTTCATTCACATGACTATTCTAGAGTTTCACTGGAATCCTACCTGTCCTAATTCAGAATTTAGGGTAAAAAAGTTTCATTTTGGAATATAGTCAAGAAAACGAATCATGTTTCTTCTTTTAATAAGAATAAGAAATTTTATACAGTCCAGCAATTTCACTTCTGGGTATTTATCCAAAGAAAATGAGAACACTAATTTGAAGAGATACATGCACCCCTATGCTTATTGCAGCATTATTTACAACAGCCAAGATAAGGAAGTGACTGATAGATGAATACACACACACACACACACACACACACACATATGTATGTTACTCATCCATAAAAAAGAATGAAATGTTGCCATTTGTGACAACTTGTATGAACCTAGAGGGTATCATGCTAAATAAGTCACATGGAAGAATTAATATTGTTAAAATGTCCATACCACCCAAAGCAATCTACAGATTCAATGTAACCCTCATCAAAATACCACAGGCATTTTCACAGAACTAGAACAAAGAATCCTAAAGGTTGTACAGAAGCACAAAAGACCCTGAATAGCCAAAGCAACTTGAAAAGTAACAGAGCTGGAGGCATCACAGTCCCTGACTTCAGACTCTACTAGAAAGCTAGAGTAATCCAGATAGTCTGGTACTGGGCACAAGAACAGACACATAGATCAAAGGAATAGAACAGAGAGCGCAGGAATATACTCTCACTGATGTGGTCAATGGATTTATGACAAAGGAGGCAACGATATACAACAGGGAAAAGATTGGCTTCTCAGTAAGTGGCGTTGGGACAACTGGACAACTACGTGCCAGAGAATGAAGCTGGACCACTTTGTTTGATTACACACACAGATGAGCTCAAAATGGGTCAGAGACTTGAACGTAAGCCCTGAAATGTTAAAAGTCCAGGAAAGATACCAGGCAAGTTATCAATGGTGCCCCATGTGGAAGAGATGTCCTGTATTTCTAAGGACTGAGAGCTCTCCCCATGAGGTCACTACCCACCTGTGACCTTGTGGAGAGTAATCACCAGGTGGCAGGAGTGCTAGGGCTGCCAGCCCAAGGGCACACCATACTCTCGAGAAGAAAGGAGCTACCAAGGTTGGACGAGGCTTTTGTTCAGGATGAGAGGGGCTTGCCCAAATCGATGGCAGCTGGGACCTCCCTGCCGCCGCGCCGAGCCGAGCCTCGCACTTCCGCCCACGGGCACACCCAGCACCTGCCCGGGGCCCACCCGGGGCCCACCCGGGGCACCGCAGGGCGATAGACTGATAGACTCCGCCCTCCCTGGTGTTTACACAAACGCCCAGACACCAAGAGGAATCCCCGTGATTGTGCTTTTCCCCCGCAGCGCCCACAGCTAGAGGAGGGCAGGAGGGCAGGCGAGGGCGAGCGGAGGTGGAGGGTCGCAGAGCAGGACGGTCCCCGGAGCTGGACGCCAGCGAGGGCTTTATCCCAGGTCCGGGGAACCGCGCAGGTGTCGGGGCTGCGGTGGGCACACACCCAGCCCGCCGCGCACCCGGCTCCCTGGGCGTTGATCATAATTGGACCAGTTTTATTTAAGAGCCTTGGGCATTTTTTTCAAACTTGTGAGGACCCCTCCTTTCTTCGGACTCTTGCTATGGCTTCTTTCACCTACTTTGGTTGAAAATGGGTGATCTCTGATGACTTGATTTTGTCCTCACTCCCCCGTTGGCTCCTTTCTTGGTTTGTTTTCTTTTTCCCACAAATATAGCTCAGGACTGACACCCGGTGGCCTGTTCCTATAGACCCGCAGTCAGGGTCCCCTCCCCTCGCTTCCCAAGGAGGGACCCCCGTAGAGCATGTCCTTCCTTGGTGAGGAAAAGGAAAGCAGAAGCTCCTGCTCCTGAGCAGTCAAACCAGGAATGCATCCTCTTGGGGGCTCAGAGGACCCTCAGAAAGTAGGAAAGCCTTTGACGTCAGAAATAGACATGCTTCTTCTTCCACTTTTCTTTTTTAAAGTTTTTATTTTTTTGACAGAGAGCACAAGCCGGAGGAGCAGCAGGCAGAAGGAGAGGGAGAACGCGGGTCTCCATCTCAGGACCCTAAGATCATGACCTAAAACAAAGGCAGAGGCTTAACCAAGTGAGCCACCCAGGCGCCCCAGACATGCTTCTTTGAGAGGCTAAGTGAATTTAGCCAGAAACTATACCAAACTGGGAATGAAAGCAGATCAGGACTTTTAAGGAAAAAAAAAGAAAGGAAAGCCCTCTAGATTAGGGAGAATTAGGCAAAAAAAAAAAAAAAAAAGATTCTGACTGTAAAGACTTTTGGGGAAGATGTGGGCTCTTGAATAATTTTTTTTCCACCAGCAAATATGTATTGAGAACCTACTATAGCTGGCTTAATTTAATAAGCTTGCTCCAGTGGGGGATGTGCGTGTGAAGAAATGTTATTTTTTCACCATGATTGCTTTCTTTTTTAAAAGATTTTATTTATTTATTTGAGAGAGAGAGAGCACAAGCAGGGAGAAGGCGTAGAGGGAGAAGCAGACTCCCCACTGAGCAGGGAGCCGGATGTGGGGCTCCCAGGACCCTGGGATCATGACTTGAGCTGAAGGCAGACACTTAACGGACTGAGCTACCTAGGTGCCCCCCAACATTGCTTTCAATCATGCTCTATCAAATATCCCTTTCTTGATCCTTGATGAAATCCTTGATGAAAACCTTGATTCAATAACTTTTGGTTACTAAAAGTTCATTTGGGGGACACCCATAGGGAGCCTGCTTCTCCCTCTGCTTATGTCTCTGCCTCTCTCTCTGTTTCTCATGAATAAATAAATAAAATCTTGAAAATAAAATAAAAGTTCATTTTGTTTAAAACTTCAATAATACCTAATTCAGAACTCAAATGTTACCATATCCTCTCCCACTCCAGGCACTAGATCATAAAGTCTTTCACTTTAAAGAAGTTAAAATTGAGATCTAACTGACACACAATGTATTAGTTTTAGGTGTACAATATAATAATTTGATATATGAATTGTCAGGGAGCAAGAATACCCTGTCCCTTTCAGGATCCTTCCAGCTGGACTGAAAATCAAATTGACATGACACAGATTGACAGGAGAAAATCAAATTTAATATCATACCTCTGGGGAATCCAAACATGTAAAAATCTAAAGACAGTCATACGTGTCATCCCGAAGCAAATGAAGGGGGTAAGGCTCTGGGGCTGTGAAAGAAAGGAGTACAATTTATAAAGCAATAGAAAGAAGAGCAGATGTTTGCTAATTAGACGTTTGTCCTACCATATGGGTGAGTCCCTCAGATGAAGTTTACCTCTGACGATAACCCTTGTTCTGGGAAAGACCCCTAATTTAGAATCTTCCATGTAGTTAAGGGAGGCATAAAAGTTTATCTTGATCCTGCAGGGTCTCTGTTGCCTTCAGCTCCAAAATAATCTTCATGCCAAAGTGGCTCATTTTGGGGCAGCCTGCCCTGGGATCCTAGAATATTTATTGCAAGATGATCATCACAGTAAGTTTAATTAACATCTCTCACCACCCACAGTTATAAATTTTTTTCTTGCAATGAGAACTTTTAGGATTTACTCTCTTGACTTACAAATATACAACACTGTATTATCAACTAAAGTTACCATGCTGTACATTATGTTCCCGGGACCTATTTATGTTATAACAAAGAAGTTGTAATTTTTAAGCATCGAAGTTATGTAAACCATATTATCTGACCGTACTGTAATAACCACCTCAGAAAAAAATGATAAAAGGATGGGAAAGACACTAAACTTATAAATTTCCCAATAATTGTGGCTTAAAGAGTAACCACAGTAGAAATGATGGTATGTTCCCGCAAGGCTGGGAAGGTTCTACAGATCTGAACTTGTGAGATTAAGTCAAAGGAACGTGTATAACCTTATATGCATTTGTTAAAAAAAAAAAAACTTAAAATCTAGAAATAAAGAAACTCTTTACTCCTGAAGCTATTGAAAGAGTGAAAGGGTAAACTTAAATTAGAAGGAAGGGCAGTACCTGGCTGGCTCAGTAGGCAGAGCTTGAGACTCCTGATCTCAGGGTTTTGAGTTTGAGTTCTATGTTGGGTGTAGAAATTACTTAAAAATATAATCACTATGAAAGAAAAAAGTAGAAGAGGGAAGTAATAAAGAATAGAAAATAATTAGAACACAAACCAAACAATAAAGATGATCAAAAAATGAAAATCTTCTTTGTAAAAAGAAAATGATAAAATAAACCATCTCTAATGAAACAGATAAAGGATAGAGGCCCAAATAAATAATATTAGGAATGAAAAACAGATGTAACTACAAATATGGGAGAGACTTTTAAAACCATGAGACAACTATATGTAATTTTTTCGATAAATTTGAAAACTTGCACAAAACACAGGGTCTTTTAGAAAAATCTAAAATTAAATCCCTATTAATTAGCTTTACTATTATTGATGAATATTAAATCAATTCCAGAAGAATTAGACAACCTAAAAAGAACCACAGTTGATATTTAGAACTTCCTTCTTCTGCAAACTGTTCTGTGTTTTCCTTGACTTTCAGCCATGGCCTCAGCTTGCCAGGATGCTCTACCTGCTGGGTGACCCAAACCTTTATTTCTGAAGGGTGGCATCCTCAGCAATCTTGCCTTTTTTTGTTTGATGCAGTTTTTCATCAACTTTTTGTCTCCTAATTGTGTGAATAATGGTTGCATTTAACAGAGTTTTTACATATTGAAAAAAATTTAAACTATATTCAAATATGGTTCAGTTATCCATACAGAAGTCTTCCTAAAGTAAATATTCTTCTGAAAGCACTTATGAAGGTTAAGTGCTACTATCTTCATATTTATGTAAATATTAAGAAATAATTAAGAAAGATAATCTTTTTCCTTCCAGAAATGTTTTTCACCCTAAGGGATACAATATTAAAATCTAGAAGACGTTAAACTATGTAATACTTCTCTTTTCAATAATTACTTACCATTCATGTTGCATTACCTAAATAAAGCAGGTGAATAGTAAAGCACACCAGAATCAATCAGAATGATTGGATTTATGAAGTAACATACCTGTGTGCAGAAGAGATATTATTAATTTAATTTAATGAGAAACATATCATATTTTATAAAAACTATAAATCCTATACTGTTATAGATGAAAAAAATTGTGAGGCACTTAGATTGACAGTGAAGGAGAAAAGCACTGAGATTTTCATTTTATAAAAACACACTATTGGGGCACCGGGGTGGCACAGTGGTTGAGCATCTGCTTTTGGTTCTGGTCGTGATCCTGGGGTCCTGGGATCGAGTCCCACATCAGGCTCCCTGCAGGGAGCTTGCTTCTCCCTCTGCTTGTGTCTCTGCCTCTGTCTCTGTGTCTCTCCTGAATAAATGTATAAAATATATTTTTAAAAAGATTTTATTTATTTATTCATGACAGACAGAGAGAGAGACACGCACACAGAGGCAGAGAGAGAAGCAGGCTCGTGCAGGGAGCCGGCGCTGGACTCGATCCCTGGTCTCCAGCATCACAACCTGGGTCCAAGGCGGCGCTAAACCGCTGGGCTACCGGGGCTGCCCAATAAATAAAATCTTTAAAAAAAATAACAACACACTATTTTTAACATCTGATGTGAGAACAGAGCTAAAAAACACAGGGCAATAGTTTTAGTTCTTTTAAATTTTGTGTTTGATTTACTAGGAACAGTCCAGAAATGCAAACCCTATGTGTTTCATTTTCATTCCAATAAAACAAATTTAAACTAAGAATATTCTGTTATTTATTTATTTATTTTAATTCTTTTTTTTTTTAATTTTGTGTTATTTAAAAGCATCTAGGGACACCTGGGTGGCTCAGTGGTTGAGCGCCTGCCTTTGGCTCAGGTCATGATCCTGAGATCCTGGGATCGAGTCCCACATCCGGCTCCTCGCAGCGAGCCTGCTTCTCTCTCAGCCTGTGTCTCTGTGTCTCTCATGAATAAATAAATAAAACCTTAAAAAATAAAAGCATCTGATATGCTCATTTCTGTTCTCAAATATTTCACATAAAGCTGTGTTCAGAATAAGGTGAAGTTGCAGTATGTTACTATTTGTCCTGGCACAGTTTCTATTTTCATACTGACATAAGAATACACATTTCATTTTATTTCTTAAGTTGTCTTCTGAGATCAAAAGTTCATTTTGTTTTGGAATGCCAGTACAATGTGTCTTCAGACCTCCATTTGAACTTTCTGGCACCAAACATTCACAGTCCCCCACTCCTCTATAATCTTACCTTAAGCAACATCCAAAACCAAGGTGAAAATCAGGTTAGAGGCGTTCACTGACTGTCATTTTTTTTTTTTGAAGATTGTTTTTCAGTAATCTCTACACCCAACACAGGGCTTGAACTCTCAACTCCCAAGATCAAGTGTTGCTTGCTCCACTGAGTGAGACAGCTAGGGCCTCTGGATGTCTTTCTGGGAAAGGTCTGGTTTCTGATGGATAACAAAGAGGCAGAAGGTTGGGACAGTCTGAGCATTTATTTATTTATTATTATTATTTATTTATGCTATTTAATTCAGCTAAATGTGTTTCATTGAAAACTCTGTTCTGAAACTTGTTTTAAAATGTCTGTGAGCCTGGAGTGGAGTCTCTGGCTGGCACGGATATAATACCATATCCCCCGCATAACATACCTGAGAACATACCATAAGGCTGTGCATTTCCTCATGTTGTTAGATTTCAGAAACTTCCAGAAACAACTGACCACCTGTTGTAAGTTATAAGTCAGGTGTGGTGTTGTCTCAAAACTTCCTAGAGCAAGTCCAGCTGAAAAAAACTCAATACTGGGGAAGAGAGCAGAATTCTGGTTTGCAGGAAAATTCTGAAAAGAGCTCACACGGGTAGGTTTTGCTGCAGACAAGTGAAAGGCAAAGCTGGGTGAGAATTACAATCTGCAAGTGTGAGGGGAGCCTGCACTGGCCTCATCTTCTAACGCTGTTGCAGCTGCCACCCCTGCTGCTCTGGTTAGAACCACCTAGATACACCTTGCGGCTTGAGTGGAAAGTTACAGAGTGTTGCTGCTGGTGATCTGAAGTCATGAAGATATACTCATAAAGAGGATCTTGAACGTAAGTCAGGATTTCATTCGTTATGCCAACAGCTAAAATCTTCATCTAGAGTCAGATCTGAAAATTCTCATTCTGCTGCATTTGTGGAGTTTTTCCAAAATCAGTGTCCAAGTTTTTCCTAGTCCTATATAAGCCACTATTAATGTTATATGGGAAGAACCTTACACGATATCCAGAGAACATCAGGTTTATTTCCTGAGATGGACCTGTTGACTTATGTTTTAGGTCATGATCATTTCCTATTTGGCACAGTATTATCTTGCCAATTACTCCCTTTGTGCATAGATTTATATAAAAAGCTTTTTTCAAAGGCTGCAGTATTTGAACAGAACAAGTAGAGAAACTCAAACTTGTTCTGTTGTATCATAGCACCAACAAGAGAACTGAGATTAAGAGATCCTTATTAGTTAATTTGGCAGGAGATTTTTTTCCAGTTGTGCTACTTTTAATCCTCATTATAAAGGATCCTTTATGGTTGGGGAAGTACATATGTCATAGAATACAGCGGCTCTAGGGGTCTGCATTAAAGGAAGTTTCCATTTTGTTTCTGTAAATGCTCTGTTCCTTCCTTGTTTGGGAGAGTTCTTGAGTTACAGTGACACTAATCTAGCCCTACTGTTTTTAAAAAAGGAGTGCCTTTGATCAAGCCCAGGTCAATTGCCTTTCCTTTTTGAGAATCCTGTACATTATCCTGCCTCTCTCTTCAGGTTTAATTGTCTGAATATGGTTCTTGGTCCAACAAAGCATCTTAGCTCCCAACCCTGCCACACACGATTCTGCCTTAATATATTCTAGAACGTTTTTTCCTTTGACATCCCAGGCAGTAGGTATAAAGCCTAGTTTGTGATTAATTCTAAAGATAAACTATTTGTTCAGATTTCAACTATGAAATGGAGGCTGAACTATGGCTGGAGCAACAATTGCATAGAAGCCAATGGAAGTGGAAGTAAAGATCCAGCATTCCCTTTCTTGTTCTGTTTAAGACAGTTTAACCTCCCTTGGAAATCAGTGCAGGAATCTGGAAGAATAATCCAGCAGATTTCTTCATTGGTGGATGAACCACATCTCCATAAAAAAAGAGTTTCTAGGGGAAGATGATGTGGGTTAGGACAGATTCTCATACTGGGGGGCCATAGGCTCCACCAATTCTTTGGGGAGACGGTGCCCATGCAGAGTTTAAATGCCCCATATGGCTGATGCAGAAGATGAGTCCCCATGGCAGGGGAATCCCATGCACTGATTTGCTTGGGTCTGGACTGTCCCAACCAATCAAGATGGCAGGGATAGCTGTTACCCAGGTAAGAGGTGGTATGAATATCGGTAGACAGTGATTTCACACATAAGTATGGATAGTTTTTAATATACACATTTGAGACCACACTGTATGTACAGCTAAAATATGGAAAACAATTTTTTAAAGTTACAGTGGCATTATTTATATTAATAAAAAAAACTTGGGATCCCTGGGTGGCGCAGCGGTTTGGCGCCTGCCTTTGGCCCAGGGCGCGATCCTGGAGACCCGGGATCGAATCCCACGTCGGGCTCCCGGTGCATGGAGCCTGCTTCTCCCTCTGCCTGTGTCTCTGCCTCTCTCTCTGTGTGACTATCATAAATAAATAAAAATTAAAAAAAAGAAAACCTGGAAAATCATTCTTAAAAAAAAAAAAAAACTTGACATCAAACACTCAACAAAGGGGAACAATGAAATGAGATACCACATAGCTATTAATAAAAATAAATGGTAGCCTTAACTTTTCCAAAGGTTGGAAATGACTGGGCGTGAAGCACATGGTAAGAACCCATGTTTATAGTGTTGTTTTCTAATTCAAAGGCATCTCTAGTTATGTCTTCCTGACGAAGAGAATGTGGACCTTGGGCAAGGAAAGGAATCCTCTGAAACAACACTGAGTACCACCCTGGATGCTCAGTCAGATCTAACAACAACTTCATTATTCCCCTTCACAGTTTTCAGATTTTCAGCATGACAAATGTGCATGCAAAGGGCTTTTTTGTATTCCTGGTAAGTCATGTTTTATTTGTCCTCTTAGGCATATTACTTTTCCTCCAAAAGAGCATTAGAATCCACTAGAAGCCACATGCTGTACTGGTAAGTAGCCTTAATAGGGTGAAATAAAAATAGAAAAAGATCACATGCCGATGATGTAGGGGGGTAGTTAATTTGGTAATGTCCCAGGTCCCATTCCTGTTTTTAAAAAAATGTGGTAAAATACTGAGTGTATGATTCAATGACATTGACTAAATTCACACTGTTGTGTCACCATCACTACTAATCATCGACAGAATTTTCCATCGTCCCAAACTGAAACTCTGTGTCCATTAAACACTAACACCCCAATCTCACCTCTCTTCAGTCCCTGGTAATCACTGTTCTACTTTCTTTCTCTATGAACTTGTCCTTCTAGAAGAAACCCCTTATAAGGGGAGCCATACAATGCTTGTCAGAACTAAGTCAGAACCCTGACCTTGCTGCACAGATGAGCTGAATAATCCCCTATTTGCTGGAAATCCTCAGCTTCAAGAACAAATGAGACAACAGCTCCCAACTTTCCTCCAACAAATGCAGAATCCTGATACATTATCGGCAATGTCAAATCCTAGAGCAATGCAGGCCTTGTTACAAATTCAGCAGGGTTTACAGACATTAGCAACGGAAGCCCCTGGCCTCATCCCAGGGTTTACTCCTGGCCTGGGGGCATTAGGAAGCACTGGAGGCTCTTCTCATGTCTGGCCTATCTCACTTTGCATAAAATTTTCAAGATTCATCCATGTTCAGAATTCAAGGTTCAGCATGTATCAGAATTCTATATCTTTTAAAAGGTTGTGTCATATTCCATCATATGGATATACCCCATTTTGTTTATCCTTTGATTCCTTGATGGGTATTTGGATTGTTTCTACATTTTGGCTATTGTGAATAATGCTGCTGTGAACATTGGTGTATAAATAGCTGTTTGGGTCTCTGCTTTCAGTTCTTTTGGGTATATACCTAGGAGCAGAATTGCTAGGTCATATGGTAATTCCATGTTTTTGAGGAACCGCCCAAACTATCTTCCACATCAGTCAAGCCATTTTATACTTCCAGCAGCGATACACTATGGTTGCCATTTCTCCACATATCCCCAGCAATTGTTATTTTTGGGTTTTTTTTTTTTTTGGCAGGGTGGGGTGCGTTGGTAGCCACCCTAATGGTGTGAAGTGGTATCTATCTCATAGTGGTTTTGACTTGCATTTCCCTGATGATTAGTGATGATATCTTCTGTGGAAGATTTCTTTCACTTAAAGGGAATCTTGGGACTCACCCACATTGTTACATGCATTAGAACTTCTTTTTTGTTGCTAAGTGGTATTCTATTGTGTGAGTGTGAACTGTTGAACTATTCTCCTATGGATGGCCACCTGAGCTATTTGCTGTTTGAGGCTATCATGAATAAAGATACTATGAGCAATTTTGCGTGTTCTTTTCTGTGGATAAGTGCTTTCATGCTTTTGGATAAATATCTAGGAGTAGAATTGCTGGTTTACAATGTAGGCATTTGTTTAGGGTTATAAGAAAGTGCCAGACCTTCTAGAAAGTGGCAATCAATTTTACTTCCACCAGTAATATATGAGAACTGTGGTTGATCCACATCTTTGCCAGCGTTTGGTGTTATAGCCTTTAAATGTAACCATTCTGATGGGCTGTAGTGGTATCTTATTGTGATTTTAATTTGTGTTTCTGTGAAACTGTGATCATTAATCCCTGATGATTAATGATATTGAATGTCTTTTCCTGTGTTTATTTGCCATTGATAAATCTTCCTTTGTAAAACATGTTCAAATATTTTACCCATTAATTATGGGCCTTTCTCTTTTCTTTTGTTTTCTTTTCTATTTTATTTATTTATCCATGAGAGACACAGAGAGAGAGTGACAGAGACACAGGCAGAGGAAGAACCAGACTCTATGCAGGGAGCCCAATGTGGGACTCAATCCCAGGACTCCAGGACCATGACCTGAGCTGAAGGCAGATGCTTAACCACTGAGCCACCCTGGCATCCCAATTATGGGCCTTTCTTTTGACCTCTCTTTTAATTGAATTGTAGGAATTCCTTGTCTATTCTAATTATCAGTCTTACATAAAATATTAGTTTTGAGAGTATCTTCTCTTGGTCTGGGTTGTCTATTAATTTTTTAATACTGTCTTTTGATGAACACAGTTTTAAATTTTGGCAAGGTCTAATTTATCAATTTTTCCTTTATAGTTATGGTTTTGTCATTTCCAAGAAACCTTTGCCTATTCCCAAGCCAACAAATGTACTGTTCTATTTCATGAGCTTTTGAGTTTTATCCTTTAAGCTTTTTTTTTTAAGATTTTATTTATTTATTCATGAGAGACACACAGAGAGAGGCAGAGACATCAGCAGAGGGAAAAGCAAGGCTCCCTGCAGGGAGCCTGATGTGGGACTGGATCCAGGGTCTCCAAGATCACGCCCTGGGCTGAAGGCGGGGCTAAACCGCTGAGCCACCCCAGCTATCCTATGCTTTTTTTAAAATTGGAGTTCAATTTGCCAACACATAGTATAACACCCAGTGCTCACCCCGGCAAGTGCCCTCCCTCAGTGCCCGTCACCCAGTCATTCCAGCCCTACCCCCCTCCCCACCTCCCCTTCCACTACCCTATGTTCGTTTCCCAGAGTTAGGAGTCTCTCGAGAATGCTTTGTCTCCCTCTCTAATTTTTCCCACTCATTTTCATTTTCTCTCCTTTCCCTTATCATCCCTTTCACTGTTTCTTATATTGCCCGTATGAGTGAAACCATATGATGACTGTCCTTCTCCGATTGACTTACTTCACTCGGCATAATACCCTCCAGTTCCATCCACGTCGAAGCAAATGGTGGGTATTCGTCCTTTCTGATGGCTGGGGAATAGTCCATAGGATGTAGAGGCCACGTCTCTATCCATAGTTCCCTGGCGGCCCGCCCCTCCCAGGCCCGCGGTGAGACAGAGAGGAACGACTGAGGGCGGCAGCCAGCTCTCCAGCTCTGGAGTCAGCGCCCCACGAGTGACTGCCGCAGCCTCGCAGTCCGCGCGGCCTAGATGCTCCCAGGCTGGCGGGGCGCTGACCGCAGCTTGGGGGCGCCCGCCCCGGGGAGCGCTCGCTGTCCCGGGCCCTCCCTGCCTCCCCGCGCCCGGGATGCTGGGCGTGGCCCGCTTGGGCGTCCCTCCTCTTCCAGAGACTGTGAATCTGGAGGCTTCACTGCTCTTCCTGCGACTCTGCCCGATTTCCTGCCAAGCACTTTTCCGACCAGGAAAACTCCAGCGCGGATTTTAAAGTTCCCACTTCCCCAGGGCTGGGCTTTCTTGCCCCGGAGGCTCCTGCGGCTCAGCTTTAGCCCCGCTCCTCGCGGTGCCCCTCCCCCACTGGATTCCCCCCCCCCCCCCAATCTTCTTACCTTGTTAGAAGTGAAAACGTTTCTCTCTAGCATTCCGGCTGTTCTTTATTTTTTTTAAATGTATTTTTTTTTATTTATTTATGATATCAGAGAGAGAGAGGGGCAGAGACACAGGCAGAGGGAGAAGCAGGCTCCATGCACCGGGAGCCCGACGTGGGATTCGATCCCGGGTCTCCAGGATCACGCCCTGGGCCAAAGGCAGGCGCCAAACCGCTGCGCCACCCAGGGATTCCCCGGGCTGTTTTTTAAATCTCAGGTTGAATTCATAGGTGTTCAGGATGTTTTGAAAGTTACCTAGGTAGGTTTGTGGGGCCGGGTGAGTCAAGGACTCTTGCTCTTCCGCCGTCTAGTCCTCCCTTTATCCTTTGTGCTTAGACCTGTGGTCTACTTCATACTAACTTTCGTGCAAATACGGGGTAAAGATCAATGTTTCTCCCCCCCCCCCATATGGATGTTCAGTTGTTCCAGCACATTTATTGGAAAGACTTTTCCTATTGTTGCTTTGGAAATTTTGTTGTTGGAAATTAGTTTACCACTGTAAGTATGGACTTACTTCTAAACTCTGCTTAATCACTTTGTGCATTCTTTGCTCGCACCGTGTTGTTTTGATAATACTTTACAGTAAATTATGGAAACCAGCCCTCCAGCTTTGTTCTTTTTTCAATAATTATTTGGTTATTTTAGGTGCTTTTCATTTATATGTATACTTTGGAATCAACTTGTGAATTTTTGTTAAAGAGCCTGGCAGGATTGTGATTGGGATTGCACTGGATCCCAACTGGGGGAGGAGAATTGATACCTTAACAATATCAAGTCTTCCATTACATGAACAGCTATATTTCTCCATTTACTGGGGTCTCCTTCAATTTCTCTCAGCAATATTTTGGGGGGTTTTTGGTGTAGAGGTCTTGCATATCTTTTGTTAGATTTATTCCCACGCATTTCATTTTTTGATGCTATTGACAATGGAATTTTAAAAGTTTATTTCAGGGGCACCTGGGTGGCTCAAGTGATTAAGCATCTGCCCTTAGCTCAGGTCATGATCTTTGGGTCCTGGTATAGAGACCCACATTGGGCTTCCTGCTCAGTGGGGAGCCTACTTTTCCCTCTGCCCTGTGCTCTCTCTCTCTCCTTCTGTCAAATAAATAAAATCTTAAAAAAAAAAGAGGAGAGAAAGGGAAGGAGGAAGACAAGAAAAAGAAAAGGAAGACAAGAAGAAAAAGAGAGAGGGAGAGAAGGCCAGAGAAAAGAAGAGGAGAAGGAGGAGAAGGTCATCATTGTCATGCTCATATGATGCCCATCCTTGGCTGACATCTACTATGTTCTGGTCCATTTGTCCAAACTGGTGGTAAAACATTTGAAAAAAAAAAAGTGTCGGGATCCCTGGGTGGCGCAGCGGTTTGGCGCCTGCCTTTGGCCCAGGGCGCGATCCTGGAGACCCGGGATTGAATCCCACGTCGGGCTCCCGGTGCATGGAGCCTGTTTCTCCCTCTGCCTGTGTCTCTGCGCCTCTCTCTGTGACTATCATAAGCAAATAAAAAAAAAAAGTGTCTTTCCTTTTTTTTTTTTTTTTAGATTTTATTTATTTATTCATAGACACACACACAGAGAGAGAGGCAGAGACACAGGCAGAGGGAGCAGCAGGCTCCACACAGGGAGCCTGCTGTGGGACTCCATCCAGGGTCTCCAGGATCACACCCCAGGCTGCAGGCGGCACGAAACCGCTGCGCCACTGGGGCTGCCCAAAAGGTATCTTTCCAATGTAGTTCATTTCTTTTCTTGCAAAACTTTACTCATTACTTGACTTTTATTATTTTTAGCTGATGAAAAGCCAAACAACTCACTGAAAATTTGCCGTGAGGTAATGGAAGGAGCCACTGAGCCACATTCCAAATGTCTTATTACAAGTTGATTACACATAACGTTTATTTTTTTCCTCTGCTTTGCCTTTGGATAATGAAGAACACATACAGATGTTTATTTTCTGAGGGCTCCAACACATCTTGTAGATTTTATCCACAAGATGTGTCCTCTAAAGTCTCACCAAACACACGTGGCAAGGGATCGTTACCTCATTTGACCTCTCTCCTTTGGATGGGCTATGACAGAAAATTTCCATTTCCTAAATTCTTCTCTAGGACGCTACTGTCTTCGTACTTAATGGCATTTAAGGATGAGAGATTTTAAGATCCTTATTATCCATTCACTGCTAGCTGTCTAATATTAGTGGTGTGAGCAAAAGGAAATTATTCCGGGTCTATTCTAGCTATTGTGGTCTGCCTAAATTTTCTCAGGTGAAGTTAATCCTTGGGTTCATTCACTAGAGCAAGGCATGTTTCTTTTCTGTGCATTATTATTCATATTTGAGAAATGGATAAAAACCAGCCAGGCTTCTTTCCGAGAGAGGCTTTGCTAATCAAATGAAATAATATGGGTAAAAATTATTTAAGTGTTCAGAAGTGGCCGATGCCCTGTGTGAATAAGCGCTCATAGTTAATGATGAAAGCTACCATTAAGTCAAGCCCCTGATATGTGCTAGATTTCATGCCAAGTGCTTTATTGACTTAATCACATTTTCGTTCTCACAATTCTGTTATTCACATTTTATAAATGAAGAGCTTAAGTAATTCACCTAGCAGCACACAGGGGCAGAATTCAGATCTGTATTCATTTACAGCCTATGTTCTTCAACATCCTACTGTCTGCCTCTCAATAATTTTTACCAAGTGTGCAGTGTCAATTGTGATGCTGTCCTTAAGATGGTCTCCAAATAACAGAATGTCTAAGATTGCTTAGTTGGTCCCCCCACCTGTCGGTTTAGCCACAATTGAGCAGTAATAATTTAAAAATAACTTGTTTTGGGGTGCCTGGGTGGCTTAGTCAGTTAAGCATCTGCCTTCAGCTCCAGTCATGATCTCAGGGTCCTGGGATCAAGCCCTGGGCCCTGTGTCAGGCTCCCTGCTCAGCATGGAGTCTGTGTTTCCCACTTCTTCTGCCCCTCCCCCAGCTCATCCTCTCTCTCACTTTCCCTCAAGTAAATAAATAAAAATCTTAAGAAAAAAATAACTTGTTTGTGTAGCTCTTACTGTATGGACATGTATACTGCTTCATTTAATTCTATCAGCACTGCATTAACCAGACACTAACCTCACTTTATTCATGGAGAATCAGTGCCTCAGAGGGGCTTATGGTCCCCATAACTTGCCAAGTATCCATGCTGGAACTTTTCTCAACTGGGTTTTGTGTCTGTTACAATGCACTTGTTGACCTGTAGTATATTTCTCAGGAAATGGAAATGAATAGTCAATCACACACTTCTTTAATATCTATCCATCCATTCCCACGGCAGAACCCTCATCTTATTCTTTAAGCGATCATTTGTGCATGTATGATGGTAACTCTACTGCACTTATGGTTTTCATCCCTGGGGGCAGTATTAACTTTCTATGGTTGCTGTAACACATTGCTACAAACTTAGAACAACACAAATTAGTATCTTAGTAGTAGGTTAGAAGTCCAACATGGGTCTCATTGGAATAAGATCAAGGTGTCAGCAGGGCTGTTTTCCTTTCTAGAGGCTCCAGAGGATGGTCTGTTCCCTTGCTTCTTCTAGCTTCTAGGGGTTGCCCACATTTCTTGGCTGGTGGCATCTTCCTCTTTCCTCAAACAGCAACAGCAGGCAGAGTGCCTCTGGCCTGGATTCACTCTGAGTTCTTCCTGTTTCATGACCTTCTGATTCCGCTGTGCCCACTAGGAGAATCTCCCTATCTTAAGGTCAGCCGATTAGCAACCTTAATTTCATCTGCAAATTGATTCTCCTTTGCCACATAATCTAATTTATTAATAGTTTCTGGAGATTAGAATGTAAGTGTCTGTGGGGGCCATTATTCTGCCTATGACAGGGGCTCATTTATGCTTAAAATGAAGTGCAAAATCAATTAGCGTAGGTAGTTGGAGTGACTTTCTTTAGTGGTCTGCACATCTATTTCTTTTTTTTTTTTTTAATTTTTCTTTTAATTTTTATTTATTTATGATAGTCACAGAGAGAGAGAGAGAGGCAGAGACACAGGCAGAGGGAGAAGCAGGCTCCATGCACCGGAAGCCCGATGTGGGATTCGATCCCGGGTCTCCAGGATCGCGCCCTGGGCCAAAGGCAGGCGCCAAACCGCCGCGCCACCCAGGGATCCCCTGCACATCTATTTCTATGATGGAAAGGGGAGCGTCAACCTTTGGCTTCTTTTTTTTTTTACAGGTTATTTTTAATATTTTTAAAATTTAAATTCTATTTAATTAACATACTCTCTATTAGTTCCAGAGGTAGGAATCCGTATTCATCAGTTGCATATAACACCCAGTGCTTATTACATCAAGGGTGAGGAGCACGGATGGGACCTGGGTACGCCCCCTGCTGGCCAAAGTGAGGAGGCCTTTGCTTGGCGGAGGCATTCTAGAGTCCTTGTTCTGGGGACTGTGCTGTCGCCTTTTGTTGCCTCTATGTTGGTGGAGAACGTCCTGAGATAATTCAGGCTTTCCTCCTATTGTTTCTGTAACCCCCTCACTTCCTTCCCAGATATAATATATAGCGGCTCCCCTTTGCATACAAAATAAATTTCAAGCTCCCAGGCATGGCCAACCAGGTTTTTCATTATATCACTCCTGCCCTCTTCAAACCTCAGCGGGTTATTGTTTCCAGATTTGGTGAGGTACTACACGTAGAATACCTAGCAGGAGGTAGATGTCAAGGAATTTAGTTGCAAATGCAAAACAAAACAGCAAACCTACTTCAGTTAATGCATGTAGTAAAGAAATTTGTTAAAGGACATTGGAGGTGAAGAATATTAAAGGTTAAGGACTCAGGACAAGCGCCAAGGTACGATACTGATCGCGTCAGTGCCGGGACAGAGGCCTGGACCAGGGATGTAACCGCCAGGCTGGCCAGAGCTGCCCCTGCAGGCTGAAGCCTCCCCAGCTCCCTCTCCACAAACAGTTCTTACCAGCACCTCCTATTCTTAGGACCCTTCTGAATTGATGATTGGCCCGAGTACTTCCAGTGGACGGGGTCCATCTCCTGTGTCTGTACCCCAGCCACACAAATGAGGTTGGAATGTGACTTTCGGGCTTCTGTGTTGGGAAGGCAGGGACTCAGACAGTGGTGAATTCCCCAAATATAAAGGGTTTAAAAAGTCGCCAGAGACGTTTGCAATGTTAGGTATTCGTAGTACCTCTTTTCCCCAGAGAGAACAACATTCTAAAATAGGTGTGGAAACGACCGTAAGTGGGTTAGACCACCATATCGCTTGTGAAATTCAGTGTAAAAACTTTCAAACATACAGTAAGCTTCAACTCGATCAGCCTTATGGTTAATCTTGTTTTAGCTGTGCTTATACTTACTTCTCTGTCTCCCCATCCCCGCCAATTTTTTTTCCCGCCAATTTTTAAAAAAGATTTTATTTATTTGGGGATCCCTGGGTGGCGCAGCGGTTTGGTGCCTGCCTTTGGTCCAGGGCGCGATCCTGGAGACCCGGGATCGAATCCCACGTCCGGCTCCCGGTGCATGGAGCCTGCTTCTCCCTCTGCCTATGTCTCTGCCTCTCTCTCTCTGTGTGACTATCATAAATAATAATAAAAAAATATATAAAAAATATTTTATTTATTTGTTCATGAGAGACACACAGAGAGAGGCAGAGACACAGGCAGAGGGAGAAGCAGGAACCCGATGTGGGACTTGGTCCTAAGACACTGGGATCACCGACCTGAGCAGAAGGCAAACGCTCAACCACCCAGCCACCCAAGTGCCCCTCCTCACCAATTATTTTGAAGCAAATCCCAAACATGAAATCTTTTCATTCATAAATAGTTGGGCATGTAACTCTAAGAGATGAATGGCTTGTGAATTTTTGATTGTGGAGAAGCACCATGGCATAGCCACCTTTCCATGATTTTTGCATAAGTATTCAGATTCTCCTTCAGGAAAGCAAATATTTATCTAGTAAAGATACTGGAATAGCTAGCTCACATACCTCAAGAGCCGACAACCTATTCTTTCACTCATCTGTTCATCCATTCAGTAAAAGATTAGTAGATACCAGGGACTTTTCCCACACTTGGCTTGATCACAAAATTAATCAAGAAAACAGTAGACAAAATCCTCTAAGTTTTAATGGAAGATTTTTGATATGCTAATTCACAGTGACTCCTTGGTAGAAATTACATGCCCATTTTAGGTAATTGAATGTCTTTGTTGATTATTTGATCCAAACCCTGAAATTTTTTAAAAGTTTTTAAATTTTTATTTAAATTCAATTTACCAACATACCATATAACACACTGAAATTTGAAACAAGTTTTAAAACAGAGAAAAAGAACATGGCTCACCATATTTGCTAAAATTTCCTCAGAGGAAATCATAAAAGCACAGAAAGCCCCCAAATGTATCATTTATTTGTATACAGATTTTATATGTTATTCAGCATTCTTTTACTCCATAGGGATATGCTTATGGATATGTAACTTCAATGATTTCCAAACCCAAAGCAGCAGAAATCTGACCCGTGGCTATAACAAGCTGGTATGGCTGGTGTGGCTGTGTAAGCCTTCAGGTTTATAAGTAAAACATATAAGTAGTTCCCAGAACTGAGCTGAGTTTTAAAATTTTTATTCAGATTTTGTAAGTGCAGGAAACAATCTCCAAGCTCTCCACTTCCATTATTTTTCAGTAAAGACTGAATTACAAACAATGAAAGAACTCCACATGGACCAGACAAAATGGTCTAGTGCTTTGGACAATCCTCAAATTGCTGAACTCTGAATCTGAACATATGACACACATCAGGTAGCATGTCCTAAATTAACACTGTCTGAGATATCTTGAGTATGGATTCTTGGATGTATAAAGAACAATGTTTTCCATTAAAAGAAAGGGCAAATGTTATCACCCCAAAAATAAGGCTAGTAAGACTACTTACTCAAGTATGGCTGACTAGGCTGGGATGGACATTACCTTCTGACTGGTCAAGCACTTGGCTATGTTCTTTCTTTGTACAAGTCATCTGATTTGGAAAGGACTATCAAGAAGGAGACTGTGGGAGTGACAAGAAGCTCAAAGTCAAATCTCCATTTTAAAGACCTTAGACCAGTGCATCAAAACTCTTCCTTACAGAGGGCAATTGAGTGGGAACCACTATAGTGACAGGGAAAACCTTTTTTTTTTTTTGTGGTTTAAATGAAATTTTTATTATATGTAGTTTTCTCTGAGAGATCATTATGAATTTCCTCTGCATTCTCATTCGAGTATAAACTTTCTAGCCTGCAATTTCCCCAACAGTAGCAATCTCATGTTTACAAAGAAACAAATACACATGACTTTTTTGTTGTTGTTAGTGCTTCTAAGTACAATGATCCAAGCAACAAACAGTTTCTCTCTACCCAAAATTGAGCCAAGCAATATGATAGAAGTAGAAAGGATATTAGAATGATCCTTATACTCAAAAAAAAAAAAAAAAAAAGCAAGGCAGACTTATTTGGGACAAAGCACTAAAATCAAGTAGAGAACCATAATAGTCACTTGCAACCTAATTCAATAAAAAATACAACAAAGAAGAGATCATAGAAGCATACTGTCAGTGTTGTGCCCAAGATTGCGAATCCGAGAAACCACCAAGGAGCCAATTCTGATGCTCGAGCTTGGGTCCAAGTATACCCGACACAGCCGAGCAGGGACTTGGACCTCGAAGTGGGTTACAGCTGGGTTTTTTATAGGCTGGTCTAGGGGATTTTCAGAAGGGGTGGAGGAATTTCTCAAGTTCTGTTTACATTCTGATAGGGGGCTTTCAAGGGCATTGAGCTCTCTTCTCATTCTAATATGGGACTTTCTACCACGGGTGTGGGCTCTGTTGTCTTTCTGATATGGGATTCCCTGCAGTTTTTCCCATAAAGTTCAGCTCTTATTCACAGGGGCCTAAGATGGCTGTACTTGTGCTAATGCTAAACTTTAGGTGGGATGGCCTTAATTTTAGGGAAAACTCTTTGTATGGATTGTTTTGTGTTGGCTCTAAGTTTTCTTGGAAGATGCTGTGAACAGTGAAGAAAGGACGAGGAATGCAGTGCCTTTGTCCATAAAAGGGGGCTGTCAAATGACTGTCTGGCCTGAAGTGTGACATGGGGCTCCACACTACATTCCCAGGTCTCTGGAAGGAAAATGTGATTTCCTAAAAAGACATGTAGTTGACTGGCTTCACCATTTTCACCATGAAAACAGACTGGAGGCTGCTCCTATAATTTGGTTTTTATTGTACACTTAACTCCTTCTAATTGTTTGCTGGCTGTGCTGGAAAGAGTTAACATGTTGGGAATGGATGGTGTCCTCTGACAGGCCTGCCTATGAGGTTGGCCCTGGGCTAGCAACTGGGAACTTAAATTTTGGGAGGGTGCCCATGTTTAAGTGATAAGAAGGGCTCACTGTGCAGAAACCATTTGTGCAAACAGTATGCTTTTGCTGAACACCTGATTGTCTTCTGGGAATCTCTAATTTGGGCATGTGCCAAATGGTTTATTCTTTCAGATTTCCTTTTTAAGATTTTACTTATTTGAGAGAGAGTGAGAGAGAGAGAGCATGAGCAGGGGGAGGAGCAGAGAGAGAGAGGGAGAAGCAGACTCCCCACTGAGCAGGGAGCCCAATGTAGGGCTCAATCCAAGAACCCTCTTTGAGATTTCTTTATGTGTATATAGAAATACATATAAAGTAAACATATAAGTTTAGGCAAAAATGGGTCACATTACACATATTGTTCATGTTCATTCACCAATATATCTTGGCACTTGTTATTTCCATGTCATTACATATGGAGCCATCTCTTTATTTTGGGCAGTTATAGGTGTCTCCTTAAACATTTGACTGTACTGTGGGGCACCTGGGTGGTTCAGTGGATTAAGCATCTACCTTTCGTTCAGGTCGTGATCTTGGGGTCCTGGGATTGAGCACTGCATTGGGCTCCCCGCTGAGTGGAACATCTGCTTCTCCCTCTCCCTCAGCCCCTCCTCCCCATTTGTGCATGCTCGCTTTCTCTCTCTCAAATAAATAAATAAAATATTTTTAAAAATTGGCTGTAATGTATGAACCAGGTTTGGGTCTTGATTTGGTCCAGAATATACTTTAGGCCAACAAGGAGAATTTGGCTATTGGCTGAATATTTAATAATATTAAAGAATTTTTAATAAATGTATTAGATTTGGTGATGGTGTTAGAGTTATATTTATTAGAATCCTTGTATTTTAGAGGAATATATTGAAATATGAGAAGATGAAATCATGATGTCATGAATCATGAATCATCCCACTGGGGAGGACAGTGTGTGTGAGTTTGAGTGTATGGGTGTGTGTGAGGGTGTGCAAGAGTTTATATGCATGTGTGAGGGAGTGTGTGAGTACATGAGTATGTGGGTGAGTGGGTGTGTGCATGTGAGTGTATGTATAGGTATGAGAGTGTGTGGGGGATGTGAGTATATATGACTGAAAGGTGTGTGTGAAGGTGTGTGGCTATATGTGTGAGTGTGTGTGGAAAGTGTGAGTGAGTGTGAGGGGATGTGAGTGTGCTAGAGGGTTGTGTGAGGGCATGCAAGAGTGTGGGGGGGTATGAGTATGAGAAAGAGGGTATGTGAGGGTGTGAGTAGGGAAAGAGAAGAGTTGTTGAGATTGGGTCATGGAAGTTGACATATCGTTCTTTCTAGCATTGCACAGGGTTTATACAATTTTTTTTGTGTGTGTGGTGGTAATATACACAAAATGCAAAATAAAAAATTGTATAAACCCTGTGCAATGCTAGTGGTAAGTTGAAAAAACAGCTAGGCTTTGATGACTGGTTATCTCTGATAGGGTTGGAGGAAGTTGTGAAAGAACTGGGAGTGGGAAAAAGGCCCCTGATCAGGGCTGGCTGATTTTAATAAAGGAGGTTTTCCTCCTGGCCTTAGTCAGGGGTGAGGACCTTTTTGTTGTTAAAGTCACTGACTCAGAAGGAAAAAACAAACACACCAAGACACAAGATTTTAACTCAAAAGTTTTTTTTAACAAACAGGAAGCATTGACTTTAAAAATTCAAGAAAGACATCACAAAATTTGGATCACTAAGTAACTGGCATGAACATAATAACGAGTGAGAAAGAAACATGCCCACATCAATATTGTAAAATGTGATAAAGTGGTATCAAAAGTGATATTAGGTTTTAAAGGAGAGAGAAATTAATCCAATTGTGGGGAGAGATGAGAGGCAGCATGGGACAGTGGTTTGTTTGAAGTCAGTCGACCTAGATTCAGATCCCACCTATAGTTAGCTGTGTGACACTTTGACCTCTCTGAGCATCAGTTACAGATAAAACCATCATGTGGAACTTACAGCTTTGCTGTCCAAACTAGAAACACTGACTATAAATAACAAACCTATTGACATAAGATTAAAGCAGTACATAGGGTGGTTATGATATTTCTTAGCACTGTGTTTTCATGTTCAGGTATTCATTTCTCAGAGAAATAATAATAATAATAAGTAATGTCTTTGAATAAAAAAGCCAAAAAAACAAAACAAAAACCAACCCCTTTCTTGGCTGACCAGCATTCATTCCCTCTTCGTGACAGCACTGCCACTCTTCAAACATGTGTGGTCTCAGTGGGAATGGAAATCCAGTGGATTGCCTTTCATTCGAGAAGCCCCTTCCTCCAGGACCTTGACAGAGCAAGGTCTCTTTGGAGATTCTGACAAATGGCTGATCCATTTGTTCACAAAGGACAACATCCTAGACAGGACCATTCCTTCTGGGAATGCCATCCTTTAGCTCCTGCTGATCTCACCCCTAGAGCTACTGTGGGTCTTGCCAATTTCCATGACTGGTTCTCAAAACATGCCTACTGGTTTTCAGAGCTATAGGTTTCCTCATAACTCTCTTGTTCTGGAGGCAACCAGAGTTGGGTTTTCCCCCATGAGCAAGCAAAAATCCTCATTGTCTTTTCTCCATTATGTCCAGGAAAAGGCTTCTGGAGAAAGAGGCCCCTGATGGGAAAGAGGAACAGGAGAGATATAAGCAAGGAGCTGCTCAAAGAGCAGGTTGGTCTGGCGTGAGCCAATGTCAATGGAAAGTTAGATGTGGACATCAGGGGGAAACAGAGGAAGAAGAAGCAGGGGTGTTTTATTTACACCCATCCATTCCCTGCCCCCACCACCAGCAAATACACCTCTATCATCTTACCCAGCTTCCTACCAGGGCCTATGCTTCAGGTCCTACCCTTCACTTTGAAAGACTCCAAACTATCAGAGACCAAGCTACAGCCCCACAGGCATGGTCCATCCATGTGCTTCCCCATCCACTAAGAAGGGGCCTCCTATCTCTCAACAAACCTGCCACCCCCACCTGACCCTGCACTATCAACACACTTCCCCAACAGGGGTGCCCTGGGGCTCCATTCCTTTCAGTCCTGCTGGACACACACATCAGCTCTCAGCTCAGACCTGCCTTCCAATGATTGTCTCTATTGGGCAATTGTCTTAGGTTGAAATGCTCAAGTAGGATCACCTGAAGTAGGAAGTGAAGACCTGCATATCTTCATGGAGGTGCTCTTTTTAAAATAAAAGGTAGTCTGTACTTTTTTATACAAATATATATGGACTTTGTGGACTTAACCAAATGAGCAAAAATGAGGAACCTATTCAAATCATGACCCTAGTGGCTACTGAATATTTTAATTATGCTGATGTCAGAGTCCTGGGATGGAGCCCTGCATCAGGCTCCCTGCTGAACAGGGGGTCTGCTTCTCTTTTTCTCTCTGCCCCTCCCCACCACTGTTCTTTCTCAAATAAATAAATAAATAAATAAACAAATAAATAAATAAGTAAAATCTGTTTAAAGATTGAAAACATTGTACATAAAAGTACATCTTCAGTGATGTTAAGTATTGTTTGTAGTTGTAAAAAAATACTGGTTAACAATATGGGCAAACAAGTTATGGTATTTTCATACGTGAGTATTAGGCAGCTAGTAAAAAGATGCATTGGTGCTCTCCAAGTTAGCTTTAATGAGTGGTCAACTGAGCAGAGCAACATAAGGAAGGGTATAAATGAGACTCTGTAAGATTGACTAAAACCCCCACTGTAGGAATATGTATGTGATTGAGTTGGCACTGATTGTAAGGTTGTGTGGGCATGGAGGAATGACAGAAATGCTATGATGCTTTGTTCACATGGGTTACGTGGGGATGGAAGGGTGGGCTGGGGTAGGAGAGGATAGAAAGAATGCTGACAGGGTCTCTGCTCTCCCCAGTGGAGATGAGATAGTCACATGTGAAATTAATGTGTGTATCAAGGTTTCCAAGAACAGCTGTGGTTGGCAGTCATTCTCTGGCCAGGTCTGGCCTGGTTTTAAGGACATCCTGAGGTGAGTGTGAAAGAGCTCAAACATGGGCTTTCCCCAGAGCAGGGTCAGCTGTGGCAGGTGGCTGGGGCAAAGCAGAAGCCTGGGTCTCCCTGGCTCCATCAGGCAGGTGGGAAAGGTCAGTTGCAGACTAGCTGGGAGCCAAGTTCAGAATCCAGGGGACAGAGCCATGGGATCTAGTGACAGCACTTCTCTAGTAGGAAGGAGGTCTTCTGTAGCAAGGGCCCTCAAAAAAGAAAAAAAAAAAAGGCAAGCAAGCAGGCAAAGAAAAAACAAAACTCAATTGAAGATTGTTTAATTAAAACAGGTGTGTTTTTAAAGTTGTCAGCATTAAATATAATATTTTTATTCTGCTCAGGTTTATTAAACTCAAACTCATGTTATACCTGTTCTAGAATTTGTCAGCAAGAAAGAGAACTTAAGATGATGCTTAGCAATTCAATGTCTCATGAATTTTTATGACTAGTCTAAACATAATTATTAAGAGCAAGTGAATTAATTAAATATATGAAAAAGATTTATAAATGAACTTTTCAATAATTATGTCCCCCAACTTTTTTGCGGGGGGGGGGAATAACTTAAAACCTTAGTTTTTGCTAAGTTAAATTGCATAGTGGGTAGCAAGTCTAGATCATTTCCAAATAAGATAAAATATTGAAACATTAATGATTAACCATAGGCTCATCTACTTTTGACTTTCTCTTAGAGAGAAGCTAAAGGTTTTGGGTATGTTAGTAAACATGTTTTGAGCCATGCTGAGAAATTTGCTCTGAGGAGGCATATGTTTATTTTTTTTTAAAGATTTTGTTTATTCATGAGAGACACAGAGAGAGGGAAAGACATAGGCAGAGGGAGAAGCAGGCTCCCTGTAGGGAGCCTGATGCAGGACTCGATCCCAGGACCCCGGGATCATGACCTGAGCCAAAGGCCGATGCTCAACCACTAAGCTACCCAGGCGTCCCGGAGGCATATGTTTCTTTTTCTTTTTTTTTAATAATAAATTTATTTTTTATTGGTGTTCAATTTACCAACATACAGAATAACACCCAGTGCTCATCCCCTCAAGTGCCCCCCTCAGTGCCCGTCACCCATTCACCCCCACCCCCCACCCCGTCCCCCATCCACCACCCCTAGTTCGTTTCCCAGAGTTAGGAGTCTTTATGTTCTGTCTCCCTTTCTGATATTTCCCACACATTTCTTCTCCCTTCCCTTATATTCCCTTTCACTATTATTCATATTCCCCAAATGAATGAGAACATACACTGTTTGTCCTTCACCGATTGACTTACTTCACTCAGCATAATACCCTCCAGTTCCATCCACGTTGAAGCAAATGGTGGGTATTTGTCGTTTCTAATGGCTGAGGAATATCCCATTGTATACATAAACCACATCTTCTTTATCCATTCATCTCTCGATGGACACCGAGGCTCCTTCCACAGTTTGGCTATTGTGGACATGGCTGCTAGAAACATCGGGGTGCAGGTGTCCTGGTGTTTCATTGCATCTGTATCTTTGGGGTAAATCCCTAACAGTGCAATTGCTGGGTCGTAGGGCAGGTCTATTTTTAACTCTTTGAGGAACCTCCACACAGTTTTCCAGAGTGGCTGCACCAGTTCACATTCCCACCAACAGTGTAAGAGGGTTCCCTTTTCTCCGCATCCTCTCCAACATTTGTGGTTTCCTGCCTTGTTAATTTTCCCCATTCTCACTGGTGTGAGGTGGTATCTCATTGTGGTTTTGATTTGTATTTCCCTGATGGCAAGTGATGCAGAGCATTTTCTCATGTGCGTGTTGGCCATGTCTATGTCTTCCTCTGTGAGATTTCTCTTCATGTCCTTTGCCCATTTCATGATTGGATTGTTTGTTTCTTTGCTGTTGAGTTTAATAAATTCTTTATAGATCTTGGAAACTAGCCCTTTATCTGATGGGTCATTTGCAAATATCTTCTCCCATTCTGTAGGTTGTCTTTGAGTTTTGTTGACTGTATCCTTTGCTGTGCAAAAGCTTCTTATCTTGATGAAGTCCCAATAGTTCATTTTGCTCTTGTTTCTTTGAGGCATATGTTTCTAAAAATTATTAAATGTATTCATAAATTTGCGATCTACAGAAAGCTGGCATAACAATTTAGTTGTTATTTCTTAGTTTTCATTAGAAATTAAGGTTTCTATGGGTTAAAATTCTAATAAATATAATGAAACAATTAGAAACAATAGGAAAACATGTCTGTATGCAAAGAGAATGAGATGTGTATTTTTGGTGAGAAAATGGATGAGGAAAGAAGCTAGTTTTGTTCTGACATGAGGTTAGTTGTTAAGAAAGAAAAAACATAGACAAAATCTGAATGTAAAAAAGAACGCTGTAGAAAGTCTGTGAAAAAGGAATCTTGGGGAAGGAATTTTATGTATGGTCAGGGCTAAAATTGGAATGAATGAGGTGTTTTTTTTTTAAGATTTTATTTATTTATTTGACAGAAACAGGGAGATTGTGAGAGCAGCAGGCAAAGGGAGAGGGAGAAGCAGATTCCCCGTTGAGCAGGGAGTCTGACCCAGGCCTCGATCCCAGGACCCTGAGATGCTTAACTGACTGAGCCACCCAGGCGCCCATGGAATGAATGAGTTTTAATCTCAAAATACACTGCTGCAAGATAAATTTGGTTTTTCTCTCTGTTAAACTGATCAAGTTTTCTCAGATTATTGGTGTATTCTCAGTAAGGAATTATAGGCAAAGTTTTTCTTTATCTTTCATGTAACCTGTATAGAAAAAGTCTTCATGTTTTGTCTTTATCAGCTCTTTGCTAACTCAGGAAAATGGAATCTTCTCAATAAGAGCTAAATTTTGCTAACAACTATGTCTGTATTTGTCTTTAGAATCTTTTATTGGCGCTTCAGTTTAATAGATAATTATTCAGTTTTGTAATGATCTTTGATCCTATTCAGTCATGTGCTTTAAAACCTTCTGCTATTTTTGGCAAACATTCCCAAATTCAAATTCTAAATGAACTCTTTTTAACTAATTGGACTCATTTATTTGGTATGTTCAGTTACAAGAGAAGCATTGTCAGATAAGTGATGACAAACTTTCTTAGGTTATATTGTATGAGGGAATGTTATTAATAAAACTATTTCAGAAATTGTATGAAGTTCCTAAAGTTTTGATATGCCCTGGCATAATGTGATCACTTGTAACTCTAGTTATAGAACTGTCATGTGTCATAGAAATAACCAGATTTCCTTGTCAATTGCATTGTGATGAACTCTCACCAGATCTCTAACCATGGCCATTTTTAAGTCTTTTATCATTTTCAGCTATTATTTTACTCTGATGCTCTTGCAAATGTGTTTCTTCTTCAAGGAGATTTGTGGAAAGGACTTGTGACAAATACATGTTTCTGATACCCTTAATATTATAAAACGAAACTGGGTAAGAACTTCTAGAACTGGTGGGAAATCTGGTTCCAACAGAACCAGAACTAATTAACACGGGACTGAATGAATTGAGGAAGGTGATTGTAGTTTTTATGACTCTTGTTTGAAACATTCCGTTTCCCTAATGTTTGTTCTTCCAGATTTAAGAAAACATTTTCTCTTCAGGTATCTATGACTTACAGAGATTTGGTAAAAATTCACCCACACCTATAGGTTTTAGAGTCTGATGGCAAGGGTTTGGGTTGGCTTCTGGCTTTGGGAGGCTATTAAAATTTCAAGGCAGGGCAGCCCGGGTGGCGCAGCGATTTAGCGCCGCCTGCAGCCCAAGGCGTGATCCTGGAGACCCGGGATCGAGTCCCACGTCAGGCTCTCTGTATGGAGCCTGCTTCTCCCTCTGCCTGTGTCTCTGCCTCTCTCTCTCTCTCTCTCTCTCTCTCTCTCTCTCTCTCTGTCTCTATGAATAAATAAATAAAATATTTAAAAAAAATTTCAACGTAGAGATTCCTTAGGAAAAGTTCCAGCAAAGCAGGTTTTTTTTTTATTTTTTTGATTAATTTTTATTTATTTATGATAGTCACAGAGAGAGGCAGAGACACAGGCAGAGGGAAAAGCAGGCTCCATGCACCGTGAGCCCGACGTGGGATTCAATCCCGGGTCTCCAGGATCATGCCCTGGGCCAAAGGCAGGCGCCAAACCGCTGCACCACCCAGGGATCCCCAGCAAAGCACGTTTTAAAGAGTCTATATGGTCAACCACATTCTTGTCTCACTTATGTAAATAAGTAGGCTACATTTTGTTAAAACTGGAATTATTTTACAAACAAATTAGTCTTAAGTTAGCTATCCTTGATGGAAATTAGGGGACTTTTAGAGAAAAATCATTGTTTCACTAACACATTTTTGTGACCATTAGCTTCTAGTTCTGATGGTCTTTGAGTGTATGCAGTTTTCTAATGAAATGGCTGGCTCCTGAATTCTTTCTGGTTTCCTTGAGTATCTTACAGTGACTCTCCAAAGAAAGGTTTCCCATTTTGTCCCATTTTTCTCACCTGGAGTCATTGGGAACGGAAACTACCCTTTTGCCCTGAAGCTCTGGAGAAATGAAGCTGGACAACTTGAGATAAACTTCAGAGAAATTGCCACAACAGCCCATGATTAGACAAACGATCACCAGAGACATTCAAATGGCAGAGCAGGAAAACACATCAGACTGCCACTGGCTGCCCCCAGTCCATTAGCGGTGGGTAGGGGCCTGGCTTCTAGAACCCTCCCTGGTAGCACTGGGATGGTCATTTGCTCCAACCATTTACCTGTGTTTTCCTAGAAATGTCTCTTATTAAATACCTGATAGCTTATAAAGTCCAGGCCCAACTTTGGGAGCCCTGCTTTGGAAATGAGGCAACTGTTAAACTGGATTGACTGCCTCTCAAAACCAAGGCTGGTTCATAAAGTATGGAGCCCACTTCTTACCTGAGGTCCAGAACAGAACTTTAAACTCCAGCCATGAAGGAACAATGCTGATTTGTGAAGTTTTCCTGAGAAAATATCTTGATCGAAAGGGGAGATTATGGGATTGCATAAAACCTCTGGACATGAAAGACCCCATGTTCCTTTCCAACTAACCAACTCCCAAACTCCAGAAATAGCAATTGTGTGACAAGTGGTTGCTCCTGACATTTCAACAGAGCAACTGGTGTTTGGATCAGAGGAGGACAGCAAAGTTAGTGAATACATAGCAGGGACAGTTTCTTTTGATAACACTACTACCAATAAGTTAGTCATCACAAGCAGTTGAACTGCTCAGCACCAACACGGGTTTTTTCCCCCCCTCTCCTTTATGTAACCCTATAATTACCTCTTCCTTTCTTATAAAAACCCCCTTGCTTTCCCCGCACCAGTGGCACACTTTCCTGGTTATCCCAGAATCTGTGCCCCACAAATTGCAATTCTTTTTTTTTTTAATTTTTGTTTATTCATGAGAGACACGCAGAGAGAGGCAGGGACACAGACAGAGGGAGAAGCAGGCTCCCTGCAGGGAGCCCAATGTGGGATTCGATCCCAGGACCCCAGGATCACGACTTGAGCCAAAGGCAGATGCTCAACCACTAAGCCACCCAGGTACCCCTCAAACTGCAAGTCTGAGATCCCAAATAGAGACCTTTGTTCCTTTTCAGTTTTGCCCCCTTTTCTCAGGAGACAAAACAGCCTCACACTCTCCATTCCCTCAGCAGCATCCTCCAGTCAGGGAGACTTCTGGAAAGGTGTCTCTTCCCTACTCTGAGACCTGGAAACTCTCCAAATAGTAACCTGGGGCAATCATTCTGCTCCCCTAACTGGTTTCCCTGTTCTTAGAGATCACTGTTTTTTATTATATGATTTGTTTTGAGCACTGTTCTTTCATATGTTTTGTTCCCTAACACCATCTCCCCCCTTTATTTTTTGGTTGTTTCAAACACGGGGGTAAATTGGTCCCTTCTCCTCCACCTTGGCCAGACATGGAAATATATGAGCCATTTTTGAAGCTTTTGTTTCCTAGTTATTTTTGGTTTTAATTTACATTTCTCTCATCTAATGCTGGTGTGGGACACTTTTTCATGTGTTCATTGGCCATTAGTTTGTCTTTTCTGATGAAATGTCTGTTTACACTTGTGCCTTTTTAAAAATTGTGCCTTTTTAAAAATTGGGTTGCTTATCTTTTTATTCTTGAGTTGTAGGAATTCTTGTGTTTTATATCATGGGCATGAGTTTTTCATCAGATATGTGTTTTACAAGTATTTTCTTCCTGTCTATGGCACACCTGTTCATTTTTCTTAAGTCTTTTGTTAAGCAGAAGTTTATTTTTTTAATTAAATTTTTTTAAGCAGAAGTTTAAAAAGTTTTTGATGAAGCCTATTTTGCTAATATCTTTTTCATGGTAATGCTTTCCATATCATTTATAAAAAATCTTTGTGTACCTCCAAATCATGAAAGTACCCTTCATGTTTCCTCCAAAAACTTTATAGTTTTGTGTTTAAGTTTATCTCAGGTTAATTTTTGTATATGGTGTAAGCTAGGGATAAAGACGAATTGTTTCCCCATATGAACGTCCAGTTGTTCTAGCACCATTTGTTGAAAAACAACAAAGGACTTCCATTGTGTTTTTGTTTTTGCATTCTACTTTAAAATATTTTCATTTTTTATTATTAATTTAAAAAACTTTAATTCTAGCATAGGTACCATATGGTGTTGTATTTCATTTCTCTCATCTAATGCTGATGTGGGGCAGCATTAGATGTAGTTTCAGAAGTACAACATAGTGATTCATCTGTTCCGTACATTACTCAGTTTTCATCATGAAAAGTGTCCTCTTAAGCCCCTTCCCATATTTCACCTATGTCCCCACCCACCTCCATCAGTTTGTTCTCTAGAGTTAAGAGTCTGTTTTTTGGTTTGTCTTTTTTTTTTCTTTGTTCTTTTTTTTTGTTTTGTTTCTTAAATTCCACATATGAGTAAAATCATATGGTATTTAGCATTTGTCTTTCTTTGCCTGACTTATTTTGCTTAGCGTAAAGACACTCTAGCTCCATCCATGTCAGTGCAAATGGCAAGATTTCCTACTTTTTTTATGGCTGAATAATATTGCATTATATATATATGTGTGTGTATATATATATATACACACACATTTATATATATATACACACCACATCTTTATCTATTCATCAGTTAATGGAGACATGGGCTGTTTCCACAATTTCGCTATTGTAGATAATGCAGTGCATGTATCCCTTTGAATTAGTGTTTTTGTGTTTTTTGGGTAAATATCCAATAGTGTGATTACCAGTTCATAGGGTAGTTCTATTTTTAACTTTTTGAGGAAACTCCGTACTGTTTTCCACAGTGGCTGCACAAGTTTCCATTTCCACCAACAGTGCAGAAGGGTTCCATTTTCTCCATATCCTCTCCAAAACCTGTTTTTTCTTGAGTTCTTCATTTTAGACATTCTGACAAGTGTGAAGTGATATCTCATTGTGGTTTATCATTTCAAATGGGTTCTATTCGATCCCAATCTAACTTTTCAGTCCTTTGCTTTTACCACACTGTCTTCATTCTGTAGTTCTATAGTAAGTTTTAAAGTCAGGTAGTATACGTCTTCCAACTTTTTTTTTTTTCAAGATTGTTTTAGCTATTTAGGTCCTTTGTATTTCCATATGAGTCTTAGAATAAACTTGTCAGTTTCTACAAAAAAGATCTTAGTGAGATTATGATTGGAAATCCACTGAATCTATTGACTCAAGAGATCAATTTGGGAAGAATTGACATGTTAACAACCAAGTCTTCCTACCCTTGATATTTTAGTGTTGCTATTTATGCAGAGTTTTAATTGATATATAATTGAATTTTGATGGAATATTCTGGGTTTGATACTCTCCTAGGATTTTATCCATTTCATCGACATATTTAAATGTATTGGCAGAAAGATTTTTATAGTATTATTATATCTTTTTAATGTCTGCAGCACCTATAGTATAGTGTCTTGTCCCCGATAATAATGACTTGTGTCTTTTCTCCTTACTTTTTTCCTTGACTAGTAATATCACTACAGCCTTTTTTATTTTGCTTTGGTCTTTTCAAAGAACTAACTTTTGAGTAGATCATTTTGAATAGATCTCTATTGCATGTTTTCCATTTTATAAAATCCCACTCTTTATTATTTCCTTTGTGTGTGTGTGTCTTTATTTTGCATTTCTTTTTCTAAGTACTTGGACTCAATATTTAGCTCATTAAATTTCAAACTTTCTTCTTTTCTAATGTGAGTGTTTCCCTGTAAGTGCGGTTTCAAATGAATCCCTCACATTTGATGTTTTTACTAGTAATAGTTCTAAATAATGTCCTATCTATTATTATTTATATTTGACCATTACATTATATCAATATATGTCTCTTAATTTCCAACCATGAATATTACTGGTTATCACTTTGTTTTTTTTATTCTGAGCTTAGTCGCATTATGATATGTGCAATCTTGTATCTCCATATGATACTATTCCTTGGACATTTATGGAGATGAAGCCTGTGTATGATCAGTTATTGTAGCTCTTACATGTGTGCAGGAAAATAATGTATAATCTGCAGTTGTTGAGTGGTATGTTATATAGGATACCTATTATCTATCTACATCCTTTTTTTTTTTTTCCAAACAGGAAGATAAATTTGGTGCCTGTTAACCCATCGTAGCCAGAAATAGAAATACATGAGTCATTAGTCATTCTTAATGCTTTTGTTTCCTACCCATTTTTGGCTTTAAGTTCTAGTTCTCTGATGTCTAATGACAATGTTGGGCACTTTTTCATGCGCTCATTGGCCATTTGTGTGGGTGTGTGTCGGATATCCATCAGGTCACGTTTGGTAATTGTCTCCAAACCCTCTTCATCGGTACTCATTTTTTTTTTTTTTTTTTTTTTTGTTTTGACATGTCCCAACATTTATTTGTACCTTTGGGGGCTGCTGTTTCTCCAACCGTGGCTCAAGTCAGCCTGGAAGCGGGGCACCTCTCGCTACCGCATTCTCTCCAAGGCCCCTGCGGCTGAGGGAAGGTACTGCCCCGGGTCCGGGGCTCAGTGGGGCCAAGCGCACGGAGCAGGCGGAGGAGGAGGGGACGCGGGCGAAGGCTGGGTCACAGGTGCAGGCTCGCGGCGGAGGGGGGGCGCGGGGGCCGGGGGCGGGTGGGGCGTGGAGCAGGGGCTCGGGCCTGGAGGCGGGCGGGGGCCGCGGGACCCCCGGAGCGGCGCGCCCCCCTCCGCGGGGCTGGGGCCGGGAGCGCAGCCGGGGCGCGGCGGGGCGCGGCGGGGCGCAGAGGCCTCCAGGGCGGCTCCGGCGGGGGGCGCGGCGGGAAGGAGCCTTCCCCGAGGTAACGGGCGGGTCAGGGGTCTTGCCAGTCTCCCGCCTGGCGGCCGGGCCCCCGGGGAGGTGACTCCCTTTCCGGGCGATTCCCAGCGCGGCTGCCGGTGGATGCTGCGTCCCGACCCGGTGACTCCGCCGCCCCTGGCGCCCCGCGGTGTGCGGCCTCCCTCCTGCCGCGCCTGCGTCCCCGGGGGTCCCGGGGCCCTGGTTCGCCTCCAGACACCCCCCTGGTTCGCACGCAAGGGAGGCCTCGCTAGCTGGCGCCCTGCTGTGCCCGCGCCCCCGGACCGAGGGAAGTACCTTATCTGCTGCTTCTAGAGTTACTGAGAGGAGTGTTCGAAAATCTACTGTGATTTTGAATTCACCTGTAACCCCTTACAGTGTTGCTGGTATATGCTGAGGTTATTCGTAGTACATGCAAATTTAAGATTGTGCTGGTTTCTGGGGCGCCTGGGTGGCTGAGTTGGTGAAGAGTGTGTTTTGGGCTCATTTCATGATCCCCGGGGTGTCGTATGGAGCCCAGAATTCGTCTACCTGCTCCTCCCTCTCCCCCTTCATCCCACCTCGTGCTCTGGCTCTGGCTCTTTCCCATGCATGCTCTCTCAAATAAATAAAAATAAAGTCTTAAAAAAGTTTTGGGTTCTGATGAATTGCTCCTTATATCTTTATGAAATGACTCTCTGGCAATAATTTGTTGCTTAAAACATGCTTTCTTTATTGTTAATATGGCTACGTCAGTGTGCTCTTGCTTAGAATTTGCCTGATAACTCCTTTATACATACATTACATATGTATAAGTACATAAACAAACACATGCGTATTTCAGGTCTCGGACACATAGAATTGACTGTGTCAATTAACTATAGCATTATTATAGTTTTTTAGTTATAGTTAATTATAGTCATTAACTATAACATGATGGACCTTCTCATGCAGTCTGTTTGTTTTTTTTGCTGGTCCTTGCTTTAATAATTGTGCACTGTGAGCTGCTAGATACTCTGGAACTTTGCCTGCAGAAGTCATTAGCCAAGTTAGAGCCGGAGCTCTCCAGACAGGATCAGCATTTGCTTCTTCCAAGTTTATGTGAGCTATGAGGCTAGGATTACTCTAAATATTCAGCAAGAGGTTTGTCTAGTTCCCCAGATAGTGTGAATTCAGGCTGAAAAAACTCTTAGAGGCCAGATTCTGTTTTTTTCTCTCTTTTACTTAGCACTAAAATTTGAGCTAAATTTTTTTGCCTATCTCCTGGAACTGAGGTTCCGATGGTAGAAGTGGGAGATTGAGGAGCAAAACCATTTTATTCCTACATTCATTCCCAAAGTGGTGGTTGTACCCACTGGGATCACTTTTGGGGGAAGATCTCCTGTTAGACTCCCCAGCTTGGCAGGCTCTCTCTGGGTTGTGTCTCTGGAGCTATCTGAGGCCATGAATGCAAAGATCAGGGTCCCTCTTCTCCCTCCTTGTTTGGGAAATGGCTGGCTACAGCCTTTTTTGTATTCATTCTCTGATTTGATAATTCCTTACTTTTGTGACAGCTCCTTGACTCTCTTAAGATTGTCAGATTTTTAGTTTTTTTTAACAAGAGAATTCATTCAGGTATTTAGCCCATCACCTTATTGGAAACAATCTAAATTTAGTACATGGTACCTCAAACTCTTAGACTCCTTATTTATGCTCTTTCCTCTCAAGTAATTATATATGTCAATACATTATGATTGAGAAAGTTTGTATTAAATTCTGTGCATATTAATTAGGAAGGTGGTAGGCTTTAGTGGTGAAGTACATGGTCACCATTTGAGGAATGTTCCTAGCTTGGATCAATTTTTAAAAAGGTAACCACAAAGTTTTGAAGAGGATACCAAAAGGAACTTACATCTGTTGATTCGAAACTGCCTGGGAAACTTTACACTTTTTATTTTTAGCTTTTGCTTCCATTCAGCTTATATTTCTATTGTAGTAGCTTTCTTCCAAAACCAAAATCATGCAAACAAGCTATGGTGGGTTGATGATTGCACTTAACCCCCAAAGACATGTCTATCAGAACCTCTCATCTAATTTGGGAAGACGGTCTCTATAGATATAATATTAAGCATCTTAAGAGCAGTTCTCCTGAATTATCTAGGTAGACCCTAATCCAATGGCAAGTGCCTTTATAAGAAAAGGAAAAGACACAGAGGAGAAATACAGATTGTAGGTGGTGTGAAGACAGCTAGAGACCAAGGTGATAAATCCACAGAAGCTAGGAGAAAGGCATAGACACTCCCTACAGCTTCCAGTAGGAACCAACCCTTGATTTCAGACTCCTGGCTTCTAGAACCACAAGGGGACACATTTCTGTTACTTTAATTACTACCTAATCTGTGAGAACTAGTTTTGGCAGCACTAGGAAACTAATAACTGGGTTTTTCCACTCTCTCTGTTCCAGTAAGTTTTAAAAGTCTATAGTCTAGTTTCCCATCAGTTATGATCAGGAAATGACAATGAGGTGACAGACCTGGAATGGAACTTCTCTGGAGGCCACTCCATAATTTAGTTTCCTGGTCATGAGGAGTAAATGCTTAAAGCTTTTAACTAGTATAAAGCTTTTCTGGCATTCAGGTTTGACTCTTGCCATCAGCTCCTTCATTTTCCTCATCTATAATAATATTTCTAATGCTTGACCCTTCCTGCTGCCCTCTCCTTCACCCCTCCTTCCCATTCTCCTCCATACATATATATATATTTTTTTCTCATACATATTTTTAAAAGGCTCTCCGAAACATCCACAGTGACTCTGAACTTGGCAGAAGAGTCATTCTTATCCAGTGAAGACCAACAACAAAATAGCTCCTAGAATTTGGATAGCTTTATTTATCATCATAGCAGCTCCCTGAGGTAGGTATCGTCAGGACCATTTTATAAAAAATGACAGTTTTCTCCCAGTTAGAATCAAAGAACTGCAGCCAGAAGGAGCCTTGGAGCCGCTGGCCTGACTGATTAATTTGTTAAACAGTTTTGAGTGACTGTGATGAACTAGATTCTAAGATGCTCTGGGAGTCAGATGCAATCAATTTGTCCCAGGCTTCACCAACTAGTGAGCAACTATGGATTGCTATTAGCAATAGTGTAGTAATTTTGTAGCATTAAGAAATTTGATGTTAATTTTAAACCCAGGTAATTATAAGTAGGCATCTTTTACACACTCCAAAAAATGTAAATGGACCAAAATGTGTTGTAGAGCCCTATTTCTTTTCTTTTCTTTTTTTTTAAAGGTGTTTTTTTTTTAATTTTTGTATTTATTTATGATAGTCACACAGAGAGAGAGAGAGGCAGAGACACAGGCAGAGGGAGAAGCAGGCTCCATGCACTGGGAGCCCGACGTGGGATTCGATCCCGGGTCTCCAGGATTGCACCCTGGGCCAAAGGCAGGCGCCAAACTGCTGCACCACCCAGGGATCCCCCTCTTTTCTTTTTTTTTTAAGATTTATTTATTTATTTTTATTTATTTATTTATTTATTTATGTATTTATTATTCATGAGAGACACACGAGAGAGACAGAGAGATAGAGCGAGAAACAGGCTCCTTGCAGGGAGCCCAATCGGGGACTAAATCCCTGGCGGGAGAACATGCCCTGAGCTGAAGGCAGATTCTGAATTGCCGAGCCACCCAGGCGTCCCTAGAGCCCTATTTCCATGTCCTCTGCTACTTTTCTCTAATAGACCCCATATTGTACTGTATTAGTACTGTTATTTCTAGGGCAGTGTGTCTGTGACCCTCTAAGCATGACAGTATTTGTGATGCTCTCATTTTATGCTAACCGAGATTTAATTTAAGTATTCCTTGAGCATTTTTTTTTTCAGTAATGAAAACAATCATTTATTATTATGGTCACAGAGTGTGTGGATCAGGCATTCTCAGATAGGGCACATGAGGAACAGCTTGTTTCTACTACGTTGCTGTCTGCAGCCTCAGCTGGAACACTGGAGAACCTGGGGATGGAAACATTGGACAGCTTGCTCCCTCCCATGTCTGGGGAGGGTAGAGGCTTAGCCCTTAGCTGGAGTTACCAGACACCTTCTGTGTGGTTCATTCAAGTGACTCAGGTTCCTCCTAACATGGTGACTGGCTTCCAAGGACAGGCCCAAAAGAGAGAAGGCCAGGTGGAAGCTGTGGTCTTTTACTACCCATGTACCCTCACGAGTTAAATTTTTAAAGTATGCCTTAAAATGAATGATGACTGATTAAACTGATATGAACAGTCAAATCCTGCTTTCTGTTTGATGTGTGTATATTATATATTTTTCTGTTTTGTTTTGTTTTTACTTTCAACCTACCTGTGTCGCATCTGAAATGAATTTTTATAGATAGAAAATTATTGGATTATGCTTTTTAAATTCTCTCTGCCAATATCAGTTATTTAATTGGTATATTAAGACCACTTACATTGAAGGTAGTTATCAGTATGTTAGATAGAGCTTGGCTATTCTGTTTTGTTTCCTCTGTTTCTTGTTTGTTTCTCTTTTTTGTACTTCTTGTGGGTTACTTGAACGTGTTTTTGGATATCATCTTGGCTGGAACTGAAAGCTGTGGAGTACTTTTTTAATTGTGGTCAAGTATATATAACATAAAATTCAGTTTCTTAATTATTTTTAAGCATGCAATCAGTAGCATTAAGTACATTTACAAGGTTATGTAACTATCACCACTATCTGCTTCCAGAACTTTTTCATCATCCCAAAGAGAAACTATGGGGGCACTTGGGTGGCTCAGTGGTTGAGCATCTGCCTGTGGCTCAGGTCGTGATCCTGGGGTCTTGGGATCGAGGGAGCCTGCTTCTTCTGCCTGTGTCTCTGCCTATGTCTCTGCCTCTCTCTCTGTGTGTCTCTCGTGAATAAATAAAAATAAATCTTTTTTTAATAAACTATGTACCCATTAAGTAGGGACTACCTGTTCCTTCCTCCAGCCCTGGAAGCTATTCTACATTCTGTCTCAATTTGCCTGTTCTAAGTATCTCCCCTAAGTGGAATGGCACAATATGTGTCCTTTTGTGTCAGAGCGATTGCACTTAGTGGACCGTTTTCCACTTATATTCATGTTATAACACTTCTCAGAAGTTTATTCACTTTTCATGACCAAATAACATTCCGTGATGTATATAGACACCCCATTTTATTATCAACTCATCTGTTGATGGACACTTGGGTCATTTCTACCTTTTGGCTATTGTGAATATGTCCAGAGCAGCATGCTGATATGCAAGTATATGTTTGAGTCCCTCTATGCTTTAAATTCTTGCAGACATATACCTAGCAGTGGAATTGCTGGATCATCTTGAATAATGTTTTAAAACACAAAAGTTTCCCAAATATTCTGTAACATCAGGGAGATTATTTTTCCCAGAACTCACAATGGACAAAAAGGGACGATGTTACATAATGCCGCAGAACAGAATATTATGTCAAGATGTTATTCAAAGTTCTCCAGCCACTACTCTTATTACCTCCTAAGGCTTTCAGCAGTGTGAGTGGCAAAGGGAAGGTATTATTGGGGTTAGCGGCACCTAATGGTTTCGTTTTATTCAGGGTGACTATTTGGTGATTAGAGACTGGAGAAAGGTAAGAGTTTCCAGAAAACCATTTTTCAGGCCATGGTTTGGGGAAGGCTTATAAATTCCATAAAATTAGAATGTATGGAATGCAGAGTCAGAAAGAATTATGTTCTACTGGTGTAGAAATCTGCTTTCTGTCAACCAGTTGCCACTAACCAGACAGAGAACCTTAGGGAAGTGACTTAACCTCTTAGGATCTCCACTTCCTGTATTGTGTACACTGGGTGGAGGAGGGGTAGGAGAAGAAGGTTGTAGAGATGCGCTGCATAATATCAGGTCCATCTCCACCCTAAACATCTATGACTTTAAAAACCTTGATTGTTATCTAGTTCAAATTTTCATTTGTAGAAAGCCTTGATTCCTAGGTCCAGCCTATGTTGATTTGTGAGGTGAGCTAATTTCGAAGACTGCATCACAGAAGCTGTCATTTATACCTATCCCGCCATGCCTTTACTCAGCTGAAAATATGCAACAAGAATTTAATATAACAAATATTTCCTCAGAATATGAGCCATATTACTGGCCAGAGTTACTGGTTACTGTCACACCCTGAATCTTGTATTTTATGTTATAAACCTTTAGAATAACAGTGGTTCTCTTAAAAGCTATGTTCTCCCTGTTTTCTGGGTAAATATACTCACCCTTTACAAACATCTGGCTCTTTCTATAAATCTGTCCTCAGGTTTCCACTAAATTTCCCATAGAAATTGTAGTAGTATAGATTTGGAAAAGGCCTGACCATCATTTTCCTGTGATGACTGCTTAGGTGTCCCTCTTAGCTGTTTTTATAACATCTAGTGCATTTACTGTTTGTTCATTCACCCAGCATCATGCTAGGTGTTGGAGTTACAGCAATGAACAAGACAGGCAGGCCCCCTGCTCTCACTTAGCTTAATGCTTAGGGCTGAAGACAGACACCAAATAAGTAATAACAGGTGTGCAGGATGTTAAGAAGGAGAAATGCAGACTCCTACATGCTATTGAAGCTTATATTAGGATTTAACCAAACCTTTGGGTATGAGAGATTTCTAGAGGAAGTGGCTTTTAAAGTGAAATCTGAATAGTGAGTAGGAGTTAGCCAGGCAAAGATGGGGAAGGAGGATATTCCAGCAGAGGGAACAGCTGAAGTGAGAAAGTCCATGGAACATCAGGAAAACTATAAGAATGTCACACTGGCCAAAATGGACACAGGGCTGGGGAGAGCAATGGCAGGTAAGGCAGGAGATGGAGGCACACGTCTGACCAGGATGCTCATTCTAGGCCATGCTAAGGATTTTGGACTTTATCCTCAAGGAAGGGGGAATCATGGGAGCTGCAAGCAGGGAAGAGACATGATTATATCTGGTGTTTTTAAAGCTTCTTTGGCTGTAGCATGCTAAGTAAGTTGGAGGTGGATTGGCAGGAGGAGAGTAGGAGGCTCAATTAGGAGGCTCCTCTTGAAGTTCAAGTGAGACTGTTATGGATATGGGTGAGGCCCTGTGTTCCCTCGGAGGGACAGGCTTGATGTTGTAGGAGCTAGGAGATGAAGTGGACCAAGAGTCAAGAAGGCTTTCATGGAGGCCACAGGGAAAGAGCGTTTCAGAAGGGAGAATGCTGTCCAGGGTGCCAGTAGAGCTGAGATGTCCAGTGAATGGATGGCTGAGAAGTATCATTTGGATCTCATGATATGGAAGATACTGCTGATCTTAGGAAGAACACTTCCGGTGGAATGGTGAGGGTAAAACATATTGAGTGGCTTGAGGGGTCACTGGAAAGTAAGAAGAGAGGAGAAAGAGACAGTGAGTGAACTCTACTCTCCCGTAAGAAAGGACCATTGCTGGGGGCCATAGTGAATTAGGGAAAAATCAGTTTTAAGAAGTGGAGAAGCTTGCTACACCTGGGTAGCTCAGTCAGTTAAGGATCTGACTCTTGGTTTTGGCTCAGATCGTGATCTCAGGGTCATGAGAGCAAGCCCTACATTGGGCTTTGTGCTCAGTATGGAGTCTGCTGGAGATTCTCTCCCTCTGCCCCTCTGCCCTTCCCCTAGCACTCTCTCTCTCTCTCTCTCAAATAAAATCTTAAACAACAATGACAACAACTGGAGAGGCTTGCACATGTTTAAATGCCAAAGGGAAGGAGCCAGGTAGAGAAGAGAGATTGAAGAATTAGGAGAGAAAGGGACAATAGCCTGAGGCTTCTGAAATTATGGACTGAGGGAGGAAGTTGAGAACCAAGGTGGGGGGATTGGTCACCTGTCATATTTCACTGACATTTCCAACTAGATGTCTGTCTTTTTTCAGTAGGCTGTACACTCCAGTATCCTATTTGATTTGACGTCCCCAGCACTTAGTCTATGACCTAACACCAAGAGGTGTACTGTGAGTGTGTGGTGGAACTGATGTGTCCTTCATGCTGGAAAGGCACAGTGGAAGTCTTCCTCCGAGCATACAGACCAAATACCTTGATAGGTTGTGGGCTTCTGGCATAGATCTTAAAAATGAGAGCTCTGCATTACAGAGCTGCTGGCTAGTGGCTAGGCTAGGACCTTTACTTTGGCCAGTCATACTCGATGGGAAGGTATCGGTTGAAATTAGTCATGGTCATTGTTTCTATTGCCACACACAGTGGAAACACAAGGAGGGAGGGATAAGTGTTTTACCTCTAGTGACAAAAAGGAAAAGGTTCTAGGCCTGCATGAAACTGGATGGGTTCCATTGCTTGGGTTCTTTGAGATATCCCTGATCCTTCTTGCATATCTCTCTTTTTACATGAGGACGTTCTGATTTCTGGAAACAAATGAGCAAGACAGACACAGTTTCTCTGAAAAGAGCAATGTGGGAAGGAAGCCTGGAGAACAGGAGCATGTAAGATCAGGCAGAAAAGGAGAAAAACAAACCACGCCCAACAAACAGAACAAGCAGCTCTGAAGACCCCAGAGCGAACGTATGTCATTCTGTGATTTCTAAAGAGTGGAAAGTTTCAAGGGAGAAGATGGGCAGCAGTACAGAGTGTAACAGTGAGGCCGGTAAGGTGAGGATTGGTAGATGCTTCTCACACATCCCTGGATGGCCTTCGTTCTCGGCACTGGTGAAAGAAGCCAGACAGCCACGGGGGAGTGAAAGGCAGGACATGGAGAGGAGAGGAATAAGAGTAACAAAAAACTTGGCAAATGAAAAAGAAAGAGAGGACAGTTGCTAGAAGACCATCATCTCAGGGAGATTTTTAACAGGACAGTGCTTGGAGATCTAGAGAATAGGGGTGCGGTGTGGGCGAGACTGTGCAGAATACAAATCTTCCACTGGGGAAGACTGGCACACTTCTTTAGGAAGTTCAGTTACCAGGGTTTTTCTTTTTTCTTTTTCTTGTTTTTTTAAAATATTTTTTTATTTATTATTTATGCATGAGACACACACACACACACACACACACACACACAGGCAGAGACACAGGCAGAGACACAGGCAGAGGGAGAAGCAGGCTCCATGCACGGAGCCTGACTGGGACTCGATCCCGGGTCTCCAGGATCAAGCCCTGAGCTGAAGGCAGCGCTAAACCGCTGAGCTACCCAGACTGCCCTGTTACCAGGGTTTTTTACTGGAGTTTGCGACTGAGGGGATGTGGGTACCGAGGAGGGGACTCTCTGGCCACAGTGAATACACTCAGAACGTGTATTCTGAGTCCGTTGAGTCTGAAAAGGTGTTCTTTTAGAGCCATGCTTGTGTCACCATCAGACTGTAAAGTCCCCTCATTCCCCTGTCATTCCCCCAACATTTCATTGCAAATGAAAGGGCTGACACCAGCAGGTATCTTTTCCCTGGTGAGATGCTGCTCTAGGGGAGGGCTTTTGGTGGAGGAAGTAGGGTGGATAGCGGATCAGTCTGGAAGCTTGTAGGATTTCTTGTCCGATTTTTTTTTGTTCCTTGTAAATGTCATCAGCTTACCTGTAGTATGCCTTTTATCAGTATTCCTGCCCAACAGTTATTAGATCCTTAAAAAGTATGAAATGTTTTCCTTCAGCTGAAAAAAAAGTTATCTTATTATTTCATTGATCATTCCTTTTCAATTCACTCTTTTCTCCTTCCAAAGACAAATTCCTATTTATTCTCACTGTTTATGTTTCATAATTTCTCTCTCTCTTTCTCTCTCTCTCTCTCTTTTTGGGGTGGGTGGGGGAGATTCCTTAAGTTGATTTCCTAGTTCATAGATTCTAAACATGGTTTGGGTGTATTCTGTTAGTTAAGGTCTCTGATGAGTCTTTGTGGTTTGGGTACTTATCTTTCTATTCCTTACAACCTTTTGTTCCCTTCCTATTCCTGTTCATAGTTTCTGTTCCATCTCTGCAATATCTTCCTGCAGGTCACTTTGTCCTTTGAGACTTCAAAAAAATGTCTAACTCCCAATCCCATGCCTGATGAGAAATTTAATGCCTCCCCTAGACTTTTTTTCTTTTTAATTCCAATGGATTTTGTACATATGATCCCTTAGAGGTCTAGTTTTCTTTGGCCAATGATCTCCTGACCTTACTCCTCCTTATAACCCATTCTGGCCCAGACAGAGAACATGTCTTTCCCTGTGCCTCCCAAGTGCCGTTCACTTGTGTGGGGCTCTCTTTATTGATTGGAGGTGTAAGGAGCGAGTGATATCACAACCTGCCAGAGAGCACATGCTGTCCTTGAAAGTCCTTCCATCTCCCCATCCCAGGAGCTGTCACATACCCGCTTCCCCAGCAGGGCTTGACCTGCCCTCATGCTTCCGCCTCTCCTCCCACCTCCTACTTGTTTGTGCTCATTCCAGAACTTCCTTCTCCAGAATCCTAATTTCCTTCTCTGTCAACATTTCAACAAGTGGAAAAGTTTTCACTAGACCTGTTTTTTTCTTCAGGAGAATTCAGTTAGGGTCTTGCCATTAAAATGAGGATGTTTATACATCAATGCACAAATGAAAAAGATTTTTTTTATTATAAATTAATTTTTATTGGTGTTCAATTTACCAACATACAGAATAACACCCAGTGCTCATCCCATCAAGTGTCCCCCTCCGTGCCCGTCACCCATTCACCCCCACCCCCCACCCTCCTCCCCTTCCACCACCCCTAGTTCATTTCCCAGAGTTAGAAGTCTTTATGTTCTGTGTCCCTTTCTGATATTTCTCACACATTTCTTCTCCCTTCCCTTATATTCCCTTTCACTATTATTCATATTCCCCAAATGAATGAGAACATACACTGTTTGTCCTTCTCCGATTGACTTACTTCACTCAGCATAATACCCTCCAGTTCCATCCACGTTGAAGCAAATGGTGGGTATTTGTCGTTTCTAATGGCTGAGTAATATTCCATTGTATACATAAACCACATCTTCTTTATCCATTCATCTTTCGATGGGCACCAAGGCTCCTTCCACAGTTTGGCTATTGTGGACATGGCTGCTAGAAATATCGGGGTGCAGGTGCCCCGGCGTTTCATTGCATCTGAATCTTCGGGGTAAATCCCTAACAGTGCAATTGATGGGTCGTAGGGCAGGTCTATTTTTAATTCTTTGAGGAACCTCCACACAGTTTTCCAGAGTGGCTGCACCAGTTCACATTCCCACCAGCAGTGTAAGAGGGTTCCCTTTTCTCCACATCCTCTCCAACATTTGTTGTTTCTTGCCTTATTAATTTTCCCCATTCTCACTGGTGTGAGGTGGTATCTCATTGTGGTTTTGATTTGTATTTCCCTGATGGCAAGTGATGCAGAGCATTTTCTCATGTGCCCTCTTGTGTACTAAGTCCATCTTGGGGAGAGAGATTTTGGCTCTGATCACTCAACTTGCTATTGTTTCTGATACCTAATTTCCTTTATCTGTGTGTGGTGACTTTTATGCTCTGTTTCTTATATTTCTCAACACAGGTCTAGGTTCCTCAGTGTTGGCAGGTGATTGTGCGTTTCTCCTGGCAGTTTCCTGCCTCTTTTCTCTAGGTGAGGCTTACATAAAATTTATGAAACGTAATAAATGTACAGTCTCCAGCAATAAAATATACTAGAGAGTGCACTTCTGGTATAAGCCAACATTTGCTCTTCTCTCAGAAGCTTGAATCACCATTAGCCAAGTGTAAATAACCAACGTGTTATTGTCTGGTCTGTTCTCCTTTGTCTACCTGATTTAAAGTCGTTTTTGTGATGCATCTGGTCCTCATACCATACTTTTGGGTGCCAGTTCACTTGAGTTGTCCATATGCTTGCATTAGAACTGGTAAACCAATCATAACAATTCATAGCTGCTTCATGTGCAACTGGTAATGTCCAATTGACTGACTGCATGTTAAAAAACACTGCAAAAATGTCTTGTGCAAAAAGCATGTAATATTGCAAGAGGAACTCTTACATTTGCTGTTATAAGTGGAAGCTGGTATAGTCTCTTTGGAAAACCGGTTGATGGTACCTATCAAAATGTAATGTTAATATACCATTTGACCCAGCTATGTCATTCCTAGGTATAGTCCTAACAGAAATGAGTGCTTATGTCCACCAAAAATTATGCACAAGAATATTCATAGCATATTTAGTCATAACAAGTAAAAACAAGGTACAATCCAAATATCTAACAATAGTAGAATAAAGAAAATGTAGCATATTTACATGATGGAATACTATGCAATGATGAAAAGGAACACACCACTGCTTTGTATAATAAGATGGATTAATCTCATAGTCATAATGGTAGGTAGGAGGCAGAGGCCAGATATAATTAACGGTATGATTCCATTTATATGAAATTCCAGAGTAGGCATAACTACCCTAGAGTGATAGAAGTTGGAAGAGTGGTTGCTACTTGAGCGGGAATTGGTAGGGGAGGAGTTTGCTGGCGTACTACCAATGTACGTTGGAGGCAGTTGCATGGGCTTATATCTATGCAAAAAATCATAAAGCTGTACATTCAAGATTAGTGCACCATACTATATGTTGTGTTTCAATTTAAAAAATATATGATATGTTATAGAATCAGGAAAGGAAGAATTTGAGAGACTTTCTCGATCTGGGAAGGAGAAGACCACCCTCAGGGCCAGGTGTTACCTAGAAGAGTTGCCTTACATATAAATCCTTTCTTCATTTATCATATTAACTGATATTTCCCCAACTAGCACAGATTAAAACCGTCTTGCTCCTTGACTGATGATGTGCTATTGAGTCATCCCCTTTGTGCCACTGTAAACATCCTGGTGGATACACGTCCCAAGTCATGTACCTTGTGCTCCAAAAGTTTACAATCTTACAGAGAGACACAGCTAACATAAATAACATATTTAGAGAATTTAGTATTACTCATTCTTCCTCAGTGCCATTTGTGAGGTGCAGAGTTCTCCAGGAATTCAGGAGAAAGAAAAGTCAGTTAGAAATGGAGTGAGGGGGCTTCAGGTGGCACAGTCAGTTAAGCATCTGTCTTTGGCTCTGGTCATGATCTCGGGGTCCTGGAATCGAGCCCTGCTCACCAGGGAGCCTGCTTCTCCCTCATCTCTGCCCACCCCTCCATGCTCTCTCTCTCTCTGTCAAATAAATAAATAAAATCTTAAAAAAAAAAAGAAATGAAGTGAGTAATTTCAGTGAAGGAAGAAGGACTTGAGGTGAATCTTTTTATTTTTTATTTTTATTTTTTTATAAATTAATTTTTATTGGTGTTCAATTTACCAACATACAGAATAACACCCAGTGCTCATCCCGTCAAGTGTACCCCTCAGTGCCCATCACCCATTCACCCCCACCGCCCACCCTCCTCCCCCTCCACCACCCCTAGTTCATTTCCCAGAGTTAGAAGTCTTTATGTTCTGTCTCCCTTTCTGATATTTCTCACACATTTCTTCTCCCTTCCCTTATATTCCCTTTCACTATTATTCATATTCCCCAAATGAATGAGAACATACACTGTTTGTCCTTCTCCGGTTACTGTGGCCAAGTTCAAAAAGGGTGTTGCCTGAGTTCTCCTCTGGGATTTTGATGGAATCTTGTCTCACATTTAGATCTTTCATCTATTTTGAGTTTATCTTTGTGTATGGTGCAAGAGTGGTCCAGTTTCATTCTTCTGCATGTGGATGTCCAATTTTCCCAGCACCATTTATTGAAGAGACTGTCTTTCTTCCAGTGGATCGTCTTTCCTCCTTTATCGTATATTAGTTGAGCATAAAGTTCAGGGTCCACTTCTGGGTTCTCTGTTCTGTTCCATTGATCTATATGTCTGTTTTTGTGCCAGTACCACACTGTCTTGATGAACACAGCTTTGTAGTACAACCTGAAATCTGGCATTGTGATGCCCCCAGATATGGTTTTCTTTTTTTAAAATTCCCCTGGCTGTTTGGGGTCTTTTCTGATTCCACACAAATCTTAAGATAATTTGTTCTAAGTCTCTGAAGAAAGTCCATGGTATTTTGATAGGGATTGCATTATACGTGTAAATTGCCCTGGGTAACATTGACATTTTCACAATATTAATTCTGCCAATCCATGAGCATGGAATATTTTTCCATCTCTTTGTGTCTTCCTCAATTTCTTTCAGAAGTGTTCTGTAGTTTTTAGGGTATATTTTGAGAACCATTTGAATGGTAAATGGTTCTCCAACCTTTTATTTTCAGGTTGTAGGTGTCCTTCTGTCTAAAATGAGTCTCTTGTAGACAGCAAATAGATGGGTCCTGTTTTTTTATCCAGTCTGAAACTCTGCGCCTTTTGATGGGGTCATTAAGTCCATTCACGTTCAGAGTTACTTGAACTTCTTCTTAAAGGGGAGTTTTAAGAGTCCCCCTTAAAATTTCTTGCAGAGCTGGTTTGGAGGTCACATATTCTTTCAGTTCCTGCCTGTCTTGGAAGCTCTTTATCTCTCCTTCCATTTTGAATGAGAGCCTTGCTGGATAAAGTATTCTTGGTTGCATGTTCTTCTCATTTAGGACCCTGAATATATCCTGCCAGCCCTTTCTGGCCTGCCAGGTCTCTGTGGAGAGGTCTGCTGTTACCCTAATATTCCTCCCCATGAAAGTCAGGGACTTCTTGTCTCTTGCTGCTTTAAGGATCTTCTCTTTATCTTTGGAATTTGCAAGCTTCACTATTAGATGTCGAGGTGTTGAACGGTTTTTATTGATTTTAGGGGGGGATCTCTCTATTTCCTGGATCTGAATGCCTGTTTCCCTTCCCAGATTGGGAAAGTTTTCAGCTAGGATTTGTTCAAATACATATTCTGGCCCTCTGTCCCTTTCGGCGCCCTCGGGAACCCCAATTAAACGTAGGTTTTTCTTCCTCAGGCTGTCGTTTATTTGCCTTAATCTGTCTTCATGGTCCCTTAATTGATTGTCTCTTTTTTCCTCAGTTTCCCTCTTTGCCATTAACTTGTCTTCTATGTCACTCACTCGTTCTTCCACCTCGTTAACCCTCGTCTTTAGGACTTCTAGTTTGGATTGCATCTCATTCAATTGATTTTTAATTTCTGCCTGATTGGATCTAAATTCTGCAGTCATGAAGTCTCGTGAGGCCTTAATGCTTTTTTCTAGAGCCACCAGTAGCTGTAGAATAGTGCTTCTGAATTGGCTTTCTGACATTGAAGTGTAATCCAGATTTTGTAACTCTGTGGGAGAGAGGGCTGTTTCTGATTCTTTCTTTTGAGGTGAGGTTTTCCTTCTAGTCATTTTGCTCAGTGCAGAGTGGCCAAAAACAAGTTGTATTGGAACACGGGGGAGTATCACTGGTCCGTCCAGCTGGTCTTCTGGGGGAGGGGCCTGCTGTGCTGATTTTCAGGTGTTAGCACTTGGGGGAGCTGCTCTGCCCCTGCCTGCTGCAGGGCTCAGTGGGGGTTGTTTACCCCGTGAGGCCCCAGGAGGAACAGCCGCAGTTGCTGCTGGCCAGCTCTGGAAGCCTGGAGTTCAGCTCCTGCAGTAGCTCCAGAGCTCTCAGTCTGCAGGGCCTGGAGGCTCCGGGGCGGGGCCGCTGATCTGCTCAGCTCGGGGCAGGAGCGTCCTTGCTGTCCTGGGCCCTCCCGGCCTCTGCCTGTCCCGGGGGAGGCCGGATCCTGGGCTGTGTCCCGGCGCCCTGTGCTCCGGGGCCTGCGCTGTGGGATTCGCGCTCCCGCCCCGCAGCCCCCTCCCTGGAGCCGCTCCCGAGCCCCTCCGAGCTGCTCCGGTCGGTCCCTCCGTGCGCGCTGCAGCCCTTAGGGAGCTCGGAGCACTCTCCTGCGCTCGCAGGTGTCTGTTAGTGTCCCCGGGAGCCCGAGGGCATCCCCGCCCTCCTGGGTCCTGCTCTAACTCCCTGCGAGCCCCTTTCCCGCCCGGGAAGGTTGGTGCAGCTCCTGCTCCTCCGGGACGGGGCTCTCCTGTCCTGGGGACACTCGCCCCGGCCTCAGCCCGGCTCCTCGCGGGGCCCCTCCCCCTTGGAGGCCTTTTGTTTCTTTATTTCTTTTTCCCCGTCTTCCTACCTTGATAGAAGCGCGAACTCTTCTCACTGTAGCATTCCAGCTGGTCTCTCTTTACATCTCAGGCCGAATTCGTAGATTTTCAGGATGGTTTGAAGGTTATCTAGGTAATTTGTTGGGGATTACAGGTGATTTGGGGACCCTACTCTTCCGCCATCTTGCCCCTCCCCCGAGGTGAATCTTTTTAAAACTGATGGGCAGACCAACTCTCTGATAGTCCTTTATTATTTATATTGTACTGGTTTATTTATTTTAAAAAGATTTTATTTTTTTATTCATGGGAGACACAAAGAGAGAGAGAGAGAGAGAGAGAGGCAGAGACACAGGCAGAGGGAGAAGCAGGCTTCCTACAAGAAGCCCTATGTGGGACTCGGTCCCGGATTCCGGGATCACGCCCTGAGCTGAAGGCAGATGCTCAACCACTCAGCCACCCAGGCGTCCCATATTGTACCTGTTTAAAAAACCATGGAAGACCTACTTGCAAGAACTAGAATAGTGACCAGCCAAGAAACAGAGGATTTGTCAAACAGGGGGAAATAAACCGTAAAGGGCATCCCAGACTTGCCAGGAGATCTGGGTTTTGATCTAACTGACCCGACACTGTTGTGGGTTCCAGGAGCTTGGAAGACAGAAGCACAGTCAGGAGCGTAGGAGTCAGAGAGGAACAGGTGCCAGAACTACACTCTACACCATGATGGAAAACAGTTTACAGGTAGCCTTTCTTCTCGAATAAAGCTGTTATTCTTACTGCATGGAAACAAAACAGTATATGTATGTGTATGTGACCGGCTGATTTAGTTTCAGGATAGTACAAGAAGCTCGAGAGTTTATTAATAATTCCTCCTTGATGCTTTCTCTTCTCTCACCCCATTCATGTGCCAGTGCACATACCCCCCCCACATCCCCATACCCAGCCACCCCACACGACCCCCCCACACACATCCCCACACCCAGCCACCCCCCATCCAACCTTCCCCCTGCCCACACACACCTCCTTATACTCTGTGCTGGCAGAGAATTAGAAGTTTATCTAAACTCACCGTCACTTGCTAGGCTTTAAGGGGGTGGAGCTATGTGGATAAAGGTTGGCTAATAACTGAAATTTTCACCAGTTTTTCAGAAGCCTCGCTTAATTGCTGTGCTCTCATAATTGCTTTTGGAAAGGTTTTCTGGCTTCAAAGAAATCAAATCAAATTTACCAAGCAAGAATGAAGTAAGTCAATCGGAGAAGGACAAACAGTGTATGTTCTCATTCATTTGGGGAATATAAATAATAGTGAAAGGGAATATAAGGGAAGGGAGAAGAAATGTGTGGGAAATATCAGAAAGGGAGACAGAACATAAAGACTCCTAACTCTGGGAAATGAACTAGGGGTGGTGGAAGGGGAGGAGGGTGGGGGGTGGGGGTGAATGGGTGACGGGCACTGAGGGGGGCACTTGAGGGGATGAGCACTGGGTGTTATTCTGTATGTTGGTAAATTGAACACCAATAAAAAATTAATTTATTAAAAAACAAACAAACAAACAAATTTACCAAGCAAATTGAAATCTCCAGGCTGCCGTCCTTCTAGAAGCTCTAAACACTTAAAAGAAGGTTTCAGTTTCCTTCTGTTTATATTTTCTTAAGAGCTGTTTTGTGCAGTTTGGCCTCTTCTTTCCTGGAATGGAGCAAAGGTATTGTTTTAAAGTTTTTTCCCTATAAAATTTGGGATTGATATTTTTGGTAGCTTGTGTTCATTGCTTCTGATGAAAAGATTCAAGAACTGAAAGCTGTAGGTGGAGGATGGGATAGAGTTGATGATATGAAGATGATTTGGGAATATATACAGTATGTGACATCTTTGGAGCATCTGACTCATGACTCAGCCAGTTATTGGGGTTTGGGGTTCCTCAGCACTCTGCTTGTCCTGATGGTCTACATGCCACAGCCCTCTCTTTTCTCCCCCCTGTCCACTTCACCCAGCCCTTCACTAGTGACATCTCCTTTTCTGCAGATTTCCACTATTTTTGTCTCTGGCTTCCAGCAGATCTTCTTGCTTTGGGAATTTGCTTCTGTCAGTACATTGCCTCCTGCTTTGCTTAGGGCTTGGAAAGCTTTAGGACCACAAGAAATAGTAAAGGGTTAGGGCTGAAAGGGCCTGAGGGGTTCAAGCCCTGGACGGTTTGGAGTTAAGGGGTGTTCTAGAGTCCAAGGTACTCAGAATTCGTGGTTCAGAAGTGCAGTCAGCCTGAAAGGTCCTTGGAGTAAAATGCTGACTCCTTTAGGAGGGGAATAAGGTTTTGTGGGCTGCATTGGGCTTAATCTCTGTTTACAACCTGTTTCTGTGGTAGAAATGTCAGTTGCAGTACAAATAAATTTTTAGACTGCTGCCTAGTCATGTAGGGGATACTGTCTGTAGGATATTCTATTTTAAAATGTCCGTGTACTATTGAGGTACATGCTAGTTCTTGAGTAAGCATGAAGCTATTCTAAAGATATTCTAGGAATGGTTGCATATTTGAATTCTAGGTTCATAAAAAAGGTTTTGTGAGAATTGCCATTGTCACCCATTAAATGCAATGTTCATTTCTTTTTTCAACAAATACTCATTGGAATCCTTTTGTGTGTAAGCCCTTGGAGGTGCAGTGGTGAACTTAAACACACACACATTTCCTTCCTTGTGTGGCTTTCAGGTTTTTTTTAGCGGAAACAGATAATTAACCAATCTCATAATTCAAGGTTAGACTAAAAGCTTAATGAGTCCTATAAAAGAAAAGTACATGGTCCTATGAGACTGTATAATAGCAGGATTTGACCTTCTCTGGGGAGTTGGGGAAGGCTTCCCAGTGGGCATGATGATTGAACTGAGATCTAAAGGGTAGAAGAGTTAAGTCTGTGAAGAAGGCGTCAGAGCAGTATATTCTGGGTTCGGGGTTATTCTTTGAGGAAATGAAAAAGGCCATGTGTTGTTAGGAGAAATAGCGTATATAAAGAGCTGGAGGAAGTGATTAGGGGTTACTGTGTGTCACCTCCCAGGCTGCGTTAGGTATTTTGCTCTTCTAGAAGCAATAGCAGAATATTGGTGCCTATTTGAGAGGAGGGAGAAGGATTGACAGGATGAGATGATCCCGAAATTTCCATTTGAAATGTTATTCTGGCCATAGTAGAAAGAACAAGTTAGAGAGTGAGAGCAGAGTGACCAGTTATGGGACTACAACAATGGTTCAGAAGGGAGAGAGCATGGTAGTTTGGATAAGGTAGAAGAGGAGGGTGGTTGTGAAGTACACCTACTGGGTAAAAAGGACTGACTTGATTTGAATATGGGATGGTGAGAGGAAGGGAGGTGTCAGCTAACAGGGGTCATGGTAGACGTATGGAGGTTTGGGGATGGATGAGATGGGCTGAGTTGAATTTTGGATGTGCTCAGTTTCAGATGTCTTTAAGACATCCTTGAAGGATATGCCCAACAGGCAGTTCACTGTACAGAAATGGTTTTGTGGCTCCAGTCTGCTCATATATGTGTTTGAGGCATTTGTGTTCTGGAACCATGGGGATGGATGAGATCTCTTAGGGAGAAACCGTGAAAAGAAGAAGATGTAAAACAGAGCCTTAAGGAACCAGAACATTGAATGACCAGGCAGGGGAAGGATGAGTCTACAGTGGAAACAGACAGGATAGCCAGAAATGTAGGACAAAATCTGATGAGCTGTTTGGTGTGCATAAATGGCAATCATGAGGAGTATGTCTGACTGTAAAGGAGAGGAGAGGGAGAACTACCTGGAAGTATGTGGGGCTGAGACATATTTTTGTTCTGTTTTGTTTTGCAATGGGAGAGATTTGGAAAGTTTAAAAGTCAATTTAATGTTGTATGATTCTATGTACATCTGACGTGCAAAATGGCATCCAGGCAGGGTAGAAAACAAATCAATGGTTTGCCAGAAGAAGATAGGCACAGTGCAGGTGCCAGATAGAGGGCAGTCCTTGGGAGTTCCACCAAGCAAGGTCCTTGATGGTGATAGAAGAGTTATATATCTTGATTGTGTGGTTGCTACACAAGTCTATACATGGAATAAAATCACAGAAGCCATACACACACACACATACGCAAATGGGTACACGTATGAGCTGGTGACAGTATTACAACAATGTCAGTTTCCTGGTTTTGATATTGTAAATGGTCATGCAGTGGCAAGATGTCACGAGCAAGAAAGGCTAATTGAAGGATACAGAAGGCTTGTGATGGTTTTTGCAAATTTCTGTGAGTTCATTTCAAAATCAATTTTATTTTTATTTCAAACTTTATTTCAAACTAAAAAGCTGTAAAGCATCGATGATAGAGAATGTGCAGTTTACAGTGGAAAGGTGTCCTGGAGGAATGTCTTTTTCCTCTTTTTCTTATGAAGTTTGTCCGTTAGGTGTCCTAATTATTATTTTAGCCATTATTACTCATGCATAAGACAGGAAGCACTTATCATTAAAATGCAACCTAAACCCGCTCCAGTTCTGGCCACTAGAAGACAATGCAGAGGCAATTTGGGGAACTTAAAGAGGAAAACATGTTGGTGGTCCATTTTATGCATTGCATTTGCATTTCCATGAAAATTTTAGGATCAGCTTGTCAGTTTCTGATTTTTGGTTAGGAGTTGCGTTAAGCCTGTAGATCAATTTAGGGAGAATTTCTATCTTAACAACTTTAAGTTTTCTGATCCATGAACATGGGATGTCTGTCTATTTAGAATTTTTCTTCCCTTCAATGTTTTGTAGTTTCCAGTTTATGAGTCTTGCATTTCTTTTGAATTTATTCCTAAATGTTTTATTATTTTTGATGGTATTCTGAATGGGATTATTTTCATAATTTCTTTTTTGAATGGTTTATTGCCAGCATATAGAAACACAATTAATTTTTGTTGTTAATCTTACATCTGTACCTTTGGTAAACTTGTCCATTAACTCTAGAAAATTTTTAGTAAATCACTTAGGATTTTCTCTACATAAAATCATGTTGTCTGCACATAATTTTACTTTTACTTTCCAGTCTTTTTTTTTTTTTGATTTAAAAGAATAGTTTTTTTGGCATTCAATTTGCCAACATATAGAATAACACCCAGTGCTCATTCCATCAAGTGCCCACCTCAGTGCCTGTCACCCAGTCACCCCCACCCCCCGCCCACCTCCCCTTCCACCACCCCTAGTTCATTTCCCAGAGTTAGGAGTCTTTCATGTTCTGTCTCCCTTTCTGATATTTCCCACTTATTTTTTCTCCTTTCCCCTTTATTCCCTTTCACTATTTTTTATATTTCCCAAATGAATGAGATCATATAATGCCCTTTCCAGTCTTGATGGCTTGTATTTACTTATATTTTTCACTTAATTTGCCTGAATAGAACCTCCAGTATAATGTTGAATAGAAGTGGCCAGAGAAGACATTCTTGTCTTGTTCCTGATCTTAGGGGAGAGCATCCAGTCTTTTATCATTAAGTATAATGTTAGCTGTGGATTTTTTTTAAGATTTTATTTATTTATTCATGAGAGACACACAGAGAGAGGCACAGACAGAGGTAGAGGGAGAAGCAGTCTCCACGCAGGGAGCCTGATGTGGGACTCATCCTGGGTCTCCAGGACTACACCCTGGGCTGAAGGCGGCGCTTAACCGCTGAGCCACCTGGGCTGCCCAGCTGTGGGTTTTTTATAGATCAGATTGAAGAAATTCCCATCTGTTCTTAATTGTTTGTTATTTTTTTAATTGCGAAGAGATGTTGGATTTTTGTCAAATGTTCTTTCTGTATGTTTTGAGATGATCATGTGGTTTTCAATCTCTTTATCAATATGGTATATTATTAATTGACTTTTAGTATTAAATTAATCTTGTACTCCTATGACAAATCCCAGTTGGTCTGGAAGGATTGATATTAATTTTTCTCTAAATGTTCAGTAGAATTCATCAGTGAAGCCATCTGGAACTGAGCTTTTCTTGTGAAAATATTAATTTTAATTACCAATTTGATTTCTTTGCCTGTCATAGGCTTATTCAGATTTTTTATTTCTTCATGAGACAGTTTTGGCAATTCATGTTCCTTCAGGAATTTTTCCACTTCATTTCTATTATCTTATTTGTTGACATATAGTTGTTTAAAATATTAGCTTACAGACCTTTTTTTTTTTTTAAGATTTGTTTATTTGTTTTTAGAGAGAGGGAAGGGGCAGAACGAGAGGAAGAGAGAGAATCTCAAGCAGACTTCCCACTGAATGCAGAGCTGGACATGGGACTTGATCTTATGACCCTGAGATCATGACCTGAGCTGAAATCAAGAGTCAGATGCTCAATTGACTGAACTACCCAGGGCCCGCTACCTTATAGTCCTTTTAATATTTGTAGGATTGATGATAGTGTCTACTTTTTCATTCCTGGTTTTCCTTTTTTTTTTAATGATTTTATTTATTTGTTTATAGAGACAGAGAGAGAGAGAGAGAGAGAGAGAGAGAGAGAGAGAGAGAGGCAGAGGCACAGGCAGAGGGAGAAGCAAGCTCCATGCAGGGAGCCTGATGCGGGACTCCATCCAGGGTCCCCAGGATCAAACCCCGGGCTGCAGGCGGCGCTAAACTGCTGCGCCACCGGGTCTGCCCATTCCTGGTTTTCCTAATGCATGTTTTCTCTTTTTCTCTTGATCAGACTCCCCAGAGGTTTGTTAATTTGCTGTTCTTCTCAAAGAACCATCTTTTGGTTTCATTGATTTCTCTAGTGTTTTTGTGTTCTGCTTCATTGATTGCTACCATAATTGTTATTATTTTCTCTCTTCTCCTTGCCTTGGGTTTAGCTTTCCTTTTCCTAGATTGAAAATTGAAGGTTTTGATTATTGATTTAAGATTTCCTCTTTTCTAATGTAGCCATTTAAAGCAATAACTTTCCCTTTCTATTTTGCTTTAGCTACATAGCATGATGTGTGTTTCTTTCTGATTATAATTCTCTCCCCATCAAAGATATGTACTACTCTTGCTTTAATAGCATTTTTCTCATTTTCCTGAATATACATTAGTTTCCTTTTTGGGAAAATTATTTGAATGAAATTACATTGAATATTTGTGTACAAGTGTGTGTGTGTGTGTGTGTAACCTGTCCCTTCACACTGGTGTATATTTTTACAACTAGTCTTAATTGGTTCATGTACACTTTGTCTCATATTCCATGGCATGGTATTCCACCATTATAATTTATTTACATAATATATAAATATTTAATTTATCATTTTATTATTGACAAAGATTTGTATTGTTTCCAACTTGAAGCTAATATGAATAATGGTGTGATATACATCCTTGTATATGTAACTTGGAGAACATATGCACAGTTCTCTAGTGTTGAGACTTAGTTAAAAGTGGAACTACTAAATTATGATGTAAGAGTATTTTCTATTTTATTAGAGAATGCCACACTATTTTCCATTGTGATTGAACCATTAGTGATATATGAGAGTTTCCATTACTCCCTGTAAACACTTGGTATTTTCAGTTGTTTTAATTTTAGTCTTCTGGTGAGTGTAGTGGTATGTTAGTGTGGTTTTAATTTTCATTTCCGCAATTACTAGGTTGAGCCCTCTTTTTATGTTTGAATATTCTCTTGTGAAGTGCTTGTCCATTTATCTTGTATTTGTAGTCTTATTATTGATTTGTAGAAGTTCTTATATATTCTGCATAGAAGGCTTTTGTTATATGGGTATTGTGTATATACCATTTGGGAATTTGTCTTTTCATTCTCTTATCAGTGCCTTTGGATGAGCATGTTATTCTTTTAATGTAGTCTGAACTAACAATAATTTTCTTTTTGGGTGGTGCTTTTTTGGTGTTTTGTTGGGAAAAAGTCCACCCTACGCCAAGATTACAAAGATATTTTCCTATATTATCTTTCAAAAACTTTATTATTTGCCTTTTTTCCCTAAGATTTTATTTTTAAGTAATCTCTACACCCAACATAGGGCTTGAACTCACAACCTCAAGATCAAGAGTCACATGCTGTACTGACTGAGCCAGCCAGGTACCCCTGCCTTTTTTTTAAAGTCACATTTATGCAATGATTGGACTGTTACACTTAGCAAGCAACAACATGTGTCAAAAGAAAAAAATCTGGGATGCCTTGGTGTCTCATTGGTTGAGTGTCTACCTTTGGCTCAGGATGTGATCCTAGATCCTGGGATCAAGTCCCATATCAGGTTCTCTGCGGGGAGCCTGCTTCTCCCTCTGTCTGTGTCTCTGACTCTCTGTGTCTCGAATGAATGAATGAATGAATGAATGAATGAATCTCTAAAAGAAAATAGAAAAAAATCTACATTAAAAGCTTTTGTTGGAATATTTTACTGTTTCCACAGAACAGAAACTAAAATAACCTATTATATAACTGTCACAGATACAGTTCTTGAGGTTTTTGCCCTTACCCATGAGTAGTGTAAAATTTTTTAAGTTTTTAATTTCCAGTTAGTTACCATACAGTGTAATATTAGTTTCAGGTGTATAGTTTAGGGACTCAACATTTCCATTCAACACCAGTACTCAACAGAAGTGCACTCCTTCATCCCCATCACCTGTTTCCCCTATCCCCCTCTTCCCACCTCCCCTCTGGTGACCATCAGTGTGTTCTCTGTAGTTAAGAGTCTGTTTCTGGGTTTGTCTCTCTCCCTTTTTTACTCTATGCCTATTTGTTTTGTTTCTTAAATTCCACACATGAGTGAAATCTTATGGTATTTGTATTTCTCTAATTTATTTCATTTAGCTCAACAATGTGGATGGAGCTAATCCATGTCTTTGTAGCCACTGGGCCCTGCCACCACTGTGCTTGGCTTCTAAGTTCTCGAACCTATAGCTTCCCTGGCACCTCTCAAGCTCTCTTCTCCTGCTAAGCTTTGTTTCCTCTTGAACAATATGGAATAAACTTGTTAATCTAAACAAAAACACAGTAAGACTCAAGGCGACAATCCATTGGCAAGTTTTGTTTCCCACAAATTTTACTGACCTGAATACTACTACCCATAATTTTACTGTTATTTATATTGTAAATGTATTTAGAGTGCAATATAATTATGTTTATGCACAACATATTTATATGCACTATAAATATGTACAATATAAATATGTTGCACTGCTCAGCTAGGTTAGGGTTACTGGGTTCATTATCAATTACAAAAATTAACTTAGAACATAAAAAGGTATTTACTTACATAGTTAGCCTTTTAAATATAGATCTTTAATCTGCCTGGAACTGATTTTTGTCAATGTTCTAGGCAGGAGGCCAATTAATTTTTTCAGTATGGACTCCAGGTTATCCCAGCAACACATACGGAAATGTTTATCCTTCCCCTACTGATTTACAGTGTCACTTTTCAAGTGTTACTGTGTATGTGTGCTTGTTTCCAGCCCTCTTTCACTGATGTATTTTATTTATCCTTGAGATAGTGATATCACACTATCTTAATAATTATAACTTTGCAATAAATCAAGATATTTGGTAGGACAAATATTCCCTTATCTTATTCTTCTTCAAGAATGATTTATCTCTTCTTTGGCCTTTTGTATTTCCAAATAAATTTTAGAATAAGTTTTTATGATGTAAATAAAACACAAACTCCCTCTGAAAAAGCTTTCTGGGAATTTGGGTTGGATTATATTATGTCTATGAATTAATTGGAGTGAATTGACATCTTTATAATAATTGAGCTTCCAATCAATGAACAAAATAAACAATAACAAAATGAACAAAATAATGAACAATGAACAAAATAATCAATGAACTCTCCACTTACAGATCTACTTAATGTCTCTCAATAGAATTTTATAATTTTCTCCATAGATTTCATCACATCTTTTGTTAGATTTATTCCTAGATACTTTGTTTTATGCAATTGTAAGTTTTATCTTTACATTTTTTTCTTCTTTTCCTTGCTGCTCTGAGAATAAATTGACTTTTATTTTATTTTAAAAAATATTTTATTTATTTATTCCGGGGGTGGGGAGAGAGAGAGAGAGAGAGAGAGAGAGAGAGAGAGAGAGAGACACAAAGAGAGAAGCAGGCTCCATGCAGGGAGCCTGACGTGGGACTCGATCCAAGGTCTCCAGAATCACGCCCTGGGCTGAAGGCGGTGCTAAACCGCTGAGCCACCAGGGCTGCCCTAAATTGACTTTTATTTTTATTTATTTATGATAGACAGAGAGAGAGAGAGAGAGAGAGAGAGAGAGAGAGAGAGAGGCAGAGACACAGGAGGAGGGAGAAGCAGGCTCCACGCCGGGAGCCGGATGCGGGACTCGATCCCGGGTCTCCAGGACCGCAGTCCTGGATTTCCAGGACCGCGCCCCGGGCCAAAGGCAGGCGCCAAACTGCTGAGCCACCCAGGGATCCCCTAAATTGACTTTTAAAATGATTATATATCCAGAGACTCTGCTTAATTCTCATAGATTCTTATAATTTATCTGGGTGTTCTTTTGAATGTTTTATGTATGCAATCTATCTTTAAATCATGAAAACTTTTTCTTCTTTTTTTCCGACTACTATATTTTTATCTTTTTTCCTTTTTTAAAAAAGATATTTATTTATTTATTTATTTATTTATTTATTTATTTATTTGAGAGAGAGAGAGAGAGAGAGAGCATGAGGAAGAGGGAGGAGTAGAGGGAGAGAGAGGGAAACTTACCACTGAGCAGGGAGCCTGATGCAATGCGGGGCTTGGCTTGATCCCACGACTTCCGGATCATGACCTGAACAGAAGGCAGACACCTAACTGACTGAGCCACCCAGGAGCCCCTTTTGTCTCTTTTTCTTGCCTCAATGTCCTGGGATGGTCTAGTACAATGTTGATTAAAAGTGGTAATTGGAGGCATCCTTGTCTTATTTACAGTATCAAAGGAAAGTATTCAGTGTTTCATCATTGTGAATATTTGCTGTAGGTTTTGTTTTGGTTTGTTTTGGTTGGTTTGGTTTACACATTTTTTTTCTCAAATAAGGAATTTCCCTATTTTACCATGAGTTTTTGTCATGAATGGATAAAATTTTCTTAAACTGTTGTGTCTATTGAGATGATTATATGATTTTTTTTCTCATTGGCTCTGTTTTGTGGGCAGGTCTCTTAATTTTTTTAATATGAAATTAATCCTGCATTTCTGGAATGAAGCCTATTTGGTTACAATGCTTTATCTTTTTTGTATATTGCTGATCTGGGTTTGTGCATATTTTTTTAGAACTATGCATCCATGTTCATGAGTAAAATTGGCTTGTAAAAATTTTTTCTCATACTGTCTCAAAGATTAAAGTAGCCTTGAGGTGCCTGACTGAATCAATAAAATATACAATTCTTGATTTTGGAGTTGTGAGCTCGAGCCCCATGTTGGGTGTGGAGATTACCTTACTATATTTCTAATGTCTGTATAATTTTCATTCCTAATATTGACATTTGTATTTTTCCCTTAGTTTTCTTAACAATTACATTAGAAATTTCTCAGTTTTATTAGTCTTATCAAAGACTAATCACTTGCCATCAGGGAAATACAAATCAAAACCACAATGAGATACCACCTCACACCAGTGAGAATGGGGAACATTAACAAGGCAGGAAACCACAAATGTTGGAGAGGATGCGGAGAAAAGGGAACCCTCTTACACTGTTGGTGGGAATGTGAACTGGTGCAGCCACTCTGGAAAACTGTGTGGAGGTTCCTCAAAGAGTTAAAAATAGACCTGCCCTACGACCCAGCAATTGCACTGTTAGGGATTTACCCCAAAGATTCAGATGCAATGAAACGCCGGGGCACCTGCACCCCGATGTTTCTAGCAGCCATGTCCACAGTAGCCAAACTGTGGAAGGAGCCTCGGTGCCCATCGAAAGATGAATGGATAAAGAAGATGTGGTTTACGTATACAATGGAATATTCCTCAGCCATTAGAAACGACAAATACCCACCATTTGCTTCAACGTGGATGGAACTGGAGGGTATTATGCTGAGTGAAGTAAGTCAATCGGAGAAGGACAAACAGTGTATGTTCTCATTCATTTGGGGAATATAAATAATAGTGAAAAGGAATATAAGGGAAGGAAGAAGAATTGTGTGGGAAATATCAGAAAGGGAGACAGAACATGAAGTGAATGGGTGACGGGCACTGAGGGGGGCACTTGAGGGGATGAGCACTGGGTGTTATTCTGTATGTTGGCAAAGTGAACACCAATAAAAAATAAATTTATTACAAAAAATAATACATGTAGAGTTTCTATTTTATTAATATTTGTTCTTGTATTCTTTCTACTTTCTTTGGATTATTTTATTGCTCTTTAATGTTCTTGAGTGGATGCTTAGCTCATTATTTTTAGCATTTTTAAAATATTCATATCTAAGGCTAAATATTTCTCTCTAAGCACTGCTCACCTTCATACTACACATTTTGATATGTTAGTTCTCATAACATTCAATGTGAAATATTATTTAGTTTCCATTGTAATTTATTCTTGACCCAAACCTATAGATTGTATACATTCTTTTTTGATTTCTAACTTAATTACATTGGAGTCAGATAACATGTTCTTTATGATTTCAGTACCTTGAAACTTGGTAAGATTTGCTTTATGGCCAAGTATACATGGTCAAATTTTATGCATATTTTATGTGTTCTTAAAAAGAATGTGCATTCTGTGGGTGTTGGGCAGATGGCTTTATAGATAGTTATGCATATATAGTGTAGTTTGTTATTTGCATGGTTCAAATCTTTGATATCATTACTATTTTGTCTGTTATTGTCATTTATTGTTTTATCTTTACATTCTTGTAAAAAGGCTGTTACTTTGGTAAAAATACCCTCCTCCTGGGTTTATGTTGATGATTGGTGAGATTCTGATAAAATGAGGCTTGGAAAACCATAAAGTTCTGTGTGAATGTAGGGTATACTCTAATAGACAAATGAAGGAACTTGTTTTTTTTTTAAGTTTATAAAATGATAATAGGAACACTGGCTCTGTATAATAGATTGAACTGAGACTCCCATTTTTTAATAATAAATTTATTTTTTATTGGTGTTCAATTTACCAACATACAGAATAACACCCAGTGCTCATCCCGTCAAGTGCCCCCCTCAGTGCCCATCACCCATTCACCCTCACCTCCCGCCCTCCTCCCCTTCCATCACCCCTAGTTCGTTTCCCAGAGAGACTCCCATTTTTACAGAAACTGTCAACTCTTGGCAATTTCATGACATTCAGCACAACACTTTGAAAACAGAAAGATGTCTTATACAATTGTCATAATAAAAATGGTACATTTTATATGTTTAGCTGATTACATGAGTATTTTATTCTGTTCCCAAAGCATCAGGCTTTAACAGCAGGAAGGAAGAAAAATATGGCTTATTGTGACCAGAAAGTGTGGTTTGCTTCCTTACAACATTCATCTCGGAACTCCGTCTCACAATTTCTACTTTCCTTCTCCCTCTCCCCACTTTCTATGTATGTCTTGTTTCTGTTTTCCTAGAATTCCTGTAAATAGCTCACTCTTCTCTCTCTTTTTTTTTAAATTTAGATTAACAAGAGTTGCCTAGCAATGCTCTAAGTGCTTCTTTTAAAGATTGTGGTGAAATACATATAACATGAAATACACCATCATAACTATTTTTAAGTGTATAGTGCAGTGGCATCAACAAATACATTCACATTGTTGTGCACCCATCAATACCATCCATCTCCAAAACTTTTTCATCCTGCAAAACTGAAACTATACCACTAATCAATAACTCTCTATTCTCTCTCACCCCAGCCCTGGAAGCCACCATTCCTCTTTCTGTCTCTGAATTTAACTATTCTTGGTAATTCATATAAATGGCATCATGCAGCACTACGTGCTCTTCTGCTGTTTCATGTAATCCTCCCAATAAGCCAGGGGAGAAGAATTATCCTTTACAAAATTGTTTGAATTAAAGTATAGTTGACACACAGTGCTTTTTTTTAAAGATTTTATTTATTTATTCATGATAGATACAGAGAGAGAGACAGAGACATAGGCAGAAGGAGAAGCAGGCTTCCTGTAGGGAGCTGGATGCAGAACTTGATCCCAGAACCTGGGGATCACGATCTGAGCGGAAGGCAGATACTCAACCACTGAGCCACCCAGGTACCCTGACACACAATGTTAACACTAGTTTCAGGCATACAACACAGTGATTCATCATCTCTGTATTTATGCTATGCTCACGACACATTTGGCTTCCATCCGTGACTACTGCAATGCCATTGCCTATATTCCTGATGCTGTACCCGTTATTACTGTGACTTAACTCATCCATAATTGGAAGCGTGTCTCTCTCCTTCCGTCTCACCCATTTTGCCTATTGCCTTCCCAACCTCTTTCCTCTGGCAACCATCCGTTTGTTCTCTATATTTATGGGTTTGTTTTTGCTTTTAATTTTTGTTGTGTTTTTTAGATACCAAGTGAAATCATATGGTGTTTGTCTTTCTTTGACTTATTTTACTTAGCATAATTCCCTCTAGGACTATCATGTTGTCACAAATGACAAGATCTTATTCTTTTTATGGCTAAGTAATATTCCACTGTGTGTGTGTGTGTGTGTGTGTGTTTATCTATTTATCTATCAGTGGACACTTTGGTTACTTCCATATTGTCCCTATTGTAAATAATGCTGTAATAATCACAAGGTGCATATATTTTGAAAAGTAGTGTTTTCATTTTCTTTGGATAAATACCCATTAGTAGAATTTCTGGATTGGATGGTATTGCTATTTTTAATTTCCTATTTTCCACAGTGGCTGCACCAATTTACATTTCCACCAACAGTGCATGAGTGTTCCTTTTTTCATATCCTCCCCAACACTTGTTATTTCTTGCCTTTTTGATATTAACCATTCTGACAGGTGTAAGGGGGGTAGCTCACTGTGTTTTTTATTTGCATTTCCCTGATGATGGGTGGTGTTGAGCATCTTTTCATGTGTCTGTTGGCCATCTGTGTACATCTTCTTTGGAAAAATTTCTCTTTAGGTTCTCTGCCCATTTTCAAATTAAACTGGGGTTTCTTTGGGTGTTGAGTTGTATAGTTCTTTAACTTATATACTTATGTTATACTTATAAGTATATAAGTTATATACTTAACATATATACTTATATGTATAAGTTCTTTACATATTTTGGGTATATCATTTACAGATATGTTCCCCTATTCAATAGGTTTCCTTTTGATTTGGTTAGTGGCTTCCTTTGCTGTACAAAAGCTTGTTTTGCAGTCCCAATAGCTTATTTTTGCCTTTGTTCTCTTGCCTGAGAAGACATATCTGGAAAAATGTTGCGAAGGCCAGTATCAAAGAGATTACTGCCTATGTTTTCTTCTAGGTCACTCTTCTATTTTGAAGTACTTTATTCTTTGCCTCATTTATCAGACCATATTTTTAAACATTGAATTTTATGTTTTTTGGTTTTATTAAATAACTATTACAAATTTTAAAACAAAGTAACTTAAATTTTACTTTTTAATATACTTTATTGTTTGGAAAAGTTTTATATTTACAGAAAAATTGAGAGGCTAGTAAATAGTTTTCATATATAGTACACACAGTTTCTTTTTTTTTTCTACACACAGTTTCTAATACTAACATTTACACTAGCATGATGTGTTTGTTATAATTAATGACCCAGTGTTGATACATTATTGAAAACTAAAGTTCCTAGTTTATATGTATCTCCTTAGTTTTACCTAAGGCCTTTCTTTGTCCCAGGATCACATCTAAGATACCACATTACATTTAGTCATCATGTCTTCTTGGGCACCTCTTGACTAGCACAGTTTCTAAGGCTTTCCTTATTTTTGATGATCTTGGTAATTTCAAAAAATACTGATCAAATATTTTATAGGACATTTCTTTATTGGAATTTGTCTGATGTTTTTTTCTCAACATTAGGCTAAGGTTATGGGTTTTGGGGAAGAATATCAAAGGTAAAATGCCATTTCATTACATCACATCAAGGCTACATAGTCACATAATTTATCACTGTTGATATTGACCTTGAGCATCTGAATGAGGTAGTGTTTGTCACATTTCTCTACTCTAAAGTTACTCTCTCTCTCCCTCTTTCCCATGAGGTACTCTTTGAAAAATTACTATGTGTAGCCCACATCCATATAACTGTTTGTGGGTTTTGGTTTTGGTTTTATGGTTTTGGGTGTATACATGTGTTTGCACTTTCTTATTCTCTGGCCCTACAAGATGTGCTAGGTTCATCTTATGTATTTCCTTTCCTAGTCTGAGAAGCAACCATTTCTCTCTAAGGAGCCCTGGTTTTCTTTATTGGAGAATAATATTAGACACCAAGATCTGGCTGCCAAGTGTACTTGTTGCCCTGGGATACTGTTGCTTCTTGGCCCTCTTAGCTGACTGAGCCAGGACATAAATATGTGTATACTAATTAGTGTACACACACATATGATCCAGATTTTTCTATGTGTATGTATTAGTATCTACAGTAAGCTGAACATGAGTTCATACTGATGTCTCCAATTCTATCCATTACCACCCCAGTCATTCTAGCTTCTTCTTTGTGCTTATCTGTAGATTCCTACTCTAACAGGGATAAACCCAGCCCTCTCTCTTGGCACTCACTTATTTAATTGTGCAATTGCACTATATATAGAGAGAAGCATCACAATTGGTTTTTTTTTTTTTTTAGATTTTATGTATTTATTCGAGAGAGAGAGAGAGAGAGAGAGAGAGGCAGAGACACAGGCTGAGAGAGAAGCAAGCAGGCTCCATGCAGGGAGCCGGATGTGGGACTCCATCCCAGGTCTCCAGGATCACGCCCTGGGCTGAAGGCAGCGCTAACCGCTGAGCCACCCGGACTGCCCTAAGCATCACAACTGTTAGCCCTCTCCCCTATGCAAAACAATATCGTCAACTAGAGTGTAACAGTTTTGTGCTGTTCCTTTTGCCTTTAGGCTTACAGACTGTTCATTTCCAAAGGTATTTGGCCAGTACCTTTCCCCCTCACCCACTTGAGTTAGGTTGTTACATTTGTAACAAATTCTCCTGCCAGTCTGCGTTCTTTCCTAGGATCCCTCCACCTTCTAGATGATTTTTTAAAAATTTGCCTGCATTGAGGGTCACTCTGTTCTATAGAGTTGTGTGGGTTTTGACAAATGTGTAATGTCATTCCACTGTTGCAGTATCATATAGAATGATTTCCCCACCCTAAAACTCTGCTGTGCTTCATCTATTTGATCCTTACCTCACTCCCTGAACCTCTGGGAATCACTGATCTTTTTACTATCTCTATAGTTTTGTCTTTTCCAGAATGCCATGTAATTAGAATCACATAGTATGTAGACTGGATTACTCACTTAGTAATATGCATTTAAGGTTCAGCCATGTCTTTTTTTGGATTGATAGCTCTTTTTTCTTCACGTGGACTTTATATTTTAGAGAGGTTTTAGATTCATGGCAAAGTTGTGCAGCAAGTACACAGTTTCCATATATATCCTCGCCTCACACAGCCTCCCCGCACCAGAGGGGCACTTTTGTTACAGTTGATGAACCTACATTGACACATCATTATCGCCCCAAATCTATAGTTTACATTAGTGTTCCTCTTGGGTGGTGTTGTGTCACTTTGTGTAAATTCTGTGGGTTTGGTAAATATATAATGACGCGTGTCTACCATTATATCATACAGAATAGTTTCATTCACTTCTGTGCTCTGCGCATTCATTTGTCCCTCACCCCTAAACCCTGGGAACCATAGTCTCTTTCGTTTTACCTTTTCCTAGAATGTCATATAGTTGGAATTATACCATACATAGGCATTTCATATTGTCTTTTTTTCATTTAGGAATATGCATTTTAAGTTTTCCCTATGTCCTTCTGTGGCTTGATAGCACATTTATTTCTAGCACTGAGTAATATTCCATTTCCTGGCTGGACCACAGTTTCTTTGTCTAATCACCTGATGAAGCACATCTTGGTTTCTTCCATATTTTGACAGCAGTGAATAAAGCTTTATAAACATCCCTGTGCAGGATTTCGTGTGGACGTAAGTTTCCAACTCATTTGGGTAAATGCCAAGGAGTATGATTTACTGGATTGTAAGAGTATGTTTAGTTGTTTTTGTTTTGTTTTCAAATTTTATTTATTTATTTATTTGTTTATTTGTTTATTTGTTTATTTGTTTATTTGTTTATTTATTTATTTATTTATTTATTTTAGAGAGTGCAAAAATGAGCGAGGAGTAGGGGGCAAAGGGAGAGGGAGAGAGAGAATCTCAAGCAGACTCCATGGTGAGCGTGAAGCCCAATGTGGGTCTCAATCTCACAACCCTGACTAAGATCATGACCTGAGCTAAAACCAAGAGTGGGATGGTTAAACCAACTGAGCCATCCAGACATGCTGAATGCATTTAGTTTTGTAAGAAACCACCAGACTGTTTTCCAAAGTGGCTGTACCATTTTGTATTCCAACCAGAAATGAATTAATATTCTTGTTGCTCCACATCCTTGCCAACATTTGATATTTTCAGTGTTCTGGGTTTGGGCCATTCTAATAGGTATGTAATGGTATCTATTGTTATTTTAACTTGCATTTCCCTAATGCCATTTGATGTTGAGTGTCTTTTCATATGATTATTTGCCTCCGATATGTTTTTTGTGAGGTGTTTCGTTAGATCTTTGGCCCATTTTTTGAGCCAATTGTATGTTTTCTTATTGTTGAGCTTTAAGAATTCTTTATATATTTTAGATGACAGTCTTCTATTGAATATATTTTTTGCAAATATTTTCTCCCAGTCTATAGCTTGTGTTCCCATTCTCTTGATGGTGTCTTTCACAGAATAGAAGTTTTTGCTTTTAATGAAGTGCAGCTTATCAATAATTCTTTCATGGATGAAGTCTTAAGTGCTATATCTAAAAAGTCATGACCCAAGATCATCTAGATTTTCTATGTAAGCTCCTAGGAATTTTATAGTTTTGCATTTTGCATTTACATATCTGAGCCATTTCAAATTGATTTTTGCAAAAGTATATATATATATATATATATATATATATATATATATGGTCTAGGTTTATTCTTTTGGATGTGGATGTCCATTTGTACCAGCACCATTTGTGGAATAGATTCTTTACTTCATTGCATGGCCTTTGCTCCTTTGTCAAAGATCAGTTGGCTATATTTGCGTAGGTCTATTTTTTGGCTGTCTACTCTGATTCCATTAACCTGTTTGTCTAGTCTTTTGCAACACTGTCTTGATTTATAGATTTGTAGCTTTAGAGTAAGTGTTGAAGTCTGGTAGTTTCAAACTTCTGACTTCATTCTTCTCCTTGAACATTTTATTGGTTATTCTGGGTCTTTTGCTTCTTCATGTAAATTTTAGAATCAGTTTGTTGATATCCACAAAATCACTGAAAGTGTTTTGATTCTCTAGATCATTCTGGGAAGAATTGACATCTTGACAGTATTATCTTCCCATCTGTGAACAGGAAACCTTTCATTTATTTACTTCTTTGTTTTTTTTTTATCAGAGTTTTATAGTGTTTTTATATAGATCTGATGTATATTTTGTTAGATTTATACCTGAGTATTTCAATTTTTTTAGGTTTTAATGTAAACAGTATTGTGTTTTTTATTTCAAACTCTCCTTGTTTATTGTTGATATATAGGGAAGTTATTGATTTTTGTATATTAACCTTGGATCTTGTAATCTTGCTGTAATTGCTTTAGTTTTAAGATTTTTCTTCTCATTGTTGATTCTCAGATTTTCTCCATAGACAATCATGTCATCTACAAACAAAAGTGGTTTTATTTCTCCTTTCACAATCTATATATTTTTATTTCCTTTCCTTGTCTTATTGTCTTCACCAGGACTTCCAGCACAACGTTGAAAAGAAGTAGTGAGAAGGAACATTTTTGCTTTGTTTCTGATCTTAGTAGTAAAGCTTCTAATTTCTCACCATTAAGTTTGGTGTGAGCTTTGCTTTTTTTCTGATGATGTTGTTTATCAGGTTGAAGAAGTTTCCCTCTACTCCTAGCTTGTCGAGTTTTTATCATGAAGGGTATCAGATTTTGTCAAATGTTTTTTCTTTTTTTTTTTTAAGAATGAATGAATGAATTTAGAGAGAGTGTGAGTGAGCAGAAACAGGGGAAGGGCAGAGAGAGAGAGAGAGAGAGATCATCTCGAGCAGACTCCACACTGAGTGTGGAGCCCGATGTGGGTCTCAATCCCAGGACCCTGAGATCAAGACGTAAGTGGAAATCAAGAGTGGGATGCTTAACCAACTGAGCCACCCAGGTGCCCCAAAGGCTTTTTATCTGTATGTATTGATATGATCACGTGATTTTTCTTCTTTAGGTGGTTGACATGATGGATTTTTGAATGTTGCACCAGCTTTGCATTACCTGGAATAAATCCTACCTGTTTGTGATGTATAACTCTTTTTACATATTGTTGAATTCAATTTGCTATTATTTTACTAAGGATATTTGCATCTGTGTTCATTGGAGATACTGCTCCATAGTTTTCTTGGATGTCTTTGTCTAGTTTTGATATTAGTGTAATTAATGATAGGCTCATAGAATGAATTAAGAAGTATTCTCTCTGCCTCTACATTCTGAGTGAAATTGTATAGAATTGGTATAATTCTTTCCTTATATGTTTTTGGTAGATTTCACCAGTAAACTCATCTGATCCTGATGCTTTTCTGTTTTGGAAGGTTATTTGTTATTGACTCAATCTGTTTAGGGACATCTACCTATTGAAATTGCTTCTTGTGTGAGTTTTGGCAGGTTGTTTTTCAAGGGATTAGTCTGTTTTACCTAGCTTATCAAATTTGTGAGCATAGAATTGTTCTTAGTATTCCTTTATTTTCATTTTATTGTCCATGGGATCTGTAGTGTTGTTCTTTTTGTAATTTCTGATATAAGTAATTTGTGTTTTGTCTCTTTTCTTAGTTAATTTGACTAGAAACTTACCAATTTGATTGATCCATTCAAAGAACCAGCATTTGGTTTTGGTGATTTTTTTTAAAGATTCTCTTTTTTCCAATTTCATTGATTTCTGCTCTAATTTTTATAATTTCTTTTGTCTGCTTACTTAGGATTTAATTTGCACTTCTTTTTCTAGTTTCCTGAGTTGGAAACTTATATTATTAATTTTGGATATTTCTTTTCTCATATATGCATTCAACACCATAAATTTCTCCATAAACACCTTCACTGCATTTCACAAATTTTGATAACTTGTATTTTCATTTTCATTTAGTTTAAAATATGAGAATTTTTTTTGAGATTTCTTCTTTGACACATGCATTGTTTTGAGTGTTGTTGTTTTATCATTGAGCGTTTGGTAATTTTCCAGCTATCTTTTTGTTACTGACTTCTAGTTTAATTCTCTTGTGCTCTTAGAGAATAAATTGTATGAATTCTATTCCTTTGAATTTATTAAGGTCTGTTTTATGGCTCCAAATGTGGTCTATGTTAGTGAATGTTCCATGAAAACTTGAAAAGAGTGTGTACTCTGCTGTTATTGGATGAAGCAGGCTATCGATGTCAGTTATATCCAGGTAGTTGATGGTGCTGTTGAGTTCAACTATATCCTTATTGATTTTGTGCCTGCTAGATCTGTCCATTTCTGAGAGAGGGATTTTGAAGTCTCCAACTATAAAAGTAAACTTAGATATTTCTCCTTTGCCATTCTATCAGTTTTTGCTTCTTGTATTTTGGTCCTCTGTTGCTAGGCACATACATATTAAGGATTATTACGTCTTCTTTCAATATTGACCCTTTATTATGTCATACCCTTCTTTATTTCTTATAACTTTACTTGCCCTAAAGTCTGCTATATTATAAATTAACATAGCTACAGTACTCCTACTTTCTTTTTATTAGAGTTAGCATGATATATCTTTCTTCATTCCTTTACTTTTAATGTATATGCATCTTTATATTCAAATAAGCTTCCAGTTATGGAATGAGGAAGTCCCAGGAATAAAAGGTACAGCAAATGGAATATAGGCAGTGGTATTGTAATAAGTTTGTATGGTGACAGATGGTAGCTATACCTATGGTGAGCATATATAACATATAAACTTGTTGAATCACTATGTTGTATACTTGAAACAAATATAACATTGTGTGTTAACTATACTCAATTTTTTTTAAAAGCGTGTTTCTTGTAAACAGTCTATAGGTGGGTCCCCTTTTCATTGGTATATTTATACCTTTGATGCTTAAAGTATTTATTGATATAGTTGAATTAGTAACTACCATATTTGTTCCTCTTTTCTATTCTTTGCTTTTGTTATTTGTTTCTATCTTTTTCTTCCACTTTTTTCCTTTTGTGGTCTTAATTGAGCATTCTATATGATTCCATTTTCTCTCCTTTCTTAGCATGTCAATTATAGTATTCTAAAAACTTCTTTAATGGTTTCCCTAGAGTCTGCAATATTCGTTTACAGATCATCCAAGTCCACTTTCAAATAACACTATAACACTTCACAAGTAGTAAAGATACCTTGCAATAACAAAGTATTTCTACTTCCTCCCTTCCCTTGTATCCTTGTCATTAATTTCAGTTATATATAAGCTAAAATGGCTGAAAACATTGTTTCTATTATTATTTTGAACAAAATATTATGTTATATCAACTAAGAAAAAGATTTTATTTGACTTTGACTTATTCTTTTTTATTTTTCCTTCACTTTTGAAGGACAATTTTGCAGGATAATACTGATTGGGGGGCCTTTTTCTTTCAACACTTTAAATATTTCACACTACTATTTTCTTGTTTGCACAATTTCCAAGAATTAGTGTGTAATTCTTATCTTTGCTCCTCTATAGATAAGGTTTTTTTCCCTCCATCTTTCAAGATTTTTTCTTTATCTTTGATATTCTACAGTTTAAATGTCATATGCCTAGGTGTAATTATTTTTTGGCATTTATCCTGCTTGGTGTTCTCTGAACTTCCTGGATCTATAGTTTGATGTCTAACATTAATTTGGGAGAAATTCTCATTTTTATTTCAAATATTTTTTCTGTTCCTTTCTCTCTTTATTCTCATCCTGGTATTCTGATTATATGTATGTTATACCTTTTGTAGTTCTCCCACAAGTCTTGGATATTCCATTTCATTTTTTCCAGTCTTTTTTCTTTACTTTTCAGTTTTAGAAGTTTCTATTGGCAAAGCTTCAAGCTCAGAGATTCTTTCCTTAGCCATGTCCAGGCTACTAGTGTGCTCATCAAAGGCATTCTTCATTTCTGTTACAGTGTTTTTAGTCTCTAGCATTTCTTTTGGATTATCTCTTACAATTTTTTCTATCTTTCTATTTACATTTCTCATCTATTCTTTCATGTTGTCTACTTTTTCTGTTAGAGTGCTTAGCATATTTTTTTTGAGCCCTGAGCATTTTAGTAGTTTTTTTGTTTTGTTTTGTTTTGTTTTATTTTGTTTTGTTTTGTTTTTTCAATTCCTAGTTCTACTACATTCTTGCCATGTCTGAATCTGATTCTGACATTTACTCTCTCTCTTTAACCTCTGTTTTTTTGCCTTTTAGTAGGCCTTGTACTGTTTTGTTGAAAGCTGGATTGATGTAATGGGTAAGAAAAACCTAGTATTGTTCCTAGGGAGGTTTCTACTGGTGGATTTCTACTCCAGTAATTTGCCATTTTCTTTGCCTATTATCTCTCCAATTGTGGGTGTGGTCATTTGCCTCATGACCTCAATTCTCTGATGACTATAAGAAGAGTTGTTGATTTTCATTTTATTCAGCTTTTTTCTTCTTACTAGGAGAAGAGCAACTGTTTCCAAGCTGCTTAGATGCTGGGCTGGAAACTGGAAATCTGAAGCTATTCGCTAATTTCTTTTTATCACTGCATGTTATTCCATTGTCTGCACGCACCACAGTTTATTCTGTTCACTTATTGAAGGACATCATGGTTCCTTCCACATTTACGCAATTATTAATAAAGCTGCTGTAAACATTTCTTTAAAATTTTTTTGTTTATTTATTTATTTAGAGAGAATGAATACATGTATAAATGTGGGGAGAGACAGAAGGAGAGAAAATTCCAAGTACTCTCCAAACTGAAAGCAGAGCCGGTGCAGGGCTTTATCTCACAACCCTGAGATCATGACATGACCTGAAATCAAGAGTTGGACACCAAACCAGCTGAGCTACCCAGATGTCCTGCTATAAACATATCTATGCAGGTTTTTGCATGGGCATGTTTCCTTTTTAAAAAGATGTTATTTATTTATTCATGAGAGACACAGAGAGAGAGGTAGAGACATAGGCTTAGGGAGAAGCAGGCTTCCTGTGGGGAGCCTGATGTGGGACTTGATCCCAGGACCCCGGGATCATGTTCTGAACAAAAGGCAGGCGTTCAACCACTGAGTGACCCAGGTGCCCCTGGACATGTTTTCAAATCAGTTTGGTAAATACATTAGAGAGTGATTGCTGGATCATATGGTATGACTGTGTTTAGCTTTGTGAGAAACCTTAAAACTGAGTTCCAAAATGGCTGTATAATTTTTTCTTGTCACCAGAAGTGAATTAGAGTTCTTGTTGCTGTACGTTCTCACCATCATTTAATATTGTCAGGCTTTTGGTTCTTAGCCATTCTAATAGGTCTGTAATAGTATCTCATCTTTGTTTAAATTTTCAGTTCCAAACTAAAGATGATGTTGAATGTCTTTTAATATGATTATTTGCCATCTGTGTATCTCATTGGCTAATACTCACTTTTAACTTTTCCTTAATAACAACAACAACAACAACAACAAAAAACCTCTCCAAAAAGTACATGTCCTCAGATATAAGTAAATAACTTCTGGGGTTAGGTTTGGATGCCTCTCTTTGAATTTTTTGTGTATCTATTCTTAGGTTTTTGGTTTGTGGTTACTATGAGGTTCCTATACAGCAACTTATGTATGTAGCAGTGTATTTTTAGTTTGTAGTCATTTAAAGTTTTTTTACGCTAAAGATTTTATCTATTTATTCATGAGAGACACACAGAGAGAGGCAGAGACATAGGCAGAAAGAGAAGCAGACTCCCTCCTGGGAGCCTGATGTGGGACTCAATCCCAGGACCCAGGATCACGACCAGAGCCAAAGGCAAATGCTCAACCACTGAGCCACCCAGGTACCCCTGTATTCACTTAAGTTTCAACTCATTCTGAAAGCACTACATTTTTACTAACTCTCTCTACATTTTATATTTTGACATCATATTTTATATTTTTATATTTTGTGTATCCTTTAATTATTGTAGATATAATTTATTTTACTACTTTTATCTTTAAAGCTTTATATTATTAGCTTTATTAGTGGTTGATCCACTACTTTTACCATATGTTTGTCTTTACTAGTGAGATTTTTTTTTCTTTCATACATTTGATTATTTCTAATTATGGCCTTTTCTTTTCCACTTTAAAGGAGCTTCTTTAATATTTCCTGTAAATCTAGCTTCATGGTGATGAGCTCCTTTAGTTTTTGCTTGTCTGGGAAACTCTATCTCCCCTTCAAGTCTCAATGATAACACTGCTGGTTAAAGTATTCTTGGTTATAAGCTTTTTTTTCTTCAGTACTTTAAATATATATGCTACTCTCCTCTGGCCTGAAAAGTTTCTACAGTTCCTGATACATAACTAATCTTCTTTTTTCTTGTTGCCTTTATGATTCTTTATCTTTAACCTTTGACATTATATATCCTGATGTGGATCTCTTCGCTTATCTTGTTTCAGACTCGGTGCTTCTTGGGCCTGGATGTCTGTTCCTTCCCTGGGTTAGGGAAGTTTCCAACTATTATTTTTCAAATAGGTTTTCTGTAACTTTTTCTCCCTTTTCTTCTTCTGGGATCCCTATAATGTGAATGCTAGTGCACTTGATGTTGTCCCAAAGGTCCTTTAAACTGCCCTCATTTTTTAAAGTTCCTTTTTTTTTTTGTATACTCTGTCTTCCAGATAACTGATCTATTTTTCCAGATAACTAATCTACTACTATCATCTAATCTGCTTTTTATTCCCTCTAGTGTTTTCTTCATTTTTATTCCAACTCTGATTGGTACTTTCTTATATTGTCTATTTTTTTTATTTTGAAGTTCTCACTGTGTTCAACTATTCTCCCAAATTTGGTAAGCATCTTTTTGACCATTACTTTGAATTCTTTGTTAGATAGATTGCTTGTCTCCATTTTTTTTTTATTTTTATTTATTTTTATTTTTTTTTTGCTTGTCTCCATTTTTAGTTCTTTCTCTGAGGTTTTGTCTTGTTCGTTTCTTTGGAGCATAATTTCTGTCTCCTTATTTTGCCCAACTCTTTGTGTTTATTTCTATGTACTAGTTCAGTTATGCCTCCCAGTCTTGAAAGAATGGCTTTATGTAGGAGATGTCCTGTGGGGACCAGTAGCACAATCTCCTTTGACACCACAGTCAGGTGCTTCAGTGGTGTCTCTGAGTGGGCTGCTTGCGCCTCTCTCATTATAGAGTTGTGACTTCTCTGGGTGTGCCTGTGGCTGGATGCAAGCCTGGCCAGGACCTCTGCAAGTGTGCCAGTGGGCAGAGCTGTTTTCCAGCCCAGCTGGATGACAGGCCCAGGGAGGATTGCTGTGTGTGTGCTGGTGGGTGGGATCAATGTCCTATTGGTATGAGCCTTGCCAAGGTGCAGGGTTGTGTGGTGCCCCCAGCAGGGTGCACCTCCTTGTGTTGAGTCCAGAGGGAGGATTTCTAACTGGTACCCATGGGGCAGAATAAGAGCAAAAGCTGATGCTGCCAATGTGTTCAGTCCCCAGGGAGAGGCCCAGCTACCGCCTGCCTCTCTGGCGTGTACTCCAAGTTTACTAAGTGGGTCTCCTTCACCAGTGGTCTGTGCACTTCTAAATCTGGTATTTTTATGCTGGTTTCCAGGTCAAGTGAGTGTATGTGAGCCCTTTAAGAGTAAGTGCTGCTTTCCCTTCAGTATTGTAGTTGTCCTGGTCATATTGCCTATTGATTTTTTTTAAAGATTTTATTTATTTATTCATGACACACACACACACACACACACACACACACACAGACATAGGCAGAGGGAGAAGCAGGCTCCCTGCGGGGAGCTTGATGAGGGACTCCATCCCAGAACCCTGGGATCACCACCTGAACCAAAGGCAGAGGCTCAACCACTGAGCCACCCAGGTGTCCCACATTTTTTCCTTTTGCCTTAGATTCCAATGTGATTTCTCAAAGAACTAGTAAACAAAGATGTAGTTCGTTCAACCTGCTTTACGTGGTGCATGGAAAGCCTTAGAATCTAACACAAAACTGGCCAAGCGGTTCATTCAATCAAGTAAAACAAAATATTTAAAGAGGCTTTCCTTTTACACTTTTAGACTAATTATCCTAGGAATTGTGTCAGAGTTTACTGTGGCTTGATGTTAGGTATTTGTACTCATAAGAACAAAGTTAAAAAAAATTCATAAGGCCTAGAGTAGATTCCTTCCTATCAAATCACTTAACAAATATTTTTGGAAATATTGAGATCTGTTGTGAATATAATTACCAAGAATTTGGGACAAAAGTGACAATGAGAATCTTCTTTAAAAAAGTGAATCATATTTAATTATATAGCTATACTTTATCAGTTTAAACTTGGAAATAGCTTTCCTATTATTCTCTATCTTGGTGTGTTTTTAAAAATTACTTTTATTTCCCATTTAAGAAATTTGCAGAATGTCTAAAATGAAAGTGAAAATGCCACAAATGTACTTGAGCTAAATCAGTTTTAAGTTAATACGTGAAGGGAATCTTGACCACTTTTGGTTTGGGATGGAGTGTAAGATTAAGCAGCATGCACCCAGATTTCATACCATGCAAAAATATATGTAACATATGCAAAAAGATATTTTAGAACTTCTCTTGGCAAAAATTATATTCTCTTATGCTTCAGAGTAGCATCATAAATAGAGTTTGTTTAGAAATTGGGGTCTGAAACAAATTTGAAAGAGTCAAATGCTTCTTTTGCTGCTGGCATGTTCTTTTATGTGTAAATTATTCAGATTAAGTACAGTGGGAGGGTTAATTCATTAAACAGCTAGTTAGTAAAGACATACCCTGGGATAGGCAGTCTGCTAAGTGATGGGGAGAGAAACATGGAGAAGATAGAGGTTATTTTAAAAAGCATCTACATGTAAGTAAACAGGGCATCCTGCTGGGCATGAGGTTTTAATGTTTTATAGAATAGGAATGCACATTAAGAGGTGCTAAACTTGTCCTGGGGATAGCTTCAGAGGCAAGCCTCTGAACCAAGGTGAGGGCAGGGCAGAGGGGAAGGGACTGAGTTATATTTGAACCTAAAGTGTGACCCTCAGCGGCAAAAGGGGAGGAACTCTGTCATTGGCAGAAGCATCAGGTCCAAATGCTAGAGTACAGAGGTGGGGGAGAGCAGGGGGTTTTTAGAGGTGAATAGAGTTGTTTTTGAAGGAGGTGTGGCAGAGGGAGGAAGTGGTTCAACGGAATTGATAGTGAGCTGGGGTACACACTCTCCCTTGTACACTTTGTGAGAGCAAATGAGCAACAGAAGCTGAGAGAGCCACTATCATCCTTTCCACATCCCCCGGGGAGAGGCAGCAGCAGACTATGGGCAGGCAAGTAACAGGGGCTTTCTTCATTCTCTGGGAAGGCGGAGACCCACATTCAGCAATTAGGTCCTACACATAAAGGAGGGCAGAAAGTGCACCATCAGATAGCCACCACGCCTGGATACTTGGAGGGAGAGGCTTAAAAGTATTGTAGTAAAGAAGAGGTTTTGAGCTGTCAGTTCCAAGTGATTATCTCTCAACACTTAACATTACTGATTTTCCACTCCAATGGTCTGCCTCTTTGTAGCATTGAACAAACAACAGAGATCCTCTTGCATCTGTCACCCATTGAAGTTGCCAATCTGAAGGAAGGAATCAATTTTTTTCGAAATAAGAACACTGGCAAAGATTACATCCTCTACAAGAATAAGAATCACCTGCGGGCATGCAAGAATATGTGCAAGCATCAAGGAGGCCTGTTCATAAAAGACATCGAGGATTTAGATGGAAGGTACTGACGGCTTCTTTTGCCTTCTCACTGGAGACCCTTCTTACAGCTAGATTTGGGCAGGAAATGTGCTCACGAGAAATTTTAAGCAAATCATTCAACAAATCACTTCCCCTTAGTAAATTGGTAATGTTTACTTGTGCTCACTTAGGACATCTTTCTGATCACAAAATGTTATGATCTTTTCTTAATTCTCCTCTAATTTTCACCCCAGCCTGGGTCAAGCCTCCAAAACTACCCCAAGGACAAGTGTAGCACCTCTTAGTGTGCATTTCTATTGTGAGAATTCTGAGATTTATCTCTAGCTTGATAGACACTGAAGCTTTAGGGCATGTGTGTCTATGTGTGTGAGTGAGTGTTTGTGCATTGGCCTGCTTTTGTATTCAGACATTCAAGCCTCCCCTAGGTCTCATCCCATTGTCCCTGTAGTGTGTGTATTGGGTTGGGGCACTTTTCCAGACCCTACCGGAGAGCAGGTACAATTTCCCTGGCCAGCCTCATTGTGATTAATAAACAAAAGTAAAAGTCCCTCAACAGTACCTGCCCGGAACAGCAGCTCTTCTGATCACTTCTTGGAAGAACCAGTGCTGAGGCCCCGGCCCCTTGATTAAACCTGCCTTTTAAACTCATACCTCCATGGCATAAGGGCAGTGACAGAGCAGGGTGGTTTTGTGCATGCTAAGTTGACCTGTGTGGTTTCAAACATGCCCATCTTGGGCTTTTTCCTTGCACTGTGTTGTGTGTTGTCAGTCTTGTCAGGTCACTTGTGGACAGTTTAGGGCTAGCATACCCAGATGGAGCTGGGCAGCAGTTCCAAAGCGCCTGCTATGACTGTACAGAAAGCCACACTAGAGGTGAGGATGCTCTCACGGCTGCGCACCATTCTGCTTCAAAGAATATTCAGTCTCAGGGCCCAACCTCCATATTGTTAGATTTTTTAAAGTCTTAATCACTGTTGCGTCTGTAGCTTGCTTGGCTCCTCAGATAACGTTGCTAGGTTGGGAAAATTAAAATACAAGGATTCCCTCTAAATTTGCATTTCAGATGAACAGTGAGCCTATTTTTAGTATAAATGTGTTCCAAGTATTACATGGAATAGACTTTTAGCTGACAGCTCTGCTCTAGAAGAACCGCTTCTTAATAATTTGCTGACAGCTCTATCTTGATTCCCTCCCCTTTTCTCAGTGGATCCAGTGAGGGGGACCTCAGACATGTGTGGTTTTGTTGCAGGTGACCTTTTTCTGGCACTCACAGCTGTTGGAGTCTTGTGACTGTTGCAGTTGGGAGACTCTGCTTTTCTTCTCTTCTTCCCCTCCCTCCTCTCCTTCACAAAGTGCCCACTTAGCCAGTCATTTAAGGAATGTTACAGCTTTGTGATGGAGAGCATAATCTTGCCCCCCCCCCCCCCCCCCAGTTAGAAGGCCAGCTGCAGGCCTACCAGTTCAGTGACCTGGACAAATGTCTTATGGTGTTTGGGCCTCCAACCCCTCCTCCCCGAGCCCTCTTAGCTCTCCTACACAGGGAGCCAGATCTCCTCCCCCTCTGTTCCTAGATCCAGCTCCCCAAGCATTTACTTGTTGGAACCGAGTCCCCAGAGAAACTTCTGCAGGGCTCTCCCCCAGCCACCTCTCCAAATTTGGCTGCTCTACTCAGTTCTCTGTGCAGTGATTCACCAGCAAAATCACTCACTACCAGGAGGTGGTCAAGAATGCTGACCTACCTCTTCTCCTCTCTCCACCTCAGGCATTTTTAATCTTCACATACAACCCAGATCAGTAGCCCTTATAAGCTGTGGCTCTTGTTTCTTAAGCTCGACAATTTTTTACACCCTCTCTTGCGTGTGAAGCTGTTGTTTTCTCCCGCTTGGCTGCCGCTTCTGAGCATTCCAGGTCCTGCTAGGTTGCTTCTCGAATGGCCCAGCATGTGGAAGAGCTGCATCTGTAATGTTCTCTCTCAATTTTTGGAGGGTTGTCAGCTACTCACTGATAAGAAAGGTGATGTCATAGAATAATCCACCATAAATCGAAGTGTGGCAGATGCTTTTTGCTTTATTTCTAGAAAAAAAATATTTTAAAATTCTAGATAGGATGAAGCTTGAAAAAAATCAGTCTAGTTCACTTACATGTTAAAACGGATATTTTTAGTTAAAAATATCTGAGTGTTTCCGGTGTGAGACATACTTGGTTGTTGTTTTTTAATTCTTTAACTGTTAAAGAAAAAAAACACACACAACTTCACTAGAAACACTGAGAAAAATAGAACTGTTTCTACCCCATCCCCAACTACCATACCCCTTTCAACGCTCTGGTAAGAAAAGGAGAAAAAAAAGTCACTCTACATCCTGTTTTGTCACAGTCTGATTCTCATTTTGGAATAGATTTAGCAGAGTTAGCAAATGGAAAATGCAGAATGCTCGGTTACATTTGAATGACAGATTAACAGCAAATTTTCAGCATCTCTCAAATACTGCATGAGATGTATTTTTAAAATATTTGCTATTTATCTGAAATTCATATTTAACTGGGCATTATTTTATCTGGTGACCATGCCCTGAAATTTTAGACTATAAGAAAATCCTTTATCTTTGAAAAGTGAAAACTTGAGCTGAACCAAAGCTTAGTACACTGTGGTAGAGGTCAAGTCAGAGACACGCCTTTATTACTGCTTTCCTCCCTTGTGTTGGCTCCAGTTGGAGCTCAATTAGTGAACCAAAGGCCACTTTATTCTCTCGGCTCTGTTGATCTTCGTCTGACACGTGTCATTTTGTGATGTGGAATTTAAATTCGTTCCTTCTTTATTTTATTTACTTTTATTTTATTTTTTTATCTGCCTTTTCAAAATCACCTACTGATGATGATTATATATTTCCTTGGCTATTAAGTATTATCTCCTAATGGTTTTCCTTTTACATAGTTGGTGTTCAAGCACCTAATTTAATTTCACTGCAAAATAATGCACTTAAGCATGGTAAGATTAATTTCATTTTTACCATTTCACAAACCTAAGTACAATTGTTTTCCCCATGCAGGTCTGTTAGATGCACAAAACACAACTGGAAGTTAGATGTGAGCACCATGAAGTATATCAACCCCCCAAGCAGCTTCTGTCAAGATGAACTAGGTAAATACCATCAGTATTAATAAATATGTTCTGCTATTGTTGTTCCTAGGATCCTTTATGTCAGCTTGTTTTTAATTACACTTGAAGCTTTGGATATATTCTGATTTTAAACTGTGTAGAGTTAGACTTTAAAAAATTTTTTTTTTAATTTTTAAAGATTTTATTTTTTTTATACATGAGAGAGACAGAGAGAGGGAGAGACATAAGCAGAAGGAGAAGCAGGTTCCCTGCAGATAGCCCATGGCAGGACTCAATCCTAGGACACAGGATCACACCCTGAGCTGAAAGCAGAAGCTCAACCACTGAGCCACCCAGATGCCCCCCACTTCTTAAAAATAGAATGAACAACTGTAAATTCCAAACAAGATTTCTCCAAAAGCTCCCTTCATTTATTCATTTGTCCAGCACATATTTGTTGGGAACCAAGCATGGGTAAATGTACTGGATCTAAAGATGAGTAAGAGCCAGGGTAAATGAGATGATGTTAGAGGAAGTGGAGCGGAGACAAGCCTGTGACCAGCTAGGATCAAGGAAGCTCTGACAGGTCTTATAGATACTGTGTACTGTAGAATGGTCCTCAGAATATTTTTTCTGTGAAGACACAGAAGGTAGATGATCGTATACATGATCCTCCGAATAATTATGATAAAGGCTCACGTTTTTAGCTGGGAAATTAAGTACTTCAAATTGCACAGCTCTTTTGGGCATTGATAAAAGGCTACAAGTTATGTCTGATTTTCAGTCAGCTGGCTCCACATCTGCTTTTTTGCTTCCTCCTATCGCAGGAAGCCTATATAGAGTAAGAAGGGCTCAGTCATAGTAATAAGTGTGTTTCTGTTCTAACTTATTAAAATTGTGTTTTTTTTTCCCTAGAAAAAGTCACTTATGACAATCCTTAAAAGGAAATGTGTTAGGAACACTGTTTCAGAATGACTGTTACAGGAATAATGAACAGATTTTATCAGACTGGGAGATTACAGAGAGCTTCATGCTCGAGATAGCATTGGAGTTGGTGATCTTAGGCGCTTCACTCCTGCGGGGGGTGTCCCTCTCTGTCCTAGATCACCACTTGTGGCCTTGGCTCTTAGCCCCTGTGTGTGCATGCTCACACACACAGTCTGGTGTTCACAGAAGGCCTTACTAGACCTTCGTCCCCTGGTTAAGTCATATTCCAATTCCTCTAACGCCTAGAACTGGGGACCCCCTTGGAATAGGTGTCCTGGTGGAGTTTCAGTCCTTCCATAGCACAGATATGGTTCCTGTCAAGGTCGCCAGAGCTTTCCATGTGGCTTGATTCAGGGGTCACTTGCCATTATCAGCGTACCCAAACTCACTAGCATACAGCACTGTGACCTACTCTCCCTGTGGTGGGTTCTTTCCCTTGTATCTGGGAAGCAATGCTTTCTGCATTACTTTCCTATTTGCCGCTGTAACAAATTCCCTCAAATATAATGGCTTAAAACCAAGCAAATAGACCAGTTCACAGTTCTGTGGATCAAGGCCAGCATGGGTCTCTGCTGCTAAAGTTATAGTGTCAGCAGGGCTGTGTTCCTTTCTGGAAGCTCTGGAGGAGGATCCATGTCTGCCCGTTCTAGCTTCTAGAGGCTGTCTTTGTCCATGGTCAAAGCCTTGCCTCTCTATGGCCATTGTTCCTGCGGTCACATCTCCCTCTGATTCTTCTGTCTTCTGATTCCAGGTTTTAGAACTCTTGTGACATACATATTGGGCTCACCCACATAATCCAGGATATCCTACCCACTTTAAGGTCAGCTGATTAGCACCCTTAATTTTATCTGCAACTTTAATTCCCATTTGCCATATAACCTAATCAATCTATAGTTCCTGGGCATTAGAATGTGGACATCTTTGGGGGCTATTGTTCCATCCTGGTCCGGATTATCAGCCCCTACCTAGAAGCCTCAGTTCCACAACCTTCCAAGTCTTATCTGCTGTGCTGTCTCTTAAGAATGAGGAGGAGGAGAAGCAATACTATATATAAGAAAAACAAAAAGGAAACAATTGAAACATGAGCAATGACTCTAGCATATCTTAAAAGTGATACTGAGGAAACTAAAACAATAGTTCTGATTATAAAGAAAAATAAAGGTTTATATATATATATATATATATATATATATATATATATATATATATATGGTTTAGAATATCAGGGCTACTCTTCCCCATGTGTCTTAGTGAGACCAACTCCAAATCGTTTTTTAAAGAAGACTCTGACCTGCACAGCTATCTTCCAGCTCCCCTATGAGTAGAGGGGTCACTGACTAGGGTGCATGTTTTTTCCATTCACTCCCAAGAAGGTAGAATGCTGTTCTGGGGGAGTTGCTAATTTCTTTAACCATAAACTTATCCTCCCATGCCCCTGAAGGGGATGTCTGGACTACCATCTTCTTTTGTCAGTAAGCCCCACCCCATGTTGGTTGACCTAGTCTAGAAAGCCTATAGATCACATTGTTATCAGGAACTGGTTACATGTGCTGTACAAATACTGTAAAGTTAATTTGGCAGAAAACTGATAAGAATCAATGGTTTGCACTATTACAGTTTGTACACTATCATCCTCATGAATGTGTAACCTAGATATCTATAGGTCCTTAGGATCTTTTATAAAACCTTTGTCTTTTGGACAAGACCGACAGAGAGACAGGGTAGCAAAATGGTTAAGAGTGGACACACAGGGCCTGACAGCCTGGGCTCAGATCCTGATGCTCAAACACACAATTCAGTGACTTTGGATGTGATTTCAATTTCTTTATTGGGTTGTTGTAAGAATTCTCCAAGTGAACATTTGTTAAATTCTTGGCACTTGGTACACAGAGTATGATTATTTGTACATAGAGGTCTCAGATAATCTGCATATGTCCCCTGAGCCTGGGACCACAGAAGCAGGAAGGAGGGATTTTCCACCCAGTAGGAAGTTGGGTCAATCGGAAAACAGAGTGATGAGCTGGGAATTGGTGCTGAGGGCCGAAGTTCGCTGCCCTGACCTGTGAAAGGCAAGGCAGCAGGTGGCAGCAAGGTCAGCGGAGGACTGGGAGCAACAGGCCCCAGTGAAGTTTGGCCTTTGATCAAGTGAGGAGACTGCATGAGAATGGAAATTGTGTTTGACAGAGCCCACTACTCCGCCCAGTGCTACCTGTACTGTGGTGATTTCATACCATGTCCCAAGAAAAGGAAGCAACATGCAGTCCCACCTTGGGATATAAGCTGAGATGGTTTTGTAATTATCATTATTATAAAAAAAATAGATGGTCATAATTACAAAGGTAGAGACGTAAAGGGAAGAAAGGCCTCATCGGCACTCCCATCACCCAGGATAGCCTCTGCTTTGCTATCTTTCCTTCTATTCTTCACCATGGTTACCTCTCCCCCGACCCCTCCCTCTTCTCCCCCTCTTCCTCCTTCTTTTTATTGACATACAATTCATGGACCATAAAATCCAGCATTTTACTGTGTGCAGTCCAGGGGTGTTTAGTATTTTCACGTGTTGTGCCATTACTACCATCTAATTTCAGAACATTCTCATTACCCCACAAAGAAACTTTATAACTATTAGTCATCACTCATCATTCCCCTTTTCCGTCAGCCCCTGGCAACCGCTAATCTACTTTCTGTCTCTGGATTTTCCTATTCTGGATATTTTATATATTTGGAATAATACAATACATGGCCCTTGGGTCTGGCTTCTTTCATTCAGCATTGTGTTCTCAGGGCTTGTGCGTTATGATTATGGCCCTTGTATGGAGAGACCACATTTCATGTGCACATGCATCAGTTGATGGATTTGAGTTGTTTTCATTTTTTGGTATGATGCTGATACTGCTATGAACATTTGTGTACAAATCTTTGTGTGGACATGTTTTCACTTGTTTATATACTTAGGAATACAACTTCTGGGTCATATGGTAACTCTGTGTTTAACTTTTTGAGAAGATGCCAAACTGGTTTCCAAAACACTGTACCATTTTTATTACTGCCACTGAGGTATGAGGGCTTCAATTTCTCCACATCTTCACCCACACTTGTCATTGTCCATATTTGTTATTATAGCCATCCTACTGGGTATGAAAAGGTATTTCACTGTGACTTCGGTTTGCCTTTCCCTTATAACTAATGATGTGGAGCATCTCCTTATGTGTTCATTGGCCATTTTATATTTATATTTATTTATCTTCTTTGGAGCAATCTATCCAGATCTTTTGTCCATTTTAAAATTAAGTCCTTTGATTATTAAGATACAAGAATGCTTTGTACATTAGAGATACAAGTCTACAAGTTATTAGATATGTGATTTGCAATTATTTTTTTGCCATTCTGTGGGTTGTCTTTTCACATTTGAACTGCAGTCCTTTAAAACACAATATTTTTAATTCTGATGAAGTCCAGTTTATTTATTTTTTCTTTGTAAATTGTATCCTTTGTGTCTAAGAAAGGGTAGGCCTAGAATATCTAAATCTAATATACTAATATACTTTATTAGGCTGACATACAAATAGACTAATAGTCTAAGAAACCATTGCCTAATCCAAGGTCATAAAATTTACTTCTGTGTTTTATTCTAATTTTATAGTTCTTAGCTCACATTTTGTTCTTTGATCCATTTTGAGTTAATTTTTGTACATTGTATGAGGTGTAGGTCCAACTTCATTCTCCTGCATATGGATATCTGGCTGTTGCAATACTGTTTGTCAAAGGACTAAGCCTTTCCCTGTCGAATTATTTTGGAATCCTTGGAGAAAATTAGTTGATAAATGTAAAGGTTAATTTCTAGACTCTCTATTCCACTGATCTATATGTCTATCCTTATGCCAGTTGCATATTGTTTTGATTACTATAGCTCTGTAGTAAGTTTTTCAAATCAGGAAATGTGAATCATACAATTTTGTTTTATTTGTCAAGATTGTCATGGCTTTTCTGAGTGCCTTGCATTTCCATATGATTTTTAGGATTAGCTTGCCAATTTCGAGGACGAAAAAAAAGGGGCTGGAAATTTGGTAGGAATTGCATTGAATCTATAGATAAGTTGGGGCTTATTGCCATCTTAACAATACAAGTCTTTTGGTCATGACTATGGGATGCCTTTCTGTTTTTTAAGTTGTCTCTAATTTCTATTGACTGTGTTTTATAGTTTCTAGGATATCAGTTTTGTACTACTTTTGTTAAATTTATTCTGAGGTATTTTATTATTTTTGATGCCATTGCAAATGGAATTGTTTTTTTTAATTCATTTTTTAAATTTATTTTTTAATATAAATTTATTTTTATTGGTGTTCAATTTGCCAACATATAGAATAACACCCAGTGCTTATCCCATCAAGTGCCCCCCTCAGTGCCTGTCACCCAGTCACCCCCACCCCCCGCTTACCTCCCCTTCCACCCCGCCCTAGTTCGTTTCCCAGAGTTACGAGCCTCTCATGTTCTGTCTCCCTTTCTGATATTTCCCACTTATTTTTTCTGGAATTGTTTTCTTAACTTCATTTTCAGATTGTTCATTGCTAGCATATAATGATATCTTTATCTTTTTATATGACCTTGTATCCTACAACCTTGCTGAACCCATTTATTAGATCTAATAGTTTATTAGTTGGTTCCTTGAATTATTCTGTATGCAAGATCATGTTGTCTTGAATAGAGGTAGTTTTATTTCTTCCTTTCCAATCTGGATACCTTTTATTTCATTTTCTTGGCCAGTTGCCTTGGCTAGAACCTCCAGGTAGAAGTGACAAGAAGGGACATTTATCTTATTTCTGATTTTAGGGGGAAGCATCTAGTCTTTCACTATGAAGTATGATGTTTACCAGGAGGTTTTATTGGATCCCTTTAGCAGGTTGAGGAAGTTTTCTTCTAAATTTTATGAGAAGTTTTTTTTTTTAATCACAAAAGGTTGTTGGATTTTGTTGTATGACTTTTCTACATCAAGAAGATGATGTAGTTTTCCCTCCTTTGTTCTATTAATGTGATGTATTATATTGATTGATTTTCAAATATTGAGCCAGTCTTATATCTTTTGAAAATTGAACCTCATCTAAACCCCAATTGGTCATGGTAATAATTATGTTTTATATTGCTAAATAGTAGTTGCTAATATATTTTTAAGGAGTTTTATGTCTATATTCTTGAGGACTATTGGTCTATATTTGTGTATATGTGATATCTTTTTTAAAAAGATATTTATTTATCCATGACAGACACATAGAGAGAAGCAGAGACATAGGCAGAGGAGAAGCAGGCTCCCTGCGGGGAGCCTGATACAGGACTCAGTCCCAGGACCCCAGAATCATGACCTGAGCCAAAGGCAGGTGCTTAATCACTGAGCCACCAGGTGCTTCATATATGTGATATCTTTGTCTGGTTTCGGTATCAGGGTAATATTACCCTCATACCATGAGGTGGGAAGTGTTCCTTTCTATTTATTGGGAGAGTTTGTGAATTATTGGTGTTGATTCTCCATTAAACATTTGGTCAAATTCACCAGTGAAACCATCGGGGCCTTACCTAGTCTTTGTGGGAAGTTTTTTGATTATTGGTCCAATCTTGTTAATTTGTTATGGACCCACTTGGATATTCTATTTCTTCTTGAGCTGGTTTTGCTAATTTGTTACTTTCTAGAAATCTCTCCATTTCATCTGGGTTATATAATTTGTTGATATACAATGTTCATAGTATTCTATCTATCTATCTATCTATCTATCTATCTATCTAAATATATGTATTTCTGTAAATCAGTCTCCTTTTTCATTCCTGGTTTTAGTAATTTCAGTCTCCTCTTTTTTTTTTCTTGGTCAGTCAAACTAAAAGTTTGTAAATTTTGTTAATTATTTCAAAGAACTAACTTTTGTTTTCATTGATTTTTCTCTTGTTTTCCTGTTATCAATTTATTTTGGCTCTAATTTTTTTTATTACTGCCTCCCCTATGCTTGCTTTGGGTTTAGTTTGCTCTTCTTTTCCTAGTTTCTTGAGGTAGAAGGTTTGGTTCTTTATTTAAGATCTTTGTTTTTTAATATAGGTGTGTACAGGTAAAAATTTCATTTTATACAGTTTTGGCCACATTTTGGCATGTTATGTTTTTGTTTCTATTTATCTTAAAGTATTTCCTAATTTTTCGTGTGATTTTTTTCTTTAAACCATTTGTATTTATAAGTTTGTTACTTGATTTCTACATATTTGTGAATTTCTCATCTTTCTTCCTTTACTGATGTCTACTTTCATTTCATCGTGGTCAGAGAACATACTCTATATGACTTTAATCTTTTCAAATTTATTGAACTTGCCTTATTGCCTAACATATGGCCTGTGCTGGAGAATATTCCACATGTAGCTGAGACAAGTGTATATTCTGTTACAGTTGAGTGGGGTGTTCTGTATATGTTTGTTGTGTCTAGTTGGTGTATAATGTTGTTCAAATCTTCTATTTCTTTGCTGATCTTCTATCTAGTTGTTCCATCTTCCAGTCATCTTTTTAGGCATACTTTTATAATAATTATAATTATTTGATATATATGCATATATATGTATTAGATTTATTTATTTATTTATTTATTTATTTATTTATTTATTTATTTAAGAGAGAGAGTGCACAGGGGCAAGGGTAGAGGGAGAGGGAGAGAGTCTTAAGCAGACTGTTCGCTGAACACTGACTGCGATGCAGGGCTCGATCCCATGACCCTGAGATCACAACCCAAGCCAAAACCAAGAGTTGGACACTTGACCAATTGCACCATCCAGGTGCCCCTCTATATATTATTTTTGTGTATTTTTCTTTTATTAGTATTATGACATTAGTCATATTATGTCAGATTCTATACATACAAAATTTGGAAGTATGTTTACGTTAAATACTAACTTAAATAACTTCCTTAGCCATTTCCCTGTTGTTGGAATTTAGGCTGTTTGTAGTGTTACTTTTTGTCATCTAAAATAAAACTGTGGGCACAAAAATAGACACAGAGATCAATAGAACAGAATAAAAAAAAAAACAGAAATAAACCCACAACTCTATGGTCAGTTAATCTTCAACAAAGCAGAAAAGAATATCCAATGAGAGAAAGATGGCCTCTCCAACAAATGATGTTGGGAAAACTAGGCAGCAACATACAGAAGAAATAAAGTGGACTACTAAATTACACAATGCACAATTTCAAAATGAATCAAAGACCTAAATGTGAGACAAGAAACCATCAAAATCCTAGAGGAGGATGCAGGCAGCAACCTCTTTGACATCAGCCTTACTTAGCAACTTCTTTCTAGACATGTCTCCTGAGGTAAGGGAAACAAAAGAAAATATAAACTATTGGGACTACATCAAAATAAACTTCTGCACAGCAAAGGAAAGAGTTAACAAAACTAAAAGTCAACCTACAGAATGGGAGAAGATATTTTCAAATGACATATTTGATTAAGGATTAGTATCCAAAATATATAAAGAACTTACACAACTCAACACACACAAAAAACAAATAATCCAAATAAAATGGGCAGAAGACATCCAGATGGCCAACAGACACATAAAAAGATGTGCAATACCACTAATTATCAGGGAAATGCAAATCAGAACCACAATGGGGTACCACCTCATACCTGTTACAACAGCTGAAATCAAAACAACAAGGAACAGGTGTTGGAGAAGATGTAGCCCTCATGCACTGCTGGTGGGAATGAAAACTGGTGCAGCTACTGTGGAGAAAAATATAGAGGTTCCTCAAAAAATAAAACATAGAATAACCATTCGATCCAGTAATTCCATTACTGGATATTTACCAGAGAATATGAAAATACTAATTTGAAAAGATATATGCACCTCTATGTTTGTTGCAGCATTGCTTACAATAGCCAAATTATGGAAGCAGCCTAGTGTCTATTGATAGATGAATGGATAAAGAAGACATATGTATATATGTGTGTGTGTGTGTGTGTGTGTATGCACAATGGAATATTATTCAGCTGTAAAAAGGATGAAAGCTTACCATATACAATGGTATGGATGGAGCTAGAGAGTATAATGCTGAGGGAAATAAGTCAGTCAGAGAAAGACAAATACCATATGCTCTCACTCATATGTGGAACTTAAAAAAATGAGCAAAGGGAAGTGAGAGAGAGAGAGAGAGAGAAACCAACAAAGAGACTCTTAACTATAGAAATCAAACTGATGGTTTGATCAGAGGGGAGGTGGGTGGGGGGATGGGGGAAATAGGTGATGGAGGTGAAGGAGGGCACTTGTGGTGAAGAGCACCAGCTGTTATCTCTGTATTATATACCTGAAACTAATGTAACACTTTATATTGACTAACTTGAATTAAAATAAAAACTTTAAAATAAAAATTAAATTAACCTATCATGCTTGTGCTTAAGAGCATCTCTGTATTTGGAGTCATTTCCATAAGATAGTTAAATTACTGACTGGCAAAAGGACATAACTAATGAATGCTTTTACCCATATCTAAAAACTCATACCTCAACATAAAAATAGGCTTTACATAACCTAATAGCCTAAATGAGAAAGGTAGCACTATAAAAGTAACAGAAGAAATGTAGGAGAATATCTTTGTGATCTAGGGATTGGTGGCACTTTCTGACTCTTCCAACGACACTTCAAAAGTGCAGCTTAAAGGAACAAAAAAAATAAGGACTATGATTTTATCACCACTAAGGAGTTCTGGTGAATGAAGGATGCTGTGGACAAAGTTAGAAGACACGTGACAATTTGGGAGATTACTTTGCAATGTTTATAACCAACAAGGGAGTATTATCCAGCCTATAGGAAGAAATTGACAAAAAAAAATGAAAAAGAAAAAAAAGAAGGGATATCTGGGTGGCTCAGTGATTGAGTGTCTGCTTTTGGCTCAGGGAGTGATCCAGGGTCAGGGGATGGAGTCCCGTATCGGGTTCCCTACTGGGAGACTGCCTCTCCCTCTGCCTGTGTCTCTGCCTCTCTCTGTGTGTCTCTCATGAATAAATATAAAAATTTGAAAAAAATAGGAAACCCACTACAGAATGAAGAAAGGATATGAACTAGCATTTTATAGAAGAATTCCCAGTAAGGCTCTATGTATATGAAAATATGCTCAAACTCATTATCAGAAATCTGCAAAATAAAGTAATGAGGTGTTACTTTACATCTTTTGACTGATACAGAGTTAAACCCGAGATGATGCCAAAGGTTCAGATATTTAGGGATAATGAGATCCACATTTGGGGGAGTGTGCCTGGTGCAGCCATTCTGGAGAGTAATCAGACTCCGATTAGCCCAAGGAGGTTTCTGAATACACTGTGATCCATCCATCCTATTCCTGTTGATATCCCAAAGTAGTCTCATTGTGTTAGAATCTAGGGGTCAACATCCAGGAGAGGGAATTGCTAAAATGTGGTGGACCATGGAATACTAAACTTCAGTTAGAAGATACAGACTAGATGTACACATGAATGAATCCTAAAAACATAGTATTGAGAGAGAAAAGTGAGAAAGAGACTAGAGACCCAATATCATTCATATAAATGAAGGATGCACACATACAATATAATATAATTTTGCACAAACACCTTTAGTGGCCTGTAGAGGAGAAGGCAGTGAATGTGGGAAAGAGATAAAGGGAATAAATAAATAAGAGAGGAGCTTTGGGCCAAATATAAGTATCATGAACTTAAAAATATGATGAACATGCTTCTCTTCACTTGAGATCCTAAATGAATGAATGAGCCCTTCCCTTCCATCCATTCTTTCAGATGCATTGCACCACCACCCACCTTTTGGAATGGACCAATTTTTGTTCCCACCAACTAGCTTATGAGTATGCCTTTTCTCCTCATACTGAACAGCTCAGGGCTTGCTCAGTCTTTGTGACTTCTCTCATTTGAGGCAAAGACAGCATCATTGTTTTAAATTCCATTTGTCTTCCAGGTGTGCTGCTGAGAGTTTCCAAACGCGTTTGCTAATTTTCTTTGGTGTTAGAACTTTTTCATTTTACACTTACATCTATTCAGAGTTTCCACTGGAGTCATTTTCTACTGCTGTTAAACTCTGCTGTCCTCCCTTTGATATTCTATTTTATTAGAGTTTCTCACCACCTGGGTGCTTCTCTTTGTGTCTTTGATCAACAGGGCTACTTAGCTAACCGATTGCCATGACACTCTTTGCTACTTAGCTAACCGATTGCCATGACACTCTTTGCTACTTAGCTAACTGATTGCCATGACACTCTTTTTCAGCGCATTCTTTCCCTCCAGCTTGTGACTTCTCCCTTTTAAATCTATCAAATTAGGTTTATTAGGATCCTCTTCTTGGCTGTTTTTAGGACAATAATCAATGATTTAATTGTTACAGTTTTCCTAACATGTTTTTGTTTTAATTCTTCTTCATTATTCTTCCTTATAAAAAGATTTTAGTGAATTCCATTCGTTTGTTCTTCTGGATAAATATTAAGTTATAACCCAGATTTTGTCAGTTTGTGAGGTCAAAATAAGGATACCACATTTTCATTGCTTGATAGATGCAGGGAGTTGGCAGGGATTACATTTTCCTTTTCTGCATATATGTAGTTTGTCTTTGTGCAAAGGACATAGAGATCCTTATGGTGCTTGCTTTGGAATAATAGTTAAGAATTACAGACTATTAGTTTCCTCTGTTTCTCTTAGGGGAGAAAAATTCTGAAGAAGGAGAATCCTTCAGAGTGGGTATCAATGCAGGAGTTTTCTGAGAGTCTCTCATATAATACCAGATTATTTTCTTTCTTTCTTTCTTTCTTTCTTTCTTCTTTCTTTCTTTCTTTCTTTCTTTCTTTCTTTCTTTCTTTCTTCTTTCTTTCTTTTTTTTTTTAAAGATTTTATCTATTTATTTGAGAAAGAGAGAGAGCGAGCATGAGTGGAGTGAGGAGGCAGAGGGAGAGGGAAAAGCAGACTCCTCACTGAGCAGGGAGCCCAATGTGGGGCCCAATCCCAGGATCCTGGGATATGACCTGTGCCAAAGGCAGACACTTAGCCATTGGAGCCACCCAGGCACCCCACTATAGTATTTTCTAACTGGTATTTGCTAGTATGTAGTTTGGTTTGTTCAGTGCTGAACTCTCTTTTTACCCCTTCATTCCTTGAAGGTACAATAATTACCATAATAGTCCCAGTTATTTATTAAATGCCTCTCTGTACCAGGCATAGTACTAGACACTTTAGGTAGGATCTATTATCTCATTTAATTCCCACAACTCCCTATAATGTCTGCATTGTAATCCTACTCTACAGGTCAGGATGTTGATAATAAGCAGCACAGGTAGGATTCCAACTCAGATATTTCGAAAGCCAATGTTCTGTTTCATGACACTATCTTCCAGCAACCACATAACCTGGAGATAATAATAAGATATATCTTTATTCTACCACTTGCATTTTCAAGAACATGGTTTAGTAACAATGGTATGATCAAGCATCCTTTGTGCATTTCTAATTTTATTAAGAAAGCCAATTGTGTTTCACTATTAAATAAGTTGATAATTATTAAGAAAATATTAATAGGCTTTTATTCAATTCTTAAGCAATATTTAAAAGCTACAAAAATAATAGAGTGAACACCTATGTGCCCAACATCCAGCTTAAGACCTAAAAGATTACCAAGGGAAGATCTTATATACTTTTCCTTGGTCACATCATATACACCCTCATCCCTCAGAAGTAAGTACCCCTCTGAATTTAGGGTTTCAGTGTAATATTTTAAATTATTGTTTTAGTTAGACTCACAAAAACAAACAGGTGGCATCCCCAAATTAGGATAATTTGATGAGGGTGTATTCACGAAGAGGTTTTTATAAGGTGTGGCTATGGGAGAATCACAGAGAAAGTGGAGTGACTTAATGTTGATAGCAACTGGATTAGCCATCTTTAGGACCACAGGGATAAGGGGATCAGTTTCCAGAATCTGGAAGAGGAGAAAGTCATAAGGGATTGTCCTACGCGAGAGGTTCAGCGACCTCCATCAATGCCCAGAGCTATGTTTGTGGCTACTCATAATTGCAGGGGGTGGGGGGCTGGGAAATCATGACCTTTAGATAACATATACCACCACTCTTAAGAAAAAAAAATTAGGATGCTAACAATAAGAAAGAAGGAGAGAATAGATTTTGTGCAGGCCACCAGTAACATCTGCCACAATTGCTTAAAATTCTTCATTGGCTCCTCATTGCCACAAGGTAAAATCCAAATTCATTCTTAGCATACGCTGTTCAGGATCCTTTGTGACCTACTCTGGCTACCTGCCCATCCTGCCTGCCTCAAATACTATTTTCCTTGGTCCTAAATTACCGGTCACTTTGTGAATATCAAGCTCTCCTATCTCCACAGCTTTGTACATGCTGTTGGGTTACCCCTTTGGCTTCACTACATCATAATTGTTTTGTTTACCCCAAATACCTCATCTTTCAAGTCTAGCTGGAGCATTACTTCCTATTTGAAATCTGCTTTGATCCTTACAACCAGATTAGGTGCTCCCTCCCGTACATTCCCATAGCATTTGATTTCTATCATTCATTCATTTGATTGTAATGAAGTTGTTTGTTGTGTGTCTATGTCTCTGACTCAGTGAGTTCCTTAAGTGTAATATGAATAAAGAAATGAGTTGGTGTTGGTCTTAAGCTCTTGTCTGGGCAGATATTGTTTGACACAAATGAGTATTGCCTTTTGTTTTGATATCCCTTTAACTTTTGGTACTCTGTGTACCTGGGCCATGCATTTCTATTTCAGTGATGTTTTTTTCAAAGCCATGTTTGTTGTGAATCTATATTTGTTCCCTTTTGCTTCCAGTTGTTGAAATGGATGAAGAAAATGGACTTTTACTTCTAGAACTGAATCCTCCTAACCCCTGGGATTCAGAACCCAGAGCTCCAGAACATTTGGCTTTTGGAGAAGTACAGGTAAGGAAACAATAAAATTATAATATTCTTAAAAACAAAAATAAAACTAAGATGTCCATTTAAATATGTAAATATATAAAATAAAATGAAGATATACATATTTACATCCTGTATTACCTTGAATAGTCTTTGAGGTGGCTAGTTAGGACATGAAATAAAGTTATTCTGAACTATTAAGCAAATTTCCTAGGAACCCCCAGAACTTGATAGGAATTTCAGAGAAATATATTCAGAAGAAAACCAAAAACCAAAAAGCCATGAATAAAGGAGTTCCCAAAGGAGAGTCATGCCAAAGTATTGGAGGAAGTTTGGAAATTACCTTTGATATCAGATTGCTGTCAGATAAGATGGCTAGTTGTATATTTCTGCACAATGCCCTAAAATCTTTTACAAACCTTTTTGTAAATTTTCCTAGCTTTAGGATTTCCTATGGAGGAAACAGTTTGGCAGTTTGGGAGAGGTAAACAGTCAATTCATTTTTCTGGAATATTTGGGAAGCTTATAAAAATGGACATTAACTTCTCTGAGAAAACAAATGGGAACCTGCTAAAACAGGCATAATAAAACAGAATTGAATTCCTTGGCCTCTCTTCTCCCTCTTTGTTGCCTTTCCACACCAGAGTTTCTGTTACCTTATCTCTGCTTCTTGATGTACTTCCTGTTTGCTGTGGATGTGTCAGACCATGGGAAAGGAGGGAGGAATTGAGTTGGAATCTCCCATTCTGTGTCTGTCTCTGTGCCTCTTTATAGCCATTCCCAGAAGACCTTGACATATTGAGTAAGTTACATAATTTAGAAGAGGAAGTCTTGAAACTAAGCATGTACTTTATGTTGGATAATAGGATTTAATTAAAAACACAGAATTTCCCTGTAAAGAATAAAATGTTTTGCAAAAGAAGAAGAAGAAGAAGAAGAAGAAGAAGAAGAAGAAAAAGAAGAAAAAAAGAAAGAAAGAAAGAAAGAAAGAAAGAAAGAAAGAAAGAAAGAAAGAAGAAAAGAGGAAGCAGCATGGTGTGCCCACCCATCCAAACTCAAGGGGAGTCATCCATTCCTTGCCTATTCACAGCCACTCTGGCATATAACTCCCCAGGTGTCTGACATTACCTCTCTGCCTTCCCTTATAAATTGTGCCCTTGAGGACTGGTCACGGAGGATATTCTGCAGTGCAGATTGTAAATAAGCATTTAGGAGCTAATTTAAATAGAGCAAATTAGGAAAATCAGTTGTTTTGACACCTAAAACCAGCCATGAGAATTTCTGTTTTAAAGAAGGGGTGATGGGTCTCAGGAGCTGTATTCCATATAAAGACTTTCGCGGAGTTTCCCTGGAGTCCTACTTGCCTTGAGCATTCTTGGAAGCGAAGTTCTCCAGGGTTGGCTAGTAGGCTAAGCAGCAAGACCTCTCAGCTCATTGTTGCTGGCTGGTTAACGAATGATTCAATTATTTGATCTCACTGTCTTCCAACAGATAACATACCTCGCTCACGCCTGTATGGACCTCAAGCTGGGAGACAAGAGGATGGTGTTCGACCCCTGGTTAATAGGTCCTGCCTTTGCCCGGGGATGGTGGCTGCTGCACGAGCCTCCCTCTGATTGGCTGGAGAGGCTGTGCCAGGCAGACCTAATTTACATCAGTCATATGCACTCGGACCATCTCAGGTAATGAAGTCCTGAGCACTCTGCTAGGAAGAAAACAGGGCGGTGGTGCTTTTGCCATTACTGTTCCCTTTGGGCTAGGTTCAGTTGGGATGGTGAGGAGAAGAAGAATTCAGATAATTCCTTATATTTGCATAGCCTCCTTTTAGCAGAGCTTTCAAGCTTTATATACCACTCAGAGTGAGGAAGGAACCATTGTGGGGAGGAAGAGCAGGGGTTAACAACCCTCCCTATCCTCTCACTTCCCACTCTTGAGCCATGTGGTAAAAGTCTGCAGTGAAGGATCGTCAGAGTTGACTTCCTTTCTCAGTTCAACATTTGTAGCAGAAGTCTGCTCGCGTTTTCTGTACAGGGCCAGAGGTTGAATAGTTGAGGCTCTACCAGCCGTGTGGTCACTGTCAAACCTGCTCAACTCTGTGGTTGTGGCACAAAGGCAGTCTTAGATAAGGCTGCATTTCAATAAAGTCTTATTCATAGACAATGACACTTGAATGTCATAGAATTTCCATTATGTCACAAAATACCATATGACCTTTTGATGATCTTTTCAACCCTTTTAAAAAGGTAAAAACCATTCTTAGCTTGCAGGAGTAGGTTGCTGTGGTTTGCCAAATTGCTGAGTTTAGAGCATCTCCATAACCCTGAGATCCCCGCTTTTTAAGCCTGAGTCAACCTCATCCAACCCTTCACTGAAACCAACTATCCATACTGAAAATAGGAACTGAAACCTCCCCAACCCAGGCAATCAGAGAGGAGGGGGAAAGAAGAATTTACACGCATTTGCAAATGAACTATTTAGAGAAGACGGGGAGCACACTCTGAACCCCTTGGTTAATCACAGGAGCGGTTCTGTTCTTGTTGAGAAGTTTGTATCACTGCTGCTGGGTTTAATATAAACACAGAGCAATGCCCACAATGCTATAAAAGGAGTAACTTCAACTTTTTTTTTTCTGTGATCCTACATGACAGAGGTCACATGTGGAGAGGTCCTTTGATAGAAATGTCTATGGTTGGGGATGATAGGTTTTGCTTCCTGGTTGACTGGCCCTTGGATTTTCTGCTCAAGCATAGGAGATCTCTAGGACATGAATATGTTCACATTTATTTTTTTGTAAGGAAAAAAAAACTTAATTTATTGGTTTAGTAACAAATTACCCGCAGCACACTTACAAATTGGCTAATATTGTGGTACTATGATGAAAAATCTACTTGTCCACTGCATGATACCTCTGTCACACACAATGTCCTGGAACTAAACTGGCACAGCCCTGAGTTTCTGAGAACTCTGGGTTCATGCATCCTGTGATAACAGTGATACATGGTAGTAATTTTATATAGCTTGTCTACAAAGAGTAGTATAACATGTATGAGGTGATTGCACGATAGTGTCTATTACAAATGCACTTGCCTGAAGTCTTAATGACAGTTTATTCAGTATATACATGGAATTTAAGGTAAGGGAAGAAATTTTCATGTCATTTTGTCCTGTTATATCACAACCACAGCCCTACAAACCAGTTCAATTTTAATTTCAGGGACTCATGTGGGTGAACTTGTCAGGCATTAAAACACCAGTCCTCAAACAGAGGTGAAGTAGTCACTTTAAGACTAAAGGAACAATGGCCTGTTTTGTGTGTATACAGCATTCTATAAACACAGTCTTTACCTGAGCTAAAATGGAAGATGGTTTTCTTTTCATTTACCAATGGTATCACTCAAAAAAACAAAGGGGAAAAGCCAATGTCCTTAGAGAGTAGTCTTTAGTCAAAGAAATGTGATTTTATTGTGTAAATGGAGGGGTATTGTAATAGATGATTTTTAATAAATGCCAGTATGAATTGTCAACGATTTTTTAAAAAATCACAAAACAATAAACATCCATTTTAGAGTAGTTTATCCTAACTCCCGTGTCCTTTAAAATAGAAGATTTTGGTGCTGAACTCTGACTGGGGGCACATTCAAAGAATCTTTGACTTCTCAAATTAGCTTTTTTTGTTTGTTTTTCAAATCCTTTGTTTTTAAAGAACAAAATTTACTGATTTTCCCCATCCCCGGATTCTACTTATTTGAATATCTTTTTTTTAAAGATTGTATTTATTTATTCATGATAGACATAGAGAGGGAGAGAGAGAGAGAGAGAGAGAGAGAGAGAGAGAGAGAGAGAGAGGCAGTGACACAGGCAGAGGGAGAAGCAGGCTCCATGCATCGGGAGCCCGACGTGGGATTCAATCCTGGGTCTCCAGGATCAGGCCCTGGGCTAAAGTTGGCGCTAAACCGCTAAACCACCTGGGCTGCCCTGCATGCTTTTCTTACAATTAAATAACTATTTCCCTGGACATTTTCTTACAATTAAATAACTATTTCCCTTGACATTGTACTCTGTGTACAAATGTGAGCCTTAAATCAGGCAGTGCATAAGAGTCGAGGATTGCCTTCTAATAGAAGCACTAGGGCTAGAATCTGGAAAACCTGACTTTGAATACCAATCTATTATTTGTTAGTTGTATATTTCTGAATATATATCCTCACTTATAAAAACAAAACAAAAATTCAGAAGGTTTTTATGGTAAGAATCAAAGTACCACGTGAAAGTGCCTAGCACTATGTTCGACATATAATGGTTACCTATTTACTTGTTTATTATTCATGTTTTTGCCACACCCCATAGTTGTATATCATTTTTTTAATGTAATGAAAACTCAGTAAATAAAGGTTGACTTAATCTAATGTAGGCATTTGAAAATACGTGGATGGTTAATTGTGTACTGATTCAGGATTACTACAAATCTTGAATGTTGTTTTCTTCTACATTAATTTGACTGTGTTACCTAACTAACTGGTAACTGACTGTAAGGACTGTAAGGACTTCTTCTTTTTTTTTTTTTTAAGAGAACTTCAGTTTAATAAACAAAGCTAAGTGGCAGGAATTTAAGTTTGCACTTGACATGATACTTAAACCAAACCAAAGGGCTGAAACTCAGTATTTAGACAAAGAACACAGTTCACTCATCACTAGGCAAAGAAAATGGTCCACAGCAGGTGGCACACAGAACTCCCATAGAAAACAAAAGTCACAAATATTTTGCTTTTAGGAAACATAAAACAATGGGTTGATGTGTCTTTTACAAACACATAATATAAAAACGCACAGCGCACCCTCCCTTGAACAGAAATCCACCACATTTTTTTACGTGACTTCCCCTATTCCCACCACCCCTTTACTTTATTCTACACACTGAAGTGTGGCTAACGACCTTTGAAAGTTGAAAAACTTCCCACAGGGGTGGGTAGCGCACAGGTTCTCCTCATCCTATGGACCAGGTCTTTGTCTTCCTGGGAGCTGCTACATGAGGAATGAGAAAAAATGAAAATCATGGAGAACTTCACCTACCAGAAACCTCCACATGACTTTTTCCACCCTGCACCTTCTGTTAGAACTATGTCTACTCAAAGCAGCTCAGTGTAGCAGATAGAATTTGCATGCTGGTTGACATACCATGCCATGGGATGTGGTATATTCTAATAAGAAAAAAGAAATCTTGTAGGAAACTCCCCTTCTCCTTTATAGTCAGCCTTGAGAAAAACAAAACAAAGGCAACCCTTCTTTTGAACTCTGATGAGAGTGTTTCTTCAATTCCTTGTTTCTTGATCAACATGTTGGTGTAAGGAGCAAACTGTTTCTTCTACTAGATGATCTGATTCTTTCACCTTTCAACATTTTATCCTTCTAATCCTAGCTACCCGACACTAAAGAAGCTTGCTGAGAGAAGACCAGATATTCCCATTTATGTTGGAAACACAGAAAGACCTGTATTTTGGAATCTGAATCAAAGCGGTGTCCAGTTGACTAATATCAATGTAGTGCCATTTGGAATATGGCAGCAGGTCAGATATATGTGGGTTTTTTCTATACTTTCCAATTATGCTTTCTGGGTTGAATTGTAGATGAGGTAGTTACTTTAAGATTAAAGAAACAATGGCCTATTCTGTCTGTATGTAGCACTTTGTAAATACAACCTTTATTTGACCTAAAAGATTTTTTTCCTCATTTACCAATGATATAATTCTACTGTACAGGATAATAAATCTTAGTTTTGAATGAAGGATTTCTTTCCAGATGAGCTGACAACTTTCTCCAATACCAAATTAAAAGCCGAATTGACATACAGTTGTTGATTTTATTGTTAAATTCCAGGTAGACAAAAATCTTCGATTCATGATCTTGATGGATGGCATTCATCCTGAGATGGACACTTGCATTATTGTGGAGTATAAAGGTACCTTCTCACCCTCATCAATAATGAAAGAGAAAAATGCTCCTGGAAAGAAGGGTGATAACAGCCATCTGAAATTTCATCCTATGTTCATCTTCTTCCATCTTCACTTCCCATGGAATATAATATGTTCCATCCTTGTCTTAGAAAAATGGGCTATCATTCAGATAATCTTTCCAAAGAACATATTAACAGTAACGTTGTCTATGTAATGAGAGATGCAAAGCTTCTTTTGTAAGGCAACAGATATTTTGTATTTCACATATAGTAATTCCTTCAAACTGCCTTTATTGAATAAATGTCTTTTTAAATTTTTGGTTCCCATACAGTTAACATCTGGTGTTAACATGAGTTTCAGGTGTACAATTAGTGATTCAGCACTTCCATACATCACCTGGTGCTCATTACAAGTGCCCTCCTTCATCTCCATCACCTGTTTCTCCATCTCCCCATCCACCTCCCCTCTGGTAACCCTCAGTTTGTTTTCTATAGGTTGTCTGTTTCTTGGTTTATCTTTGTCTTTTTTTCCTTTGCTGATTTGTTTTGTTTCTTAAATTCCACATAAGAGTGAAATCGTATGGTATTTGGCTATCATATAATATATGGGGATCCATTCCAATAATATATTGGGGATATATATATATATATATATATATATATTCTTTATCCATTCATCAATCAATGGACACTTGGGCTGCTTCCATGGTCTGTGTATTGCAGGTAATGCTGCTATAAACATCAGAGTACATGTAGCTCTTTGAATTACTGTTTTTATATTTTAGGAGAAGATACCCAGTAGTGCTATTGATAGTTCTACTTTTAACTTCTTGAGGAACCTCCATACTGTTTTCCACAGTGGCTGCATGAGTTTGCATTCCCACCAACAGTGCAAGAGGGTTCCTCTTTCTCCATAGCCTTGTCAACACTTGATGTTTCTTGTTTGCTTTTTATTTTTATTTTTTTAGAAACAGACTCTTTTTTTTAAGGTTATTTATTTTTTTTTAGTAATCTCTACACCCAGCATGGGTCTCAAACTCACAACCCTGAGATCAAGAGTTACGTGCTATTCCAACTGAGCCAGCCAGGCACCCCTCTTGTGTTTTTTATTTTAGCCATTCTGACAAATGTTTTACTTTTGTGTTGAAATAATATCATGTAATATAATCATGGGCATGGGCTTCTGCCTTTCATGTGGGAAGATGGCTTTACTGCACCAACAATCATTGAATGGAATTTGTGGAAGGTTGAGAGATTCCTACTGATTCAGTCACTGTTCTCCTGCATTCTTTGGGCTCAACATCTAGAAATAGCTGACTGAGGAGAGTAATCTATCTGTGATAATAGAGTGAGATCAAGCTAATTGTCCTCACGGAACATCCAGAACCTATCAAATCAAATAGGATGAATCTATTCACTTGAAAATCAAAAAATACTATTGAAGATTTTAGGTTTTCAAATATTACTCATCTTTTTCCTTGAACATAAGTGATGCTTCTCTAATCAAACTAGTCAGACTGTAGACTTGGAAGACTTTGTTGGCTTGGGAATTCAAACTGTATGGTGTCCAAGATTTCACCTTGAATACTCATGCCACTTTATTTTTCCATAGGTCATAAGATACTTAATACAGTGGACTGCACCAGACCCAATGGGGGAAGGTTGCCTGAGAAGGTTGCTCTAATGATGAGTGATTTTGCTGGAGGAGCATCAGGCTTTCCAATGACTTTCAGTGGTGGAAAATTTACTGGTAATATTTTATATCAGAGTGATGCCAAAGAGCAGGCATGGAACTTTGCTAAATGCTGTGAGAATAAATACAAAGATAATTAAGGCATGGTCCCTTCCCACAAGAAGTTTACAATCTTACTAGGAAACTAGACTTGCAGGGACACCTGAGTGGCTTAGTAGTTTAGCGCCTGCCTCCGGCCCAGGGCTTGATGCTAGAGTCCTGGGATTGAGTCCCACATCGGGCTCCCTGCATGGAGCCTGCTTCTCCCTCTACCTGTGTCTCTGCCTCTCTCTCTCTGTGTGTGTGTGTCTCTCATGAGTAAATAAATAAAATCTTAAAAAAAAAAAGAAACTAGACTTGCAGACCACAGATATAGAAACTAAAGTTTCCATCTCAAAATGTGATGCCAGAACATGAAAGGAACACTGAGGAAATTAGAGTACATCTCAAGAATAGTAAAGAAAAATAATCATCTGGATCAGTTTGATTTATGGTGTATAGACCGTAGAGCAGAACAGAAAAGGTCCAGTGTTGTTAATCCAGGCTTAAATGCTCTTGGAAGGTGGTTCAGAACAGGGCGTGTGCAGCTTGACATGGGCACTTCCCCTAGGCTCTATGAAACACTCATATAAGGGAAGAGTGCAGCCACTAAAGGTAATGTTACTGGGGGCTAGGGAGTAGGGGAAATGGGGGAGCTGTTCATCAGAGAGTACAAACTTCTAGTTATAAGATGAGTGGATTCTGAGGGCGTAATGTGCAGCACAGTAACCACTATAGTTAATGATATTGTTTTCTTTTTTTAAGGATTTATTTATTTATTTTAGAGAATGCAAGTGAGAGAGAGAGCAGGGGGGAGGGGCAGAGGGAGAGGGAGAGAGTCCCAAGCAAACTCTGCATTAAGCAGGGAGCCTGATGTGGGGCTCGATCTCATGACCCTGACGTCATGACTTGAGCTGAAACCAAGAATCAGTTGCTTAACTGACTGAACCACCCAGGCACCCCACTGATATTGTTTTATACACCTGAAAGTTGTATCTATTGAGAATAGATCTCAAATGTTTCCACCAAATACACAAAATGGTAATTGTGTGAAGTGATGGAGGTGGTAACTAACCTTAATGTGGCCGTGATTTTACAACACATACATGTATCACATCATCACATTGCATACCTTAAACTTACATAAGTGTTAGATGTCAATTATATCTCAAATCTAGGGGGAAAACCCCTGGGGTCCAAGGCAGGGGCTCTTCTGCTCTAAGGGTGGTGCTGGGTTGGGATGGGAGAAAGTGTGTCAATGGTATCCTCAATACTAGAACTCTAAGGGCTCAGTCCATGGCTACTTAGTAAATTATATGTTTGGTACATGATCTGTAACAATGGGGCAGAAATGTTACTTGCAGCGTGAGGAAAGCTTCTGTCTGGTTCCTTCCTCTCCTCTATAGGTCTCTATTCATTGCCTGCCAGGGTGCATAACCAACTGAGAGAGAAGAAGATGCCTGTCCTTAGGGGGTTAACTGGGGAGGCAAAATATACCTCTGAAAGGCTAGTTAGAATAATCCTGTTCTCATGTGAGTATGTGCCTGTGTATGTGAGTGAATACATGCACTCATTAAAAAAAAATCTGGACTATACCAGAATGTTAATAAGTCTAAGTTATGGGTAGCATACTTTTCTGTATCTTTGTCTGTGTTTATCAGATTTTCATAGCAATAACAACAGGAACAGCTCCCTGACATGGTGTGCTATGTGGCCTGGGCCTTGCCTAATTCCTTGGCTTCCTTTGCTGCCTATCTCTGATTACTTGTTATCTGTCAGTCGGCACTGGCCTGCCTTTTGTTCCTCACACCCAATACACCACGTTCTTTCCTGCCATGGGCCTTTGTATTTGCTGTTTCTACCACTTGGACTTTTGTTGCCCCCGCTCACGTGGTGGGCACCTTCTCTTCTGGGTGTGTGTCTGTGTCTTATGACTCAGATGTCACCTTGCCTAACTGCCCTGTCTGATGATAACCCTCTACCCCTCTGCACCCCAGCCCCTCCGCCCATTGCCCTGGTTTACTTGCTTCCTAGCTCATCACTCTTTGAAATGACCATTTGTCTTACCTTGTTCATTGTTTGCTCCTCTCACTAGAATAAATGCTCCACAGGAGGAGGAACCTGCTGTGTTGGTTCACCACTGTATTCTCAGCGCCAAGAACTATGTCTGGCACATAGTAGGTACTCAGTAAATATTGATTGAATGGACGAATGAGCAGGTGAACACCTGTGAGCTAGGAATAATGGCTCAGAGCTGCATTGTGATCTTAGGTCCCAAGGGACTACAGCCTTCATGCTGCTGGACACGGTGCACTGCCAGAGTATGAGCGACACACTTACTTTTTAAATCCACCAAAACAATCAAGTCATGTCCGTGTTAGAAAAGGGTTAACAATTATAAAAATGAAAGCACCCTTAAAATGCACACGCACACAAACTACAGCCATGCACGCTGCCCTCTATATTCAGTTAGGGTCCTGATGAACTGCCATAAATGAGGGGCGATTTCAGCGTCTTTGGCTGGTTGGGTAACATTTTCCTAGAAATTCACTGAAATTTGCAAAGTAAAGCTGGAGGCAGGTGCACTTTGCACTCATTGACACAGAGCTTTGCCCTGTTCCTGTTTTAGTCTATCCATTTTAAGAGTTTCAGTTTACCAGAACTGCTGTTTTTCTGTGATTTCTGAACTGAGGAGACTCTAACCCAAACCCTGTCATTCCAGAGGAATGGAAAGCCGAGTTCATTAAGACAGAAAGGAAGAAGCTCTTGAACTACAAAGCCCGGCTGGTGAAGGACCTACAACCTCGAATCTATTGTCCCTTTGCTGGGTATTTTGTGGAATCCCATCCATCAGACAAGTATGGCTGGACATTTGGTAACACGTTTTTATGCATAAGTAATATATGATGGAATGTGTTGTTTAGCTGTGAATCGATATGAAATGAGAACGAGTGATCAGAAGTCTGGAACTTGTATAACAGGCTGCCTGAGAGCATGGAGCTTGAATAAAAGCCAGCCTGGAAGGTAGAATTCATTCAGATAGATTTTCTCTGAAAGGATCCTGGGTGGGATAAAGGCAACTGCTTCGGGTACTGTATATGCCAGGAACTAAAGTGGGGCTTTTAACCAAGCCATCTGAATTCTCCTCCACTGACACCATGTGGTAGGTATTACTATACCTTTTTTGCATTGGGGAATCCAACTCAGAGAGGCATAGGGACTTGCACAGTTGCCCTGTCAGAAACACGAGTTGAGAAGTGAGTTCTGGCTGTGCCTGGTGCCAAAGCTCTCTTCTCTACCCTAGGCTACATCCTGGGGTATCATTATCACATTGAGGTGATGAAGGTGGTAACTAACTTCCATTGTATCCTTATCACAGTGAAGTTACTTTCTCATCCTAGAGTATCTGAAGTGGTTTCTCTTGCAACAATAAATCTTTGGTCCTGTTCTTTGAGCCTGTTTTTGAAGGCCCTTGAGTTTTCTTTGAGAATGTTTCTTAAATGTTGGGTTTTCACTTTATGCTGACATGAAGGACAATCATCCGTTTCAACACTGGGTTTTACACTGAATTCACTTTTTTGTAGTCTTTTTGATACCACATTTTCATTTAAAGAGGTAGCAGCTAAGTTTGAATAAACTTTTCCTCAAACAGGAATATCTATCTCAGGGGAATCCCAAATTTAAGGATCATTGTTTTAGTGCATCTTAACTACTATCTTTAGATTGGGTTGTCTTCTTGGGGACTTTACTACTGCCAAGTGCCCAAGTTGGGGAAGTGCTTTCTCTTTTCTCTCAAAATACAGATCCTTTGATCTGTAAAAAAGGAAAACATCCAAAATTTCCTATGAACTACTAAAGCTGAACTAAACATTTGCAAGATCATTAGTGTCCTTTGAGATATTGATTATGCTACAGGATTTTGTGTCCCTGTAGCGCCCGGGTTCTTGGTCGCACCACTTCGAAGAATGAAGAGGTAGACCAGACCAAGAATGGTGAGCAGCAAAGCATAGTTTATTGAACAAGAGTATAAAGCTCTCGGGGAGGGGGGGGGGCAGGGCCAAGTGGGTTGCCCCTAGAGTTTCTATGTTTAGGGGTTGTTTAGGGGTTTTTATGGGGTCTTTTGCAGAACTTTCTTAAGCAATCGGAGTATGAGTCATGCTAATCAGGGCTTTGGTCACATCTCTGTTAATGTCCACTTGCTGATGGTCCTTTTTTTTTTTTTTACTGACATCTGGGGGCATAGGTCTTAACTGCCCTTTAGCCCATGATATTTATGAATGCTTTTATGGTTAATTGTCTTATTTTAGGTTGTTTTGCAGAAGTCATTTTTGCAAAGGCTGCAAAACAGAATGTCAGTGCGGTCCTGTCGAATATGCAGAACAGGAGGTCAATGCTGTTTGATTTTAGCTGTCCTGATTCCGTATTTCTTTGCTGTGGACTCTGACCCTGTCTCCCTAACTGTCCCGCTTACTCCTAACAGCTAGACCTGCTAGGGCTGAGTTGTCCAATATGGTAACTGCTAGCCACATGTGACTAACAAGCACTTGAAAAGTGGCTAATGCAGTGGAGGGTTACTGAAATTGGTGTCACTGGGTTGATTCACTTGGAATTATTTTTTCCATGCACTGATACAATAGTTGTGATGTGTTCCATTGAATATTTTATATAGATTGCTCATTTCACAGTGATACTTGTGTTAATTGTACTTGGAAATTAGGTCAAAATACTTTTATATTACAATATAGTTAAATTATTTTTCTAGCTTAAGAAAAATATGGGCACATTTTTACATTAAAATGAAGACTCTGGGGATCCCTGGGTGGCGCAGCGGTTTAGCGCCTGCCTTTGGCCCAGGGCGCGATCCTGGAGACCCGGGATCGAATCCCACGTCGGGCTCCCGGTGCATGGAGCCTGCTTCTCCCTCTGCCTGTGTCTCTGCCTCTCTCTCTCTCACTGTGTGCCTATCATAAATAAATAAAAACTAAAAAAAAATTAAATAAAATGAAGACTCTATTGATGAGAAAACTAGTATAGTACTAAGAGTGAGGAGAAGAAGAAACTGGAAGAGAAGATCTATTGCAAATTTCATGTTAAATAGCAATTTTAATTTGCACCAATAGAGAAGAAGAAAGTATTGTATAAATTTTTTTTAAAGTAACGTGGACTATATTGAGACATATTTTCAGCAAATACATAGGGAATCTGGCAAGGAGTTTCCTCTCAACCGCCAAATAAGAATTAATGAAATTTAGCCACCTGAAATAAGAAGTACCCCAAATCATTTTTAATCACTGTAACTGTCCAGTTATGAAAGGACTTGGATAATTGCATAAAAATAGGAAACTATTTTTAGATAGAAAGATGGTAAAAGAGACTATTTCAGTCATGAATATTTTGTTAGAAAATTATAAGGAAAAGACTAATAAGATATATTTGCAAAAAGTGAAAGATCTGTGATGAAGCCCCCAATAGTCTGTAAAATACAAGACATTTCTAGTAATATAAAAGATCATTGATAAAAATGTAATCAATTACTAAATTTTGAAAAACAGCAAATTTTTTCTTTCGTTTTAGTTCAGTAGTTCTCAGGGTGATTTTGTCTCCAGGGGGACATTTGGCAGTGTCTGGAGGCATTTTCTGATATCACAGTGGTAGGCAGATAATGCTATTGGCATCTAGTGGACAGAATACAGGATGTCTGCTGAATATCTAATAAGGAACAGGATACCTCCCACATTAAGGAATTATCCAGCTCAAAATGCCAGTAGTGCCATTGTTGAGAAACTGTGCTTTAGATGAATTATTTGTACAAAAAATGAGAAATATTTTAAATTATTTTATTAAATGAGTAGAACATTAGTACTAAAATCTAATAAAAATAGCACAAAACGCTTTTTTTGTTTTTATGAAGATTTAATATTTATGAAGATCTAAATTTATTGAACTATATGCAACAATGCATTAAATTTATAATATGAATATTTAACTTATGAAGATTTAAATATTATCAACTATATACAACAAAGCATTAAATTAATAATATATCAAGAGCAAGTGGTGTTCACTATATGAACGTGTTTTTAAATGAGAATTGATTAATATAATTCAGTGTATTTATTAATCTAAGAAGGAAGATCATGTCATCTCCAAAGATGCCAAAAAGTTTAACTCTCATTTTGACAAAAAAAGTACTCTAAAATTAAACATCAAATGACTATTTCCTTACTATGATTATATATATATATATATATATATATATATGATATATATATATATGGAGATATATATATATTATTGTGTGTATATGGAGTGGCAAGAGTCAACCATGGAGAAGCACTGGAACAGTTTAAGTTGAGAATATTTTGTCTGAAATAATCCAATAAGAACATCAATGAAGTAAATATACAAAATGATAAAGGAGGCAAAATTATCACTGTCGGCTGCTGATATGATTGTATCTCTAGAAAGTTAAAGAGAATCAACTGAAAAACTATTCCAAACAATTAAAACGAATTGCTACTTAGGACTTATAATTACAGAAAAAGCTCTACTTTTAATTGTATATTTAGAAAATTAAAGAGAATCAACTGAAAAACTATTCTAAACAATTAAAACAACTACTACTTAGGAGCTATAATTACAAAAAAGCTTTATTTTCAGTTGCAACCAAAAATGAGGAAATATTGGAAATAAATTTAACTAGGGGTGTACATGTTTTAATATAAATAAAGCTTCACATGCCACTGAACGACACAGATGAAAACCTATGCAAATGGAAAGAAATACTGCTTGGGGACTAAGTAACAAAATGATATCATTCATAATAATTTATAAACTTATGTGATTCCAACATATGTAATATGTGTTTTGGGAAGTAGACAAGTTGATTCTGAAACTAATTTGTGAAAAAAGCCAAGAATATTTGGCAAACCTCTGATTAAAAAGAGCTACAGAAGGAGAGTACTCTAACTAGAGAATAAAACATATTGAAGTCTTTCTAATCAAAACTTAAAGAGACTACTGCGTAAGTAGCCAATGGGTCAGGATGCAAAGTACAGAAATGAACTCATATCTGTCTATGGATTTAGTATATTCTGTGGAGGCATTTCAAATCAATGGTGGTTTAGTAAGTGGCATTGGGCAAATAGTTTCAAAGGATTTCCAAATTTATGAAAAAATACTGTCAATTCACAACCTGAAAAATTGAATTTGTGGAGTAAGTACTTTTGAATTTTCTACATTTGATAAAGGACAATTTCCACTAAATATGAAAAACTTAGTTTTTATCATGGTAGATGTGCTTCAGCTATGTTAGGTTAAAAATATCCAGATATATTGGAATTTTCAAAACAAGAAGTTTGTATTTCCCTTATTACTTCTTCCTATTGAATGGTACATCTTGAACACATTTCTGCTAAGTTTTTTGAAGCAGCTTTTAGCTGAAGTGTCCTGGATACAGTTGTTGAAATGTTGGCTCTATATATCCAAATGTTAGGAACCATCACCAGTTAATGAAGCTGCTAAAAGAAAATAGAAGACAATGAGCTTGATAGTCTTGTGCTCTTTGCAAATGCTTGTCGGTTGAGTCATGGAAGATTTGGATTAAGTTCAATTCAAAGTCTTCCTGAAACAAAAAGAATTCTTACCAAACATTCAGAAATCATAGACAAAATGTGACATTGTAACTAACATTTCTCTGATATTATACTACTTATGAACAAACTAAATTTAAAGCTCCATGGAAAGGAAACACTTGTTTGTAACTTAGTTATACAGGTTGAATGTTATATTGAAATTGAATCTTTCTCTAATACAAATCAAAAATAATGGTTTTAAACATTTTCTAACATGAATCAATTTGCAGATGTTATTTATAGTTGGCAGTATTATATAAACTGGATGCAAAAATTACAAACCAAATTTGAAGAATGCTTTGTTAATTTTATCATTTGGTGTTGATTATCAAATTTTGCAATGCTTCTTTGAATTCAAGGTTAATACTGAGTTTACCCAAGAGTTATTGACTTTATTAAACTTGTAGTTTTAAAACTAATGTACTTAGTTTTAAATGTAGTTTTAAAATTATCTGTTTTGCTGCAAAGTCAAACTGGTTCTTCTCAGAAAGGTGAACCAGTTTTATCAACATAGATGCGAACACCATATGAAAATGTATTTTGGTACTCAATTCATTTATTGAAAAACTTAAAAGTATCTCTGGGACAACTTGAACAAGTGAATCTATTCTTTCAACTGTAAGTTTTATTAAATCTAAGTGTTGTTAAAGTTTTTTGATGAAAATTTAGTGTCTGAATTGAGATGTACTCTAATTGAAATGTTTCTAATTGAGATGTACTGTATTTACTGTGTCTAGAGAGATACTGTTTATCTTTCTAGTCCCTAACTGTATTCTGCATAACCAAGGTCCATGTCCTTGAAATGGCACTGTGCTTCACACTACTAAGCAGCTACATTAGTAGTATTTTTAAACTTAAAAATTCCAGATACACTTTTTTTCATAAGAAATTCTTACTTTTTTTTTTAATTTTTATTTATTTATGACAGTCACACAGATAGAGAGAGAGAGGCAGAGACACAAGCAGAGGGAGAAGCAGGCTCCATGCACCGGGAGCCCGATGTGGGATTCGATCCCGGGTCTCCAGGATCGCGCCCTGGGCCAAAGGCAGGCGCTAAACCGCTGCGCCACCCAGGAGGATAGCCCTTATAAGAAATCTTTTGGAATTCCTGGATAAGCCTAGATATAAATTTGAGGAATGTTTTTATGCAGACCTGTATAGTTTTAAAAATATGTATATCAAAAGCAATTTTATCACAAGAAAGAGGTCTAAAGTAGGAATGAAGTTTAGGAGCCTTTGGTCACACAGGAGACATGTTCCTCTATTAGCCCTATTTATGCACATTTAACTCTGAGGGATGGAATTGAGTTGAATTAATGGAGGTAGACAGCAAATTAAGGACTTAGTGAACCAGGGAAGGGTTGTCACTGTTGAGTGACAGTTATAGAGAACCAGGGGAATGATCTTCTCCAACACTCCTAGCACTTGACTGCCCTGGGAAACTTCCCCTAGGTCATCCCTAAACTCTAGTTTTCTAAAGAAAATAGGAGTTATCAGTAGATAAATGTGTCTCACACTCAACCCTGATATACAGCTAAATGGCCGTCAGTTAATATTACAAAAATAAACTTCTCAATATCTACTCATGTAGACATAGCACAAAGGTTTCATTAAAATAGCACTAAGATTCAGTGTAGTTAAGAACCAACATGGCAGAAGCATCAAGCAATCAGAACAGACACAAGGTAGTACTGGATCAGGCCTTGAAGGCTCTGCTCCCCAAACCTTTAATCCTCTAATTGATAAAATTGAGAGAGAGAAAGAGAGAGCCAGGAGGTCCCAGTAGGTGCCAGTTAACCAACCGGCACAGAACTATTTCAATAGTTTAGCAGCCGCTATGCCTACCAGCTAAAAATGAAGTGTTCCTTAAGGCAGTGGGGAAACGAGTGGAGAAGTGAACCTACTGCTATCCACAGCTGTCACACTATACGACATGGAAATGCCTGAGGATGAGGGGTTGTACTGTGGTAATGCTTGCTATTTGTCATGTAACTCATTGTCTTGGACAGTGTGGACATATGTTAAAAGATATAAAAAGAAAGTATGTCTAAGATAAGTCTAAGAGAACCTGTTTAAGAAGATGAGAATAGCAGGTTATTCTATTGCGTACATATTCTTAGTTATGGTCACTCAGATAAACAGTATAACATCAACAGCAATATTTGCCACATGACACTGTAGAAAGTATTAAAGCCAGCCAATAATGAAGTATTATAGAGCTTCAGTTTAAAAAAAAAAAGGAAGATGAACAGAGTATTTTCTTATTTGGCTTAAATAAAAATGTTTTATGTCAAAGTTTGTAGTCCAAATGCAGATAAACATCCTTTGGTTTGTCTGACATTATGATCTAAGGCGTGACCAGAGAAGAGGAGCCAGACAAGTAATGGACATTGGAAATGTCTTAATGTATTACATAAATTGGAGAAGAAAAGTTTTTGATGGGACCCACATAGGCATCCCTACCTGGGAAGTTAAGAATGGAGTTGCCCTCCAGACTTCAGTTGTTATCAGAAAGGGAGGGAGATGGTCTGTATCTGTGGAAAACAGAAACAGGCAGAGAAAAATAATGCATTAGACATAGGGAAAAATTCAAGTAACTGCGGATTTCTAATCATAAACCATGGAAACCAGGAAGTGGTAGAAGAGCATTTTTAAGGTGCTTTAAAGAAAAGAACAGTCAGCCCAGACTCTATACCCAATGAAAATACCCTTTGGCAATGAAGCAAAACTAAGACAACTCATTACTAGCAGACCTACTTTAAAAGAAATGCTCTGTCTGCTGCAGAAAAAGAAAGAAAACTCTTCAGATGAAAGGAAGATGATACTAAAGGGAAACCTGGAATTTCAGGAAAGAGGGAGAGCAACAGAAATGGTAATAACTGTTATACATACTATAGATAATTTTTCTTAAGTTCTTTAAAATACATTAAACAGTTGAAAGCAACAATTATGACATGGTCTAGTATATGTGCTGCCGAAGCGAGCACAATTATGACATGGTCTAATGAGTTTTTCAATGTGTGCAGGTATAATACCAAAGACAACTATAAGCATTACGGGCTCTGCGTAGTGGAAAGTTTTGTACGTTCTACAGCAGGTGTTAAAACATTTCTAAGTAGGCTAAGAGGTTAAGTATGTTATCGTAGTCCCCAGAACAGCAAGTATAAAATCAAAGAAAGAAATATTATCAAAAACTCAATGAGATCAACAAATTCAATTAAGCTGCAGAATACAAAATTAACATACAAGAATCAGTAGGGTTTTTATACACTAACGGCAAATTATCTGAAAAAGAAATGATCAATAGCATAATATCACTGAAAACAATAAAATATTTAAGAGTAAATTTAGGCAAGGAGGTGAAAGATCACTATACTACACATTGATGAAAGAAATTGAAGAAGACACAAGCAAATGGAAAGATGATCTGTATTCCTGGATTGGAAGAATTAATATTGTTAAAGTTTTCATACTACCCAGTGTAATCCTTATCAAGATCCCAATGGTGGTTTTTTTTTTTCAGAAGTAGAAAAAACAATCCTAAAATTTATATTGAATCACAAAAGACTCCAAATATACAAAGGAATCCTGAGAAAGTAGAACAAAGTGAGAGGCATCACACTTCTTGAACAAAGTGAGAGGCATCACACTTCTTGATTTCAAAGTGAGAGGCATCACACTTCTTGATTTCAAGCTATATTATAAAGCTGTAGTAATCAAAACAGTATAGTAGTGGCATTAAAAGCAGACACATAGACCAGTGGAATAGAATCAAGACCCCAGAAATATGGTCAACTAATATTTGACAAGGGAGCTAAGAACATTCACTGGAGAAAAGACAGTCCCTTCATTAAATGGTGCTGATAAAATTGGATATTCACATGTAAAAGAATGAAATGAGACCCGTGTCTTACACCATTCACAAAAATTAACTCAAAATGTATTAAAGACTTAAATGTAAGACCTGAAACCATAAAACTTCCAGAAGCAAACATAGGTGATAAACTTGTAAACTCCTTAACATGGGTCTTGGAGATGATTTTTTGGATTTGACAGCAAAACAAAGGCAACAAAAACAGACGAGTGGGACTATATCAAACCAAAAAGCTTCTGCACAGTAAAGGAAGCCATCAACAAAATTAAAGGGCAACCTTTGGAATGGGAGAAAAATATTTACAAATCATGTATCTGATAAGGGGTTGATACCCAAAATACATAAAGAACTCCTACAACTCAGTAGCATAAAACAAACAATTTCAAAATGGACAATGAACCTGAATAGATATTTTTCCAAAGACCTACAGATGGTCAACAGGTACATGAAAAGGTGCTTAATATCACTAATCATCAGGGAAATGCAAATCAAAATCATAATGAAATATTGCACACCTATTAGAATGACTGTTACCACAAAGACAAGAAATAACAAGTGTTGAAGAGGATATGGAGAAAAGGGAACCCTTATGCTCTGTTAATAGAATGTAAATTCAAGCAGCCACTATGGAAAACAGTATGGAGGTTCTTTTAAAAATTAAAAATAGACCATATGGTCCAGCAATTCCACTTCTGGGTATTTATCTGAAGAAAATGAAAGCACTAACTTGAAAAGATAGGTTCCTCCAGTTTCGTTGCAGCATTATCTCTAATTGCCCAAATCAAACACAAACCAACATAAATGTCCAACAATAGTTGAATGGATAAAGAAAATATGGTATTATAGAATACCAGTGGAATATTATTCAGCCATAATAGGAAGGAAATCTTGCTATTTTTTCAACATTGGATGGACCTCGAGGGCATTATGTTAAGTGAAATGAGTCAGACAGGAAAAGACAAATACCATATTATCTCACTTACATGTCAAATCTAAACAAAAACAAAAACAAAACAAAAAGACAACCAAAACCAAACTCATGGAAAAAGACACCAGATTTGTAGTTACTAGAGGCAGAGGGCAGGGTTGGAGAATCTAATGAAGATGTTCAAAAGGTGCAAATTTCCAATTATAAGTACTGGGGATGTAATATATAACATAATGACTATAGTTAACACTGCTGTATAGTATATTTGAGAGTTGCTAAGACAAGAAGTCCTAACAGTTCTCATCACAAGGAAAAAAAACCTTTTTCTTTTATTTTTTGTATCTACATGAGATAATGGATGTTAAATAAACTTATTGTGGTAGTCATTTTGCAATATATATAGTCACTATGCTGTACATCTTAAACTTATACAGTGCTATATGCCAATTATATCTGCCTAAAACTGAAAAAAAAAACCCTAAACAAGTAAACTAAATGGAATACTAAAAAATATTTAAATGATTTAAAAGAAGGAAGGGAAATGGAAAGGCAGAGGGCTGAGAAAGAGACAAACAGAAAACATAATAAAATGGTAGACATAAATAATTACATTAAATATAAATGTTCTACAGAAAATGTGAGTGAAGCCTTTCACTTGCACCTTCCAGACCAGCCTTGCTACCATCAACTACATAGCATTGACTAATCCCAGTCAACAGCATATGGAACAAAAGGATCATCATCAAAACTCCATTTGAATTCATAATCAACAAAATATTGAGAGATAACAAAGTACTTACCACTTAAAGAAATTAAAATAGTCTAAACGTGCCAGTTAGAAGGCAGAGTTATGAGAACGGATAAAAGAACAAGACCCACTCTATGCTGGCTACAAGCATAAAGTCCATGTTGAACTTAATGATATAGATAAGTTAGAAGTAAAAGAATGGAAAAAAATATATACCATGCAAACACTAGTCCAAGAAAGCTTGAGTAGCTATATTAACAATAGAGTATACTTCAGAGCAAAAAGTATCAGGAATACAGAGGCACATTATGATGTCAATTCACTGAGAAGATATAAGAATCCTAAATGTACATAACATCAGACTCAAATACATGAAACAAAAATTTAATAGGACTTTAAGAAAATGGAAAGTCAGAATAACAGTTGGAGATGTCAGCACTCTTTTCTTGGTAATTGATAGAATGAGAACACAGAAAATTTAGCAAGGATGTAGAAAAATTGAACATAAATAAACTGTATCTGAATGACATTTATAGGAAATTACACCTGAAAATAGCAGAATATGTATTCTTTTCAAGAACAAACATTGACCAAGAGAGACCATGTCCTGGGGCTTAAAACAAACCCTAACAAATTTTAAATTAAAATGATACAAAGAATGTTTTCTGATCATATTTGAATTAGGCTAGAAATCAAGAGAAGGATAACCGGAAAATCTCTGAATATTTGAAAACTGGAAAACGCACTGCTAAGCAATATGTGAGCCAGAGAGGAAGTATCCTGTGAAATTGGAAAACATTTTAAACTTAAAAAAAAAAAGGAAGAAAACACAACACATCGAAATTTGTGGGATACTGAAGAAGAGCTAAGAGGGAAATGTATAGCATAAATGTACAATATTAAAAAAGAAAGTACTCATTTTAGGAAACTAGAAAAAAAATGAGCAAAATACACCCAAAGCAAGCAGAAAGAAGGAAGCGTTTAAGACAAGAGCAGAAGTCAATGAAATGAAAAGAAAAAAAACAACAGAGAAAAACAATGAAACAAAATGACCAAGAAAAAAAGATAGACAATTACCAGTATCCAGAATGAGAGAGCTCACTGAAGATCCCATAAGTGTTAAAAATAACTATAGTGAAGGAATATTATAAGCGATTCTATGTACATAAATTAAACAGCTTAGGTGAAATTTCCCAATTCTTTGAAAGCCACAAACATCAAAACTCCAAAAAAATACACACATACTCATATCTATTTTTTTAAAGATTTTTTTATTTTTTATTTATTCATGTTGAGAGAGAGAGGAGAGAGAGAGAGAGAGAGAGAGAGAGGCAGAGACACAGGCAGAGGGAGAAGCAGCCTCCATGCGGGAGCCCGACGCGGGACTCGATCCCGAGACTCCAGGATCGCGCCCTGGGCCAAAGGCAGGCGCCAAACCACCGAGCCAGGGATCCCCTATCCTCATATCTATTAAAGGAGTTTCTTTTGTGAGTTAAAAATCTTCCAAAAAAGAAAATCCAGGCCCATATTATTTCACTTGCAAATTATGACAAACATTTAAAGAAGAAATAACACTGATTTAATGTATTCTTTTCCAGAAATAGTGGAGGAAGAAACACTACGACTCACGAGACTCTGCCACCAAAAGCAGACAAAGGCTGTGCAAGAAAGTATACACTAGTACCTCTCATAAACATAAGAGCAGAAATTCCTAACTAAATATTGGCAAATTGCATCAAACATATGTAAAAGGAATAATACAACCAGATGCGGTTTATACCAGGAATGCAAGGCTGATTCAATATTCAAAACTCAATCTAATCCATCATATTAACAGATAAAGAAAAAATTCACATGATTATATTAACTGATGCAGAAAAAGCAGTTGATAAAATTAGGCATGTACTCCTGGCAAAATAAAAACCAAACCAAACCAGGGATGCCTGGGTGGCTTTGGAAGTAGAACATCTGCCTGGCCGAAGTCGTGATCCTGGGGTCCTGGGATCGAGTCCTACGTTGGGCTTCCTGCATGGAGCCTGCTTCTCCCTCTGCCTGTGTCTCTACCTCTCTCACTCCCTATGTCTCACATGAATGAATAAATAAAATCTGTGAAAAAAAACAAAAAACACCAAACTAAACCAAAACAAAAACTCCTAGCAAACTAGAAACAGAAGAGAATTGTCGTAACCTCATTAAGGGTATCTATAAAAATCCACAGCTAGCACCATACTTGATAGAGAAAGAATGACTAATTTCTTCTAAGCTGAATAAGAAGATAAGAATGACTATATCATGCTGAAATTCCTAGTCAGTGCAGGAAGGCAAGAAAACTAAATAAATTGATGTAGACTGAAAGGAAGTCGTGCAATGTCTTTATTCATAGAAACCATGACTGTCTACATAGAAAATCCCATAGAATTTACAAAAGAAAATTCTAGAACTCAGTAAATTTAGTAAAGTCAACAGATATAAAGTAAATGTATAAGAATCAGCCATATTTCTGTATATAGGCAATGAACATGAGGACAACAAAATTAAAAAAAAACATTTACAGTAGCTCCAAATAATTACTTCTTTGCAAATATAAAAAAATAAATACAGGGTCTGTATGCCGAAAACCTTAAAACATTGATTAAAGAAATCAAAGGTAAATTAAAATAATTGAAAATGAATTGGATATCTCAATATAGTTAATTTTTAAAATTTTCTGCATTTAATATGTATTGAATACATTAACAAAACTTTAATACTGTGTGGAAAGTATAACAACATTCTCCAACTATTTTTTTAAAGCTTTTATTTATTTATTCATGAGAGACAGAGAGGCAGAGACACAGGCAGACGGAGAAGCAGGCTCCATGCAGGGAGCCCAATGTGGTACTCGATCCTGGGACTCCAGGATCATGCCCTGGGCCGAAGGTAGGCGCTAAACCACTGAGCCACCCAGGGTTCCCCATTCTTCAACTATTTTATATTTTTCCCCCAATATTTTATTTGTGAGAGACACAGAGAGAGAGGCAGAGACATAGGCAGAGGGAGAAGCACGCTCCCTGTAGGGAGCCTGATGTTGGACTTGATCCCAGGACCCCAGGATCATGACCTGAGCCAAAAGCAGACACTCAACTACTGAGCGACCCAGGTGCCCCTCTCCAACTATTTATCTTATGCAACCATAGAGAAGTAAACATGGGAAGAAGATCAAGAGCAAAATTTTAAAATATTCTTAAGTACATTTCTCTAGTGGCAATCATTAATCCTAGTTATTAACTCTAATGGGATATTTTTAAGCATCTTACCTTTGGGGATATTTCATCTGTCAGTAGAATCATTTTACATTAAAAACATTGTAATATGATGATACATTTTTTATTACATTATCTTGCACATGTGCTACCTTAGAAAAAATTTTAAAAGCATAGACTTTAAAATTCAGTTTACAAATATAGTTTAATGGATATTTATGTTAAATGATTAATGCTTTCTCTGTGTCTACTGAAATGATTATATTTTAGTTTATTAATGATGATTTTCATATGTTAAACCAGTCTTGCATTTCTGATATAAACCCTAATTGTTAAGGATGAAGTGTAATTTGTGTGGTAGAGGAGGGTTGGTAAGATCTATGCAATAAAATTTGCCATATTAACCATTTTTAAAACCATTTTTAAATGTACAGTTCAGTGGTATTAATTATATTCACAATGTTATTCAACTATCACTATAATCTATTTGCAAAACTTTTTTTTCATCTCAGAAACTCCACCGATTAAGCAATCATTCTCCATTTATCCCACTCTCCACCCACTGTAATATCTAGTCTTCTTTTTGTCTCTATGAATTTGTCTATTCTAGATATTTCTTATAGGTACAATCATACAATATTTTTCCTTTTTGTCTTTTATTTCACCTTGCATAATAGCTTTAAAGTTCTTCTGGGTTGTATCAGAATTTCATTTTTTATGGCTGAATAATATTCCACTGTGTGGATATACTACATTTTGTTTATCCATTCTTTTGTTGGACAACTGAGTTATGTCCAACTTTGACTATTGTGAGTAATAGTTCAATGAACATTGGTACATAAGTATCCCGTTTTTAAAATGTTTTTATTCTCTGTTTTTTAAAAAATTTTATTTATTTATTCATGAGAGACACACAGAGAGAGGCAGAGACATAGGAAGAGGAGAAGCAGGCTCCCCGTGAGGAGCCTGATGTGGTATTCGATCCCTGAACTCCAGGATCACTCCCTGAGCCAAAGGCAGACGCTCAACCACTGAGTCACCCGGGCGTCCCCCTGAATCACTGTTTTCAATTTTCTGGGACATATATCTAGGATTGGACTTGCTGGATCCTATGATAATTCTATATTTAAATAAACTACCAAGCTGTTTTCCACAGTGGTTGCAACATTTTACTTCTCATCAGGAATGTACAAGGGTTACAATTTCTCCACATCCTTACTAATACTTATTTCCATTTTTTGTTGGTTTCCCCCCCCCATTTTTTGGATTATATTATAGTAAGTATAAAATGATATCTCATTATGGCTTTGATTTGCATTTCCCTAATGACGAATGATGTTGATCATTTTCCATGTTCTTATTAACTGTTTGTATATTTTCTTTGCATAAACATCTATTCAAGTTCTTTGCTCATTTTTAAACTGATATCTTTATTGAACTGTAGGAGTGCTTAAATATACTATAAATATTAATCCCTTATCAAGATTTGCAAATATTTTCTTCCACTCTCTACAGTCTGCACTTACTAATAACCTTTGATGTACAAAAGTTTTTCATCTTCATGAAATCAAATTTATTGATTTTTCTTTTGTTTCTTATGCTTTTAGTGTCATATTTAAGAATACATTGCCAAATCCAAGGTCAGAGAAATTTGTTCATATGTTTTATTTGAAAAGCTTGATGGTTTTTAGCTCTTATATTTAGGTTATTAATTGATTTTGAGTCAACTTTTGTGTATAGTGCGAGGTAAGGGTCTGGATTCTTTTTTTTTTTCTTTTGCATGAAGAAATCCAGTTGTCCCAATATCATTTACTGGAGACATTTCTCTCTATGCTGAAAGATATGGGCAGTCCTAATCTTGTCAAAAATCAACTACCCATAGATATATTGAGTTCATTTCTGGACTCTTAATTCTATTCTGTTGGTCAGTATGTCTATCTTTATATCACGTCCACACTGTTTAGATTATTCTAGCTTTGTAGGGAAGTGTTAGTCCTCCAACTGTGGGTTTTATTTTTCGAGATTTTTTTTTTTTTGCTATTCAGAGCCCCCTGTATTTCCGTGTGAATTTGAGAATCAGTTCAATTCCAATCAGTTATTCCAGTTCTGCAAAAAAGGCTGCTAGAATTTTGATAAGAATCACATTGAATCTGTGATTGTTTCGAGGAGTATTGAGATCTTAAAAATAATAAATCTCTAGTCCATGAATATGGGAGGTCTTTCATTTAGTTCTTCTTTAACTTCTTTCAGTGATGTTTTGTAGTTTTCGCTGTACAAATCTTTTACTTCTTTGGTTAATTTGTTCCTAGGTATTGTATTCTTCTGGATGTTATTGTAAATGGAATTGTTTTCTTAATTTCCTCTTGATTGTTCTTTACTGGTTTATAGAAACACAACTGATTTTTGTTTGCTGACCTTATACATGCAACTTTGCTAAATATATTTATTAATTGTATTAGCTTTAACAATTATATTCTTTGGTTTTATATATATATAAGGTCATGTCATTTGCAATAGAGAAATTTTACTTCTTTTGTTCTAATTATTTTTTTCTTTTGTTCTAATTAGATGCCTATTATTTCTTTTCCTTGTCTAATTTTTTTTATTAGAACTTACAGTACAATTTTTAATAGCAGTGGTGAAAGCCAGCCTCCTTGTCTGTCTCCTGATCTTAGGAGAAAAGCTGTCATTCTTTCACCACTGACATGATGTCATCTATGGATGTTTCATAAATACTCTTTATCATATTGAGGAGGTTTGCTTTTATTCCTAGTTTCCTGTGTGTTTTATCATGAAAGGATATTGAATTTTGTAAATTGCTTTTTCTGCATCAGTTGAGATGATTTTGTGTTTTTTCCCCCATTATTCTACTAATGTGGTAAAATATACTTATTGATTGCCTTATGTTGAACCACCCTATTGCATTCCTGTGATAAATCCCACCTGGTGTATAATCATTCTAATATGCTGTTGGATATTGTGTGCTGGTATTTTGTTGAGGATTTTTGCTTCTGTGTTCATAAGGAATACTGGTCCATATTTTTTTATTGTAACATCTTTAAAAAATTATTTTTGAAGAATAGTTGACATATTATATTAGTTTCAGGTGTTCAACAAAATGGCTTGACAATCGTATACATTACTCAGTGCTCACCGAGATAAGTGTAGTTACCACCTGTCACCATATAACATTATTACAATATTATTGACTATACAACCTTTGCTGTACTTCTCATCTCCATTACTTTTTTTTTTTTTTTACAACTGGAAGTTTATGCCTCTTAATCCCTTCCAGCTACCTGGCTTTGGTATCAGGGTCATATAATACTGACCTCATGGAATGAATTAGGCAGTATTTCTTTCTATGATTTGGGAGAGTTTGAGAATGATGATCTTTTCTATTTTCTTCATGAGTTGGTTTAAGCAATTTGTTTGTTCTTGGGACTCTGTCCATTCCACTAAGTTATTTAATTTGTTATTGTATAATTGTTCATAGTCTTATCTTCTAATTCTTTTTATTTTTGTAAGGTTAGTAGTAATGTCCCTGCTTTATGATTTAGTTATCTGTATCTTCTTTTATTCTTTGTCTGACTAAAGGTTTGTAGATTTTGTTGATCTTTTCAAAGAAAAAACTTGTTGATCTTTTTACACCAACTTTTGGTTTCATTGATTCTCTCTGATCTTTCTTCTTTTGTAATATAGATGTTAGAGCTATAAATTTTCCTCTGAGCACAGCCTTTACTACATTTCATGTTTTTTATTTTTTACTTTTTATTTTTTTATTTATGATAGTCACACACACACACACAGAGAGAGAGAGAGAGGGAGAGAGAGAGGCAGAGACACAGGCAGAGGGAGAAGCAGGCTCCATGCACCGGGAGCCCAACGTGGGACTCGATCCAGGGTCTCCAGGATCGTGCCCTGGGCCAAAGGCAGGCGCCAAACCGCTGTGCCACCCAGGGATCCCCTTTTTCATGGGTTTTATATGCTGTGTTTCTGTTTTCATTTTATCGCTAAGTACTTTCTCATTTCCCTTGTAATTTCTTTTATTTATTGGTTAAGAGTTTAGTATAGTTAACATTCAGTTATTTCTACATAAACCTATAGGTTCAGTGCAATGTCCATCAAAATCCTGGCAGAAGTTTTTTGTACATACAGACAACCTAACTCTAAGATTCATAAGGAAAAGTAAAGGAATTAGAACAGCCAAAACAATTTTGAAAAAGAATAACTTTGGAGGGCCCACACTGCCCAATTTTAAGATTTGTTATAAAGCTACAGTAATTAAAGCAGCATGATATCAATGAAGGGATAAACACTGGATCAATGGAATAGAGAATCCAGAAATAGATCCACACAAATACGAACAATTGATTTCTGACAAAGGTATAAAACAATTCAACAGAAAAAAGATAGTTCTTCAATAAATGTTATTAGAACAATTGGACATTCATATGCAAAATAATAATCTCAATTAGATTAATTGAGATTAAATAAATTAATAATAATCTCAATTTAGACCACACATTGTATACCAAAAAATAATCCAAAATGGATCATAGACCTAAATGTAAATGTAAAGCTATAAAACTTTTAGAGGAAAATGTAGGAGAAAATCTTCATAACTTTCAGTTAGGCAAAACCTTCTTATTATATATAACACCAAAAGCACAATCCATAGAGAAAAGTTTAATATATTGGACTTTATCAAAATGAAAAAATTTTCTCATGAAAGTCACTGTTACAAGTATAAAAAGACAACTAAAGACTGTGAGAAAATATTTGCAAATCAAATATTTGACTAATAACTTGTATCCAGAAAATATATCTCTCAAAAATCAGTGTCAGAAAACAAAGAACTCAATAGTAACTGGGCAAAACATTTGAACAGGTACTTCACCAATGAAGATATATAGATGTAATGAATATAAGAAATGATGGGCTCATATCAGTAGCCATTAGGAAATGCAGATTGAAACCACAGTGAAATAAAGTTTTGATAAATCAACAATATCCAGTTATGGTAAGGATGCAGAACAATAGAACCTCTTACAAATTATTGTTGGGAATTCAAAACGGTACTGCCTCCTGGAAAACTGTTTGGCTGTTTCTTTAAATATGCATTTATCATATGACCCAGGAATCCCACTCCTGGGTATTTGCCATAGCGAAGTTAAACTTCTATTACACAAAAACTGTATACAGATATTAAAAGCAGTTCTATTCATAATTACCAAATCAACTCAAATATCATTCAACAAGTAAATGCATAAACAGACGATGATACATCTATACCATAGAATACAATAAAAAGTAAATATTGATATACACAACAACACAGATGAATCTCAAAGGCATCATATACCAAGTGAAGGAATCAGTTTCAAAAGGTTACATATTGGGGATCCCTGGGTGGCGCAGCGGTTTGGCGCCTGCCTTTGGCCCAGGGCGCGATCCTGGAAACCCGGGGTCGAGTCCCACGTCGGGCTCCCGGTGCATGGAGCCTGCTTCTCCCTCTGCCTGTGTCTCTGCCTCTCTCTCTCTCTCTCTCTCTCTCTCTCTCTCTCTCTCTCTCTCTGTTTGACTATCATAAATAAATAAAAATTAAAAAAAACAAAAGGTTACATATTGTATGATTCTGTTATCATGGCATTCTGGAAAAGGCAAAACTGTAGAGGTGGAGAACAAATCAGTGGTTGCCAGGGGTTGGGCTTGAGGGAAGGTTTGACTGAAGTGGAGCAACATGAGAGAGTTTTTGAGAGGTGATGGAATGGCTCTGTATAGTGATTGTGGTGGTGGTTGCACAAAGCTGTGCATGTGTTAAAATTCATAGAATCATTCACACAAAGTAAAAATATTAAATGCAAATGGATATTTTAATTTAAAATATTTTTTTGTTTAAAAAACAAAAAAGCAAATAGTTATTCTTAACATCTTCAGCCATGGTAGTTAAAGCTAGCATATTTAAGTCTGGTTGCACATTTCATGGAACTCATAACCCCTTAAGAAAAGAATATGTATGGTTTATCCATTCTGTCATATTGGAACATAGTTTTATTATTTTCAATGTTAAGATCTCATAGATATTTTAATTTTGCTTTTATAAGATTCTGTAATTATATATAGAATTGACTTTATCCTTAGTACATGCAGTGACTCAGCCTCTAACTATATTTTTTTATGAAAAAATGAGAGAGTATGAGTACCATCTGCTTTATGATGCTCCTCTTTTTCCTCCATACTGGGAATACTCTGTGATCAAATGGGAAGGACTGCCTTTGTGCAGACAGGGAATGCATATGTCGTTGTACTCAAGAGGAAATTGTTGTAATAATTTACTTATCTAAATTTGTTGGGTATTACATATTTATTATAAATTTATTGGATGATAAACCATCCTCAAGATAAGTTCATAACAACATCCTGTAAGGACTGGCCATGATTTCCCATCCATTAGAGGAGCACATAGAAGAAATCATGTATATGGAATTTAGGTTCTCTTTCTACCACTTATTAGAAGCAATTAATTGACTTCTTTAGGCTTCATTTGTCTCATTATTAAAACATGACTGCTTTTGCTTTAAAGTTCTGTGTTCTGTGACATACCTACTTGTGTTTAATCAGTTAATATGTCTGATTGCTGATGTATTTCCTTTCTTTTGACCTTGTTGTTGACATTATTTAGCTGCCTCTTATCTTTCTAATCCTTCTGGAAAGACTGACCTAAGATTAAAAGATAATTCCTTGAGATGAATATTGTTCATTATCATTTATCATTTATTGAGCAGCACTGTTCTAAGAGAAGCAGAGATGAAATGATTGTCATCAGAGTTATGGTCTACTGGAAGAGAAAAACAATTAAAACACAGGGATCCCTGGGTGGCGCAGCGGTTTGGCGCCTGCCTTTGGCCCAGGGCGCAATCCTGGAGACCCCGGATCGAATCCCACGTCGGGCTCCCAGTGCATGGAGCCTGCTTCTCCCTCTGCCTGTGTCTCTGCCTCTATCTCTCTCTCTCTGTGTGTGTGACTATCATTAAAAAATTAAAAAAAAACAATTAAAATACAGAATGCTAAGTGATATGATACCTGTGTGTTCTGCAGGCAGTGGGATGCCATGAGGGTCAGAAGATGACTGGGTGAGACTATGAATCTGAGTTTTGAAGTATGAGTAGACACTGACTAGCAGAGATGGAGAGAGGGTGAGGTGAGAAGTACAGTGCAGGATAGGGGACTCAGTCTAGGGGAGTAAGGAGGCATGCACTGGAGGAGCCAGGAAGTCATATGGTGAACAGCATTGTGTGTGCCACTGCTTATGGCTTGGATTTTGACCTGAAGGAATGAGGAGCCCAATAAAGGAGTCCGATGAGGAACAGGGACATAATGAGGTGTGAACTGGGGAGCTTAGGTTGTATGTCTGTGTGGTGGGAAGGGAAACAGAAATGTTGATTCTGGAGGCCAGTTTGAGAACCATTACAGTAATCTAGGAAGTAACGATGAGTGACAATGAGGATTGAGAAGCCAATTCAGACTCTAGAGGTGTTAAGGAGGTTGAACTCCCAAGAACATGAAGAACTGGATGTGGTGGGTACTTGATTACAGGACACATGGCTACTTAATATACTGCCTTTTAAAATAATTGCAAGCCACTCTTCAGTGTGTATGTAATGGGCAAATGTTGCTCTCCATACTGGGAGTACCCCCGAGAGGGTGTCATCTCAGTATTGGTTTTACTATTATTTTAGAGGGAGACAAAGAAGCATCAGGAAGTGAATTTTGTGAATACCTCACATTATGTTTTAATAGTGCTATGGTTTGGGAGATCAGTTAGTGAATCATCTTGAGACTAGAGGTAGTAAGAAGAGGAGACAGAGTGGTGGCAACTGCTTCAAAATGAGTTCTGCTCCCACGGGAGGATATTAACTCACATAGGAAGGGAGAAGCTATTCATATCTGTGGGTGAGTGACATCTTGACCCAGTTGTGCAGTATTGATTCCAGGGTAGTAAATAACATAAGTCACCTTGGTGCTGCAGAAATACAAATGCTTACATATGTTTTGTATCTGTCCATCTGCCTAAAATTATCTATTGGGTCTAAGTAACAGGTTATAGCTCCAGAGAATAAAATTCCCTTTAACAGAAATGTCAGTCCATATAACCCATGTCCATTGAAACACAGTAACAAATCCTTTTTCTCTGGATCTCCCCTTTTCTGTCCCAAGGGATACCTTCCCATATGACACTGGAATGGTGATTTTCAGAAAGATTGTGGTTTGGAATTGAATTTGGGAGATGCTCATCTCTGATCAATAGAAGCACAGTTAGAGACTAGGTCTCAGGAGGAGCTATCACTGAGGATGTGTGTACTCTTTTATAATAGGTGGATTCTTCATGGTTTTGAGACTTCCATTTTTATTTTTAATTTTTTTTAGCCTATAAACAATAGAAACTTATTTCTCAGGAGGCTGTAATGTCCAACATCAAAGTGCAGATTCAGTTTATAGTAAGGATCAGCTTCCTGGCTTTTCAGATTTTGCTCCCAAAGTGGGGGGGGAGAAGCCCCTCCCTGTGACCTCCTAGGAAGGCTGAGCCCTACTCAAGGTATGTGGTGGAGAGCTCAGGGGAGCACTGCCATCTGGTGTGCTGACCATGGGCAAGTCACCTCGCCCTTTGAAGCCTTAGTTCCCTTCTCTCGAAAATGAGATACTTAATAGGAGCTATCTCATTGGAGTCTAATGAAGATAAAATCAACTAGTTCATGTTAAGCACTGAGTATTATTCCTGCCAAATAACATCTATATATATTTAATTAATATTAAAAAGGAGAGTATGCCATTCCCACCTATTTAAAATAGTTGGTTTTGGTACATGTAACTTTAATTCCAACCACCGTATGATTATATTTAAAAACAAAGTATGAATACAACTTCTTTTACTAATAATCCTTAGGCCAAGTATAGTCTTTGTTTTTCCATGGGATAAGTGGATAGGATTGTGAAGTGAGAATGTGGAGAAAAAAAAGTTCTAGCATTGTTCTAATCAGACCATGCATCTGAGAATAAATTACTTTCTTACCTGGCCATGTTCTTATTTCTCAGGTATATTAAGGAAACAAACATCAAAAATGACCCAAATGAACTTAATAATCTTATCAAGAAAAACTCTGATGTGATAACATGGACCCCACGACCTGGAGCCACTCTTGATCTGAGTCGGATGCTAAAGGACCCAACTGACAGGTTTGGTTTGAATATTTATAGAGGCCAAAGATGGTTTATGGGTTTTTTTCAATTTTATGAGAAAATAAAGGGCACACCCATGGCCTCTTGACAAGTCCTTATTTGTAGGAATATTGTTTCTGCTGGCTGGCATAGTGAGTTTCTTGTGCAGTAAGGTCCACATATCACTTTTAAAACTGGAAATCTTACAATTTAAGTAAACTATGAAATATCTTTCAAATCTAAGGGGAAAAAATGAGTTTCCCCCCAAGTTTTTCATGTTATATAACAAATACTCAAAACGTTTTCCTCATCTCATAAACTTATTTGAGGATGAAGGGTGGGGGGAAATTTTTTCTATCCAGAACTGTTGATAGGCTCAAAAATAAGGTGTCTTAAGAAAGCAAACAGCAATAAGCTCGAGAGTTGGTTTTCATATCAGTATAAATGTTACCCAACTGCATGTTTCACGTAGAACACATCTGAACAAGTAGCAGTGCGTTGGGAGTACAAGTCAAGGAAAGTTAACACCCATGTGACAGACCTTTATTTTCATAAATACTTATCTTGAGCCAAATGAAACTGTAAGTTTCTCACCCCTACTTAGAAACTGGGTGTGGTAAAGATCGGTGCACACACTTACCACAGGTGCGGCTGCTCTCTGCCTGCCTCCCCCCACAAAGTCAGTGTGAACGTGTTAATCAGCGATTCTGAACTTTTGTTGACTTCCTGCGTCAAAGCACTCGTTGAATCTGGTTCATTCCCCTTCGTAAATCTGCCATAAATCCAGCACTTGCTTCCAGCCTTTTCTGCCATGGCCTTAATTAGGCTTCTCACAATTTTTAGCTTTGATTCCTGCAGGGGCTCCTGACTGGTCTGTGCCTCCACCCCTGCTCTCCCTTGATCTGTACTCTAGGCCAGCTTGTTTCAATCTACTGGTCAAAATGCTCAGGGAACTTGTCTGGGAGTAGTAGCACTTGAGAAAGTTAAATGCAGCAAAGGAGGAACATCACTGCATTGTGTCCTAGAAAAACCGTTTCAGTTTGCAGAGGAGCATGTACTAGGGAAGAGGCTACAGGGAGAATAGCTCAGCTGGGAGGCTATGGCTTTATCTGGGAGAGATCAGCAAGCCTTTACATAGACATGGGACAAGGAGTTGCAGAAGTAGTTTGGAGATCGATTTGGAAATTAGCCTTAGGATTTTGTAGTATTTTGTTACAGAAACCAATGCATCTGTAGCTTTGGGAGAACAATGAGCTAAAAGTGTTGTTTCGAGAAGTGGCACCTAGAGATCTACCATTACTTGCCAGATATTTACCAGATGGTGCCTATTTCCCTCCTTACACTTCCCTTATCCAGATCACATCCTGTTCTGTTTCTAGGATTCAAGATTCCATGTTTCATGCAATGATCCCTTTTCACACTGGATGGGCAGAGCTCCAGGAGGGTCACAGAACTCTTTTGTCCATATTGCCAACTGGGTTTCAAAATAAAATTGCCCATCTTTTTTTTTTTAAGATTTTATTTATTTATTCATGAGACACAGACACACACACACACACACACAGAGAAAGAGAGAGAGAGAGAGACGCGGAGACACAGGCAGAAAGAGAAGCAGACTCCATGCAGGGAGCCTGATGTGGGACTCCATGCCAGGACTCCAGGATCACGCCCTGGGCCAAAGGCAGGCACTAAACTGCTGAGCCACCCAGGGATCCCCTAAAATTGCCTATCGGTCTGTATCAGCTGTGGTTTGATGAGTACAATAAGAGGATCATAAATTAGAGACACGAAAATCTGGATAGTTCTCAAAGCCAGGCTAAAACTGTCCATACGCTCAACAGACATTTGTTGAGCCTGTTCTATGTGCCAGTCATGGTTGTTACTTCTTCTTTTTTTAAAAAAATTTTTATTTAAATTCAATTTGCCAGCATATAGCATAACACCCAGTGCTCATCTTATCACATGTCCTCCTTAGTGCTCATCACCCAGTTACCCCATCCCTTCACCCACCTCCCCTTCTCTGACCCTTTGTTTGTTTCCCACAGTTAGGAGTCTCTCATGGTTTATCTGAGTGGGGAAAAATTAAAGAGGAAGACAAACAATGGTTGCTACTTCCATCAAACTTATATTCTGATGGAGATAGAGGGGCAGGACAGGAGCAAGCAGACATCCACAAAATAAATATGACCACATGATGTTCAACATTTCCATAATTTAGCTACTTGAATCAAAAGGGTCCAAATCAGTGGTTTCCAACTTTTTTTTTTCCCACCAGACATGGACTTTTAGCTTTAACTGTTTCTGGCTTGGAAACCCATCACACGGATTAACAGGAGCTTAGGCAAAGAGTCAGGCCCTACCCCTCGTGGGTCCCAAGTTACTACTTTCAGATGCCTGAGAATCATCTAGGCAGTTTGACACCTACTTGACTGGTCGACAGTTGATATTCAAGTGCTAACTTTTGCCTGCCTTCTTTCATGGTCCTCTCACCTTTCTGTCTTCTCTGCTCCCCGTGGAATTCCTCCTTTATATCCCCATGTCCTAACTATTTGCCTAACTATTTGCCTCAAGCCACCTTGCACACTGGTTATGCCCTGTGGTCGGTCATCTCTGATTTCCTTTAACTGGCCATTTTGCATTTCTATAGGTAAAGTCATCCAAAACTGTCCCATGTACCTAGCAACCTTGGTTAATATGCCCCCTGAACATGAAACAGATGTCTAGAGCCACTGCTCACGTGTGCAGGACAGAGCTCCCAGATCAGGTAGAACTCTTGGCTTTGCTCCTCTTCCATAAACCTTTACTACCCTGCCAACTCCTATAGGGAAAAAAATCTCCTTATTGGACATGTATGTGGCCACACACCTTCCATAGCCTAAGGTTTCCTACCAGGATTAAAGAGGGCATCGAATAGTTATTTTTAAAATTTTAATGTAATTTGTAATTTAAAAAATATTTTCAGAGTTATAGAAAAGCTGCAAAAGATAGAGAACTTTCCTGTATTCCTTTCCTCAAACTTTCCTTAATGTGAACATCTTGCATAATTATAATACAGTCATCAATACCCAAGGACCTAACATTGTCACAATACTACTAACTATCACCTCTATATCTTCAAGCAAGGGCATCATAGAGCCTCCAAATGGGACAAAAATTTACAAGGATTCCTGGGACTTTGGACCATATTTGAAAGTCTTGAATGCTGCAGTAGAAGATGAAATATTTCTTCACTCATCCTGGATAAAAGAATATTTCACTTGGGCAGGATTTAAGGATTATAACCTGGTGGTCAGGGTACGTCATCAGTATAATTTGTCTTTGCTTTGTTATATTATGGAAATATACGAAATTCCCCTTGGTGTTCCAATTTGTTTCTCAATAAACATTCATCAAACGCTACCAACTGCTTCATGGAGCAGATTTGACCATGTGATAAATGATCCCATGTTGAAAATGTAAGGACTCTTCCCTCAAGTACAGCTCATTTGCTCTGGTATTCTTTTGCCTCACATCACCATGTTTGTTGTTGTGTTTTTCTGGGTGTTTTGTTCAGTGTGGCAGAAATCAGCTGTTTAAACTGTGGGGCTATAAGGTGCTATCCCCCTGATGAGGTAGTGATGTGGAGCAGAGTGACATAGAAGCAGGTACCTCTTATCGGGAGCTGTGGCAAACAAGAACCAAATCACACAAATTAGCTCCAGCACATACACACACAGCTCAAAAGCCAAGTGGTTCAAGTTAGAACCTGGTCACTGAAGTTGAAGGTGTATCCAAAAGCAAAGTGAGTACTAAGAGGTAGGGGGATGTGAGAGGAAGAGGATGCCTGAAATGCAGCCGGGAGTACTACAGAGTCTGAATAACCAGCTACTCACATGTATATTTTATCTGGGACGCTGAGTTTAGGGACGCATCAGGAAATAGACAACATTCACTCTTAGAGACAAAGATCGGGGATCCTCAGAGTGAGGACTATTCCCAAGTTTAGTTTTCAACCCCTGAACAGTAATACCAGGCAATTCTTGCCTTCTTCTTCTTCTCTCTCTTTTTTTTTAAGATTTTATTTATTCATGAGAGACAACAGAGAGAGGCAGATAGACATAGGCAAAGGGAGAAGCATTCTGACTCCTCGCAGGGAGCCCAGTGTGGGACTCGATCCCAGGACTCCGAGATCATGACCTGAGCCAAAGGCAGACACTCAGCCACTGAGCCATCCAGGTGCCCCAATTCTTGCCATTCTTAAAAACTGGGAATCCTAAAAACCTGCCCCAGGGGATCAGTGTCAGTCTCTGACAATTTTGCTGGTCAGTAGTGAGAGAAGTTTGAGTATGCTCACGAATATGGTTACAAAGTTGTCAGTTTTCTTTTCTTGGGATGAGCTGTCATTATTCCAAATCATTATTCCCTCTCTATTTTTGAGGTGTTAAAAGCATTCATCCTTAATGAAATAAAAGTAGATGGAAGAATTTTTTTTTCTTAAGTCCTCACTTGGCAAAATAAAACACAGTTGACCCTGGAGCAACACAGGTTTGAACTGCACTTATAGGCAGGTGTTTTTTTTTTTGTTTTGTTTTTTTTGTTTTTTGTTTTTTGTTTTTTGTTTTTGTTTTTTGTTGTTGTTGTTTTAGCAGTTCAGTACTGTAAATGTTTTTTTTTCTCTTAGGATTTTCTTAAGAATATTTTTTTCTCCCCTCTGTCATGAATAAATAAAATCTTAAAAAAAATACTTTTTTCTCTAGATTATTGTTTATTGTAAGAATACAGTATATAACGCATATAATGTACAAAGCATGTGTTAATCAACATTTTATGTTATCGTGAGGCTTCTGGTCAATGTACTATTTGTAGTTCTGTTGTGGGGAAGTCAAGTTACATGTGGATTTTCAGATGCATGGGAGAGGGGCAGGGGAGGGCATCTGTGCCCCCCCAACCCCTGTGTTGTTCAAGGGTACTGCATTGGTATTTATATTAGCTCCCGAATATTTTTTAGAAAATTGTCTTTGAAATCCACAGATCTGGAAAACATTGGTCTAAATGATATTTGCAGTTGGACAATAAGCATGAAAAAGAAAGTATATTTTTCACGGAACTGTATATGTTCAGCAGCTATGTAATGATGAGAAACATCGCACACTTTATTGCTTACATCATCTGCAAACTTATCGTCGTATTTGCTGTCTCATTACTAGCAGTGCTCAAGATAATGATAATCTCTGTAGATTGGACTGAAGTTAGCGATATGAAGGAGCTTCCTTGTGTAGAGGCTAGGAGTTGAATATTATCAGTCCCGGAGAAGAGAAACGGAGGGAGAGAATTATCCTAACTCCAATTCATTGCTATCAATTAAGGCTGTTTGGATCTTACACAATCCAGAATTTTTTTTAAAGACCTTGACCACCAGATTGATATACTTCTTCCCTTTATCCTGTTGTCATTTGCACAGATGATTGAAACAAATGAGGACTTCAGCCCTTTTCCTGGAGGATATGACTATTTGGTTGACTTTTTAGATTTATCCTTTCCAAAAGAAAGACCAAGCCGGGAGCACTCGTATGAGGAAGTAAGCGGCAACACTGGTGGCCGTACTCTTTCCTGTCTTCCTTTCTTCCTTTCTGAATACTTTTTTTAATTTTGGAATAACTTTAGATTTCCAGAAAAGCTGCAAGAATAGCACAGAGAATTGTTAACACCTTACTTTACTGTGGTACAGTTATTACAACTAATGAGGCCATAATGAAACATAATTATTAACTCAGGTCCACATTTGCTTCTTTTTGAATTAGTTGCAAAGGGGTTGGCTTCTTTACATGCTGACTTCTAAACAGCTGACTTGCTTAAGCTCTTTTCAGACCTGCAAGCCTTGATCTCTGCCTTTCCCCCTGCCCTCCAGTGGGGCCTCCTTCCCCAGGTGAGCCCAGTGGGCATCCCTAAAAAAGGGAATTTAGTCAATGTACCTCAACACATATTTGGTTGAACTCCAGTTTTGAGCAAATCCCTGCCTTGTGGCACCATGATGGAAGGGAAGAGCTGTTGCTTTGGAGACACCTTCTAGCTGAGGACTGGTGCCCCATGCCTGCTGATGACAAGCTTTAGTAAGTGATTTAACCTGCCCAAGCCTTGGTTTTTTTCCTTCCACGGGGTGTATTCCCACTCTGCCAGTTTTTTGTGATAAGTCAAATGACTAATAATATATGTGAGCACTGTAATTTTAAATTCTATACGACTGTAACAACCATTAGGCAAGTTAGGAGGATATACAGTCTGCCCTTGAACTTATGATAAGCGCCATATAAATGTATGCTACTGAATTATAGCAATTTGAATGTACCTTTGTATAACAGATGAGTTCTTAAATGCATTTTAATAATTTGACTTGTATATTGATGTTTAGTAAAGTACTTGCCATTGAAGAGAATCCCAGGCTAAAACTTCAGTAAAACCAATAGCCTACTGCCTGTTTTATTGGTTTTAAAAAACTGGGTTTTCACATATAGGAAAACCCTATGCAAAGCACCCATTTTAAGCAAAATGTATCTATTAAATGTGTTGCTTTATTTAACAAACGCTTCCATAGCTTGAAGCACTTTATAAATATATGTCACTTATTTGACAACAACCTTATGGACAAAATATCACTATATTCCCCATTTGCGGATCATGGTGATGTCCAGGAATTTGCCCAAGGCTGTCCAGCTATAAGTGGTGGTGCAGAAGACTAACCTCAGTGGTCTAGCTCCAGAGTCCACATATTAGCCACCGTGTTGCTTCTCAAATCTGAATTCACCAAACTATACATTAAGGTATCTGTTAGCCTTAAAGGAGATTCATCTTTGGATGTTTTTGATTCACAAGTTCATGTAAAATATTTAACCAAAAGTCCCTTTTTCACAGCTTTTCATAATACATCTGTTGGGTAAAGCAAACAGCAGATCTGTTGGAGATTTAAATGCACCATGGGGTGAATCATTGTGCCTGCCATATACTTGGCACTCTGTAATGTGGCTTTTGGTGCTTTTATCTGCCAGGATTTTTTTTTTAAGATTATATTTATTTGAGAGAGAGAGGCAGCAGGTATGTGAACACAAGCACAGGGGTGGAGAAGGAAACTCCTCACTGAGCAGGGAGCCCAAAGCAGAGTTTGATCCCAAGACCCTGGGATCATGACTTGAGCCGAAGGTAGACACTTAACCAACCAAGCCACCCAGGGGTCCCATCTGCCAGGATTTTAGTGAGATTTCTTATGCTGAAGTTTGTTTAGGTCTACCCTTGGGAAAGCACCTCTCCTTGCTGCCTGGAGCCCTCTCATGCTACTGTTTTTTTTTTTTCCCCATAAGTTTTTCAAACTCATATGTAGATTTTCTATTTCACCAACTCTCCCTCTCTCCTAGAACATGGTTCCTGTAGTCGACCTCCTCCTGCTCCAAACTGGATGAGTTCCTCTAGGTCTGCTGCAAATCTGCCACCCTACAACATCCCTTATCTGCTTCCAGACTCCACCAAGGTCTAAACTCTCTTTGCTTCAGACTCTCTGCTTATAACCCCCGAAGAAAGGGTGTGTGGGAGCTAAACTTCAGATACTTTCCTGCCTCACGCAGCAGGATGGTTTAGCTGAGCACAGGATGCTGGCTGGCAAATCACTTTCCATGGACACCCGAAGGCATTGCTCCTTTGGCTTCTCATATGCAATGCTGCTCACTGCAGGCTGATCTTCATTTGTAAGTGACTTTCAAGAAATAGAGATTCATCTGTATTTACCAATAAAAAGGCTTTTATCAAGCTGATTTAGGGCTTTCTGTATATGTATGGGACTTGTCATCCAGCAGGCTGGACTTAGAGGCAGAGATTCCGGGCTTCAGTGCTCACAACCGGCCCAGGGCAGATCCTGTAAACAGGACTGCTTAGTGGAGACTGTGGGAGGCAAGTGCTGGGTGGGAAGGGGGCAGTGCCTGATGAGCTCCAGTTGGTCTGAATTTACCAGAGACCTTGGAAGTCTGGATTTTTCTGTGAAATACCCAGATAACAAATTAGCAGAAAGCTAATTCAGGTTTTTAAAGGGGACTGTAGGCTCTGTGAAACAAAACTAAATTTGGTGGTCACCAGATTGAGTTATGAAGGCAGGGAGCCGGCTGTTAGGCTGGGGATCTCCTAATTACCAAAGTGTGGAGCTCCTAGCTTCAGGACATCATGATGATACCACCTACTCTTGTTCTGCTCCCAAAATCGATTCCATTTACTCAAGAGAACTGACTGAATATATTTGGTGAGAGCAAGGCATGGGCCTAGGAAGGGGTCAGCTGTTTGACATATGTTGTGCTGTCCTCATTGTCGTCCTTGGGAACCCACCTCTACTCCTGGCACATCTGGATGCCCCTCCTCATACATTCTGGTATCCTGCAGACTCTGTGGTTGCCACTGATCACCTGCTTTTTTCCAGATTCAAGTTATTTGAAATCTCCTACTTGTCATTGACTTACTTTGTTTCCTGTTTTTTGGCAGTTTATACCTGTGTAAGTGTGTTGTGAACATTTTACTTGGGCCTGGGAGTGCACAGAAGACACATTTAGCATGTGATCTGTCCTTTTTTTTTTTTAAGATCTATTTATTTGTTTATTTATTTGAGAGAAAAACTGTGGTACAGGACAGGGGGGTGGGACAGAGGGAGAGAATCTCAAACAGACTTTGTGCTGAGCACAGAACCTGACATTGGGCTTAATCCCACCACCCTGAGATCATGGCCTAAGCTGAAATCAAGAGTCAGATGCCTAACCAACTGAGCCACCCAGGTGCCCCTTGTCCATCTTTTTGACCTGGAGTTCTTTCTTTCCCTTTTTTTTTTTTTTTTGGCATATTTTTTTTATTGGAGTTCGATTTGCCAACATATAGCATAACACCTAGTGCTCATCCCCTCAAGTGCCCCCCCTCATAAACCATCACCCAGTCACCTGTCATCCCCCCCCACTTCCCCTTCTACTACCCTTTGTTCATTTCCCAGAGTTAGGAATCTCTCATGCATTGTCTCCCTCTCTTATTTTTCCCACTCATTTTCCCTCCTTTCCCTTATAATCCTTTTCACTATTTCTTATATTCCCCATATGAGTGAAACCATATGATGATTGTCCTTCTCCGATTGACTTACTTCACTCAGCATAATACCTTCCAGTTCCATCCACATTGAAGCAAATGATGGGTATTTCCTGATAATCCTTCTGCATTCTTTTGGAGTCTCTCTTTCTCCAGGCATCACTAAAAGCTCTTATTTCCCTCCAGGGCTCTATGTTCAACTCTCTCTTCCTCTCTAGTCTCTCTTCCTAGGTGACCTTGTCTGCTGACACGACTTCTCTGCTAATGACTCCAGAATCCATATGTCCTGCCCTACACCATGGTCCTTCTTGAGATTCTTTATAGTCAGTTGCCTGCTAGATATATCATCACCCAGATTCCTAAGTCCTTGGTACCTCCTTTTCAACTTGTTCAAAATTCAACGTATCCTCTCCTTTTCTTTTCTTTTTTTTTTTAAGATTTTATTTATTTATTCATGAGAGACACAGAGAGAGAAAGAGAGAGAGAGGCAGAGATACAGGCAGAGGGAGAAGCAGGCTCCATGCAGGGAGCCTGACATGGGACTCAGTCCCAGGTCTTCAGGATCAGGCCCTGGGCTGAAGGCAGTGCTAAACCGCTGAGCCACCTGGGCTGCCAACCTCTTCCTTTTCTAGAACTGTCCTTTCTCCTTTTCTGGATTATTGGCAATATTGTACACTGACCATGAGCCACATTAGACACAGAGGAGTAACAACCCTCCACCCTTCCTTGTCCCTCATCCCCAGAGCTAACCAGTCACCCAGACCTTCCCAGTTTCTACCCTAAATATTTCTCATTCCTCTCTCCCGGTCTCCCATGTGCTCTTCTCCAGATGGAAAGGTCAGAAAAGCTATCTACCCTCCTATGAGGAACTAGACTGGATCCCACAACTTATGAGGGGCAACCTCCTTCTGATTAAACTGTGCTGTCAGGTTTCTAAATCTGCTGGCAAAAGAACAGAACCTCTCAGCTGTGTTTCAGTTCATAATGCATGTAGTTTTATAGGAATGGTGCAGGCAAGAGAAACTAATGCAAGATGTCCATCTTCTATTCCTTAGTTGACACTTAATAGCCTGGCATTTGGGGCACCTGGGTGAGCATCTGCCTTTGGCTCAGGGTGTGATCTCGGGGTTCTGAGATCGAGTCCTGCATCAGGCCTGCTTCTCCCTCTGCCTATGTCTCTGCCTCTCTCTGTGTCTCTCATGAATAAATAAATAAAATCTTAAAAAAAATAGCCTGTCATTTATTACAGTTTCCCTCAACTGGCATTCATGTGCTATTTTCCAGGGGAAAAAAATCTGACGCCCTATGCTGAACAGGCTCCTGGTGAACTTGAATGCTGCTACTAATGAAACGTCAAAGCCACATCTTTTCTTAGGATCCTGTCCCTTGGTATTACTTCGTGCTCCCTGTTATAAATGATACCATTTTTTTCCCTCACAAGAGTCCTGTAAGAGAGGCTTAGCAAGGTGAAGGTCACATGATTATTAAGCGCTGGGCTGACACTCAAAACCACCTCTGCTTGTCTTCTAATCCCGTGCTTCCTTAAATATTCACCAGCCTCCATGTCAGGAGTTGGAATTCTTTAAAGGTAAGGGCTTGACCACCTAGTGAAGGTAATCTTGCTCTGTGGATGGCCTGAAACACACAGATTACTGTAAACCTGCAGGCTCTGCTTTGCCGCTGAATGTCTAGGCTGGAGACTAGAACACTACACCTAGAATAACGCTACAACGCACATATTTACGGAGAGCTTACTGGGTGCCAGGCCTCAGTGTAAGTCTTGACTCACATAATCCTCGTAACAGCCTCTGAGGGATGTTCCATTGTCTCTGTTGTGTAGATGAGAAAACCAAGGCACAGAATGGTTGCCAATTTCACACAGCTAGAACATGGATTTGAACCCAGGGATGTGACTCTGTGCTGTCAGCTGCTATGTTTGCATCCCAGCTCCTGATCCCTTTCCTGTTCTACTTTCCTCAATTCCTGGTGCACTCACAGTCCCTTCTCTCCCCCTAGCCTGTCATATCTACTCCATTTGACTTTTCCCCATGACGGCCCTATTGCCTGCCGTCATAGGCAGCTGCTTCTCCTGGGGACTTGAGGGGTTGATGCTCTGTGCTGGCTGGGTCACTCCTGCTAGTTGTTCTGTATCTGTTTCAGATTCGGAGCCGGGTTGATGTCATCAGATATGTGGTGAAAAATGGTCTACTCTGGGATGACTTGTATATAGGATTCCAAACCCGGCTGCAGCGGGATCCTGACATATACCATCATCTGTAAGTCTGAAAATGTCTGTCACATGCTAGGCCATTGCAGAGGAGAACATGGATACATACACACAGTCAGGGTCTGTCTATGCCCCGGAATTCTGATGGAAATGTGAGATTCCACCATTAGGGCTTCATTTCTCTTAACCTGTAAAAAGCAAGTCTGATTAAGAAAGTAATATTTTATTTATTTATTTTTCAAGATTTTACTTATTTATTCATGGGAGACACAGAGAGAGGCAGAGACATAGGCAGAGGGAGAAGCAGACTCCCTGTGAAGAGCCTGATGTGGACCCCGGGATCACAGCCTGAGCCGAAGGCAGATGTTCAACCACTGAGCCACTCAAGTGCCTCTGATTAGGAAAGTAATATTTTAAAGAGTCATCATTTGTACATTCATACAAATGTGTTTCAGTCCCTTTTGGAAGTAGTTTTTGGTATAGGAGATGAAGGGACATTACCAGAGGGAAGGTGTGCATTTGCCAAGACAAGAATGAGAGGCGGTGTTTATGTGACAAAGCCATGGTCATTCAAGACAATCCTTTCCCATGTCACATTTTTGCTTGTGCCCAACCCCAGTCTGAATTTGGTGGACTGGTTGGTTAAGGGGAATGGCCCACTGAGTTTCTGCCTATCTCCACTTCAAAACTTAAGTCTCTCATTACAAAACTCTACATCTTTAAGATTATATTTGGAACATTTGAGCTGAAATGTCAGAAAGGCCCATTTGCCATTTTTATATTTGCAAAAGGATCACCAAGGGGGAGAATCGTTTCCTATCCTTACCACTGACCCTCTGAAAAATGCAGGAATTTAATTGTAAATAAGCAAAACCTGCCATCTGGCTCTGCCTTGAGCTTGCAAACAGGCATATTTTAAAATTTCTTTTCTTTCCTTTTACTTATTTCCTTTTGAATGTTTTAAAATTCCTTTTAGAAAGTATAAAGAACATTGCAGCCTGTTAAAAGGAAATAACTCTACCCCACCCTTCCCACAAAACCCTATCATTTCCTGCCTCTCCCTCCACCCATTCTCCAGGGCAAACTCTTGATAACAATAAACTCAATGTATATCATCCTGGCCCTGTTTCTGAGAGTATCAACATTTCTCTAAATATAGTTGTTCTCAGTAAAATGTCACATGTAGTTGGAGGGAAAAGTTTGTTGTTGCTGTTTTTTTTTTTTTAAATGTAATCCTAGTATATGGTCTGTAATCCATATATGGTCTGTAACTTGCCTTTTTTTACTCATCAGTGTATCTTTGGTATCCTTTCTGTTGAGACACACAAATCAGCTTCAAAAATTTTTTTTAAGGTTTTTAAGTAATCTCTATACCCAAGGTGGGGCTTGAACTCATAACCAAGAGATCAAGAGTTGCAGTCTCCACCAAGTGAGAGCCAAGCACTCCAAACCTCAAATATTTTAATGGCTGTAAAAAGTTTCAGCTTTTGTTAATTTTCAACAGAACATATACATGACTTCTTCTGGAAAAAAGGGAATGAAGCAACTTTTGAGGAGATTTAAGAGGTTATTTTTCCTAAGAAAATAGTTTCCTCTTGGAAGCTTTTTAGAATATTGATGCTAAAGACTTTCTGTTATTGTTTTGATAATGCAGGTCGTAAATATAAGAGGAACCCCTAATAAATCTTAGGAAACAGAGCCTAGTATATTTTTGTCTCTCTTCAAATGGGATTTATGAGTTTGTTGAGTATTTTTCTGGTTATAAAAATAATATAGCTTTACTGCAGAAAATTTGAGAAAAGGTCTTTAAAAATTCAAAAAAGGTAAAAAATTCCAAAAAAAAAGTTAAAATAGCAAACGAACCCACCACCCAGAGAGAGCCGTTTATATATCAGTGTCTAATTAATCTTTCCTTTTCATTTACAAGCAGAAACACATGCGCTTTTTGTAAAAATAGCCATATCATGGATACTTTTCTACTTGCGTGTTTACCAGATAATCTTCGATTTATCTGTAATCTATTTCTAACTTTTCCCTATTTGAAACAACGATCCAGCAAATTAACATGTAGGTGTATCTTGCACACTTTCATAGTGATTTCCTCAGGATATGTTCTAAGGAGTGGAGCTGCTAGATCCAGCACAGTACGTATGCACCAAAGGCCTAGTCTCTCTAGGAAGACAGTTTACCTCCCCTAATACATATAGGAGAGGACCTATTTACCTGTACCCTTACTAATACCAGATTCTAATGCTTTTGTGTACAGATTATAAATCTATATTTTCACATATGAGAATGCCTGAAAGCAAGGCCTGTCATGGTAAAATAAAAATAAGCCGCAGTTGTCATGTGTAAAAGGATTGCATTCAACACACTGAAAATGTTAATCAACATGAAGAGCTGAAACAGTATGGAAGCACCATCTCTTAGGGGGGATGAGTACCAGGTATCAAACAGATCTTGGCCAAATAATGGTCATGGAAGTTTCCGAAACATATTTCTCTGCTTTATCTCTTTTACAGGTTTTGGAACCATTTTCAAATAAAACTCCCTCTAATGCCACCCAACTGGAAGTCCTTCTTGATGCACTGTGGGTAGAGCAGATCTGAGTTCCCCAGGTAAGGCATCCCGAGGTCTGAGAGACACCCTTGTCCTAAGCCTCATCATACTCTCTCTGGCATCTAACTTAAGCAGACACCATACCTGTCAGAAAACCTGACTTCCAGGGGAGTGAGGAGAGCTAACATTGCAAGAACATTCAAGTTTAAAATAAGTAAATAAAATAAATAGTGAGTGTGTTCAGTCTAAATTCATAGGATCTTTGGTTGGTTGAGATGAACATACAGCCTGTCGATTAACCACACAGAAATTGTCAGTGAGTGTTCAGAGCTAAATCCTGAACACATGCAAAGCAGCAACAAGAACCAACAAGAGAAAAACTAAAAACAAAGTGTGATGGAAAACCTCACCTTGGTTTCCCTGGGTGGCACAGGGGTTTGGCGCCTGCCTTTGGCCCAGGGCGCGATCTTGGAGACCCGGGATCGAATCCCACGTCGGGCTCCCGGTGCATGGAGCCTGCTTCTCCCTCTGCCTGTGTCTCTGCCTCTCTCTCTCTCTCTGTGACTCTCATAAATAAATAAATTAAAAAGAAAAAAGAAAAAGAAAACCTCACCTCCCCATTTGCAGTAGACCTATCTGTTTCAGGCTGATGGAGATCAGGCTGTCTGGCTCAAATTAGTTTTGACATTCCTTCCTACCACTTGAGATGTGATTTTATTAACTGCATTAGAAGTTATGTTTCATCATATGTATTATTAGAAAAATCGTGTAATTTTACTACAAAGGCAGTGAATTCTTTGACTCATGCATTTATTTCTATGTTTCTTTTTTCCACAAATAGCTATCCCCTCACACGGTGTTGTAATAATCTGTTTTCTCTTCTGGTCAGTAGACTCTGAATTTCTTAAAAGTAAATGCTCTTGCCTGGTATCCCCGGTGCTCAGCACAGAGCCCAGAACACACACGATTTTATGCATGCTAGGCAACAAGGAAGGAAGGAACAGTGAATTTCTCTCTCCTACTGTCAGTACAACATGGCTCTTAAACTACCCAGTAAAATTAAGGTTCAAAGTAGAACATTTCTTTCCATTGTAAAGTTCTTTGCTCCATACTCTAGTCCTTTGTTCGGTTCTCCAGTCTAGCACAAGCATTGGGCGAGATCTTTTAAGGTACGATTATAAACTAGAAGGGATGCTCAGGAAATTCACATATAACTGGATTATAAAGTAGGCTATATTTGTGTTAAAACATGAAGGAGAGAGAGAGATCACATCTGACTCTGAAATAACCAGGAAGAGCATTATGGAAAAGGTAGTATTTAGGTGGGGAGGGGAGGTGGTGTCTGAAGAGTGGCTCAAAGTTTGGGTAAAGTTCTTAATAAAGCAGAAATGGAGGGGAAGGATGGTAGAAAGAATATTCCAGACAGAAAGAGTGGGTAAAGTTAAAAGGAAGAAAAATTCAAGGTAGATTAGAGCCTTGGCAAGTCCTCCTAGGGTGACAGAGTAGGAAGGGAAGCAGAGAAGAGGCATGTGTGGTGCTGGGAAAATAGAGTCAGGGGTGCTCAGTGGAGATGCTAAGCACATTCAGTGATTAGAGATGCTAGGAGGCATGGAAGGTAAGGAGGAAACAGGTAGAGAAAGCACAGAGTTCAAGGGCTTGGAGCTGGAGAAGTTCCAACAGATGGTCAGAGGTGCTTCTGTGTAAGCTGGTGAGTGAACTGAGCAGAGATAAAGGTAACAAAGTCAGGAGGTCAGAGTGTGCCTTGTGAAGTTGCTGTGTCAGGGAAGCAATAAAGTACGATGGTCAACACCTCAGACTTGGAATAACTCCTACAATTAAAATATTGGCATGGTCACCTACTGTATGACCTTGGGCAAATTAGTGAACCTCCCTGGGTGTCAGGTTTTCATCTGTAAAGTGGATCTAATAATAACAGCTACCTCACAGGGATAGGTCACACATCAAGCACTTATCCTGAAAGAGTGAGTGAGCACATGATAAGTGAAGAATGAACATGGACTGTCTCGACCTGATGCAATGAACAGGAGTGTGCTGTGACCTTCAGTCAGTCACTTGGTGAATCTGTAGCAAGATAGGAGAAGACTCATAGTCCAGGTCACATTCCAGTTTCAGATTCCTGCTGACCTCAAAGCGTCAAATACTATGTAACTTGAACTAAAGAATAAAATTAAAAATTTGTCCCAGGGGTACCTGGGTGGCTTAGTCAGCTAAGTGTCTGACTCTTATTTCGACTCAGGTCATGATCTCAGGGTTGTGAGATTGATTCTGGCATGGGGCTCTGCACTCAGTGTGGAGCCTGCTTAAGACTCTCTCTGTGCCCCCCCCTTTGTCATCCCCCCACCTACTTTTGTACTCTCTCAAATAAATAAATCTTCAAAAAAATTTGTCCAAATGCAATAAAAATGAAAAAGTATTAAAGTGAGATTAATACTTAATATCTTTAGTTTACAGAGATGCCAAAAAAAAAAAAACCCAGAAAATTCAAGAATTTACTGACGCTACATCTTGATCACAGGAAGCTTATACTAAAGAAACTTACACCTTGTGGACATCAATGCTGGATAATTACATGTTGGATTTGTGAGATGTTCACATATCTTATGTTTGTGGGTCACTACATAGCTGGATTTGTGAATGAATTTATGAATTTTATGATTTATGAATTTATGTTTTACTTATTCTATACCCGATTCTCTGTAAAAGAACTGATGACCCTACAGGAACAGATTGTCTGTGGGAAACAAAGCATAATAGAAGGAGATGTGAACCCAGGCATTGAAGAAATAGAACAAGAAGAGACAATTCTCTAGAGGACAATGAGGAAACCAGAAAGGAATAAGAGAGCAAAAGTTGGGTTAGAAAAAGAGAAGAAAGAAGAGAAATAGATAAATGAATGACCATGAGAAGAGAACAGGAAGGAGGAAAAACTTAAAATAGAATTATGAAAGGAGCATATACTAATAGACACTTTGTTCCTGTAAGAGATTGATTCCTATAATAGGGTCCATTAAAAGAATTGGGTAAACAGAGCTCATAAGCTGTTTTCTGTTTTTTAGAAAGCTTTGTTGGAATCATGCATTTGTCAAAACAAAGGCTGCAGAAGCTCCCTTCCAAGGTAAAATTTCATTGGGACTGAAATGATATTGATTCAGGCACAGAATTAGTCATTTCATGCAGCTTATAAATTCTAACCAATGAAAAGATCTTTGATTAATAAAAAATATGAATACTAACTAGTAATAAAGTAAGTTTTATAGACAAAAATCTTTCAAAATCAGAAAAATCAACAATAAAAATCTATACCTTGAAAAAATTGAGAAATCCTCTTTTGAACATGTAAAAACATTGTTTCAATGGCTAAGATAGGCAACTAATTTGTTTCTAGTACTGTCTGTAGTTTTTGATGATATTTGCATGATTAGGGCACAGCCATTCAAATTTATCCCTAAAAAATGTGATAGTTAACAAGAGTTCTATTTTATATGTTGATGTTTTCTAGTACAACACACACACACACACACACACATCTCATTAATTGAACATCAACATTGATTTTCTGATTATATATACTACCTCTTTAATTCAGAAGATATGAGAATCCAGTGGTGGAATTAATCTCCTTAAATGTCTAAATTCACACTTGGTTATGAAAATGATGATCTGTTTCTCATTAAGATTAATACCAATGATGTTCCATTACTCTGGTTTACCTCACTCATTATACTTAGGCACATTTCACAGAAATACTTGTAATTCAGGAATTGTATTTTGTGATTTACACTATGTGGTTAATTATTCAATTACTAATGAAAATTAATATATATATATAAATGTATGTTAAAATGTTTATGATGAGCAAATAAAGACCATTTTAAAATGTGGATTTGTTTTCTCGCCTATCTTTATTTTCATGCTGGCTTTCTCAGTGATGTCCTTCTGTTACCCTCCCTCCAAAAATTCTTTGATATCATCAAGACTTCCAGTCCATCAATTGTCCACGTCCCCACTTTGCTTCTTACTCATCTTAGATGGTTCTTTTCTGTGTCCACATTACCTCTCTCTTTTTTATTCTACTCCACATCACCTGCCTTTTTTCCCTCTCAGACCTCATTTCCATGACTTAAGCCAAAAACTGTGAAATTATCCTTTGCACCTTGCTCTGAGATCCACTGCATCTGCAAATAGTGAATGTTCTTCCTTGCCAATTTGGATGTCTTTATTTCTTTTTGTTGTCTGATTGCCGTGGCTAGAACTTCCAGTACTATGTTGAATAAGAGTGGTGAGAGTGGACATCTTTGTGTTGTTCCTGACCTTAGGGGAAAAGCTCTCAGTTTTTCATCATTGAGAGTGATGTTAGCTGTGGATTTTTCATATATGGCCTTTATTAGGTTGAGGGTATGTTCCCTTTAAACCTACTTTATTGAGCGCTTTTATCATGAATACATATCGTACTTTGTCAAATGCTTTTTCTGCATCTTCTGAAATGATCATATAATTTTTATCTTTTCTCTTATTGATTTGATGTATTACACTGACTTATTTGCCAGTGTTGAACTCTTGCATCCTAGGAATAAATCCCACTTGATTATGATCAATAATCTTTTTAATGTATTGTTGGATTTGGTTTGCTCATATATTTTTTGAGGACTTTTGCATATGTGTTCATCAGAAATATTGACCTGTAGTTCTCTTTTTTTTGTAGTTCTTTATCTGGTTTTGGTGTCAGGGTACTTCTGGCCTCATGGGCTGAATTTAGAAGCTTTTCTTCCTTTTCTATTTTTTGGAATAGTGTGAAAATAGGTATTAACTCTATTTATTATTTATTTTTTGTTTATTTATTTATTTACTTACTTATGATTTTATTTATTTATTCATGAGAGACACAGAGAGAAAGAGAGGCAGAGACAGGCAGAAGGAGAAGCAGGCTCCATGCAGGGAACCTGATGTGGGACTCTATCCCGGGTCTCCAGAATCACACCCTGGGCTGAAGGCAGTGCTAAACCACTGAGCCACCCAGGCTGCCCATTAACTCCTCTTTAAATGTTTAGTGAAATTCACCTGTGAAGCCATCTGGTACTGGACTTTTGTTTGTTGAGAGTTTTTTGATTACTGACTCAATTGCATTGTTCAAATTTTCTATTTCTTCCTGATTCAATTTTGGGAGGTAATATGTTTCTAGGAACTTATCCTTTTCTTCTAGGTGGTCCGATATTTTTTTACATAATTTTTTATAATATTCTCTTATAATCTTTTTTCTCTATAATGTTGGTTCCCCTCTTACATTTCTGATTTTGTCTACTCTATCTTATTTTGACTCCTCTTTGAGGATTATCAATTTTGTCAATCTTTTCAAAGAATCTTGGTTTCATTGATCTGTTATTTTAGGGTTTTGTTTTAGTTTCTATATCATTTATTTCTCTCTATCTTTATTATTTCCTTCTTTCTACTGGTTTTGAGTTTTGTTTGTTCTTTTTCCAGCTCCTTCAGGTGTAAGGTTAGGTTGTTTGAGATTTTTCATGCATCTTGAGGTAGGCCTGTATTGCTATTAACTTCCCTCTACAACTGCTTTTGCTGCATCCCAAAGATTGTACTATCATGTTTTCATTTTCATTTGTTTCCATGTATTTTTTAATTTCCTCTGATTTCTTAATTGACCGATTCATTATTTAGTAGCATGTTATTTAACCTGTATGTGTTTGTGTTATTTCCAGATTTGTGTGTGTGTGTGTGTGTGTGTGGTTAATTTCTAGTTTCATAGCATTGTGATTTGAAAAGGTGCATGGTATTATAACTTCAATCTTTTTGAGTATGTTGAGACTTGTCTTGTAGCATAACATGTGATCTGTCCTGGGGAATGTTCCATGTGCGCTTGAAAAGAATATGTATTTCACTGTGTAGGATGGAATGCTCTGAATGTATCTGTTAGATCCATCTGGTCTAATGTGTCATGCAGAGCCACTGTTTCCTTGTTGATTTTTTGTTTGGATTATCTATCCATTGATGTAAGTGGGCTCTTAAAGTCCCCTACTACTATTGCATTACTATTGATTATTTGCTGTTTGGTTGTTATTAGCTGATTTATGTATTTGGGTGCTCCCACGTTGGGTACATAAATATTTACAATTGTTATATCTTCTTGTTGGATTGTTCCCTTGTCTTCTGTTACAGTCCTTGTTTTAAAGTCTATTTTATCTCTTAGAAGTATTGCTACCCAGCTTTCTTTTCACTTCAATGTGCATGATGAATGCTCCTCTATCCTCTCACTTTCCATCTGCAGGTGTCTAAGTCTGAAATGAGTCTCTTATAGGCAGCACACAAGTGGGTTTTGCTTTTTTATCCATTCCATCATTCTGTGTCTTTTGACTGGAACATTTAGTTTGTTTACATTCCAAGTAATTCCTGATAGGTATGTACTTACTGCCATATTGTTACTTGTTTTATGGTTGTTTTTGCAGTTCTGCTCTTTCTTCTCTCATGAGTGCTGGCTTTCTTTAGTGATATACTTGGATTCCATTTTCTCTTTATTTTTTGCATATCTATTACTGGATTTTGATTTGTGGTTACCATTAGGTTTATATATAACATCTGCATATAGCAGTCCGTATTCAGTTGATGGTCATTAAGTTTGAACCCATTCTAAAAACTAAGTTTTTACTCCTCTCCCTTCCACATTTTTGGTATACGGTGTCATACTTTATATCCTTTTATTTTGTGAATCCTTTGACGGATTTCTAAAGATGTTCTTAATTTTATTGCTTTTGTGTTTCCTACTTTTCTTATTCCTATGTATGGTCTTACCTTCCACTTAAAGAGTTCCCCATTAGCATTTCTTGTAAGGCTGACTTGGTGGTGATGAATTCCTTTAACTTCTGTTTTTCTGGGAAACTCTTTATCCCTCCTTGTGTTCCGAATGACAGCATTAATGGTTAGAGGATCCTTGGCTGCAGATTTTTCCTTTCAGCAGTTTGAATGTATCATGCCACACCCTCTGGCCTGCAAAGTTTCTGCTGAAAAATCAGCTGATGGCCTTATTGGTTTTCCCTTATATGTATCTACTTTCTTTTGCTGAATTTTAAATTCTCTCTTTATCACTACTTTTTGTCATTTTAATTATTATGTGTCTTCACGTGGACTTCCTTGGGTTGACTTTGTTGGGAGTTCACTGTGCCTTCTAGATCTGGATTCCTGTTTTCTTCCCCAGATTACAGAAGTTTTCAGCTATTATTCCTTCAAAAAAATTTTCTGCCTTCCATTTTCTCTCTTCTTCTTCTAGGATCACTATAATGTGAATGTCATCATGCCTGATGGTGTTGTTGACTTCCCTTAATCTATTTGTATTTATTATTTCTCTCTCTCTCTTATTCAGACTGATTGTTTTCTATTGCTCCATCCTCCAGGTCACATATCTATTCTGCTTCCTTTAGTCTACTATTTATTCCATCTAGTTTTTTATTTCTCTTATTGAGTGCTTCATCTCTGATTGGTTCTTTTCCATGTTTTCTGTCTCTTTGTTGCAGGTCTCACTGAGATCCTCCACTCTTTTCTCAAGTTCAGTGAATGTCTTTGTGACCTTTACTTAAAATTCTCTTTTGGGCCTATTTGTTCTTCTCCATGTCATTTAACTCTCTGGCTGTGATTTTGTCCTGCTCTTTCATTTGGGACATATTCCTCTGTCTCCTCATTTTGACTAGCTCTCTGTGTCTGTTTCTGTGTGTTAGGAAAGTCAGTTATGGGACGCCTCAGTGGCTCAGCAGTTGAGCATCTGCCTTCAGCTCAGGGCATGATCCCAGCATTCCGGGATCAAATCCCACATCGGGCTCCCTGTAAGGAGCCTGCTTCTCCCTCTGCCTATGTCTCTGCCTTCTTTCTGTGTCTCTCATGAATAAATAAAATCTTAAAAAAAAAAGGAAAGTCAGCTATGTTTCATACTCCTGAAGGTGTGGCCTTATGAAGAAGAGGTCCTGTAGTGTCCTGCAGTGCCATGTTCCCTGTTCACCAGAACCTGGTGCTTCAGGGGTGGCTCCTATGTGTTTTGCATGCACCCTACTGTTGTGGCTAAGCTGTGTTTACCTTCAGTCCAGTTTATTACAATGGCTTTCTTTGTCTGTTGTGGGAAGTGTTTGGTCCTTGTGTTGTTAGCAGGCTAATCTGGGGCTGATTTGGGCTGGAGTTTAGTCAGATCAGGCATCTGCCAGAGCTGCAGTAACACCAAACTACATCCATGCTATCCATGTTGTCCCTTGAGAAACTTTCATTGGTGGGCAGGGCCAGCAGTCAGACTAGATATCTGTCCCCAGCTCACTGCTGGGGCCACAGTAGGACTGGTGGATGTGGTTATCTTCCCCTCTCCTTAGGGCTGGAGTCAGTTGGGTGTGGTGGTGGGCCCTATCAGGGGTGCTTGGACCCCTGGTGCTTGCCATGCTGTGACTCTGCTTTGGATGGACTCCTGTTGAGGGCAGGTTTGTAGGATAACTTGGGACTAGAGGTGCAGTGCAATTAAGGCTTGTGCCAGTCCACTATGGGAGATTTGCAGTTAACAGGAAAACTCCTGCTGAGGCTGAGATGGATGGGGTGTGACTCCAGAAGAGTGGGAGCCAGGAGAGGACACTCTTAGCAAGCCGAGTTGGAGTGTATTCACACTGTATTGGTTCCCACAGGTGTATGTGTATCTAGGCTGTAGGTCAGGGGAGGGAAATGTCACCTGCCAGCTCTTTTGTTCTTGAGAGGTCTCCCAACAATACCTGCTCCTCTAGCACCCACTCTGAGTTTAGTAAACAAATCTCCCTCCCATATACCCCAGGCATTTCCCAAACTGCTGCTTCTATGCCATATCTTCTTGGAGCTGTTTGTTGTGCTGTCTCTTTAAGAGCAGGCACTCAGTTTTGTAACCCGTTCTGGCTCTCCCAGAGCCAAGACTACTGATTTTAATTTTTAAAAATTTTAATAAGATTTGATTATTTTAAAGAGAGAGGTGGTGGGGAGTACTATTGGAATGACAAAAGGAGAATGAGAGAATCCCAGGCAGACTCCACTCTGAGTGTAGAGCTGGACATGGGGCTAAATCTCACAACCCTGAGATCACAACCTGAGTTGAAACCAAAAGTCAGACACTTAAGCAACTGTGCCACCCAAGTGAGCTCACTGATTTTTAAAGTTCCAGGTGTTAATCCCTGCAGGTTATAAGAACTCAGGAAGTTAGGCCTCTCTGGTTTTCAAAGCCAAATGTTATGGGGGTTTGTCTTCCTACTGTAAGTCTTCTGTGCTTTGGGTGCCTGGCATCAAGCCTGTTTCTCTATCCTCTCTGTGCCTGCAGTATCCCTCTCTCCCACAATCAGACTCAGGGGTCATTTGGCTCCTCGCTGAGTCCTCACCCTTCCTACCCTTTTTGATGTGGCTTCTCTCTACATTCACCAGTGGAGAGTCTGTTCTGCCAGGGTTCAGGTTGTTTTTTGGGTCATTTACACTGATGTGGTATTGTCTAGTTGTATCTGTGAAATGAGATGAGCTTAGAATCCTCCAACTCTGCTATTTCTCTCAGAAGTCTCCATAATGATAAAAATGTTAATTAACCAGGAAGATATAAAAACTAAGATATAAAAACTTAGATATGTATATAATAGCGTAGCCTCAAAATATATAAAGCAAAGAATGACATAACTAAACAAACCAATTCAAATCATAGTGAGAGATCTGAAAACACCTCTCTCAGTAAGTGATAAACCAATCAGACACACACACAAACTCAGTAAATATGTGCATGTGTTGAACAATGCACTTAAATAAAATGCCTAATAAACATATAGAGAACATTGCCCCCAACATCTACAGAATATTCTTTTCAAGAATATACAAGTCTTTTACACAGAATGATGATATGCTAAGCTATAAGGCAAGTCTCTGCAGATGCCAAAATCATATATAGTGTGTTCTCAGACCGAAGCATAATGAAGATAAAAATCAGCAAAATAATCATAAAATTGCCATGTTTTAGAAATTAAGAAATAGCTTCTGAATGAGTGCTTTACTTTGAGTGCTCAAGTAAAAATGAGAGTTTTGGAAAACTTGTTTTCAGTGTGGGGCAGCTCATTTGCAGCCCCATAGTATGTCAAGGCCTCCTGGTACAGAAACTGGCCTAGTGGTCATGTTGGTCACATTGAGAAAGGGCAACTTATTTGATTGGCTTCTCTGTTTCTGCATCAATGTCTCATTTTCACATTATTTTAGCTTTGCAGCATGTTTTGAAAGCAGGTGGGGTGAATTCTCTTTTACTGCTCTCTTTCATCCAAATTATCAAGACTATTCTTGTACATCTTCTCTTCAGAACTGTAAGATCAGTTTATCATGCTCCAGCATTCATGTTTTTGAATAAAAAATTGTATCAGAAAAAAAATTATTATTGTTATTTTAAAGATTGTATTTATTTATTCATGAGAGACATAGAGCAAGAGGCAGAGACACAGGCAGAGGGAGAAGCAGACTCCCTGCAGGGAGCCTGATGTGGGACTCAATCCCAGGACCCCAGGATCATGACCTGAGCCAAAGGCAGATGCTCAACCACTGAGCCACCCAGGTGCCCCAGAAAATTTATTATTAGCAACTTTATCCACATCTATTGGGTACTGGAAAGATTCTAATGAGGGAAATAGTGAGGCCTGCCCTAATGGAGCTGGAAGTGCCAGAGGAAGGGCACAGGGAGACACTACAGAGATGTCTGTTGTGAAGACTTCACAGTTCAAATGCTCAAGGAGTTCGGAAGGATGTGAAGTAATTGAAATTATTTTCTTTGATGACCCCGCTCCCCAGGATTGGATTACCTCCCCTCCCCTGCCTCTGTGCATACTGCCAGGTGATAAGTCGCTTATCCAAAGAAAGGAAAATAAGACTTACTATTCCCAAGCTGTGGTTTTTCCTCTTTCTTTGTGTGTGTGTGTGTGTGTGTGTGTGTCTAAATTATGTTTTGAGATTGTTAGAGGAAATTAAATCGATCTATTGATTTTCCTTGTATATGAGCAAATGAGTAGGCTAATAATTATACTTTTTCAAGTTATTACTTGACAGATCATTATAGCTTTAAAAAACTGCTGTTTTTAGCTGGAGCTAGTAATTGTTCCCATTAAAATTATTTTAGTTATGTAAATAACTATTGAAAACTATCTTCCTCTATATAATATATATTATAAAAAGAAGTGTATAAGATTTAAATAAAGAAAAACAAGAACATTTTACCAAGGAATATAAAAGAAGACTAGAGTAAATGGGAAAACATAAGTTCTGTGGCTAAAACGATCAACTCAGGAAACAAGATATGTTGACGAGGATATGGAGAAAGAGGAACCCTCTTACACTGTTGGTGGGAATGTAAGCTGGTGCAGCCACTTGGAAAATAGTATGGAGATTTCTCAAAAAGTTAAATATAGAGCTATCCTTTTGCACTACTAGGCATTTATCCAAAAGATACAACCATAGTGATCCGAAGGGACACCTGCCCTCCAATGTTTATAGCAGCAATGTCCACAATAGCCAAACTACAAAAAGAGCCCAGATGTGCATTGATAGATGAATAGATAAAGAATATGTGGTGTATATATATATACAATGGAATGTTACTCAGCCATGAAAAAATGAAATCTTGCCATTTGCAATGGCATGGATAGACCTAGAGGGTATTATGCTAAATGAAATAAGATAATCAGAGAAAAACAATTATCATGATTTCACTCATGTGGAACTTAAGAAACAAAACAGGATCATAGGGGAAGAGAGGGAAAAATAAGACAAAATCAGAGAGGGACCCATCATAAGAGACCCAACTCTAGGAAACAAACTAAGGGTTGTTGGAGGGGAGATGGGTGGGGGGATGTGGTAACTGGGGGATGGGAATGAAGGAGGGCACGTGATGTGATGAGCACTGGGTATTCTATGCAACTGATGAATCACTGAACTCTACCTCTGAAACTAATAATACACTATATGTTATTTAATTGAATTTAAATAAGTTAGATTTTTTAAAAAAATTATGTTCTGGACAGAAACATTCTATGTTGTACCAATCTCTAAATCCAGTGAAATCTCAATAACATCTAAAAATTCATTAAGGTCCATCAAATCAACAATAAAAATGTAAACAATGACAAAAAGTTAGAAAAGATATGAATAGGAAATTCTCGGAGGAGGGGCAAGATAGCGGAAGAGTAGGGTCCCCAAATCCCCTGTCCCCACCAAATTACCTAGATAACCTTCAAATCATCCTGAAAATCTACGAATTCGGCCTGAGATTTAAAGAGAGACCAGCTGGAACGCTACAGTGAGAAGAGTTCGCGCTTCTATCAAGGTAGGAAGACGGGGAAAAAGAAATAAAGACACAAAAGGCCTCCGAGGGGGAGGGGCCCCGCGAGGAGCCGGGCTGAGGCCGGGGCGAGTGTCCCCAGGACAGGAGAGCCCCGTCCCGGAGAAGCAGGAGCTGCACCAACCTTCCCGGGCGGAAAGGGGCTCGCAGGGAGTTAGAGCAGGACCCAGGAGGGCGGGGATGCCCTCGGGCTCCCGGGGACACTAACAGACACCTGCGCCCCGGGAGAGTGCGCCGAGCTCCCTAAGGGCTGCAGCGCGCACGGCGGGACCCGGAGCAGCTCGGAGGGGCTCGGGCGGCGGCTCCGCGGAGGGGGCTGCGGGGCGGGAGCGCGAATCCACCAGCGCAGGCCCCGGAGCACAGGGCGCCGGGACACAGCCCGGGATCCGGCCTCCCCCGGGACAGGCAGAGGCCGGGAGGGCCCAGGACAGCGAGGACGCTCCTGCCCCGAGCTGAGCAGATCAGCGGCCCCGCCCCGGAGCCTCCAGGCCCTGCAGACGGAGAGCTCCAGAGCTACTGCGGGGGCTGACTCCAGGGCTGCAGAGCTGGCCCCGCCACTGCGGTTGTTCCTCCTGGGGCCTCACGGGGTAAACAACCCCCACTGAGCCCTGCACCAGGCAGGGGGCAGAGCAGCTCCCCCAAGTGCTAACACCTGAAAATCAGCACAGCAGGCCCCTCCCCCAGAACCAGCTGGACGGACAAGTTCCAGGGAAGTCAAGGGACTTAAAGTCTACAGAATCAGAAGATACTCCCCCGTGTTTTTTTGTTTCTTTTTTCTTTTCTTTTTGATTTCTGATTGCTTCCCCCTCCCCCCTTTTTTTTTCACCTTTCTTTCTTTTACTTTCTCTTTTTCTTCTCTTTTTTTCTTCTTTTTCTTTTTTCTTTTTCTCTTTTCTTTCCTTCTCTCTCTTTCTCTCCTTTTCCCAATACAACTTGTTTTTGGCCACTCTGCACTGAGCAAAATGACTAGAAGGAAAACCTCACCTCAAAAGAAAGAATCAGAAACAGTCCTCTCTCCCACAGAGTTACAAAATCTGGATTACAATTCAATGTCAGAAAGCCAATTCAGAAGCACTATTATATAGCTACTGGTGGCTCCTGAAAAAAGCATTAAGGACTCACGAGACTTCATGACTGCAGAATTTAGATCCAATCAGGCAGAAATTAAAAATCAATTGAATGAGATGCAATCCAAACTAGAAGTCCTAACGACGAGGGTTAACGAGGTGGAAGAATGAGTGAGTGACATAGAAGACAAGTTAATGGCAAAGAGGGAAACTGAGGAAAAAAGAGACAGACAATTAAAAGACCATGAAGACAGATTAAGGGAAATAAATGACACTCTAAGGAAGAAAAACCTACGTTTAATTGGGGTTCCCGAGGGCGCCTAAAGGGACAGAGGGCCAGAATATGTATTTGAACAAATCCTAGCTGAAAACTTTCCCAATCTGGGAAGGGAAACAGGCATTCAGATCCAGGAAATAGAGAGATTCCCCCCCTAAAATCGATAAAAACCGTTCAACACCTCGACATTTAATAGTGAAGCTTGCAAATTCCAAAGATAAAGAGAAGATCCTTAAAGCAGCAAGAGACAAGAAGTCCCTGACTTTCATGGGGAGGAATATTAGGGTAACAGCAGACCTCTCCACAGAGACGTGGCAGGCCAGAAAGGGCTGGCAGGATATATTCAGGGTCCTAAATGAGAAGAACATGCAACCAAGAATACTTTATCCAGCAAGGCTCTCATTCAAAATGGAAGGAGAGATAAAGAGCTTCCAAGACAGGCAGGAACTGAAAGAATATGTGACCTCCAAACCAGCTCTGCAAGAAATTTTAAGGGGGACTCTTAAAATTCCCCTTTAAGAAGAAGTTCAGGGGAACAATCCACAAAAACAAGGACTAAATAGATATCATGATGACACTAAACTCATATCTGTCAATAGTAACTCTGAACGTGAACGGGCTTAATGACCCCATCAAAAGGTGCAGGGTTTCAGACTGGATAAAAAAGCAGGACTCATCTATTTGCTGTCTACAAGAGACTCATTTTAGACAGAAAGACACCTACAACCTGAAAATAAAAGGTTGGAGAACCATTTACCATTCAAATGGTTCTCAAAAGAAAGCAGGGGTAGCCATCCTTATATCAGATAAACTAAAATTTACCCCGAAGACTGTAGTGAGAGATGAAGAGGGACACTATATCATACTTGAAGGATCTATCCAGCAAGAGGACTTAACAATCCTCAATATATATGCCCCGAATGTGGGAGCTGCCAAATACTTAAACGAATTATTAACCAAAGTGAAGAAATACTTAGATAATAATACACTTGGTGACTTCAATCTAGCTCTTTCTACCCTCGATAGGTCTTCTAAGCACAACATCTCCAAAGAAACAAGAGCTTTAAATGATACACTGGACCAGATATATTTCACAGATATCTACAGAACTTTACATCCAAACTCAACTGAATACACATTCTTCTCAAGTGCACATGGAACTTTCTCCAGAATAGACCACATACTGGGTCACAAATCGGGTCTGAATCGATACCAAAAGATTGGGATCGTCCCCTGCATATTCTCAGACCATAACGCCTTGAAATTAGAACTCAATCACAAGAAGAAGTTTGGAAGGACGTCAAACACGTGGAGGTTAAGGACCATCCTGCTAAAAGATAAAAGGGTCAACCAGGAAATTAAGAAAGAATTAAAAAGATTCATGGAAACTAATGAGAATGAAGATACCACCGTTTGAAATCTTTGGGATGCAGCAAAAGCAGTCCTGAGGGGGAAATACATCGCAATACAAGCATCCATTCAAAAACTGGAAAGAACTCAAATACAAAAGCTAACCTTACACATAAAGGAGCTAGAGAAGAAGCAGCAAATCGACCCGACGCCCAGCAGAAGAAGAGAGTTAATTAAAATTCGAGCAGAAATCAACGAAATTGAGACCAGAAGAACTGTGGAACAGATCAATAGAACCAGGAGTTGGTTCTTTGAAAGAATTAATAAGATAGATAAACCATTAGCCAACCTTATTAAAAAGAAGAGAGAGAAGACTCAAATTAATAAAATCATGAATGAGAAAGGAGAGATCACTACCAACACCAAGGAAATACAAACGATTTTAAAAACATATTATGAGGGGATCCTTGGGTGGCGCAGCGGTTTGGCGCCTGCCTTTGGCCCAGGGCACGATCCTGGAGACCCGGGATCGAATCCCACATCGGGCTCCCGGTGCATGGAGCCTGCTTCTCCCTCTGTCTGTGTCTCTGCCTCTCTCTCTCTCTCTCTCTGTGACTATCATAAATAAATAAAAATTAAAAAAAACATATTATGAACAGCTCTACGCCAATAAATTAGGCAATCTAGAAGAAATGGACGCATTCCTGGAAAGCCACAAACTACCAAAACTGGAACAGGAAGAAATAGAAAACCTGAATAGGCCAATAACCAGGGAGGAAATTGAAGCAGTCATCAAAAACCTCCCAAGACACAAGAGTCCAGGGCCAGATGGCTTCCCAGGGGAATTCTATCAAACGTTTAAAGAAGAAATCATACCTATTCTACTAAAGCTGTTTGGAAAGATAGAAAGAGATGGAGTACTTCCAAATTCGTTCTATGAGGCCAGCATCACCTTAATTCCAAAACCAGACAAAGACCCCACCAAAAAGGAGAATTACAGACCAATATCCCTGATGAACATGGATGCAAAAATTCTCAACAAGATACTAGCCAATAGGATCCAACAACACATTAAGAAAATTATTCACCATGACCAAGTAGGATGTATCCCCGGGACACAAGGCTGGTTCAACAGTCATAAAACAATCAATGTGATTCATCATATCAGCAAGAGAAAAACCAAGAACCACATGATCCTCTCATTAGATGCAGAGAAAGCATTTGACAAAATACAGCATCCATTCCTGATCAAAACTCTTCAGAGTGTAGGGATAGAGGGAACTTTCCTCGACATCTTAAAAGCCATCTACGAAAAGCCCACAGCAAATATCATTCTCAGTGGGGAAGCACTGGGAGTCTTTCCCCTAAGATCAGGAACAAGACAGGGATGTCCACTCTCACCACTGCTATTCAGCATAGTACTGGAAGTCCTAGCCTCAGCAATCAGACAACAAAAAGACATTAAAGGCATTCAAATTGGCAAAGAAGAAGTCAAACTCTCCCTCTTCGCCGATGACATGATACTCTACATAGAAAACCCAAAAGCCTCCACCCCAAGATTGCTAGAACTCATACAGCAATTTGGTAGCGTGGCAGGATACAAAATCAATGCCCAGAAATCAATGGCATTTCTATACACTAACAATGAGACTGAAGAAAGAGAAATTAAGGAGTCAATCCCATTTACAATTGCACCCAAAAGCATAAGATACCTAGGAATAAACCTAACCAAAGAGGTAAAGGATCTATACCCTAAACACTATAGAACACTTCTGAAAGAAATTGAGGAAGACACAAAGAGATGGAAAAATATTCCATGCTCATGGATTGGCAGAATTAATATTGTGAAAATGTCAATGTTACCCAGGGCAATTTACACGTTTAATGCAATCCCTATCAAAATACCATGGACTTTCTTCAGAGAGTTAGAACAAATTATTTTAAGATTTGTGTGGAATCAGAAAAGACCCCGAATAGCCAGGGGAATTTTAAAAAAGAAAACCATATCTGGGGGCACCACAATGCCAGATTTCAGGTTGTACTACAAAGCTGTGGTCATCAAGACAGTGTGGTACTGGCACAAAAACAGACACATAGATCAATGGAACAGAATAGAGAACCCAGAAGTGGACCCTGAACTTTATGGTCAACTAATATTCGATAAAGGAGGAAAGACTATCCCCTGGAAGAAAAACAGTCTCTTCAATAAATGGCGCTGGGAAAATTGGACATCCACATGCAGAAGAATGAAACTAGACCACTCCCTTGCACCATACACAAAGATAAACTCAAAATGGATGAAAGATCTAAATGTGAGACAAGATTCCATCAAAATCCTAGAGGAGAACACAGGCAACACCCTTTTTGAACTTGGCCACAGTAACTTCTTGCAAGATACATCCACGAAGGCAAAAGAAACAAAAGCAAAAATGAACTATTGGGACTTCATCAAGATAAGAAGCTTTTGCACAGCAAAGGATACAGTCAACAAAACTAAAAGACAACCTACAGAATGGGAGAAGATATTTGCAAATGACGCTTCAGATAAAGGGCTAGTTTCCAAGATCTATAAAGAACTTATTAAACTCATCACCAAAGAAACAATCCAATCATGAAATGGGCAAAAGACATGAAGAGAAATCTCACCGAGGAAGACATAGACATGGCCAACATGCACATGAGAAAATGCTCTGCATCACTTGCCATCAGGGAAATACAAATCAAAACCACAATGAGATACCACCTCACACCAGTGAGAATGGGGAAAATTAACAAGGCAGGAAACCACAAATGTTGGAGAGGATGCGGAGAAAAGGGAACCCTCTTACACTGTTGGTGGGAATGTGAACTGGTGCAGCCACTCTGGAAAACTGTGTGGAGGTTCCTCAAAGAGTTCAAAATAGACCTGCCCTACGACCCAGCAATTTCACTGTTAGGGATTTACCCCAAAGATTCAGATGCAATGAAACGCCGGGACACCTGCACCCCGATGTTTCTAGCAGCCATGTCCACAGTAGCCAAACTGTGGAAGGAGCCTCGGTGTCCATCGAAAGATGAATGGATAAAGAAGATGTGGTTTATGTATCCAATGGAATATTCCTCAGCCATTAGAAACGACAAATACCCACCATTTGCTTCAACGTGGATGGAACTGGAGGGTATTATGCTGAGTGAAGTAAGTCAATCGGAGAAGGACAAACAGTGTATGTTCTCATTCATTTGGGGAATATGAATAATAGTGAAAGGGAATATAAGGGAAGGGAGAAGAAATGGGTAGGAAATATCAGAAAGGGAGACAGAACATAAAGACTCCTAACTCTGGGAAACGAACTAGGGGTGGTGGAAGGGGAGGAGGGCGGGGGGTGGGGGTGAATGGGTGACGGGCACTGAGGGGGACACTTGACGGGATGAGCACTGGGTATTATTCTGTATGTTGGTAAATTGAACACCAATAAAAATTAATTTATTAAAAAAATAATAATAAATAAAACTAAATGCTCCCAAGTTGTTCTTAAAAGGTCATGGCAGGGGTGCCTGGCTGGCTCAGTCCATAGAACATATGACTCTTGATCTTGGGGTTGTGATTTCAACTCTCATGTTGGGTGTAGAGCTTACTAAAAAAATTTAAAAAAATAAATAAAATAATCTAAATGGTCAAAAAAATGAATAGGAAATTCTCTAAGGAAATACAAAAATAGCTAATAAAAATATTAAAAACTTAAATTCATTAATAGAGTGTACCAAGATAAATACAAGGGGTCATTTGCAGAATTATTATCATTTTAAAAATTAGAAGAACCGAATATCTGTCAATTGTGAAATAGTTAAATTTATTAGAGTAGATCACATTAAGTAGTGGTTAAAAACAATGAGTTAGGGGAGCCTGGGTGGCTCAGTTGGTCAAGCATCTGCCTTTGGCTCAGGTCATGATTCCAGGGTCCTGAGATTGAGCCCTGCATCAGGCTCCCTGCTTAGTGGGGAGCCTGCTTCTTCCTCTCCCTCTCCCACTACCCCCTACTTGTGCTCTCTCTCTCTGTGTGTGAAATAAATAAAATCTTTAAAAAATTCAATGAGATATATCTATATTTATATACCCAAAAAGATCTATAATGTATATTTTTAGAAGAATTGAGTTGCAAGAAATACAATGTTATCACTTTTATGTTGAAATAACATTATATATAATTGTGTGTGTGTGTGTGTGTGTGTGTGTCTAACTCGAAGGAAGACGATCTGGAGAGCTTATGTTATCTATTACTAGGGAGCAGACAAGCTAGAAGCAAGCAGATTATGGGATCCTCCACTTCTTACCTAATAATACACTTTTGTATGGCTTAAACGTGTTACAACAAGAATGCACTTCTGTACCTGTTATGTAATTAGGAAAACAGAAATATCAGTATGCATAACATAACAGACTAACTCAGCTTTAATATTTTAAATATTCTTTTCCAGTTTTATTCAGTATCTCTATTTTTATCTACTAGTTTATATTTTCCTGGATATGCGTTTCTCATATTAGTACATGTTAAAATAATTCCTAGAAAAAAATAATTCTTAGGCTTCTGTAGTATTCCATATTTTGAATGAGCCATAACTTTAGCTCCTCTATTGTTGGACATTAACCCATCTTATGAAGAATATCATCCACATTACTTTTCTCATGGTTTTGAATTCGTGGATTGTTGAATGGAAGGATATGAACAATTGTGCTTTGGATAGCATCTTCTCAATCTTCCAGTGAAAGTCCAAGCCAGTATAACATTTGGGCAGTTTCTCAAGCTCTACTTGCTTATACGTGAACTCCCATGGCTCTCCATCCTGTTCATTCTGCAGATGTTCCCCACTCACTTGTGTGCAAATCATAGTCATATACTATTTCTCTTCTAAAAATTCCTTCAGTACCTTTAGGGTGATCATATTTTCTATAAAAAAAACAGCAACAACAAAAAATCTTAAAATTATGCAGGGCTTTTATGTATTAACCTAATGTAAGAAAGAAGACAACTCTGCGTCCCCTTATGCTTGTTACCATTCTAACATACAGAATGAAAATCAGCTAATTTACCCAATAACATACGTAACCGAGATTGTTAGAACATGTATTTTCCCCTGAGAACTCAATACATCTATTTTAATTTGAATGCAGAAAACGTGCCTTGAAGAGTTCTAATGTTCCGGAGCCCGCACGTCCTGCAGTGGTCCACGGACAGAACAGCGCAGGTGCATCTGGAAACCGCAGCGAGCGATGCTGTCGACAGGTGGCAGGAGAGGACCGCATGACGGCCGGGCGCCTGCTCCGCTCCCGGGACCCCTGGGTGAGCTCTGGGTGTTGCTCCCTGCGCCGCCGCCACTTGCACGACCCCAAGCAGCCGCTCGCGCTCGCCTCCTCTGGCGTCTCCGGGAGCAGAGGGCATTCATCTGCATCCGCAGTGGTCCCTCGCCGAGGCCGGGCCAGCTTCCCTTCCTGGGCCTGAGACCCCGGTTCTCCCAGCGACTTGCAGGCTGCAGGTGTGCACGCTTCACCCCAGCGCTGGGGTGAGTCAGGACCCCACGGGGCAGGAGGGTACCGCTGAACAGTTCTGCGCTGGACGTAACTTTCCCCTCTTTGAGAAACAAAACAAAGCCCCTAAGGCATTAATCCTTTACAAGAGAGTCTCATGAAGTGCAGTCTTCCCTGCTTTCAAATCAAGAAAAAAAGTTGAAAAATATTTCAGTGGGAGAAAAAGAAAGATTTACTTATTTATTTTTAAGATTTTATCTCTTAAATACATAAAGAGTATTTATGTAAATAGAGAGAGGCAGAGACATAGGCAGAGGGAGAAGCAGGTGCCCTTTGGGGAGCCCGAGGTGGGACTCAAATCCCAGGACCTCCAGATCATAACCTGAGCCAAAGGCAGATGCTCAACCACTGAACCACCTATGCACCCCAGAAAAAAAGAAAATTAAAACGTGCTTTCCTAGCTCACCCAGGGAACCATTCATCCCCCCATATAGGGGACCCCTCACCACCCCTAGAAACTGAGCCCAGGACCCTTCCTGTTCCCAGGCAGTAAATTTCCTCCAGCCTGGAATATTTTGCTCAAATAATTCCTCAGGGGCACTGTGAGCCCTGGCCTTCACCGCCCAAGACCTGCTGACTCCTGGCTGCGGCTGGGGCACCCTGCTGGCTTTGGCTCCAAGGCCTCCCTCCCACTATCAGGGCAAGCGTGGGCACTCTCAGGGTGGTCCCTCTCAGAGACGAATCCTCCAGGTAAGCGTGCAGGTAACAGTTGAATCAGACCCCCAGGTCTAGGAGTAAATGTTTATTTTCCAAGAAAGTAATCTCAGATTTTAAGAAGGAAGAGTGATTTTTCCTAACTTGCCTAATGTGGCATTCAAACTTTTTTTTATTGGCCAGAACCATGTTACCTCTTGTCTGGGACATCATCACCTGGCACCCTCATGCCACCCTTCTTCGCATATCGTGCATCTTTGAGCCAAGTTAGACTAAGAACCAGCAACACGTCTGAGATATTTCCATTTTAACAAACACTTCCTCCAACACACAGAAGCCAGGCTCCCTTAACTCTGAAAGGTCACCTTCTAAAGATTCGATTATTAGGTTTCTCCTCAACCTCAGTCTATGGGAGGCTGAGAAATTGATAGCTTTATTCTCTTGTTTACATGAAAAACCAAGATGAGAGGATTGTGCTGCTCTGGAGTCACCACAAATATCACACGATTGAAGGTGTAGTCCCGGTGAATGTGTGAATAGTAGTCTCATAGTCACAGAATGGTGGCCCCACCCAATAATCCCAGCTAAAGGAATGAAGGAGGGGATTTTTGTCTTTTTTGAGTCACAGATCTACCCAATCTGGATCCATGAAGACCTTGTTCCTATTAAAACAACATTTTTGAGCTGATCTTTCAGTGGTTGTGATTGACTTAAGCAAATGGGATGTAGTTAGCAATAAAAACTTTCATTTCTCCCTTTTGCACGAAACAACCATAGGACTAGGGTTAATTTGCCTCCGCAAACTAGGTCAGGCAAATTCTTATAACGCTAGGCAATGAAGCAATGTTTCCAGGGGCCTCAGGCCAGTATTTCTCTGGAAAAAAAATGGAAATATCAGTGGCCTCCCAGTCCAGTAACATTCTATTGCCCTCTGGATAGACAGACATTATTAAGTATGCAGTTCAACCAGACATTTGGGACACAGTGAGCAGACGGAGCATTTCTGACCATTGAGGCCATGAGTCCCAGCTGCCTTGACCCCACCAGCTGCTCACGTGCAACTCCATGGAACTTGCAGGGAATTCTGAAAATGGCACATGCCTGATAATCAATAATACGTTCCTCATGTCATCACTGTATACGTTTTGACCAAGTGTTGATGAAGCCAGATGGGTTATTCTTCAATAATATCACCCAAGGAATACAGCCCTTGTGTTCCCACCCCCAAAGAGAACCATTTGGAACTTAAGCCCTGTTGGGAATTGACCCTTCCCGTCAAGAGAAGAAAATACCAAAGCGCAGTCTCCTTTCCCATCAGTGAGTCGTGGCAGAAGAAAAAACTGGAAGATTAAAGAGTAAGAGCGGTGCTGCAAAGTTGGATCAGTAAAGGGAGAAATCCATCCCAGGATCAAACTTCATCCAAGGCCGATCATTTGCAAAGCTCATTAGAGAAAGCAAGAACTCCTTAGGCGCATAATTGTATAGAACACTCTGAACTTGCAGTGCTATACCACAAGGAAGAATGTTCTTTTTTTTTTTTTTTGGAAGAATGTTCTTTGATGAGCCATCAGGTAGTGCTAGTGTTTTTCCCAGCTCAGCCCCAGCAGAGTAACGTTGGAACACAGAAGAGGCAGAGGCCGGATAGCCAGAGAACAACAGAAACCCACATCACAAGAGTTTTTGTCACCACACTCAACCAAAGGTTGTTGTTTTGTTTTGTTTTGTTTATCAATTTCTGCTGGGAGCAAATGAGCAATCCATATCAGAAATTCACAGGGCCACGTGCAGGTTTTTGTATGTAATGTTCAAAGTCACTGCGGAGAAACTCGTATCCATCTCTTGTGTGGATTCTGACTCCTACACTAGGTTCTAGACACTTGTGATTTGTGAATTCTCGGGTGCTGGTGGAAGACGTGATGCCTTTAAGGGCATCTGCCTCATGCCTATGATGAGCTTCTGGATCCCAGCAGAGGTAGGTCAGGTGAGGTGAGCAGCGGTGCCCTTTTATGGTCTCCCTCCAAGTGCTACCCATTTCCTCCACACGCCTCTTCCTGGGCCCCTTCTAGATTCCACTGACCTTTTTCTTTCTTTGCATCTGTCCAGACCCCAACCATCCTCAGCATGCACCTCTTGGGTGCTTCCAGCCTGCACCTGTCTGCACATGCATCTCTTTCCTCTATCCTCCCCTCCCCCACCATCTTCCCACCCCGCTGAGCACCTGCTGGAGTGTCCATCTTGTTATGACACTTAGTCCTTCTTTTCTATGTGTCTGTAAGCTCTGCAGGTCAGGGACTGTACATATCCCTATGGTCATACTGCCTCGTACAGTGACATTTTCAATGAATACTTATGAGTAACAACAGTTAACATTTATGAAACCCTACTAAGTGTCAGGCACTCTGTTAAGCATATAACATACACTGCTTCTTTTTTAAAATTTTTTTTTTAATTTTTTTATTTATTTATGATAGTCACACAGAGAGAGAGAGAGGCAGAGACACAGGCAGAGGGAGAAGCAGGCTCCATGCACCGGGAGCCCAACGTGGGATTCGATCCTGGGTCTCCAGGATCGCGCCCTGGGCCAAAGGCAGGCGCCAAACCGCTGCGCCACCCAGGGATCCCCATACACTGCTTCTTAAAAGATACAAGGAAGGTTTTCTTTTCTTTAAGCTTTATTTTATTTTTAAAGATTTTATTTATTTATTCATGAGAGACACAGAGACAGAGGCAGAGACATAGGCAGAGGGAGAAGCTGGCTCCATGCAGGGAGCCCGATGCAGAACTCAATACCAGGATCCTGGGATCACAACCTGAGCCAAAGGCAGATTCAACCACTGAGCCACCCAGACACACCTATTTTATTTTATTTTTAAAGATTATTTATTTATTTGAGAGAGACACAGAGCGTGAGAGAGCACGAACTGGAGGAGGGGCAGAGGCAGAGGGAGAAAGAGGCTCCCCGCTGAGCAGGGAGCCTGATGTGGGACTCAATCCTGGCACCCCAGGATCATGACCTGAGCTGAAGGCAGACTGACTGAGCCACCCAGGCATCCAAGGAAGGTTTTTTATCCCTATTTTACCAAAGAGGAAATCAAAGCCCCAAAAGTTAGTTATCCTACTTGCCCAAGGTCACAACACCTATTTGGATCCAGAAATTGGAACTTGATTCTTCCTGCATAGGAGGCCTGGGTCCCAACCCCTCACGAGCAGCTTTGCCAGTGGATGGACTGGAGGCCTGTAGTATCTCTCAGTGGCTAAGCACTTCTCTTCTCTTAGCACCATGCAAGGTTGAGGGAGGTGGTTCAAGTGTTCTAATGGGTCCCAGGACTTTTGCAAGGATTGATGGCAGGCAGGTAGAGTGCTCCCTACATTCTGGGTCCCTGGGAATGGGGCACACAAGCTGCCTTTTGTTGAGGAATTGGGGCAGATGATTGAAAAACTATTCTCTCTCTACATCTGCTTTCTTCCCATGAGGTTGTTGTTGTTGTTGTTGTTTTTATATAAGTGTCTGGGTTTAAGGACACATGTAGATATTTCTCTTTCCAGCTGCAGCAAGAACTCCATGGATGTTTCAGATTCTTGGGGTTCTCGAAGATGGGTCATGTCAACAATGCTGTCCTCCTAGGGTATTAAGGAGTATTAAAATATTTTATTCAGAGGATCCTCCTGCCATATGGTGAGTTAGAAATATGATTCATCTTAGTGCCTTCCAAATTACAAATGGAAGATCACAATAATCCTGAATACTAAATTACCATGATTAAAGACTAACAGTTCATCCAGGGCTTCTATTAGATTTCAGTCAGTATGCTCATTTTTAAATAAGCATTATCTCATTTAGTCACCAAAACCAACCCCCTAGAAGACAGATATTCAATGGGAGTGCCTGGGTGGCTCAGTCAGTTAAACAGGTGACTCGGGACCCCTGGGTGGCGCAGCGGTTTGGCGCCTGCCTTTGGCCCAGGGCGCGATCCTGGAGACCCGGGATCGAATCCCACATCGGGCTCCCGGTGCATGGAGCCTGCTTCTCCCTCTGCCTGTGTCTCTGTCTCTCTGTCTCTCTGTCTCTCTGTCTCTCTGTCTCTCTCTCTCTCTCTCTGACTATCATAAGTAAATAAAAATTAAAAAAAAAAACAACAACAGGTGACTCTTGGTTTCAGCTCAGGCCATGACCTCAGGGCCTTGCGTTGGGCTCCTCCCTCTACCTCTCCCCCATCCAACCCTGCTCATGCTCTTTCTCTCAAATAAGTAAATAAAATCATAAAAAAAAGACATGTAGGAGCACCTGGGTGGCTCAGTGGTTGAGTGTCTGCCTTTGGCTCAGGACATGATCCCAAAGTCCTGGGATTGAGTCCCACATTGGGCTCCCTGCATGGAGCCTGCTTCTCCCTCTGCCTGTGTCTCTGCTTCTCTCTGTGTGTCTCTCATGAATAAATAAATAAAATCTTTAAAAAAGACAGGTATTTATTAATTGTATAACCTGGTTGTACAATTTAGGTATTTATTAATTGTATAACCTGGTTGTACAATTTTTTTTTTTTTACAACTCAACAGCTACTTAACCTTTACTGGGCTTCAGTGCCCCAGCCTGCAAAATGGGGATTGTAATGGTACCTGCCTCATAAGGTTGTGATGATGCTGGATTAAGTATACATAGAGAAGACTCAGCCCAGTGCCTAAGACAAAGTAAAACTCATTCTGTACCCTCATTCCCATTTTACAGATCAGGACCCTGGGCCCCAAAGACACCTGACCAAGTTCACATAGTGAGATCCAAACCTAAACTTCGGGACGCCTGGGTGGCTCAGTGATTGAGCGTCTGCTTTTGGCTCAGAGCGTGATCCTGAAGTCCTGGGATCGAGTCTCACACCGGGCTCCTTACATGAAGTCTGCTTTTCCATCTGCCTCTCTCTCTGTCTCTCATGAATAAGAAAATAAAATCTTTAAAGCAAGCAAACAAACAAACCTAAACCTCAAAGGGAAATCCTTTTACCACTCTGCTGCACTACCTTGCTTAATTGTTGGTTTAATTAAATAAGTTAATTGTTTATGCTGTGTCTTTTGTCCCCTGTGTCTATGGTGTCTGGAGAAGAACTCAAGCTGAAGCATAGGGCTTCCAAAGATCAAGGGCAACTGATACATCCCTCACTGGCCATTCTGCAGCCCTAGATGGTGGATGGAGGGGCTGAGGGGCTTTGGATGAATCCATGAATGTCCATCACCACCAATAAAGCCTTGCTCCGGTTGGAGTGACCCTGAGTCCTCCTTTGCCCAAGCCGGTCTGGATCGGTTCTAGTCTCCCTGGCCTAATTACCAAGAGTGCCCTCTCATTCTCAAACGATGTCAGTTTAGACGATCAATTATGTGGTCACCCTACCCACAAGTGGTATCATCTTCAGCAAATAAAGGGCAGCACGTTCTCATAATCTTTTGGCTCCTTGCTTGTGTTCAGACTGCCAGCACCCATGTCTTGCACACCTGGATTTTCCCCCTACCCCTTTATTGCATGATTGCTTTAAGCTTTGTTCCTCCCTATTTCCCCAGGTACTTCTGGTTTCACAGTCTTGGTGGTGGCCTGGGGTTTAAGGATGTTAAATAGGGCCTCTATCCTGGGTCCACCACTCACTGGCTGGCAAAATAATTCACCTTTCTGTAAGACCTACTTCCTTGTCTGCAGAGGGGAACACTAGGCCAGACCTCACATGGGTGTTATAATACGGTGCTCAGTGCATCTCAGCCGCCTGGGAGTCACATTAGTCAGAAAGAGATGATGGGTCAGCCCAGCTAATGAGACAGGATGCCCTTCCTGGTTTTGTCACAGTTATCCCTGCCAGACACCAATACATCACATGAAGCCTGGTGAAGGATCCTGGGACTACGATGCAGAAAAATCTTTTTGTTGTTTTTGTTGTTTTTGGTAAACATCTTTTTTAAAAAAAATTATTTATTTGAGAGAGAAACAATGGGGGTGGGGGGGAGAGAGAGAGAGCGTATAAGCAGGGGGAAGAGCAGAGGGAGAAGCAGGCTCCCTGGTGAACAGGGAGCCCCATGTGGGGCTCAATCTTAGGACCCTGGGATCATGATCTGACCTGAAGGCAGACACTTCACCAACCGAGCCACCAGACACCCCTAGAGAAGATCTTCATAGAGTATATCACTCCTGTTCAACAAAGTAGAAGGCTGAGCTTACAAGCCAGGTGCAGTCTACTGGTATCAACTGTGAGCCAAAGTGCCAGTCCCCTGCCCATGCCTGTCAAGCTATCTGGAATTCAAGTGCTGCTTTTCACAAGGCCTTGAAATATGCTCAGCTTCTAAGAAGCTACTATGAAAATCTCAGAGTGTTTGGGTTGCCTCCCTAGCAACTCATGGAGCCCTGATTCTGTGTCCCCCACCCCAACCTGGTTTCCCAATATGGTGCCCCTTGCTCTGGACTTGTCTTTGCAATCTCTGCTATGCCTCATCTTTCAGAGAATTGCTCTCTGCTTGCCATGACTGAGGAGGTAGGAAATTTGAGCATAAGTGTGGTGGACAGGTGTTGGTTTTGTCTTCCTATTACCCACTCTCTCCTCTCTTGATAAGAGCACTTAGAGTTTTCCTTGCTGAACCACCCCCTCCCACTCTTTGAGTGGGGCTGATCCCTTTCCTCTACTCCAGCAATTGGCACATGATTGGGACCTCAGCAGTCAGAGCCACAGCAATTGGCTCATGGAGACCACACATTTCACTTAAGCCAATGAGAAGCAGTCCTGAGATTTTTGCTGGGCTGATGGGGCAAGACGTGCTTCTTCCTTTGGTGTTACCAGGACAGTAGAGAGTTATTGGAGGCCATCTTTGCCACCCAAAGATGGAGCAAGCACAGAGAAAAACCAAAGCTGGTGAAGGAAAGAAGACAGATTTAGGATAACATTGTTTTGGCACTCAATCTAGCTGTGCTTGAAGCCAGTCCACCCTGGGTACTGAGGCAATTAAATCCTCTTTTATGCTCACACCATTTTAAATTAGGTTTCTGTTACTTGCAAACCCAGAAAGTCCCAGTTCATGTAAGTAACAGGAAATGTGTTCTCTCTCTCAAAAGGCTGTCAGTCACTGGGGTCAAGCCAAGGTGGCCAGAATATTCTCTAGTGGGGTTGGGAACTAGGAATGCTCAAGATTGCACCCCTACCAATGACAGTCTTGTGTGCCTGGCATTGAGACTGGCCCAGCGTGAAGGGCTGACCAGGTGGCCCAGGAGAGCACCTTGGCCTGTGAGGCCTGAGGTCATAGCCAGCCAGGGTGATCTGTCCCTGCAAGAACATTTCTCACTGAAAGCCACACGGATCGTGCGTCCTTGTCATCAGCAGGAGCAACCCCCACAGTAAGAGTTAGGAGTATTACTACATAAGGATCAGTCCAGGTGACAGCTCATCCTAGAAGTGTCATCTCTCATCCTCACTCTGTTTCCTGGCATTCCCATGTTTAGCATTCAGACAGGCAGCCGGACTTGGCAGGAAAGAGTCTATTTTTCTGAAAGTTAAAACTGCTTTCCCAGTTGGCAGGGGGAAAGGGAAGAGCAGGTCACATACCACACCAACCTTCTTTTCTTTCTTTTGTTTCCTTTTCTCTCTCTCTCTAAGAGTGGCGGTCCTCCTTGTTTTCTTTGAAAGAAGATCTCTCTCTGAAGGCAGAGAGACTGGGCTCCCCCACAGCCCTTCTCGGTGGGTGGGACCCAGTGAAGAATGCAAGGATGAGAAACAAAATCAAATCTCAGGGGATGGAAAGAATTCTTTTCACATGCACATCAATTACATTCATTAATGGCTCACAAATGAGTTCAGACTCATTTTTTGATCCGTGGGATGGTTTGAAATTGAGCTCCAGAAACAGAGCCTGAGAGCAGGACTCATGTGTAAGTGATTTATTAAGGAAATGCTTCCAGGGGGAGCCAATGAGGCGGGGGAAGCCAAACAGAGAAGAGGAAGAACCCAAGCGAAGTGCCACCTCCGGCAAACTCCCAGCCTCAGCCTGACCCCCAGGGGATCCCTACTGGGAGAGAGGGGATGTTATGCCTCAGAGTGTGTCCCCATGCAGGGCAGGGATGCTGGGCTTTCAGGATCCCTCACAGGGCAGCTGGCAGTCCCTGGTTGTGGATCGCCCTGGAGGAAGGAAGACAACTCCCAGGCCTCTCTCGCTCTCTGCACTTATGAGCAGAATAACTCTGTAGATCAGGGGCAATTAGGAGCCAAAGCACAAAGCAGTGGTGGAAGGGGCAAGTGACACACAGATGTGTAAAAGGATACAGGGTATCTGGGATGGGCACCAACAGTGCTTACCAAAGACTTATCATGAAGCACTACAAAATGTAGCATTGCTGGCCTCACCCCTCTGGAGAAGATTAACCAGCCATGGAGACACCCTTTCTTTCTTTGAGAACCACTGCCATCATCTCCACTCCCCACCCCTCCACCCCTGCTCCCACATGCACACACATCAACCTTTCACAGCTGACTTCACTTGTCTCCATGACCACACCAAGTCAAGAAGATTCTTTCTGCTGACATTTTGGTCTGGAGACCGAGAGAATCATTTCCAGTCTGGTTGTTGGCCTGGACTGGGGTGGTGTAGACTGAAGAAGTGGGGTTGCCATTGTGGGGTAGCCAAGCTTGGACATAGGCCCAGGAATGCAGAGAAAACCAATCCACAGGGGGAAAGAAGAATATATAACCAGACTAATAGTTAATAAAGATTAAGTGCTGACCCTGCACCAGGCACTGTTTTCACATGGATGAGCTCATCCCTCCTCAACAGAACTTGTCGGGTAGGAACTATAGCTGTTCTTGGCCAAGGTCAAGACCACTCATGTCTCAAGTGGTGTAATAAAGGTCACCCAGCTTGAAGAGGTATAGTCAGGATTCAGTCCTCTGGTTTAAACTCTGGAGCCATGCACTGCCCATGAAGCCAGGAAGGCAGCTGAGCGCTCTGAAGCCCAGATGAGACTCAGCAACAAGTGAAGGCTAGTGTTGCTCTCTCCCTCAGACACCTGCTCAAAACTGTTGTCCTATCATCTTAAAATACCTACCTTCCCCTTGCTTTAATAAAACAACACTTGGGTTACGTTTATGGGGATTGCTGCAGCTTGCAAGGAAAAAACTCTTAGGGAGGACACCTGCTCTTAATGACGTGAGAAAAGAAATGAAGTTTATTTTCAGCTCGTTCTGGCTCCAGAAGTTCCCTTTCCTATCCTATGCCTCCGATCGGGCACATAGGTATTTCACCCAGACTGGACTCTTGGGTGTCATAAGGAGTGACTGGTTGATTTAGAGAGAGCAGGAGCAGGGGGAGGGACGGAGGCAGAAGGAGAGGGAGATTCTCAAGCAGACTCCCACTGAACACGGAGCTCCCCTGGAGCTCGATCCCACAATCCTGAGATCACGACCCGAGTTGAAATCAAGACTGGGACACTCAACAGACTGAGCCACCCAAATGCCCCAACTCTTGCCTGTACTAAGGGAAATTTTCAACTTTGCATGTCTGTGGGTCCTGTTCCTGGACTCACAGGCTCTCTTTCTGCCCCGAGCATGCTTGTACATCTGCTTCATTAAAAATAAACAAACAAATAAATAAATAAATAAATAAATAAATAACCAAAAAGGTCCATTCCAAACACAAAGATAGGAAAAACAAACCTCCCTGGTTCCCATAAGATTAAAGCTGTAGAGCCTCGCACATACTAAAAACTAAAGATAAAATCGGTAACTTTCTGGAATGTCTTTTCGTCTTGATGATTTGTAACTCTTTATGTAAAAACAAAACAAAACATATATAACCCCTTACTAAATGTTCCTTTCCCAGAGCATTCTCTTCTTTGTGAAGAGTGTGTATCCTGGGCAGCTGTCCTAACTTGGGGTCAAATAAAACTCTTTTCCTTTCTCTTTAAAATTTCTAAAAGTTCTGTTCATCTTGTGTCTACAGGTGTCAGAACAGGCAGTGCCAGGGCGATGCCACATTACCAGCCAGAGGGGCCTGTAACATCTTCACCAGGGCCTCATCTTTGCCACCTCTGAGTGTGAGAGTAAAAGTCTCTCCCAGGAGAGAAAATCCCCCAGGGGATGAGCCCTTTCAGGTGGAGGCAGACAAGGGAGAGGCAAGGAGGAACCCTTAACTCTCAAATTGTCAAAGAAATTATGCTCTGTGTTGCGGATTCCAACAGAATGGCTTTATTTTCTTTCTCCAACTGTGAGAAGAGCCAGCCGAGTTGCTGTCTGCCCAACAGGAAAACTCTAGCAACAAACGTAGTGGAAGAGAGAGAAGATAGCACAAGGCTGATAACTTCGTTTTTGGTTTAATAAGAAGATTCTGTTTCCTATAATAGTCATATTCTACAGCCAATGCAAAGAATAGAATTTCCTACTGCAAACACGTTTTAAACTTTGTAGAGGATTAAACAGAATTTTAAACTACTGAATCGTAAAGGGAACTTATGATTATAAGAAATAGAATATATGCAGATTTGAATTTGAGCCACATCTTCATTCCTTCTCTGTAGCCACTTTGTTTATAATACCCCTTAAATGTAATGCATACTTCTGTAATCTATAGAGACATATATAGTGAAAATGTATACTGGAATGTAAATATTCTGAATCTTCTTTATCCGTGCTGAGGAAGAAATTTTCAGCAGTGTTTATATTCTTCAAAAAGTTACATCAACAATTATTCGACCCTTGACATCAAAGACAATCCTAGTTTATATTTCTACAGATTAAGTGTGAAGAAATATGTCTAAAACCTCTGATTTTCAGAGTTAAACTTACAAAGTCAATGCCTTAGTAGAAGATACCCTAAACCTGACAGTATGATTGTAAAACCAAAGAAGAAAGACATGGTTCTGTCAATCATCTCAATCACCAATGGCAAGAATCTGGCACAACTGCAATTTTTGCTTCTCTGCTGCCATCAGAGAGCCCCAATCCATCAGGGCTGCATTCTCCTGGAGCCTGGATGAGGCGTCAGATTGCCTTCCAATGCAGCATTCCAGGAAGCCACTGTTATTAAGCTGTTGGTGATGGCATCCTAGTTACCATCTGTATCAATCTGTGGGTTTTTTTGGTTGCAAGTTGCAGGAACTTCTGACTAATTTATGCAAAAGGAGCTTAAGGAATGGTTACTCACAACTCATAACGTCATTGGGAGGCCTCAAGGTAACGCTGCCTGAACTTAAAAGAACAGGCCTGCTAAGGGAGCTATTGCCAGCAGGGACCCAGAAGCACCAGGCCTCTGCCATGATCAGGAAGCTTGAGTTGACCAGCTGCCCTGCCCCTCCTGGCCTCAGGAGAATACAAGCCACTGTGCTTGCTGGGTGGTCCATTCCGCTGTCTCAACGCAAGGCCAATGGCTTGCTTTGCCCACTCATTCCTTGGAGCCTCACATCAGTGCTCCTGCGTGGTGGATGTAAGTCACATGAGGAGCTCTAGGGGCAGGTGAGTGTGCAAAACGCTGGCAGCTGGCCAGCACGCAGAGCAGGAAGGCACGCTGGAAGAGGGAATGATGAGGACTGAGCTCATCTGCAGTTCTTATCTCTAGATGACTCTATGACATCAGATGTGGGAAGAAAGTATAGGATAATAGGAAAGAACTGTAAGATTCAGAAATGAGAATTCGGCCGTGTTCACCCAATGCTGCCCAGGAGAGAAGGGGCCCTGATGAGACAGCTGGCTGTCCTCTCCACAAGTAAACCCTGAAAAGAAGAGAGAGAGAGAGAGAGAGAGAGAGAGAGAGAGAGAGAGAGAGAGAGAGTCTGAGCAACCAACCATCTTGGTTCACCCAGGACCAGTGTATTCCCAGGACATGAGACTTGCAGAGTCAACATTGACAAAGACTCTGGCAAACCAGGATGAATTGGTAATCCTAACTCGATGACACTAACCATTGACATCAACCAACTAACTCACTTGTTCACATTTACTCTCCCCAAGCAAATTTCTTATTATAATTAAGCTTTCCAGGTATGGAGGAGATAATGCCCCAACATCACTTAGGACAATGTCTGCCATGTACTAAGCATTCAATAAATGCTTATGTTTTTGATATTTTAAAAGTCTTATTTCACTTTTAAGTATGTTGACCAGTTAACCCAAAGGTTTCATTTTGTCAGTTTTTCTTCCTCTTTGCACTTTGACGGATTTCCTTTCTGATTTCTGTTTCTCTGTTGAGGTTTTGCTTTAGTGTGAGCCAGTTCCCAGAGACAGGTCTTCCCTGGGTGTCTTGCTTCTCAGTGAGGCCCTGACCTCTGCACCACCCCCTGGGACAAGGTGACTCCATGAAGGCTGCTGCCCACCCTCTCCAAGAGGCCAAGGGGCAACTTCTGGTTTCTCGAGATACCACCTTATTTTGGCGTCCTTATATGGCCATACCCTGTGGCATCAATGAGCATCTCTGATACTTCTTTGTGAAGCTTGCTGTGGTGAAGGGAGGAAGCGTGAGATCTCTGGACTCCCTAGGTGGAGGCAGAACACTGCGGTGGTGAGGGAGGCCCATGGATGTTAGAACAAGTCCCCTTCTATCTGGCTAGAAGGGTCTGTCCTGCCCCCACTGCGGAGCCTCCCTGCAGCCCTGCCACTCAGGCTGCACTCTGTGCCCCGGATCTTCCCTCCTTCTCTCTCTCCTGTCCTCCCACAGCCTTTGGACACATGAATCTTTGCCCTGCAAGGCCTTTCTGCTTATCCTCTCTACCTCTCAAAAAACTCCAGTCTTTGAAGGCAGAGCTCAGATGCCTCCCGAAGCCTACCTTGGGTTTCCTCTTCCTGTCAGAATCATTTTGTTAACATCCGGGTTCCCAAATGACTTGATGGGGCTGCTCCAACACTTGCCACATTGGATCTGGCCATCTAGTTATTTGTGAATCTGTCTGTATTCCACACAGGATTTTAAGTTCTCCAGGGCAAACCCATGCATTATTCATCTGTATCTACCCAGTACCTACAACATTTTAAAAAGACTGAATCGGATTAACCTAGTGAAGCAAACACCTCCAGGCTACTTGGATGACCTCCCTTGAACAGAAGGGACAGATGTGTGTGAGTCCAGGACCCTTGGCAGAGACATAAGAGAGACTAGCCCTCCTTGCTGTTTTCCTTATCTCTCCTCAATCTCTTCCTAAAAATATATAGAAATATACATGACCCCAATCAGTTAACTGACCCTCTGGGAAGAAGCCACATGAAAGCTTTGAGACACTCTGGTTTCATGGCACCATTTTAAAAGATAGTCCTGATTTTGCCCTTTACTCACACATAAAATATAATGTTCCAAACATTGCTGAGAAATGCATGTATTTCATATGTGAGAAGTCTGATTTGTAATGGGCTGTGCACGTGGAAAGAGCCCCGAAATAGGAACCAGAATGATGAGGTATTAAGAGTGCCGCAGGGACTAACTGGTTGTGGGCACTGATGAGACATTTCTACCCTTTGAGTCTCTGCTTCCCCATCCATGAAGGAAAGGTGTGGGGCAGCGACATCTGGGTCTCTCCAGCTCTGGAGTTCTGGGGGGGAGGGGGGTTATGATTCTGGCTTGACTTTGGGGTGAAGAGAAGAGAAGCTATCTTCAGATCATGGAGTCTCTTACCCCTTCTCTCCTGACAAGGCTGAGAAGGGTCCAGACCCACTAACATTGAGATCAAAGAAGACTCGGATCTTCTATAACTCACTATGATAAGGCAATGTTTGTCCTGTACATCTTGAGTATCCCCAGAGGGAGCCACCACAAAGGTGACACAGACACTGCCTGAATACTTTTCTTCCATCTGCATCGGTCCACTGGAGGCAGCTGAGACAACTGACTCACCCTTATCCCCACTGATCCGAAGAGTTAATACAGGTTGCAATTAAACATAGAGCCAGGTTATCTGAATTCAAATCCCATTGCAGGGGTGCCTGGGTGGCTCAGTTGGTTAGGCATCTGCCTTGGGCTCAAGTCATGATCTCAGGGTCCTGGGATCAAGCCCCACATTGTCGGGCTCTCTGCTCAGTTGAGAGCCTGCTTCTTCCCCTCCCTTTGCCTGACACTCCTGCTTGTGCTCTGTCAAATAAATAAATAAAATCTTTAAAATACAACAAAAAAAGAAATCCCAATTTAGCCACTTGCTAGGCATGTGAACATGGCAAATCACTGAATTCTGTGCCTTGGTTTCACCATCTGTAAAATGGGCTCACAACAATGATATGATTATTACAATGCTATGAATTAATATATGCAAAGCACCATATGTATCAAGTGATTACTATTTAAAGCGAGCACTCTTTGGCCTTCACTATCTTATCTATAAAATGAGATTGCTATCTCTACAATAACATGGGGGAAGTGAACTAAAAGCACCTACCTACTTCAAGAATGCAACACCAAGTGTATTCCTTGGTGAGTCTCCATGATGTGGGCAAATAGCCAGCCAGATAGCCGCGGGGAGGACCTGACTCCCACTCCCTTTCCAGTTTCCAGAGAATACACTGAGCCCTATGTCCTTTGTGCATGTGTTTGTAGCAGGAGAGAAATAAATTAAGTGCTGTGCTGTTCTTTCCTCCTGTTGTTTGATAAGCTTTTATTTAAAAATACCAAGTTTTCCTTAATGGTTTGCTTTAAAAGTAGCACGATGTGCCTTGGCTCAGCAGTCTCCATCCTCCACAGAGTCCTTGAAGGTCTATTTCTCCCCAGGACAGTTTTAAAGTAGAAATAAACATGCTGGTGCGCTTTCTCTTGAACCTAACATCTCGTTTCCATTTATTGAAAATGCGTTGAAGGAAAAATGAAGAAAGGATCTCATAATTATGCTTCCCCCCCAATGTTCTTTTAAACACATTGCTCCTAGCAGAACCTCTGTTTTTGCCATGAAATTTTGCAACTTATGAAAATTTAATAGCAATAAGGGCCCAGAGAAGAGTCAAAATGGATATTTGACACTTAGCACAGATGAAAATGTTCCCAGGGAAGATAACACTCCACAATTTATCCCCAGCACTTATATAAGAATGTGGTTGATGAAGGGAAAGGTAATGCCCAAGGAGTCAGAAAAGGGAACTGTGTGGTATGAGCCCGGGAAGAACAGCAAGCATGGTGGCAAGTCCTCAGCTTCATGCTCCATCCCCCCACCAGTCTCTCCGTGATTCTAATGAGCAAACTGGCAAGATCTGTATTTAAATGCACCAGAGAAGAGGAAATGCAAACTTTTCAACTGCCTTTCATTTTAGACCAAACTGTACTTTCCGCCCCCTCTGGCCTGCTGTTCTCTCTCATCTGCTATTGTAAATTATGTGCATAAGAAAAGCAGTGACTCATGCAGCAGAGGCTTGAGGAAATGTGTGGCTTAATGAGGAGGAAAGAAGGTCTGATTCTGATTACAGAAGGAGAAGAAGAAGAAGAAGAAGAAGAAGAAGAAGAAGAAGACGGAGGAGGAGGAGAAGAAGAAGGAGGAGGAGGAGGAGGAGGAGGAGAAGAAGAAGAAGAAGAAGAAGAAGAAGAAGAAGAAGAAGAAGGAGAAGGAGAAGGAGAAGGAGAAGGAGAAGGAGAAGGAGAAGGAGAAGGAGAAGGAGAAGGAGAAGGAGAAGGAGAAGGAGAAGAAGAAGAAGAAGAAGAAGAAGAAGAAGAAGAAGAAGAAAAGAAGAAGAAGAAGAAGAAGAAGAAGAAGAAGAAGAAGAAGAAGAAGAAGAAGAAGAAGAAGAAGAAGAAGAAGAAGAAGAAGAAGGCTTCGTATCCTATCACATACTATACATTCAAGTTCATTGCGGGCACAGACTTTGAAGAGCCAATAACGAGCCAAGGTGGTGGAAGGGAGCATCCTCTCTGACCTTCCTCTTCTTTCATTTGCCTTGTTGGCAGCCACCTGATTTGATTTATGGTAAGAGCCACGTAGAGCAGAAATGCATTGCTGTGAATGATTGTGGAGGTGGGAGCAGAGAAGACTGTGACAACATCCATTCCTGGGCCCTTATACTGCCTCCACCATTCCAGGGGATTGTGCACACTTGCAACAGTCCATAAAACCTCCTCACTGGCTACCTTGATCAGTATGTGTCCTAATCCTGGTCTCTACCCTCCCTCTGTTTCAGAACGTGAAGCTTGAGGTGCAAGAACATCAGGGGCTGGTGGTGATTGTCTAGACCCACTAAGCCCCACGTGACCCTCAATTGCCAACTCACTCCATTGGTGTAAAGCCCCCCTCCACCCTCTTTGTTAGCCTGAGGGGATGGAGGTCCCTCAGGCTAACAAAGATCACCTGGAAATAGACTCAAGGACTCTGAGCAGCCCCTAGAATCTGGCAAAAGCGAGGAACAGATCCTCCCCTGGAGCCTCCAGAAGGAACACAGGCCTGCAGACACTCTAGGGTCAGCCGGGGGATACCCGCCTCAGACTTAGGCCTCCCCAAACATAAGGTAAGAAATCTGTGTTTTATGACATCAAATTGGTGGTGGTTTGTTAAAGCAGCAATAGGAAACTAATACTCAGGATTCTTGACACTATGTAACGTACCGCAGGCCCCCTCATTTTGCAGACAAGATAACAAAGTCCAGGGCATTTGCCGACTTTGATGAAATTGCATTGCTGGCCAACAGTAGTTGCTGATAACAAGCAACAATTTCTTTCTGCTGAACACAATTCTACGCCCTTGGCGCATATTGACTCATGACATCAGCAGAATCCTAAGGCAGTGGTTCTCATTTTTATCCCCATCTTACAGATGAAAATACTGAGGTACAGTGATGTCAAAGGTATGAAGTGAATAAGCGCTACCAAGAGTTTGCACCCAGGCGTTTTGGAAATCACTTTATCCCCCAGCTGGGCCCAGAGCTAGCTCCTGGATAACCATCCATCTCCCTGCCAACCCCTAGAGCTTCATCCCATTTCATCTTGCCATGCTGGGAGGTCTGTAGGTCATGTCTCTCTGAGCCAGTGAGGCACAGGGATGGAGCTGCCTATGGCACAGCTCTGGTTGGTTGCCACCCTGGCCTCCCTCCAGGTTCCCATCCTTCAGCACTTCCCCTTCCCCGCTGTGGCCCCGTGGCAGACACAAAAGAGAGAGGACAGAGTTTCTGCCTTCAGCCAGCCCAGATTATCTTGGGCTAAATGTGGGACCTTGAGTGTCGCTTTTTGCAATTTGGACCTCATGGCAAGGCTGTCCCTAAGGCTTTAACACTACCTGTTGGCTGCCTAGAGCAAGGTGACATTGCAGGGGGAAGAGCAATTGATAGTGAGAGCTTCCCTTCCAGGTGCAGCTCTGCAACGACTGTAGAAGGTTGCTTCCAGAGGGCCGTGGGTTTGGGACAGCACAGCACCTGGGGTCCTATGTTGAGGCTGTTTTTACAGCCAATACGGTGTATTTAGTTAAACTGTGTATTTATTCAGGGTGGCCTGAGGAAGGGCTGCTGGATATGGGGGGGCAGGATGCCCGGCCCCTCCTTGATGTTACCAATTTCCCATGAGAACCAGGGTCCATGGCAGCTCAGGGTGACAAATACACAGTGCCTGCCACCAAGGAGCGTCCTCACCACCCGGACATGTATGTTAAAACAAACCAGCGAACAAACGAAAGCTCTAACAGTTGAGGGCCATCTGGTCACTGGCCAGGGCAGGTGCGTGGGGGCTGGCCCCATCCGTGTGGGCTCAGGAGTGCTCCACAGGAAAATGAGATTTCAGAGCATGAGTGGGTGGGTGATGAGCGAGCATGGTCTTTGGTGGAGAGAAAAGTACCGGGCAAGACGCAGGCCGGGAGGTTCAAGCAAACATATTTGAGGCCTGTGAGCCAAGCAGGTTAACCGGCATCAGAGACTCACAGGAGCACAAAAAGCCCTCCTGTTGGTTATCACTGAAGCATTCATTCATTCATGCATTCATTCATTCATTCAACAAACGTTTCTTGTTTGCCTGCCCCCGCTGGATGCCAGGTCCTCTCCCAGGTGCTAGGGACCCAGCAGCACTAGGCGCGCTGAAATGCGAGGGCTGTCGCCTGACTTGGGCACCAGGCGGCCTGCCCCAGCGCCCGGCAGCCAGGCTCTGCTCTCCAGTCGTGCCCTCCGCAGAGGGATTCCCACGTCGGGCCCTTCTTCCTGCCGCCGCGTCCACCTGCCCCGCCCCCGCCAGCGCCTGGCTCCTGTGACGTGGGGCGGACACAGGAGCTCCGCTAGAATAAATTACCGGCCCAGCATCTTCATGCATAAAACATGGCTCGGGGGACCCGGAGAGGCGCAGGCCCGCGGCCTGGCGCGGCAGCTGCCTTGAGGCCAGCGCGGAGTTAAGGGAAGGAAAGGAAAAGCAACTCACAAGATAAAAGAAGTTGACAGAAGCCTCAGACACTAAAAAGAGAAGAGGGTTTGTGGGTTTGTTGGGTTTTTGTTTTTTTTTGTTTTTTGATCTTCCTACGACTGGACTTGTGTTCTGAATCGCTGCGCGTTTGCTCCCTGCCATGCGGAGGTTTTAGGGAGCTGGCCTGGGACCATGGTGCTACCTTCCCGGTTACCCTGGATCCGCAGCAGGCCATGGAGGGGCCGCGTCCGGAGGCGGCAGCTCAACCGTGAGTGTCCCAAGGGGGTGGCGTGCGCCCCCCCCCCGCCCTCCTTCTCCACACTCCCCCCTACACACCCCGACTTGCCCCCCGCTTCGCCCCGGGCACCCTCTCCTGGGGGGCCCTTCGCCTTCCTCCTCCTCCCTCAGTTCCGGTTTCCTTCCTGCTGCTCCATCTCGGTCCCAAGTAGGGGGCAACGAAACACACTTTGTTTCAAGCAGCAAACGAGAGAGGGCCTCTTCCTCTCTGGATCTAGGTGGAAAACCCAGATAAATGTTCACACCAGTCGAAGAGTTGTACAAACTGGAACTTTCATTTATAATGGGGTGGGGGGAGGACTATGCAATGTGTGCATTGAAGGGACATGTCGCTAGAGTGGGTGAAACTCGTGGAGTGAGTCACATTTCCTTTAAAGGGCCCGTCGTATGTTTCATTTATTGGTTTCTAAAGTGATCAGACTCGCCCCGAGCTTCCCCTTGAGTTGACAGGAATGCTTCCAACCCAAAGGGAGATTTCAGCATTGAAGTAATTTGAGAAAGAAAAAGCGTTCCGCGTATATGCCGATAAGTAACATATTGGTGTGTGTCTGCGGCTGGTGAGGGTAATTTAACTCCCATGTCAGCAAATGCGGACAGTCCGAGGGGCGGGGCTGTGGAGGTAAATGAGCCAGACGGCTGTTTGCACAGTGGTGAGGAGTAGCTAGCTCCCTTTTTTCTCTGTCATGAGAAAAACAACAGCGAAGCCATGATGGCAAACTACAGCTAACACGTGGCCTGGGCCGGGGAAGGCAACGGGGAATGGTGGGGACTGTGGTAAAATGAGCAAGTACATGTCCTCCCACAGAAAGGCACCCACTGTTCGAGGTCCTCAGATTGTCCGCACAAGGCAGGAAGGTCTATGTTGCCAGGTTTCCTAACTCTTCCAGAAAAAGCAAGAGCAGGCTAGTTTCTAAGTCAGATCTCTCAGGTCTAAACACTGGCAGTTACCTCTTTCAATGCTAAATAGCATAGTGTGCTTGATGCAGAATGGGACCACCGTGGCCCACCAAGCTGTGGTTTAAGAGTGGGGGTGGGGTATTGCCCTCATTTGAGGCCTGCCACATGGTGTCATTTGAGTCCAGTTATGTGTTGGTGAGACTTTCTTACATGTTAGAAGCCTCCAGAGAGACTGTTAAATTTAGAGGAGTGATGGTTTAGGAATGTAAACACACCCACAGTGGTGGTCTACTAGCCTAGCTGCTAAGTCGGGCTGATTGGAGTTCACACAGCACCCTGCATATGAGAAACTGCACCCAGTAAAATTCTTGATATGATGAAAGAGCTGTTAGCAATTTTCTGAGAGCCTTTACATTCTTAGTCATCTGCTTCTCTCACCTGAGCCAGTATTGGGTTCAGATTTCAGCTTCTGTGTCCCTTTACTTTGCATCCATGGGAACAGAACTGCAGTCCCACGGATTTGGGACAACCCTCTGGGGAGGGACGTGCCACCGAGAAAGGCTGGATTGATCCATGTTGTTGCACAGCAACGGGGAAGCAGCCTACCCTCCACAAACAAGGATTTTGGGGAAAGATTGGTTTTGTTGTAGCGATTTTACTTAAATTATGAGCCTGCCAACTGGGCCTTGGGGGAAGATTTCTGCATGGTTTTAATATGAAACAATGATGTGTTAATAAATGCTTAACCCAAGTTTGACTTAAAGCAGGCCAGCCCTGACCTCTTTGGCATAAGTGCCTGAGGAAGGAGAGGATTCTGACATTCCTTCAGGGTGCTCAAGAGCCCCTCGGTGTTCGAGGCAACGTGAGTCCGATATAGCAGTGGATCAAGTGACTTTGTTTTGGTTTTTTTCCAACTCATGGAACACCTGCGCATATTTGAAGGCAGAGATTTAGAGGCCGTGGAAGGGGGGGGGGGTGGAGGAAATATGCTGAAGAGAGAAAGGACCAACGAAGATGGCCAGGATAGCCCTCGGCATTGTTTTGCAATTGCTAACCTCTGTCTTTGATAACTTTTCCTGCTGCTTTTCTGAGGCTTCTCTCACAGGTCAGCGTTCCCTCTGACTTAGACACCTGGGTTATTCTGTTACTGAGAAAATTAAGCTAATAACTCTTTCCCCTCCAATCCACAAAGGGAACGTGAATGGCAATAGGAGGTCCATGTACAGCCCCTTCTGTGCCCATGCAGACATTGCTAATCAACCACAGCTCGTTCTCTCTCCCAGGGAAGCCAGGCCCAAATTTGGACTCCTTTCTCATCCAGTACTGCTATTTCTAATCAGTTAGATTTGCCTCATTTTTATCTCATTGTTGCATTTGTATCCCATTGTTTTCTAATTATTACCACAAGTTTATTGTCTTAAAACAACACAGGGGGTATACCTTGCAGTTTCCATCAGCCAGGAGTTGGGCCTGAATTAGCTAGGTCCACTCAGGGTCTGTCTGCCAAAGCTGCAGTTAACGTGTTAGCAGGACCACTGTCTCTTTTGGGGCTCATGGTCTCCTTCCAAACTCAAGGGTTGTTGGCAGAATTTAGTTCCTTGTGATTGTAGGACAGATGCCCTCATCAACTGAAGGCTCCCTGCTGTTCCCTGTCACATGACTTTCTCTACAATGTGGGAGTTCTGCTTTCTCAAGGCCAACAAGACAGAGTATGTGGTGCTGCCCGTAATCTCTCCTTTAAAGAGCTCTCCTAATTAGGCCAGGCCCACCCACAATAATCTTTTGATTAGTTCAAAATCAACTGATCAGGGATCTTAATTACATCTGAAAAATCCTGAATCTTTGCCCATATGACACAACTTAATCATGGAAGTAAAATCTCATTATATTCACAGTCTAGATAAAGGGAATTACAGGAGCATGTATACCAGGGTCAGGAATCAAGGTAGGATTCTGCTTACCACAAAACCTGTCATCTTGCAATAGGACTTGGATTTTGAGCTACTGGAAATCTTTTTCTTTTTTACTTTTTATTACGGAAAATTTCAAATATACAGAAAAGTAGAGAAAATAATACAATGAATCCCATATACCTATCACCTAAATTTAACAACTGCTAATATTTTGCCATATTCACTTCATCTAACTTCCTGCCAAAGTGTTTTTAAATTAATTGCAGACATTATGACACCTCAGCTCTCATTATTTTAGTAAGAGCATCTCTAAAAAGCGAGATCCTTTTTCTATATAACTGCCTAATAAAATCAATGATCCATAATATTATTTAATACACAGTCCACATTCAAATCCCTTCAAGGGGAAACCAATTCCAATCGTGCTCTGTATGCCTAGAACTCTTAGCAAAATGCCTGGCGCCTAGAATACTCAGGGAAGGTTTGAGTTCAGTCAAAATTATATCCTTGTTAAAGCAATGACTCCCCAAACCCATCTTCTCTTAATGTCCTCTTGCTTTTTCTTTTCACCCTCATACCCCGCCCAGGGTCTGTAATGAGATATTTATGTTATTTAGAGTTGATAGTAGTGTAGGATAGAATGTAAGAAGCCAAGGCATGAGAGCTAGAATGTATTACCCTTCTTAGGGATATTTGCATTTTAAAAGGGGCCACCAGAGAAAGACCCAAACATGTGATAGTGGGCAGACTATTTGAGAGATACTCATCCAACACCCTGGAAACCACATCAGGCTGCTTGAGCCCCCAGGTCAAGAGAGGTATGAGCAATAGCACAGAGGGCTCCTGGACTTCTGGATGATGACAGCAGTGTGGGAGCAGACCATGGTAGTGAGGGGCAGCTGCCTGTGACCCTTTCTTTCCTTTACTCTGCCAAAGTTAGGAGACCTCAGGGGAAAGGAAGCCTGGCAAGTGTATCCACTTTGATAATGGGAAGATTTGGTTTCTTGCAGCTTCTTAGCTACTGGCCTGTGAACAAGTCACTCTACCTCCCTGGTGCCCACTTCCTCAACCAGGAAATGGCTGTTATAGTGACACCAGCCTCGTGGTCCTACTGGGGAGATTAAAAGACATAAATTGTGTCAACTCCTTGCACAGTGCGTGGTACATGGCAGTGGTAGTGGGTTGCATCTGAAAGAACAGAAGTGGTGATGGTGACATATGGGACAATACAGGGGGGCTGCCAGTGCCACCACCATGCTTTGGGGCTGGTGGGGACAGGCTGTGGGGAGAAGGTACCCCCTGCTTCCTCAGCCTTGACATGACCCACCCCCATATTCAGCTGCATGCCTCCAACCCCAGGCAGGAGAGTCCAGCCAAGCCAGAGACCAGCTAGCCTCTGGGGGTGCAGCCACTCCTTTCTTCTGGAAAATGTGATGTAAATCCATCCAGACAACTTAGTCCAAGTGGGACTTACTGGTTTGCCGTCCTGAAAGTTTTCGCCTCTGTGTCTGGGTGGACAAAGAAGCAGGAGAACACCCTCTCTGGACCCCAATGAAAGAAATGAGAGCACGTTCTCTGTGCCCCCAAAAAGCTGACACATGGTTGTCCCAATGATACGACTGGATGACTTTCTTCCCAAGGGCAAGGTGACTTGGTTGTCTTGTTCTGCTTCTGGCCCTGGGTGGTGATATTCTTACCAGGTGATGGGTAGAAGGGGGGCCTGCAGGCAGCAGTTTTGTTGTGCACACCCATCCCTGGACTGTGGCGGGGAGTGCGAAGTGATTATGAAGGGGGGTCCTCCTGTCCTGCACAGGGATGTCAGGAGCCAGTGGTTCTCCCCTCACCTTGCACGGCTTTGGGAGCACTCCAGTTCTCAGAAGGGTCTGTGGTCTCTTCTAAATGATTGATGTCTCAGAAGAGGCTGAAACTGAAGGCTGATGCTGGGCAGGCCCCGGGGAGCCGGGGGGCCTCTGGGAGGGGGGGCATGGGCGCCTTTCCCAGCAGCCTCGGTCCCCAGGGGCCCGCATCAGCTTGCAGAGCGGCCCTGCTTACTATCGCCTTTCTTCTCTGGCTTCCCTGCTCTCTGGCTGGGCTCCGCAGCAGCCAGGTCGGCCTGGACCGCTCTCAGTTTCTCCCCCAGCCCCTCCCTCAGGGATTTTGCCCTGGCCCGGGGAAGCCACCTACGGACACCTGCCTCCTAGCCTGGAGCATACGCCTTCCTGCTGCCTTCTAGCCTGCTGTTCCGACTCCCATCAGAACTTCCTGAATGTCAACTCCTAGCAGCACAGGGCTGCTTGGGGGCTGGGCGTCTCTGCTCTGTCCTGCCCCTGGGGGGAGTTCCTCTCATGGCTTCTGGTTCCTTTAAAGCTAGGGGCTTAAAAATTTGGAAGGAAGTAAATGATACATACATATATACATCACCCCGTCTGAAAAAGTGAAGAAAGAAGCCTTTTAGGACATTCTCTATAATCCCCAAGTTACATATTCTCCTTGGGCTCCAGTTTACCGACCTGCTAAAATTGCCCATTAACAGCTTCCGGTCAGAGAGCAGGCGGGTTACCCCCTAAAACCCCCCAGGCCTGAGCTCCTCCCCAGTTTCATATCTGATTTATCCCACAGTCCTGCCAATTACAGAGAGTTCGGCTGTATTTTGTTTAGGGACCCTAGCATTCATTCGGATGTGAGAACGATGTATATACCTTCACACATGGCATTCCCTATGTTCTCATGATCCAGAAGAACAATTGCTTCCACTGAAGACTTACCCTTCTCCTTCCTGCCTTAATGATTGAGTCATGGAGTGCCATAGCCAAGTGCCCCATTCCAGCTCCTACTGTCAAGGAAAAAAAAAAAAGGAGGATGGGAAACCTGAGAAAGGGAGATACTTTGAATAATTCAAGGGGGTTCTGTTGGTTGAGAAAGTGCTCTCTTTGTATGTACATTGATCTGGACAGATATTTTAGCTGTCTCCAGCCAAGGACGGACAAAAGAGAGGGTGTGGAGGGCAAAGGGAAGGAGAAGAAGAAGGAGAAAGTAGAATGAATAAAAATAAAAAAGGGGAATGAAAACAGCAGAGGGATTAGAGAACTCAGAGCGTGGTGACAGATCCTGAAGCTTTTTATTCTCAGGTTGGTTGTTTGTAGATGGATATAAAGAGCCCCAAAGTTAATCACTAGAATAACAACTTGGTCTCTAGTTAGAAGCAGAAAATTAAGAAAAACAGCAAATTTTCTTGGTAGCCTGAAGCTAAGGCATTAAGTTGAGGGGGAAGGTGGGTCCTAGGGGATAGAAACTGTTTTTGAAATATGTTAGCTAAATATAACCCACTATGTGCACACCAAGTTTTTCTCTGAAATAGCAAGATTAGACATTGTTTAACTGCATATGAGTTTGTGTGTATACACACACACACACAGCGGCACTTCACTGTCAAGAGCTTGGGCAGTAACACTAAAAACTAAACCTCATTTTGTTTCGATCTGACACAAATCCATTAAGGTCTCCGTGATATAAGAATCCAGCAATATGCAAACATGTAAGAGAGAGGGGAAGTCCTCTAAAATCCCCAGCCTACCACCGTACAGGCAAGTGCTCTCATTTCTTTTACTAAAATATATTCAGTGTATTGCTTTTGTAGGGTCTGTTCTGCAACTGGCTTGTTTCATTCAGCTATATAACTCAAATACCTTCCTATGTCAGTCGAGAGCCTGATATTTACGATATCTTTAGACTGAGTCCTTACAGCCAAATGCAAGTGAAGGCTTGTGGAATTTGGGCAGTTTGAGGATACCTAGTCTGATTCATTGAAATATACACACACAAACAGATTATAATTGTAATAATGGATTGTATTGCATGAGGAATAATTATTCACCTCACCTGGAGTATCTGACTTCTGCAGCCATGCACTGCTGTGCCTCTGTTCCCAGATAGTAATGGAGGGTGGAATTATTCCCCAGGTGCTCCTCAAAGGGTGAATCTTTGCCCCCCACCCCCACCAAAATGAATCCTGACTTGGAAACAAGACCGCTCCCTCTCCCCCTGCAGGCTGGTCCCATGGTACCTGGTTTCCAAGGCACTGGAGGTGTTCTCGCCCTTGGGCATGGGTGGCTTGGCACTTGTCCCCATCACAGAATAGAGAGAAGCATCTAGGGCCAGAGCCTGCACAGAGAATAGCCAGGCAAGATGGAGAAAACAGTCTGGGATATTTGCTGGCTCTGAATTGCTGCCACCCCAAGTTTTGTTCACTGAAGATTTGCTACCATTAGAGCCAAATCAACCCAATCCTTCAATTTTCAAGTAAGTGACAAAAAGCCCATTCGCTTGCTAATGCTATATTAAAGGGAAAAGAGCAAATATATGTAAACAAGCCTGCAAAGAACCTCAACAGCTTTCCCCTCTGAACCAAGAGGAGACTTTACTTCTGTCTAGATGGCTTCCAAGGGACAGAAAGGATGCTCTTTTGAGCTACCAGAGCGTGTGGCATGAAAGGAATTTTGTGGGCTTGTAAGCAACCCTCTAAATGGTGACAATGATGAAGGAAATGTGTTAGATGTGTTCTTTAAGTGTGTTCCAAGATTTCCTGAGAAATAATTTTCACATACAGAAAAGTCAAAAGAATTATAGTGGAAACACCTATACAACTACTGCCTAGACTGTACCACTGGTATTTTACTCTACTTGCTTTATCTCCCACCTATCCCTATACCCAGTCCTCTAACAATCCACCAATAAATCTTTTTTTTTTTAATTTTTATTTATTTATGATAGTCACAGAGAGAGAGAGAGAGGCGCAGAGACATAGGCAGAGGGAGAAGCAGGCTCCATGCACCGGGAGCCCGATGTGGGATTCGATCCTGGGTCTCCAGGATCGCGCCCTGGGCCAAAGGCAGGCGCCAAACCGCTGCGCCACCCAGGGATCCCCCACCAATAAATCTTATTTTAAAAAAAAAGATTTTATTTGACCAAGAGAGAAAGAGTACAAATGGGGGGACAGAGGCAGAGGGAGAAGCAGACTCCCCGCTGAGTAGGGAGCCCAATGGGTGGCTCGATCCCAGGACCCTGAGATCATGACCTGAGCTGAAGGCAGACACTTAACCAACTGAACCAACTAGGTGCTCCTAAGTCTTATTTTATTTTTATTTTTATTTTTATTTTTTTTTATTTATGATAGTCACAGAGAGAGAGAGAGAGAGAGAGAGGGGGAGAGAGAGAGGCAGAGACACAGGCAGAGGGAGAAGCAGGCTCCATGCACCGGGAGCCTGACGTGGGATCCGATCCCGGGTCTCCAGGATCGTGCCCTGGGCCAAAGGCAGGCGCCAAACCACTGCGCCACCCAGGGATCCCCTAAGTCTTATTTTTTAATGCTTGACACTACATTCTAAACGCTTCAACATATCTGTCCATTCAATCTTTAATGATTCTTTCAAAAAAATTTTTTAGTCTAGTTTATTGAGGTATATTTTACAGAGTGTACTTTTTTTTTTTTATAGAATGTACTTTTATTTTTTAGGATACAGTCCTATCAATGTTGACAAACATCTGTGGCTATAGCTACTTCAATAATCAAGATCTAGAAGTTCCACCGCCCAAACATTCGTTCCTGCTCCTTTGCCATCAACCCCTCTCCCTAGATTTTGTCAACCAATGATCTTTTTTTCTGTCCTATAGATTTGCCTTTTCCAAAATCTTATAAATGAACTCATATAGTATGGAGCCTTTTAAGTCTGGCTTCTTTCATGTAGTTTGATACTTTTGAGGTTCATCCATGTTGTTGCATGAAAGTTTGTTCTTCATCACAGATAGTATCCTGTTACTGGATACTTTTTTTTTTAAAAAAATAAGGTATGATTTTTTTTTTAAATAAGGTATGATTATTTAGAGGTGATAAGATCTCTAGTCAAAAAGCATGGGTAGACAGCAGTCAGATTGGACGACCCCTAAAGTCTCTAGGGTTGCCATCTCAGGGGAATCAGTAGGCAAATTAGGACAATGAGCCTCTCTGGAGTCCCACTGTGCCTCATCCGTATCCTGGAAATACCAGTGGGACCTACTCAGGGATGCTTCATTCAATCAGTAGAAAATGATTATAGTTCAGAATGTGTCGGACCAGTTGTCAACCCTACTGTACGTGTTGTAGAAGCTGCAGAGAAGACAAGGCTCTCTTTCCCCAGTGTGAGACCCAGAATCAAGCTGATGAAGGAGAGCAGAGGTCAGGGCATGGCTGTTCTGGCCCCCACAAGATAAGATACAGTTGCAGAGGAGCCAAGAGTCCCACTGGGGTGGAGGAGCTTTCTGGTTGCCCTGTTATCTCTCCATTTTTTTCTCCTTAACTCAAATTAAAATGTTGTGTCTTACATCAAGAGCAATAACATCCTGCACACAGAAGGAAAAGAGTGAAAGAATGTCTCGATTTCTTAAGGAAATCACGTACATTAGCTTTCAGCTTTCAATCCAGCTTTTAAATGAGTAGCCCAGACATTGTTATAATTCCCCCCCAAAGGACAAAAACTTGATTTCCTTCCAAACTGAAGTTAAATGAAATTGACTTGACTTGAAGTTGAATTTAACTTCACAGTTAAAATGAAGTTGTTTGGTTTTTAAGATGAGAATTCTAATCCTCAAGGTGAGACTATATATTCTTTTCTTCACCGCCCCTCTCGTGCAATCTCCATTTCTGTGTCGTCTGTGATGTGGGGGATCGCGAGTGTCTCCGCTAGGGCGGTGGGACTTGCTTCCAGGTCTTGCCTCTGATCATCTTTAAAACATCGATTAGACCCCTTACCTTCTTGTTTTTCAATACACAAACATCCTTTCTCTCCCAGGCTAGAATTTTGGCCGTGGTCTCTTGTGCACCCCATCTTTCATTACACATGAAGGGGATCCCTTCTGGCACTCTGCCGTCCCAGTCATCCCAGTGCTAGGATGGTATATTCCAGTACCTTGGACTGGAACAGCCCCATTTTCAGGGCCTTGCCTTACCTCTTCCCACCTCCAACCGAACCCAGCGTGTCCCATAGCTTCTTGATGCCGGCATGTCCCAGATGATGGGTCCCAATGTGTCAACCTGATAAAAATGGTTCCAACCTTATGCTTTTGTGCCTAGAGGTGATATCACCCATATCCTCTTATTGCTCACTGCTACTCTCTAAGTTAAAAGCTCTGTACTCCCTTTCTTCTTTTTTTTTTTTTTAAGATTTTATTTATTTATTCATGAGAGACACAGAGAGAGGCAGAGACACAGGCGGAGGGAGAAGCAGGCTCCTTGCAGGGAGCCCGACGTGGGACTCAATCCCAGGTCTCCAGGATCACACCCTGGGCTGAAGGCGGTGCTAAACTGCTGAGCCAGCAGGGCTGCCCTCTGGATTCCCTTTCATGTTTGCGGGAATGAACGTTGGGAAAGAAAGCAAGAGGGAACACCTGCCATTTCCTCGGGACAGCACCATGCCAGATGCTGTCTTTGTCATTCTTTTGCTTACTGCTCAGGCCACCACCGTGAGGTTGGTCATCATTATATCCATTTTGCAGGGGAGGACTTGGAGGCACAGAGAAATTGAAAGGCTTGCATGGGCCTCACAGTTACTAATGACAGGATACAGCCAAGATTCAAAATCACTTCCTTACAATCCTGGCTGGTTTTCACTGTTAAAACTTTTACTGCCAGGACTTTGATTAAAATCAACGGACCCCCAATCTAGCAATATTTCCAGCCTTCTGAGCTGTCTGTTGAAAAAATTCACCTCACTGTGTACCCCGGTGTCAAAGTTTGGGCCCCACTGAAAGGCAAACAGCTCTGGGGGACTCCCCAGGATGGGCTCCAGGCCTGGCAATGTCTACCAGCAGTAAAAGGGGGGCTGTGCGGCATCTGTTGGGCACTGGGTCTCCAGAGCTATGCTAAATGTTCAGGAATCTGAGAAATACGCATAAGGAAAACACTAGAAAAATGTTAAAATCTTTGTGGAATAGCTACCCTGAGTTCCTAATTTCTTTTCTATGCCAGACTAAGGTGGTAATGACCACCAAGAAAGAAACCTGGCCACCCAACCCTTGGACTCAGAGCTGGCACTTGTCTGGAGCAAGCAACCAGCTTCCAGCAGACAGGTACCCCTGTGTCTCCTCCGGAATTAGATGAACTCAGGCCAGCTTGGCCTGCCCTCCGGGGTCAGCCTCCAGGGTTCCAGACCCAGTTGGCCATCCCCTGACCCACGAAACTGGCCTCCCCCTACTTGTTCAGTGGGTTCCCATCCTGGTGGCTTCTGACATTGTTTCCCTGCACTGGCCCAGAGGCTCAGCTGAATGGCAAACTAGGGCAGAGTGAGAGCCACTCAGATCCTTCCAGGATGTGTTGACCTACACAGGCGCCCGGCACAAATTCACAGACTCCATTCAGGGCTGCTCCTATGCTCACCAGACCTCCTCCAGCACCACCCGCTCCTAGGTTACCCCAAAACTTCCCTGCACAGAGAAGACAGCACAGACCTTCCCTTCTGCACCCAGCGCAGCAGGTGTCCATTCAGCACCTGGAATCCAACCACTCCCGTGGAGGAAACACTCTACACTTTGCTTTCTGACCTCTGAGGAGAGCTTTGTACTTCACCATGGAGCTCCTGTCCTCCCCGAGCTGCGGGGGGCTCTGCCCTCAGGTCTCAGTGTGCCAGCCAGCATGTGCTTCAGCCTCCCCAGGCTCATCAACCAGCTGGGCATGGAATCCACCCCTCACTCTAGCCATGAGTGTTAAGACAGAAGAGCAGGGGAAAATATTTTGTCAGCTTGCAGAACCATACAAACATCTGTCCTTAGTCTAGTGCCTTAGAGCGCACCTTTACAATTGTATTGTTTATTTTGAAAATATAATGTGTTATGAAAATATATAGAATGTATCATGGCCTTCTTAATGGGCTTACTTTTGTTTGTTTTAATATTTGAACAGTTGAACACTTGCCTCTAGGAGATTGGCGGATCCAACAAGTGGCATTTGCCTGAGTGGTTCCTCTTGGTTGTTGCTGCATTGGGGCTATGAGGGCCCCAGTTGTCAGCAGACAGACCCACACCTCAGCAACTGGGAGAGGCAGTTGAGGGCAGAGGGGCTTGATCCCAGGACCCCAGGATCACCTGGGCAGAGGGGCTTAAGACGCAGGACAGGACAGACCTGCCCCTTCTTGCCCTTGGCCTCCACTGTGTCATATCCCCCTAGTAGTCAGCCTCTTATCTCCTCCAGCTCCCTCTCAGAGGAAATTCCTACCTTTACCTCATGATTTCCCCCTGATTTACTCTCTTTAAATGGTCATGGTCGGGACATCTGGGTGGCTGGCTCAGTAGTTGAGCATCTGTCTTTGGCTCAGGTCGTGATCCCGGGGTCTTGGGATCGAGTCCTGCGTTGGGCTCCCCGCAGGAAGCCTGCTTCTCCCTCTGCCTGTGTCTCTGCCTTTCTCTGTGTCATGAATAAATAAATAAAATGGTCATAGTCTTGCATTTAAGACCACTCTGATCTCCCTTACACTGTGAAAGATCACAAATTCAAAGAAATCACAGAATTAATGCTTTAAATTCATACAACCAATTTCTTCCAAAGTGTTTATTATTTTTCACTTTTAAAAATGTACAGAAAGAGAGAAGAAAATACCAGACAGCTCAAAACAGAATACCAATTATTGACTTGTAGAGATTCTCAGGCTTCTTGTTTTTAAGGAGAAACAAGAACTTATAGTTTCTTGTGTCTGCACTGTTTATGTACTGACCTTCCAGAGGGCTTTAGAAGATTAATCTCTCCCAACTGCCCTTTTGCCCGTCATTTCTCATCTGCTATGCAAAGGTACTCTTTAGACTACTTAATATGGATTATCATAAATCTGCATTAGTGAGACCTCACATCATGAAACTCAGCTCTCCTCTATGCATTGGCAAAATGCATACCAATATAAATATCGTGGGATGCCTGGGTGGCTTAGTGATTGACTATCTGCCTTTGGCTCTGGTGGTGATCCTGGGGTCCTGGGATCAAGTCCTGCATCAGGATCAAGTCTTCCCCAGGGGGAGCCTGCTTTTCCCTCTGCCTGTGTTCCTGCCTCTGTGTGTGTGTGTGTCTCTCTCTCATGAATAAATAAATAAAATCTTTTAGAAAATATATCTCATAAAATCCTCAGGAACAGCCAAATACAACAAAGGGAAGCAGCTCCCCTCTTCTGCACATAATAGCTCTGACTAATCACGCAGCCTCTTATGTAGTGTTGAGTGACTTTTCACCTTTAATTTTACCTGCAAATAGCACTCATTTATAAAACTGTGCTTTCAAAAATGACTCATTGGTGACTCAGAGAAATCAACAATCTCTGTAACTTTTAATCTCATGCAATTTTTTCAGTGTCTTTTTTGTTCATGAATGCACTTATGATTTATTTTAAAATACCAAGTGTTAAAACATAAGCAAAACCTCACTTAAGGTCATAAGGAAGCTTGGTGACACATCCCCGTCCTTCAGCAACACATCCATCCTTCCATGCAAGCCCCTATTTTCGTCCTCCAAGTCCTGAGCTCTAGGAAAAGTCAACTTCTTACTTTTCCTGAACAACAACTCACTAGAGGGACCTGATAAAGAGAGTGATTGCTCCTCAGTCCAAAAACAATGTTTCTAAAGCTACATTGGAATAGCCATCTTCATGACATCACAGGAAATAGGTTTTCTGAAGCCCTGAGGGGCATTTTCTTTAATTGGTATGGTCTTTTCTTCTCAATTCCAGAATCCAATTTGTATTTTGATCAATTATATTCTGAAAAGAGTTTTTTAAAAAGTTATGTCTGCAGAAATTCAGTTTAAATTTTTTTAAAAAGCGTTTACTTTTCCCCTCTCTTTCTCTCTCTCTCTCTCTCTCTCTCTCTCTCTCTCTCTCTCTCTTTCTCTCTCTCTATTTTTTACTTTTCCTTTTCTTAAGGTATAACTATTCCTGAGGGTTGGAGGGACAGAATGAACTGCCTTACCTATTCCTGACATGTTTTTTAGATTTTAAATCCAGTATAGTTAACATGCAGTGTTATATTAGTTTCAGGTATACAAAATAATGATTCAGCAACTCTATACATTACTCAGTGCTCATCACGATAGGTGTCCTCTTAATCCTCATCACCTGTTTCACCCATCCCCTATCCTCCTCCCCTCTGATGATCATCTGTTTGTTCTCTATAGTCAGGAGTCTGTTTTTTTGGTTTGTCTCTTTTTTTCTTTATTCTGTTTCTTAAACTCCACGTGAGTGAAATCATATGGTATTTGTCTTTCTCTGACTATTTTACTTAACATTCTACTACTGTAGCTCCCTTCATGTTGTAGCAAGTGGCAAGATTTCATTCTTTTTTATGGCGGAGTAGTATTCCATGATACACACACACACACACACACACACACACACACACACCATATCTTCTTTATCCACTCATCTATTGATGGACACGTGGGCTGCTTCCCTAATTTGGCTATTGTAGATAATGCCGCTATAAACATAGGGGTGGATGTATCCCTTTGAATTAGTATTTTTGTATTTTGGGGGTAAATACTCAATAGTGCAATTACTGGGTAGTTCTATTTTTGGTTTTTGAGGAACCTCTATACTGTTTTCCACATGGCTGCACCAGTTTGCATTCCCACCAGCAGTGCAGGAGGGTTCCTTTTTCTCTACATCCTTGCCTACACTTGTTTCTTATATTTTTGATTTCAGCCATTGTGACAGGTATGAAGCAACATCTCATTGTAATTTTGATTTGTGTTTCCCTGATGATGAGTGATATTAAGCAACTTTTCATTTGTCTGTTTGGCCATGTATTTGTCATCTTTGGAGAATATTTGTTCATGTCTTCTGCCTATGTTTCAATTATTTGCTTTTTTGGTGTTGAGTTGTATAAGTTCTTTATATATTTTGGATACTAACTCTTTATCATATGTTGTTTGCAAATATCTTCTCCCATTCAGTAGGTTGTCTTTTAATTTTGCTGATTATTTCCTTTGCTATACAGAGGATTTTATCTTGAGAAATTCCCAATAGTTCATTTTTGCTTTTATTTCTCTTGCCTTGGGAGACATATCTAGAAAAATGTTAGTGTAGTTGATGTCAGAGAAATTACTACCTGTGCTCTCATCTAGAATTTTTATGGTTTTAGGTCTCACATTTAGGTCCTTAATCCATTTTAAGTTTATTTTTGTGTATGATGAATGAAAGTGGTCCAGTTTCATTCTTTTGCATGTGGCTGTCCAGCTCTCCCAACACCATTTGTTGAAGAGACTGTCTTTTTCCCATTGTATATTCTTGCCTTCTTTGTTGAAGATTAATTGACCATGTAATTGTGGGTTTATTTCTGGGCTTTCTATTCTGTTCCAATGATCTGTGTGTCTGTTATATGCCAGTATTTTTGGTCACTACAGCTCTGTAGTACATCATGAAATCTGGGATTGTGATAGCTCCAGTTTTGTTCTTTTTCAAGATTGCTTCGGCTATTTGGAGTCTTTGCAGTTCCATACAAATTTTAGGTTGCTTGCTCTAGTTCTGTGACAAATGCTGGTATTTTGATAGGGATTGCTTTAAATGTGTAGATTGCTTTGGTAATATGGACATTTTAATAATATTTGTTCTTCCAATCCATGAACATAAATGTCTTTTCATTTCTTTCATCAGTATTTTATAGTTTTAGGAGTAAAGGCTTTTTACCTCCTTGGTTAAGTTTATTCTAAAGTATTTTATTATTTGAGGTGCAATTATAAATGGGATTGTTTTCTTAGTTTCTCTTTCTGCTACTTTGTTATTAGTGTACAGAAATGCAATGATTTCTGTATATTGATTTTGTATCCTGAAACCTTACTGAATTTATCACTTCTAGTAGTTTCTTGGTGGAGTCTTTACGGTTTTCTATATATAGAATCATGTCATCTACAAATAGTAAAATCTTCCCTTCTTCCTTACCAGATTGGATTCCTTTCTCTTATCTGAATGCTGGGTAGGACTTCTAATATTATGTTGAATAAAGGTGGTGAGAGTGGACGTCCTTGTCTTGTTCCTGACCTTAAGAGAAAAGCTCTTAGTTTTTCACCGCTGAATATGATGCTGACTGTGGGTTTTTCATGTATGGCCTTTATTATGTTGAGGCATATTTAAACCCACTTTGTTGAGGGTTTTTATCAGGATGGATATTGTACTTTGTCAAGTGTTTTTCTGTATCTGTTGAAATGATCATATGGTTTTTATCCTTTCTCTTGTTGATGCATGTATCACACTGACTGATTTGTAAATGTTGAACCACTCTTATATCCCAGGAATAAATCCCACTTGATTATGGTGAATTATTATTTTAATGCATTGTTGGATTTAGTTTGCTAGTATTTTGTTGAAGAATTATGCATCTTGGAAACAGAGATATTGGCCTGTAGCTTTCCTTTTTTGTAGTGTCTTTTTTTCTGGTTTTGGTATCAGGGTAATTCTGGCCTCGTAGAATGAATTTAGAAGCTTTTCTTCCTCTTCTATTTTTTCGAAAAAAGGTAAAAATAGGTATTAACTTTTCTTTAAATGTTTGCTGGAATTCACCTGTGAGGCCATCTGGTACTGGACTTTTGTTTGTTGGGAGTGTTTTGATTATTGATTCCATTTCATTGCTGGTAATTGATCTGTTCAAATTTTGTTTCTTCCTAATTCAGTTTTGGGAGGTTATATTGTTTCTAGGAACTTATCCTCTTCTTCTAGGTGGTCCAATTTGTTGGCACATAATTTTTCATAACATTTTCTTATAATCCCTTTTTCCTGTCGTGTTGGTTTCTTGCATTTCTGATTTTGGCTCCTCTCTTATTTTGATGAGTCTGGCTAGAGGCTTATCAATTTTGTTATTTTTTCAAAGAACCAGCTCCTGGTTTTGTTGATCTGTTCTATTGTTTTCTTTTACTTTCGATATCATTTATTTCTGCTCTAATCTTTGTTAACTCCTTCTTTCTTTTGGTTTGAGGTTTTGTTTGCTCTTCTTCTAGCTCCTTTAAATACAAAGCTGCATAGTTTGAGATTTTTCTTGCTTTTTGAGATGGGTCTATATTACTATTAACTTCCCTCTTAGAACAGTTTTGCTGCATCCCAAAGATTTTGGACTGTTGTGTTTTCATTTTAATTTGTCTCCAAGTATTTTTTATTTCCTCTTTGATTTCTTAATTGACCCATTCATTGTTTAGTAGCATGTTATTTAACTTCCATGTATTTATGTTCTTTTTTTAATATATATTTTTTAAGATTTATTTATTTATTTATTTATGATAGACATAGAGAGAGAGAGAGAGGCAGAGATACAGGAGGAGGGAGAAGCAGGCTCCATGCTGGGAGCCCAATGTGTGACTCAATCCTGGGACTCCAGGATCACGCCCTGGGCCAAAGGCAGGCACTAAACCGCTGAGCCACCCTGGGATTCCCAGTATTTATGTTCTTTCAAGATTTTTCTTGTGGTTGATTTCTAGTTTCATAGCATTTCCTTGGAAAAGGTGCATGGTATTATGACTTCAGTCTTTCTGAATATGTTGAGACTTGTCTTGTGGCCTAACATATGATCTCTTCTGGAGAATGTTCCACACGCACTTGAAAAGGTTAGGTTGTTGCTGTTGTAGGATGGAATGCTCTGAATGTATCTGTTCGATCCATCTGGTCCAATGTGTCATTTAGAGTCATTGTTTCCTTGCTGATTTTCTATTTGGGTAATCTGTCCATTGATGTAAGTGGGCTGTTAAAGTCCCCTACTACTGGGATCCCTGGGTGGCACAGCGGTTTGGCGCCTGCCTTTGGCCCAGGGCGCGATCCTGGAGACTCGGGATCGAATCCCACGTCGGGCTCCCGGTGCATGGAGCCTGCTTCTCCCTCTGCCTCTCTCTCTCAGTCTCTCTCTCTCTCTCTCTCTCTCTCTCTCTCTCTCTGTGTGACTATCATAAATAAAAAAAAAAAGTCCCCTACTACCATTGCATTACTATTGATTACTTGCTTTATGCTTGTTATTAGCTGATTTATGTATTTGAGTACTCCCATGTTGGGTACATACATATTTACAATTGTTATATCTTCTTGTTGAATTGTTCCCTTTGTGAGGAACTACATATAGTGACTGTGTCTCTTGTTACAGTCTTTGTTTTAAAGTCTATTTTATCTCATAGAAGTATAGCTACCCAGCTTTCTTTTCACTGCCATGTACATGACGAATGCTCCTCTATCCTCTCACTTTCCATCTGCAGGTGTCTAAGTCTGAAATGAGTCTCTTGTAAGCAGCACACAGATGGGTCTTGCTTTTTTATCCATTCCATCATTTCGTGTCTTTTGACTGGAACATTTAGTTTATTTACATTCAAAATAATTCTTGATAGGTATGTATTTATTGCCATATTGTTATTTGTTTCATGGTTGTTTTTGTGGTTCTTTTCTTACTTTCTTCTCTCATAGGTGCTGGCTTTCTTTAGTGATATACTTGGATTCCCTTTTCTCTTTATTTTTTGCACATCTATTACTGGCTTTTGATTAGTGGTTATCATTAAGTTTGTATATAACATCTTCTGCAGATAGCAGTCTCTATTCAGCTGATGGTCACTTAAGTTTGAACCCATTCTTTACTCCTCCCTCCCCCACATTTTTGGTATATGGTATCATACTTTACATCTTTTTATTTCATGAATTATTTCACTAATTTTTAAAGATATATTTAATTTTATTGCTTTTTGTGCTTTCTATCTTTCTTACTTCTGCTTATGATCTTTCCTTTCTACTCAAAGAGTCCCCTTTAACTTTTTTGTAATGCTGGCTTAGTGGTGATGAATTCCTTTAACTTCTGTTTGTCTGAAAAACTCTTTATCTCTCCTTCTATTCTGAATGAGAGCCTTGCTGGATAGAATATTCTTGGCTGCAGTTTATTTCCTTTCAGCACTTTGACTATATCGTGCCACACCCTCTGGCCTGCAAAGTTTCTGCTGAAAAATCAGATGACAGCCTTATGGGGTTTCCTTCATATGAAATTGTTTTCTTTGCTGCTTTTCAAATTCTCTGTCACTACATTTTTCTATTTTCACTACTATGTGTCTTGATGTGGACTTCCTTCAGCTGATTTTGTTGGAAGTTCTCTGTGCCTCCTGGATCTGGATTTCTGTTTCCTTCTCCAGAAAGTTTTCAGCTATTATTTCTTCAAATAAGTTTTCTGCCTCCCGTTCTCTCTCTCCTCTTTCTGAGATCCCTGTAATGTGAATGTCATCATGCTTGATAGTGTTGCTCAGTTCCCTAAGTCTGTGTTCATTTTTTATTTTATTTTTTCTCTCCTGTTCAACTTGATTGCTTTCCATTACTTTGTCCTCCAGGTCATGGATCCATTCCTCTGCTTTCTCTAGTCTACTACTTATTCTGTCTGGCGTATTTCTAATTTGAGTTATTGAGTTCTTCGTGTCCGATTGGTTCTTTTTCATGGTTCCCATCTTTTTTTTTTTTAAGTTCTCACACAGCTCCTCTACTCTTCTCAAGTCCAGTGAGTATCTTTATGACTACTACTTTATATCCTCTATTGGGCATATTTCTCCATTTTGTTTAGCTCCTTTGCTGTGATTTTTGTCCTGTTCTTATATATGGAATATATATAAGAACATATTCCTCTGTCTTCTCATTTTTACTAGCTCTCTGTGTCTATGTGTTAGGAAAGTCACCTGTGTTTCATACTCCTGAAGGTAGTGGCCTTATGAATAAGAGGTCCTGTAGTGTCCTGCAGTGCCATGTCCCCTGTTCACCAGAACCTGGTGCTTCAGGAGTGCACCCTACTGTTGTGGTTGAGCCACATATGCCCTCAGTCCAGGCATCTGCAATGGCTGAACTGTCTGATTGTGAGCAGAGTATGGTCCCTGTATTGTTAGTGGGCCAGTCTGGGTCTGCCATGGACTTAAGTTGGATCAGAGCAGACATTTGGCAGAGATGGAGTAGAACTGAACTGACAATGCTTTCCCTCTGTTCTCTCCTGAGAAGCTTTCATTGGTGGGCAGGGGCAGCAGTCAGAACAGATGTCTGCCCCCTATCCTCTACTAGGGCCACAAACTAGTGGATGTGGTTATCTTCCCCTCTCCTTGGAGCTGGAGTCAGTTTGGAGTAGTGCTGTCCCCCTACTGGGGCTGCTTGCACACTATCGGGCTTGTGACACCACTTTGAATGGACTCTAGCCAAGGATATATTGGAGGGAGCAGGTCTGCAGGAATATATGGGGGCAAGGGATGTAGTGTTGGCAAAGGTTTACAGGTCTGCTCTGTGAATGGATCTAGAGCTGCTTTAGAAACTTGTGACAGAGGGCTGGAGTGGGGAGATTCACAGAAGCAAGAAGAGAGGTATGCTATTTGAAAGCTGGGTGGAGAGTATTCCTGCTGTGCTGGTTCCTGCAGGTGTCCATTCAACTAAGCTGAGAGGCAGGGGAAGGAAGTGCCACCACCAGCTTTTTTGTTCTTGAAGAGGTCTCCCAAATATCCCTGCACCTCCAGCACATACTCTGAGATCAGTAAACAAATCTCCTACCCATATAACCCAGGCATTTTTCAAACTGCTGTTTCTATGCTGTATCTCAGTGGGTCTGTTTGTTGTGATGTCCCTTTAGGGGCAGAGACTTGCCCTCCTGGCTCTCCCAGAACCCAACCTGTTGATTTCTAAAGTTTCAGGTGGTAAGCCCCACTGATCATAAGAATCAGGCCCCTCTGATTTCACAGCCAAATGTTCTTTCTGCCCTTTGCAGGTTCTCTGTGCCTGGGATGCCTGGTGGTGAAGGTCTATTTCTCTCCCCTCTCCATGCTTATGGCCTCCATCCCTTTCTTGGACAGTACATTTAGCACCCAACTGATCTCCACTCTTCCTACCTCTTCTCTGCATTTAGCTGTAGAGAGTCTGTTCTGCCAGTCTTTGAGTGATATTTTGGGTTATTTACACTGGTGTGGGTATTATCTAGTTGTACGGGATGAGGTGAGCTTAGGATCCTCCTATTCTACCATCTTCCCCAGAAGACTGTTCCTGTCATTTTTTAAACACCTTGCTGCTTTTATATTTCTGACAATAAAAGTATTATTGTCATGATACCAATGTTTCCTCAGCTCTGGCCTCCCAGAGCACTATTGCTCAGCAGATAGTTTCTATATAAATCCAAGGTATTATTTCCAAGTAGCAGAAAATTTAAAAACCACCAAGCACTTCCGTGAATTTCTTTGTCTAGAAGCACTCTCGAGCTGAAAAGTAGGTGCTTTTAAATCACCTTTTTCCACCTCTGCCTATATCTTAGGTCAAATTCTTCAAACTGCTACCAACCGTGAACACCAGGACCTTTGGGTGAGAGTGAGCATAAGGCAGAGAGGGGTTCTCCTTAGATTTAGATGAAGAAACTGGCATCCTTCCTGTCCCCCTATCTTTTCTGACTTTCTTTCCTCCATTTTATCACGAATAATTACTGACCTAACAATGACATTTAATCCAGAGTCATCAATTTGGCCTCTGAAAATGTTGTGAGGCAGAAATAATAGTAACTTTGCTTTTCAAATAAGTAGTTAGAAACATAGAAAATCACTTTCTGTGCCATCAAAGGACAATGTAGTAGGAAGGATAGCACTGGATCCCAATGAACATGGAAAGGAACTGAAGACAAGACATTGGCAGGATCTAGAAACAAGACCAGCCTTTGCTCAGCCCAATGCCCCTCTGCCTCTGTGGGGTCCTCAACCAGGGGAGGTGGCTCTAGTGAATTCTCTGGGGAAGTACAGGCAAGGAAGGGCCCTCCTTCCTCTCTGGAAGTTAGCAGTGAGGCTACTCCAGCACATAGACTTGGAGACTTTTGGCCATTCTTCTCTGATTTCTCTGAAAGTGAATCTACTGGATAGTGACATCTATATTTTTAAAATTAATTTATGCTCTGCTTGGATTTTCTCTCTTTCCTATCTCCAATTGTTTTTGACAACTAGTAAATAACTCTCTAAAACTTAGAATTCTCGTTCTGGCTGGTTGAAGGCACAAAGTTATATGTGCTATATTAAAAAGGTATTTATTGCCCTTCGATTGTAGATGATTAAACGAACGGTGATATATCTAATCAATGAAATATTATGTGGCAGTAAAAAGGAATAGAACTGATACATACATTTGGATTATATTCAGATGCATTATTTAAGTGGAAGAAGCCCGGCTCAAAGGACTACCTACTGTATGATTCAACTCACACAGCATTCTGGGAAAGATAAAACTGTAAGGATAGAAAACAAATCACTGGCCACCAAGGGTTGGATAGAGAGGTTGGCTACAAAGAGGTCTGAGGGAATCTTCTTTGTTTGATGGAACTCTTCTATAACTTGATTGTGATGAGGTTACACTATCGTATACATTTGTCAAAACTCATAGAACTGTGTACTGTAAGGGATAATTGTACTCTATGTAAATTATACACACACACAAAAGATATATATCTAATTTCATCAAATTTATGGGTTTATTTCTATATAGGTCCCCGTGCCACCAACCTTCATTATAAACCAATGATTTGATTCAAAGAATAAAGGAATTAAGGAATTTCATAGAGATGGATAGATTTCGGTATGATCCCTTAACAGCTCGTACTACAAAGTCCTCAGTTACAATCTTGCCACATCTGCTACCACTTTTCTCCCATGAATGCCCCACATGATCTCTCTTACGAGACAGGACTGATCTCCCCCACTCATAGGTCACTCTTCCATCCATGCCTTTTCCATGCAGTTGCCTGGTCCAAAAAGGCTTTCCTTTTCCCTCTCTTCTTCCTTCACTTCAGTTCACTTCCAGCATCAGTAAACACCCAGGAAGTGTGTGTCCTATGTGCAAAGTACTGTCCTATGTGAAGACAGGCAATAAACCAGATATGAATCTTGTCCCCAAAGAGCTTATAAGCTAGTCCTATAGATCCAGGAAATAGGATTTGTGCTGTCAACATGTTAGAAGTGTTTTGACAGAATTATTTGTGAATTTTATCTTCTTTCAGTTCATCGGGGTTATCTAATTTTTTTGACATTGAATACTTATTACTTTGGTAATAAGAAGGGAAAGCAGAAATGAAGGGCTTAATAAGTGATTTGGACCAGAGGTTGTCAAACTTTTGAAAATGACAACTAGACATTAGGATGTCAAAAATTAAAAATTGCCACTATCAAAAAGGGAACTAGTGGGAGGAGATGCCCTGCAGAGTCCATTACAAATGGCAGACACATCCATCTTAATCTATTTTGATGCTCCTCATTCCCAGTAGGAATCAAGCTGAAATATCAGATAGACTCATTGGAGAGCACAGGGAAAATTTACTTTTGGAGAAGCGTAATTAATTGCAACAAACGGATCCTAGGAGGGAAAGTATAACAGACCTCAGGAAGGTTCTCGTGTTTCATGTTAAAACTAGCTCAGTTCTGTTTTCATTCTTTAACTAAGTCACAATGATCTTTTGGTTAAGGGAAAAAATGTTTTCTTTCTTGCACAATTTCCGCTAATACAAAAGGAGATATTTACTTTGGTTTAATATTCAAAGAATAATAAATCAATTTTACTCACAATAAATTTCAATACAAACTGCTTTTTAATAAGATCTAATGTGATATATATTATTGGGGAATAATCTATAAAATAAATGAAGTACAAGGGATCTGTAAAAAATATTCTATTACCTCACCTCTGGTTAGAACTGTTATTAACATTTTGAAGTATATCTTCCTAGTCTTTTGTTTGTAAACATGTTTATACATAATAAATCATATTATGTACAAGATTTTGGTAATATTCTTTCAATTAATATAATATCCTAAAAATATCCCCCTTATAATGAAAACCCTTCAAAAACTGGATTTTTAATATGGTATCCATAATATGTCATCATATAAATATCAAAGTCTATCAACATCTCTTTCTAATTGTTCCACATTAGAAATTTTAGTTCACATCTGATTACTTTCATAGAAAAAACTTAAGTGTGATACAAGGGTATTATACATACTTTTTAGTTTCCTGGTACATATTGCTCAATTGCCCTCCTTGAAAGCAGGCAATTTATCCTGATAGTGTAATAGTGTGCCTTCACAATTTTGCTACATTATTCATAGAGTATTTGTGTCAAAAATATACTCAGTGGTCAAAGGTGGGATAATTTGAGCATCAAAAGAATAATTCCTACTGTTGGTTGAAATACATCAAATATATAACAGCCTGAATTCATTATGAAACACATGAAATATCATTGTCCCTTTGGAGCTTGCTCGGACACTAACTTTTTATCCTCAATATATACTTTAAAGAAGTAAATCACACATTTGTCCTTCCCCCCTGTATAAATTCTATTTCAAACTAAGAAGATGATGAGGAAATCCATGTTGTAAATGTAGAAGGAATAGAGGCACCTGGGTGGCTCAGTAGGTCAGGTGTCTGTCTTTGGCTCTGGTCGTGATCCCAGGGTCCTAGGATCGAGTCTAATTGAGCCCCACATTGGGCTCCCTGCTTAGTGAGGAGTCTGCTTTTCCCTCTGCTCTTTACCCCTCTCTCACTCTTCCTCTCTCAAATAAATAAAATCTTTAATATAAAAATAAATTTAGAAGGAATAAAACAATTTATAAAATCATCTTTTTGCAATTCTTATGAAATCATGCATGGAGACAACAATAATTAATCAATGTCCAAACTCTCAATGAGAAGTTATTGGGGAACTTGATAATGGAGGGATCCAATTGACATCACATGAACCCACCAATCCATCTTAACATTACTACAAATGGGACAACTGGACATATGTGCCTTGGGATTTGATAAATAGGAAGCATACAGCATCACCCATGAGTAGTGTTACCAAAAAAAAAAAAAATTGAACTGAAATCTAATCAAGATCTTATCTAGATCTTACTACTAGTTTATAGGAAATATAAGGAATTGAAAACCAAGCAGCACCGTGAAGAAGTAATCAACCCAAATCAGAATGTGGAAAATTCTATAGGACAAATTTTCAACAAATAAATAGTATTTGTTGACTGAAATACTGGGGGGAGTGCAGTGTTAGAAAACAAGTCATGTTGAAAAGTTCTGTGTAGATGAATCCCTGCTTTTAAAAAGTGGAGAAATAATAACAGAATAAGAAAATCTTATTTATTATATTATGGGAATCTAACATTATACAATGAATATTAAATACAAACTCTCTTTTTTGATGGTAGATTATTCTGGATATTATTGGACTTGCTTTGGTCGAAATTGTAAATGTTTTCTCTATGTTTCTGATTTTCTGAGAACATATATCATTTTGCAACTTTTATGTAAAGCATTAATAAGACTTCTGAGTTGGTAAAAATGACTTCCTAGATTTGAAATTGCGAAGTCAAGCTTGGGTAGTAACCACCAGGTGGTGCCACTTTCTAATTTTGTTTATTTTTTCTAAATCCAACAAAACATTTCTTCTGACTTTAACAGAAACAAGGATATAACATTGTTCAGTCATATAAATTTTTATAATACCATAGCTCCTAATTAAGTAATTTTGTATAATGATCTACTTTTAACATTTATTGACAAACCTAAATCCCAGTAAATGGGTCCTTGTCACTAAACATTAACTGTTTTTGAGGAATGTTCAACCAAACTTTTTTTCTCAAGGAGAAGATAAAGGTTATTTTCACCTTTGGGATTTTCCCAGGGTTTATGTATATTTGACAATTTTACTTCATACTACACAGTAATGAAATTTCATTTCTTTCTTCCCTACTGTGAGCTTCTTGGGGACAAATCTGATTTTATTTCTCTTTGTAACCTTATGCTTGGCAATATTTGGCTCATGGTAGAAGCTCAGCATTTGTACACAAGAAGACCATAGAATCAGGTAAGGTATGAAGTGTATCCCTGACTCTATATTTTGTAAAACTGAGCTCCTCCTGCTGTTACTCTTCCTTGCAAAATGAGATGTTTTTTCCATTTCTCCATACAGTCACTCTTCAGAATAAATCAATTATGATTGTCCTACATAGTGGTCTACAGAGAAAAAGTAAAAAGGTAAACATCACCACATATTTCTGTCAACACCTTGATTTTTTTCAGTACCAGTAAGTCTTCATTTATTCATTTCATTTTTTCAGAGAAAAAAAACTAGGCGGAGGGTTGGCATGTGTTACAAAATGACAAAAGGGAAAATAACCAGTAGAGCAAAATTAACCATTAAATAAATACATCCTGTAATGGGGTCTCTGTGGCAAACTGCAGAGCCAGACACAAAAAGGCATTTATGTCATTTCTTTTAACACTGTGTTACCTTCCCCAACCCCCCAAAATGTCTGCTGCTTGACTGGATGACAGTTTGAAATCTCTGGGAGAAACAATCTAGTTTCTTTAAGCTTTTCTCCCCTATAGGTTGTTGACCTACTGTGTTTAGGTGCAGTATCTAGCAGGTGTTATAATACCTCCAGACAGTGAAGGAATCCTTATCCCTAGGGTTTTTTCCTGGGATTGTTATTGAAATAAAAATTGGAATCAGTAAAATTATTTTTTTTTTAAATTGCAAAGTAAAAAACGAAAACTACAAGGAGACAGTTTGACATTTTAAAGTCAGAGCTTATGTGATGAATGTTTATAATTATAGGAAGGAAAAAAGTAATAGAACGGTGGAGGAAACTTTATCCCCATCAGCCCTGGAACTTTCATTAGCTGTGCGTTGCTTCTGACATTCATTGCATCGTCAGTTGCTAGATGTTCCTGGATTCATGACTATTTGTCATTCAATGGATCAAACCCTTTCTTTTCCTTCCTTCTCTTTCTTGTTAGGTGTTTGGGGGGAGGGGGCATTTAAGTCATGTTGTGGAATGCTTATTGCAATAACAAATGTCATGCAAATTGAATGTACAGCTAATTTTACTTCTTATGAATAGAGCTCCCGTGGCTTCCCTTCCAGGCTAATGGAGGGGATGTGTTCCATCCTTCTCCTCCACTTGAAATCACTGAGGTATACCTGGAGGGATCCAGCTTCCCCACAGTCTAAATTTTCCATTGTTGTGGATTTATTTCCTACAGGTCCATCCTATTGTTAGGGCTCTATGCCTTGGGAAGTATTGAGTGAATAGCTACTTAGTATTTTTAGAAGTCCATTTTCAAGAGAAGGCTTTTAAGCCATGATTAGCCCCTCTTTCTTCAGGCATATGAAAGACCTCCACTTCCCCCACCTCCTCGCCCCCCCATGCAGAAGAGTGCTCCACAGAACCTCCATGGAAAGCTAGGGAAATTTATTTCCAGGAGGAATAAGCAAGAGAGGCACTTCTTTCTTTTCTCCAATTACTATAATACTGTTTGGCATCAATTAGTAAACAGGCTTTGAAAAGGAAATGCGGGTTTGTTAAATGTGACTAACTGAATTGTCCTGAAGTCTGCCCAGAGTGGGGGAGATGCCATGAATTCTCCACCGGGTTACAAAGAGGACATAAGGAGGGAAGCATGCCTGCTGGAGCCCCTTAGAAAACAGAAGACACCATTTCATTAGGCTGCATGGATGATACCTCCTCTCATGTCAGAAAGGTTTTGTGATTTCCTGCTCATTTCAGGAGCTGATGTGTAAATGGTGTGTATGTCTGTTGCCATGACGACCCAGCAGCAGTTGGCCTGGGCTTTTTAGCAGAGTACAAATGTGCTCTTGAAGAGATGCTTGTCAGAATTTGCCAGACTATTTCCCCCCTACCTTGGATTCCCACAAAAGGTTTCAAAGGTTCCCAACTGCATTAAGAGCAGAGACAGGCTGAAATGTAGCATTTGGCTACCATGAATGATAAAGCTCAAAAGCTCTGATCCCCTGCTGAAGTAATGGTGTGCCAGCCTATCATTTCAATACTTTGAGGGCGACTCTGTATAATTAAAGAGAAGGACCCAGTATAAATGCAGGGGAGGAATGAAAATCTTGATGATTACCGGAACTGAGCCTCTGTTGACTTTTACTTATTTATTTATTTTCTCTGTTGACTTTTTTTTTTTTAATTTTTTTTTTATTTATCTATGATAGTCACACAGAGAGAGAGAGAGAGGCAGAGACACAGGCAGAGGGAGAAGCAGGCTCCATGCACCGGGAGCCCGACGTGGGATTCGATCCCAGGTCTCCAGGATCGCGCCCTGGGCCAAAGACCGGCGCTAAACCGCTGCGCCACCCAGGGATCCCTCTCTGTTGACTTTTAATGTGGCTCATAACTATCTCTATATTTAATAAGGAGTCATGGTGACTGCCTGCATTTGTATTCTTATTTTGGCTTGTCAAATCTGTATGTAGGTGCTATAGCAGGGTGGGGGTGGGGGGACCCAACCATGCAAGCCAAAGGCAAGATCCCACAGGCCCCTTGCTGTTGATCCACCTGCTTGCTGGGCCCTGTTTCTCCTTATCTCTAGTGACCAAAAGAACTCAACTCCTAGTGGTTTGTGCCAAATGTCACACAATTTCAATTACGCTAGGATGGACTGACTATATTCACTGTTGGAGCCCTTCATGTCTCCTCCTTATCCTTCCCACTCTCTTTTGAGTCTCCTCAGATGGCAAATAAAGGAAGCAAAACACAAGTTAATCCAACATTTGGCAGCAACTTGCAAATGGGTTTTATTGGGAAGATGGAAACCAGTGAAGTGAGCTGTGGAGATCTCTGCAGTTTATGCCAATACCATCTTCAGAATCACGAGTAATCAATCTCTAGTGGGTTCTATGAATAAGTAACTTTGTGTGTTATCCCAAGATTCCATTAAGATAGCTCAAAAAGTCAAATAAATAGGGGGTTTTGTTGGCTTTGGGGTTTTTGTGTTTTTTTTATAAATCTTTATATCTCTGAAAAAAACCATGAGTGCTGAGAGAGTCAGTTGCAAAAGTCTACAGGAAATTTCAACATGATCATACTTACCTTTGGATCCTATTCATGACTTACTCTTGACCCACTGAAAGAAATATTAACGACAGTAGGTTTTGGCCACCAATGTCTGACACTCTTTTAGCAAAGAGCTTAAGCCTATGGATCTTAGTAAAATGAGGGATTCGGACATTAGTAGTTCTGAGAGCCACTCCAGGTCAAAAATTCGATTTCCTTTTGGGAATTCAGAAAAACTAAGCCCCACACATGCTGATACACTTTAATGAATTAGGGTTTAAAAAAAAAATACTAAGGTGGTCATAAGAGAGTAATCAAAAAAAAAAAAAGTCTACATTGAAGCCCCTTCCAGCCCATACATGAGGCCTGATGCCCTCAATCCAGCTCTACCTCCACCTTCCTACCTAACCCATAAACTATAGTTCTTTTTATTAAGAGGCCCCCAAAGAAACTGCACATTTCTGGCTTGAATTATTAACTTACTTAAATGCAGAATGGCCATCTGTCATAGACAGGATTTTAATATGCAGTGGGAGGTTGAACTAGATGAACTTCCAGGACCACGTCAACACTCACTTTCTGATTTGAAATTCTCATGTCAGTCGCACAAAAGCACCAGTGCAGAGACCACCTAGAGCCTAGATCACACACTTGGAGCCTCCGCTTGGAACTCTGCCCACAAATACTTTGTTTAAAAAAATTCATTTACAAAATGAAAACTTCAGATTTTTTTTAAAATCCAGATTTCCAGCTTATATTATCTCCTATAATAGCCCCCTTGTGCAAAAGTGTCTGCCCTTCTCCAGTAGAACAGACTCTCCCTGCCCAGCTCCCCATTCCCCACCCCACCGCCTCCTCCTTCATCTCCCCTGCCCTACCCTGCACTGCCACCAAGGGAGTTGTCAACACTTGATTTACTGACTCGTCAAGGACCACCCACCGTCTTCAGACCACCACTGACATAACATGGTTCCAGGAAAAAAAAAAATCACTGAGCTTTCAAAGAATATGACCTGAGTATTATCCAATCAAAAGTTACAGCATCCTGTTGGGGATCTACATGTATTTGATGATTTTTTTTTTTTAAGGAGAGAGAGAGAGAGCAAGAAAGGGAGAGAAGTAATCTGAACAGAGATGACAGATATTCGGTAGGTGGGATGCTATTTTTGTGTGTTCTAATGAACACCTCATTCTGTGCTGGAGCATGTTCTGCTGATGCTTACCTCTGAAATAAAAGGAGAGGGGAATAAATCTAAGGTTTCTAGTGGGGTGCTGCTTAATCAGCTCACCTTCTGCTGACAAGAGAATAACTGGTGATCTGGGAACACCCTTCCATGGATGCAGGGATCTTGTGAGTCCCAGGTTGTTGTTGTTTTAAAGTTGTATGAGATATAATTCACATCCCATCAAATCTGCCCTTTTGAAGCAGACAGTTCCATACTTTTTAACATATTCAGAAAGTTGTGCAGCCATCACCACTACCTGATTGCAGAATATTTTCATCACCCCCCAAAAGAAACCCCTTTCCCATTAGCAGTCCCTCATTTCTCCCTCCTTCCCTAGCTCTGGGCAACCACTAATCTGCTCTCCATCTCTGAATATTTGCATATCCTGAACAGTTCATATGAACGGAATCATACAATCTATAATCTTCTGTGTCTGACTTCTTTCACTTTGCATGGTGTTTTCAGGGCTCACCTATCTTGTAGCATGTGTCAATACATCATTGTTGTGACCAAGTCATAGTCCATTGTATGGATGTATCACATTATGTTTACCCATTTTTTCAGTTCATGGGCATTTAAGATGTTTCTGTATTTTGTCATGGAAGATGCTGCTAATGAATATTCATATTTAAGTCTTTAGGCAGACATATGTGTTCTTTTCTTTTGGTACCTAAGGGTGGAATTGCTGGATCATATGGTAATTCTACATTTAACTTTTTGAGGAACTGCAAAATCATTTTCCCCAGTGGCTGCACCGTTTTGCATTCCCACCAGCAACATCAGAGGATTCCAATTTCTCCACATCCTCACCTACACTTGATATTGTCTGTCCTTTTCAGTTTCCAGCCTAATGGGTGTGAACTAGTATCCCACAATCCAGTCTTTGAATCCTTGAGTGAGACACTAGGGATGAGACAGATGGCCAAGACTCCATGCATCACTGGCATATGACTTTGGATCTTTTATCTGAACTCTGGACTGTATCACATACTCATAGAGCCAAATTTTAACCTGCTCTTCTGCAAAGCAAAAGTCTGTCAAGGAACTCTGTGTTACACTGTGGTGCATGAGGTAAGTTGCATGGTCTTATTCTGTATCACATAGAATCTAAGCAAAGCGTTTTGCCTTAGTATAGGATCTACATGCACGTTACATTCGCATATTTTGTGTTCTTTAATAAAGCACAAGCCAGAGCATGCTTCAAATGATCCTGGGAACCTGCTCCTCCCTGAGAAATCCTTTCCCCTAAAACTGTATTTGTGTATGTGTAAATACATATGCATATATGTATACATGAGCATATGCATGTGTGTATAAGTATAATATATACGTGTGTGCATATTTACACACACACACATGCTTGTGTACACTCACCTAACATAATATATTAAATTGTGTGACCACATTTTCATTGGCATTTCCATCTAGCTTTGGATGGCAAAAGGCTGTGTTCCTTTAGCTCCTCAGTTGCTTGGAGACAATTGAGGGGCAATTGCCCTCTCCACCCTACCTCTGCTGGAAATATAGTTCTTTCCTTATTCTGCTTTTCTCCCAGATAATAATCATGGAGAATTTCTGGATTTCTTCATTCTTTTACTATTCCTCGTTATCTCATGCATTAGACAAACTATACAGGAGAACTCGAGAACTTTACCACCGTTTAAAATATGGTTTCTGGAACACCTGGGTGGCTCAGTGGTTGAAGATCTGCCTTTGGCTAAGGTTATGATCCCGGGGTCCTGGGATCGAGTCCCACATTGAGCTCCCCACAGGGAGCCTGCTTCGCCCTTTGCCTATGTCTCTGCCTCCCTCTGTGTCTCTCATGAGTAAATAAAATCTTAAAATAAAGTGAAACAAAACATGGTTTCTGTGGGAAAGTATATTATGCATTCTAAACAACTGATTTACACATTTGGAATTCAACTTATTCATGACCTACAAGCTGTCTAGGTGGTAACTAGTTTTATGGCTTCTTTTCTTTTAATTCATGATTTTGAACAAAGTTCAATGAAAGTTAAAATTGAGTAACTATTTCATGGACCTTGGAATTGGCAGAAATGAATGTTTCTGGGAAATTTTGTCCTTTGGAGTCTTAAGATCACTTCTAAGAGATTCCTTTTGCTTAATCAACCAAATTAACACCTCAGGTTAGAGTACCTAGGATTGAGTCACTGGGAGAGGGCAAGTGAATTCAGAGAAACCATTAATCACAATAAAAGTTGTCAGGCAAAGAATGCTGTATTTTGTCTGACCTATCACAAGGAAGCAGGTCTTGTCTTGTTTTTGACACAGGCCCCAGCAAGCTATGCTTCCCTTCTGGGCTCCCTTCAGCTAATGGTATGCCTCCCCCGTGAGGCCAGCATCCCTGGTGCTAAGGCAGAGCAACAGGGTGCTGCAGTGGGACCCCTGCACAGTGATCGGAGCTCCCTTTGCTGCTTCCACTGCCTTCCCTGAGGTGAGGCAGCAGTAGGTGTGGACCAGAGCTCTCCTGGGTCAGCATCCTAATTCCACCCTTCATAAGCCGCATGAGCCCTAGTGGGTCAGGGAACCTCTCTCTGCTTCATGTTCCCCCCACGCCAAGTGGAGGCCACACCTGCCCCCGTGACAAGAGCAGAGCTCCTCGATCCTGGCTGTGTGGTGGATGCCCGAAAAGCTGGGTTTTGTACATACAGATGGCTGAGCCCCCACCAGAGGAGTTACAGCACTGTCTCTGGGGTTGGGACCCCGGAAACAGGAGTTTCTGGAAGGTGCAGAACTTGAGACCCATTGTCTTGGAGGAGTGTGTTAGAAGAGCATGTGCAAAGTGCTTGGATACCTGTAAGTCACTGCACAAATGAAGGTGGAATTCTTTTCTATTATTATTTTTTAAAGATTTTATTTATTTACTTGAGCGAGGGAGGGAGAGAGAGAGAGAGAGTAGGTGAGTGGCAGAGGGAGAGGGAGAAGCAGACTCCCTGCTGAGCAGGAAGCCTGATATGAGGCTCCATCCCAGGACCCTGGGATCATGACCTGAGCTGAAGGCAGATGATTAACCAACTGAGCCACCCAGGTGCCCCATTTCCTTTTCTATAAACTGGCCCTTGTGGAGGGTCTACTGTGCGTAAGGCACTCCTGGAGGAGGCAAATGGGATGAAAACCTGATCCTGGTCCTGGTCCTGGGAATGTCCCAGACCAGCAGCTCACTACATAGTGGAGGGGATGTGTGTGCTCATCATCTCAAGATTGTGTATTATGACTGCAACCCAGGTCAGATCATAATTGACCCCCACTCCGGTCACTGTCACTGTCACGATGCCTCTCTGCTTGTCAGCATCCCAGTATCCTGAGTGGCCTGAAGGTCCTCAGGATCAAACCATGACTTACCTACCATGGTATCCCAGTTTGGAGCACAGTGCCCTTCGCTGGAAATGAATAAAGTGCCAGTGAAACCCTCAGGATGAAGGGAGGGAGAGGCAACTCTGTCCAGGAAGAGTGGCCCTGGCTTCATGAGCAGTGACATGCTGCTACAGAGGATGACATGGGACTTCCACAAAGACTGAAGTGTGGTGGGACATGGGAGAGGGTGACTGGGGAAGAGTAAGCACAAAGGTCCTGGGGCACATGCTATGCTCAGAGAGCAGAAGTTGTCCTCTTGGCGGGAAAAGAGGATATGGGGGTAGTGATGGCAGTTATGGAGGGCCCAGAAAGCCATACAAAGCAGCAGGAACTTTGCTCTCTAGGTGGAAGGCAGGCAGGTACCAGACACTGAGCGATGTTGTGGCAAGTGATGATGGGGTTGTCAAGTGTTGAGGAGCAGCTGGGCATCTCAGTGGCCTGGGGGATATGGAGGCAGGGAAGCCAAGTGGACACAGGTGCAGGGAGAGGCAGCAGGTGGCAGGGAAGGACACGGGCCAGGAGTACAGGAGGGTACCCGAGGGCGCCAGCTCTGGCTACCTTGCGGTGTGGCTCATCTCAAAATGCAACTCTGCTTTCTCCCACTGTCCCTTTGCACCCGATGGTGGTGTGGGGAGGTTCTCTCTGCTTCTGGTCAAGAGTGGCCAGCCTATATTGTTCTGTCACTTTCAGACATAGCCTCTGGTCACTTTTAACTACAAACTAGGCTCCATGCAGAAATTACAGCATCCAGGCTCATGGAATAGACAAAATGCAAAAGAGAAGAGGCTGTGCTGAACCAAGCCCCCCCTCTGAGCCCTCCCAGGACCCCTGCAGGCTCCCTGGGTACCTGCTACTCCCCCCTCCATCCCAGTGCCACAGCACCCACTTTTTCTCTCTGCTTTGCCCTCTGGGTGACCCTAAAGACACAGGACCCCGCCCCCTCTCACTCCCCTGGGAGACCCACTCTGATCCAAAGGGGCCTCTAATGTATCCCTTGTCCCACTGCCTCTGGGAGGGAAGGTCGGACCTGGGGCTCTCCAGGAAAACTTGGGCACAGATGTAGATCTGGGAGTGATGGAGAGGCAGATCGTAGCTGAAGCCAAGGAGGCCCAGATCACCAAGAAGGAAGACGGGAATGGATGGAGAGGAAGGGGTAATGGACAGAAGTATGTGGGGGAAAGAAATAAGTTTACAAGCAGAGGGCTTTTAGAGAAGCAAAAAAGGAATGAAATAATAATAATAATAATAATAATAATAATAATAATAATGGCTTTGGCCATCAAGTGAAACTTCATTGGGTCATATCTTGTGAGTCCAGGGGAGGAAACCCACTTACTTCACCTGGGCTAGCATTTTCCAGTATGTCCCATTCCCAGTTTATCACATCAGGACTTGTCAGAGTATTGAGTGCTCACAATGGCCCAGGCGCTGTGTACGCACTGAGGATGCAAAAATGAATTGGCAGGTGCTCTGTGCTCAGCCCTGCAACCGGGAGGAAAGTCAGGAGCCATTAAATAAACAACATCCTCTGTGGTGCTGATCGTTACTCAGATAGACTCTGAGGTCCAGCGCTCCATGCAAACATGGAGCATCCCCCGTTCATGGCACTTTGCATGTAATAGTTTTTTTTGTTTTTTTTTTTTTTGTCTGTTGAAAATTTTAAGATACTGGCCATTTTCTTCAGCAGTGTTAGGAAGATATTTAAAAAACAACAATGAAAAGGTCTATGTCTCCATAGTCAAAGCAGAGTAGACACTTGAGTGAAGTGAAGCAGATAATTGCCCCAGGCCCTTGGCTCTGGCAAGCTCTACCCAGCTTCTGATTGACAGTAGGGCATGCTCAGACCCTGGCTCTGAGATGCACACACAGCTTCTGTTCCAGGGCCACAGGGCACAGGGCAGCAGCACACAACAGCTTTTGAGTTCTAGTTCCTTCAGGCTTTCAGCCACGGAAAAATTTGTTTGTTTTCCCCAAAGTAAAATGCTGCCTAGCAGCCAAACAGAGAAGAGTGAATACTTCCTCTTTCTCAGCCCTGCTCCTTAGATAGTTGTGCTGGACATAGTAGCTCTATCTGACTTCCTGCTCCAAAGCCTCCCCTTCTTGTTACTATGATTCTCAGAAATCTGGAAGCTCTCATAGGTGTTATCAGAAGATTTTGCAAGGCCTCTTGGGGTACAGTCTGTCCTCTAAAGAGCTGCCTTCACGCTCAGTGACTCACCTGCCTTTGGAGGATATGGGGTGGGATGTGCAAGTGGGAACAGTCCCTGGGCACCTGCCACTTGAATTGTGATGGCCAGGTATTAATGAACAAAAAATAGACAGAGATTAGAATGTGTGGGTATGGGACTATGGCAGAGGTTTGAAAGGGAGATGAAACTTAATTTAAGGCCAATAGACAAATACAATGTATTCCTCAAAAAAAAAAAAGTAATTTTTTGGTTAAGGTCTATCTTCTCCCTTAGGCTACAAGCATTGTAAGAACATGCACATTGTTTTCACACCAGTGAAATGCTGGCTGGTACATAGTAGGTGCTCAACCAATGTTTATTGAATGAATGAGTGAATGAATGAACAAATGAATGAATGGAGAACACACATAAGAGCAATGAGAAAGAATTCATTTAAAAGTAGGTATTGATATAAATAAAAACCAAATTCATTTATGTTAACTGCTATCTCTGGGTGCAGAGATTAGAGATTACTTCATTTGTTTTCCTTTCATGATTTTTTGTGTTATTCTCATTTTTATATAATTAGCTCCCATCTTTGTTTAACAGAAATATCCTCAAGGATTCAAAATTTTAAAGTCTGAAAGGAGGGGCATCTGGGTGGCTTAGTCAGTTAAGCTCTGACTCTTGATCTTAGCTCAGGTCTTGACCTCAGGGTTGTGAGTTCAAGCCCTGCATTGGGCTCCACACTGAATACGGAGCCTACTTAGAAAACAAAAAACATTTAAAGTCTGAAAGGAACTATATAAAACTTATAACAGTTTTATGTTAGGTATGGGATTCTAGAGTTTCATTTTGTTCATTTTCTAAATATTCTATTACTTTTATTATCTGAAAACATTTTTTTAATTTATTTATGATAGAGAGAGAGAGAGAGAGAGAGAGAGAGAGAGAGGCAGAGACATAGGCAGAGGGAGAGGCAGTCTCCATGCACCGGGAGCCTGACGTGGGATTCGATCCCGGGTCTCCAGGATCGTGCCCTGGGCCAAAGGCAGGCGCTAAACCGCTGCGCCACCCAGGGATCCCCTGAAAACATTTTTTTAACGAGCAACAAGTATCTTAGTCTGTTCACATTGCCATAACAAACTACCATAGACTGGGTGCTTTACAAACAACAGACATTCATTTCTCACAGTTCTAGAGGCTGGGAAGTCCAAGATCAAGGTACCATTGTCTGGTGAAGATCCACCTCCTGGATCTTCTGACTGTGTCTTCACATGGAAAAAAAGGTAGCAGGTCCTCCTGGGGTCTCTTTTATAAGGGCATTAATCTCCCAAGCACTTCCCAAAGTACTACCTTCAAATACTATCACATCAAGGGTTAGGGTTTCAGCATATGCATTTTGGGAGACACAGACATTGAGACAATAGCACCAAGTTAGTGAATCACCATGATAGGAGACCTACATTGTATAAGGACTGGGATCCCAGAGTTCACAAACCCTAAAGAGAAGATCGTATGAAAGAGGAGAAGCAGGTGAAGAACTCAATTATGGCATATTTTTCATTTGGTGAAAAAACATGTCCGTAGAGATTTTTTTTTTTGAGATTTTATTTTTTAAACCCCTCTTATGACAGGCTATGTTTTCTGACTCTATTCATGGTTAAGAATAATTGTTTTCATTGATTAAAGTGAGACATATAGATGTCTTATGTTTCTTTTATGTGAAAAATTAGAAGCACCGCTTATTTGGGGGATATTTTGAAATGTACAGATAGGAAAATGAGAGCTCAAAATATCACTGTTGTATAAATCATATGAAGGTCTATGTAGGTAGGTAGGAGTATGTAGGAGGAGGGGAATTTTGTCTTCTACTCAGTTGATTTGTAATCTGGTTCAGGGATGCTTTGAGCTATATCTGGTTTGACTGAGGTAGAGCCTGGCCCAAATCTAGGGACAACCCATGACGGGTTCCACCTTCATAGATGAGAATTCCAAGGCTTTCATCAACTTCAGGTGACCAGACAGTGTGACAGAACTGCTACAGGTGTAGATACTCCAAGACCCATTGGTTCTACCAAATGAGGACATAAGAAGAGAAATTCTCTTGGTGCAAAGCTATCAGCTATGGCTTACCGATGGAAGAGTTCATGATGTCGAGTTTAATGGAGTAGGTGATACAGATGTGTGTATGTGTGGAGGGGTGCTTGAATATATTTGGGGAATGAGCTTAATTTTGGAGTATAAGAGATTTGAATGGCAGTTATGCCAACCCAAAGGGGAAATTAAAATATAAGAATTCTAAAGCATGTAAGGAAAAAACTGAAAAAGATTTTGTTTCCTTTTGAAGATAGAAGACTTACACACATACATACACATACACACCAGATGCCAAACACAGAGTTGCCATGTCTTCTCTCCAAAAACAACCCTTGCAAAGTCTAAAACAGCATCCCTCAATTTTCTGCTTCCTCTCCACACTTGGTGACCCCTTGCATAATGGGATCTGTGATCGGCAGGCTGTGCAGGGACATCGGGCTTGGCCAGGCACTTTTCCTTATCCTGATGAGACCACCATCAAACCAGCACTGTGTTCAGGCCTTCCACTCTCTCCTTGGCAGGAGAAAACCTGGTGGAGTTGTGTGGAGACAAGCCCAGCATAAGCAGTGAGTGGTTGGCCATAAAGTAGAAGCTATTATCCTCTCCTGGCCAATTACAACTGCAGTGGAGATGCTGAGTGGGGGACAAGGCAGGTATGATAAGATATAAAGAGAATGTGGTCGCCTCTGATTGGTTGATTTTGGTTGCACGACTTTGTCTAAAGCATCTCTGTACTCACCAGCTAGGTGGTTCTTCTTCATCTCCATCGTTCTACAAGCAGACTGTGTCAGAGTTTCCATTTTTAACTCCCATCTTTCATTTCCTTCCATTGAATCTGGATATCACTGTGGCTTTATCTGACATGATTATTGCTCTATTGAGCTATTCAGAAATTGTAAGTCCTGGGCAGTTGAGATGATACAAACATCACCACTTTGATTTCTGTTAGTGTGGTGCTCCTTAGCTACTCCTTTTCAAGATGTGCTGCTCCCTGTCTGGAGAAGGGCACTATTTTATACTTTATACTACAGCTGCTTCTGTCTCACAGAGGAAAGAGCAGTGGAAAGTAGCAATATTACATGGAGGTCAGACTTAATCAGAATATTTTTGACATGTGACTTCAGAAATGGGATTTGAACAAATCAGCACCTGTAGTTTACACTTACCTTTTAGAAATACCTGAGCCTGAAGAAAGACTGCTTTTGAGGGAAGGCATAAACAAATCAGACTTGGGATGAGAAGTAACATTCCCTTTCAAGGCGATGGTAGTAACTGGGGTGTGTTAATTCTGAAAGATTTGTCAACCAATGGGGAGGGACGAATTAAATAAAAATAAATCTTGAGACTTCTCTTACCTAAAGATACTCTTAAAATCTGAAGCCAAAATGCATTCCTCGATTTTCTTCAATTGCTGGATGACCAGTATTGTGTTTCAGAAATGAACGTTCTAGGGAGGGGCAAGATGGCGGAAGAGTAGGGGTCCTCAACGCACCTGGCCCCACAAACTTACCTAAATAACTTTCAAAACATCCTGAACGGCAATGAATTCGGCCTGAGATTTAAAGAGAGAACAGCTAGGATGCTACAGAGAGGAAAGTTTTTGCTTCTAACAAGGTAGGAAAGCGAAAAATAAATAATAAATAAGAATCAAGTAGGGGAGGGGCACCATGAGGAGCCCGGCTAAAGCAGGGTGGCGAAAGCCTCTGGAACAGGAAAGCCCAGCCCTGGAGAAGTGGGAACTTTACAATCCGTGCTGGAGTTTTCCCAGACGGAAAAGTGCTTAGCAGGAAATTGGGCAGAATCGCAGGAGAGGCAGTGAAGCCTCCAGATTCAGAGTCGCTATAAGAGGAGGGGCGCCCGGGGAAAGCTCACCACAAACTGTGGGCTGATCTCAGGAAAGGGCTGGAGTGCGCAGCCCTCGGGGCATTTGGGAGAAGCCAGTGGGTTAGGCGGGTGGTTCCCGATAAAGGTGGCTGTGCCCCGTTCCCTGCAGGAGAGGCAGTCCCTGGGAGCATGGTTCCAGTGGCACAGGGCCCTCGATCTCAGGACGCCCAAGCGGACAAAGCCAGCAATCCTGCATTCTCCCAGGACAGGCGGAAGCAGGAAGGGCACAGGACAGTGAGAACTCTCCTGCCACTGAGCACCCCCAAGCTGTGCAGATCAGTGCACCCGTGCCGGCCCAATAGCATCTAGTCCAGTGGGGACTGGGAGACGGCAGTTAGTTACTCATGGGGAGCTCGGCTCCAGAGCTGGAAATCTGGCCGCCACCATTATGCTTTTCCTCTTTGTTTCACCTTGTGCCTAGGAGAGACATGGCTGCTAGGGAACAAAGGCCTCACAGGATAAATAGCTCACACTGAGCCTGGCATCTGGCAGGGGATGGGGCTTCTCCGCCCAGGCATAGACACCTGAGAATCAACACAGCAGACCCTCCCCCAGAGGACCAGCTGGAAGAACAAGGGAAGAGCAAGTTTATTGACCAAGCAGCACTGGAAAGCTCAAGGACTGAGGGAAAATAGTATATAGAACTAGAGCATCTTTTTTTTTCCTTTTTCCATTATGACTCATTTTTCTATCAGACTAAAAATTTCCAATATTTTTTCCCCTTTTCCCACCTTAACTACAATATTTTACCAGCTCTTCAGTTTTAAGTTTTTTCCTTTTTGACTTTCATATTTCTACAATTACATGTCTTTGATATATTTTTCATTTCTGGATTCCTTTCAACGTATTCAATTTAGTTTGGTAGATAGACAAGATTTGGGTTTTGTTTTTTTGTTTTTTCTGCCTCGTTTTGCTTTCCAATGGTGGAAGTTAGTACCTTCTAAAACATGACCAACATACACCCAGAACCAAGTGGAATACTGTGCTGGTTCATTCTGTGAGATTATATTCTCTTTCTTCCATTCCATTCTGCTCCCCTCTTTATCTTGTTTATATTTTGGTGGTCAATGTTGGGGCTTTCTATAAGTATTGCTAGTTTATATAAATTTGGGACTGAGCATCTTCTAACATACAGAACAAAATACACTCAGAACCAAGAGGAACATCCTCTAGGACCCCTCTGATAGACTACATTCTCTCTCCACTCCCACTTCTTCACCACCACCACCCCTAGCCCGCTCCCCTTTTTTCTCTCTTTTCTTTACTTTTTTCCTTTTTTTCTTTTTCTTTTTTCTTTTTTCTTCTTCTTTGTGGTTCTTGGCCTTTTATTTTTACTGCTTTGTTTTAAAATATGGTTTTCACTTTAGTGGTCTTTTTATTTTGTTCTGATCTTCTTTTTCTTTGTTTTCTGGTCTCTGATCTCTTTGGAATCATATAGGGTGTATTTTACTTAGGTCATGGTTGATATTTTTGACTCAGCCCACTCATATAGCCACTCTGCACTGGACAAAATGACTAGAAGGAAGAATTCACCACAAAAGAAAGAACCAGAAACAATACTTTCTGCCATAGAATTGCAGAATTTGGACTTCAATACAATGTCAGAAAGTCAATTCAAAAGCACAATTATAAAGCTACTGGTGGCTCTGGAAAGAAGTATAAAGGACTCTAGAGACTTTGTTACTGAAGAATTGGGATCTCATCAGACTAAAATTAAAAATAGATTAAACAAGATGCAATCCAAACTGATGTTCTAACTGCTAGGGTTAATGAGGTGGAAGAAAGAGTGAGTGACATAGAAGACAAGTTGATGGTAAGGAAGGAAGCTGAGGAAAAAAGAGAAAAACAATTAAGAGATCATGAGGAAAGGCTTAAGGAAATAAATGATAACCTCAGAAGGAAGAATTTACGTCTACTTGGGCTTCCAGAAGAGTCTGAGGAGAGAGGACCACAAAGTATATTTGAACAAATCATAGCTGAGAACTTCCCAAATATGGGGAAGGAAACTGGCATTTAGATCCAAGAGACAGAGAGGACCCCCCCAAAAAAATCAATAAAAACTGTTCAACACCTCGACATTTAATAGTGAAACTCGCAAATTCCAAAGATAAACAGAAAATTCTTAAGGCAGCAAAAGATGAGATACTTATATGGGGAGAAATATCAGATTAACAGCAGACATCTCCAGAGACATGGCAGTTCAGAAAGGGTTGGCAGGATATATTCAGGGTCCTAAATGAGAAGAACATGCAGCCAAGAATACTTTATCTAGCAAGGCTGTCGGTTCAAAATAGAAGGGATAAAGAGCTTCCAGGATAGGCAGAAGCTGAAAGAATATGTGACCACTAAACTGGCTCTGCAAGAAACATTAAGGGGGAACCTGTAAAAGAAAGAGGAAGCCCAAAGAAACAATCCACAAAACAGGGAATGAATAAGTAATATGATGACACTGAATTCATATCTTTCAATAATTACTCTGAATGTGAATGGGCTAAATGATCACATCAAAAGATGTAGGGTTTCAGACTGGATAAAAAAGCAAGACCTATCTATATGCTGTCTACAATAGACTCATTTTAGACCTAAGGACACCTCCAGCCTGAAAATGAAGGGGTGGGAGAACCATTTACCATTCAAATGGTCCTCAAAAGAAAGCTGGGTTAGCAATCCTCATATCAGATAAATTAAAGTTTATACCAAAGATTCTGGTAAGAGATGAAGAGGGGCACTATGTCATACTTAAAGGATCTATCCAACAAGCACACCTAACAATCATGAATATTTATGCCCCTAATGTGGGAGCTGCCAAGTATATCAATCAATTAATAACCAAAGTAGAGAGATACTTAGATAATAATACACTAACAGTAGAAGACTTCAACACAACACTTTCTGCAAACGACAGATATTCTAAGCAGAACATCACCAAAGAAACCAGGGCATTAAATGATATCCTGGACCAAATAGATTTCATATATATATATATATATATATATATATATATATATATACACAGAACTTTCCATCCAAATGCAACTGAATACACATTCTTCTCAAGTGCGCATGGAACTTTCTCCAGAATAGACCACATATGGGGTCACAATTCAGGTCTCAACTGATACCAAAAGATTGGGATTGTCCCCTGCATATTTTCAAACCACAATGCTTTGAAACTATAACTCAATTGCAAGAAGAAATTTCGATGAAACTCAAACACATGGAGGTTAAAGAGCATCCTACTAAAAGATGAATGGGTCAACCAGGAAATTAGAGAAGAATTAAAAAGATTCATGGAAACTAATGAAAATGAAGATACAATTGTTGAAAATCTTTGGAATACAGCAAAAGTGGTCCTAAGAGGGAAATACATCACAAAACAAGCATCCCTCAAAAAATTGGAAAAAACTCAAATACACAAGCTAACCTCGCACCTAAAGGAATTGCAGAAAGAACAGCAAGTAACACCTACACAAGGCAGAAGAGAGATAATAAAGACTCGAGCAGAACTCAATGAAATAGAGACCAGAAGAACTGCAGAACAGATCAACAAAACCAGGATTTGGTTCTTTGAAAGAATTAATAAGATAGGTAAACCCCTAGCCAGCCTTATTAAAAAGAAAAAAGACTCAAGTTAATAAAATCACGAAAAAAAAATAAAATCACAAATGAAAAAGGAGAGATCACAACCAATACCAAGGAAATACAAATGATTTTAAAGACATATTATGAGCAGCTACATGCCAACAAATTAGGCAATCTAGAAGAAATGGATACATTTCTGGAAAACCACAAATTACCAAAACTGGAACAGGAAGAAATAGAAAACCTGAACAGGCCAATAACCAGCGAGGAAATTGAAGCAGTTATCAACAATCTCTCCAAGACACAAAAGTCCAGGGCCCGATGGTTTCCCAGGGGAATTCTATCAAACGTTTAAAGAAGAAACCGTACCTATTCTACTAAAGGTGTTGCAAAGGATAGAAAGGGATGAAATATTTTCAAACTCGTTTTATGAGGCCAGCATTACCTTGATTCCAAAACCAGACAAAGACCCCACCAAAAAGGAGAATTATAGACCAATATCGCTGATGAACATGGATGCAAAAATTCTCACCAAGATACTAGCCAATAGGATTCAACAGTACATTAAGAAGATTATTTTCACCATGACCAAGTGGGATTTATCCCCAGGATGCAAGGCTGGTTCAACACTCATAAAGCAATCAATGTGATAGATCACATCAACAAGAGAAAAAACAAAGACCATATGATCCTCTCAATAGCTGCAGAGAAAGCATTTGACAAAATACAGCATCCATTCCTGATCAAAACTTTTCAGAGTGTAGGGATAGAGGGAACATTCCTCAGCATCTTAAAAGCCATCTATGAAAAGCCCACAGCGAATATCATTCTCAATGGGGAAAAACTGAGACCCTTTCACCTAAGATCAGGAACACAACAGGGATGTCCACTCTCACCACTGCTATTCAACATAGTACTAGAAGTCCTGGCCTCAGCAATAAAACAACAAAAAGAAATATAAGGCATTCAAATTGGCAAAGAAGTCAAACTCTCCCTCTTTGCAGATGACATGATACTGTATATAGAAAACCCAAAAGACTCCACCCCAAGATTGCTAGAACTCATACAGCAATTCAGCAGTATGGCAGGACACAAAATTAATTCACAGAAATCCGTGGTATTTTTATACACTAACAAAGAGACTGAAGAAAGAGAAATTAAGGAGTCAATCCCATTTACAATTGCACCCAAAAGCATAAGATACCTAGGAATAAACCTAACCAAAGAGGTAAAGGATCCATATGCCCTAAAAACTACATAACACTTCTGAAAGAAATGGAGGAAGACACAAAGAGTTGGAAAAATATTCCATGCTCATGGATTGAAAGAATAAATATTGTGAAAATGTCTATGCTACCCAGGGCAATTTACACATTCAGTGCAATCCCTATCAAGATACCATGGACTTCCTTCAGAGAATTGGGACAAATAATCTTAAGATTTGTGTGGAATCAGAAAGACCCTGAATAGCCAAGGGAATATTGAAAAAAACCACAATGAGATACCACATCACACCAGTGAGAATGGTGAAAATTAACAAGATGGGAAACAACAAATGTTGCAGAGGATATGGAGAAAGGGGAACCCTCTTGCACTGTTGGTGGGAATGTGAACTGGTGCAGCCACTCTGGAAAACTGTGTGGAGATTCCTCAAAATGTTAAAAATAGAGCTACCCTATGACCCAGCAATTGCACTACTGGGGATTTACCCCAAAGATACAGATGCAGTGAAAAACTGAGACACCTACACCCCAATGTTTATAGCAGCAATGTCCACAGTAGCCAGACTGTGGAAGGAGCCTCGGTGTCCATTGAAAGATGAATGGATAAAGAAGATGTGGTCTGTATATACACTGGAATATTACTCAGCCATTAGAAATGATGAATACCCAGCATTTGCTTCAACAAGGATGGAACTAGAGGGTATTATGCTAAGTGAAGTAAGTCAGTCGAAGGACAATCATCATATGGTTTCACTTATATGGGGAATATAAGAAATAGTGAATGGGATTATAAGGAAAAGGTGGGGAAGTGAGTGGGTAAATTAGAGAGGGAAACAAACTCTGAGAGACTCCTAACTCTGGGAAATGAACAAAGGGTAGTAGAAGGGGAGGTGGGCGGGGGTTGGAGTAACTGGGTGACGGGCACTGAGGAGGAGACTTGATGGGATAAGCACCAGGTGTTATACTATATGTTGGCAAATCAAACTTCAATCAAAAAAAATAGAAATGCACGTTCTGGGAAAAACTAGAATGTTTTAAAAACTCAATGTTGTGGAAAAGGTCAAGAAGTGGCTTGCCAATCCTTCCCCTCTACAGTTCAATCTACTGGTAACAGAAAAGTAAATGGCCAGCAAGTCTGAACATTCAGTCTTAACCACTGAAAAATGTGCAGGAGCTACAATCCACATTAACTTGTCTTCAACTGCTTTTGTACTTGAGTCTTTTAAGCTGCAGAAGTTTGTACTGGCTGTGAGCACAATAAACCACACATCTCATTTCAGGAGGAATGAGATTAATTAATTAATTGGAGATAAATCCTGCTCAGATTGGAGCATGCTCAGTCATTTCTCTCTGTGTCATTTGCTTGCCTCGGGCAGCCGTGAGTGGTTCTGGCAACTGCTCTCACTTCTGCATGAGCTGTTCTGGATTGGTCTTGTACCGCGTAGAGCCGAGTGTCCGGCTTTCACTCTGGTCAAGGGATTGTGTGGCAAAACTTGAATGTGATCCAAAAAAGAGTAAGATGTCATATGTCTGAAATATTTGATTGTCTTTAAAGGGCACTATTGCCCTGGCAGGTTTTTTTCAGTCCTTGTAAGTGGAAAACATGAAATATTGATTGTGTCTCCCATGGAGAAGTACAGGAAAGCAAAAAGCATCCATCCTCTGAACAGATGAGGAACTATAGATAACCACAGTGCACCTTGTCTCCTAGAGCAATATGTAGAGAACTAATACCTGCCAGTGTTATTATAATTATTATAGACAAAAAAGAGGGCACCTCAGTAAAGCATCTGCCTTCAACTCAGGTCATGATCTCAGGGTCCTGGGATTGAGCCTGCATTGGGCTCCCTGCTCAGTGGGGAGCCTGCTTCTCCCTCTGCCACTCCTCCCATTCATGCTCTCTCTCAAATAAATAAATAAAACCCTTAAAAAAAAAAGAAAAAATGGAGAATGCATACAGTTTGAATAAACTCTTTTGTAACAGGTGGTCATTCTTCTCATGATTTTTATGGATTAAATTCTGTTATCCAGAAGACACATTATGTTCTTGGCCACAGAATTTGTGCCATAGAATTTGATATGAGAATATCCCATAATAACATTACAAGGTTATCCTAAACCATAGGTAATTTTGTGTTAAAGACATCAACCAAATGTTCCAATCGTATATAAGAAGAGGCTTGGCACACTGTGGCTGGTGGGCCTGATCCAACCCACTCTGGTTTTATAAATATGGTTTTATTAGAACACAACCAAGCTCTTTTGTTTATGTGATGTCTATGGCTGTTTTCACAGTATAAATGGCAGAGTTGAATAGTTGCATCAGAGATAGTACCACTTACAAAACCTAAGATATTTACTATCTGATCCTGATAGGATATTTACTGATATCCTATCAGCCCCTAATCATGGGCCTTTACAGAAAAAAGTTTGCTGATCCCTGACCTAAGTTATTAAAATTTTTATAAGATTTTATTTATTTATTCATGAAAGACTCAGAGAGAGAGAGAGAGGCAGAGATATAGGCAGAGGGAGAAGCAGGCTCCCTGCAGGGAGCCTGATGTGGAACTTGATCCCAGGACCCCGGGATCACATCCTGAGTCAAAGGCAGATGCTCAACCACTGAGCCCCCCAGGCATCCCAAATTATTATTATTTTTTTAAATTTATTTATGATAGTCACAGAGAGAGAGAGAGAGAGAGGCAGAGACATAGGCAGAGGGAGAAGCAGGCTCCATGCACCAGGAGCCCGATGTGGGATTCGATCCCGGGTCTCCAGGATCACGCCCTGGGCCAAAGGCAGGCGCCAAACCGCTGCGCCACCCAGGGATCCCGGCATCCCAAATTATTAAAATTTCATAAGACTATATATATGTGTATAATCTTTGTATGATTATATAAGGATATATACATATCATACAGATGTATATGGCTCTATATGCATAGACACTTGCATACATAGATGCACATATATGTAAATACATATAAGCATGTATCAGTACACACAAATATATTTGGGTACATTTATGATACGTGTGCAGGTACATGTACATGTATGTCTGTGCACATGCTCAGTATGAGCTGAATTCCAAATGAGCAGAAATGAGATCTTTAATCACATCTGGAAAAAAACATTTGAAGTCAGCAGCCTCTTCTCTGAACACATCATACTGGTTTTCCTCCACAGAAGTGGTAGGTAATGCCTGCTGCAGATATAGAAAGTATGTTCTTTGTCACTTCAACATATGAGTCTGTCTCTGGAGAAGGCATTACTGTGAGGGTGTTTGAGGCTTTGCTGCTTGCGCAGAGGCTGGAGAACAAAAGTGGCATGCAAGGGGCTTGGGCATAGCAGGCTGCACACTGGGTGCCTTGGTGATGCCCTGCCACTCATTTTCCCGTAAGGAGACGCAGACCCCCAGAAAGAACAGTGAAGAAAGACAGCATAGGCTAGAGACAAAGATTGACTGTACTTTAAGACACAAACAATGCAGCCTGATGTTACTAACTCACTTAGTTCAAGGGAAGAAGTGTGCTATTCATTGTAGATTAAAAGCCCCTCGAGCCAGGTATCCATTTGCTCATGTATTCAATGGCTCATTGAGCACCTGCTGTGTGTCAGGCACTGGGCCAGACTCAGGGGCATGCAGGATGCGGCCCCTTCCCTTACAGATCACCCAGTGCCGGGGAGGTAGGAGAGGCAAGTGGGAGAGACTAACCAACAGGATGTCCATTGAGGAGCTGTGAGCAATTCACATCTGGGCACCAAGTGCTGCAGTGCAAACAGGAAGGGCACTTGACCTCATCCTGAAGCCTTCGGGGCCAGAAAGTGTTTCTAGAGGAAGCAGCCCTTAATCAAGAGTGAAGTGAAAGTAGGAGTTAGCCAAGCTCTAAGACCACAGCAAGGACTTCTCAGCAGGAGACAAGTGGTACATGGGCCGGAACAGAGCCAGACCATAGTACTAGGGGCATGTTCATGGCTCTGCATGGCTAGATCCAGGGTGGTGCATGGGCTGGAACAGAGCCAGACCATAGTACGAGGGGCCTGTTCATGGCTCTGGATGGCTGGAGTCAAGAGGCCAAGGGTGAGGGGTGGGGTGGCGAGGAGTAAGGTAAAATGCCCTTAGGGGAGCTGGATGGCTCAGAGGCAGCTGGCTGACTCTCTATCCCTGTCACACACATCACCACCCCAGCTTCCCTGATCAGCCTCCACTGGATATTCCAGATGGAATAGGAGAATGGGCCAAGCTGGATCAGCACCATGTGGGGCCAGACGAGAGCCCAAGGCAAAAGGAAAAACGTGCACCCTTATATACACTACCTAAGTGTTCCCGTAGATCCCATCAAGCAGAAGAAGTGAACACAAGCTCTACAATCAGAAAACATGAATACCTGTGAAGTCCTGCACAGTTGTGCAGTCTGGTTGTGTGCCTCATGCCTCTGTCAGCTCCCATAAGATTCCCAGGCATCGCCCTCATTGGGCTGATTAGAATTCTCATCATACAATAACAAAGGGTCATAAAACAACAACGGAGAGCCTATCTCTATCTTGTTCATCATGGATTTTTCTTTTTGCCCATGATTTAATTGATAGATGAAACCAGAAAGATAACTGGGTGACAGGTAGTACAAGATATTCTGAAAAATGCTAAGGAGTGTGGACATTGTCCCGAGGGCCATGAGAAACCAATGAAAGGCTTTAAGTGAGGGAATGAAGGGATCAGATTTTTGGTTTAGAAAATGTCACTTTAGCTGCAGGATTGAGGATAGATTTGGGATGTGAGATCCATCTGCCACAGAAACATTTGGACTTCTACCAACCCACCAATTTACGGGGCTGTTATTAACGTCATACAAATGATTCACAGGGTGTCTGGGTGGCTCAGTCAGTTGAGTGTCCAACTCTTCTAGACAACTCTACATTTTGGCTCAGGTTGTGATCTCAGAGTTGTGAGATTGAGCCCCACGTGGGGCTTCCTGCTCAGTGTAGAGTCTGCTTGAGATTGTCCCTCCCCCTCTGCCTCTCCTCCCATTCCCACTCTCTTTCTCTCAAGTAAATACATAAAATCTTTTAAAAAATGACTCACAATATGAAACCCATGTAAACGAGAAATATGTTTATAAACATATGTTGACTGATACATGTGTATGATGGTGAATATGTGGTTGTGCACAACTGTTCAAACACACTGCTATGTTTTTGTAAGTGATCATTTGTTTCATTGAGATTCTCAAAAAATTGCCTGAGCAAGGTGACAAACACACCACAGAGTATAGATAGCCGAGAGTATAGTTTTCTACCCAGAATAGAAGAAAGAAAACAGGAAGTTACAGAAAAAATTAAAGAAGAAAAAAACTTGTCAGTTAGAAGAAAGGCTAATTTCCATCTGAAAATCCTTTCCTCATGCTGCCTCCTTCACATGAAATACTTCTACTCTGTGAAGAATTTTTCCAAAAGCTCCGAAGCATCCAACCTTTTTTTTCTCTCCAGACATTTTTAGCAGCCCTGAAAACTGAATGTCCATGAGAACTGCCCAGAGGACTTCAAGTTTAGGATTCAGTAGGTCTGGGATGGGGCCCAGGATACAGGTTCTCTCAAGCTCCCAGGTGATACTACTGGGGAGCTGGAGGCTTACTTTGAGAACCACTGCTCTAGACCTTTTACTGTGGGTACAGATCACCTACATGCCTTATTAAAATGCAGCACCTAAATTAAAATCAGTGTTTCTCACCAGGGGATGCTTTCATTCCCAGGGGACATCTGATCCTCTCTGGAAACATTGTTTGGTAGTTATTAATGCTGGTAATGGAGGTATTGATTGATACTAATGTCTGGTGGGTTCAATTCAGAGATGCTTCCATATATGCTACAATGCCCACCACAACAAAGAATTGTATAACCCAAAATGCCACCATTGTGCAACCTTGATCTAAACCATATAATTTAGATATCATCTTAGACCATTTCCTATTGCTTCTTGCAAATGTAAGGATTTCAATGTCTTTGGGGCAGACACTATGTCTAATATAGAGATTCTGAGGCTCCTCCTCTCCCCCCGACCCCACGCACCCCATTTCCAAGTGGAAGCACCACTAACATGGTGCTTGCAACATAGTATGCACACAGAAAAAGCTTTTTAAAATCAACTGCTCAGGATTATTTAAAGGAATAGTTCTCAGCTCAAAGGTGTATATTAGAATCACTTGGGGAGTCTTTAAAACATAAAGGCTTGCATCCACCAGCAGACTCTGACTTATTTGTTCTGTGCTGTGGTCTGCTTATTGAAAGTGTTGTAAGCTCCAAAAGTTAATCCAGTGTGTAGCCAGGGTTGAGAACCACTGGAATCCAACCTTCCTGGTGACCCAGAAATTGAAACGATGAAAATGGGATGGGACATTTGTAGCCTTTTGACCAAGAATATGATTACAACTGAAGAAAGCCTTCTATCCTCAAACAAGCTAGAGCTGTAAGATACCACTAACGAAGCCAGCATCTGTTGGGTGGCATACGTGAGTTGTGTCTTATGCGATGTGCTACGAATACAAAGTTGAAAAAGTTTGAGGGCTCTGCCTTGCAGGGACCTCTCCAGTATAGTGCAAACTGGAGAGGACCCCTATGCACAGTACGATAAGGGCTGAGACAGAAGTGCTGGGAAAATACCAGGGTGACACAGGGGAGGTAGCACATGGAAAGAAATGGCTTGCTCTTCCCTGGGACTTTGTGGGAGAGTCAGGGAATGCGCTTCCAGAGAAGGCAACCTCTGAGCTAGGCATTGAAAGCAAACAGTGTTGTTTGGGAATGTCAAATACATCAGCAATGTTGGACTGTCTGCTACTACAGGAAAAAGAAAAATTGGTAGGGAAGAGAGGAAAGTGGCACGGAGCTGAGGAGTCAGTGAGACCACTTCCTGAAAGGCCTTATGTTCTGGGGTTTGGGCTACACAGACAAGAGGGAGCCAGTGATGGTTCTTAAGCAGAGAAGTGATGTGAGAAGTTTAGCTCATGTGATCATGCACAACCTCATCAGAGCTTGGAGCTGTGACCAAACTGAGGATGGGAGCCCTGGGTGCTGTTTTGTGTGTTACAGGAGCCCTTGGCTTGAGCAACACTGCGGCCCTGTGACTCTCGTCCCCAAGCTTGCTTAGCTCACCCTCCTTGGACACAGAGTCCAGTGGATGACAAGCTCTACAAAGGGCTGGATTGGGCTTTAGGGACTGGCAGTTTCCTGGACCAGGCCTGGCTGATGAGAGCCCTCCTCCCATGGCCACCTGCTCACAGGTTCCTTGCCCTATCATGTCCACCCCCTATGCTGCCATTCCATGATGGGTTCTCTCCGGGGAACTGTTCTCTTCCTTCTTCATGGAGTCATTTGGAGAAGTCATTGCCTCTTCAGCAGATTATTACTGAGGCCTCCAGCCTCCCCCAGCAACCACAACCAATGCCAGGGAGAGGGTCTCTGTGTGCTCTCAGGCAGAAGGGTCCCTTGTAGAGGGCAAACAGCAGAGCTAGGAGGCCTACTAAGGATGGGGTCCTGCTCTCCAGCACAAACCCTTGCAATAAAAAAATATGATGTACACAAGGGAGCAAAGAGCCTGCATATTCACAGCTTTGGGCCAATTCTCAGCCCTGCCACACAAATCACTAATTTCTTCCTATTAAAACTGAGCCATGAACTAAAGCAAATTTGAAGTAGCATATTATACCTACAGGGTCAGTCAAAAAATAATGGCAGTACTGATTGCTGATAAAAATTATGGCAAAATGAATTTATTTATATATCGCTGGAGGCATGGTACATTTATATAATCCTTTTTTAAAAAAAGATTTTATTTGAGAGAGAGAGAGTGCATGTGAGAGAGCAAGCAGGAGTGGGGTGGAGAAGGGCAGAGGGATACGGAGAAGCAGACTCCCTGCTGAGCAGGAGGCTGATGTGGGGGGCTCAATCCCAGGACCCTGGGGGTATGGCCTGAGCCAAAGGCAGATGCTTAACTGACTGAGCTACCCAGGTGCCCCTATACAATCCTTCTGAAAAGCAATTTTGCAAAAACACTTTAAGAGCCATCAAGACATTCATAGCCTTTAACACAGTACTGATAAAAATCAAGAGCTAAATGCACAAGGATCCTTGTTACATCTTTGGCTATAACATCAAATGACTAAAAACAATCTAAATCCTCAATAATAAAATAGCTTAAATTATGACATATCAAATGTGACACATAAATGTGATGACCTATTACAGAGAATAAGAAGTTAAGTAGAAACAAAATACTTTAATCAACTAGGATTATATTCAGCTGCAAGTAACAGACAAGCTAAACATAGTGGCTGAAATAGCATTTATTTTTCTCAGAAATCAAGAAATTCAGTGTTATTGTTGGTTCAAGGTCAACATCTGTTATTCCCCAGAGTTTTCCTCCTGGTCACAAGATGGCTGTCAAAACTCCAGACATCATGACTATGGTCAATGCAAGAAAAAGGAATAAGAGAATACTCTTTTATGATGAGAATGAGAATATTCCCTGAAGCACTCGCAGCAGGCATTCCTAATGTCTTTTTGCCAAAACTCGTTCACAGATCACCTCTCTCTGTGATGTTGTAAGGGAAAATGGGGAACAGGATGACCACAACTGGTTTACCACTGTCTGGGGCTGAGCACATTGCCACACAGGAGGCAAGATTATGGTTTTATTAACAAGAAAGAAGGGGGAAATTGATATTTAGGGGAATGACAAAAATCAAATGATATGAACCCTTTGATGGCAACTATATGAAATTATGTGTGTGTTCGAGCAAGGGTTGGTCAGAAAGATGCAAAAGAAAAAGTATGTTCATGTATAGGATTGTGCTTGTTTTCTCTAAATTTTCTGCAACATGTATAAGATTGTGCTTGTTTTTTCTAAATTTAATACAACTTCTGAAGGAAGCAATTTTTTTGTAGAGCCAAAGATACAAAATTACTCTAAAAGAGCAGTGAATTTCTTTACATATGGCCACTTTCACCAAAAATTGGTTTCAGCTCTCAAAACTCATAAATGATTCCTTATCAGGTGAATATTCTTTTCAAACTGAAAATAGTGATATGTTTATATTCCTAATCATCTCTGCCCTCCAGATCCTCTTTTTGCCATTGTGCCATATTCACATCAAACCCTCCATTCGCAAACGTCTGTTCTCACTGAACAAGATGGCAGTCACACCCTTGGCTGAGAACCTGCCTTGTTCCTGCACCTCAGAAGCATGTAAGTGACGATGCCAATCGGACTTACTGGAGGGGAAGCAAGAACCTGAGAGTGGTTCAGGAAGAAGCCGGCTGGTCTCCAGCCAAGAGTTTTGAAAGGAAATTCTTGCTTTGGTTGAGGTATTGGCTAAGTGGCCACTAGGATTCTTTCCAACTCACAGTCCTCATTTGTATGAGCTAAAGTTGCTATTATTTGTCTAAATAGAAATTCCAGATGGTTAATCTCCCTCCAGTATCTAAGAATGGTTATGAAAATCAATTTGACAACTTCTGGTCTCATTAAACAAGAAGTAGTTTGGCAAGTCTATGGGCACCTGCCATGCCCCTCTCCCTGTGACCATTTACCTTCTGTGCCTTCACTCCCCACTGCCCAGCAAAATTTCCCTACTTCCATCCTTTGAGAGTCCTGCTTTCTCCTTCACAACACCTAGCTGATGTGATGATAACAAACCCATGTTTATGCGTCCCCCATTTGGGGTGCCCTGCATGCATTCAAGTCTTCCAGAGACATAGCAGCTGGAAGTTCAGGTTTTCTTCACGAGGAAGTGAGCGGAGAGCATTTTGGCTTCTTAATCATCTGACTCCTCACCCTTCCAAACTGTCATTGTTTTAAAATTGTGATATTTCCTACATCAATCCAGATTTCAGGTATTTCCTGAAGGATTAGAAAATCAGCCAACGCTGGCCAGCATTTCTCCCGGCAGCCTCACAGGGCTGGGCAGAGGCTGCCCTCTCTAGCCACAACCAAGCTTCCTAGGAAGGGCACAGTTTCTACCACTGCCCACGAAAGCCAAGGAGTTCACAGCCAAGTGTCACCTTTTATCTTCCTGCTTCTCTCCTTTACCTCTCTTTCCTGGCTCTTGAAGGCATCTTGAAGGCGTTTGCAGTCCTACTTGAAAGATTACAGACAGCTCGCACTTTGCATGGTTGTGCAGGACCCCAGAAACAATCCAGCAAGCAGAAATTGTGCAAAGTGATCGTAATAATCAATAGGAAAATGATGACCATTTCCATAAACTTTAAAAATGCTTGTCAAAACATTAAAAACTCTTTTAGTGCCAGCCATAAATATACAAGGAGGTGGCAGGAAATGTAAAACTGATGCTTATTTAGTACACTGGAATTTAAACATTAGAAGCATCAGGAAAATGTTTTATTTCTTTGTGAAAACTTACTGGACGTAGTTTAAACTGTGCTTGCATCTTGTATAATGTACAATATGCAGCATGCATCTTTTCCACACTTTGGAGTATGACAAATACTCCTCTCTAAGTCTGGATCAGCCTCCCAAATTTTACCCTTTGTGTGTTCATTGTCATGAAACACACCTGAGAGCTTTTTAATGAGAAGTTTTCCCCCATTCCTGTCAGCAGGTCTGCCTTCCTGAAACTTCTCTGCCTGAGTCTCTCCAATGTGATATATCTACCCCCATACTCAGGTAGGACTTCTGCAACTTCCCCTTACACTCAGTTTGAATTTCATCTTCCCTCTTACTGCTTTTTGGTTTGTTTTTTTTTTTTTTTTTTTTTTTTACCACATTTTTATCTTTGTTGGCCAGTTTTCTCTTTCAGTGACCCATTTTTGTAAAATGTCACATGGTTTGTCACCTGGAGAAAGGAGGCAACAAAGCCATGCACTTTGCTGTCTATATGTGAATCGTCTGACATAACTAATCATAAAGGCACATGAGTCATTTTTCTAAGTGATTTATGGGTGGAAGAGCTAGAAATGAAGTTTGTACTTTACACAATCACGTATGGTTAATACACCCCAGCAACTGAAATTGCAACCATATAGTTGAGAGACTGGTGCTTCTTAACTAAATCATGAAAACTGAAGTTGATGCCTATGGGAACCACCCATAATGTCTTTTGTGTGACAATACAAATGATGAAAGTTTCCTAAGACCTAATATTTTGAATGGACTTGAAAAGTCACCGAGGCCAACAGGCCTCCAAAGAAGGGTCCCCTTGTATAGTATCCAATCTTGTGACCATTTGCAGAATCCTTGAGAAAATAAAAAAATTATCAAGTTTTTTCATAATGCTTACTTAGCACACAGATTCTTAGCAAAAACCTATTGTGGTGTTAATACAATACAGACCACCAGGTGGGGTGCTAGGCTCCCTGTCTTACCCCCCAGGGCATTGGTGCTAAGAGCCAGAGCTTTCCAACAGCTATGGTAGACACAAAAGGGATTGGAACTCTGAGTCCATATGGTGAACTCTCTCTTTGGAATCTTCTCTTATTCCAGAAAACAGGTACAGGAAGAGGTTACATGGCTTCCCGGGAGAGCTGGAGTGAGCAGAGTACACTAGCATCCTTGACCCACTGCCTCCAGGATGTTGGGGTTTTTTTCTCCTTGATCCTTTAAGCTGAAGTTTGGTTATGGCCTGGGGGATAAGGAGGACACTTAGTCAGTTTGGGTGGACACTCAATCTAAGCAGAAGGACCTATGGTCCCAAATGGCCTTGCACACTGGGAACCCATAATAAGGTTTCATTGTGAATTCCACGGGTGTAAATTCACAGGTGGGATTTCATGGATGGCCCTCGGACACTCCACATAGATTTCCTTTGGGAGCCTAGCAGTGGAACATGATCATCACAGTTAGCTGGCCAAGGTTTCCAGATTCCTGGATCCCATCTGTCTGGGGAAAACTATCTTGATGCAGCGTAGACCTAGTACACTACCAGGCAAGCTATCCCAGAGGTCACGCAACACAAAGACTCACAGATTAAATTAATGCTCAGATCACGTAGGTTATTAAGTCAATTTAAAATACATAGCAAGAAGCAAGTGGGAAGTGATCTAGTAAGGAAACACAAAATAGGGTGCAGGTGAGGTGGAAGAGCCACAGCACCTGACTCCCAACATGTTCAGAACTCACCTGTCCTCTCTATTTCTGCCGCATCAGTCTTCACCACTGAGGCTCTGATTTGTAAAGACCGCAACTGAGCTTTGCACAAGGTGATCCACAGGTAGAAGTTTCTAGAGCTAATAATACACCCTTTTCAGAGAGACACAGGGACAGGGGCAAGTACACCTGGCCACAGCTGTAGTCCATTGCTTAGCCTATGGAACAACCATAGGTTTTATTTTATTTATTTATTTATTTTTTTGGAGAGAGAATGCAATAGGTCGTGATGGGTGATATCAATGTTTGGCCAAATTAAGGCCTATGAACATTGAATGTTCACACATATTTTGTATATCCTCAGTATTTAGGTTTTCTTATAAGTAATGCTTCCTAATATCTCATGTATATTTATTATTTCATGAATATTAGAATGGTATGTTTATTCTTTTCTTTCTATGTGTAACATATACATGCTCTACTTACTAGCTGCTTGGGTTTACTTAGCACATCTTACAAGTGTCATCCATCCCATATGATTTTTTCTTCTACAGAATAACAAAGTTTTCAGTAATGCTACAAGTGCACATTATTCATCACCCCTAGAATACTTAGTTCTCTCTAACACATCATACAGATAAGTTAAAACTATAAACCATCATTATCATAGTAAGTAATATGGAAACAGCATCTTTTATTAAACAACTCACTCACATCAGTGTGAGCCCAATCAGCCAAGCCTTTTCTGAAGCCCTAGGGCTATGACTTGCTTCCCCAGACCATGAGGCCACATGAAACTCCAAGCATCCAGGCAGCACATCTTTGTCATCTGCTCTATTGTCTTTGCAACGACAAAATTCTTATTTTGGTGTTGACTTCTTATTTGCTGATTTATCTTTTGTGCATCCTCATTAGAAGTATGTTTGCAATGTTTTTTAGATATCTGTCCATTAAAGCTGATTTAGTTTCATACTCGGACAGGTCCAGAAGCTAAGACTTTTACCTCTTGAGTACACTGAAACATAGTCTAAAACCACATGTTCCAATATGGCCATAAACATTGTTAACTTTTCGTAAGCCAACTCTCTCCTTGTGAGAAAATGTCCATAAACCAGGACTGAACATTTTATGATATAGTATGTTTTGTTGTACTTGGCCTGTTTTATTTACACAGGTACAATAAGAGGTATTGAGTATGGAACCTATGCAAATAACTACAGCACAACAAAAAGAAACTCAGCAAATATACTTTGCAGAGTATTTAGCTATGATTCTAAGTAGTAAGATCAATCCATAGATGACATATTATCTACAGAATCATTATTCTTTGAGTTTCCTTAGAAATTTATCAGAAGAGTTTTTACAGTTTTTTGACATCCGAGGGAAAAGTTAAAACAAGATACCAACTGAAAGTATGTTCAGTGTTCAACGGAGAGATAAAAAGAGATTAAGAAGCCATTCACAATGGAACATTAATCATAGTCAAATCTGTTCTTTTGGTCCTAGCTAATTAGTTCTTGTTTTGTTGGTCTTGGGTTAAGCTCTTCTTCATGAAGTCTGCCTCTATACTGAAAAAGTCCTGAAAAACCCAATTCAGTCCTTGGATAGAATCTGACAGGTGTTAGGTACCATCTGTGACTGAGACTCTTTGACAGTTCTTCAAAAACATTCAATTTCAGAGTTGTGGTTTGTAGCAAGGGGCCTTAGACTATGGGAGGAAATGACAAGAGTCATCTGTTGATGACAAGACAGTTTAGGCCTGGTTTCTTATATTAATCAAAATTATCAGTGTGGGTAAGGACTGATGCTTCCAGTTAGGTATGATAGTATGAAGAGTGAAGACATTGACAAACCCCCAGGGCCTTCTGATTCACCTGGTAAGGTGTGTACTATGCTTGACACCAGTGAAAAGGCCATTTGCACCCAGGGTTTCTTTTTTTTTTTTTAAAGATTTTATTTATTTATGTATTCATGAGAGACACACAGAGAGAGAGAGGCAGAGACATAGACTCCCTGTGGGGAGCCTGATGTAGGACTCGATCCCAGGAACCCGGGATCACGACCTCAGCCAAAGGCAGATGCTCAACTGCTGAGCCACCCAGGTGCCCCCACAGCCGGGGTTAAACCAGTTTGCTGTCCATCTTTATGTTGTGAACATTGCACACCCAAGATTTGCAGAGTATGCTTGCAACGCCTTGTAAGTATTTTAATGAACTCCATTTTATTCCCTCTGCATCTCTTTGTATACTTTTCTTTTTTTCCAGTGCAGGGCTTGAACTCATGACCCATGAGATCAAGACCTGAGCTGTGATCAAGAGTCAGATGCTTAACCAACTGAGCCACAGAGGCATCCCTCTTTGCGTGCTTTCAATGATTTAATCAAACATATGATTTGGGCTTTTTAATTTGGCCTGTGAGCCTCTCTGCTCCATAAGCCCTGGGATAGTGTGTTTGGTGGTCTATACCTAGAGATTTCCTCGATGTCAAGGCAATTTCCCACGTGACACCACCCATTAATCACGTTGTCATTAAACCTCTTTCTACCTTAGACTCAGTGGACAGAACCTGATGAAGTATGCATCATACCTCATTTCAGTGGAGGTTTTTGGTTGGTTGTCATTGTGGGGGGAGGTTAAATCACTCCGCCTATGGAACTCCTGGCCCCACCTCTTACCTTTCACGTTCCAGGTTACCTACAGCTTCTGTGCCTGGCTGTTTTCTGGCCATGTTCAGAGAGGAAAGGCTCTTTGGAGCCTTGAGCTGTAACTGTCCCCCTTTCTTCCAGCAAAGTTGCTTTCTTTCTCTTCAAACCAGCACATCCAAGTTTACTGAATCCAGGATGAAGGTGTCCATGGGATGGATGCCCCTGCTGAAAATACTGAGAATGATCATGGTTCAAATAGTGCAGTTTCTTGTGGGCGTTAGTCAATGTACCACTCTCAGCTGTGAAAAGTGATGGTCCCTCCAAGTACGGGATTGTTCACAATGGAGAGGGCTGGGTGCCATTATGTATGCTGGGCACGGAGAATGTTTTCTGATGGGGGGCATGCCAAGTCCAGTCAGAGTTGTGCTCATTCAGCTGATCGCATTAGATGGCAGAGCGGAGGCAGGGCCTCCCCAGACCCAGCCTCTGCAGCATCAGTAGGATGCGCATGCACTACTGCACCAAGAGCCGCTCCCACCAGGTGCAGCCAGGGGATGTACAGGCACTGCTCCAAGAGCAGCTCTCACTGGGTGACAGGGCAATACCCATGATGCCTGCCACTGCAAAACAGTCCCTGAGCCAAGACACTAGGGGGGATTTTATTTCCTAAATCACAGGTGTGTTCATGTAAATAATAAAAGTACCTGAAGCTTATATTTTATTGAGCATTTGCTAAGGAGCTAGACACAACGCCAACTGTTTTAAAAAGTATTCTCTCACTTAGTCCTCATAATAACTCTTAAAGATGGAGACTGTTATAAAATTATTCAAATTTTATAAATTAGAAAATTGGAAGTAATATATAGGATTAGACCCAACTGTATTGTTGGAAAACAGGGAGATTAAACAATATGTAGAATTTTGTTTCTTTTTTTCTCTCCTGTATTAATAGGCCAGAAGTAAATAATGCAGGGCTGATATAGTGCTCCAAGGTGTCAAGATCTGGGACTCTTCCATGTTGTCACTCCTTTTTGTTCACACGTGATTTCTTCTTCATGGCCCATGAGGGCTAATCATGCTCCAGTCTTCACATCTTCATTCCAGTCAGCAGAGAGGAGGAAGGCCAAAGAAGTGTGTGCCCCACCCTTTAAAGGCACTTCTCAAAAGTCACACATGATGTTTCTGCTTGTATTCCATTGGCTAGAACTTAATCATGGCACACCTACCTGCAAAGAGGGTCAGAAAAATACATCTTTATTCCAGATAGCGATGTGCTTAGCTAAGACTCAGGGGTTCTGATATTAGGGAACAAGGAGAGAATGGGTATTAAGGGACAACTAGCTGTCTTTGCCATAATTAGAACTTGGGTCAATCAGATTCTAAAGTTTATATGCATATTTGCATATTTGCTTTATTTTAACATTACTGAGTAATCTGGTCTCAAAGTAGAAAAATTGTGGAGAAATTTCATGAGGTCACTAGAAATAGGTAGTGCTGCTATGGAACTCTGAAGCTGTATCTCCAGAACTACATCATTTTTAAAAACAACTTTATTGAAGTAGAATTAACTAATTGACATACAATAAACCATACATATTTGAGATGTACAATTTGATAAGTTTGACATAAATATGCAGACATGTATGAAAACGCTACCGCGATCAAGATAATGAGACTTCCTTGAAAGTTTCCATGTGCCCCTTTGTAAGGCGTTCCTTCTGCCCCTCTTTGACTGCCTCCCCATGCAGTCACTGATCTGTTTTGTGCTACTGTTGATTATTTGTGTTTTCTGGAGTTTTGCATAAATGCAATAAAATAAACTATACTCTTCTTTGATCTGGCTTTAATCACTCAGCATAATTATTTTTAGATTTATCCACATTGTTGTGTGTACCTATAGTTTGTCCCTTTCTTATCCATGAGCAGTTTCTCTTTGTTTATCCATTCACCTGTTGATGAATATTTGGGTAATTTCCCATTTGGGATGATTACAAATAAAGCTGCTATGATCATGTGTGTACAAGCCTTTCTATAGACATACATTATCCTTTGGTTTGAATAAATACCTATTCCTGGAATGGCTAGGTTGTACAGTAGGTGTATTTAGCTTTTTAAGAAACTATCTGGTTGTTTTCCAAAGAGGCTGTGCTGTTGCACATGTGTAGCAGCATTGGGTATGAATGTCCCAGTTCCTCTACATCCTTGCGAGCACTCAGGCATGGTCAGTCTGTTTGGTTCTGTCCATTCTAATCAATGCATAGTAACATCCCACTGTGGTTTTAGTTTTTGCATTTCCCTAATGACTAATGACAGTGAGTATATTTTATGTGCTTCTCTGATAGCTCTATATATTCCCTGATAAGGTGTCTGCTCAAATCTTTTGCCCATTTTCATTTTTTTTCTTATTATTGAGATTTCAGAACTTATTGTTTTATATAAGCTCTTTAACAGATTCATACTTTGCAAAGATCTCTTAATCTGCAATTTGTCTTTTCCTTCTCATAACAGAGTCGCTCGAAAAGCAGAAGTCTTTAATTTTGATGCAGCCCAATTGAACAACTGGCAGAGAGGTAGTACCTTAACTACTTTTGAATGGGGCTATTTCACACTTCAGTCCTTACTATGACATCTGACAAGCTAATATATTACATCCGTTTTATATGTAGAGAAAACACAGGAACATCAGCCAACTACTTTATCTGGTTCTTGGGAAATCACACATTAAGCACGTTGTTCAGATCAAATGTTCTTCTTTAATGCCTAAAAACATGTAGACACTAAGAGATTTTTTTTGTGAGTGTGTAAAAATAAATATTTAGTGCCTAAATAAGTGATCATCTAACTTGGCCTCAGAAATGTGTGATTAGCAAAGTACAACACTAGTGGAGAATGAATCTCACTAAGGACAGTAGTAACAAGGCAGTTTGAATCACTTAGAACTAAAACAGAAAACTTTGCTAAATTAGTGTCATTCGAATTGGTGATGTTAGTCACATAACCACTGAATAATTCATTCTGCATGAAGAGGAAGCAAAACTAAAACAATTTGGATCTTGGAGTAGCAACAACCAAACAAAATTATTATCCATTTTATTTTATTTCATTTCTATTCATTTATTTCTTTTTGTTACAAAGCCAGTAATCATTAACAGTCTTTGGAAAGAGGGCTTTGTGGAGAAATGCTTTTGGTTTTCACTTTCTATACTTTAGAATAATGTGAATTTTTAACACAAATGTTTTTCTTTTGTCACTAAAAGAGAGAAGGAAAGAAAGAACAAAAGAGGAAAGGAGAAAGAAGGAAAGAAAGAAGGGAATCTTTTAAAAGACAAAGATTTTGCTAAGACATTATTAATCTTTGGGAGGTTGATACTGAGGCAAACACTCTGGATTAGGGGTTTTTTTTTTTATAGGTTCATTCCTCATAAGTCAAAGAGTGGAGGCCCAGCCACAGAAGTCATGTATAGAGCAAACTCTATGCTTCAGTAATGCCAAGGGACAAGGTGAGCTGCATCCTCTCTACGCTACCTGGAGTTTCAAGAACAATAATTAGTATTTATTGAGAACTTACTAGAAGCCGGAAAGCCTTCTAAGCATTTTACAGGTGTTACCTCATTTGAATCCTCACAACAACCCTAGGAAGTGGTTGCTGCCATAACCTCTGTTTTACAGATGACAAAGCTGTGGCACAGAGAGGTTAAGTAACTTGCCCAAGGTTGCACAGTTAGCAAGTGGTGGAAGCAGGGATGAGACTCTAGGCAACATGGCTGCAGAGTCTATAGTATTATCCACTTAAGCCAAACATACCAAGTTGCAGGTGACACAAGTCTAAACTGGAACTGGATGCTGCCTGGGAGAACATGAGCCTCCTCAGTACAGATTCAGATGACCAGTTCTGCAGGCAGAGCAAGCTCAGGAAGGGCCCCACTGGCTGGCCTGGGGCCACAGGCGAGGAAATGACCCCTAGATGTGGGGAGAGAAAGCCCTTCCTTCACTGCATCTCATACTTTGTCTTTCTGAGCCTCATCCCCTTCCTTCCTAAATTCAGAATTCCTTCTGCTTTAGCAGAGGAAGAGGGTGTAGGGTCAGCAGGCATTTATGCTGACTGTTTTTATTTTAGATTCCAACGTGGCTCCACGGGGAAGGGAAAGCTGGGGAAATATTTGTTTGGGTTGATAAGTGCTTTCTACTTACTCACGAGACAGCTCTTTTCTCTCAGGACACAGAAAGCAGCCACTGAAAGCTTTATCCAAAGATAAAATACTTTATAACCCTGTTGGTTTCCATCCAAATTCTACACCCTTTTGTTCAAATGGAAGAGAACAGAATTAGTGGCAAATGAAAAAGAATTTCAACTATTTCAGACCCACCCTTGTTTCTGTATCTCATACAGAGGTGGAGAAAGTTATCCCACAGAGAAGCAAAGCAGAGGAATTTGAGATAGAAGCCGAGGACAATGAATGAATGTGGTCATTCAGGGTGCCTGAGAAAGGATGTTTCCTGGTCCCAGCCAACTAGTCATGGGGGCAGGGAGACAGCTGAAGGAAGGGGGAGAGGTCAGCAGCTAGCCTCCATGAGTCCACAGCACCCTTGCCTGTACCCCATATGTGCCTGTGCACAGACAGGTGCTCCTGTGCACTCCCATCTCTCCGCATTCACCCTCTACCGTACAGGTGTGCGAGGTGGCAGCTGCTTCTCTAAGTCTCAAGCCATAGTTGCTCCTGTGGCTGTGACAAAACTGGAAAAGGACAAAACCCACAGCTTAGCCCATGATCTTCTATTCATACTGGGGAAGTTTGCAATTCTAGTTTTTTAAATACATTTGTATAAAACTGCATATATTTGTAAAACATTATGTTGTTGGGTCACATTAAAGATGACCACACATCCTCATTTTGCTCACTATTGGTGACATCTAAAAGGTGTACAGGTGTCCAAGAAATACAGGTATACAGATTCCCACTACCATAGCCTCAACTCAGATTGCTCTAGGAGGTAAACTAGGAAGTGTTTTCCTTGATTCGTACATTTCTGAATCTGGGCAAAATTAATGAGAGAGTAATTCAAAGTAATTCATGGTGTCTATTAAGATTCTTATCAGCTTCTCAGTGGCTGTAGGATTAACAATGCTGACACTGGGGAAAAGCAAGAGATTTGGATTGCATTAAATAGTCAAGGCCGGGAGTCTATCTAGGATGGGATTCTCTGATGCATCCCAGGAGGATTTTACCTGGGAATATAGTTTCTTGTGGGCTAGTCCTCTCCCTCTTGTGCTCCTACCTCCAGTATTTAGTAGTAAGAAACACAGTCATTGACCCACCAGCAGCAATATTAATACTTACTGCCATTTATTGAATTCTTAGGATGCCAGATAACTAATTTCATTTAATTTCTACGAGGGATGTCTTTATATTCCCATCATGCAAATGGAGGAAATTGTAGCTAGGAGATTTGTGAGTGACCAAGTTTTAAAATCTGACAGTTTTAAAATCTATGCTTTTAATCACCATGCTACACTACCAACTTGCTTCCAATACTCAAACGATGCTTGTCATTGTGCAAATTAAAACTAGTCATATGGATGACAGACCATTTCCTTGACTCTGGGTCATAACCTGGTATGCAGGAGGTCTTAAGAACTGGCCTCTTCCTTCCCCAGCAAAGAACTGGAGGCTTCCCATCAACCTACATGAGTCTTTTTTTTTTTTTCAAACATCAGATAGTTGGTTACAGAAAAGATCCAATTCACATTAATCTCATCAAAATATTTTCAAAATGGGAAACTCCTTGTGCCCACTTTGCAGAAAACACATTTCTGCCTGGGTATGTATGTGGTGATGTGACCTGGGCAGGGGTATGGTCCCTCCCATGTTCAGTATGACTTTTAAAAACAAGAAAAAGAGGGGTGCCTGGGTAACACAGTTAGTTAAGTGTCCAACTCTTGGTTTCAGCTTAGGTTGTGATCTCAGGGTGGTGAGATCAAGCCCCATGTGCGGCTCTGCACTTAGTGGGGAGTCTGCTTGAGATTCTCCTTCTCCCCGCCCCTCCCCCCATGTTCACTTACTCACTTATGCATGCTCTCTCTAAAATAAATAAATCTTGGGATCCCTGGGTGGCTCAGGGGTTTAGCGCCTGCCTTCGGCCCAGGGCGTGATCCTGGAGTCCCAGGATCGAATCCCACATCGGGCTCCCTGCATGTCTCTGCCTCTCTGTCTCTCTCGATCTGTGTGTGTGTGTGTGTGTGTGTGTGTGTCTCATGAATAAATAAAAAAAATCTTTAAAAAAATAAGTCTTTAAAAAAAACAGGAGAAAGAATGTCATATTAGGGCTAAGAAAGCAGCTAAATAAATAAATAAAATCTATAGCTTTGCAAATAACTAGCTCATTATTGCAGGTTCCTTCCATGGTTTTGGAGTCATCCAGATATAGATTCAGGAGGAATGGAGCAGAGTGGGGTTCTGTGCAACAATAAATAAGATGCATGCCCTCTGAAAGAGGAACACCATAAGGAACAACAGAAATTCCATACGGAACAACAGAAAATGTCAAGAGGTCAATTATAGAAGGGATTTGGGGATGGGTCATTAATTTGCAAAGTAGAGAAAACCTTATTAAAGCTTTATTGGAAAGTGTAAAATCTCAGTAGGGTGCCCTCAGGCCTAAGCAAATGCATCTAGAAGGTGAGGCTTATGTCAGCTACATTCATCCTGATCAGGGCTGAGATGCTCATGTTGCTCTGAAATTCTCCCCCACCAAAGAAATAATACTGAACATTTATTGAGAATGATATGTGTCATCCTATTCAATTCTTATAAAAACTCTGTGAGGAAGTTACAAATGCTAGCATGAATGAGAATACTGAAAGATGGAGTGATTAAAATAGCCCACCCATGGTCTTAGAGCTATGTGGAGTTTAGGATTTGAACCCAGAGCAGTTGATCACAGCGTGCATGCTTCAAACAGTCATTCACCAGGCAGTTTCAGTGATGAAACATAGATCAGACTTACTCCTAAATAACAGATCTTGGAACGTGGAATTTCAGACACTGCTTTCTGGTATATGAAGACCCTAGGGGCTGGGGAGGGAAGGGACATTTTTTTTTCATGGCATTTTTGCTGAGCCAATTGGATTGGTTTTTGTTTTTTTTTGTTTTTTTTTTTTGTATGGTTGACACACAATGTTACATTAATTTCAGGTATATAGGTGTTTCAGGTGTACCTGTCATTAATTGACAGGTGTTTGATAAAGTGATTTGACAATTGATACGTTATACTATGTTTACAAGTATAGCCACCATCTTTCACCACACAACAGGATTGTAGTATCATTGACTGTATTCCTTGTGCTCTGCTCTTTATTCCCCTGATTTACTCATCTCATAACTGGAGGCTTGTATCTCCCTTCCACTTCTCCCATTTTGCACAACCCCCACCCCTCCCCTCTGGCAACCACCAGTGTATTCTCTGTATTTATAGTTCTGATCATGCTTTATGTTTATTCATTCATTTTTTTAAGATCCCATTTATAAGTGGAATTATATGGTATTTTTCTTTCTCAGTCTGACTCATTTCACTTAGCGTGATACCCTCTGGGTCCAACCATATTGTCTCAAATGGCACAATCTTATTCATTTTTATGGCTACATAACACTTGTGTGTGTGTCTGTGTGTGTGATACTTTCCTTATCCATTCCTCTGTGGATGGATACATAAGTTGCCTCCATACCTTGGCTATTGTAAATAATGTTGTAATAAACATAGGAATGCATATATCTTTTTGAATTGCTGTTTTCATTTTCTTTGGATAAATTTTACCCAGTAGTGGAGTTATTGGATCATATGGTTATTTCTATTTTTAATTTTTTGAGGAAACTTAATACTGCTTTGCACCGTGGCTGTACCAGTTTACATTCCTACCAACAGTACACAAGGGTTCCTTTTTCTCCAAATTCTTTTTTTTAAAGATTTTATTCATTTTTCATGATAGAGAGAGAGAGAGAGAGTCAGAGACACAGGCAGAGGGAGAAGCAGGCTCTGTGCCAGGAGCCCGATGCGGGACCCGATCCCGGGACCCCAGGATCGCGCCCTGGGCCAAAGGCAGGCGTCAAACCGCTGAGCCACCCAGGGATCCCCCCCTTTTTCTCCAAATTCTTACCAACACTTATTATTTCTTGTCTTTTTAATTTTAGCCATTCTGACAAGCTTACGGTAATATCTCATAGTGGTTATCATCTGCATTTCCCCGATGATGACTGATCTGAGCATCTCTCCATGCATCTGTTGACCATCTGAATGTCTTCTTTGAAAAAATGTCTGTGTCCATTTCTTAATCAGAGTATTGGGGGGGGGGTTTGATGTGGAGTTGTATAAGTTCTTTTTATATTTTGGATATTAACTCTTTACTGGATATATAATTTACAAATATCTTCTCCCACTCAGTAGATTGTCCTTTTGTTTTATTGATGGTTTCCCTTGCTGTGCAAAAGCTTTTTATGTTGATGCCAATAGTTTATTTTTGCTTTTCATTCCCTTACCTTACAAGATATATCTAGAAAAATGTTGCTTTGGCCAATGTCAGAGAAATTATTGCCTGTGCTCCCTTCTAGGATTTTTATGGTTTCAGGTCTCACATTTAGGTCTTTAATCCATTTTGAGTTTAATTTTGTATATGGTGGCAGATACCTAACTTCATTTAATTATAGTGTCCAATTTCATGGACAGCTAGAAGCTGTCTAGTTTTCCCAGCATTATTTATTGAAGAGACTGTTTTTTCCCTATTGTATATTATTGCCTTCTTTGGGTTTATTTCTGGGGTCTCTTTTCTGATCCATTGAACTATATATTTTTTTGTGCCAGTACTAATATGTTTTGATTAATACACCTTTGTTGGGGCAGCACCCCCCCCGGGGGGGGCGGGGGGGAGAGCCCAGCGGTTTAGCGCCACCTTCAGCCCAGGGCGTGATCCTGGAGACCGAGGATCAAGTCCCATGTTGGGTTCCCTGCGTGGAGCCTGCTTCTCCCTCTGCCTGTGTCTCTGCCTCTCTCTCTCTCTCTCCCTGTGTCTCATGAATAAATAAATAAAATAAAATAAAAATACACCTTTGTTTTGTATCTTGAAATCTGAGATTGTGACACTTTGAGCTTTATTCTTCTTTCTCAAGATTATTTTTGCTATTCAGTGTCTTTTGTGGTTCCATACAAATTTTAGTATTATTTGTTCTAGTTTTGTGAAAAATGCTATTAGTATTTTGATAGGGATCATATTGAATCTATAGATTGCTTTGGGTAAAATGACATTTTAACAATATTCATTCTTCTAATCTGTGAGCATGGGATATCTTCACATTTGTGTCATCTTCAATTTCTTCCATCAATGTTTTCTAGTTTTCAGAGTACAGGTCTTTCACCTCTTTGGTTAAATTTATTCCTAGGTATTTTATTCTTTCAGGTGCAATTGGTGTTGTTTTTAAAATTTCTCTTTCTTCTACTTCATTGTTAGCATATAAAAATACTACTGATATCTGGGTATTAATTTTGTATCCTGACACTTAACTGAATTTATTATTTCTAGTAGTTTTTTGGTGGAGTCTTTAGGATTTTCTATGTATAGTATCATATTACTTGATAATGATAGTGACAGAATAGTGACAGCTTAACTTCTTTACCAATATGATGCTTCTTTTTTTTTTTAAATGTGATTGTTTTTTTTTTAATTTTTATTTATTATTTATGATAGTCACAGAGAGAGAGAGAGAGAGAGAGAGGCAGAGACACAGGCAGAGGGAGAAGCAGGCTCCATGCACCGGGAGCCCGACGTGGGACTCGATCCCAGGTCTCCAGGATCGTGCCCTGGGCCAAAGGCAGGCGCCAAACCGCTGCGCCACCCAGGGATCCCTAATATGATGCTTCTTATTTCTTTTTCTTGTTTGATTGCTATGGCTAGGACTTCCAATACTCTGTTGAATAAAAGTGGTGAGAGTGGACATCCCTGTCATGTACCTGACCTTAGAAGGAAAGCTCTCAGTTTTTCCCCATTGAGTATGATATTAGCTGTGGGTTTTTCATATATCAACTAGCTTTTACCTTTAGAGATCTCTGGTACAAATAAGAGTTTGATTCCAAACCAGTAATTTAAAATGTTACCTATTTATATGTTCCCATGAGGTATGTGCATGTGTGCATGAATAAAAGTAGTGTTTTCAGTGAGGTATGTAATTTTAAAATTTGAAAGCACTCTCTGATTGAAAACGAGGAAATTCAGGCTCAGAGAAGTTATAAGATGAGCCTAAAACCATTCAGGAGGTAACCTTCATTTTAACAAAAATAGTTGTGAGACTGCAATATACTAGCCTGGCAAACAGAGACTTATAGAAGGAAAATGGCACTTTCATATTAGATTCATATTTGGGCGATGCAGTTGTTTTTAAAGCATTTTTCAGTTGAACAGGTTTTCTTACTTATTCTGGGATATCAAATTGTCTCTCTGGCAGTTGCAGAGAAGTTCCAGTTCTCAAGCTCACCAAGCCAAGCACCAAGCCTGCTTTTTCTTCTCAGGTTCACTTCCGAATAAACAGGCAGCCCTAAGTAGGTTATCCACTTATCTATAAAGTTTTGACTGACCTTAGGCTGGTTACCCAAAATCCACTGTTGATTAAATAGCTTTAAGCTATATCTTCGGGTGGGCAGGGAAGCTCTGTATGCAGTTGAATAAACACTTCTAACTATTTCCTGAGACTTTTGTTCTCAGGACATTTACACACTGAATAATTAGGATTTCAAAGATATTTCTAGAATCCACCAAAACATTAGGTCAGCCTTTCAACAGGAGCAATAGCTACCCTTCCCCCACTGATGTGCCAGTGGCTGGACCTCACTATTACCTACCATCAAATTTTTTTATCAAAACTAGAAGGTGTTTATGAATATATATATATATATATACACACACACATATATTTGGGGAAAATATACAACAGCTTTATTGAGCTATAATTCACTTACCATATAATTCACCAATGTAATATATACAATTTGATGGCTTTTAGTATATTCTGAGTTGTACAACCATTAGCACAATCAAGTTTAGAATATTTTCATTACTACCACCCCCCTCAAAAAAACTGCATACCCATTAGTAGTCACTACTTATCTTTCCTTCTTTCCAGTCCCTGGCAATTACTTATCTCCTTTATGTCCTATATTATAGATTGGCTTATTCTGGACACTTTGTATCAATAGAATCATGTAATATGTCATCTTTTGTGATTAGCTTCCTTCACTTAGTATCATGGTTTGAAGGTTTTTAGCATATACACTGTGTGTGCTGTGACTTCTCAAAGTTACATGCTGTAGCGCATGTCAATACCTCATTCCCTTTGACTGTCAAATGATCTTGCATTGCATGAGTAGACCATTCAACAGTCCACAGGTCTTTGAGTTGTTTCCATTTTCTGGCTATTATACATAATGCTGGGGTGCCCTGAGCGGCTCAGTTGGTTGAACGTCTGATTTTGGCTCAGGTCTTGATCTCAGGGTCATGAGTTCAAGCCCCACATTGGGCTTCACACTGGGCATGAAAGTACTTATCAAAATAAAATCTTTATAATACATAATGCTGCTGTGAACATTCTTGTACAAGTTTTTGTGTGGACATAGGCATTTTTTAAGTTTTTATTTTAATTCCAGTTAACATACAATGTTATATTAGTTTCAGGTGTACAATACAGTGATTCAACACTTTCATCCATCACCCTGCACTCACATGTTTTTATTTTTCTTGAGTATATACCTAGAAATGGAATTGCTGGATCATATGGTAACTTTTGAGGACCTGCCAAACCATTTTCCACAGCTCATGCAGCATTTTACATCCCCACCAGCAGTGTATGGGTGTTCCAATTTCTCCACAGCCTACTCAACGTTGGTTATCAACTGTCTGTGTGATGTGGCCATTCTGGTGGGTGTGAAGTGGTATCTCATTGTAGTTTTGATTTACATTTCCCTGATGAATAATGATGTTGAGCATCTTTTCATGTGCTAATTGGCTATTTGAGTATCTTATTTGAAGAAATGTCTATTCAGATCAAATGACTATATTTTGATAGACGCCTCCTTCTCTCCCTCCTTCCCTTCCTTCTTACCTTCCTTCTTCTCCTTACATTACTTAATTCACCAATTTGTGTCTAAGACAGTCAAAGAGCTGAGATGTGCCTGTATCCCTCAGCAGATGAACAAGCCTGCATCTAGCTTGGGTACTGGCCTAGGATTCACATTAACACATGTTTCCTATAAAGAGATCTTATCCCTGTCTCCACCCATAAAATAAAGGCATTATTCAGCATTTCATAACATATTAAGAAAATAGAGCATTTATAAGGTTGAGAGGACTTTTAAGAATCACCCAGCCCAACCACCCATGAGCTCCTTCTGTCATATCCCCTGTCACATTATGCACACATCCAATGACAGGGAACTTATTACCTCCTGAGGTAGTTCATTATACTGCTGAACAAAGAACTTGTTTCTGAAGAGTTCTTTATGATATGGAGCTTAAATCTACTCCATTAAAGCTTCCACATCCTATTTCTTTGAGTTACTACAAAATCCGAGGCCCACCCACATATCTGCTGACTTTGATCCTGTGTTTCTAAGATTTCTCTTCTCTGATGTAAACATCATGATTCATCCAACTGTTCCTCAAGCATTGTGGGTCCTACATGGGGCCTTCACCAACCTTTTGTGAGTGGCTCAGCTCTCCTATATCCCTATCAAAGTGTGACTCCCAGGATGGGAGGGGTTAACTGTCCAGGAGCAAGTGAGATGGAAATCTTATTGAAACTATACAGTTTAAGATGGCATTTGTGCTTTTTTTGGTGGCTGGGTATTGGGTGGTTGACTGCTACACTGAGTTTCACCATCAACTAACATGCCTTCTTTTTCTTTTGTACATGGACTGCTGATGAACTCCATTCCTGCATTTCTGCATATCTTGGTAGGATTCAAACACAGAATTTTATCTATACTCTGAAACATGTCATTTTAACAATAATATGTCAAAAGCTTTGTATTCATTATTATTTCATTTTGAATCTCACAAATACTCTGTGAGGTAGGTACAATCACCATCCTCATTTTAGAATGGAAGAACTGAGACTTGGCAGTTAATTACCTTGTTCCAAGTCATACCTACATTTGCTGATTTCAAAGGCCAAGTTCTTAGGCAGTTTACCATACTGTTCCCTATGGCTTTGGCCCCAGGGCTCTGAGCCAGCCCAGCAGGGCCACTGCCTTCATGCATTCTGATCAGCAAATCTCCTCATAAGAGTGGACTCTGTGATTCCATCTAGCTCAGACTCCTCAAGCTTTCCACAGCTGCTTCAGGAAATGAAGTGTCTCCAGTGTCCCTCAGCCCTTCAATCAGAGAAGCACTGCTTTCATCTTTTGTATCCTGAGCTTTCTCTTAACAATGCATAGGGAGAAAAATAATGCTGCCAAAAATAAATTCACAAAATATACATTCTAAACTAGTGACTAAAATGTTGAAAGGCCCAGTAATAGGAAAGAGCCACAGCAGGCTGTCAGTTCCTGCCAGGTAGGCACTCAGCCTGTCATAGCCAGCTCAGTCATCCCTGTATCAGTGCATATGTTTTCACCTTGTGGATGGGGCTATCTTCAAAGTGCTTGTTGGTGACTTGCTGAACCCGAATGTCACATGTCCTCTGACCTACCTAATCTGAGTCTCTCAGGCTAATAAAGCAGTGACGTTAGGCAGGCTTGTTGCCGATGAGCCCACATCATCGCCATGGCCAGCGTCCACTCTGAATGGAAGGAGTCTGTATTGAACCTGTTATTAACTATGATGAGCACCATATTCACTAATGGTCTTTGCTGCTGCTTCTAAGTCTCTGTGGATCATCCCCTTAGTAGCCTATTTTAGTATTTTGCCCAACAACTATTTCCAAAACAATAATAGCAACAAGATGGTCACAGCTAGCCCTGATCATGCTCCAGGCACTGTTCTGGAACTCTGTCACACTAGCACAATGACGTGAGTATGATCATGGCCCCCATTTTCAGATGGGGAAACTGAGGCTTTGAGAAGCTACAGCAGTTTGCCCAAGATCACATAGTCAGTTGATGGTAATCCCAGAATTCAAACCCAGGCTGTCTGAGCACAGAGTACGAGCTCTTAACCACTATTCAAAAACACCAGAAACTCAATGAAAATGTACTCTTTTTAGCCCTTACTGAAAATCAGTAGAATATCTCTTGACTTCAAAATTTCCTCCCTTCTTCCTGCCCTACTGTTCTTTAAATAGGCACCCACAGTGTCTCACCAGTCTCTCTTCCAATCTCAATACACTGGATGTTATTCATGTGGACATGAAAAATGTTTCTGGACATTGCCAAATGTCCCTGGCAGCACAATTGCCCCAGCTGAGAACCATTCTCCTTACAGTGGAAACCACGGTGATTTGTTACAGAATGAGGTTCTGATCCATGAGTCCTCTGGCTGGAGGCTGGGTGTAGATGGTGCTTGTCCTTATCAGGGAGCCACACCATCAGGAGCAGATGCTAAAAATACCCCGAAGATGTTCCCTCAGGCAAAATAGGCCTCAAAATCCTTGTCAGATGCATGCAAGGCAACTGAAATCTGCCTTTGATGCAGAGGGACCATGGTGTGATGGACGTAAGTTCAGTGCCTGTGGCAGGATTGGGGTCTTCCACCCGAGATGGGTGGCCCCGGGTCTAGTATCTAAGGACCTGGGCTCTAGTCCCACCCATTTAATCTCTAAATCACATAACATCTCTTAAACCTCAATCTCCTCACCCATAAAAGACAACAGTGAATGAACATAGTTACCATACAGGGCTATCTGGACGATTAAACCAAGGATTATCTCACAGGAAAACAACTAATATATTTGTTATATTCCTCCAGTAACTTCTTCCCTAATGGAAGCTTGAGCCCAGTTAGAAGAGGGGCCAATTATGTTATAAATGGATTTTTAAGTGAAGCGAGCCACCCACCTGGGATGTCTGTACAGGACACAGCATGAAGCCTGCATTGCGGGGGCCATTTGCCTTCTCACTAGCCACATGATCATGGTCACCCTCACCAGGTCCCAATTCTTCACCAGCAGAATGAAGGGCTTGGAGCTCATCGTCTCCAAAGTCCTCCTTCCTTTTTTTAAAGATTTATTTATTTATTTATTTATTTATTTATTTATTTATTTATTTATTTATTATAGACACAGAGAGATAGAGAGAGAGGCAGAGACAGAGGAGGGAGATGCAGGCTCCACACTGGGAGCCCGAAGTGGGACTCGATCCTGGGGCTCCAGGATCACGCCCTGGGCCAAAGGCAGGCGCCAAACCACTGAGCCACCCAGGGATCCCCCCTCCTTCCTCCTTCCATGCTTTGGTTCTGCGTGTGGCAGCAGTGGACAGTGTGTCTTTTCCCACTATTCTGCAATTGGACAGGAGCTTAAACCAAACTTCTCCTCAGATCCTTCTCTCTTCTTTGTCACTTCTACACTCCCACACACCACCTCCTTCCACTTCACCATCCAGAATTCTGTGAAACTGAGTGGATTTTCCAACCTGCATCATACTCCTTCCCTAGTCAGAGTTCTGAGATACAATAATGATGAGAATGCTTTAGGCTCTGCTGGCTCTATTCACGACCCTCCCCCCAAACTGACCAGCTCCCCTAATTCCCAATGAGGAGACACTCCTTTGTTTGGTCAGCAACTTGAATTAATCTATAGAACTAGGAGGGAGGAAGGCACTCCGGCTTCCCTCCGCCCCACCACTAGGGGATTTAGGGTGAGGGGTAGTTATAAAGAAAGAATAGCCCCACCACCCTCCACCCCCTTAAAAGATGTCATGGGGAAAGAAATTAAAATCTATGAAGTTCCTACCACATGCCAGATACTCTGCCTGTTAATCCTCTTGAGGGATAATGACTTAAGTATCTATTTAATTAGATACAACTTCTTTGCCCTGGCCAAATCCAGAGGAAACCAGGTATACCACAGGGACTGCATTAAGCTCATTACTTGACCCTGTCTTCCCTGGCTGCATAATGCAGGTTCACCCAGCAGTGCCATACCCTGGATCATGCCTTGCTCTCTCTTCATCCTTCTTCCCATTTAGACAGAAATAAACACAGGGATGAGCTTCCCACATAACGTGACTTCATCGTGCGTAATTGTTGGAATGAAAACTTCCCGGTTGCATATCTGCACAATGCCAATGATTACAGTGATTAAATCAATCAAGACCAATTTCATAATCATCAAATGTATAATTTTCCAACTTGGCAAGGCCTCAACACGTGGCATCCCAGCTGTCTGATACAGGGATCAAAAACACAATATTAAAACATTTTGGGGCTAGGATTTGGTAATTTTGTAAATGTAATACCATATTAATAAGGATGATGAGACTCAGTAAAACTCCATGCAAATCTGGTTTGTGATTTCCCAAGTGTTGACTTACTTCAGTAGCTCAAATATGAAACATAATGCTCTCATTGCCCCCCAGAAATTGCCTCAATGACTATTTTATTCCCTGAATCATTCAATTACATATATAGCTTAATTCTATTATTATTAGTATTATTGTTATATAAAGAGCTTTGCAGGATGCATTAGCTCAGGTCCTGCAGACAGCTTGATAGCACTCTGTCCTAATGATTTATATGGCTCCCATATAAATTGATTGATGCTTCCGGGCCCCCAGGTCGAGATCTGGAGCATCATATTTAAAGGAAAGAGAGCCTCAGATGGAAAACATAGTTTCACGGCCTCAGCTCCTTCTTTGAGAAGAAATTGTATGTAAAGAAAAGAAACTGGACCAGAGCCAAGGAAGGGAAAAGAAAGATTTTATACTCCCTTTAATGCTTTTCACCCAATCCCACTCTGTTTCTGTACATGAGGCAACCCCTTTCCTACCACAGTTAATTTTGCACAAGTTTCAAGGTATGAAGTTCATTCCATTTTCATAATCTGAGATCCTACAAATGTCTAGGGTTTGAAACCCTTGTAAGATGCACAAAAATTAATTTATGGAGTGTTGTGTCTACCACATTATATGTAACTTTGAAAGTACCAATGGGGATGGGGACAGGGCACACAGATACTTCAACAGGGGAGCTGTCAAAGTTTCGCTTCCAGACCTAGGGAAGATTTACAGTAGTATTTGCCTTATAATAATTTATTAGCTGTATATTGATTTCTGTGTGTTTTGCTTCACAGATCTGCAGGTAATTGTAAAAGCATTCACTGTCTTAATTAGACCAAATGACCTAAAAGCTTCTCCCTCTAAGCTAGGCAGGATAGTGCCCCTCCTCAAAGATGTTCACGTCTTAACCTTCACAAGAACTGTGTTTCGTTGCATGGTAAGGGGGAATTACAATTGCAGAGAGAATCAAGGATGTTAATCAGCTGACCTTGAGATGGGGAGGTTATCCTGGAATATCTTATGAGACCCACTGCTGGCTTGGAAGACAGAAGAAGCCCATAAGCCAAGGAACATAGGCAGCCTCTAGAAACTGGGGAAGGTAAGCGAACTGATTATCTCCTGAAGACTGCAGAAGGAACGTGGCTCTGCTGACAGCTTGCTCTTAGCATGGTAAGCTCCAATTCAGGCTTCAGACCTCCAGAACTATAAAATAAGACATTTGCCATATGACCCACTTGCCATATGACCCACTCCTCAGCATTTATCCCACAGAAATTAAAATTTAGGTCCACACACTTGACCTAGACACGAATGTTTGTAGCAGCCAAGGACTGGAAACAACCAACCTATGTCTGTCCTAAGTGAGTGGTTAAGCCATGATTTATCCAACTATAGATAGCTATTTGGCAGTAAAAATGAAGGAACTGTTGATGCCCCAAGGACTTGGATGGATCTCAAGGTAACGTGTTGAGTGAAAAAAGCCAATCTAAAAGGATACACACAGTGGGTCTATTTATATAACATTCTCAACTGTTGTCAAACATTTTATGCCAGATTGGTGGTTGCCAGGGATTAGGAATAGTGACTGGAGGGGATGGAAGGTCTGTGTGACTACAAAGGGGCAGCAGCAGAGGGGCCTTCACGGGGACTGAATGGTACTACAGTTTCCGTACAGTGGTGGTTACAGGAATCTAAATAATCCAGTGAAACAACACAACACTACACACGTCCTGCACCAATGTCGATTTATTGCTACTGTGTGTGTGCTATAGTCAAGGCGAAGTGTAACCACTGGGGGAAATTGGGAGAAGGGTACATAGGACCTCTTTGTACTATTTTCTGCAACTCCCCATGTCAAAATAAAAGTTTAGAAAAAGAAAACATAAGCTATGAGAATTTTCCACAACAGATGGATATTTTACCCAAGAAGCTAAATGAATCCCAAGGAAGATAAATACACATGGATGTTCCCATGCATTCACAAACACACATACATACATACATACATACACTTTTTTAAAAAACAGAAAATAGGATTGTGCTATGCAAAACTCTTCTGCAGCTCGCCTCTTTTCTTTCTGATACAAATTCCATCAAAGACAATTTTTATCCTGGTCTTCCCAGCAAAATGCCTTATGTGGTGGCATGTACATATTAGCGCGTTTCATAAGTGGCTGTGTAGTATTCTATTTTTGCATTTGTTCTTAGGATTTTCTGGAGATTTTAAACTGTACTGAAATTTTTCTGAAAAGAATGAGCATTGTCTTTTCCTGGTGTTGTTTGCTAATTATTGCCCTGTGTGGTAGGTTTGGGAAGTGAGGTGAAGAACCAAGGAGTCTCTGTTGAAGTTTCCATACCAACCAAACAAAGGGGGTTAAGGGCAATCCTGTGGGATTTGAAGCTCAAATTATTTCCCACCTGGCCTCGATCCGAAAAAAAACACTTTGAGTCATTCTTCCATTTCCAGATCACTGAATCTCACTTGCATCCTCAAGCAAATACAGCTACCGGCTTTCTAATCTCTCTCTTGAAGATGAACATCATTCTTTAAACTGAGAGGTCTTCCTAGAGCTAATGCAGGCTGAAGATTCATATCCCCTTTTTACACATTCCAGTCTACAATCTCCCATTCCAGCTGTAAGGTACCCTTTTCCTAATGCTTAAGAAATAAGCAGCTACAAGCTCAAAACCCACTACAGAAAACGAACATGAGGTTTCTTTTTTCCCAGCTCTCAGGCAACCCGTATTACTCTGGAAACCAAATAGAAAGCTGAGCTGGGAAGGGAGGGTATGAAGCTTTGAAATCAGCTGCCTCCTTTTAATGATAAGTGTGCCTCCCAGTGGGATGGATTAATTAGCTAGTGATTGCAGAGTCCCTTAAAAACCACAGCACTGTGTGTCTCTGGCACTAATCCTGGGGTAGTCTGGTGTGTTAAACATCTTTCCCAGACCTAATATTCATCCTTTAGGAGTGTCTTTCAATTCTGCTGCTTCCTTTCTGTTCTAACCCTGCCCTAGATCCAGGCTTATCCTTCCCTTCTACTGAGTCTCCCTCCAATCTCTAAACTGTCTCCTCCTCAAACCACAATTTATGTCACAGGGGAAAAAAAGTCTTAAAATAGTTGGGTTTTTTTGTTGTTTTTTTTTTTTGTTTTTACTTATCTCTCCTGCAAGGCCTTCAGTGGCCACATGGAACCATTTTAAATCCAAACAACTTGGTTCAAGCAGCAAAGTGGTAAACTGGAAAGCATTCCAGTTGCTTACTCTGGTGCTCAAGGTCATTACCAGTCTATGCAATCACATATCCCCCTGCCCCTCCCTTCAACCAACCTTCCACTTCAAAGGTAAGTTAGCACAGTAGTTCAAAGCAGGACTTCTGGTGCCAGACCACTGAGTGTGCAACCTGCCTCTGCTTCTTGTTCGTTGCGAGATCTACCCACAGTGCTTTGCCTCTCTGGATCACACTTTCCAATAAAAATACCCACCTCACTGGGTTACCCTATGGATTAAATAAATTAATATTGGAAAAATGCTTAGAACACCACCAATGCCTACAGTAAGCAGGAAATAGGGGCTTTCCTAACTGCCATATGCTCAGCATCTATGATAGCAGCCAACACATAGATAAGGAAACTGAGGCATGCAGAGATTACATGTCTTGCTCCAGGAGCACACCCAATCATAAGAGTTTGAGCTGAGAGTCCAGGCTACATGGTTGGTGTCTGAGCCTGCCATTCTGAGTACCACGTTCCACTGCATCAACCTCATCCCCTGGCTTTTCAAACAGAGACTCCTTAAGTGATGCTCAAAGTGCTTGCTCAAGTATCATTAACAATCTAAATTCTAAATCTGAACCTTTTCACACACTGTACTCTCGGCCTGGAAAATTCTCTTCTCCAACAAGTATTCCCCCAATTTCTTATCAGCACAGTGTCCCAAAGTATTCTCTTCCTCTTCTGAATTTTTATGGCACTTTAATTGCCCCTAAAACTCACTGGCACTGACCACATCCTGTCTTATAATGTAACTTGTCTTTTTTATGTTCCTGTTTCTCCAACAAGACTGTAAATCCATTGAGGATGGGCCATGTTTGCCTTCTGGTTCTTTGTGTTCTTGGCGGGGACTGGGATGGCGCCTTGCCCAGACCAGACTCTCCTTAAATGTTTGCTGATTGATAAATGGGCACAAAAGCAGCTAGAAATGGATAAAGTGGACCCTTATTCTCCCTGCTGCCCCCTTTTTTAGACTACAGCACACTCTGCCCCTCCCTCAGACTGTGCACAGAGGAAGAGCTTGGGAGCTAGAGGTTCATCACCTGCATCCACCATATCTTACCTGTGAGTTCACGCCTGGTTCTTCCAGAGTAGAAGGTGTATCTAAAGATCATGGCATCCTTTTCTGGAAATTCAAGGAAACCTATACAGGCATCTCTTTTTTCTCCCTGAATTTGGAACCAATTGAGATTTAGACACAAAGGGGTAGGCAGAAGAAAACCAAACATCACCTAGATTACCTGAAATGCAGATCCACTTCCAGTGTAGGTAAAGACCAGTTTAGAAAGAGTGGCTTACATCTGTGGACCAAGTGACAGGCTGATCCCAACCTGTCAGCATGAGGCAGATTGCCCACCCAGTCAAAAGCAGCACTGGACAGGCACTGGCTTCCCCCACGACACATTGTCACAGCACAATTTAGTGTGTAAGAAAACACAACATGCAGGCAGTTGGCTCCAATGGGGAGAGGAAGGGGCTCACTGGAGCATGCTCAGAGCCATCTTTCAGATACACCCATCAGCTAAGACACTCTTCATCCAGTGAGGAGTCTAGGTGAAGGAGTAATGAGGACAGGAGCATTCCTCTGATGCCTGGAAGTATAAAGCCAAGAGATTCCCCACACAACAGCCTCTGTCTTGGGACTTCTGAGTGGCTCAGCAGTTGGGCATCTGCCTTCAGCTCAGGTCATGATCCCAGATCCGGGGATCAAGTCCCCCAGCCCACTTCTCCCTCTGCCTGTGCCTCTGCCTCTCTCTGTGTCTCTCATGAATAAACAAATAAAATCTTAAAAAAAAAAAAACCCACCAGCCTCTATCTTTACCCATTGGGCTTAACCATTATGTCCATGGTCAACCAGAAGTGAGGTTGCCCTCTCAGGGAGAAAAGTCAACACCCTATTAAAGCAATCTATCCCATTCTCCCATTACCAACCACTTTCCTGAGCAGATCCTCCTAGGGCTCTCATGAGAAGCCTAGGTTTTGCTCTGGAATTAGTCACAATAGTACATTAATTGGATGAACCCCAAGGCCACCTATTATGGGTTGAATTTTGTCCCCTTGAAAAGATCTGTTGGAGTCCTAACATACAGCCTCAGATTGTCACTGTAGTTGGAAATGTGACTGTATTATTGTAAATGTGATTCGTGAAGTTAAAATGAGGCCACTGGCGAATAGGGTGAGCCTATTGGGCAATATGCCTGGCATCCTTTAAGAAGGCACAGAGACTTGGAGAATGTAGGGGAAGACACAGGCAGAAATTAGAGTGATGTGTCTACAAGACAAGGTATACCAAAGCCTGACAGCTGTCACCAGTAGCAAGGAAGAGACAAGGAGCAGAGTCCTCGGATGGAACCAACCCTGCTGACACCTCCATTTTAAGCTTCTAACCCCTTGCACCATGAGAGAATAACTTTCTGTTGTTTAGAGCCACCCAGTTTGTGGTCCTTTGTTCCCGGCAGCCCTAGGAAATTAATACACCACCCAATGCCCAAGATCAAAAGTTTACTCTTCCTCAACCCAAATTATGGGCTGATACATTCTCAGTGTGCCTCATCAAGCATCAAAGAAAAATGCTTCATGAAGGCATTGGTCATCCTCCTCAGGAATGATAATTTCAACAATGAAATTCTGAAAAATCTTTAATTTCCTCTTTCCAAGTACCTATTCTTTTCCCCCAGATGTAAAAATAAGAACTCAATGAATTACAAAATATTTAAGAAAAAGATACTTTGCAGAAACACAGAGGTGTTTAAGTTGGCTCTCAGAAAGTTTCTTTTAAGTTTCATTTTACATTTAAGCAAATTTGTGTGTGTGTGCTATGGGGAATAAATCTACTGGATATCAATATTGTGCTAAATTAATTTTGAACTGTGTCAGCATCCATCCATACTTAGACCATTTTTGATCCAGGTATATTTGCAAACTCTGTTTTGCTCAACTCAACATTAGTATATGCATTTGTACATATTACTGCACCACACTGTAATAACCATAGTTATTAGTTAGGGTTCCATAGCACTTTCCTGTAAAAAATAGTTTATCCATCCTCTGCTTTTTGGGCATTGAAATATTTTTCCATCTTTGTCTGCTATAAATAACACATATTTGTATTTTTAAATTCTCTTAGAATATTTCCGTAGGTGGACAGCCCAGGTGGCTTAGCGGTTTAGCATCGCCTTTAGTCCAGGGCATGATCTTGAGACTCAGGATCAAGTCCCATGTCAGGCTCCCTGCGTGGAGACTGCTTCTCTCTCTGCCTGTGTCTCTGCCTCTCTCTCTGTGTGAGTGTCTCTCATAAGTAAATAAATAAAATCTTTAATAAAAAAAGAATATTTCCATAGGTAATTTTCCAAAAAATATTATTGGGTGAAACTATTAATAGTATATTTCATATTTCCAGGGTTCTATTAAAAAAACTTATGTAGTTGACCATACCACAATGTTATCAGAGGGATTTAAGTATTTTTAAAGTTTCATTTGGCAAATGTATAATACCAAACATTATGTACTTCTTTATAAACTTTGAAAACATTTTTTTGGATTTTATTTAAATTCAAGTTAGTTAACATATGATGTATTATTAGCTTCAGGGGTAGAAAAAAATTTTAAAAATTGGCATTATAGGTATGCCTGGGTGGATCAATGGTTGAGCATCTGCCTTCAGCTCAGCGCATGATCCCAGGGTCCTGGTATCAAGTCCTGCATTGGACTCCCTGCAGAAAGCCTGCTTCTCCCTCTGCCTGTGTCTCTGCCTCTCTCTGTGTGTCTCATGAATAAATAAATAAAATCTTTTTTTTAATTGGCATTATTAGGGCACCCGGCTGGCTCAGTCAGTGGAACATGTAACTTTTGATCTCGAGTTCGTGAGTTTGAGCCCCACATTGGGCATAGAGAATTACTTAAAAAAAAAAAACAAAAAAAACAAAAAAAACCCTTGGCATTATAACCAAATAACTTATGCAGCTAAACTACATTTGTTTCCTGCCCCAGAACAAGAGTAACTTCTCCCATATAAAGTCCTTGGTAAATTCTTAGCTGTTTTTATAGGGCTTTCACTTTACTCGTACAGCTAACATTCACCAAATAGTTCCTGTGTCACAAACTCTGAAACAGTAGGACTTGAGAGAAGACTGGCTATTTTAATAATGAGCAAAAGATAAAAGGATGGTATGATCTGGTGTCAGAAAAGATACCCAGCTAAATCCAACTCAAGCAAAACCTACTGAATCTTCCAGTAAAAAAAAAAAGAAGAAAAAGATTATGGATTTAGTCTTCTTTTTTCTTTCTTTCTTCCTTTTGCAGGGGTAATTTTGGGGGGGAAATGGAAAGTATAAAGAACAAATTTTAACTTATGCATGCCAAGACAGCTCAGTGGGGAAATTTTTCAACAGACGGTTCTGGCACAACTGGATATCCACATCAAAAGAATGATTTTGAGCCTCTTCTTTATATCACATGCAAAAACTAACTCAAAACGGATTATAGCCTAAATGTAAGACCTAAAACTATAAAATTTTTAGCAAAAAGCATAGGAGCAAATCCTAACTTTAGGTTAGGCAGTGGCTTCTCATGAAGCATAAGTAACCAAAAATAAATAAATAAATTGGATATTATCAATTTTAAATTTTGTGTATCAAAAGTTGTCATTAAGAAAGCATAACCCACAGAATGGGAGAAAATATTGGCAAATCACCTGTCAAGGGGCTTGTATCCACAATACATAAAGACCTCTTACAAAGATAAATAACCCAGTTAAAAATGAGTAAAGAATTTGTAGGGACATTTACCCAAAGAAGATATGTAAATGGCTAATGAGCACATGAAAAATTGTTCAACATCATTAGTATCAGAGAAATGCAAGCAAAGACTACAATAAGATACTAATTCCCACCTGCCAGAATGGCTAAAGTAAAAAAGACAGTAGCAAATGTTGAAGAGAATGTGAAAACATTAAAACCCTCACACATTGGTGGTGGGAATGTAAAATAGTGCACAATGGCTTTGGAAAACACATGCCTATGCAAAAATCCTGTATATGAGTGTTCATGGAAGCTTCATGCTTAAGAGCCAAAAAGTGGAAAAAGCCTAAACAACACATGGTATATCCATACAATAGGATGTTATTCACCCATTGAAAGAAATGAAGTGCTGTCACATGCTTTAACAAGGATGGACCTTTGCTAAGGTTTGCTAAAACATTATGCTAAATGAAAGAAGCAAGCCACAAAAGACTATATTATGACATAATTTATGTGAAATGTCCAGAATAGACAAATCCAGAGACAGAAAGCAGATTAATGGTTGCCTGGAGGTGATGGTGAGGGGGTGAGGTAGGGAAACTGGAATAGGGAGTGACTACTAATGGGTACAGAGTTTCTTTTTGAGTATTGAAAATGTTCTAAAGTTAGATTGTGGTAAATAACTATACAACTCAGAATATACTAAAAACCACTGACCTGAACACACTGACCTGGTGAATTTTAGAGTATATGAAATATATCTCAGTTAAGCTGCAAAAAAAATTATTGTGCCTAATCCCACCACTGGAGATAATACTCTTAACATCAGCCATATTTATAAACTTTGCAGCCCTCCCTCAATGAGGGTTTAGTGAGTGCTAAAGGGAGAAATCATGGGAATATAATGATAGACCAGAGGCAAGTTATCTTTTCTTCTCTGCATATCAGATCTAGTCGATTTATTATCCATGTTTTCATCACAGCCATAAGATGAAGACTTATTGGCTAAGTCAAGAGCCAGGTCATAAGCACTGACTCCCCTCCTCTTCACCATTCTTTTTTTTTTTTAATTTTTTTATTTATTAATGATAGTCACAGAGAGAGAGAGAGGCAGAGGGAGAAGCAGGCTCCATGCACTGGGAGCCCGATGTGGGATTCGATCCCGGGTCTCCAGGATCGCGCCCCGGGCCAAAGGCAGGCGCTAAACCACGGCGCCACCCAGGGATCCCCCCTCTTCACCATTCTGATCAAACTCCTCCGAGGGAACACCTGAGTCCACTTGTTTCTCTCCATCCTATTTCAACTGCTCTGAAGGCAACATCACTTCTCACTGAGATTGTTGGAAGAGCCCCTCCAACACTTTGTCCTGCCCACCCCCTTGTGACCGTGATACCCATGTCCCACGTGGCAGCTAGAGTAATCTCTCTCCTGTTTAAAACCCTTCAGTGATTCCTGTTACATTTAGATTACAGTTAAAATTCCTTCAAGTGACTCACAGGACAATGGGCTCGCTAGTGGCTCTTCTTGTGTCTAGGACTTCACACCTCCCACCCACCCTACCCCACCCTCCATTCCTGCCACACTTCATTCCTTTCAGCTTCTAGGAGATAACATTCTCTCCTTCTCTCTTCTCTAGGCCTTTGTATTACTGCTTTCTCCAGCTTAAATATTCTTACCTCCACACTCCTAGTTCCTTTCACCAGCCTACTGCTTTTCATTCTTCAGGAATCATTTGGGCACCACTCCCTACAAAATTCTTCCCTGAGTGTCATGAGCACTTGTCCATAAAGTGCTCTTGCTAAGAGCTCCCACAGAACCCTGTATCTACCTCATGATAAATAACATTTATTGCATTAAACTGGAATTGCCTACCAAATCTCCCCAGCTCTCCACTTATCTGCTAAGAGGCTTTGGGCAAGTTACTTGACCTCTCCATGCTTCATTTTCTCACATGAAACATGGAGATAAAAACAGCATCTACCTGACAGACTTGCTATGAGGATTAACTGGGATAATATTTGTACTTCATTAAAAGCAGTGCCCAGCACATCACAAGTATGACATAAGTGTTTTGTAAAAGTATCATATACATCTATAGACTCTAAGTCCCAGTAGAGAGTTTTTAAAATCTTATTCACTATTGCATCCCCTATAAATTTTGTTAAGTGAACAACTACATCAATCAATTAACCAAGCAAAAGTATAAGTAACTCAAAGCTAGCTCATATTTTCAAGACACAGGGGATAAAGTGGATACAAAATGAAACAAGTTTCTAAAGAAAGCAAGAGGGGATCCCTGGGTGGCGCAGCGGTTTGGCGCTTGCCTTTGGCCCAGGGCGCGATCCTGGAGACCCGGGATCGAATCCCACGTCAGGCTCCCGGTGCATGGAACCTGCTTCTCCCTCTGCCTATGTCTCTGCCTCTCTCTCTCTCACTGTGTGACTATCATAAATAAATAAAAATTAAAAAAAAAAAAGAAAGAAAGCAAGAGAAGAGAGAAGCCAAAACAAAGGCAACAGCTTAAAATTAGTGGAGAAAGGATAGGTAATTCAATAAGTAAAACTTAGATCATTGGTTAACTATTTGGAAAAAGCTGAAGGGAGAATCCATTCATAGCATGAAAGTAATTCCCTATGCAACTATTAATTGGAAAAGAAAATCTTAAAAAAACCATGAGAAAACAAAATTCAGTATTTGGGCAGCCCAGGTGGCTCAGTGGTTTAGCACCGCCTTCAGCCCAGGGCATGATCCTGGAAACCCTGGATGGAGTCCCATGTCGGGCTCCCTGCATGGAGCCTGCTTCTCCCTCTGCCTGTGTCTCTGCCTCTCTCTCTCTCTCTCTCAATCTCTCTCTCTCTGTCTCTTTAAAAAAAAAAAAACAAAATTAAGTATTTGAGGTATGGTAGGTCATTATAAGCATGACACAGAGAGTAATATTTATCAACATGGAAAGATGTTCACTATAAGTTGACAATTTTATAGCTGAGTTGTTAGCATCCAGCCTCTGGAGGCAGCCTGCCATGGTCTATATCCCGATTCTACTACTTACTGTTAAGTAACTTTGGACAGGTTACCTACCGTCTTTTGGTCTCAATCCCCTTCATCTGGAAAATGGAGATTATCATCACAATAGCAACCACACAGGTGTTATGAGGATTAAATGGGGTTAATATTTGTATATCAAAAATGATATAGAATGATGCCTGGCTGAGCCTATTTTTATTAGATGGATTTATATAAAATTATGTTAGCTGGTCATACCTCAGAGGTGGGATTATAGGTATCTAGGTTTTTCTTCCTTTTAACTGTATCTTCCAATTATTCTACAATAGTACACTCTGCTTTTAAGATAAGAAAAAAAAACAATGAAAGTGATTTTTAACTTACAAAAATTATTTTAAAGTCTTATTGTAATTGTAGAATATTTGCCATGGGGAGCCTGGATGGCTTAGTTGGTTAAGTGTCTGACTCTTGATTGCAGCTCAGGTCATGATCTCAAGGGTCATAAGATCAAGGCCTGTGTTGGACTCTATGCCGGGCATGGAGCCTGCTTGAGATTCTTTCTCCCCTTCACCCTCTGCCCCAGTTGCCATCCCCCCCAATTAAAAAAAAAAAAAGAAGGGTAGCTGTCATGCAAAAAATATTCATGATCTATTGTAAGAGGAAAGGGAGATGCATGAAACAGTATAACAGAATAATTTCCAGTGTATAAAAAATACTTAATGTACACATACATATAATCATGCATGGAAAAAACAAAGAATTTACAATGTTAGCAGTTACTGTCTATTTAAAATCTTTTAAAGTCTTGTCAAATGATATATGACTTTATTTTCTCCATTGTGTGTTTTCTTATATTTCTAAATTTTTCAATAAGGATATGATTACCTGTGAAGCCAGAAAAAAAATGTGAATTTTTTTTGTTTTAAAGAAATAGCATGGACCTTGGTCAGAGTAAAAGGTGGATTCTCAGCTGAAGCAGAGGGAAGAAAGGATGGGTACAGATTTAGAGGTGGAAGGGAAGGAAGAGTTGGGGAGGAAGAATTTCCTCTACCCTTTGAGGTCCTTCCAGGTGGATTAAGAATCAAATTGACATGAGACAAATTAACAGGAGAAAATCAAATTTAATAGCATATGTACGGAGAATGCACACAGATATGGAAATTCCAAAAACAGCCAATAAGGCTTATATGAGCTAAAAAGAGGGGTAATGTTCTGAGGATACCAAGGGGGAGAAGGATTGTTAGCAGGAAGATGAGGTGTTTGGAAAACACAAGTGCCCTGTTATGTACAGAAGTTTCTTAGGTAGAGAGGAATCTTTGTTAATAGCTCTCTTCTCTGGAAAGCAGACAATTGAGAAAGAGGTAAAGAGATTTTTCTGATTCTGCTGGGTTAGGATTGCTTTTAACTTAATGTTCATGCGAAAGTGGCCCATGTCAAGTTAGCCTGCCCATGGTCCCTACAGAAGTCAAAAAATTACATATGGTGGTCTGTATTTTCTCTGAAGTGGGAGGTAAGCTACAGAGAGAATGATTTCAGCTACAACATAGTTGTGGGGAATGAAAATTGAGGGCTAATTGAGTTGGGTTAAAAAAAATCTGTGAATCAGGCTGAAAAAACCTAACTTAATAACAGTGTAACAGCCTTCTGCACCCCCTTCCCACCACTGAGAACTCAGAAGGACAGGTCAGGAGTCAGATTCCCCCAAGGCTGATGAAAGGGTCAAAGAACATACATCATGCCTAGCAGAAGGTCTAGAGGTTAAACACCAAAATATTAATAGCAGTTATTTCTGGCTCTTTGAATTATGGTTGGATTTTTTTGTTTCTTTCTTTAACTTACCTTTTTTTGCAATTGGCAGATATTGTTCATTGATTAACTTTTTAACAGTAAAATATATGAAATTATTAAACCATGCAAGCAAATCTCTAAAAGTTAATCCTCCTTCCAAAATTTATCATCTAGCTTAGATCTCAGGTTTTGCATATGCACACAAAATTATCATCTGACAATACCTCTTGTTAATATTTTGACCAACATCTTTTTCTCTTAGCACATATACACATATGTGGCAGAGTCTGTCCCCTAAGATCTTCTCTACAAGTCAGAATACAAATGGTCATAACTCTTTTTGTTTTTTTAGGCTTTATCCATTTGTCTGAGATAGAGAGCAAGGACATGACAAGACATGCAAGAGCATGACTGACAGGATAGGGAGAAGGAGAAGCTGGCTCCCCACTGAGCAGGGAGCCCATCATGGGGCTTGATCCCAGGACCCTGAGATCATGACCTGAGCCAAAGGCAGATGCTCAACAGACTAAACCACCCAAGTGCCCCCAAATGGTCATAACTCTTAATTCTTTTTTTTTCTTTTTTTTTCTTTGCTATTTGTTCAAGTCCACATATGCCACATTAGGAGAGCCTCCCTCAAATTCTTGCCAGCCACCAAAAAAATCTGTGTCCAAAAAAATCTTAGTGGCTTTCTCATTACAAAGGGCATAAGTTTTGTTATTGATTTCCAGGAACTGTGGAACTTGGAAAATGTTAATAATCCAATGTCTGCTATTCATTTTGTTGCTATGAGATGTCAGAAGACTGAGCCTGCACAGTTTGACAGGTGTGACTCTGTTGCACCGAGCAGTCTTTGTTCAGCCCAGTCCCACTTGCCCTTCTGGGATACTTGGGCTTAAGCTCCCAAGTTAGAGTTGACCCTTTTGCAGTCAGCATCCCGCCAAGGATGACAGTTGTCCTAGGGTGTCTGGGTGTGAAAACACTGACTACAAAGAAAAACTGTTTTTGACTTGGAAAGGGCCACATGCTGAGCTCAAACCAACCTTGCTCTGTGTTCTTAGGTGCTTGTGTTGAGTCCAAGTCACCACCTTGTCCTCAAGGTGACTTTATTTTGAAGGGTTTCCAAAATAATTCTTGTTTTTGTTTTTTTTGTTTTTGAGAGAGAGAGAAAGAGAGAGAGAGAGAGAATGCACACACGTGAGTGAGGAGGGGCTGCAGAAGAAGAGAGAATCTTAAGTAGGCTCCAATGTAGAGCCTGATACAGGGCTGTCCTGTGACCCTGATATCATGACCTCTGCCAAAATCAAGAGTCAGATGCTTAACTAACTGATCCACCCAGGCACCCTACTTCCCTGCTAATTCTATGCCCAGCACTTTCCCTATTGCACTATCACATCAATTGGAGGACTACTGCTTATTTACGTATGTATATGTCTTATTTGTAGGTAAAAATTTTCATAAAGCAGACAGCATACATTATTTGTCTCTGTCCAAGGGTGTGCTGGAACCAACTCATATCTGCTCACAAGAGCCATTTGTTAAATTTTCAGAAATGTTGTGAGCTGATTGTTAAAACAGCCAATATCTAAAGTGAAAATCTATGAATGTGCAGTTAAATAAATCATATTGACAGCAAACTTAATAATACTCAGAACTAGTCACTTCCAAAGTACCACATTTAGCAAATTATCTGTGTACTTGAGGTTCCTGACATCTATTATACCTGTGAGTTGGAAACACTGTATAATTGTATGCTCCTGAGTATCTCTTCCCAATTTCGTGTTCAGTGATTTAATGATGGTAGCTTGAAATCAGCTGTGGTAGACAGGGGTATTTGCACTATGAAAATTAACAAACCGGTGGTTTAACATTTACTGGTTTGGCACTGATGTCTGTATTCTCAGCAGCTAGAATGACAAGGTGCCCAATAAATGGTGGGTAGGTGGATGGATGGATAAATGGATGGATAGATGGATAGTCAGGTGGATAAATGGATGGATAGACGGATGAGGATGGATGGATGGATAGATAATTGGATGGATGGATGGATGGACAGATAGAAGATGAGAGAGAATAATGGAATAGAGGGGAGTGGTGTAGGCTTAGAGACAGGAATAGTAGCCACGAGAGAATGTTGGCTAGGTGGGGTATTAGGGTTCTGCCTTTACTCTACATAGCCTACCCAGACAACAACCTCAATTGTTCTATTTCCTTCTTTCATAGGTTTTTCATGTTGTGTTCTCACATGTTGTGCAAAAGAGTGCAACATAGTACAGAAAATGTGGTCACCCTATTTCTGAATTGTATGTTGCTTCATCACATTTCAAAAGTCATAGATTTTGCATTCTGGTTCATTCCACTGGAGATGGTGTAGCAACACACAGTGCAGAATACAGGAAGGCCCAAGTTTACCATTCACTACATATTGACACTAGCTCCAGAGGAAGGTAAGCAAGGGTGGAGTCCTTCTGTGGCAAGGTTTTCTTTACCACAAGTTCCGTTCCCATACACCATCTTACTCCAGGGAGTATAAAGAAAAGAGAACTAAATATTACTACTAACACTGTGTTCTGTGGACTTGGGCTTAGTGAAAATCATCCAAGAAGCCAGGTCTGAACTTCTTTTTCTCATCTAATCTTCATAATATCCTCTCCCATGAAATTTCCCTTATACCAGGTTTAAGTGTTTCTCTTAAGTCTTTTATATAGTTTTCTTTTAGTGCATTAAAAAAAGGAGAGAAATTAGAGAAAGTGCTAGGAGTGGAAGCCTGGGACAAAGTGACGGAGAAACATTATAAACACCTTGTTTTGGAATTCCTTACTAAACAGCTTTCAAGGGGATTCTCTGATGAAGTCTTACCTATATCAATAAAAATTTGAGGCCCCTCACATTCTGGTTGTTGGCATCTTGTAGGGACACCTATTCAATTGTAAATCTTACGAATTAGATGATTTACATGAGAAAATGTCTATTTGTCTCTCTCCGTGGCCTGGGGTGTGCCTACTTGGAAAATAACACAAACCCTTCCTAAACCGTAAACCACTGTCAGGCCCTGTGGGTTAGCGGTTTTTCCACACGTAAGTAGGAGATGGGAGAAAGCTTATAGGGCGAAACAGTGCTCCTAACCTCCTAACACCCCAGGTCCAGTGAAGACCCATGCTCTCTCCAGTTATATTCCCCTACTTCCATGCTGATAGGAACCTTCTACAGCCTCTGATCATCTAGGACAGGAGAGATCACTGCAGGGACTCAGTTACTCATTCATTTAGAAAAGTCTATGAAGCGCTGGTTCCCATCAGACCTGAAACAAATATGCAAAGATCACGCGTGACCTTTGCCTTCAAACAGAGCTCAATGTTGAGTAGGAGAGACAGGCTGAAAAGCTACAAAATATGACCTAGATCTTGCAGCTTTGAGTTGTATGCCTGGACTGTGTTCTGGGAGGCTGCCGAGTTCATAGAAAATAAGAGATTTGAAAGATTAGTGCCAGTGCAGCAAACCCTCCTCACCCAGTCCTTTGCCCCTTTGCCTGTTAGATATCTGCACTTTGGGGCTTTTTTTTATTTTTAACATGAATACATTTTCCTTTCATTTATCTGGAGCGCTTCCGTCATCCACATAAGAACCTCCCTGGCACGATATCCACAATCTTGACTCACCTGCTCTTGCAAAGCGCTTGCTCCAGCGACTCAGCCACATCTCAAATGTCCTACTCCTGCTTATCTAGTGTTTCGCCCTTCATCCCCTCATCAAGAAAATGAGGACAATCACACTGCCCTTCCTTTCTTACCTCAGAAGGATCTCTGAAGAACAAGTGACACACATTCCCAAATCTCTTTGGAGAAATGTGTCTTTGTTGTCATTAATATTCTCATGGTGAAGTAAACCATGAGATCCTAGGTGGGTGCAAGAGCCAACGCAGGACCCAGACCTTCCTGAGGTGAAGGAGGGAGGGAGGAGGAAAAGAAAAGGAACCTTGCTTTAAAGACTGGTATCACCAAGTCTCTCACCTCACAGAGTTCTCTGGTCCAAAGAGGAACTGAACAGAATTATTGCTGTAAGCTAAAATCTATAATCAATATTGGTTATTTTTGCCTAACTTTTATTAGGAGCTGTCCAGTGAGAGAAACACTGGCAGGTGCTATTCCAGGAACTTGGGGAGCTCTGCTCAGCACTAGGGACATTTCTACACTCTATAAATAACTGCCCACCCCATGGGTGTGGTGAGCAGCTGGTGCATTTGCTGGTTTTACATGAGGTCACATGGTGGTAGAGGAGCAAGGGCAGAGCCTAACCTGCCCCTTCCCCTCTCAGCTCCCTCTATCCCTCCATCCACCCACACACAACATTTGATACCTCCCCATTTCTGTACTTCGTTAAAACACTGGATGCAATTTTATAAGAAAATAGCTCCTCTATTATTCTGACATATGTCCAGCCGTACCCCCTGCCCTTTCCATCGTGTACCCTGGGGCCTTTCCATGAAGGAAAAGGGAAAAATCCTGCCCTCCTGAATTCTTGCTATCCAGCTTCTGCGGTCTGGGGGCCTGTCACTTCCTGGTGGTTAGTGATACTCCTGCCCCATCATAACCACAGGCTTCCATGATACTGGGAGATGGGAGATGGGAAGTCGACCTGTATGGTGCATTTGCCTTCTGCCAAGTCCATGCTGGAAGAGGCCCACCTACCACTCACCTTCACTTACCCCTGCCCCATTTCCTCCAAATTTGCTAGTTTATTTACAGGCTGAGCTGAGAGTCCCCAGAAAGCCAGTCGGAGCCAAGCATTCCACAAAACGTGACCTCAGGCCACCCTAAGAAACACAGAGACACCTCCAGGCCAAGGGCTGGGCACAATCGCCCCCTGCACGCCCCCTGCCCCCCGCCATACCCTAATGCCGGACCTGTGAGGATTAGGGTTTGCAACTCTTGAGTGCCCCCAGGAACGGAGAGAGTCTCTAAAATCCACAGTAGAAACAACTTTTAAAGCTTTTAACCTCAGGACAGTTTCACGAGGTTTGAGTTGGGTGGGGGGGTGATGCTGGTTTTTTGGAGGCTTGGTGGCTTTCTGCTCACCTCCACCTGAAGCTGCAGGACGGTTTTCTTCTGGTTTTCTTTCCTCCTCCCCGGTGGCCCCAACACACTCTGGTCTGCCCCCTTGTTTATGAGTCGTGGTCCCCAGGTTCGCTGGGCTGTGGTCTCCGAGAGGATGGGCGGCGCTCGGCAGCTCGCTGCCACACCAGATAGAGTTCCAGGAAAGGAAAGGAAGCGTCTTGTTTTGAGGAGGTAAGGAAGATGGCCTGATACGGGTGTGCAGAGATGAAACAAAGATTATTTTTCACACCCTCAGCTGACAGAGATCAGAGCGTGAGGAAGCAGAGGGAAGGGGAACCCTGGGGCCTCAAAGTCAAGACCCATGGCTAGTAAGAGCCTCTCCAGGGGCAACCTGAACTCACACTTCAAGGGGGAGATTTTTCTTTCTTTCTTTCTTTTTTTTTTTTTGAAGTATGCGGACTGCTTAATAATTACAAGCTTCCAGGCACAATCACAGGAGAAAGAAGCGGGGTGAGCTCCTCCTCCTCGGCCTTCTCCACACCTGCTGACTTTGCCTTTATTTTGCATTCATTCATTCATTCATTCATTCATTTAAATTCAACTTGCCAACATATAGTATAACAACCCACTTTGTGTTTATGCTCCTTGGTTTTTTCCTTCCTCTCTCCTCTTTCTGCCCTTCCTTCACTCCCTCTCCCCCTCCTTCCTTCCCTTCCCCCTTCTCTCCCCCTCCCTCCTTCCCCCTCTCCTGTGGCTACTCTCCTCTCTCCTCTCAGAGGGAAGAGAAGAAAACATTGTTCCCTTTTTCACCGCAGTTCACACTGCACACTGGATGACAAAAAGTCAGAGTTGAATCATCCTCTTTCTTCACCAGCTTGGTGGAGTGTGCTCTGGCCACACTTTTCAGGGAAGAAGGCAGCTTTTGCCATTCTGGTTCTTCAGAGGTAAAAGCTTAAATACCACTGTTGTTAATGATAGGCTGGGAATACTGGAGAGCCAGAGTCAGAGAAAGATGGCACATTAAGCCCTCTGGGGCAGGATTGGGACCTAACTCAGTGCGTAGAACACATGCATTGTCTTTTTTTTTTTTTTTCTCTAGGTTCTTGTTTTCACTGATTGTTGCAATTTATACTTCCAAACAAAGGAGGAAGGAGCCTGCCGGAAAAGGAAGGAGGACTGGAGATGTCTTAGTCTAGAATTCTCCATTTGCTCCATCCAAATGGGCTCCATGCAGGGAGGTCTCCCTAGGTGCCAGACAAAGCAGGTTGGAAGCTCATCCAAGGTGGGCTGGGAACCTGGGGATGAGAGTTTCAGCATGTTAAGGGTTTGTCCAGGGCTCATCTCTACCCTGCAGTGTTCAAACAGCACCCAGAGCCGAGTTTCTGAATTTCCTGGAGGGCTGAAATTTCAAATCCAGGAATGTCTCTGGATATTCTCCCATGGAACCCTACAACACAGACAAGACAAGCAGTAAACCCCCTAACGTCACACACACACACACACACACACAAAACCTCAGATGCAGCCTGGTTGTATTTTCCTTACAAAAGAAAAACATCCTGCCCTTCCCTCATGTTTTTTTTTTTCTCTCTGTTAACAAGCCCTCTTACTCAACCATAGACCACCAACAATTAAAACCAAAAGCAGATAAGACCAATGCTCTAATTAAAATCCATTGTGCTTATTTCTTATCACACCTTCTTGAGGCATGAATAAAGGTGTTTTGCAATGACTGGGATATTCCCAACCACCAGAGCCAGACCAGAAAAACCCTGATAGCAACAAAATGCCTAGAAGACCACACCCCACCTGTCCCCTTCTCTGCCCATGATCATGCGCTGAACACATATGGATCCCCACCCTTGACTACATGCTCTGTGCCTGTTCTCTTGCACATATCCCTATATGTTGCACACACAACCTCTCCCTATAAGACTCTAAGTATCTGTCTTGCTGGCAGAGAAGTTGGTTATTAAGGCTTAAGTCAGCCAACTCCCTCAGCTGCTGGTACCTGAAATTAATCTCTTCCATTCTCTTTTCCAAACCCTCCACTGAGTTATTGAGTTTTTATACAAGTTTTTCTGAGTTTGTTCTGCAACAGTGTTGGCAAACCTAGCCAGGAGCTATGCTTTAGATTTGTCAGCCCCCTTGGGATTCCCTGGGAAGGAACTGTTGGCCAGGGCAGAGGATCAGGGCTCACCCGTTTCATTTCTTGAGTTAGTGGCTGTGAGAGATGGATCGGTAACACTTTCTATCTTTTTTTTTTTTTTGAATGGAGTCATTGAGAAGTCTTTTTTTACCCAAGTTATTTTTCTGTCCTCTGTGAAATCAGAAGTCACTGAGACATATATATTAAAAAGAAGCCATGGTGGGAAGAGTTTTCAAAAACATTTGGCCCAAATCAGAACATAACAAATCCCAAATTTCGAATCCTTCTTTTTGTTGCCATCTCCACAAAGAAGAAATTTTGAGGCTAAGAAGAAGAAACAGGTCAGGAGAAAAACAGGTCACAACGCACAGAGTTAGTACATGCAAAGGGATGGAGATACCAGGGCTTCCCTCTGCCATATCCAGCCACCATGGGCCCCCAACTGCCAAATGCAAATGCTTTTCCAGGGTCCCCTGATCCTGGTCCCTGGTCTATAGGGCCTGCTCTGATCCTGCTCTGCTTAATGCAGGGTCTGCATCATTGGTCTTTAACTGTCTAGGTTTCTGAAACCCAAAGTAAATTTTGGAAAACTATGTACCCTTGCATACGTTTTTTTGTCATAAGTTTTAAAATTTACAAAGGATATATGATATAAATATAATATATATCTCCATCAGCCACATAAAAAAAGTAAATGATTATATTCTTTGAGATTTGGAAATGTTTTATATTTTTCCTTTTGCTTGCTGAATTCATATTTCCATTTTCTTGCCCCCATCCCAGCGGAATTTTATCCTTATTGTTAAGGCAACTTTTCAGATAAATTGTCAACGTTTCATTTTATACTTGTCACAAGAGAAACACCCCTGAGAGAGCTACCATAACTACTCTGTAAGTAGTAAGATATTTAATAGAGGAAAGAAAAGGTATTTAGATGATCATTAATATATTAGGATCTGTTTTTAAAGACTTTCTAGTGTAAGATCATTAGGCTCACTCTAAGACTGTAAGTTAGGCAGATAGGTTCAATCACATCGCAGAAGGTGATACCGATTCCACTACACCAAAGTTTTACTTTGGCCCAAGAGTGGGACAATTTCTTTTCTTATAATGTAATGTATTTTTGTACTCAAAAGTATTTTTCGATCATTCTATCACAATTCTGGTTGAGATTATAACTCTGGTTGAGATAGAGGGTACGGGCCAGGGACTGAATCTTGAAGTTGTGTTTGTATAGTTAGACAAGCTATTGATAAAGATTGTGTTTTAATTTGGGAAGTTTGAAGAGAGAGGACTGAACTTCAGATTATTATTCCATTTTGCACAAATTCAATAGCTTCAGACAAAGGGCTGATGTAGCAAAGCTAGGATTGAAATTCAGTTCTAGTCAAATCCCAGAACCAGTGCCTTTTATGCCATTTAAAAAGTTACTAGTTGCGGGTTAACTATTCCTAGCAGTCAGACTCTTAGCCCAAGGCTATTCCTTGCAAACCATACCCAGTGTGAGTCTTGCCAGAGAGACCATTTTTGCTGACCTCTTCTCCCTCCTTCCAGAGCAGAGTGAGCTGATGCAGTCACTGGGCAATTATCCTCATTGTCCTGAGTCCTACTGAAGAGAACCAGCCAGGGCTTCTACAGGCTTCCCAGCATCTGCCATAAATGGCCCCAACTGTATTCCTTCAACTGAGAGATACACCTAAAATTGGGGGATGTGTGTAGGAAGAGTTCCAAAGCCTCTGGGTTGTCATCCTGCAAGTTGGGTATCTCCTCTGGGCAACCTGAGAACAAGAACATCATGAAAAGCCATGTTCCTGGGGCACCTCGGTGGTTCATTCGGTTAAACGTCTACCTTCAGCTCAGGTCATGATCTCAGGGTTCTGGGATTGAGCCCCACATCAGGTTCCCTGCTAGGTGAGGAGCCTGCTTCTGCTTCTCCCTCTGCTACTCCCTTTGCTTGTGCTCTCTCATTCTATCAATAAATAAATAAAATCTTTAAAAACAAAAAAAAAAAGGTGCTCCATTAATCCCAGCTCCTTGGTCATGGCATTTAGCAGTTAGATGCATTTTAAATGCATTTTTACAGACAAAGGTACCCACAGATGAGATTATTTCTGGCTCTGTGGGTTTTTTTCACCTTCTTTTTCTTTTTTGATTCCAGCCACTCCTCACAGTTTCAGTTCCTCTCTCCTACTTGGTTCTCCTTTCTGTTTATGGACATTTTACCCCTAATTATTTCAGATTCGTTTCCCTGCTCTGAATTTTTTTATCTAAAAATCAAAAACATTTTCTATAGGGACTGGGAAATTCTCCAGAAGTAGAGACAGAGAAAGACTGTGAAGCTCTTCCTCTATTGGAAGGAAAGCCCACCTTGGACAATGCCATGACCCCACTAGTATAGTTTCCTCCTTTAAGCACTTCACAGATGGAAATTTCTTTTTCAAAAGAGTGAGCCCTGCAAACAGTGTTTAAAATTAATAAATAAACAGTGGATCATTATAAACTAAATTATCATACCACAAAATAATAATATTGTGTTGGGTTTTATATGTTCAGCACAACATTTGCCCAGTCACTTATACATTTACTTAAATGTTAATCACTGTGCTAGAATATAGTAGACATTTACAATTGTTTTTCAAATGGATAGATGGATGGATGAGTAATGGAATGAATGAATGAATGAATGAATGAACGAATGAATGACCACAGGAGCTGGTGAGTAAAGTTCCTCAAAGCATGGACTAGGACTTGCATGTCTTTGAAATATGAACACCTAAGATAGCACAAAATGTGTACCAACTATTCGGAGTAGTACAAAAGCTTTGCCAAGTTCCTGTGCCTTTGACCTTCTGTTGTTAGACTTAGCCCAGATTGCCACAGTCTTTGCAGGAAATACTTGGCTCATACTGGCCCATCCTTACTTTTGTTCTCTACCTCAGATCCGATAATCAGAGTTGTTTGCCTCAGTCACTGAAAAAAGAAGGGAGTCACTGAATGGAACCCTTTGGTTCCATTCCACACTCCCTTCTTAGGAGTTAGTCAAACTACTCCCTATAACCTACACCCCTTTAACTCCCCCTCACTGGCTGCCTAGCTGTGTGCAAGGAGTTTCCCTAGCCTTGGTCTTTGTATTCTAGTGCAGATTTGAAGAGGCTTGGAATAGGCCACCCAAAAATATGCCACATTGGCATTAGGGTTATTTTTAGCTGATGGCAATTGAGGAACAGCAGACACAGGAGAGCTCTCTGCCCTCTCTCTTCCTGCCTAAAAGCAGGGCAAGCATTCCCCTTTTGCAAAGGTTTGTTCTCTCCCACCATGAGGAGAAGAATGACTCTTCATCACTGAAACCACTGTTATCTTCGGAGACAGTGAGATGAGTGCACATAACAGATGTTAAACAGTCCTTATTGATCACAAACATTCTAGTCACCTCCCCCAACTTTACCGCCTCTAGAAGCCCAGACTTTCCCTTTTTTTGTGCATAGTCTCAAGATCCACAGCTTATTGCTCTTCGTTAAAATGAGTCAACCACTTTTCTAGAATTTTGACTTCTTTTCTGCGAAGCCCCTCTACATGTAGAAATGTTAATAAAATGTGTACGCCCTTCCTCCTGTTAATCTGTCTTGTGTCCATTTAAGTCACAGGTCCCAGTTAAAGACCTAAAAGGATAGAGGAAAAGGGTTTTCTTTTCTCCCCTATAGATTCTAGGATAAAGTCCCAAGTAAAGATTTTTGCCCTCTTATATTCAATTCACACTTGAGCTTTCTGCTATTCATTTCATCATTGTTACTCATTTAAAAAATGCAAATTGATCAATGACTTTCTGGCAATGTCCTAGGAGACTAGAGATACAAAGCTTAAGGAGAAACATACTCTGCCCTTGAGGAGGGAAGGGCAGGGGTGAAATGGGTACACAGATAGGTGGACCTAGAGAGTAGGACAAGCATTTCCACCTGGGATGTCAGAGAAGGCTTCGTGAAGGTAGTAGCCCTTAGATCAAGCTCTGAAAGATGAGTGGATGTATCCTAAGTTGGGAAGACAAAGTGAGGGAAGGGAGCCTTGGAAGGAAAGGTTTGGAGTATTTACAGCAGGGGAGCTGCAAATAGCTCTGCCCTGCCTTGTGTTTTACACGTATGAGAGACATGTAATATGCTGAGGGTAAAGCTGGAGCTTGAGTCAGATCTTGGCTCCACCACAAGATGCATGAACCTGGGTGGGTCATTTTACTTCTTGGGCCTGAAAGTAAAATGAAGATAATAATACCAATTTCACAGGGCTGAGGTGAGAATTAAATGAATCAATGTACTTAGAACTATGCCTGGCATTATAGAAGTGTTAGCTGTTAATTATATATTTTCTCCACTTTGTCTACTTTTGGCATTTATATAAATAGAATAATACTATTTATATTTTTGAGCTATTTTAGTCAACACTGTTTTTTCTTTTTTTAGATTTTTAAATTTATTTTATTTTATTTTTATTTATTTTTTTTAATTTTTTTATTTATGATAGTCACAGAGAGAGAGATAGAGAGAGGCAGAGACACAGGCAGAGGGAGAAGCAGGCTCCATGCACCGGGAGCCCGACGTGGGACTCGATCCCGGGTCTCCAGGATCGCGCCCTGAGCCAAAGGCAGGCGCCAAACTGCTGCGCCACCCAGGGATCCCTTTAAATTTATTTTAGAGAGGCAGAGGAGGGGCAGAGGGAGAGAGAGAATCTCAAATAGACCCCATCCCCCACTCTGAGCATAGAGCCCAACATGGGGCTTAATCCCAGGACCCTGAGATCATGACCTGAGCTAAAATCAAGAGCCAAATGCTTAACCGACTGAGACATCCAGGTGCCCAAACACTGTGCTGTTGAAATTTTTTCATATTGTTACTTGCCTCTGTAGTTTACTAGTTTTCTAGTAGCTAGCTAGTAGCTTCTAGTTTACTAGCTTAGCTAACACATCATGTGTATACACCTTATCTCTGTAAAATGAGTGTGAATTTTGGAGAGAAGGGACCATATTTTCTATATTTCTTGTTCTCAAAGTGTTCTCACTGGCATTAGTGGTTTGGTTTTTTTTGAGACTGTTAGCTGTGTTTTTAGAATACCTAAATGGGAAAAGACAAGACTGAAGGGAACTTACCAACAGTTGTTGAGATTTTGTATAGAGCATTGACTGCTCATTCCCTATACCTACTGATGCTTCGATTAGAGAAATGGCCCCAAGCTGCCCTTTGGAAGATTTAAGTTGGAGAATTATGACTGGGTGCATTTAGTGTGCCCTGTGCTGTCAGTTCCTTTACAGGAATTATCTTATGTAATCCTCACAACAGACCAAATGAGGAAGTGTATTAGTTTGTTAAGGCTGCTATAACAAAGGACCCTAAACTGGATGCCTTCAATAACCAAAATTTGTCGTCTCTAAGTTCTTGAGGCTAGAAGTCTAAGGTGTCAGCAGGGTTGGTTCCTTCTGAAGGAGGTGAGGGGAATATGTTTCATGCCTCTTCCATTGCTTCTGTGGTTTGTTGACAGTCTTTGGCATTCCTTGGCTTTAAGATTTCTGCCTTCATCTTCACATGGTGTTCTTCCTGTGTGTGTGTATCTCTGTGCAAATTCCCCTTTCTATAATTTCTATAATTTCATATTGGAATTAAAGGCCCACCCTGTTCATAATCAGTTACATCTGCAATGACCCTAATTCCAAACAACATCACATTCTCAGGTGCTGGGGTTAGAACCTCAACATTTGAAATGAGGTAGGATGGGGGGAGACACAATTAAGCTCATAACAGGAATATATAAAAAAAATAGGCATAGAGGGGCACCTGGGTGGCTCAGTTTGTTAAGCGTCTGCCCTCAACTTGGATCATGATCTCAGGGTTCTGCTCTGAGGGGGCCTACTTCTTCCTCTCCCTTTGCTTGCAAATCCCCCCTGCTTATGTTTTCTCTTTCTCTCTCTCTCTGTCAAATAATTTTTTTAAAAAAGAAAGAAAAAAAATAGGCCTAGAGGTATCATGCTAACTTGCTGGTATGGAAAGGCTGGGAGCCCCAGGGTTAACATGGTACCTGGTGACTCTGAGATGGGAGGAGATGGAAGTGGTACAGATCCCAGGAGCCAGTGGGATGCTGTGGTGACCCAGATCATCTGCAGTCACCCATAAAGCTATTTAGATAAGAGGTAACGGGGTGAGCTCTGGCGCTAGTCAAATGGGCCACTTGCCAGCTATGTGCTCTTAGGAGAGGTATTTAAGCTCTCAGAGTCCCGTTGCTTCATCTGTGAGGGAATAGCATGTCCATGATTGAGCTATGAAGTGTAAAGGGCATGGGGACAATGGATATGAAGTGTAGTAACAGTCAAAACTGATACCCTCTGTTCCTCCCAGCCAGTGTGAACCCAGATTTCCTGCATTTGGGCCTAGTGTGTGTGTGTGTGTGTGTGTGTGTGTGTGTGTGTGTGTGTGTGATAAAAACAGATAACGTAAGTTTCCCTCATAATAATTTAACAATTTTTAAGCTCTGTTGACTGGGTGCACATTGTTTTGCAGTAGATATCTGGATCTTTCTTATTTGCATGACTGAGACTCTATACCCATCAAACAGCAGCTCCCATTCCCCCTCCCCTTGGCACCTGGCAACCACATTTTTTTTGTTTCTACAAATTTGATTACTTTAGATACATCACAAAGGAATCATGCAGTATTTGTCTTTTTACAATTGGCTTATATCATTTAGAATCATGTCTTCAAGGTTCATCCATGTTGTAGCATGTGACTGGAGAAATAGATGATAGATAGATAGATAGATAGATAGATAGATAGATAGATATCATACTTTATCCATTCATCTGCCGGTGGACATTTAGCTTGCTACCACATCTTGCCTATCATGAATAATGCTGCAGTGAACATAGCAGAGCAAGTATCAATTCAAGATTCAGTTTTCAATTCTTCTGGATCTATACCCAGAATTGGGATTGATACATCATATGGTAATTCTATTTTTAATTTTTTGAAGAATCCCCATACTGTATTCCATAGTGGCTGAATCTTACAATTCAGATCCATTTTGTATTCATTTAATTGAAGTAATAAGTACAACCCTTGACCAGAAAAGTCATTTGAGTGGGAATCAGGGTGGGGGATGGTGGTAGAGGGTCAGAAAGAAGGGAGATGCAGTACAGCTAGAGGAGGTGTCAGCTCCATCTGTCTGCCCCTCCATATTTCTCAAGTGGAAGAGAGGTACTATTGGCCTTTGGGGCTGGACAGTTCCTCTTCTTGGGCTGACGACAGGAACTCTCATTCATTGCTGGTGGGAATGCAAATGGCACAGCCACTTTCGAAGACAATTTGGCAGCTTCCTACAAAACTTAACATATTCTTATCAGACCAACCAGCAGTTGTGCTTCCTGGTACTGACCCAATGGAATTGAAAATTATGTCCACCCAAATGCCTGTGCATAGATGTTTCTGGCAGGTTGATTTGTAATTGCCCAAACTGGAAGCAACTGAGATATCCTACAGTGGGTGAATGGATAGAGAAACTGTGGTCCCTACAAACAGTGGAATATTATTCAATACTAAAAAGAAATGACCTAAAAGTCCAGGAAAAAATGTAGAAGACATGTAAATGCATCTTACTAAGTGAAAGAAACCCATCTGAAAAGTCTATATTCTGTATTATTCCAACTATATGACATTCTGCAAAAGGCAAAACTATGGAGACAGTTTCAAAGATTAGCATTGCTAGGGAGTGGGTGGGAGGGAGGGAAGACGAGAGAGCACAGAGGGTTTTTAGGGCAGCAAAACTGCTTCGTATAATACCGTAATGGTGGATACATGTCATTGACCATTTGTCAAAATCCACAGAGTGCACAACACGCAGGGCAAACCCTAAGGTAAACTCTGAGCTCTGAGTGGTTGCGATGTGCCAGCGTAGGTTCATTAGTCATAAATACACCTCTCTGATGGTGGATGCTGGGATTGGGGCTGCGCTAACGGGAGAAGCTATATGTGTGTACAGGCAGGGAGTATACGGGAAAACTGTTACTTCCTCTGAATTTTGCTGTGAACCTAAAACTGCTCTAAAAGATAAAGCCCATTAAAAATATATTTTCAAAAAACCTACTAATACAGTTGCCAGAAGTCAACACTGGAAGCTAACAGCTCTTCACCATTATCACTATTTGCCTTTTCGAAGCTTCTGACCACCTGAGAGGTCTTTACAACACAACCGAGGGCTCTGGGAAACCCCCAGATGAAGCTGCAGTATCACTCAGAGATTGGTGTTTGAACAGCTATCTGGAGCTTAGAGCACTTTGGGTCATTCCCTATGGGGATGCCAGTCCCCATGCTACTGTGGAAATTCCCTGGTTGGTGACTCCTCCCTCTGGGAGGAGCTGCTTTTGGCATTACACATTTTCTTCTTCCCACTTTGGTGATAGTCCAAAGACCCAGATGGAGTCCAAATTGCAAAATGGAAGCTGTTTGACCCAAACAAGTTATCTACGGCTTAACCATAGATTAACTAAGCCAATAAGAACCAACACATGCGCTAGACTCTGTTTAAACATTGGTAAAGCTGCATCCTCAAATGCAGTATGTTTGCAAAAAGAAGGCCACTATTACAGGGTGAAATAGAAGCTCAGTCCCCACCCCACCCCACCCCAAATGCCTCTTTGGTGCAGCATAGTGGCTTGCTGTGCTTTTGAAGAAATTATCGTTGAAGTAAAACCAAGATAAGAGAAATGTGAACCACCACCCCCACCCTCTTTCAACATTACCCATCCTGTTCAAATTCATAAGAAAGTTAAAAGCCCGCCTTCCTCTTTAAGAAAATATGAAAGTTGTGGCCTTGAAAGAATTCATTGCACTCAGACTTTAAGTGGTATCTTTGTTCAGGTCCAGCCAGATCTGCAGCCCCTTTCACCCCCAAAATTCTTTCTTCTCAGGGGTGAGAATCACCCCACATGAAATGCACTCTCCAAAAGCCTATTCGTATGAATGAAGCTGCTTTCCGAGGGCAGATGCAGATGAGGAAGCTGCCTTCCTGAGGGCTTTTGCAACCTGAGGCCCTGGGGAGAGGAAATTGCCCGGGGAGCACTGTTGTCAGTGGGGAACTGCAGCACCTCTGCTGTCACCCTCTGACTGCCCTCTCCAACATGCAGTATCTGGACCCGGAGGAGCTCCTGGGCGAGGAAGAGGATGATATTTTTGGTGAAGGTAAATATCTTTCTGGCAGGAACCATTCTGGTCTACTTTACTTAGCTTTGAAACTTGTGCCCAGCTTGGGTACCTTGAAAGCACCCAGTGGTTGTGGGTATCAATCTAGCCCCAAGGACTAGAAGGCAAAGTGGGAGACAAAGGAATGAATGGTTCCTCCAAATATCTTTTTTTTAAAGTCATGACTAGACAAATGTTTAGTTTAGGGTAGGAAATTAGTGCAAAATTATTCCCCTTGTCCCTCTTTGGTGCTCTCTTTTCTATCACATTAAGGGAAGCCTGCCATGGTGCTTGGCACACAGCAGAGCTGCTGGGGTAGCAGCTGGACAAACAGACCAGGGATGGTTCTCTATGATACCATATTGCTTTCATCTGCACTAGCTGCCTCTCCCCTTCTCCCTTTCCCTTTGGATTTTTTGTCTTCCTTGGATATGTTTGGCACCCCAATGTCCAGGCCCTCTCTGTTTCTTCCGGCTGGGATGCTAGCTTCTGATACCCACTGGCACCATGTGGTTCTCCCTTATTTTGCACAAGCAGATCTATAGGGTAGGGTTTGGCTGTAGGGTTGTGATTTTCAGTGGCTAATCTAGTAATCTACAGATGTCTTGTGCAAATGCTGTCAATGAAATGGGACCATAAGCAAGAGAGCTTTTCTAGAACTTGAAGTTGTCTAAGTAAATGGTAATCTGGACTCAGGGACCTCATCAGTTTGGTTGATTTCCACAAGAAACCATAGCTAGTAAGTTTTTGAAAACTCAATCAAGTAATTTTTTTTAATGAGCAATAGTTAAATTGAGTGACTACTCAAATAATACAAATCCAGTGAAGAAAAATTACAGAGTATAGCATGATAAGATGCCTTCACAACCTAACCATCTAGGGTATAACCATGACCAATGTTCCACTGTCTTTATATTATTTTGTTCTGGCCTCAGAAATATTTCAAAACTTCATAATGTGAAGTTTTATCATAACTGATCGGTTTTAAGAATACCTACTTGAGCTTCATGGGTGTTTGCCAAATTCTCAATCTGTCGCTTGACCTTGATGACAGGTATTTAGAGCCACTTGAAGTTTGACCTTAGATACTTAACCCCTCAGGACTTAAAAAATGTTCACAGCTAGGAAGGTAAGCCTAGATTAGACAATCTGGTGATTCTTCACCCAACCTCTAAAATACCCAGACCACCTTTCTTTCCCCCAAAGGGATTCTTTTGCTGCCTGACTATGGTGCTAAAGAGCGCTATCTATAGTCCAATGCTCCACACTATGTTTGATGTGTGACCTCACCCCCAGGAAGAGGTAAGACCTCAGAAAAGCAGGGCTGGGTAAATTCTAGGATCTCTCCCATGAGCATTTCCTGATCATTAAGGTGACTATTTCAATCTCACTAGATATGGTGAAGAGTCAAGTTGGGAGGCAGACAAGATTCAGATTCAAATTCTTGTCTGCCTGGAACTACTTTTGTGACTTATACAAGTTACTTAACTTGCTCTGTTCTCTCAGCGCTGAAGTGGGACAGTAATACCCGTTGGGCTGTACAGATTGTCTTCACAATGGATTCATAATATTTGCATCACACTCCACACGTGCCATGCTTTATCCTTTCTGGACTGAATTTCTCATTTAACTTAATCCCCAAAGATGAGAGAAAGAATTCTGATAAGTCCAATATCCAGTGTATTTTTATCTGGTTCTCTGAGTTATGGCTCCTGTTTGCCCTTTTCTGTGAGCACTTGTCTGGCTGGTGCTTCATTGAAGTAAGTGCTGTTAGGGGTAGACAGTCAAGAGCTTCAGCAGTAGAGTCAACACTGCTTGGGCTTTGCCACTCAAATCACTCTGTGATTGTGAGCAGGTTCCTTCATCATTCTGTGCCTCAGTTTGCTGACTTATAAAATGGAGTATAAACCTCACAGGCAGTGTGAAGATTAAATGTTGTTACCGGGAAGGGCTTAGAATGGTGCCTATAACATAGTAAGCACTCTATCAATACCAATTCCTACTACGTAGTAACAAAAATGGGTTTATGGAGTAGAAAGTGATGCCCACGAATTTTTTTACAGATTGGGTTAACCTAGTATATTCAAAATAGGACTTATTTACAGAACTTCAGCTTCGTTAAAAACTGATTAGAGGTACGATATGATGAAAATGCATCAGACGAGTTGCTAGCAGCTGGATCAGAGCACAGCCCCTGCCATTATATGGGTGTAGAGTCTGGGCAAGTCATGTCATCTCCTTGGGCTTCACCTTTCATCTAAAACAAGAGGGTTGATTACACAAATCTATAAGATTTTATTTTTTAAAATTCCAGCATTCTATTACTTAATCTTCTCTGCAGAGTGGCATAGATCTACCCAGAGGAATTCATGCTTGCTCTATGTTTCATGCATGCTTTTGGCTCCCTTACCATGCCTAGGAAAGCAGAAAGCTTTTGGTACAATGCATTTTCTCTAACATAATGGAAGGAAAATGCCCAGGAGCTTTTTACTAAGGCAACCATATTTCCTTGCAAGGGATACATTTTTAAAGAACCCTTTCCCCCTAAGGGAACACAAATTTAGAATTTAGATCCATTTGCTTAAAAAAGTATATATAAGTTCATTTAGATTTATGGACCCCATAAAGATTTGGGGAGAAAAAAAATGAGTCATGCTCACAGTATTTTTTAACTGCCTTTCTGAGATCCTGTTTGTTTCAGCAATTGTTTTCTGTGGTTAAAGAAAATGTTATGGTTCACTAAGAAGCACTGGTGTGTAACTCTGTATTTGTTCTAGGGGAGAGTTGCAAATGGTTAGTGAGAGAGAGAAGCAGCCATCCACCTACTGTCCAGAAACCCCAATATTTATTCCCCTGCTCTCCATCCTCTCTCTTTTCCCCTCTCTCTCTGTCTCTTTCTCTCTTTCTATCTCTCACTCTCTGTCTCTCTGTCTCTCTCTCTCACACACACACACACACACACACACAGAGCACCTCAGGTTTGGACAATAATAGTAAGGATAACTATAACAATTATGCTGGTGATCAGAATAATAAAACAAAAGAGTGTCATGTGCACCGAAGGCCCATCGCCAGCCTTCAGGAACAGAGCAGGGTCAGTTTGCGGGAGGAAACAGTTCCCCAGGTGGCGGTAGGTCGCTGGTTCAGCAGCTGAAAATGACTCCTTGGCACACAGTAAAGCAGCCACAACTCACTGCCCCATTTTCAGCCCTGCTCAGTGATCTGCTGTCAAGTGCAACGGTTAGGATAATAATACACCACAAGTTCTGAGTGCAGAGTATTTCTCAGGCTCCTATATTCCCCGGACACTCGCGAGCTTTGTAAGACCTTGCTTCTGGAAAGGCCACAGGAAATGGCAAAACTTTTGCCGGACCTTCAAATGTTCTCTGGAGCTGATATAGTGCAGCAAAGCATGAGAACACTTCTCCTGTCCTGGCATCATTGCTTCTATGCAAGCTGTTTTAACCTCCCCAAAGGAGGAAACCCTCCAAGATGTGGATGAACTGGCTAACGGGAGAGCAATCAACCAGTAGTGCCCTTAGACCAGTAGATACTCAGGAAAAAAATACCACTCGCTTTGAACCAAACCTCTCTCATTTCTCCACACCAAGTAAATTAGCACGTTTCCCCTTAAAAAAGGAAGTTCAGTTGAGGAGAGTAAGAAAACTGCAAAAGATTTGTCAAAGAAAGAAAACCGAAGAACTCTACGTAAAATAGATGCTCACTTTCTGTCTATACTGCTTATGAAGCCAAGGTAAATATTTTTCAATACGCAAACAATTATGCATTCTATTCTAATCTGGTGTATTTTGACATTGTTTCCTGAATTATATTTGCCCTTTCCAAAATTAAAAGAAAGAAGAAAGGATGAAGAGATTAACAATAGGTACAAAACCAATAAATCCTAAAAGTTAAGTCACATCCTCTATGGAAAAAATGTTAAGAGAGAAAACAAGGGGGGCCTCGGTGGTTCAGTTGGTTAAGCAGCTGTCTTTGAGTCAGGTCATGATCTTGAGGTCCTGGGGTCAAGCCTAAATCAGGCTCTACACTCAGCAAGGAGTCTGCTTATCCCTCTGCCCCTCCCCCCATTCATGCTCACTCTCAAATAAATAAATAAAATATTTTTTAAAAGAGATAGAACATAAAAATATATGCATCTTGGTTAGGTTGGAGCTTTTTATTTGACTATGCCACACTCATATCATATAAATATAATAATTAGTATAATAATTTATATAATATGTATATATCATATAAATATAATTAGCTATGTTGAACCTTTCTCCAAAAATCTATATCTAGAGTTCTCAAGTAGACCCAAGTTATAGGATTGGAAAATGGACAAGAAAAGGTTGCCCTAGTTTCCTGAGTTGAAAACAATTGGTCACTCTGCTTTTGTGATTTGCCAAGATTGCTTAGATCAGGTTTCAACCTTTGGAGTCCTGGATAAATGCTTTACTTGAAAGTTGTTTTCTCTATTTTATTTGTCACAGGTTATGGAGCAGACACAGACCTCCCCACAGTAATTCATGCCTCTGCGACCTATGTCTTGGATTATTGCAAAACATTCCCTTCCCATAGATATCTAGGAAGCTTTCTTTGACTGCTGCCAAAAAGATGGTGTCATTTCAGGGGCATAAACTAAAATAGCATATTGCACTAAAGCTATGTAGGCTGTTTTAACTACGAGTCCACCCCCCCCCCCAGTTAATAGCCTCCGAGTGTAACCTCAGAGTGACCTATTTAGATTAGGCCAAAGCCAAAGGGGCCCACTAACAAATAAAACATTTTAAATGCTTATCTAATATCTTTATGAGCAGCCAGCCAAGTCTTTTTAGGAATAGTATAAGACACACTCAAGTATATCTTTCATAGGACATGAGGACTAAAAGTATAACCATGCCCACTGTATGTGTGGCAAAAAAAAAAAAAAAAAAAAAAAAAGTTTTTAAATAGAAGAAATGTGTAGTTGTTATGACTAAAATAGAGAAACAAAATGTGATAGAATTGCCCTCCCTCCTTGATGGAAGTCCCTACACTTACTCAAGTCAGCATATGTATCAGAGATGTGGTTTCTCCAGTTAACTCTCCCTCACATGGTTTATTGTGCTTGGCAAGCGTCAGCTTATTCAACTTCTCATTTATTTTTGGATGGCTAAATTTTGCCTATTGATTGTTTGCCAAACAGCTGTGATGTTGAACAAAGATGTTTGTGATTTAGTAGCTTTCAGAAGAGGTTTTAGAGAAGGAAAAGGTATTGGCTGAGTCAAATTGAAATGACTATTTCAACTACCAGAAGAATAAAGAGTTAGAGAGGAAGGAAAAAAAACATAGTGACTGGTCCTAGCATGTAAAATGGAGAAAAGAAAGTGAAACCAAAAATGCAGGTGCTGGTAGGATGGTTTTTTTTTTTTTTTTTTTTTAAGATTTTATTTATTTAAGAGACAGCACAGAGAGGGAGAAGGAGACTCCTCGCTGAGCAGGGAGCCCAATGTGGTGCTCAAAATCCTGTGACCCTGAGATCATGATCTGACTCGAAGGAAGATGCTTAACCCTACTGAGCCACCCAGGCACCAGTGCTAGTGGGATATTGGACACACTCAGTATGTTCTACGCTATCCTGGGGGCTGGCTTCTGGGGAGCCTGAGATGTGGATGAACCTGGCTGACTGGGAGGGTGATGATTCTATAGTATGTGTCCACCCTGGAATGAGGGAGGGATCTGATGATAATCTAGAGTGTTTGATCCTCATTGGTAGACACACCAGGTCATTAAAGCTGAAAAACCACTTTGTGCTGTGTAGACAGAATGTATCTCATTGGGCATCTAGAATTTCCCTTCCAGAAAGAACAATCTACTTGATCATTTTTCGATATTTTTAAGAGGAAGATTTTGACCTATACTAGGATAGCAAAGGGCGAGTATAATGTTTAGTTTTAATCCAGAAGACAAATTAATAATAATTTATAGTACCATCACTCTCATGTGGACTTTCCACATCTTACACTTTTTTGTGCTTTACCTCGCTGTACAAATAAATGCTTCAGGCAGACCTGTAAAGATCAATGATGGAAACAATTTGAGAGAGAAAAAAAACCACTGTGTCAACTTTGTAAAGATTGTCAGTAATAGATAACCTGACAAACAGAGAAAAAGATCTGGTATGTCATCTTCAGCTGTATAATGAGGCATAGCCCTAGGAAAAATTTTTAAGTAAAAGAAAGAGAAGAAAGAACAAATTGTTGCCTTCTGAAAAGTGATGAGATTATGGTGCTGTCTTTTTCATTGCAATGTTTTCCTTCTTAGTCTTTGGATCACTAGGGGTTAAAAATTTAAATATTTATATTATACCAAACAGCAACCAGGGAAAACCAGCTGGACCCTCCTCCCCCTGGCTTCAGACTTCATATGAAACCATCCATTCAAAGTAAGATGCAACCAGCAAAGAAACAGGAAGAAAGTACCTTGACTTTCAGATCACTAATGGAGTCAGCTGGCTGAGGGGTTAAATATAATTTTTTCTTCTATAAATTGCCATTTAGGAAATTCTGAGAAGGAGCAAATATGAAAATATTTTCCACGGTGGGATTTTTTTTCCTATTTATATCAGCACAACAAACTGATTAAATGGTATGTGAAGAAAAGTATGTCAGAGAATCAAATATGCAGATATAATTGGTGGAAGGCACTTTTACCTACTTTCAGATTAATGATATGACTGAAATATTTGGAAAAACAAACTCTTCTCCTTCAACTTCTGGTTTACATACTGAGGGGTACTAAGGATGTCTTTGAGGTGGGGCATGCTTCAGCCCCCAATTAATCTCCATTAGTATCCCTAAAAACTGAAACATAAGTTAGAATTTTAAATCTTAATAAAAAGCATGATAAAAAAGCTTTTTCAGAAAACATAGCTATTTCAAATGATCTACACTCTGTATATAAAGTTATATCTTGCTTTGCAAACATCTTCTAGCAGAGAGCCAAACCCCTTTTCTGACCATGTTGCTATAATACTTTCCTTAGAAAAACTCTAGAGCCACCATTGTTTCTAAATCTTTGATAGTTACCATTCAGACTTCCAAACTGAGGAAAGGTAGCATAAGAAAGAGCAAAATAGGGATCCCTGGGTGGCGCAGCGGTTTGGCGCCTGCCTTTGGCCCAGGGCGCGATCCTGGAGACCCGGGATCGAATCCCATGTCGGGCTCCCAGTGCATGGAGCCTGCTTCTCCCTCTGCCTGTGTCTCTGCCTCTCTCTCTCTCACTGTGTGCCTATCATAAATAAATTAAAAAAAAAAAAAGAAAGAAAGAGCAAAATATTCAGACTCAAAACAGACCTATTTCAGTTTACTAGTATCTTGATATTAGGAAAGTTACCTAACCCTTCAGAAGCTTCATTTTCCTTCTTCCATGGGGGTGGGGGTGGGGGTTATGATAATTATGGTGATAATGATTTTGGGGTGGTGATGGTGATGGCAATGGTGATAGTGATGATGATGGTGTCGTCTGGTGGTGATAGTGGTCATGGTAACAGTGATGATGATAATAATGGTGGTCATAGTGGTAGTGATGATTATGGTGGTTATGGTGGTGGTTGCCATGGTCTTGGTGATGATGGTGGTAATCTTGGTGATGATGATGGTAGTCATGGTGGTGGTGGTGGTCACCTCCTGAAAAAATTGCTGTGCAGTTAAAGAGATAATGTATGAGGTAATGAAAAACCATTAAGGGCCTATTATGTAAATGTCAGTTATTACGGAACTGATTTTCTCAGCTGCCCCAGTCTCCCAAGTCTATATAATTCCTCTCTCCTACTCTTGGCCTGTGATCAACAAAGACACAGGCTGAGGAGAGCAGAGTTATTTAGACTGCTCATTTCAAATGCTTTCCTGGGAATATAAAGGTGCATCTGGCTCATGAATAAACAAGCCTGGCTGCTATCTGATCTCCACTATGTGACCAAAGGAGAGCTCAAAATAACCCCATCATTTGGCACAAAATAGGTGTGTGATTTTCTACCCATATTTTATTTTATTTTTTTTTTAATTTTTATTTATTTATGATAGGCACACAGTGAGAGAAAGAGAGAGAGAGAGAGGCAGAGACACAGGCAGAGGGAGAAGCAGGCTCCATGCACCGGGAGCCCGACGTGAGATTCGATCCCGGGTCTCCAGGATCGCGCCCTGGGCCAAAGGCAGGCGCTAAACCGCTGCGCCACCCAGGGATCCCTCTACCCATATTTTATTGTTAGCCAATCTGGTCTCCTTCTGAAAATTTTTTTTTTAAGGAAATTTTTTTTTTTTATGATAGTCACACACAGAGAGAAAGAGAGAGAGGCAGAGACACAGGCAGAGGGAGAAGCAGGCTCCATGCACCGGGAGCCTGACGTGGGATTTGATCCCGGGTCTCCAGGATCACGCTCTGGGCCAAAGGCAGGCCTAAACCGCTGCGCCACCCAGGGATCCCTCCTTCTGAAAATTATCTGAGTATTAAACAGTAATACATGCCAGGGCACTTTTCTTGTGGAGAGAGTCCCCTGGCCTTGGTCTGGAATTCTGGAGGTCAGGAATCATATCTCTATCAGTATCTTTAACGACCTACAGTCCCTATTTCCTGGGTAAATATTTACTTGCAATAAACATACTACAGTTGCTGCCTCCCCATCTCAATAATCTGAGAAAGTCTAGGCTTTCTATATTTGTTAAAACATTTCTAATTTATGGGATCCCTGGGTGGCTCAACAGTTTAGCACCTGCGTTCGGCCCAGGGCATGATCCTGGAGACCCGGGATCGAGTCCCGCGTCAGGCTTTCTGCATGGAGCCTGCTTCTCCCTCTGCCTGTGTCTCTGCTTCTCTCTCTCTCTGTCTCTCATGAATAGGTGAATAAAGTCTTTAAAAAAAAATTCTTTTTTTTTAATTTTTTATTTTTTTATTTATGATAGTCACAGAGAGAGAGAGAGAGGCAGAGACACAGGCAGAGGGAGAAGCAGGCTCCATGCACTGGGGGCCCGACGTGGGACTCGATCCCGAGTCTCCAGGATCGCGCCCTGGGCCAAAGGCAGGCGCCAAACCGCTGCGCCACCCAGGGATTCCCAAAAAAATTCTAATTTAAAGATAACACCCATTGAAATTTGAATCATATACAAGTTACAGTATTTTAGGATAACAATTAAGATTTTAAATGAAGCTTCTAAAAACATCCCCTCTCGTAGTATTTTGATGGTTTTTACTTCCATTGTTGTTTAAAATATTTTCGATGATAAAACCTACTGGATGAAATTGTGGTGATCTGTTTGTGTATATTTGTTTGTAAATATACTAATGTGCACACGCATGTACATGAGGACAAATATTAGCTCAGCTGCTTAATAATATTTCTGCATGGGGCAGAGAACAAGTTAATAGGATCAACCTGCTATGAACTAATCAACAAATTTTGTTGGAGCTCCATGAAAGTTATGACCAGTGCACAATACTGGTCCGGTAGGTCAGAAATTGTACCAGCTATAGCAGGGCTCACTAGCAATGGATCAACCAAATCCTCCCCAGTCCTGGAGACACAGCTGATCGTGGGTCAGGAGCATTGCCCTCTGTCTGAGAAAAGACAACATAACCTCTGGTTATTTACAACGCAAGCTACAGAGCAGAGGATGGAAAAAACCCTAGAGTCTCCTCTTAACATGGATGGTACTCCAAAAAGACAGGTGCCTATGCCTTACAACCTATTGGGTACTGCTGAGAATGGCATATAGTGAGTCAGTGGCTCTCTGCCCCCTCTTGACCTAGTCAGGAGTTGGCAAACCATGGCCCCAGGGCCAATCTCAGTCCACTGCCTGTTTTTGTTCACAGCCTGAAAGGTAAGAATGGTCTTTACAGATGAACATTTGCAATTGATTTAATGATGGAGAAAAGTAAACCTTGACTTCAGTTATGCAAAATGTTAGCCCAAAGAAAAAGAATTCCATTCTTCTCCTAAGCAGGCCAGCATTACCAAAAAAGGAGAGAGTGCCCAATTATATTTTGAATTTTGTCAATAAAAATATGTGAAATTTTATTTTCTCTCATGATATGGAAGTATTTATATAATTTCCTTGTTTTTGCCTCTTGGTTCACAAAGCCTAAAATATTTGCTATCTGGCTTTTTATAGAAAAAGTCTCCTGACCGCTGGCCTACTTTATCAAACTCCAAATCATTTTGCCTCTTGAGGCCATTGAGAGTTTTGTGTCTCCAGCTCTTCCCCGTTTCACATCTGCTGGGAGGGTCTTATCATTTTTAAATCTCCACTTAAGAGGAGATTTATCCCCTTATTGTTGTTTTAAATATTCTTTTTAAGAGAATACATGTCACCATATGACACTGCTCTGTAATACCAACTGGAAGGATGGTGAAAAAACTGCAGTCCAAGCAAAACCAAAGACAGAGTGCCCTGGGTTGGGGAGGAGAGAAGACAACATCACTTAGTGGGGAGACACAGTGAGACTAGGGACATGTTCTCCCAGCCCACCAATGAAGGAGGTAAAAGAAAGTACAAGGGGAGGGGAGTGTCCGGAGTCCTTTCCACCTACACCTCTTCATTACCTCAAGGGATTTTCCTTCCCATTGACAATTTTGGTTCACATGTGTGCCAGGTCCAAGGCCCTTGGAAACTCCTGGTAAGGAACCACTGACGTGTGAGCATGACTCCAGTCCTCTTCTTGGCTCTTCCACACATATCACCCCAAGTCTCCCGATTCACCATGGGGTGATGGTGCCGGGCTTTAGGGGGAATCATCTAAAGAAACCACAAATGGAAATACATTACTTTTGCATGAGATTACTTGGGATTAGCAGAGCTTAGATCATGCCCAAAACAGAGCTGGCTCTTTCCCACTGCCCTTTGTCTGTAATGCAGGCTACTGTGTGTCCACTTAGCCTCATGTTAATTCAAGGGCAAGGAAGCCTTTTTCAAAACAGGCATGCAGGAATGAATGAAAGGCACTGCTGCACACACTTATGCACATTTAGTGGGGGTCACTTGGCTCCTGGTTGCCAAGCATTAGAAATAGCAGAGGAATGTTTAGCTCTATTGGGAATCTTTGAGTAGTTTTAACTTTCTGGAGGGGAAAATATCTTGTTGTTAAAAAGAGTCAGAGAAACATTGTCCATGATTGGTGAGAATGTAAAATGATGCAGCTGCTATGGAAAACATTATGACAGTTCCTCAAAAAGTTAAAAATATCCCTGCCATATGATCCAGAAATTCCACATCTGGGTATATACTCGAAAGAATTGAAATCAGGGTCTTGAAGAGATATTTGTACACCCAGGCTTATAGCAGCATTATTCACAATAGTCAAAAGAGGCAAGCAACCCATCAATGGCTAAATGCGCAAGCAAAATGTGGTCCATACCTATGATTGGAATATTATTCAGCCATAAAAAGGAAGGAAATTCTGACACTTGCTATAACATGGGGGAAATCTGTGGTCATTAAACTCAGTGGAAGAAGCCAGTTACAAAAAACAAATAAAAAGTATGAAGTATCTAAAATACTATATGAAGTATCTAAAGTACTCAGATTATGGAAACAGAAAACAGAAGGGTGGTTGCTGAGGGTTGGGAAGAGGAGGAAATAGGAGCTGTTGTTTAAGGATAGACAGTTTCAGTTTTGCAAGATGAAAAAGCTCTGGAGATTGGGGACAGAACAGCATGAATGTATTTAATGCTACTGAACTATATACTTAAGAATTATGAAGATGGTAAATCGTATGTGTATTTTACGACATATACATATATCTTCACGTTTTTAAAAAAAAAGAGCTAGGAATAGATACACTCAAACAAACAAACACAAAACAAGAAGTACCAGGCCATTGCTGAAAGTCTGCAGAAGATTTGCTTTTTCTTGAACCACATAAATGTAACAGTAGGGAACTGAATTTCCAGGAGAGAAAGAAGTGGCTCCAGGGAGCTCATGCTGACCATGGCTGGGCGTTTCTGATAGTCTTAGAAAGCCTGTTCTTCATAACAGGATGTGTAAGAGTAAGGTATGGGAATTCTTACCAATTTATGCCTGGTTGGGAATCAGTTTTTAGAATCTCTGCATAAATGTTTTGAGATGAGCACCTATTGCAGCTCCTCTAGAAAGGAGTAGCATAATCAGAAGAGGCAGCCACCTCAGAAGCTTATGAACTATTTAGGGATATAGGATTTACTTTATCATTCATTTAAAGAATACTTATTGGGATCTCCTGGGTGGCTCACTCGGTTAAGCTTCTACCTCCAGCTCAGATCATGATCCCAGGGTCCTGGGATCAAACCCTGCACTATATTGAGATCCCTACTCATTGGGGAGCCTGCTTCTCCCTCTCCCTCTGCCTGCTTTTGCTCTTGCTCTCTTGCTCTCTCTCAAGTAAATAAATAAAATCTTAAGAAAAAAAAGAAAAAGAATACTTAATGAATGTCTACCATGTGCTAGCTTTGGTTCTATGCAGCCCATGGGATGAGTAGTGACTATGACAAAGCCCCTCCCCTTGTGAAGTTATATTGCAGTGGAGGGGTATAGAAAGTAGACAAAGTAAGAATAAGATGTGTCAGATGGAAAGAAGAATTATGGAGAAAATTTAAGCGCAGGGTGAGAAAGATAGGGCACAATGGCCAGGGAAGGCTTTGCTGATAAATACCCAAATGCTTGGTGAAACTGTAGATCTGACCTGGACTCCTGGGGAAGAATGTTCCAGGAAGAGCCAGAGGCCCGTGTGGCTGTAGCACAGTGTGTGCAAACAGAGAGCAGGGGGAGATGAGATCTGAGAGGTTTCGGGGGAGGTCCAGCTCTTATAAAGCCTTACAGGCCATTGGAAAGATTTGAGTTTCTGCTCTATGGGAGATGGGAAGACCCTGGTAGATGTGGAGCACAGTGACATAATCTGATTTGCCTTTCTAAAGGATCCTTCTGACTGTTGTCTTGAAAGTGAAGATGAGGGTGTGGAGCACAAAGGCCAGGAGGCCACTTGGGGAACTTGCCATATTCCAGGAGAGAGCTGTTGAGGCCCTTCCTAGGCCTGACACTGAGTAATTCCGGAAGTAAGGGTAGGGAGGAGTTGCCAAGGATAACTCCAAGGCTTTGGCCTAAGCATCTGGAAGGATGATGTGGTTCTTTTCTGAGATGTGGAGGGTTACTGGAGGAGAGGGCTTGGAGGTGGGGCCGAGTATGGCCATGACGGGTAATCAGGAGTCCAGTTTGGGACAGTTCTGTTTACAGTCTAGATATACACAGTGGCTGACTTCATGGAGTCCCACTCCAAGCACGCACAACAGTGGGCACTTAGGAAACATCTGTGGCACGGTTGATGATCGAGCAGCATGTACACAAGTGAAAATTGCTCATAGATTCATCACTAGCTGATGGAGACTGGGCTGTATGACTTATGTGGGCTGTTCCCTAGTGTTTATGAACACTAAAGGGAGATTAAGAGAAAGAGCAGAGGGGAAGGACTGGATGAGCAGGGCAGGCTTCTTGTAGGTGCCCATTTGAAGAAGAGAGCTTGGTATCTTTGGCAGAACCATTGTGATAAATCTGATAGTCGTGGAAGAGCATCCATGGCTCTCCATCTTCACGTGGCCTCCTGCATTGGGTGCTATGCTCACCGAGTGAAAATTCTTGCATTTCTTGCCCTTTGGCTCCAAGGCTGTACACTCATAGAATCTCCACTGGAAGAGACCTACAGAGGTTTTCGATTTATCTTCCTAACAGAAGGCAGGCAAGGGGTCAGTCCACTTGCTAAACTGCTTCCCATCTTTCCCTTCCCCAAGTAGATTTATCAGCTTTTCTGTTCCACATCCATTTAACATCAAGAGCTAGCAATCAGCTCATTCACTTTTATTTTAACACAAATCCCTCAAGCTATGTCTTCAACCACTTTTCTTTATTCTAATCCTGGGGAAAACTGCTCTTCCTCCTGTAAGATAATCTTGGGTATCCTCAAAACCCATTAAAAGAACATATTAACACGTAACTCTCCAAACACTAAAATAGCCAGTCAAATATTTGTATTCCAGCAGGCACTTGAGTTGAATAATACATCTTTGCCGACAAGAGGGCAAGTGTATTCTGAGCAGTGAAGAGGTAGCCGAACGTCTGTGGATTAGGATGTGAAACGCAGGGGCACGTGGCCACAGCTGTTGACCTTGAATTCCTCTTTGAACGTGGTGCCCAGGGCTGAGAAGCACTTCTCAGAGAAGCCTGTGTACACTCACGCTTCTAAAACCTGCCGGTGCCCAGTGGTTCCATCCTCATACTGACTTGGCCACTGTCTTGGGTGCAAAGAACAAATGAGAGCAGATGTTCACATTTTTCTTCCTCAGGGAGCCCTTTGAGACTCATAGAGGAAGGGTCAGTGATGGAAGAGGCTGAACAAAGCCTTCCATCCCCCCACCCCCACCCCCCACATGGAAGCCTGCCAGCAGACAGCTGTTCCAGCCTTGGCCTGCTGCTGCTAATGAAAACATAACCAGGATCCGATGAAAGCTATTTAATGGGGGATTGCTTGGAGCAGCCACTTTCTCTGGAGATTTGCTTAAACCAAAGCACGTGGATTTGCTACCGTTGCTGTGAAGTCTTCACCTCCAGCAGCCCGAGTGTGAATGACCTATTTCGAATGTGACAGCCAATTACACTTCGGTGGCGTGAATAATTTATTAGGTTCAAGAGCACCGTCAACCAGGGATATTACAACAGCCTCGCTGCCTGGCTAATTATGGAGGGTGACAGCGTCCTGTCCCGTTGTCACAGCTCCCGCCCAAAGCTGCCAGAGTCCTCTCATGGACTAAGTGAGAGCAGAGAGGGAACGTCGGGAAATGGGGCTAGGCCTGGTGCCACACTACCAAAGAAGGCTTTGTGGGTTGAGCAAGCTGTGCCTGGGGAGTCAGATTTCCACTGTCTCCTCTGCCAAGCAAAAGGGGTGGGGAGTGGGGAGCAAGAGGGATGTTGTCTCCAGTGTACCAATTTTGCATAAAATGTCTGTGGAGTTGGGGGTGGAGGCTGTGAAGTGGGGATTTAGGAAGAAAGGCCCAGACCCTGAAACTAGCAGGGTAGCTCGTGGTTTCCAGGCCTCGGGGAGGGGGCATGAGCCTGCCCGCCCTGCAGCTGGTCCCCACACCAGAGTGGGACCCCAGCAGCTACACAAGGAAGGGCTCAGCCCCAGGAGCCCACGCCCAGTTTCAGGGTATCCTCCTGTGCATGGAGCTGTCACTGAGCTCTGCAGCTCGCTCTCACTTCTAGCCTCACTTGATTAGTAGACAGATCACTTCACCTCACAGACTCCTGTTTCAGACTGAATTGGACTCCAACATAACATCCATGAAGATGGTGAGGCTTCACAACCAGCCACAAAGTGTTCAGTAATGTGGCTTCTGGGCCTGGGATACCTTCTAAAGTCACCTCCTGAATTTAATAGTCTCGATCTTTTGAATTAGGCAGGGACTGATGTTTGGGAAGACAGTTGGTGTAATCAGGAGGACAGTAAGAAGGAAAGGGATAGAGCTGGATTGTGCACAACAATGGCCCTGGTCTAAAATAGAAAGAGAAGCAGGAGCATCTGGGGGGTTCAGCTGGTTAAGCTTCCAACTTTTGGTTTTGGCTCGGGGCCCTGATCTCAGGGTCATGAGTTTGAGTGTCACATCAGGCTCTGCACTCAGTGGCAGTCTGCTGGGGATTCTCTCCCTCTCCCTCTGCTCCTCCCTGCTCGCTCTCTCTCTAAAATAAATAAATAAAATCTTTTAAAAGAGAGAGAGAAAAAAACAAAAACAGTGAAGAGTTACCTAAAGAAGAGTTTTAAATATGAATGACTGAAGAGAAGCAGATTTTGCATTTTTTCAATAATCAATGGGTAGCTATTAATGTGTATTGATCAAGTATTATCAGGAAACTGATGACTCCCTCCACATAGAATAATTCAAGGGAGATTTCTGTACAAAGAGATGGCTTACAAAGGTGTAGGTGGAGTATAGGAGAGCCAGAGGGCCTGGCTCTGTGGGGTCACTCTGGGGTCCAGAAGATGGAAGAGAAAGAGGTTGTTAGAACCGACAGGATGGAGGCACAGAGGGCTACCACAGGGAAGCTGTTATCTTTTAAAAGGGGACGTAGCCAGCCCAGCATGACCTCCCAGGGCAGACCCAAGGAATGGATATCCTCGACTCATTCCCTTCCCTTTTACCTGTGCTCTGCTGGGGCTCCCACTGGCAAAACCCCACCAGGCATCACAGGGCAGGGTAGCCCCAGGGGCAGAGGGCAGAGACAGGAAGCTGGAGGATGGACAGGAGGGGTCATGCAGGCTAGCCTGCTAGCCAGGGACTGCATCAGGCCTGGGGACACAGTTTAAATAAATCACCTTGGAGATTCCTACAGACAAATCTCTTCTTTCATGTGTCTGCTGTTGATGAGGGAAAGGGAATGGATTTACTATAAAGCCAAAGTCAATTTATAACCTATCAAGTACCAAGCATTGTATTTACACATATATCCTGTTTCCAGTTACTTCTACAATCATTTATTATTGTATTTTAATTTTTTTAAAGATTTTATTTATTTGTTCATAAGAAACACAGGCAGAGGGAGAAGTAGGCTCCCGGGAGGGCGGGGTGGGGGGGTGGGGGTGGGGGTTATGGGAGATGATCCCAGGACTCTGATCCCTTCACCTGAGCTGAAGACAGGTGTTCAACCACTGAGCCACCCTGGCGTCCCTATGGTCATTTTAAAATCTATAGTTATTTTAGCATCTTTGTGCAATAATATTTTGTGAATTAAACTTATACCGTTTACCTTCAGTCTTAAAGGTTCATAAGCTATAGGGATTTGCAAAGTTAACATTCTGCCGGTTTGTTTGTCAGGGCAGGTCAGAGCTTCCCAGCATGTGGCCTAAGGACTTCAGAGGCTTCCCAACACTCTTTTATCAGTTCCAAAAGGGGGTGTCTGGGTGTATAATCCCAAAGGTCCTTAATAATTTTTTTAAGTATAAAGGAGTTCAGTCTAGATTATGTGAGATATATATATGTATATATATGTGCATATATATATACATATATATATCTCACATGTACCTGTTACATGAAAAATCAAATAGCTAGTCTAGATTATGTTATTGTGTCAGAGGTCTTGAGACCAAAAAATTGGGAACTGCTGCTCCAAACGATATTACAGAAAATGACCTCTCCCTGTAGTGTAATAATAATGTATGAGCAATCCAATCTCAAGTTTCTGAATAGATGGGGATTGTTGGCAGCGTTTTAGGCATATTTTGTTTCCTGCCAGCTTTGAACCTCTTGCGGACTATCTTTTACCCATGTAGCCTTCCAGGTCCCTCAGTGTAGAAACTGGAAGTGGGGGTGGAGGTGGGGTTTAGGACGGGGATCATATGTTCAAGTAGATAGGCCTGATTTCAGCATCCCTGAGACATTCATTCCTGGGACACGCTAAAATGCTAAGTGTGTTGGCCAAACACATTTCCCATTGTGCAAGCAGATAGTGTGACAATGGTGAGGAAGCCACAGCCTGAGATGTCTACTCCCTTGAGAACCTTATCATCAGCACCAGGCACAGGCAAAGGAAAATGAGGTCTTGCTCTCAGCAGCTCAGTAAGCAGTAAGCAGGACCCAGCTGTCATCTGTCAAGTTGAAACATACTTCTGTACATACAGCTCTGATGTCAATCAATGCAGGCATGTTATGCTCTTTTTCCAGAGGAAAAGATGGCAGAAGCCAGCAGGGCACGTGATATGCTCTCATTCCTCATTTAGCCAATATTTGCAGACTATCCTCTACACTCTTTAATATAAAACTTCCATTACTGTCAGTGGCACTAAGCATAGTTTCTGATATCAAGGAACATATACACTAATGAGGAGAAGTATACCAAGTATCTGTGACAGAAGGAAATTATGGGACTGGGTCTGTACTTAGGGGGACATGGCAGTTATAGGAGAGTGCAGGGAGAGCATGGCAGGCCAAGGAAGGCATCATGAAAGAGTTAGTGTTTGACCAGAGCTTCATTGGCTGTGCAGGGTTTCTAGAGACCAACATCAGAGGTCAGAGAAAAAGCAAAGGGCAATTCTCAGCAGAGAATTTCCAGGCAGTGATAATGGCCTGAACAAAACGGTGGAGGCAGGAATTGTCAAATGTCAGAGTCAAAGGATGCTTGGCAATCAAGTTGTCCAAACCCTTCATTTGACAGGTGAGGACACAGATTTCAAAGGTAGAGATTTGCCCTGAGTTTTCTATTGGCAGAACCAAAATAGAACCCAAGTGTCTGCAAATCAGAGACTGTGTGCAGGGCTGTTCCTTGGACACTGAGTGTAGCTAGAAGAGCTAAACCTAGAGCCAGAAGTGCAGGGTGCTGGGGTGTGCTGAAAAGGCTTACGGAGCAGCATTGGAGTGCCAAGTGGGCTGGGCACCTCTTTGCATGATATCTAGACCAGCGTTTCCCAAAGTACCTTCTGAGACAAATGTGCCAGAACTGTCAGCGTGCTTGTTAAAATGACTGACTTAGAGTGGCAGAAAAGGTGACTCAAGATCTGCATTTTAGGGACACCTGGGTGGCTCAGTGTCCTGAGCCTTTGGCTCAGGCCATGATCCTGTCCTGGGATCGAGTCCCACATCAGGGTCCCTCTGCCTATGTCTCTGCCTCTCTCTGTGTGTCTCCCATGAATAAATAAACAAAATCTTAAAAAAAAAAAAAAAAAAGGTCTGCATTGTAAACTCCTTCTCTGAGTGATTCTCTTGTGCTTCATAAGTCAGAAAATTAAAAATAAGAAGAAATAGAGAAAGATTGGTCAGAGCAGCAAAGGGAAGAATTCAGCAGATGTAAGCAAGGTGGAGGATAAAGAGTTACAGTACAAGGAAAGGGTTCAAGAATCTTAGAGCTGGCCGCATTCCAAGCCATGGTCTGGCCGTGCACTTGGGTGGCCGAATGCCTATAGAGGAAGGTCATAAGAGTACAGAAGGAATTTCAAAATCAGGATGTTAGATCTGGTATCCATATGGATATTAAGCATCATAGTTAGGAAAAGAGATTAGATCTCAGTTGTATCTGGCTACCCCTAGGACTAGTCCACTAGACCAAGAGGAGAAGCCAGAATGTGCTAGCATCATGGGCAGAAGGAATATATAGAAATATAAATGAATAGGGGTCCCTAGATCTAACCAAATCTGAGACCTTCCATCAGTTCTGCTTTGTGACAGCAGTGGGTCTTCAGGCACGTTCCAAGGTCTGTATTAAATATTTAAATCTTTAAATGGAAGAAATCTAAATCAGAAAAATAAATGGGTTGCATTTTGGATGCTCTTCTGCTTGCCACTAAGGAACTGCATATTTACTAGGATCAATTGGTGGCAGAAAGAACAAGCGGGCTGACTTGGCCAATGCCAACCCCAAACAGACTTAAACAAATCCCCATGCAAGAAAAGCCGGATAAAATTCTGTTACTGAAAGAGAGCATCTTCAGTGCTGCTGAGGTTCAAACACCCTGTTATATGGAACCAGAAATAATCACAGTTCCCACAGCACCCATAGTACTTCCTCTTTCTTAAAACCCACCTCAGTCATGTACGGCTGTCCTCATGCCAGGCTCTGTGAGATGAGTTACGTGACTTTCATGTTTTCCTCTGTGTCTCCTGCCCTTGGTTGTAATAACATCGCTACCTTGGAGTGTTTTCAACTAAGACTGGAATCTGGGGAGGAGGGTCAGGGGGACTTGTATTAAACTCTCTCTCCTTTGGGAGAACCATGTCTTCCCACTCGGAGACATAAAGTCTCACAACCAGCAGAGTTGTCTCTAATACCTGCACCTTCTGCATCCCCTACCACCTCACACTCTGCCCCATGCCTGACAGGCTCTGGGCCTCATTGTTTCCCTGCATGAGGTTACAAGGGCTCAGCCAAGGTGTCTCCATATGCCTGGACCAGGGAAGTTTTGAGAAAGAAGAATCCTGGTTAGGCAATAGTAGGGACCTCGAAAGAAGGACATGGTATTATAACAGAGAGCGAGGTGACGGGGGGAAATAATCACTCAAGGATGGAGACTTGGGTGACAACAGCAGGGGCAGTAATTTGAGGGGCAGTGTGAAGTCCTCTGGATTAAGCACCTGGAGATCTTGGTTCTAGTGCTGACTCTGGTTGTGTAACCCTGGGCTCTGGGATTGGGACTAGACATGCTGCTAAGGATTGTGTCCTGGTTGTGAGGGTCCGTGTTGCCCCATCCCTCGCTCGTACATGGACCTGATCTCAGGGCAGGGTATCTATTGAGACTGGCAAGGTCTAGAAAGTCACTCTGGATGGATCCTTGTGCCAGGTGCTTCCAGTTCAGGGAGGGAAATGAGCCCCTGCTAGGTATTCACCTTGTATCCCCTACATGCTCCTTTCCTGAGGGAAAAGCTCAAGGAGGATTGGCTGACTTACCATTGCCACCTCATTCCTGTTTAGAGCTTAATCCTGAGGCTGAGACACTGAGGCAAGCTCACAGGAAGCCTGGGAGCCACTCCCTGCCTGTCTCAGTCCCCTGGCCTCCAGCACTGTGTGCACACACCCCTGCCCCCATACTCCTACCCAAGCCTCAGCAAGATATCCCAAACCCAATGGGGGAAACTGAGGCCAGGAAATGGAATGTACTATAGCAAACAGAGCCTTAAATGTTTATCATCTCTGACTTTGAGTAACAGCTTCATCTTGGTGATCATGAACACGTTACGTTGTCAACCTATGACAGCATCAGTTTTCATATCTTTCCAGTGGGGACAGTAATCGAAAGAGGGATTGTAGAGCATCTGGGTGGTTCAGTTGGCTAAGCATCTGCCTTTGGCTCAGGTCATGATCTCAGGGTCCTGGGATCAAGTCCTGCAACAGGCTCTCTGCTCAGTGAGGTGTCTACTTTTCCCTCTGCCCCTTCTTCTACTCCTGCACACTATCTCTGCAAATAAATAAAAATCTTTGAAGAAAAGAAAAGAGGGATTGTAGTAGACTTAGGTGAGACAGTGTCTGTAAAGCAAAGCACCAGGCATCATCTATGATCCTTATGAAATCCTCCACCCTCCCTCCCATAAAATTCAGATGAGGTCTACAGCAGATCCCGTTCCTCATCCAGAAGGCAGTGGAATTGGGAAGGTGGGTGCTGGGGATGCAAACAAATGTTTGCATTTCTGCAAATTCATATGTTAGAGCCCTCACTCCCAGTCCAGCTATATTTGGAGTAGGGAAGCAATTAAGGTTAAATGAGGTCATGAGGGTGGGGCCCGGAGGCCCTAGGATTAGTGTCCTTGTAAGAGAGCTGCCACCAGAGAGCTCACTCCCTCTCCTTATGCACGTGCACTGGGAAACACTGGGTGAGGATGTATCAAGAAGGCCACTGGCAAGCCAAGCTGGAAAGAGAGCCCTCACCAGAAACAAAGGCAGCCAGAATGTTGTTCCTGGATTTCCAGCACTGTGAGAAAATAAGTGTCTGTTCCGTAGGCTACCCAGTCTGTGGTATTCTTTAGAGCAGTCCCTGGAGGCTAATACAGTAGGAAATGGAAAGTCTACCATCCTCCAGGGTGATTATTAGGCCCTGCTTCTCCCTCCAGGATTTTTCTACATGGCCCTCCTTGCACTGATGCTAATCTGCGGTAGCTCTTTACCCCTTTCTTCCAAAATTTCTACTGCATATCTGTGCTTCTCTCCAGGTCTCCTTCTCCAGAGTAAGGTAAACAGATTTAAGATGTTCTAACGGTTCTGAGGTGAGAGAGCAGGGCAAGGGGTCTGGGAAAAACAGATAATAGCCTAGAGTATTTAAACTGGGTCTTGATGAATTTCCCATATTGGGAAATGGGCAAAGGCGATGCAGATGGATAATGGCTGGGGGTGGGGTTGACAAGGGAAGAAAAGGATCAAGTAAGAAGGAATGCTCTAGAACCACAGAGGGATTCATTCATCTTTCACTCAGTAGGTAGATACTTACCCCTTGCCCTGTGCTGGGGATACAGTATCTAAAGACAGAAATGGTCTCTGCCTGTCTGATCTCATGGTCCAGGGAAAGAGAGACAAGAAACAAGCAAAAAAGGCAAAAAAAAAAAAAAAAAAAAAAAGACCATTACAATTTACAATTAGTGCTCTAAAAGACATAGGGTTTTGAAAAAGAATAACTTTTGGGGAGGGTATACTCAATGGTGAGGATGGCCAAGGAAGACCTCTCTTCGCATGTTTACAGAATTGAAAGGAAGCCCCCGTGGTCAGAACTTAGTAAGAGGAGGACTGGGATCCCTGGGTGGTGCAGCGGTTTAGCACCAACTTCAGCCCAGGGCCTGATCCTGGAGACCCAGGATCGAATCCCACGTCGGGCTCCCGGTGCATGGAGCCTGCTTCTCCCTCTGCCTATGTCTCTGCCTCTCTCTCTCTCTCTCTCTCTCTCTCTCTGTGTGTGTGTGTGTGTGTGACTATCATAAATAAATAAAAATTAAAAAAAAAAAAAGAGGAGGAAGTGGGTCCTCAAGAGGCCAGAAGGGCTTTGGAGCATTAAAATGAAGTTTGGATTTATTCTCCAATAAATGGGGAATGCAGGGTTTTAAGCAGGAGGGTGACCACAATGTATTTATAGTCTAAAAGAGGAATCTTTCTGTATTGGTTATCTATTCCTGTGTAGCAAATGGTCACAAATGTAGCTGTTCAAAACAACACCATGGACAAGTTACATTGTCACTCTTGAATCTCAGTTTTCCCATCCATTATGGGAGTAATAACGCCTACTGCAGAATTATACTCAGGAATAAATGATCCCATGCTCATGAAGTATCTGCTCCAAAACCAAGGTTATAAGAAGACAGCCCATGAACTGTAGTGTTCAGCATAGCAGGGCCTGGCTCAAGCGAACCAACCTCACCAGGGACTGACGAATTGACAAGAATACCAATACTGAAAACATATGAAGAATAACTGGCCATGCAGCCTGGAATGTTCCTATCATATGGTTGACACATTTTCTCCTCTGAAAGGCATGCTTGCATGGGAAGACTGAGAAACAATTTTGTAAATTAAAAGGAGGACAAAGAGAGGTGCTGTCTTGAAAAACCAGAGGCTCAGACTGTTAGGGCACTCACTCATGCTGCCCTTCCTGGTCTCAAGCAGAGACCGGGGCTTGCTCTGGGAGGTCTTTCTAACACATAAAGCACACTCTGCTCCTGTTGTATCCTTAGGTGGGTTGTGACTGACTAGTTGTTAAGGCTATGTTTTTAGCTGTTCATATTCAGGGGCTGAGGATGCTGACCGTCCCCTGCCACAAGTGGATACAGGTGTTCCCATGTTGACACAGCCTCCTGTAATGTTCCCTTTGGGTCGTTGTCCAAGTTCATCAATTCTTACCAGTCCACTCACACAGTTACAGAATCCCAAGCTGGGTCATTGTGGAGGGTGGGAAGATATATTCACAGTACCATTTTATTTAACATATCCTAAATACACAATTTATTCAGTTTGGTGGCTTTATAGATTAGGAAACCCAAGCAGAGGAGACAGACATTCTCTGTCTAAGCAAGTGACAGAGACCTTTTCCCCGGGTCCTTAAGGATTCCCAGGCTCATACAGTGTCCACTCCAAAGGACCCTTGATGGGATGTGTTGTCAGACAGACCACACTTTCCCAAAGAAAAGCTTTATGTATAGCTCAAATCCACCAAAACCAAACCAAAACCAAACCAAAAAACCACACACACACACACACACACACACACACACACACACACACACACCCCAACTGTCTCTCCCTATCATTCCAAGATCTGTCCACCCGCACGGGCTCTAGTGGAGTGCCCGCACAGAGCAGATGTCCCAGGGGTGCTTTCCAGCACAACTCTTGCCTTGAACAACGAATTTCACCCCCTCCCCAACTACACGCGCGCGCGCACACACACTCACTCACACACACACACACACACGCGCGCACACACCGCCGCCGCCCCCGCCCGCCCGCGCAAGGTCTCCAAGGCAGAGCCTCCCTTCCGAATCCCCCGTCGTGGTGGACTCCCCTGGCCTCTCCCTCCAGGGCACTCTACCCCCAGCGCGGATTCCGCGGGTAACTCGGAAGCTGCCGCGGCGCCTGGGGCCGGGGGTCCGGGCGCGCCCGCGGTCAGCTGGAGGCCGAGCGCACGGCGCAGCCTCGGGACTTGGGCCGAAGGGACTGTCAAGCAGCTGCCTCCGCAGCCCCCTCCCGCTCCCGCGCCGCCGCCCGGCCCGCGGCCGCGCCCCCCGCCCCCCGCCCCCCGCCCCCCGCCTGCGCGCTCCCCTCGGCCCCGCCGGCCCTGCCGCTGCCCCCGCCCCCGCCACAGCTGCCGCGAGCCAACTCGGGAGGGCGGCCGGGGTCTGCGCGGGGACCCTGCTGCGCCCCGCGGCCTTTGTCCCCTCCCCCCGAGCTCGGCTGTCTGCATCGCCGGGGTGCGGGCTGCCGGGAAACAGCCTGGGCAGGAGGCTTGTACTCGCCGGACAGCCCAAGTGTCCCCTTATCATGCCAAGGAGCCTTCGTCTCTAGGTACGTGCACCTTCCGTGCGTTCTTGTTTTGCTACCGATTCCGCTTGCAGCCCGGGTGAGGGGCGTCCTGGGCGGGGGCGAGGTCGCAGGTTCGCAGCCGTGGGGCCGGGCGTCCTCGGCGTCCTGCGCCCCGGAGGCTCCGCGCGGGTGCCCACCGGGGAGGGCCGCCAAGTCGCCGCGCCGAAAGGGACACGCACTTGTGCAGGCGGTGAGCTGGGGGGCGCCCGGGAGCGCCGAGGGACGGGGCGCGACGTGGTCAGGAGCCCGCGGTCGGTCGTGCCCGGGCGGGATGGGGAGTGGGGGTCCCGGGGCGGCCCCGAGGCACACGCGCACCGGTGCGACCACCCGTGCTCCCGGGCGGGGGGGGGGGGCGGCGGCCTGCTGTCCCCCCAGCACCTCCGGCATTGTTCTCGGGGTGCGGGGTCCCGCTAGGGCAGGAGCTCGGGCTCCAGGGTCTCGCCTTGCCCGGAGACTTGGCTGTGAACCAGCCTCTTCCCCGCGTGTCTGAAATCCACGCAGGTGGGGGGGCGGGGGGCGAGATGACAATGGAGAGAAGAGTCGGGCGGACGCCGACCAGTGTCTGTAAGGATGGGGGGAGGGACGATGCACCCAAGGACAGGAGCACCCCGCAAGTTTCTGTGTCTTGGGAGGGGTCTCGTGTCACCACGAGAGACTGTGGCCTCCTCGCCTCCCCCCAGGGCAGGGGGAGCAGAGAGAGCAAGCCCGTTCACAGGGGAGCGAGTGCTGTCCGGAACTGCGCGAGCGCTGGCCATCCAGATGTGAAGGTGGCAGCAGCGCCCTGCGATCCCTGGTGCAAGTGGCAGCGCCCCGAGGGCCAGGAGAGCCGGTGGAAAACCGAGGGAGCCGGGCTGTTGCGGGGGCGGGGACTGCAGAGAGGGGTCTGGCGGATTACGAGGCTCGTCCCGGGGACACGCAAACGTACGTGTTGCTGGAGTGACCCAGGGGAAGTGTTTAAGCTTTTGATTGTGGGGCTCATGACAGTCTCAGGAAACATGTTGGGGCCGTCTTTCCTCCTGCTCCCTCCTTTTGCACGCTCAGATCCAGGCACCTGGTTGGAATCCTAGGACAGCCACCAACCATTGCCCCCATTCCCAGAGCACCAGCGGTTGGGCCTCTCTAGGGGACTGGGCTGGGCACCTGGGGTCCGCATCTGCCCCTTTGTTACCTGACACGCAATCATTTCTTCCTTTTTGTTTTCTCTTCGGTTTCTCTGGCTCTGAGAAGGTGCCCCCCCCCCCTGCCCCGTATTCGCTTATTCACCCCCTTCCTCTCAGCCTCCTTGGGCCAGTTCACCCAGGAGCACACACGATCCCGGCATTGTCTTCATCTCTCTGTTTGCCCGGTTGTCACAAGCAGGGGGCGTCCCCGTGAACCCTCTAAGAACCAGGATCACCAGGCTATTCTCCAGCGGTTAATTAGGAAGCATCCAGTAGCCTTCCCCTTCAGTAGGAACAAATTGCAGGGGTGTGTCTAGGCGGGGTAGGAGCAGTCAGGGTGGGGATGGGGAGGGCCTCCCCCCTCTTCACCACTTCTCTCAGCCCAGCCCTCAGGGTCAAGCCTCCTGTGCTCCTGCTAGGCTTGCCCTTCAGCTGAGAATCTGCCAAATTCTGGCCCTTCTCAGGGAAGGTAAAGCAAATGTCTGTTGTCCAAACATCTGAAAATGGGACCATTGGAGAATCAGCTCAGTAAACACGGGCTGCCTATATTGCTTTTCCAAAAGACCCCCCCACCAACTGGTGTCGCCTCACTCTTTCTCTGACACTCCAGTGTGAGATTTCCCTTTGCATATTTTATCCTTAGTATAAATATAAAGAAATACTAAGCCAGAGCAAGGAATAACTGCAAGCATCCACTAAGGACTTGCATAGCATTCTGAGTACCCAAACACAGATTCCAGAAATGGCAACCCTTCCTGTGGTTGACTGCAAAGTTAAATTCCTTCCAGCAGAAAAGAGACGCATCCCCTTTCACAGGTGACCTAGAGAAGCCAAAGGGGCTGGGAGGGAGCTATTTATGTCTATACATGTTGGTAGCTAATCTCGCATAAAAATTCCACTCTTTAGTATTGAAGTCCCTGGGTTTGGGGCCCTGCCTGTGACTGCCAGGTGTCCTCCCCTAAATCTGAGTCACTTCATGGAAACATCCCTACTATGGTAAAATCCCACAGCCCAGCTGTGATACCAACCACATGCCGACTTCTAAATGTAACCGAGTCACTTCTCTGTTATATTTTGGTTTAATTCACAGATTATTGGCTCATCTTTCAGTGTCAGAGACTAAAACCCAGACAAAGGCAGTTACGGAGAGTGAGCAGAGCAGCTTGCTCGTTTTATAATTAAGTGGCCAGATCCATCAGATCAGGCAAACAATAGTCCCTTGGGTTGAAGAGTTTGCAAACCAGTGTTTTATTTTACTGTTCATTGCATTCAGGGGGTTGGGGCAAAAAATAATAAAGCTGTTTTGTTTTCATTCTGAAAATAAGTCAGGAGACTAAAACCAGCTTCTTGCTTTTCTTGGGAGGAAGTGGTGGTAGAAGTGAAAGTCCATTTTATTGAACACAATGGGTGTTCCTTGGGGCTACAGCAGATTTGACTTTCCACTTGAGCTTCCTCTGCACTAGTGGTCTGAGCAGGGCCTCGTGCTTCTGAATAGCTTCTTGACCAACGTTATGTTCATCTGCCAAGCTGAACTCCATGAGCTAGAGGAGACAGACAGCTTGTGTTTGTGGCCATTCAACCAGAAAAGAATACCAGCTGAAAACAGACAAGCAAGGGAATTGGGGAGGGAGGTAGGGAGAGGAGGTATAGATAGGCCAGCAGCACATATAATTGGTTCCCCAAGGGCAAATCTGGATGTGGAATGGTGTCATAAAGCAGTTGTCATGTAAACACCCCACAATGTGATTATTAGAAAGATCTAATCAGAAAGGAAAATGATTATGATTATGGGCCTTTCTTTTTCTTTTTAAGTAGGCTCCACACCCAGCATGGAGCCCAACATGGGGCTTGAACTCATCACCCTGAGATCAAGACCTGAGCTGCGACCAAGTTTAACCAACTGAGTCACATACACACGCCCCCCCTTTTTCTTTAACAGTTTTATTTATTTGAGAGACAGAGAGAAAAGGGAGCATGAGCAGGAGGAAGGCAGAGGGAGATAGAGAAGCAGATTCCCTGCTGAGCAAGGAGTCTGAGCAAGGGGCTCTACCCCAGGACCTTGGGATCATGACCCGAGCCAAAGGCAGATGTTTAGCCAACGAGGCCACCTAGGCACCCCACTTCTTCTTCTTCTTTTTTAAGTAGAGTATATGCCTTTCATCTGGAGGGAGCCCTCCTCTGGCTCTTAATTCCCCTGCACTTTCAGAGTCATATCCTTGCAGGCGGTTTCTTGGGACAACATTCTACCCCTGAAAATGAAAACCTCACCATTGTCTACAGGCTAGCATTCAAGTTTATTCAACTGAACAAAAAAATCACTCGACACATTTATCTTTGATGAATTAATTTGGAAACACCCACACATCCTCTTCCCGGCTACCAAGTTCCTCTCTAGGTTAATGGCCAGGGTTTTTTTGGTCACAGTACACTCATCCCAATTTAGTTGGAAACATTCCCTAGAAATCAGAGATGTTTTTCTCAAGAGTTTTGCAGGCTTTCTAGAAAAGATCATTTTACATACGGTCCAATGCTGGGTTACCCTCCAGAGGAAGGAAACCCTGGACCCATTAGGAAAAGAAGCCACTCCAATTTATTTTATTGTGCATTGTTTACATGACACTGATGAGGACTGTGTGGAGGTGAATATTTTCACACCTTCATTACATTAATTAAAAAAGGAAATTAGATTTTTTTTTAAACAGTGAAAGCAAATGAGATGCAATGTGTCTGTGTTACGTTCCACAAGATCAAAACGAGCTCTCTGCTAGACCAAGGAGTGAGGAGCCTTAGACAAAGGGAATATTTTTCACACATTTAGCATTCTAAAATATAATATAGTGATTAACAATCATATTTATTTCTGAGGTGGATTTGAAGTTCAAGTCTGCAGTATTATGTAATGTAGGGAAGTACTATTTTTTTTTTTTTTTTTCATTTTAAGCCCTTGTTAGTATACTGAGCACTCTTCTAGGATCTGGCCAAAGTTAGATTTTTCATTCAATGTAAAAGTGTAAGATACTGATTCCAGGGAGTGCCCAGTCTGGAAAAGAAGTGGGGAAGACCCATTTGTGTTGAACAGGGTGCTGTCCACACATGTCCTGGGTACATCTGCTGCTGCAGCATAATTACTAATAGCTCCCTCTTTCACTCAGAATGTTCTGGGTTGGACAGCAAGTTACCTGGTCACCCTAGAAATAAGGAACATAGGTTTAGGTTAGAGGAAGGAGAAGGTGGTGATCGGAGTAGCAGGTGGAGATCTCATTCCTGAGGGTGTTGTAGGCATAGAGATGAATGGAAGGGAAAAGGGGAGATTCACCAGATGGGAAGAGTAGAGTAGAATGTCAGCTCCCTGAGGACACAAAGGCTCCATCTCCCTTGTTCCTGTATCCTCAGGGCTCGCGTGCTTGTGGCAAACAAGAGGCATCAAATAGTAGCTAACTGCCTGTGACTTAGCTTTAAGACCAAGACTGAAGGTGACAGAGCTCAGAACAGTGAGGAGGCATGCCTGGCAAAGGTCAGTTGGGAACAATTATGAAACGAGGCTATTAATAATGCTGAGAATGCTAAAACAAAGCTGACAGTGATCATTCCAAGAACCAGCCTATGTGCAGACAAACAATGTCCTGTAACTCTTTCTTGTATATGCCACTTATCTTTATTACCTCTAGCCTAGAGGTGCTCTCTTCCTTCTGCAGCAAATTGTCCAGAAGGAACTGAAGGAACAATGACCCCATTCTCTTCAAGCTTGTTTCCTTCTCTCCTGTCCTCTAGGAGGCTTTTTGGATGGGAGGCAAGGGCAGGGGCTTAGGGGGGAGGGGGTGCCTTAGAAATACAAAAACAACGCAGATGAACGAACAGAACACCTGCTTTTTTCCTTCTCCTAGCTGGAAGGAGTAAATTCAAAGTGACAGTTTCATGGAGCTAGTGCAATTCCCAAAGGGTTATTCCCAGTATAGCATTGGATTTCCCTGCTTTTTGCTACATATGAAGGCCTGGAGTCACATCACCTCGGCTTGAAGGACACCTTCTAATTAATGTGACACACACTAGGCTTCCTGCTGGTATGCAGAGGTTCAAGGTTAAGTGCTCTAAGTGAAGATTCCAGGACAATTACCAGCTGGTAACCCTTCAGTGGCAATGCCATACTTCTAGTTTATAAGGTTGTCGGTTCTAGTTTATAAGGTTTTAAGCCACTTTGGAACTATTCTTATATTTCCAAGTTCTAAGCTAATGTTGTGTTGTCTCAGGGATGCTTCATCCTCAGAAATAAGCAGAGCTTAGAAAAGAGAGAAAGGGACACATGCAGGGGGATAGCACTGAGAAGGTGCACCAGGGTTCAGGTGTAGACAGCAGAACCTACTCAGCAGAAAGGATGTAAAATAAAATGGCTGACAGAATTGTTGGGTCACACTCCTGGTGGGACTTTCCAGAACAACTTTAAAAGGCACATTGTGACATTGGGTCACTTATGAAGCCACTGCCTAAGCAATCATCAAGAAGCTGCCTGCGATTGGAGAAGTCACTGGCCCCAGTCACGGTCAGGAAGCAGCTAGTAAGGAAGCTGGCACAGAAAAAGCCAGGTGGTCCAGGAGGCTGCTTGCCAGCACTCACCATGGAGAAGCAGAAGCACAGCACGGCAGGCAAGATAAAGTCCACCTCCCCAAAGATATCCACATCCTCATCCCCAGAACCGCCGAATATGGGACTTTGCAACTGTAATAAAATCCAGTATCTTGAGATTATCCTGGATTCTCTAGGTGGGCCGGGTCTCATCACATGGGCCCCTCAAAGTGGAGGAGCTTTTCCACTGTGGTCATATGGCTACTGAAGAAGGCTAGGAGAGATATAACATGTCCTGCTTCGAAGATGGAAGCCAGGGGCCACACAGCAGGAATGTGGGTGGCCCCAGAAGCCAGGAAAACAACGAAATGGATTCTCTCCCTGAAGCCTCCAGAAGGGAACAAGGTGTGCTGAAACCTTGAGTTTAGCCAGTGGGGGACCCATGTCACACTTCTGATCTCTGGAACTGTAAGATAATAAATGTGTGTTGTCTTAAGCTGCTAAATTTGTAGTAATTTGTTACAGCAACCATAGGATACAGATACGTGCAGCCTCCCCATCCCTACTGCCTTCGAATCTCCTGCAAGTGTGCCTGGAGGAACCCCCCACGTGTCACACGTGGGATCCTGGCTGCAGGGCGTCTAGGAAATGTTGCTATGTGCTCCCAGAGCTTCAGTCGGAAGGTGTCTTACCCAGGCAGTTGGAGTGACGTCAGGTGCCAATCACGGATGTCCAGTGCAGCTGCCATGGAGAGCCGGGGGAGCCTGGGAAGCCATAAGCACCACACCCCTAAGCACCCTGCTCTAAGGGACTATAGCATGAGGCAGAACAGAAGTAGATGCCTGAGATTTTTTGGAAGTTTAGCAAGTGTTATTAAGTCATTCAAGCACAGAAGGGAGGAGAGAAGGCCTCAGAATAGCTGCGGATTTCCCAGACTAGAAGTTACCATCTGATTTGTTAGAGATCTTTGGCCGGATGGTATAAAGGAGAGATTGCACATAAGTTTCAGTGTCAAGGATAAATGTTGGTTTGCTATAGCTTAACTCTTAACTATATACAGTCAGTCTGTAGGGCAGATTATATTTTCCAAAGATGTCTTCAAGAGGATATCCATCCAGCATACCCTTCCTATAAAGTGACTTTGAGACTCTTTACAAGGAGAAATGAGGTCTATGAGTCTATGTTCCCTTCCCTCAAATTGTGACTCTTTATGCTAATAGAAAACATGACCTCCAAGGCTAGATAGGTCATAAAAAACAAATCAGCTTCTACTTTTTTGGCTAGAATGCTAGTAAGCTGTCTGACTTTCCCAAAGCTACTACACCTTGAGGAAGCCCACACTAGCTGAGCGCATACATAGGCTGGAGACTACAAGAAGAGAGAAAGATGCATGGCCAGCTCCTGGCTCCTCTCACCCTACTGCTCCACGTCGAGCCACCATTGGACTGCAAACCAGACCCTGAGCCAGAATAGTCCAGCAGAGAGCCTTTCCCAGTTCCTGACTCACTTGTTGTTTTAGGCCACTACATTTTGGGATGATTTATCACGCAGCAATAAATAACTGGATTGGCCCATACAGTCAGATGCAGAACAAAGGTCAATTAAAATCATCTTGTGCTATTCCTGTCACATTTCTTCACTCTGGAGAAATAGCATGGTAGCTGTCAGTAGTAGAATAACCAAATCAAAAGCCCACCTTCTCCTGTAGAATATCAGCCTAAGAAACTCATTCTTAAAATGCATATCTGAAATGTATATCTGAGGCACCTGAGTGTCTCAGTCGGTTAAGTGTCTGCCTTCAGCTCCAGTCCTGCTCTCAGGGTCCTGGGATCAAACCCCATGTCTAACTCCCTGCACAGCAGGGAGCCTGCTTCTCCCTCTCCTTCTGCCCCTCCCCCTGCTCATGCTCTCACTCTCAAATGAATAAATAAAAAATCTTTTAAAAAGTGTATATCTGAAGCAAACCATCACAACTTTGTTTGTTTGTTTGGTTTGTTTGTTTTCATAGAACTGGTAGCAGTGAATGGTTTCAAACTACCTAATCCAACATGTGAATAAGCAAGAATCCAAATAACTTCTATTTATTTATTTTTTACGTTTATTTATTTATTTATTTACTTATTTATTTATTTATTTATTTATTTATTTATTTAAGTAATTTTGATGCCCAACAAGGGGCTTAAACTCATGACCCCAAGAACAAGAGCCGCAAGCTCCTCTGACGCAGAGCCAGCCAGGCGTAACTCCCCTCCAAATAACTTCTTTTTAAAGTAGAGCTGCCTCAGTGTGTCCCTTAAAAGTGCTGCAAACCTTGACCTGGGGGAGTCCTCAAATTGAGGACCCACTGGGGAGGTGGGCAACAAGAGACAAAATAGTAGCTGGCTGGCCCACAGGGACCTGGGCCCCAAGGTGCAGTCAGACACGCTGGAGCCTGTTCTCTCTGCAGGCTGATTGCTTTTTTTTGTTTTCCTACCACTTCTTTTCTGTGCAAGCCTCCTTCCCTGATACCTTAAGTTTATTGTTCCCAAAGTCCAAGTTCAAGACCCCCTTGATACTAGAATGTGGTCATACATTAGTCCAGGTGATATGGCCATGTGGTCTGTGGATGTTTGCAGTTTTCAACAGCTTTTGTCACATCGTGTCCAACTGAAACCACGGACCCCTGTGACATAGAAGGACTCCCAGTAACTCCCATAGAAGGACTTCCCACTCCCCAGAGTGGGAAACAGAATGGAAAGATGAAGCAGCTTGTCTGAGATCACAGTGCTGGTGTGCATAAGGGGCTGGGTCGGCACTGAGTGTCTCCACTCCTCATATGGGGCCTGTCAGCCTCAGAATATCCACTCAGCTGGCCTCTGTGGCACAAACAATGTTAAGCTAGAGAGAGGGAGAAGTGATTTGTTCTGCTTGCCCACCACGTTCAATCACCAAGATATGGGTTATTTGAATCCAAATTACCTAAGAGCCTGAAGTCTGATTATTTTCTCTAATTACCTAAATACTTTCCATTTGATACTGTATTTTGCAAGTAAACAGTGCCCCTAAAATGACACAAGAAGGGTCAGGAACTGCTCCCGTTTCAGGCTCCCATGACATTTCAAAAAAAGTTTGACCTTTGAGTTTTGTCATAATGATCTTTGGCCTAAAATAGGGTAGAAATGACATGGGCTGTTTCTTTTTCAAGGGTTTGGTTTTTTGTTTTGTTTTGTTTTGTCTTAAAGATCCTCAGTGTGTGTTTCTTCACATTAAGATATTTTCCAGATGTAATATTTTTTGGCTCTGATGGTTGCAAAGTGATTCTTTCCCCAACTGATGGAAGAGACCAGCCAAAGCAGAAGGAGGCTAAGGGGCTGCATTAACTCAAGATGCTTCTGTGTATCTGAAGTATAGTTATTGAGCTCGAGGTACTGAAAAAAACATATTGAAGAAAGGTGTAGCTTTGGACTTATGGAACTAGTTCCATCCTTTACAATCTAGCGGGGGAGGAATAGACCCCAGTAGACCTTGCACACATAGATTCTGCATACAGCAAAAAGGACCCTCCCTCCATCATTTCCCTGTAGGTGAATCACGTGTGGCACAGGCCTTCCTGGGCACAGAAGTGTCTGAAGTCATTACAGTTTTTAAAAATAAATGCAAAATCTGAATTACAGATGAGGGTACAGGTATGTCACATTGCATGTTGACATAAGGCCCCCTTGCATCATGAAACACCCAATCTAAATAAAAACATTTTCTGTAATAGTAATCATAATAATAATAGCTACCACTTAATGGCATTTCCAGTGTGTCAGGCACCTGTGTCAATTTCCTGAGTCCTCATAAGGACCTAAGGTCATTCCCATTATCATCTCCAGTTTATAGATGAGAGACATGAGGCCCAACAAGACTCATAAAAGCAGAGCACAGTTTTAAACCCGGGCTATCTGGCATCAGAGTCTGGGCTGTGTCTATAGATGTAAATACATAAAGACCCCAAATTCACAGTTCCCACAGGAACTCTCAGTTGGTAGCATGCTCAGGAAGCCCGAGTCTCCCAACATAACAGCAGGACTGTCATTGCCAGATCACCTGGCATAGCCAGATCACCTGGCATTGCCAGATCACCATGACAGTCCTCAAAGACTGTCCATGCATTTCTCAGGCTGAGGTTCTCAGTTCCTACCAAGACATTAACCAGACTTCTCGAGATTCTCCTGTAATCACTGGGAAGCTTTTTCACATTGTCCAGCCAAAAGGTTCAGGATTCCAGTTAGGTGAGCAGCGTGTCTGAACAGGTGCCCAACAGAGAGAGGGGACTGGTACAATCCTCCGAGTAGACCATGCACCCTGATAAATCCCACCTTGTCATTGACAAGCCTCCTTTCTCATTGTACATGACTGACCCTCCCGATGCCCCAGAGATCTGAGCTGCTCCAAAAAGGTGGAGGGAAATAGAGAAAAAGTAAAGGAAAAAAGGGATCAGTCATTCCTTTTCATAAACACTATTATTGTCTGATCCACGCCCACATGTAAGGTATCCCCTGATCAGTTTTGTGTTAGTTATCATATGGGTGAAACCAGGATTGTGGTTAATTCATGCAGTTTTAATTTATGCATGAGAAAATTATATGGGGTAATTACCTGTGGTTGAAGAAAAATAAATCATGTCAGATCTGCTCAATCCTTGCATGGTTTGCCCCTCCATCTCTCTTTCAGAAAACATTCAACGCGGTAAGCAGTGTGTGCGATATGCAAATTTGCATGGGTTCTCCCTTTGATGTGCATCACCAATAGAGTCCTCAGGTTCGGACTGACCGGACTTCAATATCATTCCCAGGACAATAGCTTTCATGTACTGACTTAACTCCTGGTTCATCTTTTCCAGAAGTGCCCATTGTTCAAGTCTGTGTGAGATAAATTATCTTCACAGGCCATGTGTTAGCTGGAGGGTAATTTCTTTTGTGGGAATAATTCAACGAGAAGGATGATGATTTCCTTTGTTGACAATGATGGGGGATTTATAGTTGTGATCACTGGCTTCCATGCTGTCTCCGAACCCCTGTGATTCAGTGGCTCCCAAAAACTAAAAGTGAAACCAGCAGCTAAAACAAATGATGGGGCATTGAGTGGACAGGGATGGAAATATCCTTGTGACTTTTGCCAAGTAATAAATGGTTTGAACTCATCTATAAGGATGCAGAGAAGAATAAGACTTGGTGAAGGTTTGCTTAATAAATTATACTCTGTGACTTTTTGAACATTTGAGGCAGACTACAATAATGTACAGTTTAAAAAAAGAATTAATATTCGTGCTACAATTGAACTGTGAGTTTTGTCCTGAACTTCCTTGAAGCCAGGTGAAAGGGAGTCTGTGGTAGATTATCACTTCTGTTATTGCTGTCAAAAAGATGGACATACAAAGCACAGCAGTTCCTCAGAGGGCAGATTCCCCTGGGAATGAACCATAAAAGAAATGTCTTATGTGGGAACTTATATATATCCCTGCTGGGAGCCTGATGCAGGACTCGATCCCAGGACCTCGGGATCATAACCTGAGCCAAAGGCAGATGCTCAACCACTGAACGACCCAGGTCCCCTTCACTCTTATTTTCTTATTCCTCCACAAGATTCCCCTAGAGAGAAACGAACAAGGGGTAGTGGAAGGGGAGGTGGGTGGAGGGATGGAGTGATTGGGTGACGGGCACTGAGGAGCACTTGACGGGATGAGCACTGGGTGTTATACTATATGTTGGCAAATCGAACTCCAATAAAAAAAATATACAAAAAAAAAAAGATTCCCCTAGAGATTGAAAAGGAGCAATCAAAGGCCAGTTCATGAAGAGAAAAAGAACATGAATATTTGGCCCTCAATTGCTATTGTTTAGAAAACAATGATCCTACTTTTCTAAGGCAAGGTTATATGCCCTAATCAGATGTTGTCTTCAGGGGCAGTTAAGCATGACTCACTCCTTGCCCACCACCCCACATCCCTCTCCCAGGGGAGCCCAGCTCAATTGAGTCACAATTCCGTAATAATCTGGTTACTGTGCCAGAATTTCTCACTTGAGATCTTAGGTTCTAGCAAAACCAACTTGATTAGCAAAATAAATAGATCATAAAAAAATAAAACTCTTGTTTAGGTAAGACCATTAGTGTTTTTATTCTTGATTTTGATGAAGATGACAATGATGGGGATGATGATAGTGGTGATTGTAACGATGGTGACAGGCATTATTTTCACTGCGTATATACTTTGCTTTACAAGCATGATGTCCCTCAATCCTCATAAAGACTTTAAGACATAAATGTTATTATCCGCATTTTACAGAAGAGAAAACCATTGTCCCAAGGTCAATGTCTCAAGGAGGAGATGCACACCTGTTGTGTGACTGCAGACTGATTCTGTAACCACATACCACACAACTTGATGGGTCTTCATGTGCATGTACATGTTCAAGCTTCTAGATCCTCCTGCTTCCTTATTCTTACTTGCTCCTTTCTCTGCCCCTAACAAAGCCCTGGCTATAGGATCCTCTAAAATTCTGTATAACTTGAGACCCTGTATTGACTACAGCTTCAATGGCATGAAATTACTGAGTCCACTCTCAGGAAGCAAGTAATACTTGCAGGTACAACATTTATATGTGCTCTTCATCTGCTAGGATGAATGCTCTTACATAAATCATTGACTCCAGAAGTACTAACAGAAACATAACTGTAAAGGTAATACTGCCCTTTCTTGTTGGGGATATTAATTGTGGCACACAATATAATCTGGAATCCAGCTCTGGAGGATGGCAGAAGACTAGGATATGGTGACTGACTGTGTCTAGCCACCTATCCACATGGTTGCCCCCTTTCCTCATCACCCTGAGTACCCTAGGCTGAACAGTTGGAGGGCATCTGCTCTTGGGTCTGGAACACCCACACTGCTAACTCAGAAACAGTAGAGCCATCCTGCCAAATGATATATTTTTTGATGCATAGAAAAATTCTATCCCTCCACTGGTTCAAGATACACTCTTATGTGAATTCATGTCATTTTTGAAAGACATTTTGAAAGTTCACATTTTGAATTGTGCTCATCCTATTTGATTGTACTCAACACCCACATTCAATGTTCTCTGTACTTTCAATTCCAAAGTCTGAGAAGAGGTTTGAGAAACATACAGTGTGGATGACATCCTTCAAAAAAGAAAACGTTCAGAGCAGCTGATTGTCTGGAGGACAGTCACCGAAAAACTATCAAATCATACCATAGAAAATCAACTCTTAAAAATGCCTGTTTAGGGGTAAAATATCCTAGCATCCTGTACCGTATTTAATACCAACTGCATTTTTAAAAAAAGATATTATTGTTAAGTAATCTCAACACCCAATGTGGGACCCAAACTCATGACCCTGAGATCCAGAGTCATGTGGTCTACTGACTGAGCTGGCCAGGCACCTCCCAACTGTATTTTTTAAATAGGAAAGTCAACTGTTCTTGATTCCCCCTGCATATATTATATAGTCTCTATCACTAAAGATTAGCTCAGTTTGGTAATTCAATTTTCAAGAGATTAGAGAATGCACAGGACCCAGGTAAATTATAAAACTCATGAAATCAACTCCTGTGAAGACTTTCTCCTCTGGGAGATGCATAGGGAGTCTCAACCCAGGCCATATTAAACTAAAAATGACTTGATAATACATTTTCATCACCATTACGATAAAAATAGCAAATGCTTATTCACTCTTCTGAGCACTTGATATTCGTTGACCTATTTACTCTTCACAGCAACCTGTGAGCTTGGGCTTTTTTGTCATTCCCCACTTTATAGGTAAGGTCACTGAGGTCTGGGGAGGTTAAGCAACCTGTCAAGGCTGCACATATAAAGTGGTCCTGCTAGCCACAAACCCAGGCAGGCTGAGTTCTGTCCCAATATCCCTGAGATAGAAGGCATTACTTTTTTTTTTTTTTTAAGAGAGAGAGAGTGAGTAGAGTGGGAGGAGGGCCAGAGGGAGAGAGAAATCCGGAAGCAGATTCCCTGCTGAGCATGAGGCCCATGGGAGGCTTGATCTCATGACCCTGGGATCATGACCTGAGCTGAAATCAAGAGCCAGATGTTCAACCAACTGAGCCACCCTAGGACCCCCAAGAAGGCATTACTTTTAAGTCTTCACAAGAATGGAAAAGTTTTTCTTTTAAATTCATAGATTCCCAGAGCCATTCCCTTTTTCTGTCATTCAGTAAAGATACAATTATATCCTATTTTTCTGGTGAAGACTTGCAAATCCTTTTTTAATATTTTTATAGTGGAATTGGAATCATGTAACCAGAGACCCATTGATGACTTAATTTTTTTAGATATTGAATGAATGGAATGGAGATATGATCAGTGATCACTGCATACCATGTGCACAGAGAAAATGCAAATCCTGGGAAGATTTTTTAAAAAGTACCCAGGCCCCACCCAGATCAGCTAAATAGAAATCTCTGGGGATAAGGCTCAGATAGTGGCACTTTTAAAAAGCTCTCTAAGTAAATAATAATAACAATAACAACAATACTACTACTAATAATAATAATAATAAAAAGCTCTCCAGGTGACTCTAATATGCAGCCAGGTTTGGGAACTTCTAAATTAGGTGTTGCAATAAATTGGGCTTTTTCTAGAGGTTATTGATAGTTATAGCAATAGGAAGCTACAGAGGCTGGGATGTAGGTTAAATATTTATTTCAGTGTAGCAGATGTTTTCAAATAAACCAAATAACTGAGTTGTTAACAGTGGTCATGATTTTCTGGATTTAACCATAAAAGTATAAGGTACAGGGAAGGCATTACCTCTGAGTGGCAAAGATTGCCTATTTATTTTTGTTGAATCTAAAATGCTGTCATAGGGATCCCTGGGTGGCACAGCGGTTTGGCGCCTGCCTTTGGCCCAGGGCGCGATCCTGGAGACCCGGGATCGAATCCCACATCGGGCTCCCGGCTCATGGAGCCTGCTTCTCCCTCTGCCTGTGTTTCTGCCTCTCTCTGTCTCTCTCTCTCTCTCTCTCTCTCTCTATCATACATAAATAAAAAAATTTAAAAAAAAGATTTAAAAAAATAAAAAATAAAATAAAATGCTGTCATAGCACGAATGGGTGGCTCAGTCAGTTAGGCATCTGCCTTTGGCTCAGGTCATGATCTCAGGGCCCTGATCAGTGGGGACCCTGCTTCTCCCTCTCCCTCTGCATTTCCCCCTGCTTGTGCTTGCTAGCTCTCACTCTGTCTCAAAAAAATAAAGAAAATCTTTTTTTTTTAATGCAGTCATTATCGTTACACTGTGTTGTTAACCCATAATGAACATACTGTTGTGGGAATGGTTATAAAATAAGAAAGTACACTGTGAGCAGACTAATAGACTAGTATCAACCATTCCTCCTGAGCCATCTGAATACCTGATGACTACCGATGGGTGATGCTTGTGGGGCACCCTGAACACCGACCATCCTCTACTCCAGGTTGATGGGAAGTCATGTTAAGAAATAAGCAAAGTGGATCCCTGGGTGGCGCGGCGGTTTGGCGCCTGCCTTTGGCCCAGGGCGCGATCCTGGCGACCCGGGATCGAATCCCACATCGGGCTCCCGATGCATGGAGCCTGCTTCTCTCTCTGCCCCCCTCTCTCTCTCTCTCTCTCTCTGTGACTATCATAAATAAATTTAAAAAATAAAAATTAAAAAAAAATTTATAAAAAAAAAAGAAATAGGCAAAGAATACTAGGGGAGGATTTCCGCCTTCTCAGCTGAAGGGAAATAGAGTTGGGTGGACACAAGACCACATCTGGGAGGTAGACACTCAGATTCTAGTTCCGGGTCTTCCAACAGTCTTGTGGAATGGTGGCCCACGGGGCAGTTTCCTTCCCTATGCAGCAGGAATCGTGACAACTATCATTACCTGATAGGGCTGCAGTGGGATATAGAGTGGCTGTCAAAGCATTTGGAAAGAGGAATCTGCAAACCTAAAATGTTATTACCAATCTCCTCTTTGGGGCCCTGAGGCACTGCTAGAGACACATATGGCTGCTTAGCCACGGGAAGGTGAACCATTCCATTTTCATGTCCAAAGGGTCACTTATTCTAAGGTCTTCTTAATTTAGCACCTGCTACTACAGTCTTTAGAAAGAAGCTCCATTTGCTGGAAAAGGTGTCTCTGTAAATTGACTTGAATGTTTACCTTCCCTACACAGAGATTATTTCAATTTTTTTTGTTTTTGCATAGCTCTTATTACCCAGTCCCACGCCCAGTCCCAGTTTGCTTTATGCATTTGTCTCTGCATGTTCTGACTGCCTTCCACCTCCTGTCCCCTCGTCTATGATAAAAGTCTCACAGTACTCCCGGAAGCTTCTCTCTCTCAATCCAGAGAATGGAGTAAAAATCTGAGGCTCCCAGGGACGTCTGGGTGGCTCAGCGGTTGAGCGTCTGCCTTCAGCTCAGGGCGTGATCCCGGAGTACTGGGATCGAGTCCCGCATCAGGTTCCCTGCATGAAGCCTGCTTCTCCCTCTGCCTGTGTCTCTGCCTCTCTCTCTCTCTCTCTGTGTGTCTCTCATGAATAAATAAATAAAATCTTAAAAAAAAATCTGAGGCCCCCTGACCACACAACTCCCTTTCTGTTGGCCTATTCCACGCCTAGGAGACATGGTTCAAGTTTAGAGTTCCTGTGTTTACACAGATGTTGGCCTGAGTACAGTGGAAAATTAGGTGGATTTGGAACCTAAAGCCAGTTAATTTGACCATCAGTGTGGTCAAATTATAAATTTCTTGTTTGCTTTGAAGTGGGATAGAGTAGACCCACCAAGCTAAAAGGCCAAACAAAATCTTCTCTTTCTAGAGAAAATAGACAAATTTTCCTTCTCTTTTTTTTTTAAATTTTCCTTCTCGATGACCTCATCTTTATCTGCACCAGCATCTGAGCAACACAAGGCTTATCCTGCTTTGCATCCATCTTGCATTCAACATTCTTCCATTTACTGTGTCCTGAAGTGCTCCATAAATGGGGGGAAAGTTAAGAATCACAGTCTCCAAAGTCATCCTTGCCAGCTTTATGTTAGATGAGTGTCCTCATACCCATATGCTACTTGGGATTGTCTTATTTTTCCAGTACTGGGCTAGTAGACACCCAATAAATTATTAAAATATTCAATAAATAGACTTAATAGAGCAAATGGAATAATAAATAGATTCCTAAATAAATAGATTCCTGACTACCCATCCCCCAGTTGCAACTGTTGTCAAGAATTTGCCACACCTGCTCCACCTATCCCTTTTGTTATTGTGGTTGAAGCATTTTATTTACTTTTTTGTTTTATTTTTTAAATTTAAATTCAATTAGTTAACATATAATGTATTATTGGTTTCAGAGGTAGAGGTCAGTGATTCATCAGTCTTACATAATATCTAGTGCTCATTACATCATGTGTCCTCCTTAATGTCCATCACCCAGTTACCCCATCTCCCTTTTATTTATTATTATTTTTAATTTATTTATGAGAGACACAGAGAGAGAAAAGCAGAGACACAGGCAGAGGGAGAAGCAGGCTCCATGCGGGGAGCCCAATGTGGGACTCAATCCTGGGACTCCAGGATCATGCCCTAGGCCAAAGGCAGGCGCTAAATTGCTGAGCCACCCAGGGATTCCTCCCCCACCCCCCCATCTCCCTTTTAAAGCAAATCTAGACATTAGGTCGTTTCACTCCTATACCCTTTGGTGTGCATCTCAAAAAGTATGGACATTTTCTTACATAACCCTTATTCCATTTCATACCTAAACAATTGGCAATTGTTCTTATTAATATCTATTTCATATTAATATGGCCCAAGGGTCTCAAAAACTACCTTTGTTCTGTTGGTTTGTCATCGTGATCCAAATAGGATTCACACATTGCATCTCGTTGGTATGTCTGTTGAGTCTCTTGTTGTCTTTCTCCCTTCTCTTTTTCCCCTGAAAGAAATTATTTGATCAGTAAGGAGTCTGGGGTCCTGCAAAGTGGTACCAGGGAAGTCTGTTCCCTGTTCTATTTCTCCGAGGCTGTCCAAAGAATCATCAGCTCTCATTCTGTTTATAATTTTTGCCCAGCCTGTTGGGATGGGGAGGATAGAGGCAGTGGGTAGGGACCCAAGAAGATGAGTGACAACCACTTTCTTACCAGAGAACCAGAGAAAAAATTTAAAAGACAAGGGCTGACAGATGGCCAAGCATTGCAGAGTGAGATCTGAGTCCCAGAAAACTAAAAGTAGTTCTTCACACAGTTCTTTTTTTTTTTTACGGTAATGACAATATATACACCTATTGAATAACCACTGTATGTCATATACTTTAGGTTTACTTTGCATAAAATAGCTCATTTGTTCTTAAAACAGTTTTATGGGGTCCTCACATAGTTCTGGTATGACTCAGAGAATGGAGTGAATTCTGTGAGTGATAACAGGAAAAGTCTAGGAAAGAGCAGAATTTCAAGCTGGTGAGAGGGGTTGGTGGAAAGGTACATTAGGGAAGACAGGTGGTCATGGGAAAAGTCTTCCAACCTCTCATTTTCCAGCTCTATAAACGTGGATCTGGAGTGCCTGGGTGGCTTCATCGGTTAAGTGTCTGACTATTGGTTTCAGCTCAGGTCATGATCTCAGGCTCCTGGAATGGAGCCCTGTGTCAGGCTCTGCATTCAGCGGGAAGTCCGCTTGTCCCTCTCCCTCCTACTCTCCTCCTCCTCACGCTCTCTCTCTCTCTCTCTCTCTCTCTCAAATAAATAAATAAATAACCTTTTTTAAAAAATGAATCTGACCCCCTCTAGGTAAATTGGCTCAGGACAGTGAATGGACAAAAGGGATTATTGATAGCTAAGAGTGGAAGTTAACTTACTAGCTTGAGAGAGCTCCATGTGTTCATAGACCTCATGTGGGCACTTGACAGGGGAAGCATCCTGAACAGTGCCTTTGGGCTCAGAATCCAAGTAATATAGCATTTCACACATGTACAAATCATCCTATAATGTATTCTTTTGTCCTTCATGTTAGAAATTTACCATCTGTTGAAGGATCCAGTTCTTTGGTGTGGGTCTTTCTTTCGTAGAAAGAAGCCATGAACATTTGTTCTTTCTTTGTGCTAAATTGTACTTTAAGCTAAGGATTAGATGCTTCATTGCTGTTTTTACAGCTTCAAATCTTTTGGACAAAGCAAGGGATAGTATGAAATTACTAACCACTCTTGCTATACCATAAAAAGGAACATGATTCTGCCTTGTTGACAATCTGGCTACACCTAAATGCTTTGCATTCTGATTATAAATTATTTGTTTTTGGCAACCAAAAATAACTCAGCAGATGTTATTCACATGGCCACCTTCTTGGTATGCAGCAGCAAGGGCCAGTAATGAAACCACTATCCTTATTATAGCTGTTTAATTTGCCAAAATTACCATGCAGAGAACATGTGTCCAGAGAACAAATCTGAAAAGCCACTCAACTTTGAAGCTACTGGCAGATGATGGCGCATTCGTACACACACTTACTCTGCTAGAATCCCAGAATAACTTTTTAACATTAAGTTCTTCCAAAATGAATCCATCAGAATAGTTTACTTCAGCTGTACTTTGTTTAGTCATAATTCATAAAAAGCACCTAAGATTAAGAGAGACCACAGTAAAGTTATCAGAGGAATGTACTTCAGGGCAGGGAGAAATCAACATGACAGATCAATTTCTCCCTATAATTCGTAATAACTGGAAAATGTCAATATCCAGCTAGTTCTTGTCCATGGCAAAAACATTTTTCTATTTGTAGGCTGCTTTAAGGAAAATTATAAAGTTTAACTAACATTTGTACACTTTCATCAGACTATAGGGTGAGCACAACAAGTCATTGGTTCGTGTAACAGGTTCACTCCAACACCAATATCCCTCTCATTTATTAAATTTTCATATTACATCTGTGTTATGAGAAGTCTTTCTATAAACTTACAGTTACCTAAGCAAACCGCTTCCATAGCTAACAGTAAGCAAGTAGAGCCAACAGAACACGGTATCAGGGGCACCTGGGTGGCACAGTGGTTAAGCATCTGCCTTTGGCTCAGGTCATGATCCTAGTGTCCTGGGATGAGTCCTGCATCAAGCCTTCTTCTCCCTCTGCCTATGTCTCTGCCTCTCTCTCCATTCTCTCATGAATAAATAAAATCTTAAAAAAAAATAGAACACATTATCAATTGGGGCACCTTGGGTGGGTCAGTTGTTTGAGGGTCTAACTCTGGATCTCATCTCAGATCTTGATCTCAGGATCATGAGTTCAAGCCCAGCTTGGAGCCTACTTTAAAACAAAAATGACAACAACAACAAAACATGGTATCATTTACAGACTTGTAAAAGCTCCACGACATAGGCTGTAACCAAGAGAATGACACTCATGAAACAGTGTCTTGTTCATTTTATGCAACTAGGGACAGAGACTGTGAATAATAATGTGTATCTTCCCACATACATTCTGTATGCTTCCTTCTCCTGGGGATGAGCACTCACTAGTTTTTCTGGTAGAAAAAAGACAAGTTAGGGACCCTGGGGGCCAAGGCCGAGAAGGAGTCCAGGTGTGCTTCTCTTCATGATTACCAGTCCCCTAAAGCCCCCAGGAGCAGCCCTGCATACCCTCAGGTATCATTTTCAAGTCTATAATAAGACGCCTTGATGCTAAGCATTTGAAGTGCTGCTTTTTCAAGTGTTGTCATAACAACAGGAATAAAATGACGAATGTAACATGAGTTTGAAAGAACTGCCTTAGTTTTAAGTCCATTGTGTTACCTTCATGTTGGAAGAGCCTAGCTGTAACCTCCTAGCTCAGATAAAGGCCATGATTATTTGACATCTTACCACAATTGAGTCTGTGTTTTTAGCTATATCTGCTATCACATAATCGTCAGTTAATTCTGTTTACTTGTTCAGATGGCAAAAAAAAAAAAGGACCATATGCAATGTGTCTTACTTTGATTATGTAAGGCATATCTGAAAAACTTTAAAATAATTTATCATTTTGGGGCACCTGGCTGACTGAATCAGGAGAGCATGTGACTTGATCTCAAGGTTGTAAGTTTGAGCCCCACATTCGGTGTTGAGATTACTTAAAAATTTAAAAAATCTTAGGAAAAAAAAGATAATTTATCCTCTCTCTGAGATGAAACATACCACATAGCTTGATTATAAGGCACTATTCCTTTTTCTACATCTCATGTTCATTAATGAATACCAGTGTTTATCACATGTGCTAGGCAAGGGAACAAGCATATTGTGCATAATCATGCTTCCCAGCACACTACTGGGCACATTCTCCTAGAACTTAATGTGCTTTTTTTCTGTTTAGGATTTCCAAAGATGTAGCTTGTTTCTAGTGAAACAATAAAAAATGTGAGCTTATAGAAATGGTAATTTTAGTCGGCAAATAGCAATAGAAGTCAGTATCATTTTGATGCTTTTTTGAAGTAAAGAAGCAGTGCTCAGCATTAGCTAGAATGAGTTGCCAAGCTCTAGGGATAAACAGGCTGCCTGCGGGAAAGCCTGAAGGAGTTGATGGTGCCAGGCACAGGGCCATTTTCTTCTCTATCAGAGCGTTGTTTTTGAATCTGGTGATTAGAAAGTGAGGGTTTGTGGTGGGTGTACATTTCTCTCAATAGGATCAGCCCAGCTGTCTTTGGGGACGGTTTTCTCAAGAGATTTTTTTTCCCTTTTGATATACATGGGTTTTAAACATAGATATAGGTAAATGTACTTACTATTGCTAAATAGCTTCAACCTTCATTGAAGTGCAAAATGCTCTTTCCTTTGAACCAAGAAACAGCTGGTCCTGTTTTGCTATGTAGCTGGCACTCTATGAAGGTCTATCTATGAGTGTTCTAGATTTTGCATTTCAAGATGAGTTATGACAACATTATGTCAAAATCCACTCAACCCTTCTTGAGAATAAGCTAGTTTTATGTCCTGAATTGTTTCTTTTCTAATTATTATGAGACCAGCTGCCACTCCTTGCATTTATTGATCCACTGGAATAAAAGAAAAAACAGACTTTTCATTTTCCCAAGGTTGAAGCAGTGTCAATTACCTACAGGCTTTTGCAACTAACTGTCCCAGTGAATAGACATGCTATTAACATTTCTTCTTTACTCTTCAAATGAGTCAGCCAGACCCTTAAAATAGTTTTACCATGCTCTGCTGTCATTGCTTTGAGCAGTGATTAAAGAGAAAGAAATAAGGATGTGCTCGCTTCGGCAGCACATATACTAAAATTGGAAAGAAATAAGGAAATAGTCATGTCAAAATACTTTATATCTATAGGTCTCTTGTAAAGTGTGTATGGTTTTCTCATTAATGTATTCTATTTTATTGATAAAAGATGCATCTTCAAAGGACAAGCTCTAATTAACAGGAAAAAACATTAGTTCAGACTAAGCCATTTACATACATTATCTCATTTTCTTCTTGCAACAACCTCGGTGACTTAATATTATTGACATCATTTTATTGAGAAAAATTGGAGCATAGAGAGGACCGGTGACTTGGGTGAAACCTGGATCAGCCTGGCACCAAAGCCAATGCTTTTCTATCCTACTCTGTACTAAGAATCAAAGAAGTTGATGCAGATAGTTGGTGCCTACCCTCAAAAGTTTATAGCTTGGTTGAAAAGAGATATTCAAGAAAATAGTTATAATACAAGTAGGTCCCTGAATCTGTGAGTTCCCACCAGTGATGCAGAGTTTTTCTGTTCATGAGGAAAGACGTTCTGGCAAACTGCCCAGAAATGCTATGAAGAATAATTGTCTTCTGTGTTGTGAAGTTAATTGGTTAAACCCATTGAATAAGAATCCCTGAGTCCGTCCTGACAATCCTGAAAATAAAGGAATAAACAAACAAATCATAAAGAAGATTACGGAAAGCTCTCTCTTATAGTAGAAAAAAGTTATTGAGTTTAAAGAGTACCATTTTGCCACCATCATAGTAATGCTTGATTTGGGCAAGAACCAACAATGGACAACGCTGAAACTCCCATGTCAGAGTAACAAGATATTTGAATAGCCTCAAAGTACCTCCTTACCAACTACTTATCAATTACAGAGGCAAAATATAGTAACTTTCCAGGGGAGAAACTGACCAACAACACCTCAACCTAGTTGAGGTGTTGAACGTTAACATCACCAGTCATGGGACCATGGGACCCCTTGTGCCTTCTATACAATGCCTTAAGAAGGGTAACAATATCATTTATGTGATGTTCCTGGCAAAAATACAAAGCCTGAATATGAATCTAATTATGAGAAAGTGTCAGACAAACCCAAACTAAGGAACATTCTAGAACACAGCTGGTCTGTACTCTATGAAAATGTCAATGTCAGGAAAGACAAAGAAAAGACAAAGAACCACCCCACATTAGAGGAGACTAAAGACACATGACAAGAGAAACAGTGCATGATCCTGAAACAGGTCCTTGCATGAGAGTGGAGGGATGATATGTGTTATGTTACTGGGACAATTGGTGAAATTTGAACAAGGTCTGTACATTAGATAATAGTATTGTGTTCATGTTTAATTTCCTGATATTAACAATTGTACTCTGGTCATGTAAGTGAATGTCTATATTCATAGGAAATACACACTGACATATTTAAAAGAAAATTTGCATCACATTTGCAAATTGTGCAATGAGGAGGAGAAAATATATATGTAAATATGTATATACAAATTGCCCTCAAATTATTTAGGCAGTATTGTGTATGTGTGTGTGCACGGGGAGGACGACAAAGTAAAACATGGCAGATGTCAACAAATAATGAATCTGGGTGAAAGATATGAGGGCTTTTGGTATTTTCCTTACAACTTTCCTGTAAGCTTTAAATATTTCCAAATCACATGTTTGTTTGTTTTTAAATTGTCTTTTGAACTGGGCTTGCAACTCACTCATGTGTTTAGACCTTGGCTGATTTAAAGTGGTGCAGTTTTTTAATTATCTAAAAATTGCTATCTTCAGAAAGATACTCGTTTCCAACTTTGCTAGCATTTACCTGTCCAGATCATTCCCATTCTGGAGATGGCCGGTTTTATCTTCTTTATGAAACTTCTGGTGCCCCCTGTCTCACTGATCTTCCTCTCTATTGAGAGAAGTTTGTCACTTGGTTGAAGGGATGAGATATTCAGGAAAGTAGTTATAATACAAGTGGGTCCCTGAATCTGTGAATTTCCACCCATAATACTCTATATATTTTACATTATTATTAACAGTGAGTCTTCTTAAGCACTTACTACGTTGTGTACATTCTCTCATTGCACATCACAAAAATCCTCTAAATGTTTGTCCTTTATATAAACAAGGAGACTGGGATTCAGAAAAGTAATGAGCAGAAGTTCACACAGCTGTAAACAGTACAGACAAGTCTGAGTCCAGATTCCTGTCATCTCTGCCTTGTTGTCTTCCTGGAGCCCTGAGAAATAGGTCCCGGTCCTTGTTATTCCTTACATCACAAATTGCCTCCCATCTACTAATGTAAAGCCATATTTTCTTATCCAATTACATTATTAAAGCTGTTTAAAGCAGAGATCCGTTTGGGTTCTCTTTGGATCTTGGACAACAAGTAGCAACCGTGCCAGTGTTGAGCATATCACATACACTTAATTATGTGTCGATTGATGGAGTCCTAGAAAACAAGGAAAGAAAACCATCAATATTAGTTTCCAGAGATTCTGAAGATGAATTTCTTTATTTTTCTCCCAAGTGGATTGAACCAAGTCTTTATTATCACAATCTCTGTGTCTCTCAAGCATTTTCCCTTTTATAAAGCACTCCTTGATTTTATGTATATTTTCAGGCAGAAGTCCTGCTGTCTGCAGGGATGACGAGAATTCAGGTTTAGAAGATGTCCACGTAAAGTCTTGTACTTGTAAAACTGAATAATGCTTTGATCTCAGTTGAACTTTACAATGCTTTTCTGTTAAAATGGGGAGGAAATACTACTCTCATTGTACAGACACCAAATTAGAGATCCAGCAAGCTTAGTACTCACTTTCAAGAGGCCATGTTGGTTATTCCATCTCTTGCTGAGGAGTGGGGCTATGCTGGTTGTTCTATAGATTTTTTTTTATCTAGTCAGGCTAAGTCTTTATTATCTTGTCTTAGAGTGATGTATCATGCATGCATTTATTATGTAGTTAACAATGTTGACAACCAAGAAGCAAATATTAGCATTGACTTAATTTATTTTAAAGCAGTACATTACAAAAAATAGCCAATGACTTAAATATATCTACTTTTTTTTAAAGATTAGTCAACTTCTGTAATAGGTACCTTGCAACCATATAATAAGCAGACACCTATTTTTAGGCTTCATCTTAAATAATCATTTAGCATAGCAGGCTATTTACATCTGGCCCACATGCCTCTTTCAGACAACTGAATTATACTTCTGCTCTTGACCAAGATGTGGGGGAGCATAAACAGGATGGAATTGTTAAGAAGCAGAGCAGAGGCACACAAATCAGGCATGCAGAAATGACTCAGAAGGCACAGGGCTGGGGGAGCGGCATGGGGCACCCTACATGGCCTGACGATCAAAACACGAAAGCATCAACTCTCAGGTAGTTGTTCATTGATTCAGCTTTTCATGTCCTGATTTTTTGACACTTCCTCTTGCAGAAGTAATGATGACTTTTCTAAAAATTGATCATGATTTTTAATAGTTTTATTGATGTAGAATTCACATACCATAAAGTTCACTCATCCTGAGTGTACAGTTGGGGTCTTAGGAAATGTGTGCAGTTGCCAGACCATGGCCAGAATGCAGTTTTAGCATGCTCCTATGATCCCCCAAATGACTCTCCTGCCCCTGTGCCCGCTCCCATCCTTGGCACCAGGCAAACACTTAAATTGATTGTAGCATTTGTTACTTTTGCCAATGCACTGCCCCAGCAACCTGCCACCTGACCTCCTGGTCATTGTCCTACCTCAGAGGATTGGTCTCAGTCTAACTTCTGGAGAGGGCATAGCTTTGAAACTGTGGCAATTGATGGTTTTTAAGTAGATGCTCTCCCGTCGTGAGGAATGGAGATATCCCTACCGTCATCACTCAGATGTCATAGATGTCTCATATATTCCAGAATACCTGTGTGTGTCCTTAATCAGAAGACTTGGTTAAGTAAAAAGAGGAAAACACTGTAAAAACCTTTCTTTTCAAGGGTTAGGGCAATGACACAGCTATTATGTTGTATTTTAATGTCATGATGTTTGGTGTCCTGCAACTCAAGCATGAACTAATGCTAATTGCTCCCTCATTTCCCAAAGAGAAACCCCAGTGTTTCCTTCCCGGGGTTCCATTTGCCTTTGGCCACATCTTAAAATCAGAAATAAAAAGCATGTGTCATATAGACTGGTTGGATTTCCTTTTATTATCCAAAGGAGAACATGGAGTAGACCTAAGTACCTTTTTTTTTTTAAGATTTTATTTATTTATTCATGAGAAACACAGACAGAGGCAGAGACATAGGCAGAGGGAAAGACATAGGCTCTCCACAGGGAGCCTGATGCAGGACTCGATCCCAGCACCCCGGGATCATGACCTAAGCTGAAGGCAGGTGCTCAACCACTGAGCCATCCAGGCATCTCGACTTAAACACCCTTTTAAAGATAGTTTAAGAAAAAAATCTCATGTACAAACCCCTCGACATAGCCCTATAAAAAGAATCTGGTAAGAATAAGCAGGATACAAAATTTAGCATGCATTATGTTCAAAATCTTTATGTTTTAAATGGAAAGGAGAAACTTGAGGAACATGAAATACACCAAAATTCTACTGGTGGCCGTCCTCAGGTGATGGAAGTGGGCTGGTTCTCTCTCACGCCCTGTGCCCTGCCTTCTTTCTATCTTTCATATTTCCTGATATAGCAGAGTGCTGTCACGCTTGGAAAAACTAAAAGAACCCAATAATTCCTATTTCTGCAAATGAACCTCCATATATTTGACTCTAACGATCATATTCACATTCCTTCTAGTGGATGAGACAGTTTATCCAGGTACGTTATGGGTTAATCCATGTGACCACCACCACCTCTCTGAACTAGTCAGCTTGGAGACACTGGCCTGGCAGGTGTTAAAAGGAGGTCAGCCTGCAGCTGGGCTACCAGGATCCTTACCCTAGCATACTTAATTAACCTCATGGGTCCCTAAGAGGAATGGTTCCAATTTTGGGAGAGAGGCTTGCCCCTCAAGCTAATCAAATTCACAAGAACATATAAGCCAGAATACCAGTTTATAAAAATACAACGGATAATAGGCCTGTCCCCAGGATTGAACTTTTCAAAAGTTTTTCTTCTGCGTTTGCTACTTCTGCTGGCAGTGATTCAACTTCTTCATCGCCCACCCGCAAGCAACTCTCCAGGGGTGATTTCTATCACTCATGCATCTCTTCTGAAAAGTCAGCTTATCACTATGTTCTCCCGAGAGCTGGCTATTTCCCGGCTCTGAAATGCACTCAGATTTGCACATTTTATTTCTGGTCAAACAGGGCAGGAGACCAGTGGAGGGAGGAGGCAGTTCTTGATCTCCTGGGGGTGGTTTTTATCTGCCTCAGAGCCCTCCCCAGACCCTGCCATCTCTAGGCTCTGTGCTCTTCTCCAAAAACGGCCTGCTGATTTGATGAGCTATCTTCTAATTTGAACAAACTCAAGGACATTCTGTCAGGGAGTGGTGGCTCATAGCACCCACCAAGGCCCAGTGCACCTGTGTTGGTGTGTTATGACGTGTAGAATCCTACACTCGTTTCCATTTCAAAAGCCCCCGGTCTGGTGGTTGGATCCCATCACTGTGCAGTAGAGGAGGAAGCTGCGGTTTCATTGTATAAAGAGTCAAGAAAAGAAACAGCTGTGATTTTCTGGCTTCTTTTCCAAGAGGCTCAGCTCAGAATGGTAGGGCTTATTTAAATCAAGGTGCTTTAGATTCTTTCCAGAAGAGTTCCATCCTGCCCATGGATTAGGGAATGGCAGGGCAGGGGTGGCTACCTGGTACAGCAGCAGGGCCTCTTGGGACAAAGCAAAGTGAGGCGCAAGCCCACAGCTTGACCATTGGCCGAAGATTTGAAGCTTTTCCAGGATGTAATGCATACAAAGGAATGGTGGTGCTGGCATTTTCAGGAGGACCGGGGAAGGAGTCACTAATTTAGGGACTGTAAACATTTTCAAAGCCCCAGCAGTTTTAAGTAGCAGCATCCAAAGAGTTTGTTGTTTTATAAGGCATTTCTTGGTTACTAGATATGGTATTTGGAGAGCCTTGGCGTTACACTTTGGGTCCAGTTCATGCCAAGTACTCTTCCACCTCTACAAGTTTGGCAGATGAAAATAAAGATGTTGGTACAAAGCTTAGAACTCATAATAAGAACCTCACTGGGGGAATCGGAATTGTTCTGGTGTAATGAGAACTTGTGACACCAAACACATTATTTCTTGGAAATCTTATTTCTCCTTTGTGAGACTCCTATACGACAGTCTAAACATGGTTGTTATCCAACACTTACGATGTTTGTTCTTTCTTTGTCCATTTTTTATTGAGGTATAATTGACAGGCAATATCCTATTAATTTCAGGCGTATATCACAGCAAGTCAACATGTTTCTACATTATGAAGTGACCTCCAGGATAAGTCTCATTGCCATCTGTCCCATCATATATACTTTTTTGTGCAACGTTCTTTTTCTTCTAGTCTTAACTTGGGCAGCTCCAAATGTCTGCCATTACAAAAAAGAATTTTGCATCATGGGGCACCTGGGTGGCTCAGTCAGTTAAGCAACTGCCTTTGGCTCAGATCATGATCTCAGGGTCCTGGGATCGAGCCCTGCATCGGGCTCTACACTCAGCCAGTGGTTCTGCTTCTCTCTCTGCCTCTGCCCCCTCCCTTCTTGTGCTCACTCTTTCTCTCTCTCTCTCTCAATAAAGAAAGAAAATCTAAAAAAAAAAAAAAAAGGAAAATGAACACAAACATTAAAATATGCTGGACTACTCAGTCTCTCTGATCCATAGACTGTGCACACTTTCAGAGCTTTTCTATTCCATGTAATACTTTATATTGTTTTGTTTTTAACACTCCTTGTATCACAGCGTTGCTCTGAAATTTGTCCTGGTGATCTTTCCACGTGGGCCTATTGTTTTTAAAACTGCCGCCTCGTATTCTATCCCATGGTTTTGCCATAATGTAGTGACCATTGCTATAAAGATGATCATTCATACCCTTCCCATTTTTCCACTGTTACATTACTTGTCAGGAATATCCCTGTATATGCCCATTTGTGAACTTGAGTCTTTGTCTCCAGGACGTACCAAAAAGTAGATGGGATGTTTTAAAGGACATGTATGTTTTACTTTTTAAACAGATGCTGCCAGATTGTCCTCCAATCTTTGGGTACTACTTTGCACCCCTACCAGCAATAATCGTGTAGTTCTACTGTGGTCCTTTTTTTAAGTTAAGGCTTTTAGGCCAAAAAAAGCATTCACTGTTAAAATGCAAATTATCTGGTGGGGATGGCTGGTTTTAAATCCTTAAAGCCTTGAAAATGAGTGGTGTAGTTTTGGGGGTGGTTTTGCTGGACGCTGGAACTGCTGCCTCCATGGGACTTCTAGGAAGCCAGAGAGGAGTCTGCAGACTTAGCAGATTTGGCAGGCCCAGAGATGGGAGTGGGGTCACCAAAAAGGTGATCACAGAGCATTGCAGGATGACTTGCAAGTGGGGAGGAGCTGAGGAAGCTGGAAGACTGGTAGCAAAAAACTAGCCCTATTTCAGAGTTAGGGTTGTGGATGGGGCACATGTTTGTGTACTCTCTGTTCCTAATAGCTCCTCCTCTGTTCCTAATAGCACCCTGTCCCAAACTACTCCTTTTCTCCAAGAGCCTGACATTGTGTGGAGGCTGTGCACACTTGTTTTATGACTCTCCTTGGGCAGTTTGTCAGCCTTTGGGAGAACTGACTTTCAGGATAGAGATCTCAGCCTAATCCAGCTCTCAACCAAATACTTTCCTGATAATGATCATTTTTAAGACCAGAAAGGCTCATTCCTACGGATCATCCATTCAACCTGTAACAGAAAGCTTCTGAGGGCTTCACCCACCCTGAAGCACTTTACAATCTTAGAATCATGGACAAATGTTTGTTTTATTCTCAAGACCATTCCTTATCTATCACTGAACCGAGGAAGAAGGTAAATTATTCTAGCATCTGGTTCATATGTTTTACTCGCTCACTGTTTAATTCATTTAAAGACATTTAAACTTTGCAAAGAGAGGCTTATTTAAAACTGAATACTACTTTTTAAAAGTGGGATTTGATAAATTTTAGCAGATTATTTTAACTAAAATTTTCAAATTTCAACCAATATCATCTTTTTTTCCTTTGCTTTGCTGAGCCTAAGAACCACTTGAGGACCTTTTCAAAATCTAGATACCCACATGGCACCCCACATTAATTAAACTGAATGTCTGGGCATGGGAACCAGGTGCCCATTCGGTTGAGTGCCCGACTCTTGATCTCTGCTCAGGTCTCGATCTCAAGGTCATTGAGTTTGAGCCTGTACTGGGCTCCATGCTGGGCCTGGCACCTGCTTTAGGCCTTAAGGTGCATTTTTTATTATAAAACTAATGAGTACAGAATTACTAGTGTCTAGTTGATACTCATGTGGATACAAAGATAGCACAGGCAGGCTTTAGGAACCTAAGAAGTGGACAGGCCCTCCTCATAAGCAGCAGAGGGCACTCAGGAGAACCTCATTAAGTCTTGCATTTTGTCCTCCCATTGATGCACCTGATATTAACTTGACCACACACACACAAACACACACACACACACACACACACACACACACACACTTCCACTTCATCTCTTTTAAAATTCTAAAGAATGCCTGCAAAATTTAAACTGCCCCCACCCAAGGCTGGAATGAAATGAGTGGGACCCTTGTCTTCATCCAGGTCAAAGAGCAAGCCTGTCGCCTGCTGACTCACTCAGTTCTGTGCCCATTGCCCAGTGAGTCAGCATCTGTGCACCACAAGAATGCCTTGCAAACCCTGGAGCTGCTTTCTTCTAGAGAGGGCCCGAGGGAGGGAAGGGAGGGAATGAGGGGATTTAAAAACCAGCTGCAGGGTGCAGAAGGAGCCTGTCTGTCCTCCCTCTGGGGAAGCAACTCACTGCAACCTCCTTCCCTTGCTGAGTTGCCAGGAGGGGCTTCGAGCAAGGCCTGGTGAGGTTGGCTCTTCCATCCTATCTGCATCAACCAGAGAAGTTCTTCTGCTATCTTTTGGCTTTCCATGCTTGCTGGCTGGACATTTAAAGGACAGTTTTTGGTGTCCATCTAACAGGCCATTTTGGTGTCTGCCCACCTTGCAAATAAATGCTCACTCTGGACAGTAGCTGCCCCCCCCTCCTGCTCCTGGGGACCTGCCCTTTGCCCACCCCACCCCCCTCTCCCACCTGAGCATCCCCACTAAGGCAATGGTAGGTGCTCCCACTCCTCCCCACCTAGGGGAATAGTTACATAACAGCTCAGGCTGTTAGTGAGTCTTGACAACAGCCAAGCAAGTGACTAGAATGGGGGATGTGCTTTCTGCTGATCTTCCCTCTCACTTGGCCGCTCTGCTCTTGTTGTCGTATCATCATAACCTAGATCATCAGCACTTGTGGGAGTGCTCTCTTTACTCGTCTTCTCTTGGCGCTGCCACAGTAATATGATCATTATCTTTCAAAATATACTGAAAGGTAGAAAAAAAGGAGAACACGGCTAAGTAAATTCATCTCTCAAGAAGCCTAGTGTCCTGAGCCATCTGACTTCTCATTGTAGAATTCTCCCCTGAGATCTGACTGTGTTTTGAATGGAAGCAGGACTCAGCTGACAGTTCGAGTTGGCCTCTTTGTGTGTTTCTGCTATTGTTTTGTTGTTGAACAGAGGTAAACATTCCGAAGTTTTCGTGTATTTGAACCTTGTCTAAAAAAAGTAATAATAATAAATCCCTGAAAAGAAACCTGAAATGGCTGATAATTGTGTGCGATTTCTATTTATTTCTGTCTCAGTAGGTGGGTATTGTTTTTTTCTTCACCTGAGAGCTGAACCCTTTGGTTTGAAGAGAAGTCAGAGGAAAGAAGGCTTACAAACATCTCATCGTCTCATGACTCACCTCACCTCACCTTTGTCATTGTTGACAGGCTTAGTGGGTTTTTTTTCTGTCAGGACCTGCCTGTAATTTGCCATCATCTTTCCACTGTCTTCCAGGACTACCAGCCAGACTCCCAGAAATCATGTTGGTAGGATCCCAGTCCTTCTCGCCTGGGGGGCCCAATGGGATCATCAGAAGTCAGTCCTTTGCAGGGTTCAGCGGCCTTCAGGAGAGGCGATCCAGGCAAGTCGTTTGCTCATGTGTGGTTCTCTCCCGGAACGCATCTCTGTGCAGCTCGAGAAGGACGTGAGCTCATGCTCAGAAGAGGCTGTGCGAGCTTGCAGCCTTGTCAGAACACACACACACACACACACACACACACACACATCATTTTAATCTCCTTCATGGAAAAGATGTAATGTATTGAAAATTAAGTGCTATAGTTTCTTTTCTGTCACTGAATTCCTCCTGCCAAGCAGATGGCTGGAGATTTTGGACAAGCTGGTGGCCTGTGTGCCTTGCTCTCCCTACCCCACCCTTTGGGCAGCACATTGTCCCTGCCACCAGCTGTGGGAGCCTGTTTGCTGTAAAGTTATGCAGTGTGTAAAGACGGCCTCTGCACATCGACTCTGGGAAGCAGATGTCATTGGGACACAGGCTTGGGAAAGTTAGTCGTCTGGTTTCTCTGGAATCTCCCGCTATCTAAAATAGGATGCAGGGGAACTCAACAGGGAAAACATGGGGAATGAAATAGGTTAACACTGAGTGAGTTTTGTTTTCGGTTTTTCAAACACAACAGAGGTCCTGGGCTCTCGGGAGCCTATGTGCTCTGACCTGTCTTGTCCCTTTTGGTACAGACAGTCACGCAGAGGAAAATAATAACTGATCCGGAAGGCTCGGGGCAGGCACCTGCCAGACCCGGAGGTCACGGCTTTCCCTTTGACAGCCGGGTCCGTGAGGCTCTGTCCTCTCCATCTCCTACTCGAATCAGTGGTTGGGGTCTAAGTTATCAGGTGTCCATCTTCCCCTGCAGGCTGCCTCCCTGCCACTAACAGAGACGCTGAGTTTTATGCTCTACCTAAAGATAATTTACTCCAGAAAAAGAAAGCTTAAAAAAAGCCATAGGTTAGGCCTTATGTACCTTTCTTTAACGCCGTCTGGAGTGACCCTTTATCTAGAAACAGTTCCTTTACATCCTAGTCAAATTTAGTAGACATTGTGCCTGATGTAGCATTGCACACGTATTTTTTTTTTCTACTGAATTGTACCCTTCTGCTTCCTCGTTTCCTTGGAAGCACTTGTCTTTCTGTAAGGTTTCAGTGACCTGGTAGGTCTTCACTCAGAGCATGTGACCTGACCCTGGGTAGCCACTGCCCTGCAGAGTTCCCCAATTTTAGCGGTTCACAAATCTAGGAGTGGATCTACTGCTAAATTACACATAGAATGGCTCAGGTTATTCAGCTCTCAGGGACTGAGATCTTCCCCAAAAGACACTAATGCAAACACGAGATGATCAAAAGGACTTTTCTTTGCTCAAACCCTTTTGGATGCCGAGACTCACGATTTTCTTTTTCTTGGTGTAGATGTAACTCCTTCATTGAAAATCCCTCTGCTCTCAAGAAGCCTCAGGCCAAGCTGAAGAAAATGCACAATTTGGGACACAAAAGCAACAGCCTTCCCAAAGAGCCTCAGCCTCAGAGGGTGGAAGAGGTCATCAGAGCCTTGAAAAATGGACTCGAGTAAGAGCTCTAACCTAATAATGCCCTAGAATCTTGTTCCTTTCTGAAATCTCCCTGGGGCCAGGGCGGGGCAGGGGGAGTTGGGGGGGAGGAGGAGAAGGAGCATGCAGAAAAAGCTAAAAAGATCATTTTAAATTGTTGATTTCTGTAGTAGATATTTCATTCTTGCACCATAATCCAGAGGCCTTTGATGAGTCTCAAAACATGTGAAATATGTCGGATTTCCAGATCCCGTTATCCATAACATTGAAGGAGATCTCAACTAGTTACGCGTTTAACTCGACACAGTGTTAGTTTCACTCAGACAACAGTAGACAGACATCTCCATTTTTGTGATTGCTTAGGAAGGATTCTGGAACTTTCCCAAGTTATTATATATTATGTTATGTTATATATTATAGTATAGTATAGTATAGTATAGTATAGTATAGTATAGTATAGTATATCATTATAAGGATTGTTTGCCCAGAATAAAATCTCCCTGGTTTTGTGGGGAGACCTCTAGAGTCAGTGTTGTATTTAACTAGATAGAATTCTCTGAGCTTGGACCCAGGACTGATTCCATAGTTATTTTGCCCATTCCTTCCCCACTGGTTTTTCGTTTTTTGGACTTTCAACCTCACTGGGGTTCGCTTTTTTTTTTTTTTTTCAACCACTGGATGGTGTCAGAAGCAACCACTAGAGCCTCAAAGTGGAGAGATTTGGGAACAACACAGCCTCTTCCCCACTGACTCTGCCCTCCCCCAGAGTAGGGCACAGAGTCTTTCTCTCCTTCAGCAGGACTAGGTCAGCACCGGGAAAGATGCCCCTTGATGGGCACAGAGTTCACGAGCATGTTTCCTATTATTTTTGCAGTGAATATCTGGAGGTTCACCAGACAGAGTTGGACAAGCTGACAGCTCAGTTAAAAGATATGAGAAGAAACTCTCGCCTGGTAGGTTCCATCCAATCTTTAGGACGTTAACACAGTATTCCTTTTTTTCACTAAGCATCTTTTCTTTTTTCTTTTCTTTTCTTTTCTTTTCTTTTCTTTTCTTTATCTTTTTTTATTGGATGGGGATGGGGAGCTAGGGATGAGTATGGAGACAAGGAAGAAACTTTAAGAAAAGCAGACCCAAGGAGCAGAGTCCTATCTGCTTCCTGATGCATATTGGAGAAGGTTAAGTTTCTTCTCAGTGTTTTATTCTTCATACTTCTCAGTATTTGACAAGCATGTTTATGCAGATACACTTTACAATCAGGAAAAAATGCTAAAGAATAGCAACTACAACCCCTATGCCTCTCATCCAAATAATATAAGGAAATGAAAAGTCTGAGTTGTCCTAGCATTTTGTTAGTACAGAATTTGGAACCCAGAAGCACTAAGAACATAGTATAGGTCAGTGACATCAGTGCAGCAAAGGGGATCCCAGGGACATCTGTAGTGGGAGGTTGGGAGAAGCCCCTGAACCTATTCGGTTCCATGCCTTTGTGTCCAGACACTTGCAGGTGTCCTCTATTCTAATGAATTTGTGAGGACTTGTCTGGTTGAAGAGGTGCTTCTCACCTACACACTACTTTAAATGATTTTGTTCTGTTCAAAAATGATCTAACACCTTAATGTTTCAAGGCATCAGAAAGCTCAGAAGTCTCCACACAACACATGATACCACTGCGCATTAATAGCTGCTGTCTTCTTCTGTTTTCAGAGATAAAATAAAATGTGTACTGGTGTCCTTTTCGAAGGTACAGAGGTTAAAAGCTTTATAGAAGTTAAAGATTTTATACCCTGATGATGTTAAGTATAAACCGCCCCATCTCTGTGGGGAAGGACTCCTTATGGAGTGGCTTCCTGCGCTTTGGAATGCCCTTGACCATCCTCAATGGCAACAAATGTTTCTCCTTGAAGAACAATGGTGAATGGAGGCAGTAGCTTCCACCAGGACTTGGTGTTCCATAGGAAAAAAAAAAAAAAAAAAACTGCTCCTGAGGGGGACGTGGGAATGGCGTGCCGATTACCCTGTAATGTGAGCATACAGGAAATGAACTTGCTTAAAATACAATTTGTGAAAAGCCTATCGCTGCGCTCCAGACTCTTCTTTAACACCAGTTTTATGTGTTTAAACAGGAAGGCAAGTGTTCTTTTAACACAGCTATACCTGCTACATTTGATGTTAATTTGTTTTATTTATTTAAAAGTTAATATGAATTTATGTGCCCCTCAGTGTGTAAGACAGAAGACCTGAAACCAAGTAAAACCCTTAAAGCTCCCATGGTACAGAGAGATTGGGGTGGAATTCTGGAGACACAGAGGATAAATAAATACTGGCTCTTAAAAGTACTCTTACTACCATTTCAAAGAACCCAGCAGAATTTGGCATGAATGATCGTTTCTTCACTGGTAATGCAGAAATGCAAACTAAATCCCTCTATTGATATTTGTAACAATTTTGAGGAAAATATATTTTAATCCAGATATTCCTTTTTTATTTTAGGGTGTGCTGTATGACCTAGACAAGGTAAGTTATCATTCTGTGCAAGAGTGTTGCAAAAAATAAAACACTGCATTTTTGGAGAGTCTGTGATTTCCTCTTTAGGCACAAGATCTCCGAGAACTGATGATTTTTCTAAGCCTAGTGAAAGTCATGCTTTTATCTAGTGAGGGGGATAAATAAGTCCCATGATCTGAGCTCCAATACCATCTTGAGGGTCACTTCCATAAAAATGTCACCTGGTTGTAGGATTTGACCATGTGCTGCTAAGTTCAAGGACTTCCCAGGTATTCAGAGGTCCTTACCTGTGTTCTCTCTAAACATTGACTACCATAGTTCAATGACTACCATATTTCATCAAATTGAAGACCTCTTAGATTGGAAGACACACTGTTATTTTACATGTCCCTAAGGAAAAAAATAGTGATTCCAGTTAAACCCTGGCATGGTTTTTTTTCTGTTCATTTAAAACTTGTATTTAATACTTCATGACAAAACTCTTCTAGGCTTCCTTTAAATGTAGATTTCATTTTTATTTATTCATATATGCTGCTACTCCCTCCCCGTGCCTTCCCATGGATACATAATTTTATGCTGAATCATGGTGTAATGTTTTTTGAAGACATTTGGAAGGGTAATTAAATTTAAGACATCTAATAACAATATTTATAACTTAAACAAAGAGATGACACATGAACCACTATGATTATCTTTGAGCATGCACCGACAGTAGTTTCAAAATGCACCCCCGTTTCAGAGACACTGAAATGTAGGGAGGTGAGTTCACTTTAGAGATGATAAAATATATTACTCTGAAGGATTAGAAGTATACCCCATCGTAATACTGTCCTACCAGAAATCCAATGAATTCCATTCGATTGGCTTCCCTCGATGTTCAACACAAGGATTCCAATAACTAACTCAAGTTCATCTCTCGGAATATTTATTTGATATTTTAGAAAATACTCTCCAAGTTGTTATTAGAGAATCTCTGAAATAGCCAAGATTGGAAGAAAGGGGAGAGAGTTAGCATTTTCTGGTAATTTTGAGTATGAGATAAGCAGATATTCTTGCCAGTCTTCTAGACATGTTAAACTATAAATGGCTGTACTTTTTCAAACTTCTCCTTTTAATTCCAGCAAATTAAAACAATTGAAAGATACATGAGACGCCTGGAGTTTCACATTAGTAAGGTAAGTTCCTGGCTTTGGTGTTTCCTTTCTTAGCCACTAATCAATCTGCCTCTGGCCCAAGCATGGCATCTAGTCTGTGGAGAATTTCTTACCTGATTGACCCTTAAGCTGATTAGTGATGAAGCCCTCCAACAGGCAGTAAAAGTGGAAGAAATAAAGAAAAGAGCCTGACAATCTGGCACAGCTCTGACTCTACTTCGGTTCAAGGAACATTTATGGTTCAATGAACACTTACATGCCTCCCCAAGAGTTTGTGCCTCCTGGTGGGCTTTTAATCCTGGTGTAGTCTTGGTAAAGATAGAACCAAGCTGACTCCCCAAGAAATTTCACACTTGCATAACTTGTCCCTCTTGCCACGCATACAACTTGGCAGCCTGTAAAATTCTTCATGAAGGCCTTGAAAGTACTGATGGACAGCTGCCATGTACGTCCCCCAACTTTCTCAAGCTCTTGGTTCCTTCTCCCCTTCCTCACATGGCATTGTTTCCAGGCACCTTTCTACCTTTGTCGCCCCCATATGTGTGGGTTGTTTTGTCAAGATCCCTGACACCCAGCCCCAAACCCTATAAATCGTTCACTAATGGTCCAACCAGGCAAGAGACTAGAGGCTTCAGCCAATCTCTCTACTAGGAGTCCGAAGCCTTAGGTTCCAGTCAACATGTTCTCTGGGCTATATCACCTATACAGACCTTGGTTTTCCACTCTGTAAAATGGGGCTGGGAGGTGCACATGATCAATCTAAATGATCCTAAGAATTTTTTCATTTTAAAATTCTGTGATTTATATGCTTATAAACACATGCATATGCAACTGCCTTTGCATGTTCCCACTTTGCAAAAGATCTATTGCCTGGGCGAATCTGAAATTGCTCCAATTTCTTTAAACTCAATAAATAAGACAATGACATGCATTCAAAGGTATTTGTGTGGCAAGCAGGTGTTGGCAAATTACTCTGTTTAGTTTGAAACACAGCAAGAAAACAAGATCCCTATCAGGTAGGAGTGTATTTATCCATCATGTATCCATTTTTGTCAGACATGACAATCCTGGTAGTTATGAAAGGTTGAGGGCAGACTGTTTGCAGTACCTTATGCATAGCATGCCTCACAAATGATATTTAACTGAATAAGTCCATCAGTTGATTTGATGAGAACCCTTACTGATGTATGGATGAGACCAATGCTTGCCTACAGATGGGCCCGTTCCCACTCCAGTGAATACATAGCTAACCCTTATCCTACTGGTTAACTCCATCTGGCTAGGATAGATTGGTATTGAAATGAAAACAAAGAATTAACTCTTCTGTAAATGCAGAGTAACAGACTGTATGTTTAGGGCTAAACTATGTCCCCGTGAGCAGTTTCCTGTAGAGCGGATTATAGTCTCAGACGTTAGCAAACCGGTAGTGGGGAAAAGGAAAGAAGAGGCAGTCTCCCAGGGGACCCCATGGATGAAACAGTCTAGCCTGCCCTGGAAGAGGGATCAGCTCTTGTGTTTCTAGGGGGTTTGTGGGCACCTTCCCCAGTAGAACGATCTGCAATGTTTAGGTAAAATTTCAGATTCCAGCCCAGACTAACCTACTGAATTGCCATCTCGGAGGGAGCCATGGGCATCAGCATTTTAACAAGCTCACCAGATGAGTTTTAGCTTAGTTTTAAAGTAGGGCAACCACCTTCTTTGCCAGTCACCAACCCAAAGATTTCATCAGCAGATTCGCCACTCTTGACTTTACATCTCCCTCTGGATCAGGGTCAAATCCATTGACCCCACAGATGGAAGGCTGCTTTCCAGAATTTGGCAATTGCTGTCAGCAAAATGGATGAGTTGTTGAAGGACAGAGCAACAGAGAATCCTTTAACCTGAGAAAAATTTCCAGTCTCTTAATGTTCATCTTCTAACCTGAGCATGATTGATGTCTCTGCAGAGACGGCAACGGTGCAAAATTCCATTTACTCGAACAGGTCCTACTAACACTTTGTCATGAGCACCCAAAAACTTGCCTGCAGAACAAAAGAGGGATCTTCAACTCTGAAACTCATTATATTCCATCTCCACTTTCTTCTGATTTTACAGCCTTGTGAGGGAACAAAGTTTGCACTGAAATGAAATATTCAAGTCATCCTAGACAGATTCCCGCCTTGCGGAAGTCGTGCATTTCCTTAGCTGGTGTTTAGTGTCCTTTGCATCTACCTGCAAGTTCTGTAGTTACCTGGGGAGTGTGTTAATAATGGAGGAGAGAGCACAGGACTGTGGACATGGACATGATCAGGAATGATCAGGAATGACCAGGTGTTGTCGACCTGGGCACCATTGATATTTAGAGATAGTCTTTTGTTGTAGGGTGCTGTCCTCCGTACTGCAGGATGTTTGGCAGCATCCTTGGCCTCTGTACCTACCAGATGGCAGTAATACCTCCCAGTCATGATGCTAGAAAAAAAAAGGCTCCAGCTTTTGCCAAGTGTCCCCTGCATGTCAAAAATCACCTTGGGTTGATTGAGAATTGCTGTCTTAGGGACCGTAAGTGATTATCAGGCTTACAGAATGAGTATGATCAATAGTCATTTGCAAACAGGGTATTATTGTTTAGAAGTATAAGTGTAGATATACAGCAGAAAAATACTTACCTCCAGTATTTTTATTTATGTTTTTGGTGGCAGTATCATTCACACACACAAAAAAACTGCACAGTTCCTAGGTGTTTGGTTTGATCAAATATTGACCATTGTGCTTCACCCTCATTTTATTTTAAAGATTTTATTTATTTGAGAGAGAGAGAAAGAGCATATGAGCATAGAGAGCGGCAGAGGGAAAGGGAGAAGCAGATTCCCCCCTAACCACCCTAACCAGGGAACCTGATGCAGAACTCAATCCCAGGACCCCAGGATCACGACCTGAGCCAAAGGCAGATGCTTAACTGACTGAGCCACCCAAGCGCCCCTCTTCACCCTCATTTTAAGACTCATTTAATAACTTTGTTCTCAGGCAGCCGCGGTGGCACAGCAGTTTAGCACCTCCTGCAGCCCGGGGTGTGATCCTGGAGACCCGGGATGGAGTCCCGTCGGGCTCCCTGCATGGAGCCTGCTTCTCCCTCTGCCTGTGTCTCTGCCTCTCTCTCTCTCTCTCTGAATAAATAAATAAGTCTTTTAAAAAATAACTTTGTTCTCTCTACTGTTGAGGCTCTTTATTGAAAATGATTTTTATAAAGTGTTGCCTCAAGTTCTTCTTTAAAAAAATGCTAAACGTAGGTGTGTGAATATCACCTTGTGATAGTACTCTTAAAGTGATAATGGCCTCGTGGAAACCCTTCCTGTGTTTGTTCCTTATGTGGGAGATTCTGGTCTTCGTCATCCAGTGCTTGGCTCACACAGCTCACCAATGTTAAGTTCATTTTCATTTTGTGTCATTGGAAAGGCAGGCTCAGATAAAAATATGCTTTGAAATAGAAAAATGGACTCCAGTGGCTCAAAGATGATTGGTCTCCATCTAAAAGTATGACACTTCTACAGGAATCTCTTTGATGAGGTCAGAAATACCTTTAAGAACTTCATACTGGCCTGTGTAACTTCTTTCAAATGGGATTAAATACTGACATGCCTTCCAACAGGTAGATGAACTCTATGAAGCATATTGTATCCAAAGACGCCTCCAAGATGGTGCCAGCAAAATGAAGCAGGCCTTCGCAGCCTCGCCCACCAGCAGAGCTGCCCGGGAGAGCCTGTCAGAGATCAGCCGCAGCTACAGGGAGTACACGGAGGTACGTGCTGGTCAGCTCAGCAGCTCACTTCTGCAGAGCTTGTGCAGCCTGTAACCTCATCCTACTCTTTAGGGAGATGTTTAACTATTTGATTCTTACATTGTTTTGAGGGCATCTGGAATTAAGATGACTTTCGGGTAGTTCTGTCAGTTGGTTATATTTCTTCACTGGACTCCGCTACCTTCGTTGGCTTTTGTTGGTCCCTGATCATCACCTGCCAGGCAGTCATCTCCTAGTGCCTTGGGACATGCTTGCTCATGGATATGTAAAGCTACAAGATTTGAGATGCTATGAACCCATTCACTGGCCAAGACTTACACTCTGTGTGCTCCATGCTGCCTTGTAGTCTTTGCCACAGCTAGGCTACAAATGCTTCTCAAAAATTTCAGTGATTGCATGTGTAAGCCACAATGCCCTGGTTTTTGATGTCTTGAGTGCCCTTCTACATTTTCTAGCATACAGTCTAATTTCACTTTATTCCTGGAAGTTGAACAGACTTAGTGGTTAAGATGCTACCCTGGGTGTTGAGTATCACTAATGTTCCTCCCTGGGACTATTTCATCATAAGAAAGTCCCCTTCTATCTTAAAGGAGGCAAGATAAAGAACTCTGAGCAGAAGTGTACTTCCCTGGCTTCTGTCTCTGAGGCCCATGCACATGACAGAAGGAGGTCTTCACTCTTCCTAGCGTCACCTGATACCAAGTGTCTTGGATGAAAGACTGAATTATTAAAGCAGCATGTCTCACTAACCAATGAGTCTGCTCAGAGATCGAATTTCGTAAATGAAGTCATTGGCCTCATGAGGGTTCCTGAGGGTCTGCTGGACAGTTCCCAGAGCCGAGCATCTGTCTCAGCCCTGCAGGAGTAGGGACCTCCTGGGTCACCTTGTATGGTCACTCCAGCAGCACCTCTGGTCTGAACCATTTATCTCTTCCATGGTCTGAAACAGGACTTCTCTATCTATGCCCCCTTTCAGAAGAATGCTTTTTAAATGCATAAAATAAAATACCCAGAATCTAGGAATTCAAAGGAAATCCATTATGTTGAAATAGTTATTTCAGTATTAGCAGCACAGTTATCAAAATATCTTATAAAGCAAAGTATTTTGATACACTACTATGCTTTGTCTATACCACGTTATTAGCACATTGAAATTCCGTTATAAGCTCTAGCAGTACCACTAGTTATTTGAAGTTATAAAATTTTAAAGTAGCAAAAAATAGAAATGATTTTTCAAGGCATCTGGAACCGGTGATGTGGCGTGAACACACATGTGATTTCTATTAGTGTCAGAGTCTCAGGCACGAGTCATACTGCTGGGGCTTACTTTCTACATTTGTGATACTTCGACATGACACGTTTCAATTAGAGGTTGTAGCATAATGAGGACTTTCTTTTTCCCCATCCAAATTTATGGACCCAGGTGTTGAGACTCCTGGGCTTAGAAGCAGCCCTGGTTCATGGGACCTATTTGTGCATGGCCCTGAAATAAAAGAACATTTAAAACAGTCATTTAGAGCCCATGAGCAGATAACTGACAGCAGTCTGGAGATGCTTCTGTTCTAGAACACTTGCTGCCTGTTTCAGAAACACCTGTCCTTGCTCAGGTGCCAGCACATGGCATCATACTTTGCTCACAAGTTCAAAGACGTAGAGTACAGTTTCAGCAAGCAGAACTGTGCCTTGGAGAGGAAGGAAGCTGGGCTTCTGTGGCGTCCTACCTCACTCTCTGTGGTGTCCTACCTCACTTGACATCAGGTGGTTTTATATCTTCACGTTACTGCAAAGCCAGGATTTTCTCACAAAGAACATTTTGGGCAAGAGGCCCCAGGGGCTTCTGCCGGGGGCAGCAGTACTCATCAACAGCTGCCTGGTGAGATGGAAGAGAATCCTGCCCATAGAAGTCCTCACCTGCTAAGCTAGCTGCCCCCCTAGGTTTTTTGAAGACACTAGTGGCAACCCTGGCTTGTATGATAACATCGCTGATGTTCGGGTAAGTGAGACACGTGGTGCTCAAAGAAAAGTGCTTTACGATATGAGACTTTGTTTTCAAAGCTTTCAAGCAGTACAGAGCTCAGACTTCAGGAAGTTTTGAGATTTCCAGGTTTGGTAAGCTATTCAAGGTACCAACAGCTCACACGGTGGGAGGAAGGCAGTACCATTCCCTTTGTACCCCAGCAACACAACAGTTCAGGAGAGTGATCTTTTGGAGCAGAACAGAGGTGCAAATAAAAACCAGAAGCTGTCACCTTACTAATCAATCCTCAAGTCCTCAGCACACAAAATGCAAATGGGAGCAAACCCTGCCAGCACTCACTGGGCTGGCCGCCCCAGGCCCCCGCCCCCCAGCATGGAGGCTGGCTGCAGAGGGAGAAGCCTGCAGATGCCACCCCCTCCCCAGCACCGGGGTGGGGTTGGGCGCGACTGCTTCCTGTGGCAGATGTGGTTTCCAAACTGAAGCTGTTGAAGCTGGAGCAAATCAACATAAAGGTTGAGACTAGTATAATGAACAGCACCTATCCTTACCAGTTGGTAATATTTTGCCATATTTGCTTTCCTTCTCTCGCAAAGGCTCAATTTTTTCTTTCATTATTATTATTTTTCTTTATTGCTGAGTCATTTGACCATAAGTAGTAGACATTGTGACACTTCACCCCATAAGTATTTTAGCACAGAGTCCATAGTGGTCATGTGTCATCTGTGTATCCCCTGCACAAACACACACCATTCCCACAACTGAGAAAAGTAATCAACCTAGGGAGTTATCGAATAGCCAGTGCATTTTCAGGCATCCCGTATTTGGTCCAGTCATGACTTCTGTAACGTTTTGTTATCCTTCAAATCAGGATCTAATGGAAGGTAACAGGTGTCACTTAGTTTTTCTGTCTCTTTAGCCAATTTTGTTTAAAACTTTTTCCCCACAACATTACCATTTTATAGAATCCAGGCCAGTTCTCGTAGAATATCACGTTCTGGATTCGTCTGTTGATGATATAATTTGATGAGATAATTGATATAACATCTGAAGGCAGCACAGCAAGTCTTCTGTTGTAGGGGGTCCCAAAGTCAGCAACTTAAGAAACCTGATCTTCTCCACTTAGGAGAAGACTGCTTTCCTTCTTCTTTTAAAAAAATATTTTTTATTTATTTCTTTGAGAGAGAGAGACCATGAGCAAGGGGGAGTGGCAGAGGTAGAGAGAGAAGCAGGCTCCCTACTGCACAGGGATCCCAACCCGGGGCTCGATTCCAGGACCCCAGAATCATGACCTGAGCTGAAGGCAGATGCTCCACCGACTGAGCCTCAGGTGCCCCCAAACTGCTTCTTTCTTACCTAGCATCCCAACCCGCATCATTGTGCATGGAAATAAGTGAACGTGTCCCTCTGTGCTCTGAATGTCCCATACACCAGAAGGGTCGTGTAGACTCAGGGGAAACATTTCACCCACAATGCTTCACAGGCACTGCCGTGTAACTCCCTGCCAACAGGTAAATGCCTCCCCTTGTTCAAGCCTCAAGCCTTGCTTGTCTGCAGCTGTAGAATGTCGTGTGCTTTGAGTTGCTGTGTGACAGAAGCCTAGAACTGATGCCAATCTTCTGTACTTTTCACAGAACATGTGCACAATTGAAGCAGAGCTGGAGAATCTGCTGGGGGAGTTCTCCATCAAGATGAAAGGTATTATTCAGAGTAAGGAGCCATGTCCACAGACAGAGCTCCTTGAAGTTTGAGTGCACATGCTATTTTTATTTTTCTTGCCAAGACACTGTGCCGCCCGCACTTTCCTCTCCCAGTTTGTGAATATATTGCTGTTCTAGAACCTTCTTGTCCTGACACTCACCTGCGCCCTTAAATCTTTATTATGGCAGGATCTCAAACGTACACAGAAGTGAAGAGAATGTAACAGTGAACCCCACATCACCCAGATTTCATAATTAGCAAGGCTCTGGCACATTGGTTTCATCTGTTTTTCTCTTTGATGATACATAACCCAGACACATGAGTCTGTCTGTGTGTATTTCAATAGGCACCCCTTAAAGAATGGGGGCTTCTTTTTTTTTTAAATACCTTTTATTTATTTATGATAGACAGAGAGAGAGAGAGAGAGAGAGAGAGAGAGAGGCAGAGACACAGGCAGAGGGAGAAGCAGGCTCCATGCCGGGAGCCTGACACGGGATTCGATCCCGAGACTCCAGGACCGCGCCCTGGGCCAAAGGCAGGCGCTAAACCACTGAGCCACCCAGGGATCCCAGAATGGGGGCTTCTTACCTAACCACAAAGCCAAGTATTATCGCGTCCAATAAAATTAATATGCCTTTGTTATTAATCCACTCCATTATCCAATTTCCCCAGCGGTCTCAAAAATGCTTTGTACCATTGCTTAGCTCACACCGGGGTCCAGATAAGGTCCGTGTGTCATAACTGGTCATCAGGTGTCTCTCTCGGGCTCCCTTCCATCTGAAACAGACCCTTCCTGTTTTCCTCCTACCTCTACTTGGTGTAGAAACTGCTGTTGTACAGAATGGCCCACATTCTCGATTTGTCTCTTGGCTTCTTTGTGGTGTCATTTCAGCTGTTCCTTTGTGCTCATGTTTTCCACCAACTACCCACCCGCTCCTTGATTTTATTTATTTGTAAGTGGAAAACCCACAGAGGACTGTGCATTTTCCTCCTTTTCCCTAGTGCATTTCTGGGGTTTGCTCTGGAAGGCTCCAGCCTAGAAGCATGATTGGTTTCTCTCTGTACGGTGGCACCTTCAGAACAAAGGAGGCATGCCAGCTTTAGGAAACGGAGTGTCCCCCAGGTGCTGCCGGCAGAGCTCTCAGCTCCTCAGAGGCAGGTCCGCTTGTCTTGAGTTTGGGCTGATTAACTGACGCAGACAAGAGATTGTCACAGTTCTGCAGCCGCTCAACCCCTGGGTTGTTGCTAATGGGGACTTAATCACCCTTTCCACCCTCTCCTCGACTCTTTTCAATTAAGGGAGTAGAGAAGGGGCACTGGTGTTCTTTTTTAAGTGCTCAACGGGAGAGCTTCGTTTTGGAGTGAGTCATCTTGGTCTGCAGGGCAAGGTCTCTGTCGGGCACTAGGTGCCCCGTGAGAACGAGAGGGCCACTCTGAATGGATTATTCCTGGAATAACGTCAGCCTGGACCTTCACCTTCCCCAGCACTGCTTCCTTCTCTTGGGCAGACCTGAGTGTAACTCTGTTACTCAGTGTTGAATCTCAACACTTGCTGCCCCACTAAGCTGGGGCATCCACGCTTCGTCCATTTCTCGTTATTGTCTTCATGTTGGGTCCTCACCTGAGTCAGAGGCTCCAGAACTGCTTGGGCCATGCCCCAGACCCAGAAAGGCAGAGTGGACCCTAGAAGATTTTTTTTTAAGACTCTCAGGATGATTTCAGCAGCAGCCTGATTCTAGAAAACAGCTGCCCGGAATCAGTGTTCCCCCGACCTCGGCACCATCCATCCGGACTGGGCCCGTCTCTCAGTTCAAGAGCCTCAGGTCACACGCATCTCACTGTTAACACGCAGAGTGCCAGGTTGCCCCGATTTCAGATGCTCACTGTTACCTAATGCATCCGTTTTGGGCAGGGTGATGATTTCCCCCGTTTTATTAGTGGGAAAGGGTGTTCAGTGACTTGTCTCAGAAGTCACATAGTGACTTAGAGTCCAGCTTGAGTCTGAATTCCAGGGCTCCTGCTCCTAGTCCATCCCCATGCCCAGTCTCCTACGAGGAGGAGAGTTCTTTTTTTTTTTTTTTAAGATTTTATTTATTTATTCACGAGAGACACACAGAGAGAGGCAGAGACTTAGGCAGAGGGAGAAGCAGGCTCCCTATGGGGAGCCCAATGCTGGCCAATCCCAGGACCCCAGGATCACACCCTGAGCCAAAGGCAGTGCCACCCAGGTGCCCCGAGTAGGGGAGTTCTAACAGAGCAGAGCCCATACTAGAAGTTGTTGCTCAAAGCACGGCCTCCTCCTCTGTGGGAGGGTCTTCTCTGACCCAGAACACAGGCCTCGTGGGTGAGGAGCTTCATGGTGACAAATGAGAGGATGATGCTGGTGCCCACCCCCCACCCCCATCTACAGAGGGATCTGGGCACCAGCTACATAATAGCACCAAGTCCTACAAGGTCATCCTGGTGGGCTGACAGGGCCTCCCATTCACCGAGCTTTTCATCTTTGCCTCTCCCTGTTCTCTCTCTCCCACCTGGTCCATTTCCATAGCTTGTGTCTGGGCTCTCGGTTTCCCCTAGTGGGACTCGAGGCCTGAAACTTACTCTCTCTTTTCATTATAATAGCTTATTCTCCCTTTTCACTTCCCTAATCTAACATGAAAACCCAGAAATGACAACTATGAAACCTTTCAAAGGGAACACCCCCTTGGGAGTCTTCCTCTCCTGAGGAAGGGAAGACATCTCACACTGCCAAGAAATTTCACATCTTTGCAATCAGCTATTTTCTTATCTGTTATTCCTTCTGATAAAACATAAGCACCCCCAGCAAACAACACTGACATAAGCGGAGGATATTTCATAATTTTCTCAGACCTGGTAACCCAACTTCCTCCTGCCACACCCTCCACACTTCCCGTTTTACCCCACCCAACACAGAATAAACAACCCTTTTGGGCATGTGTGTGTGTGTGGCCCCTGGGGGTGCAGATGCATTGGTGATAAAAACAACTGATGGGTTACAGTGCCAAGCACTAGGCTATATCCTGCTGAACGGCCCCTGGCCTTGACTCCCAGAGTCCCCTGGAGAAAAGTGGACACGTGAGCCAATATGCTCTAATTCAATGGAACAAATGACCAATGGGGTGGCCAGATTGTCTCCAAAGCCCCCTGCCCCAGGGTAAGAGCAGGAGGGGGAGTGCCACTCACCTGTCTCGGGGGAGGGAAGCAGGAAGGAAGCAGGAAGGCTTCCCAGGGTAACCTTTGAATTAGAACCAGCGGGACTGCTCTGGGTGGATGAACAGCAGGGGAATAGCATTCACCAAAGAGGGAAAAGCATGTTGAAAAATCTGCCTTGAATGTCAGGCTACAGGGGGAGCACTGTGTTAACCAGGACCTACGTGAAAAGATGTGATTTCTGAAGGAAAACTATTTCTTCTCCTAGCTACTGCTTCATTCCAGTGAGGTTCCAGGTGGGGTGGATCTCCAACCCTTGCCTGCCTCTCCAGCTTGCAGGGCAGGCCAGGCCTTGGCAGAGGGAAGAGCTACCTGGGAGCTAGTAAATCTGCATTATTTATGCCTGGTCAATGAATCAGGAAGGCCTGTAACAGAGCTCCCGGCCCTTCAGCTGCTTGGCTTTTTTCCTTGGAATAGAAAGTGTGACTTCCTTAGCTTCATAATTGTTCTACCCAGTGCTAAACACCATTAAAATTGTCACGAATACCCAGCCATCCTTTTCTGTGTGTATATGCTGTCCACATGTGTGATATTTTTTATCTTTGGAAAGGAAGATCATCATAGAAGTAGCAAAAACTGGGGAGCATTCTTCTGGCAGAGAAGTCTCTGAGCCAAGAAAGGAAAGGGTGGGTGGCTACATACTGTGGCGTCGGGGACTTCCAAACAAGGGCATTTGATCAGTAATAGGTGTTTACAGTAAAACAGCCAAAAGATACAGGAAGATGCACCACAGAAATAAAAGCCCCCTGCCCTGACCATTCCTGGTTGCTAACCTCCCGATGGTCTGTAGAGCGGCCAGGATGAAAGCTTTCTAGACAGTGCAACAGCAATTGCAAAACTTCTGAGAAAACATGAAGCTTTCCCCAGCTGTGAAAATCCCAGCAGGCCTCTGGCCAGGTTTAAAAGACATCAAGCTGTAACTCTAATTGCCCCACTGTTGGTTTCAGTTCTGCAACCAGTACAGTGATGGGCTTAGACCAGCAGCTAGAACTTTAGGAAACACAGCCCCAGGACTGCCTCTGCCTGGCTGGTGCCAGTTGACTCCATTATGGTTGTAATCAGGCCCGCTATAAGCAATTTCGAGACATTTCACTTTAATAACATGGGCTTATAAACTCAAAAACATCAGTACCAAGTACCTTTCTCCCAGTTGGATAAGTTCAGATATGAAATTTTTGGTAATTTTGAGAAGGGGAAAAAACCTTCAAAAGATTTTCCCCTTTATATGTCTTTATCCAGCACTGATTCCAGGTCAGTTGCTTAGGGGATTTTTTTGTTTTTTAACCAGGCTTCTGTTGTAATTGCAGAGGTAATCTGGCAATGGATGAGACCTAAATTAATTTGCAGAGGTTTTATTTTATTTTACTTTTTTAAAGATTTACATTTATTTTAGGGAGAGCACTTGAGTGTGAGTAGGGGGAGGGGCAGAGAGAATCCTAAAGCAGACTCTACTGAGTCCAGAGCCCCACAAGGGATGGATCTCATGACCCTGAAATCATGATGAAGAATTGGGTGCCCAACCAACTAAGCTGCTCGGTGCCCCTTTGCAGAGGTTTTATTTTTTTAAGATTATATTTATTTATTCATGAGAAACACAGAGAGGGGCACAGACATGGGCAGAGGGAGAAGCAGGCTCCCCACAGGAGCCTGATGTGGGACTGGATCCCAGGACCCCAGGATCACAACCTGGGCCACAGGCAGATGCTCAACCACTGAGCCACTCAGGTGCCCTTTGCAAAGTGCACTTTGGATTTTCTTAGAATTGGCATGTCTGACCATTCTGACTTATAAAAACCAGTGAATTGTGCTTTTTTAAAATGACATATTAAAAAAAAAAGACTAAATCTTCCAGAAAATGATTAGTGAAAACTGACTTTTTAAATTCTACTCTTATTTCAGGAAATCTTTTAAAGTGCCTTGTTGTGTTCTAGTTGTTAGAAGAGTCCCAGGTGGCCTGGCTCTCCCGTAGGGAGGCAGAGGGAGCTGGTGAGTTGCTGCCATCTACTGGCAGGTAGTGGTAGGTGCTTTTTAAAGCCTTCCCGGACCCCGTCTGTCTCCCTAACCCTGGCTAGTCAGTCACAAAAGGCAGAATAAATTGTGTGATTGTGATACCATCCTCGTCATCTTTACACGGGTTAAATCATGTTTAAACTAATATGAAAACATGTTTCAAGGGACACCTGGGTGCCTCAGTGGTTGAGCACTCGGTTCAGGTCGTGATCCTGGTCCTGGGATCGAGTCCTGCATGGGGCTCCCCGCAGGGAGCCTGCTTCTCCCTCTGCCTGTGTCTCTGCGTCTCTCTCTGTGTCTCTCATGAATAAGTAAATAAAAATCTTTTTTTAAAATAATAAATAAACTGATATGAAAAGAACTTACACTTCAAGGATCGTGAATGGCAGCTTGAGGAAACTGAGCCACCCAGGACTCTGCTGCCCGAATGGACATCCTGTGTGTGAAGGGATCTAGGAGTCTCAGGGCTGCTGTTGTACCAGCTGTGCAAAGTTATTTCCTCTCCAGCCGCCTCTATCAAAAGTGAGGGGTTATTCTTCTCGAATCCGTTTTAGATTTTTAAATGATACCTTCTCTTTTTTTTTTTTTTTAATACGGGCAAAGATACCAGAAATTTTAAAGGCACAATATAATCTCTCCACCGGTGCTAAACTTTATAAAATATGTCACAAATACCCAAGTAGCCTTTTTTCTGCATATACACTGCCTGCCCGCCGATACCTGTGACCTTTTTCATATATTTTTTCTTTTCAAATAAACACATGATATTTGAAAAAATCCAATAAAAATTACTATTTAACGTCCAAAAATTTCACTTTCTTCATAATCCCAGATTATCAGAGATAATTATTTTATCTACCTTTGGTAAATAAAACATACCTTTGGTATGTTTTTCTAGAATTTTTTCCTATGGATACTTTTTTTTTAAGATTTTATTTATTTATTCATGAGAGACACAGAGAGGTGGAAACATAGGCAGGCAGGCTCTCTGTGGGGAGCCCAATGCAGGACTGGATCCCAGGACCCCAGGATCATGACCTGAACCGAAGACAGGCACTCAGCCACTGAGCCACCCAGGCGCCCCTGGATACATTTTTTTTTAAGATTTTTATTTATTTATGATAGGCACACAGTGAGAGAGAGAGAGAGAGGCAGAGACACAGGCAGAGGGAGAAGCAGGCTCCATGCACCGGGAGCCCGACTTGGGATTTGATCCCGGGTCTCCAGGATCGCGCCCTGGGCCAAAGGCAGGCGCCAAACCGCTGCGCCACCCAGGGATCCCTGGATACATTTTTATATAGCGGAGGTCACACTTGAATTCTTTTTGCTTTTTTACTTAATATTAGTTTATAAACATTATCTTATTAAAGACATCTAAACATCTGTACCGAATTCTTTTTTTTTAATTGAAGTGTGGTTGACACTTGGTGTTACATTAGTTTCAAGTGTACAACAGAATGATTGGACAAAGTTATATGTCATGCTCTGCTCAGCATGACTGTAGCTCCCATCTGTCCTCATATAACGCTATGACAGTATCATCGACTATATTCCCAATGCTGTACTTTCTACCCCCATCACTTATTCATTCCATAACTGAAAGTCTGTATCTCCCACTCCCCTGCACCCATCTTGCCCATCCCCCTCCCCTCTGGCATCCATTAGTTTGTCCTATGTATGTATGGTTCTGCTTCTGCTTTTTGTTTATTCATTTGTTTTGTTTTTAGATTCCACATATAAATGGAATCATGGTATTTGTCTTTCTCAGCCTGACTAGCATCATACTCGCTAGCTTCTTCCATGTTCTCACAAATGGCAAGATCTCATCCTTTTTAAGGCTGAGTAATATTCCATTTTATATAAACATTTGTACTGAATCCTTAAGTGGAATTCTTTATCCTAAAATTGTATTGGTTCTTTTCATTAGAAAATGAGAAAGTCCTAAAGATTTTTTTGCCCATTTTTATTAAATGTTTTTCATTCCTTGATTAAAATATTGTCTGCGGCTCCCCATTAGGGCAAAGAGCTTTGTTTTGTGATTGGCATAGAAACAAAGCCAAGATTACTGATAAGCCTCTGTTGATGAGTTTATTCCATTAGGTTTATTGTGCATGTATGACGTGTGTACCTTCCTCCCCACAACTTTATTCATGCTTGACACACAGTAGGTATTCTGAAAATATTGCTGAGTGAATACAGGCCACTCCGTCCACCCAGAAGCGCCCTCTCTCCCATGCCTTCATTTGCCTGGGGGTGATATGACACTCTGTTGTTCAAATGCTCCCTTCCTCCATGAAACTATCCTACATTAAATGGGACAGAATTTCTTGTTTGATTATATAAGTAATAAAGTCTTACAAAAATTCAAAATATAGGAAAGAACCTCCTTTTACTATCTCTTCATTACTGTTCTCTCTCCAATGTGTATCAATTTTCTGTTGTTTCATACAGATAAGTCTTTTAAATTAGCTGTATATGGTGCATGCTGAATCAACAGTATTATCCCACTGTCGAATATATAATTATTACATATTAAGCACGTACTATGGACCTAATGCAATCAATTGTCTTTACAAACAGTTCTGTGAGGAGGACACTGTTAACTCCCTTCTAAAGGTGAAGACACTGCAGCTAATATCTTGAGGAGGCTCACTGGAGGATAAAACAGAAATCAGCTTCAGCCTTAACTTCCCGCACTGCCTCTAGTCCTTGTCCGTTTCGTCTCTGTGGACATTAACTGCATTTTGTTCTGTTTTCTGGGTATCAGTGAGGTCTCTCTTAATTTCCAGATTGTTACCCCAGTGCATAGATCCTCCCACACAAAAGAGTCTCCATAAATATCTACAGAAAGAAAGAAAAGGACTGATTAAACCTAGGGTCCCTGGGATGGCCCACAGCAGTGGTGTGACATGACTTATTCTTGGGGCTACACCAAATATGGGGCTGGATCTCAGACTGAGCAGACCCAGCTAGGAATGACGTGCCGATGGCGTGATCAAAAGGGGGCCCCATCTCCATTTGGGGACTGTGGGCTGTTGTTGTTTGGTTTGGTTGGTTTTGTTTTCTTTTTCTTTTTTTAAAGACTTTATTTATTTATTCATGAGAGACACACAGAGAGAGGCAGAGACACAGGCAGAGGCAGAAGCAGGCTCCACGCAGGGGGACCAATGTGGGACTCCAGGATCACGCCCTGAGCCGAAGGCAGGTGCCCAACTGCTGAGCCACCCAGGCATCCCACGGTTTTGTTTTCTTAATCACTGGCTTTGTGTAGATGATAATCCATTTTAAGTGGTTTCAAAAAACAGTAGATGGTGGTATCATTATGCCCCGTAAATAGAAGGAAAACACAGGAGTGGGTGAATCGGAGACAAAGTAGAACATGAACATGGATTCTTTACCCAAATGAGAGGCACTTAAAAAATCACAAATCTTGGGACAGAAAGAAAAACAAGAGAGCAGTTCGTTTTCATGGGAATATTTTGAGTAAATAAATGAATATATCTTTCTGGCCTTAATTCTCTGATCCTGGAGTCTGGGTGGACTTCCCACAGGCCAAAGGCACAGAGAGCTCTAGCCCCTGCCCAGCAGCTGTCTCTGCCCCAGAAAGCACCTGTGATCAGCCCAGCCAGGCATGTTTACTCCTGCCTGGACAGATGGGATTCCCAGCAAAGGCTGTGCCCTCCGGTGGCCCTCTAAAACTACTGCACGAGCTTTCACAAAGGTCTGATGCTTCGGGTTGGTAAATGTGCCAGGGTGGGTGTGTGAAGAGTGGAGACCTATTCTGCCCCTCATGCCTCTGCTGCTTGCCTGCAGGTCTGGCTGGATTTGCTCGCCTCTGTCCTGGAGATCAGTATGAAGTAAGTGTCGTGTCGGTCTGTGTGTTGGGATTGAGGGTTTGAGGGGCAAGCGTCAGTTGCCATTGTTTTATCAAAATTTCAAATTGCCTTTTTTTTTCTTTTATATTTGTTTATTTTGAAAAAAAAAATAGGCCAATGAGAAAGTTTGAGAAGACGCCCACATACTCTTCATCCAGACACCAATTTTAGGAATTTTTAACATTATGCCACATTTGCTTTATTATTACTACTATAATTGTTGTTATTTTGCTGAACCCATTTTAGACCAATGGGCAGACATCAGGACCTCTCGCCCCTCAATTATTTTCCTAAAAATGGAAGGATGTGCTCTTCTATTAGCATTGTGCAATCTCAACATAGCTAACTTAACATTGGCCCTTTAGCTACCATTACTTGTTATACGATCTATATTCAGATTTTCCCTAGTGTCCTAATGTTGTCCTGATAGTGGTCTTTTCTCCTGAAGCAAGAGCCAATCTAGAATCATGATCGTAAATATCATGGATTGAAGAATACTAGACTCTAGACCTTTCTAAAGCCTTTTATCTTCTCCCACTTCAGAGGGAACTTCCCTAATTATTTCATCCAAATGTCTCCTCTAAAACCCTCTGTGATCATTCTTCTTGGGGAGGGCAGGGGAAGGAGTATCTTTCTGTCTGAGCAAAGAAAGAGTGGGAGACCCTCTCCTGGGAATATGTCAGATTTCAGAATCCGCCCAGTTCTGTCTTCCTCATCCAGGAGGAGGGGAACTTACTTTTTTGCTTCTGGCAGCTAAGTGGATTTTAGCTGGTGGTTTCTCCTCCCTGCATTTGTTTTATGGGTTTCTTTTTTTAAGATTTTTAAAATTTATTTGAGAGAGTGATCAAGCATGAGAGAGAGACAGAGAGAAAGCGAGAGAAAGCACAAGCATGGAGGAGAGGGAGACACAGACTCCTCGCTGAGCAGGGAGCCCTAAGCAGACTCGATCCCAGGACCCTGAGATCATGACCTGAGCTGACGGCAGATGCTTAACCCACGGAGCCTCCCAGGAGCCCGAGTTCTCCTCCCTGTAAAAGACTGGGGAGTCCAATGAGACTCACAGGAAGGAACTGGTCACCATGACCGTGGTGATATGGAGGATGCGATGTGATGATCTTTTACCACAGCAGACCCTCCATGTCCTCTTTGAGGGGAGCAGACCCCACTCCCCTTTGAAAGCCTCTTTCACACTCCCCATCTGCTCCACCCCCTGGACCCCAGGCAATTTGGAAGAATCCATCAAAAGGATGGGTTGAAGGGGAGGAGAGGCACCTACTTTGCTTCCCTGCCTTTTTATCTTGGTGTTTGGACAAGGAAGGCAGGGGAGGGCCCTAGAGACTGAGGTTTGGTGTCTTCTCCCCAGATCTTCATGAAGTACGGCCGACAAAGGTGGAAACTAAAAGGCAAGATAGAAGCCAACGGCAAGCAGAGCTGGGATGGGGAAGAGGTGGTGTTCCTGCCCCTGATCGTCGGATTCATCTCCATCAAGGTTCAGTATTGTCACTGCCATTCCTGGCCCGTGCCTGGCTGGCCCACTGGTGGGGACCTTTGTGCGTGACTCTCGCCTGCCACTCCCACCCCTGCCTTGCAGATCACCCTGCACCCCGAGCCCGTGGCAAAGAGCATCACTCTGGCGCAGCTCCCCATAAGGCCTTCCCTCCCCCTCTTTCACCAGGTCACAGAACTCAAAGGGCTGGCAACTCACCTCCTGGTTGGCAGCGTGACCTGTGAGACCAAAGAGCTGTTCGCCGCCCGACCTCAGGTGATGGCAGTCGACATCAATGACCTTGGCACCATCAAGCTGAGCCTGGAGATCACCTGGTAGTAAGTGGTCCTTCTCAGTTTTGTCATGTTAGAGACACATGGTGCAGCCTGGTGCTGTTCTGGGGGTGGCGCTTAGACCATCAGCGTCCCCAGGTCGCTGGTCACAGAAGGAGACTCTCAGAAAGTCCCATCGAGTCCCGGTGGGAACCTCACAGGGCCCAGGGATCTGTCCATGGGCTCACCGAGTAATGTTCATGGACCATCATCTCCATAAATTGGAGAAGCCTCTGTCTTATCATTGTTCTCCTCTTCCGCTTCCTATTTTATTTATTTTTTTAACATTTTATTTATTTATTCATGAGGGACAGAGAGAGAGGCAGAGATATAGACAGAGGGAGAAGCAGGCTCCATGCAGGGAGTCCAGTGTGGGACTCGATCCCAGGACCCCAGGATCACAGCCTGAGCCAAAGGCAGATGCCCAATCACTGAGCCACCCAGGTGCTCCTCCACTTCCTATTTTAAAATATTTTATCCAGCTGCCTTCCCTCCCTGTCAGCCTTTAAATATATATAAAGAAATACAGTTCTTAAGGTAATTTGGAAAGAAAATCACTGTCCAGGAGGAGATATCTTGCCCTTGGAAAGATCCCGATTCTCACTATGGTGTTTCCATCGCCTGTCCTCCTTTAGCTCAAATAGCAAATGCTGCTCGGGGAAATTTTCCATATCCTTCACACTCTGCTGAAATAGAACATTTCCAATGGGCAAGAGACACCTTTTGTCAGAGCAGTGAGCTTCAAGGTGGTTTTCTGAAGTCACCTCACGAGAAGGGTCGCAGCTTATTAAACACTGGTTGCCCACAAAGCTTGATGCCAGGCCCCTCGAGGGCTGAGCCATGCACCCTTGCTGAGCGTTGATGGTCAGGGTCCCCTTTCCAGCATGGAGGGCTGGCGTGAAAGCAGCAAAGACCCTGCCATCTGTCACTGAGACACTATCCACCCCTTCCCTCCTGGTAATTTGTAGTCGTAGACATAGCAAATGCAAGATCATCCGTCTTGCTGGATGAACCCAATGGCGTGATGACCAGTGGTGCCAGGGCAGACCCACTGTGCTCCTCCTAGTCACGCGAGAGCCTGTCAACTGAAATGAATGGGAGTCTACATTTATTCTCTTTAGAACTATAATCTGTTACTCCCTTGTGCTGTTAATATATCTGTCCCCGCAAAGCCCAAAGAGTTTTTACAGGTTTCAGCGTCTTGTGTTGCACAAGCATTAGCATGTTTGCACCTCTGATATTAATGAAGAAACACATTTGCCTGGTGTCTAGGCAGAGACAGAAACTGTACTCAGAGCCAACCTGTGGTCCCCTGGGTGGGTCTGGACTCCGTTTGCTGCTCCACTCTCTTTTATCTTGGTTTGTCCTCTGCCAGACCAGTTTGGCCAGAACCAGCCCAATTCCCAGTGATCTGAGCTGACCTCAGCATGACCAGGTGCTTTCTCAGCCTGCGGTCCGGGGGTCAGAAGGGGCCTCTGACAAACACGCCCTCACAGGGATCTGTTGTGTTGCAGCCCATTTGACGTGGAGGACGTGACGCCGTCCTCGGGCACCGGGAACAAGGCGGCAGCCCTCCAGAGGAGGATGTCCATGTACAGCCAGGGCACCCCGGAGACGCCCACTCTGAAGGATCACTCTTTCTTTGTAAGTTCCCTGGGATTCCTGGAGGAGAAACATTGAACCCCCGGGCAGGGCTTGCGCCCAGTGTCTGAAGCCCTTGACGTCCACGGTTAAGGGTTCTCAGCAACTCCTGCCAGCGCTCATCTCAGAGGGCCCCCAACCCAAAGAGCCACTAAGAGAAGCACGTTCTGAGATGCCCTTGGCCGTCTGCACGCAGGCCTCCAGCCTCCTGTCTTCCCTCTCCCCTACTCCCCCCACCCCTTACTGCTCTGATAACCACAGACTTTCCTGAAGATTCTCTGAGGTCAGCCTTTCCAAGGAGTGCATGCGAATAACAGCCCCCTGTGTTAATCAGAAATGCTTGCCAAAAAGCTAACAAAACATAACCGATGCTTTCCGCTAACCCCCCTCCCCTTGCTCTGACACCTGAAGAGGCGGCTGTGTCCCCCAGCAGCCAAGCCAGGGCGGCTGTCTGTCTGGAGTGCCCTGCAGGACACTTTCCTTGCCAAGCTGTACCGCAGCCGCTCTTTCAGTGACCTGCCCTCGCTCAGGCTGAGACCCGAGGCCGAGCTAGAGTTTTCTGTGAGTGGGGTGGCCTGCCCGGTGTGCGGTGCTTGCCTCTGGGGCTCGGGGCACGTTTGCTTGGGCATGGCTCTGCCTTCTCCCTCTTGTTTGCGGGGTGACGGTTCCAGGGGTCCCGTCCCCAGGGTGGGAAGTGTGGTCACACGCATGCCCCTTTGCCAGACGTGGCTGGTCCCCCTCTTGTCCACGATCCCTGCTTTCGTGCTGTGATTTCTCTCCTCTGTGGCCAAGATATCCATGGTAACAAGATTTTTGTTTCTTAAAAGTGCAGATGTACTCACAGTCAAAGGTGCTCGTTCCCAAGTTGAACTAGTTATTGCTGATAAACTTCACGCACACTTTTAGCCCTTAAAACCTGGCATTCAAGGGAATGGGAGAGGGATTCATGCTGAAATTCCTTGAGCTATTTTGATTCAAAGAGGTTCTTAGCCTCAGTTTTTGGTAGTGTTTATACTACCCTAGTAAAAGAAGCTCTTTCATTTGTAGTCAGGAGTGCAGCCGGTAACCTCCATCATACGTGTCATACATCATGTGATGAGAGAATGCACACATACTCATCTGAACACCTATATGTGGGATAGTCTGCTCTTTACCGACATATAAAAGTAATCTTTGGGAAAAAGGAGAAAGGAAAGGACTAAAAAGTTTTCTGGTTAATGATAATAATAAAAATTGCATCTAATTTGTTGAATTATAAAACACAGGTGAGAAACGCAGGCTAACCTAGGGGAGTTTCACAGGCAAATAGGAAGACTCTAGAAGGAAAATGTGCATGAACGCATGGACCAAAAAAACACATATATATCAGGTGCAGTTGTATACGTAACTATTGATGTAAGGCATATATTCATGCTCCCATACGGTAAATTGTGGAGGGAGTTGGCAGAGGTTTTAATAGCATAATTTAAATGAGAACAGGATTGGGCAGCCCCCGTGGCGCAGTGGTTTAGCACCGCCTGCAGCCCAGGGTGTGATCCTGGAGACCCTGGATCGAGTCCCACGTCGGGCTCTCTGTATGATGCCTGCTTCTCCCTCTGCCTTGTCTCTGCCTCTCTCTCTGTCTCTATGAATAAACCAAAAAAAAAAAAAATGAGAACAGGATTAGAAAAAAACTCAGCAGCTTCCTCTAGCCTTTTGCATACAGGCAGATTCCTCAGAAGGCTGTATCCATCTGGCCTCAGCCATACCTGCCGTTGGCCATTCTTTGTTCTCTGCTCCAGCCTCCCAAACTCCCCACCCCCCTCCAGCTGGACCACCCTCTTCAGGAGCTGTTCCTGTGCACACACTTTCCTTCTGGAAGGCTCTTCCGCCTCCTCGCCTCCACCTCCCCATCCTGTGGGGTGGAGCTCCAGGACCACCTGTCTCCAGGCAGCACCATCCCTGTGCTGGGGACCTGCTTCATTATGTCATGCCTCAATCAAAAGAGACACATCCCCTTGTACTCTCGTGTGCCCATGGATGGGCTCGTCCCCTCATGGCACACCTCAAGTTCCCTTGAATAGAGCATCCTAGCTTCATCTAACTCAATGTTGGCCACTCCCATAGCTGCCAATCAGGTTTGGGAACATGGGATCAAGAGAAATGGCTGGCAAAGACTTTGGAATTTGAATAAGAATCCTGACTTAAGTAGACTGCCTGCTTAGGATGTGTGGTTTGGAAATGAGATGAGATAGGGCAGGACCACCTGGAGGACCAAGGGCTTCTGTGAGATGCCTGAGGGACCCCCTGGGAAGAAGCCCAGGGAGTAGCCCAACCCATTGCTACCACAAGGCCCCTCTTTGCCCTCCATATAATTAAAATAGGCATTTGCTCAGTACTTACATTTACTTAAAATATCAAATCTGGAACCGAAGAGAAATTATCCATTTCAAAGGAGTTGATCTCAAATACTAGAACACTTTTTCCATGGAGCCACATTTGGCACTGAGATACCACCTAGACCACAGCATAGGAAGAGATGACCTAGACATCATTTTAATGCCTGCACAAATAAATTATCTTGATTACCTGGATATTTGTAACCTCTCTCCCTTCTGCGTTCTGCTTCATGAATCACAGAGTGTGCTTGACCCAGCCTGGGTCAGCTTGAAAAGACAACTTGGTGTTTCCAGACACCCTGAGAGTTCTGGCTTTGCAATCCTGGGAGATGTTCAGGTTTATTCATCTTTTTTCTTCCATTTTTACAGAAGCGGTGCGAGTATATTTCTGGCCTTTGGTTATTTGTGGCATGGTTACTAAATTAATAGAACATTTTCAAGGGCTTGGGATTTGTGGATAGAGATTCTTTTAAAATAACTTATGAGAAGTGAAGCAGAACAAAGCATCACATCTTTTGAGTGAACTAGCATGAACATTGGAAAGTCTTTTAAGATAAATGCCAAAAAAAAAAAATTGGTAGTGTTATTCAGAACTATGGCTGCCAAGTACTGTGAGATCCTGGATTTTAGGAAACAGGCTCTGTTCCCATACTCCCCCAATCTTTTCTTTTGAAAAATATCAAACCTAATAATAGTATAATGAACTTTCACCTAGATGCAGCACCAGAAATAGTTTGTAAGGGCTTGTTTTCTTTTGCCACACATGCAACCGCACACACATATGCACACACAAAATCAACAAATATAAAGTTAATATTATGAAAGTGCTGGTTGTTTCTTTTAATGGCTTGGCATCTTGTCTGGAAATAAACCGCACCAAACATATCATTTGTTGTTGTTGTTTAAGATTTTATTTATTTATTCATGAGAGACACAGAGTGAGAGGCAGAGACAAAGGCAGAGAGAGAAGCAGGCTTCCTGCGTGGAGCCTGATGCAGGACTCAATCCCAGGCTCCCGGGATCATGACCTGAGCCAAAGGCAGACGCTCAACAACTGAGCCACCCAGGTGCCCTTACCAAACACATCATTTGTATTTAAAATAATAACGAGTTGCCTTTTATCCGCAGTCTAATCTACCTGATGACGTCTTTGAACATGGAAAGGGAGCTGAGGAGAAGACACCCCTGTGTCTCAGCTTCAGTGACCTACCCAACGGGGACTGTGCCCTCACCCCTGACCCAGCTGGCTCTCTGTCCAACACATGCTCCACAAATCCAGAAATTACCGTCACCCCTGCAGAGCTGAACCACAGCAGCCTGTGCTCCCAGAATGAGGGCACGGATGACTCTAGCTCAGCATCTTCCAGGAACTCCTCCAGAGAAGGCCGAGAGTCACAGCCCCACCCGGAGGAGGACGCAGATGGGCCTGGGAACCCTGAGACGCGCCGAGCGCCTGCCGGTGCTGCCACCAAGCACCTGTTCCTGGAGAAGGATGTGGCCGAGGCGCTCCTGCAGGAGTCTGACGAGGCCTCTGAGCTCAAGCCTGTGGAACTGGACACTTTCGAAGGAAACATCACAAAGCAGCTGGTCAAGAGGCTCACCACGGCGGAGGTGCCAGTGGCCACGGAGAGGCAGCTCTTTGAGGGCTCTGTCAGTGGAGAATCCGAAGGCTGTAGATCCTTCCTAGATGGAAGCTTAGAGGATGCATTTAGTGGGCTTTTCCTTGCATTAGAGCCACATAAAGAGCAGTACAAAGTGTTTCAGGATCTGAACCAAGAAATCATGCATTTGGATGATATTCTAAAAGTAAGTACCATTTTAGGGAAATCAGATTAGGTTTGAAGAGAGGTATCCAAAGCCAACATTCTATTTAAAATAGTTGCATCTTTTTGTTTTACCCCATCTCCACACAGAACCAGTAACCAATCATCATTTGAGTGGCCCTGACTTTTAAACACCAGGAGTGCATGTTCACCTATATTTCCCTAACAACAGATCGATGCAACTATGATGATCAGGAGTTAAATTAGCAGCCCTGAGGAATGTCTGGGCTCCTTCAGCCCCAGAGTTAGTCTTTGTAATCCCAAATGTGAAACGGAGATACTTTGAGGATCACAATCTCATGGAGATGCTACTGGATAGAGTCCCTTCCTGACTGAAGTCAAGAGTTAGGCAACCCCTGATGTGGGAGCCACAGGCCCATCTCCCCACCCCAACCCCTGCACCCCTGCACTCCTGTCCCCACCTGTGATGCTGCCTCCAGAGATTCCCTTCTCTGGTCTAGTCCCAACCAGGGAGTTGGAACCTGAGATTAATCACTCATACATCATCATCTGTATTCTAGAAGACAGGGACCCCCAGTTCCACCAGAGTTAGCCTCCTCAACCCTGTTCCTGATCAGACAGCTCAAGGTGGACTTGGTGGGAGGGGAGAGCAAAAGGGATGATTTCCTCTCAGGTGGGAAGTCCTAATCCTGAGGTTATTATTGCTACACTGGAACGTATATGCTGCCACTGGGCGTGCAAATTAAACTTTTTCAAAGGCTGCACAAGAAGACAGAACCTGAATTTTGTCCTGAATCCCACTGCCGTCACTTCTTGTGTTCTTGGCTTGGCCACTCTGATATTGCCATACAGAAGATAAATTGGATCTTTTTCCACGAAAGAGCAATTCTTTGGTGACCTGTCCTATCATGTAGGTTTGAAAATAAGGTGCTAGTAGTGAGCTAGGATTCAACCTGCAGAAGGCTGTTTCACCCCCTTGAATGGCTGTTTATAAAATGGGGTCTTCTCAGGGGCATTGGAAGGACATTTCCAAGGCTTTTCTATCTTATCCTTCTCAGTGGCACTCACCTAACCCCTAGGGATATCTGTCCCCAAGGCAGCTGAGGCCAGCAAAGCCCCATCTCTCCAGGTCCTCCAGTGCTCAGCACAGACTAATTCAGCTGTAGGTACCACCTGCCTCTGAGTAGCAGGTGGGAGTGCTCTGAATCTGAAAGCACCAGTTCAGGACTCCTTCATGAAGGCTGCTTGTCTAATACTCCCATGAAAACATCTCTGCTCCCCCAACAAACTCTTGTCTGCAGAGTTGACTGGCTTTGCTTAATGGGCAAGAGGTGTTAAATTTCAAGACACAACTGATCCCACGTGCAGCAGGTGTCTTAGAGAAAGCGAGTGGAGAGAGCAACTCCCATTTCCAGGCATCTAGATTGCTGATAAGTAGTAGCTGGATCCACCAGCAGACACTCAGCAAGCCATCTGTTAGTCTTATAAAAACCTGGTGGTCCCAGATTTCCTTTCAGAGTATTATTTCAATCTGTTGTTGTTTCAAAATGATCTTGCCTCTAAAATCCTTAACTGTCTATCCCTTTGTTATGATTGACATTTAAACACATCCATACTCTGTGAGGTCAAGTTCAGCAGATAGCTAGTTAAGAAAGAAGACCCTAGAAGTGGGTTGCATCTGGACTGGCTCCTTCTCTCTCTCTGAGATTGAAAATAGTTTCGATCTGGGGCAAGTGGCTTTGGATCCAGCCAGAATTAAAGCATCAGCTGGACACAGCTTTCTCTTTTTCCCCCCTTCACATTCCTAGGATGCTAAGCCTCTTGAGGATCAGAAACTAAATGATGCTGCCTCTGGGACGGACACCACTGAGGGTGAATGAAACAACTCTGATTTAAAAGACCAAAAGACGGTTTCCCCTGTGCTTTTGTGCCATCTTGAGTATCAGAGACAGATCTCTGCAAGGTGCTGCCTGCCTTGTGTTTCGAAGTCAGCAAGGAGTGCCACCTAACTGGATGGAGGACCTACCATTTAGTTCTTCTGATTTGCAGGACTTGTCCCATTCAATCCACCCCAGCGTCCATTCTTTTGAATATTTGGAAGGGCTTCTTTCCATCTCTGTGCCTGTAGCAAATGGCATTATTCTGTGTGTCAAGCTTCTATCTGTGTTTGGCAATGTAGAATTTTCCAGGCCCTAGAATGAGTTTGCTCACATAATTCTAGGGCCCAGTCAGAGAAGTGATGGAACGTGTTCCTTCAGAGACGCAGCTGTAGAGGACGCAGGGCCCCTTCTTGTTGTACCCAGCCCTTCCTTTTCTCCTCGATGATCAAAGAAAAGTATATATGCTGTGAATGTAAAGACTTACGTACACTGTGTACATAAGTCTACTTATGTAGGAAGTATGAATTAGGTGAGTTTTCTCTCTCCGAGTTGGTTTTGTTAATCCTTTAGAACAGGTTCCTTTAGGTAGCCAGCTCTTGTCTCAGGACAATGCATTGCCATGTAGCATTACAGATAGTTGGTATTTGGCATTGATTTGACAACTTTAGATTTGTCTGCTGGTTGTATTTTCTTTGGGATTGAGTACTAGACAGAGGAGGATAGCAAGTCCGTCTCCCAGGACTTCCTGGGTTGTAATATTTTCTCAACTTTTCAGCCTAAAACTTTCAAGCACAAATGGAGAGAAGCCTATAACGGCTCCCAATGAGCCCATCCCCCAACTTCCATGATGTCCACTCACGGACAGTCTCATTTTGTCTGTTCTTCCCCCTGCTTATTTCCCCTCCAGATTATTTTTGGAACAAATCCCAGATATTGTGTCATTTTATCCATCCTTGTAACTTTTTTTGATATGAAGATTTTAAATGCTTTCTTTTTTTAACACCAACAACAACCCAAAATAAAAGCTTAAAAAAAAAAAAGAAAGTGTCGCATCTCGAGTCAACTGTTGCTGCTTCTGTTTCTGCTTCTGGATGTGTTGATATTTTCCTGATGCCTTCTGCCTTTGCAGTGCAAACCAGCCGGAGGCCACAGCCGGTCTTCCAGTTTAAGTCTTACAGTTGAAAGTGCTTTAGAAAGCTTTGATTTCCTGAACACCTCCGATTTTGACGAGGAGGAGGAGGAGGATGGTGATGAGGTTTGTAATGTTGGAGGAGGCGCTGACTCTGTATTTTCAGACACTGAGACTGAGAAAAATAGGTAAGTGTCAAGTTGGTGTCTGCTCACACCTCAGTAGGGTGGTGGTTGTTCTCGCGGGGTGGGGGTACACCTGTGTGCATCCCCAGGAAGAGACCACTCCCTACATGAAGGGCCAGTTGGCTTTCAGCTCCCTTTCATTGTCGAGGACAGATTTTAAATAGTGTTCACCTCTTTTGTGCTGTTTAAGGAACAATGAATTGCTTTTCCTGCTCATAAATGGTGGGGACATTTTTGCATGATTATGCACGTGTGGATCCATTTATGTGTGCACACCTGCATCTTGGAGGGCTCGGGGTCTACAGCCTGACCCCAATTTAATTAATTCCAGATTCACTAGGTAGGCTCTGTTTCCTGAGAACTCTTACTGGACAACCCATTCATACTTGGTTCTCCTCAGTCTGTGTCTTATATCTAATCTCATCATTTTGTTATGCTCTGCTTTTTCCACCCCTTTACCTCTTGCTCCCTTTAGCCAAGTAGTTGTAGATCAAGCTCATCGGTGCACATATCAAAGCCAGGTTTAAGCCCGGGGCGCATATTTACCTTAGGATGAGGAAGGCCAACTGATAACTAGGAACAGATTGCTCCTGGTGGAGAATGCACCTTCTCTGGGGTGGGCAGGGGGGGTGACAAGCAGGAAGGGATGACAGTTGAAATGTTGTCACCTTCTCCACCAGGCATTTTTTTTTTAAGATTTTATTTCTTTATTCATGAGTGAGGCAGAGGCAGAGGCAGAAGGAGAAGCAGACTCCTGGAGGAGTAGGGAGCCAATTGCGGAACTCGATCCCAGGACCCTAGGATCATGACCTGAGCCAACGGAAGACACTTAACCGAATGAGCCACCCAGGCACCCATCCATCAGGCTTTCTTGTACAGCCAAACTTGTGTTTGGAGCTAGAGTCTGGGGTCCTTTTTGTGACTTTAACTGAATTAAATCAAGCACAGTGGAACATACCTTTGTTAATGGTTAGGGGAGAAAAAAAGCACACACATACTTTCCCAAAGGGTGGATTTCTACCATCTTTACTTCTGACATTTTATACAAGCATGTCTTCAAGTTACAAGGAGCTCTAGCTGTCCCAATCTTTACAAACCGCTCTGTGAGTGATGTTATGGTAACATTTTTGAGGGTTTTCTTGTTTCTAGAGAGCTCATTCTTAATCAGGAAATGAAAAAGTGAGAAACAGAATTTATCCGTTGAGCAAACAGAGGGCATGGCAAACAAAATCTATTAAATGAATGGAATATTTAAGTCATCCTCCTACATTCGATGCAGAGATTTTTCTAACTTGAATTTGTGAAGTACTTCTAAACCAAAAATCCCTCTACTCCTTAGCTTAAGCTGTTATGTGATATGTCAAAGTCGAATCAAAACTTTCATTCTTGTTGCTGTTGGAAGCATTTTAACAACAAAAGCATTGTGGGTTTTGTACACTTTGTAGACCATTGATATTAAATTGTCTAAACTGATCCACTTTATGTCATCAGTGTTATTAGAGGAAATTGAGGAAATTGGGGATGTTTTAAATATGTGTTGATTGCCAGGGCACAAGCAGAGTGCTTTCCCCTTGGAGGCAAGTGTGAATTTGGAGGAAAGTGTTCAGCCCTTACACTGGGGTGTGTGATCTTTTTTAAATCACAGAGGCTAGGGGCGGAAGCCTAGAAGCCACTAGCTGCCCGGGTAACAGGACACCCTGGTGAACAGCTCTGCTAGTCAGTCCTCCCCAGTGTGAGATGAGACAACTGCTCCCTCTTTCCCACATAGATTAATTTTCAGAACCAAACTGGATAACAGAGGCAACAGATTTATTTGTAAATGTAGGTGCCCATCATGACCTGACCATAGACAGTCCCATGGAGAGACTGAGACGAGGCAGGAGAGGCAGAACGAGGCCCCGCCTGGAAAGATGCAAATGCCCCTCTTAGCCTTTGTCTGGAGCGGAATGTCCTGTCTCTCGTTGGCAGCTCTTCTCTTTCCCTTTCTTCAAGTCGCCATTGATCTGAGGCCAAGAAAATGTCTTGATGTTACTTCTTAATGGTATCGCTCTTGGGAAACCACCAAAGTTGGGGACAGTTTAATCCAGGAAAGCCTGGCAAAGCGCCCCATCCACTGAGCAGGAAAGGGTAACAAGTGCAAGACGAGAGCGTGTTTCAAAGACTCCTTGGTCGGCCTGCTTAAGACCACTCCAATGGCTCCAATGGCTCCAATGGCTCCAATGGCTCCAATGGCTCATTGTGCCTGGGAAGCAAACAGAGAGCCCTGGAAGCAATATGCTCATGTGACCTTCTAACAAGGCAAACTGGTGCCCAGGCCGACTCAAGAAGTAGTTTTTGAAAAGTATCTCAGGTTGTCGGGGAGGCCCGCAGAAGCCTCTGTTTGGGGGGGGGGGGCTTCCACGACGTGATGAGTTGACCTGTGGTTTCCACGCTGAAAGGAAGTGCTCACGTGTCGCTTCCCTTCCCGCCCCAGCGCTTACAGAGCAGTACACCCGGAAGCCAGGGGCCACCTCAGCGAAGCGCTGACAGAAGACACGGGAGTGGGGACCAGTGTGGCCGGAAGCCCCCTGCCGCTGACCACAGGAAACGAAAGCCTGGACATCACCATCGTCAGGCACCTTCAGTACTGCACCCAGCTCGTTCAGGTAGGATTGGGGCTGTGTCTGTGTTAGAGCCTGGGTCCCAGAGGTGCCAAGAGGGTGGGCTTCCTTTTTCAGTTTTGCCAGAGAAATGATTTGGGAATAAGGGGCCAGTCCTCCTTTGAGTTGGGCCAACTCAAAAGTCCTCATGGCATGGCCATCCTCCATCCTCCCTGAAGCCTGGGGTTTTCTATCTTAAAACCTAGCTCTCCACCCTTGAAAAGGTAATAGGTTAGCTCTCGCTCTCCAGTCATTTGATAAAGGAGTCATGTGACCAAGGAAAAAAATTTGACTCTGAGAGCCAGAGTTACTGGGTGTATGTTGATGTGAAGATGTCACGTGACTCACCTTTCTACCACCTGGACAGCTAAAGGCAAAATGTCACTGAACATAACCCCAGTTTTCCAGATCTTGAATGAATACCCCTTAGCAATGGGAAAGAATACTTTCATAGGCCATTATCATCACCAGTTAGCTCTCATTCTGATACACCGTGGGACTTATTTTTCTTTCCATTTCAAGTCGTTTGCCAATTAAGATTTTGCAGCACTGAAGACAATGTTTCAAAATCCTTTTATTGCAGGAAGTGTTTGAGCTATCTTGAACAAAGCATTTTCCCTGAGCATCTACTTAAGTGCTTCCTCCTTGCCTGGTTGCCTGTCTGCTCCAGCCTACTTGCATGTGTGGGGAACAGGATAAGAATGTGAAAGCAAATGTGGAAGGTCTTCGGGAGGGATTGGCCAGGCAGGAAGGGTGCCAAAAAAGGAGAAATTGTGCTCCTAAGAGCATGGGTCCAACGGGAAGACAAGAGGCAGGGTAAGGAGGAAAGGGTTCTAGAGAGGCCAGAAGTGGATTTGCATGGTTCTTCCATATACCCTTGGAACAAGATGTAGAATGTGCCTCTCCTCCACGAATAAAGAACCCCAAAGTCACCTTAGACACTGTGGGAAACTGATTGGCAATTATGACTCTGCCACCATGTTGACCAACGACCCAATTGATCTCTTCTGTTGACTTTGGAATCCACAAGCCATTTACTGAAACCAGTCTGGGAGAAGGTGCAATTTTTTTTTTTCTGACTAAAAGGGACAAGGATTGTGGTTCACTTATAGCTATTCTCTATTCCCCAACCAACTGAATGAGATGGTTTTTTGTAGTTCTATGTCTTTGCTGAGCTTGATTCTATGCTGAGCCAATGACCTGTTCGCCTTTTAGAGGGAAAGTCATTATTTTGTGAGACATAAGAGAATTCTCTTCCATGAAGGAATGAATGTTTTCTCTCACAGACTAACTGGCAAACAATGGTCAGTGCCATGTTCTTGCCGATACTCAGGCCACAGTTATAACAAGTCAGCGCTTCTGTGGGGAAAATCAGTACCAGAAAAACAAAAGAGGTAGATATAAAGATGTAGAATGAAGGAATAAGGATTAGAAACATAATTTCTAACTCACATCCACTGCTGAATCGGTAAGTTTATGTCTTCTTTTGGCTTCTAATTGCGAAGAGATAAAAATGGGCATTCCATAAGAATCATAATAGCTATAATTGCACCTAAAATCAGTTCATTTCTACTGTATTTTCTTACATGAAAGGCATCAGCACATAATTGCTAGATTAGACTTCTGAATTCAAAAATCCTATTTGTGTAGTCGAGAGGATTTAGACAGTACAGGACGGTGGTTCAGGCCGCATCCTGCATCCATGCCTACCATGTGACCAGGACAGGTCTCCAAGGGACACAGGAAGGATGAGAACCTTTAGGCAGCTACCCGCTTCTGTTGTCTCTCACACCCTTTGCTCTTGTGACCTGCACATAGGTGAAATCACTTGCTATTTCTGTGGTCTTGGGCATGTTACTTGATCTCTCTAGCCTCAGTCTCCTCAGCAGTAAAATAGTATATCAAGGTGTGCCTGCGGGGCTCAGTCAATTAAGTATCCAACTTTTGGTTTCAGTTCAAGAGTCTTGAGATCAAGCCCTGCATTGGGCTCTGCGCTCAGCTCAGAGTCTGCTTAGGATACTCTCTCTCTCTCTCTCTCTCTCTCTCTCTCTCTCTCTCTCTCCTCTTCCTAGCTCTCTAAATAGATAAACAAATAAATAAAATCTTTAAAGTGGAAGATCAATAGTATTGATAGACTCTTAGGGTAACAGTGAGAAATAGCATGAGCTAATACATGGGGTCAGACTATCTGGTACATAAAAAAGTACTCGTTAATTAGAACGAGATAGCCTTGGTTATAATCATGATTATTATACAGCATGCTCTTAACTTTCAGCTTGAAACCAAGAAAATAAATCCATGCTGTGAAAAATTACTACTTGTAAAATAAATCTCTTTTCTGTTAGCCCATGGAGAAGCAGCCTAAATAGGCCTTCCAAGTTTCAAGGAGGATTTACAGAAGATTTACAATACATAAAAGGAAAGGCAACTTTATAATAACCTTGCAGCTCTATTACTGAGAACATTCCAGAATCTATACAGGCATGAAAAACATTTAAAACAACAAAATCACGTGTGATTTCATCAGATGATGTAAACAGCATGGAATGAGGAACATTCTCAAACTGGAACCAAACAACTGAATGGGTTTATTTAACATCACTGCTGAGTTAAGAAAGATGGGGTTGGGCCAGGAAACCTCCACTGACAACGACATAACTGACCCGGTGGTTCTGTTTGTTTTATCAGCAAATTGTTTTCTCAAGCAAAACCCCATTCATGGTGAGCAATCTCTTGGAGAAGCTTTCTAGGCAAATCCAGGTGATGGAGAAACTGTCAGCTGTCAGCGATGAGAACATAGGGAACATCAGTTCTGTCATTGAAGGTAAGGCCCTGCCCATCACACCACCAGCCGTACAGATGATGGCCACTGGTGCACCGTTGGCCACATCTCTTCCTTGCTGTGTCAGAACTGCAGGAGGGCATGCTCAGCTGTAAAATCAAGGGATATCTCCATGCTGGTGCGGTTTCATTAACACTTGGGAGTCAAACACTTGGGGGGTCCCTCCACCCCCGAAGTCAGACACTAGGACATACACGTAACCAGCATCCAACTCGTATGCAATCTCACAGACTCTTCCTGCCAATGCACTTCCATTTGGGAACAGATGACTGGGATTGTGCTTACGCCATGGGGCTGGCTCAGGTGCTTCCCATAGTGGCTGCCTGGCAGATAAAGGAGACTCCCAGACTCTCCTTGGAAAAGGTGGAAATATGTGGATTCAAAGGCATTCAGGAAAGTCCCTAGTTCTCCCGGTGGAGAACCTGACACGGGGAAGATGCTTCTGAATTTGTGTGGTCTGACCACAGAGCTCTTTTCTAAAGACAAGAATCTTTGTCTCTGTGCACATCAGTTCTCCTGTGGAAATAGGAGAACACCAGGCTCTTCTAGGTTAGGTTGGATGAAGCCTAGAACAGAACTCCCTCTAGCTTCTTGTTATGCATTTCGCCTCCATGTCTAGTCCTACCAGGAGCAGGGGACCTCAGCAGGTGTCTGAGAGGCATGAAAAGGAACAGGATACTGTATCCCTGAGGACACTCAGGATGTGAGTGGCTAGTATCCTCTCCTCTGCAAAGGCTCCTTATGGTCACACAAGGGGAAATGCTGACATGTGCCACCTGACACAGTGCTCTTCATCAGTTCGTCTGAGAGCCACGTGGGCAGGGTATCAGACTTCTCCAGCCACCTCCTGCCCTGTCCTGTCCCCTTCAGGTTTCCTTCTCTGAGCCTATACTTTGCTGTAAAGTTCCAGGAAAGGAGGTAGTAAGCCATCTTCCAAGAGGAGTGCTGCTGTGTTTTCTCTCACTGAAAGCAAACAGCTTTGCTTCCCCTGCGTTTTCTTGGCTGCTGAGGCTAGATGAGTTCCTTCTCAGAACTTCTTTGCTCTTTGGAAAATCTTCCTAATACAGAGGAGTCTTATAGTTCCGATTAAAACCCACGATCTTTAGGGAACACCTGGCTGGCTCAGTCAGTGGAACCTGCAACTCTTGATCTCGGGGTGGTGAGTTCAAGCCCCACATTGGATGTGTAGCATACTTAAAAAAAAATAAAAACCACAGTCTTCTGGGACACCTGCACCCCGATGTTTCTAGCAGCAATGTCCACAATAGCCAAACTGTGGAAGGAGCCTCGGTGTCCATCGAAAGATGAATGGATAAAGAAGATGTGGTTTATGTATACAATGGAATATTGCTCAGCCGTTAGAAACGACAAATACCCACCATTTGCTTCAATGTGGATGGAACTGGAGGGTATTATGCTGAGTGAAAGAGGTCAATCGGAGAAGGGCAAACATTATATGGTCTCATTCATTTGGGGAATATAAAAAATAGTGACAGGGAATAAAGGGGAAAGGAGAAAAAATGAGTGGGAAATATCAGAAAAGGAGACAGAACATGAGAGACTCCTAACTCTGGGAAACGAACTAGGGGTGGTGGAAGGGGAGGTGGGTCGGGGGTGGGGGTGACTGGGTGATGGGCACTGAGGAGGGCACTTGATGGGATGAGCACTGGGTGTTATTCTATATGTTGGCAAATTGAACACCAATAAAAAATAAATTTATTTAAAAAAACCCCACAGTCTTAAAAAGAAAAAAAAAAAGAAGCCCTGGTGCCTGCCCCACCCCCACACGGGGACATCTCTTCATCTGCTTCATTCAAAACATGTGTCGTGGGATGGGGGTTGCTCTTCTCTTCCAGCCATCCCAGAGTTTCACAAAAAGTTGTCTTTGCTGTCATTCTGGACCAAGTGCTGCAGCCCAGTCGGTGTCTATCACAGCTCCGCTGACAGAGTGATGAAGCAGCTCGAAGCCAGCTTTGCCAGAACCGTCAACAGAGAATATCCAGGACTTGCAGACCCAGGTACAGGACAGCAGCAGGGAGGAAGGTGTCACTGTCGTTCTGAGAGTGAATACGGGCGGGTTCCCTCGCCACTTCCCCACCAGCTCGCCCTGGAAAAAGAGGCTGATTCTCCAGAGAAAGCATCATCTACTCAGTATGATCTAAGGAAAAAATAGACTTGGCACATGTCTTAAGTCAGAATATCAGCAGTGACTTTTAAAAGCACTATTTCTGTATTGCTGTTGAGGTGGCTATATACTTTTTTCCTTAAAATGTCACCAATTAGAGAGTATCAGGTGGGATAAGCACTTGGGAAACACTGGCAGTGTCTACTAAAGCTAACTATACCCCTGCCCTAGGACCCAGCAATTCTGCTCCTAAATATATCAAGGTAAATATATGCTTATACTCACAAAAAAGAACACCTATAAAAAGGTTCATGGCAGCTTTAGTCACAAAAATCAAAAATCAGAAACAACTCTCAAATGCCCACCAACAAGAAAATGAATGTATTTTGTGTGTATATGTGTATATATAATGTGTGTATATATAATGTGTGTACATATATGTACACATATAGCATTACATATATGTATCTATTGTGTGTATATATATATGTTAATAGTAATTCATACAATAGGGTATTACACAGAAGTTTTTTTTTTAAGATTTTATTTATTTATTCATAGAGACAGAGAGGCAGAGACACAGGCAGAGGGAGAAGCAGGCTCCATGCAGAGAGCCCGACGTGGGACTCGATCCAGGGTCTCCAGGATCATGCCCTGGGCTGCAGGTGGCACCAAACCGCTGCGCCACCGGGGCTGCCCCTACACAGAAGTTTTTAAAAAGAATAAATTACTGCTATACACAACAATTCAGATGAATCTCACAGATATTTTGTTGAGTAAAAGAAGCCAGATACAAAACATATATACTATATTATTTCATTTACATGATGCTCAAGAACAGGTGAAGCTAATGCATGTTGACGGAAGTCAGATCATACATGTCTGTGGTGAGAAGGGGGCACATGCACACCCTGTAGGGTGCCAGCCATGTTCTGTATCTTCACCCAAATGGCAGTTACATAGGTGTGGACATGTAGATGCAGCACACCGAGGATCAGCTCACCTCCTAGACTTCGCTCCACCACGTACCACAGTAAAACATGAATGAATGGTCATGTCTCTTAAAAGCCGCTTCGTATCTTTCCCTTCCAGTGTTCCGAACCCTGGTGTCCCAAATCCTGGACCGGCCTGAACCTCTGCTACCTTCCAGCCTCTCTTTGGAAGTCATCACTGTCTTCCAGTATTATAGTTACTTTACCAGCCACGGTGTGAGCGACCTGGAGAGTTATGTGAGCCAGCTGGCCAAGCAAGGTGGGACATGTTCTTTGGTCACACTGTGCGGTAGCTCCATTGGGAGTTCACTCCGGGCTTTTCAGGCATAGTTTTTAGTGATGGTAACCAATTTTTTCCCTAAGTCCACAGCTGGGATTAAGACCTGCCTTTTCAATGACTTTCTGACCCTTCACATTAGTGAGCCTCTTGGCAGTGGAGCGGGGATTTGCTGAGAGCATCCAATCACCCAGCAGGGATGTAACATTTATAAGAAGCTGCTAAATGATTTACTGGTGTAATTTCTTGTCTTCATTAATGTATTGTATTTGCTGCTTGTGGGAAAGCCTACAGGCAGTACTATGTTAGGCTGCCCTTCTGGGTGGTGCTTTCATGATAGTAAACAGAAGTGGGGTTCGTGAGAAGGCAGATGGGGTGACATGTTGGTAAGGGAAGGAGGAAAGATGGGGAAGCAAATCTCAGGCTGTGAATCCTGAGGGGATGAGAAGATGGGCACCAGCAGGGAAGTGTGGCATGAAGCTAGCTCATCTTTGCCTTCTCATGTGCTGCTTCAAATACCAGAAATAAAATAAGCACCTGCAAGGAGGGAAAACCTCTTTGGGAGTAGACTCAGGCAGCAAGGGGCTGGTTTCTGGTTCCCACATCTGTACTCTGTAAACCCACCATAGCTTGACAGCACTGAGGAAAAGGGGTGGGAATGTAGCATGTGCTTTAGGAGTAGACAGTTTGGCACAGCACCCGGCTTAGCCCTTCTCTCCAGAACGTTGAACCCTGGGCCAACGTGTCCATCCCAGTGGTCACATCCTAGGGAGAAGCAGCACATCCTCCTCCACCTGGTGTCATGCCACCCTGAACACAGGAAAGTCTGTGTAGCCCTCACAAACATAGTCCAGAGTTCTAGAAGGAGAGCTGAGGCAGGACACCAGAGGGTCTGACTTCAGGATCGTCTTCATTCCTTCATTCTATGTTTGACATGGTTGAAATCAGTTTTCTTGGTAAATTTCTCTTACTGCTCCAATGACATCAGTGGCAGGTGACATCTCTAACCTCTTACTCACACAATGGTCCCAGAAAAGTTTCACCTACTCACCAGTAGGAGTGGAGGATGACAGTGGAAAAAATCATAACTTTTACATGTTTTTTTTCTTCTTCCTTCAGATAAGAAAAGAGCCTTCATTATTTAAAAAAAGAAAAAAAGGAATAGAAAAATACATAGGAAAATACTCAAATCACTTATTATCTTACTTTTAAATTTTTATGTATTTTTAGTTGGATATGCATGGGTTTGAAATTCCTAAATTGTGATGACTTATTATAGAATATTATATCCTAGTTTTTATTTGACATTGTATCTCATGTTATTCTTTGAAACTTTTTTTAGTTTTGTAAATTTTTAGTTTTAGTTGATATAGTTGATTATTGTTGAACAATTGGGTTGTTTTCCATTATTTGTTTGTTCAGTTGTTATGCATACTACTATCTGAGCCCTGTTGCTGGGGTCTTTATTTATAAAGCAGGAAAATGACCAAAACATCCCCAGCAGAAGGAATGGGAGATTAAAGCAAAAGAAAAAAAAATTCACTAATGTGTCCAGTGTATAAAGGATGCTGCTCTACCAATGAGCATGAATTTTAGTTTATATTTTCCCACCTGTACTGACCAGATATACTCTAATCCTAATGTTTCTGTAGCTAATAGATGCCTACTCTGGATACCTCATCGGGGATTGGAATATATTCCTTATCCTTATATATAAGGAATATTGTCATGGAACGTGGTCAACTTATCCAAATGGGACTCAGAATTTTATTTTTTATCAATTTCTCCATCAGGGCCTAGGTGCCCGAGTGCAGACAGAGGGATGTGAGAGCTGAGGTTACGCAAGGCTAGGGCTTTGCTAGATGGGTAAGACTGAAAGACAGAGGGGCAAAAGAGTTTACTATCATCAGGAGGATTGGGGAAAGTGTTTACTTATTATTTCCTTCACTGTGTATTTTTCCCCTCCCTTCCCCTATGATCCTCTGTTTTGTTTCTTAAATTCCATGAAAGTGAGATCATATGATAATTGTCTTTCTCTGATTGACTTACTGAAATGACATGGATGGAACTAGAGGATACTCTGCTTTTTTTACTCGCTAGTTTCCTTGATTCAGACTCTGCAATCACTGAGAGATGAGAAACTGCTTCAGGCCATGAGTGACCTTGCACCTAGCAGCCTCCCCGCCCAGCAGGAAGTACTCAGGACCTTGGCTCTGCTGCTCACTGGGGATGACAGGGAAGTGAGCCAGGCTGTGATGCTTTACCTGGACGCAGCCTCCAGAAACGAGCATTTCAGGGAAAAGGTAAAGCCCCAAATCATGGACATCAAGCCAAAAGATTTTTTAATTTTCTCATTTACTATGAATATTTTGCCATCTGTTTTTTATAAAAATAATTTTCTTCTGCCTGTTAAAAACATATACTCTGTAACACCATGTAAAAAAAATATACTGTAAATATTTGAGCACCCATAAGTGCAGCCTCCAGGGAGAACTGTTAATAATTTGGTGTATGTTCCTTCTGGATTTTTTCGATGTTTCTGCTCACATATATAATAATTATGTTTCTCTTAAATGAGATCACACTGTTCTGTAGTATAACTGATTTTTTAAATGTACTATAACATAGTGATTTTTCTTGCTAGAACATGTTGATCTACTTCATCCTATTTGATGGATTCTGTGTGTCTCAGGGTTTGGATATTCTATAATTTATTTTCTCATTCCTTGATGGGCATTGATGTAGTTTCCAACTCTGAAAAATATCATGGTGAGCATACATGCACACATTTTTATGAATAGTTTGGGGTCAAGTCATTAAACTATTGACTCAAAGAACAAAATATTTCTAATTTTAAAAGCTGTCATTCCTCATTGACAGGGAAGAGGTGGTTTATCTCCTTGGTGGCTTTAATCCAGTACCATCCAGGGGTAACAAGCATCTGTAGTTTAAGCACATGGGGACCCCAGATAGGCAACAGCCTTGGTCTTCTGGGAGCCCTTGACAAACTGAACAGTGGTTCTAAAAACTAACTGATGTCAATCCTCAAATCAGCTCAAGAAAATTAAACTTGGCCCCTTCTTGTCCTTAGAACGGTGAAATGTTGAACTCTGAGTAGAGTTTAACTGGTCTAAGGCATTAGCTAAGCTAGAGAAGGGTGGAGTGTTTGTGTCTTCACGAGATCTTCCATTCTAATGCCATTTTGGCCCAAGAACAAGGACCTCACGTTATTCTTTCCTACAGAGTTCCAGTCTTTTACTGGGATTTGCTCAAAGGCTGTTCTGTGGGCCAGCCATCCTCGCCCTACTGCATGGGCACAGTCTTCTAGGAGCAGCATCACGGTACCCTTTGGTCATGATGAGGAGCCAGTATTCTAGCCTCGCCTCAGAAATAGCAGCAACCATAGCCCTCCTTTGGCTGTTCTGTGTGCACCTTCTATTTTTATGCCACTGGCCACATGCTCTGTCTTTATTCCAGCTCAGCTATCATTGCTAGGCTTTTGGATTCATTTCTCTGGAATGAACTTTTGCTAACTGAAGATGGCTTAGGTGGCACACTAGTTAAGAGGTACAACTTAGATACTACCTAGAAATGTTTGACTCACCCTCCCTAAACCTTGAATTCTTTCCATTTTTTAAATATGAAATAGCATAAGTTAGTACATTAATTCTGTACTATCAGCTGTGAAGGCTAAAGTAATACAAAACTACCTAGGTGAGAACTGGTGGTTTCTGTAAATCTTGAACCTTCAAAAAACCATAACAATTGAAACAAACTAGAAGTTGTATGTTGGTTCATTTTTGATGCTTTTTACATTCCCCTCCCCTACTCCCAGCCCAAATAAGTAGGAAATACCTATTCTTCTGTCTATTGGGAAATTGTTGCTTCCCTCATCATCTAGGACCTGCCAGAGGAGATGCTTACTTACTATCTTGCATGGCGACCAGAAACTTCTTCACAGTGTGCCTCCCATTTGCTTCCTAGAATTCTTACCAATCCAAGTGTCATGGCAGCCACCATTTCTTGGGCAACTGCTCAAACTCAAGTGAGCAAGGTGATGCTTATTTGTTCTGTGAGACTATATCTCTGCAAGGCACTGGGAAGTACCAAGGGCTTTCTTAAGTCAGAAACAGTGCCCACTTCTGACTCAACCCAGCAGAGTTTGGGTCCTCATGCTCAAAGGGACAGTGTGGTCCAGAAGTCTCATCCAAAGATCCTATACCAGTAGTGGACTGATCCAGGCCCATAGCCAGCACCTCATCCCTATGGAAGCATTGTTATAATGAAAACATGCCTGAGAGGAAGGACCATTTAAGTTGTTATTGGCCATTTAAGCCTTGGAATCTATGGTTTAGGGAAAGGATTAAACTTTGGTTTGGTGATTAAAACTTGGAGGCTCTTAGGAGGGAAACAAGAGGAAAATGGAGGAAAACAGAGAAGCATTGTGTGCTCAAGTTCATCCACTTGATGATGACTATGCAAAAGCCTAAGTGAAATGGGACATTTATTATTATTATTAACTCATAACAAACAAAAAGTATAAACAACCAAATGTCCATCAGCTGATGAATACACAGAATGTGATCTCTCCTTACAATACGATATCATTCAGCATAAAAGGAAGTACTGACACAGGCTATCACATGGACGAACCTTGAAGACATCCTGCTAAGTGAAAGTACAAGACTTAAAGGGCAATATATTGTGTGATCCTGAATAAAACGTCTGCATGAGGCAAATCCACAGAGAAAGATCGGTGGTTGCCAGGAAATAGAGGGAAGAGCAATGGGAGTGACCACCAATGGGTACAGGATTTCTTTTTGGAGTGACAAAAAGGATCTGGAATGACGTTGTGGTGATGGTTTCTGAGTATAAGAGAAACCACTGAGCTATATACTTTAAAGGGTGAATATTATGGTATGTGAAGCATATCTCCATTTTTTAAGAGTGGCGTTGTTCTACAGAATTGAGAAAACAGGCCATGTTTAATCACAACTATGTGCCATATCATGAGCAAACACATCATCAAGTGGTTGATGACACTTTCAAGCTCTTTCATCCAGGCACTATGGTGTCATCAGATTTGATGGGCATTCACTAAGTACAGAATATCATTCTAAGTGCTAGGAATTAAATAAATTTTAAGAACAAAAACCAGGGGACCTGGGTGGCTCAGTCCATTGAGCATCTGAGTCTTGATTTCAGCTCAGCTCATGATCTCAGGGTTGTGGGATCAAGCCCTGTGTTGGGCTCTACACTCAGCGGGGAGTCTGCCCCCCTCTTCCCCTCTACCCACCCCACTTCCACATGCATGCTCGTTCTCTCTCTCTCTCTCTCTCTCTCTCCTTCTCTCTCAAGTAAATAAATCTTTTTTTTATTTTATTTATTTATGATAGTCACACAGAGAGGGGGGGGGGCAGAGACACAGGCAGAGGGAGAAGCAGGCTCCATGCACCGGGAGCCCGACGTGGGATCTGATCCCGGATCTCCAGGATCGCGCCCTGGGCCAAAGGCAGGCGCTAAACCGCTGCGCCACCCAGGGATCCCAAAAAAAAAAAGCCAAGGTCTTCATCTTTATGGATCTTCAGCATCCACAGAGTCACTATTGTATCTTTCTCCTATAAACAAATATATGAATTCACAGATGTATATTAGAATAAAAGTAATACTACAGCTCTATTCATTGAGGGCTTACTCTGTGCCAGGATCTGTTTTCAGTCCCTGACACATGTCACAACATTTAAGAATCACAAAGACCTGTGAGTGTCTTAGTATTCTGGCCATTTTGCATATTAACAGACTGAGGCACAGGAAGTTAAGTAAAATGCCAGAATCACACATGAGCAAGTTGAGAATCATATTAGAAGTAATATACTTATAAACACAGATGTATATAAGTAATGATAATTAGCTTAATAAGAACCAAGGAATATTAATAATTAGCCTAGTAAGATAATTAGTTTAATAAGAACCAAGGAAATGGAGCACTTGGGTGGCTCAGTGGGTTAAATATCTGTCTTCAGCTCAGGTCATGATCCCAGGGTCCTGAGATGGAGCCCTGCGTAGGGTTCCCTGCTCAGCAGGGAGCCTGCTTCTCCCTCTCCTCCCTGCTCTCTCTCTCAATATCTGTCACTGTCTCTCTCTCTCTCAAATAAATAAAATAAAATATTGTTTTAAAAAAGAAGAATCAAGGGCAGCCCTGGTGGCACAGCGGTTTAGCACTGCCTGCAGCCCAGGGTGTGATCCTGGAGACCCAGGATCGAGTCCCATGCCGGGCTCCCTGCATGGGGCCTGCTTCTCCCTCTGCCTGTGTCTCTGCCTCTCTCTCATGCTCTGTATCTCTCATGAGTAAATAAAAAAAAAATCTTTAAAAATAAATAAATAGGGGATCCCTGGGTGGCGCAGCGGTTTGGCGCCTGCCTTTGGCCCAGGGCGCGATCCTGGAGACCCGGGATCGAATCCCACGTCGGGCTCCCAGTGCATGGGGCCTGCTTCTCCCTCTGCCTATGTCTCTGCCTCTCTCTCTCTATCTGTGTGACTATCATAAATAAATTTTAAAAAATTAAAAAATAAAATAAAAAAATAAAAATAAAAAAAAATAAATAGGGACGCCTGGGTGGCTCAGCGGTTGAGCATCTGCCTTCAGCTCAGGTCATGATCCCAGAGACCTGGGATCGAGTCCCACATCAGGCTCCCTGCACGGAGCCTGCTTCTATTTCAGCCTGTGTCTCTGCCTCTCTCTTTCTGTGTCTCTCATGAATAAATAAATAAAATATTTTAAAAAAAGAAAGAAAGAAGAAAGAAAGAAGAAGAAAGAAGAAAGAAAAAGAAGAAAGAAAGAATGAAAGAAAGAAAGAAAGAAAGAAAGAAGAAAGAGAAAGAAAGAAAGAAAGAAAGAAAGAAAGAAAGAAAGAAAGAAAAAGAAAGAAAGAAAGAAAGAACCAAGGAAAATGTAAATTATAGGAAATCAGGGAGAAAGATAGTACAGTCACATGGTGGTTGGTGAAGCAGGGCCTGAATCTTGAACCTATTTTGAGCTAACCAGGAATGAAGCCTTTCCAAAGGGCAGCAGAGCTCCCAGAGTTCCCTGTGCAAAAGAGGGCAACCGGGCACATCAGTGAGCGTGACAGGAACAGTGAGCAGCTGGATGGAGCGGGGAGCCACCTGCGTAGGAGCTGGGAAAGCCCCTAAGAAGACTTTGCAAGGTGATGCTGGCCACAAACACAGAGGGAAGGTGCTCTGCTCTTCTGAGAGAGGGGCCTTGGGTGTGCACATGATGGACACCACATGCTCTTGAAGAAGGGATCCCTTATCATCAGCGCTGGAAGCAGAAACATGGTGATGGTGATACAGGCATGAAATTAAGACCTTGACAAGATGTGTGGCTGCAGAAAAGAGGCAAATCTAAGAAATATACAGTATTGAGGAAGACATTCACTTGGTAAAAATAACAACTTATTTTTACACTGAGATTGGTATCCAGAGTATGAATGTGCCATGCAGCAACCTCAGTGCCACGTCACTGCCTCCCCCCTTTCTTCCTTCCTGCTGGAATGTCATTTCCCCCCTCGACTTCCCAACTGAACTCTAACCCACCCTTCCCAGCCTAGCTCACACATCGTGTCCACGCAGCCTGCTCTGGTCACTTTAGAAGGTGACTCTTCCATGTGACTCCCTAGCGTCTTGCAGCTTTCTATGAAGCTAACACATTTCTTCTCTGCATTCCCTCTCAATAGCCTTAGCACTTTTGCTAGTCCTGAGGGTCTCCAGAAAGCTGTAAACATAACTCTGGATCTTTTAACTTCATATTCCCCAGTGTCTGTGACCTAATAGAATAGAGGCAATTAATGAATTGAATTAAAAGACAGCTTTTTCAATAAATAAGAATTTTAATGAATTTTTTTTTCTCTGAATGCAGTGTGACATGTCTTGTTTTATCTATGGTGATACCTCTAAAACTACAAACAACTCAAAATGTCTTCCTGGGGTCCCTCCCTCTCTTTCAGGCCTTGCTCTATTACTGTGAAGTGCTGACAAAGGCAAACCTCCAGCTCCAGAAGGCAGCTTGTCTGGCTCTGAAAAGCCTGCAGGTAAAACGCAGCCTCAGAGGCCCTGACGGGTCAGCTTTGAGCAAGTCAAGGCCAAGTATACCTAACAGCTCTCTTCCCGTACCTGGAAGCACCTGCATTAGCAGCATATCTCACTTCCTTTGCTGTGGAAAGTATATTAGTTTGGGGATCCTTTTATTCATTTTATTTTTCCTTTCTTTTTTTCTTTTTTCTATAATTCTCTATTTAAATTCACTGTTGTTAATATATAGTGTATCATTAGTTTCAAAAGTAGAATTCAGTGATTCATCAGTTGCATAGAATACTCAGTGCTCATCCCGTCACATGACATGCCCCCCTCATGCCCATCACCCAGTTGCCCCCTCCCCACCGTCCCCTCCCCTCCAGCAACCTGCAGTCTGTTCCCTAGAATTAAGAGTCTCTTATGGTTTGTCTCCCTCTGTTTTCATCTTATTTTATTTTTCCTTCCCTTCCCCTATGTTCATCTGTTTCATTTCTTAAATTCCACACTAAACCTGACTTTGTTTTGTTAGAGCCAACAACTTTCAGAAAATAATTATGGGTTTCAGCATCCCACAGGTCAGTGTCAGAAACCTAGATCTTTTCCCAAAAGAGAGATGATAGGATGATTCCACCAAATTTTCTCATGTGCAAAAAGAGCAGGGACAGATAAAATTTGCAAGGAAATACTAAAATTCAATGTGCCAATAAATTCCCAGATCTTTTCCCATAAACTGCTTTCACCAACAGCTCACCTGTCTTACCTATGTCAGGGGGAGCCGTCTCTGAGCCATGACAGAGCTAAAATGTAAATGAAAAGAGGGCTGAGAATTCCCCACACTAAAGGGTTTGCTGTTCAAGGCACCTGGCTGCCTCAGTAGGTGAAGCATGCAACTCTGGATCTTGGAGTCGTGAGCTTGAGCCTCACATTGAGCGTAGAGATGACTTAAGGAAATTTAAAAAGAGGGAGAGAGAAAGACTTTGCCTTCAATAGGTAAGATTTAATGTTCAGCCTACCTTAAATCACCAAAAAGAAAACTAATCTTCAAACTTGCTAAAATCTTGGATTGCCGTATGGGACAAAGGGCAGGGGCCTGCAGCCAGATGGGCATGAAGAAATTAAGGGGTTAGCACTCAAAATCTCTTGGACACCTAGGTGCTCAGTTGGTTAAGCATCTGCCTTTGGCTCAGGTCCTGGGATCAAGCCCCACATTGCATCGGGCTTTCTGCTTGGTGGGGAGTCTCCTTTTCCCTCTGTTCCTCACCCTGCTCATTCTCTCTCTCTCTCTCTCTCTCTCTCTCAAATAAATTTTTAAAAAAGGATAGACAGCTCCAGTTGCTCCCAGCTCACCCACCTCTAGTGCTTGTATCTCAGGGGATTGTACAGTTCATCCCCACACTGACCAGTCCTACACCACGTAGGCCCCACTTCCTTACAGCCCACATCAGTGCACTCTCTCCCCACTCTGCTTACTGGATCCGAGCCACCTTCCCACCAGTTTCTGCCTCCTTGGAGTCTGAATTCCTTCCATGCGTGCTCCCCACTAAGGTTAGAATGCTCTTAATAAGACACAAATCCTGCTTCTAAAGCTCTTCTGTGGCTTTCCATGATTCTAAGAATGAAGTTCAAAATCCTTAGTGTGGTTTGTAAGGCCCTCCTTGATGAGGCCCTGTCACATGCTGCTCGCTCTCCTTGCTTGGAAGTTATTTCCTTCTCTGCACCCCGCAACACAAACACACCCCTACCACTTGCCCAAATTTGGCTAATTGCTCTAAGACACCACTTCTTCTGTGAAGACTCCCCTGGTCAGACCAGTTCACATTTCCCAGCTGTGCTCTGTGCTCGCACCCTGACCAGCCTACCCCTCATTATAACAATTACCTGTCCCACCGTCTGTCTTTCCACTGGATCATAAAGTCTTGAGGGCCAGAATCAAATCTTGTTCATTGCTGAGTCTCCCATGCCTGGCCAGCCACCTGGTTCATGGAGCACTGGATAAATGGGGAGAATCCAACAGAAGGATTCCCACCACCGACCTTTACTCTCTGTTTTGGCACAGAAGCTAAACATGATGAGTTCTTAAATTAGCTCTGTGCTGGGGCCAGGTGCAGAGGAAAGAACCACCAGGAGTGGATTCCCTTTTGGAAAGGCAGACTAGACACCTGGCGTCCAACACCTGGTATCCTCTGTGAAGTGGGGAATGTAGCAGATTGTCAAGGTTCCTGCGAATACGAACCCTGGGCTCCATCCCAGGAAATTCTAGTGCAGCGAATGCATCTTGGAATGACTCCCAGGAGTCTGTGCTTTTAAAAGAGCCCCCTACGTGATCTGACACTCAGCGAGGTGTGGGAACCCCCGTGTAAGGGTCCCAGCTATGGGATAGTCCATCTCATGTGACCCCAGACAGAAGTGTCAGAAGATTATTTTAATGACTTTCTCCCTGCAGGCCACTGAAAGCATTAAAATGCTGGTGACGTTGTGTCAGTCCGACACTGAAGAAATCAGAAACGTGGCCTCGGAGACCCTCTTGTCTCTCGGTGAGTTCTTTTTCACAACTGTTTGCTTTTGGCACTCTCGAAGAAACTGGAAGGAAATGTTTCATGTGCATTGAGCAGTTTCCCTCTGTGGGCTCTCTGCTCACACACAGGGTATGTGACACACACACACAGGGTATATCACACTCACACATATACACAGAGTGCGTCACACACACAGCGGGTATGTCACACACAGAGTATGTGGCACTCACATAAGCTATGCACACTCACATAAGCTATGCACACTCACATACACACAGGGGATGGCACATTCACACACACACGTTTGAGAAACCAATTTCCATCTTGCTTCAATGCCCTGTTCTCACCATCTGGGTGTTGATGTGAGAGTTGCTCTCTGGAGCCTTTCTAGATGGATTGGTCTATGCAGTATTTGGAATCAATAACACAGAATTTGAACCATGAGGCAGAGGCAACAGTCAGGAATCCACGTGGGATGCCGAGGTTGGGCTGACACTCCCAGGGGGGGTGATGCCTGGCTGGTATTGCGGAGATGTGCCTCAGGGAACACTGTAACCTCCTGCTCCCATGGCCTCACCCTGGCTCTCAGGCCACCTTTTGGTTGCTCCACTGGCCACCTGGGTCCTCACATCAGAGAAAAGAAGTGAAGTATTTATTTTATTCTGGAATACCTAGATAAATCTTCCCCTTCATTTCTCTTTGGTTCATGCCTACCATGCTTCCTACCTCTATTCTTGCTGGGGAGTGGGGAGGGTGGAGAGAGGCTTTTTTAATCCTGTATAACACAGTTGTTACTTTATTAGTGCATCTGCTCTTCGTGTGTAAAAACTATACTCCCAATCTTCAAATCTAATCCGGCCGATAATACTCGTTGGAAATAAGCCACCTTGGCTTGACTATAGTAGCTTAATAACGTAAGGGAGAATCTCATGGCATTTATAATCACCGTGAAAATCACATTCACTGGTAGGTGTCCTTTCTTACAGTTACTGGTTTAATAACACTTCCTTCTGCTATTGAATATATCATGCGATGCACATAAATCCAAGCCAGCATGCATATTTGCTTAAAGGATAAGACAGTTATTCCTTACGGCTGTTTTAAGCACACACATTATTTAATTCCCTAAAAATGTGCCCCGGGTGTTATTACCTCGAACTTCTTTTAACCCTTCATGTTCTGAAATAACAATGAAGGCAAGCCTGATGTTTGTAAAGCAGAGCCAGCAATTTTGCTTTATCTGGTGCGACCTGAAGAAGCCGATCCCTGTGGGATGTGCCCCAAGATTCACTTGAGCGGCACAAACAGCAGCATCTCCAGGAGCGATCATCATGCCCGCTTCTCCTTGGCTTTTATTTTTTAGATTTTATTTGAGACAGACAGAGCACATGAGTGCAGGAGAGGGGCAGAGGGAGAGGGAGAAGCAGACCCCCCCACCTCCTCCACTGAGCAGGGAGCCGCATGTGGGGCTCAATCCCAGGACCCTGGGATCAAGATCCAAACCGAAGCCAGCCGCTTAACCAACTGAGCCACCCACCAGGGCACCCCTTTACTTTGACTTTTCATCTGCATGGCTCCTCCAATCCCTGTGCCCCTCCCCACAAGCTTGGGGCTCTCAACACTAGCTGCAGGTTGGAATCACCAAGTAAGCTTTAAGATATTCCCATGCCCGGGCTTTGCTTCCAAAACAGCTTTCCACTGGACCCTTGAAAGCCTCCCAGGTGATCCTAATATGTAATAAGTTGGAACTGAATGTTCTAAGTCTCCTTTGACCCTAATACACAAATACTGTGCATTTTTATCTCACACAGATGAGTGAATCAGTAATTGTATTCAGTAGATCCTCCTGTAGCAATGGGGCTGTACTAGGTATGAGCTGTCCTGTAGGGCAGCCAGTATTCACTGTGGCTATTGAGCATTTCCACATGGCTACTGTGAATGAGGAACTGACGTTTAATTTTATTTAATTTTGAGTAGTTACCACTTAAATTTATATTGCCACAGGAGACTGGAGGCCACCCACCATGTTGGGCAGAGCAGTTGTCCCCATTGGCTATGGCCTTCCATTGTGTCCCAGCTGGATCTCAGTCCAGTTTGCAAGCACACTGCCTGACATCCCAAAGAACAAGCTCTTTCTCTTCCAACACCCTTCCTACTTCATAGGGCTGCTAAAGACCAGAGGAGGAGCCAACACAGATCATCACCCACTGAAAACTGAACTTTTAGTAAGGGTGAGGTGCCCTGCCAGGCTGGCCCTGGTCATGTCTCTACAGTAATGTTCAGTTACATCTGTAGAGTATTTGCTCTGCACAGGACACTATTTTGAGGGAGCTTCATGGGTTAGTTTGTTTAATCCTCCCAAGGACTCCATGAGAGAGAAGTGCACAGTCCCATTTTACAGGGGGGCACATTGAGGCATAACTTACCTATGGACTCCCAGACCTCATAGGACACTGTGATGGTATCCTGACCACCTAGACTCTGTGGGACTCTAGGAAAAGAATTTGAGCACTTTTAAACTGGAATATATCCATGAGCAAACTAGGAAATGGCTGGGTAATCGCTGTTTTTTAAATAGTGTTAGTTAGCCAAGGTATCCAAGGTATGTGCAAGTGGGCAAGAAGCATGGTATGCATGGTACTGTGTTTAATGTTTTATATATCAGGGTGTTGTGTAAATATTTTGTTTCTAATAAAGGGTTCTACTAAAGTAATAAGAGGTTAAAAAAAATAGCATTTTCCTCAGAAAAGTCAAGGCATGCAGAAACAATCAACAGAAATCTCTAAAAATTGGTGGCCTTTGCCTAGAGAAGAGTTCACTGTGTTCTTTTAAATGCAAGTGAATCCCTACTTCTGTATCTGATGTATTACTAAAAAAAAATAAATTAAAAAAATGTTAATTCTAAATTAAAAAATTAAAAATTAAAATCCCTGGTTTTGTACCAGATATATTACTCGGGGGGGGGGGGGGACCCTAAAAGCAAAGACAAACTTTTGGTTGATCAAGAAACTTCTGTCTTCAGGGACTATATTATAAAACCCATAATTACACTCCTTTTCAAAAACCCACTAACATCAATGTATTTCCAGCTTTTCATGAATCTTTTTTTTAAGATTGTATTTATTTATTTATTCATGAGATACACACAGAGAGAGAGGCAGAGACATAGGCAGAGAGAGAAGCAGGATCCATGCAGGGAGCCCGATGTGGGACTCGATCTGGGACGCTGGGATCACGCCCTGGGCCAAAAGCAGACACTCAACTTCATGAAACTTTCTTACTTTTCTTCTTCACAATGAACTTCTGATTGAGCACCATTCATTACTTCCATCTTTCTCCTTGTATTAAATGCATGAATGCCTGCTTCTTATCACTAGTTATCTGTGATTTTTTCCCATTTCCTTATCATTGTTTTATATAGGAAAGATGGAATGGAATATTCAAATAATTTGCAAATAAATGTTGGCTGTTCGAGATAGTATTACTGACAGAAGTGACCTAGCAGCTGGCTGGTGGCTGGATCACCATGTGTGTCCAAGGCAAAGAGAATTTTTTAGCTGAAGTTTGAAAGCCTAGATTTGACTTTCGTAAAAGACTGTTTAGATATGCCAATATAGGGCAGCCCGGGTGGCTCAGCGGTTTAGCACCACCTTCAGCCCAGGGGATGACCCTGGGACCCGAGATCAAGTCCTACCTCGTCGGGCTCCCTGCATGGAGCCTGCTTCTCCCTCTGCCTGTGTTTCTGCCTCTCTCTCTCTCTCTCTCATGAATAAATACAAATTTTTTAAGATTTTTTTAAAATTTATTTACTCATGAGAGACACACACATAGAGAGAGAGAGGCAGAGACACACAGGCAGAGGGAGAAGCAAGCTCCATGCAGGGAGCCTGACATGGGACTCAATCCCGGGTGTCCAGGATCACGCCCTGGGCTGAAGGTGGCGCTAAACCGCTGAGCCACCCGGGCTGCCCAAATAAAATCTTTAAAAAAAAAAAAATAGATATGCTGGGGATCCCTGGGTGGCTCAGCGGTTTGGCGCCTGCCTTTGGCCCAGGGTGCAACCCTGGAGTCCCAGGATCGAGACCTGCATCGGGCTCCTGGCATGGAGCCTGCTTTTCCCTCTGCCTGTGTGTCTCTGCTTCTGCCTCTGTCTCTCTCTGTGTCTCTCATAAATATATAAATCTTTAAAAAAATAGATATGCCAATATATAATGTAAAAAAATAAAAACCATGTCGAAGTTCAATGCTTTGAAGTCAAGGGCCAGTCATGCTGAAATCCCTAACATACATAAAATATAATCCATATGATTTCTCAGGAAGAAATCTATTATGTGAAATTATCGCAATCAAATGCCCATAGGACTTCTACTGTTTCATACTCTTGACATCCTTATAGTCTCTGGCATTAACTGAAAAGTTCCTGGTTCTTCTACATAGGAAAAAAGAAATAAAACAAAAAGCAGACTGAACTATAAAGAACAACCTGCTGGTCACCAGAGGGCAGGTGTGGGAGGGGAGAGGTGAAGGGGATTAAGAGGACACTGATCATGATGAGCACTGGGTAATGTATAGAATTGTTGAATCACTATATTGTACAGCTGAAACTAGTACAACACTGTAAGTTAACTATGTTGGAATTTTTTTAAAGATATAAAAGAAATTCTTGATTGTTTAAACATTGCCTAGAAAGCAACATAATTAAGAATAACGGAAGATAGGGGATCCCTGGGTGGCTCAGTGGTTTAGCACCTGCCTTAGGCCCAGGGCATGATCCTGGAGTCCCGGGATCAACTCCCACATCAGGCTCTCTGCATGGAGCCTGCTTCTCCCTCTGCCTGTGTCTCTGCCTCTCTCTCTCAGTCTGTGTGTGTCTCATGAATAAATAAATATTTAAAAAAAAATAACGGAAGATGATGTCCTTACCTAAAGTCAACATTAGCAAAACACAACAGTCTCTCCCCCAACAACCAGTATTGTTATCCTGAGTGATGAATAAGAAACTTCGGTTTCAACTGCTGTTCATTTTGGATGTTCTGTATGCAGGAGAAGACGGGAGGCTGGCGTATGAACAGCTGGACAAGTTTCCTCGAGACTGTGTTCACGTTGGAGGACGTCATGGAACTGAAGTTGCTACAGCCTTTTAATGAACTCTCCCTAACGGTTGTCTTAATAAATGGCCCTGTTCATCGAGATGGTGCTGGGATTGAGCTGGAATGCTTAAAAGTTGAAGAGTTCCATTGAGGTTGTCCGGAAATGTAACATGTTATAGATAGGGTATCTACTCTTCCTTTGGCCATTAGAATAGGACTACCTATTACTCTGTAGATTACACTGTCGCTTGCGTCTGACAATACTTAGTAAAAGAGTCCATCTTATCTCATATGTATGGAATTTTAAAATAGCCATCTTTGTACTTTTTTGAAAGTTCTTCTCTAAGCCTAAAATAGTCACGTGATACTTTGACGACTATTATACACCTTGCAGTTTTTCTCTATCGTGTTCTCAGGGTTGAGTGGCCCCATTTAACTACCTAATTTTACCTTCATGCAAAGCACAAAAAAAGAATTTCTTCAAATAAAAGTTTGCCTGCAGAACTTGGTAAAGTGACACATTGTGAGAGTTTAGTTTATCTTTTAATGTCATTTTTTTTCAAGCCTCCGCGACTTCCTTTGTTTCTTTTCTCCATCCTGGAAATTTCAGAAGCATGTTTCCATGAGGGTTAAAAGACAGGTAAATGACTGAGAACTACCTTTTTAAGACTATAGCCCTAAAAAAAAAAAAAAAAAAAAAAAAAAAAAAAAATTCAAAGTTTAAACTTTTTTTAAACAAGAGCCATTTTTCTTATGATACTTTTACAATAGAGGTATTTTGCTGCTAAGACAAATCAAAACCAAAAGTCAAGGATTCAGAAAGCTGTGATGCTCTTTGAAGTAGAAGAGCTTGGAAGTTGGAAGATGACTTTTAATGGGGCGGGAGCAAAAGGACATAACAAGTGGTCCTTGCTTCCACAGGAATTACCATGAGATTAGGAAGAAGAATGCCCCAAGGACAGTTACTACCCCTCAGAGAAATCATTCATCACTGGGTGGGATCTCTTGGCCAAATGGTTAAAACAACAGTTTCCTTTATTGCTTCCCTATCAGGGTCGCAAGTCCACTAAATCAAGTACAAGACCACTCAATAGCTTTTCTTCCTCTTAAGAGTATACAAGGTGGAATATGCCAAGATATCAAAATAATATGTGTGAGTGTTATTTAAACTGTGGAGTATCAACTGTATTCTGGATGTATTTGTATAAAATATCATTTAGGTGTCATTTTAAATATTTACATTTTAGCAAGACCTTTAAAAACAATTCATATTTCACTTTAAAGTAAAAATTGTTGGGGCACCTGGTTGGTTTGGTTGGTAGAGTATACGACTCTTGATTCCAGGGTCATGAGTTTGAGCCCCACATTGGGCGAGAAGCCTACTTAATATTAAAAAAAAAAAAAAAAGTAAAGATTGTTTTCCAGGCTTCCTGGCAAATAATTCCTTCAACTGTGAAGTTATAATGTATATATATATGTATGTATATTTATAAATATTATATATATGCATATAACCTTCATTTTAAAGGTACATTGTACAGTCTATAGTTAGTATGTATAGTCTAAGGTCTATGTTAAAAGGTTGAAATGATTCTTTTTATAGAAGGTCAAATCACAAATGTTACAGAATTTTTTGTTTGGTTTGTTGTTGCTTTTTTTGATATTTTGAATATTGCATGAGTAATTCCATATCTTTTGTATTCATTTCTGTATTTTATTTTTGCTCAATGGGGTGCTTTTAGTTTTGTGGCATTTGTATCCATCACTCTTTCAATCATGTAAGTTAAAATAAAAATTATTTTTGAATTATTAGTATCATGTGCAGAGTCTGCTCCGTGGTTTTCCCATGCCTTTCTTAAGCTGGCATTTCTACAACCCAGTATGCCTCATTCTCAACCTGAATTTATTCTTATCCTGAAACTTCTTCACTTATAAATGAGGATAATAATATTTACCTCTCAGATTTGTTGTAAAGCTAATTGGAGAAAAAAGAGCTGTGTTTCAGAATTGTGTTGTCTATGAGCAGAGACCATGAGCACCCTGAGGATAAGAGTCCACATTTATTTGTGTGTGTTCCAAGCCCGTTCCCCACCAGCATCATCATGGGGGTTCCCTCCCAGTCAACTGTGAGTTTAAGTATTCACCAACTGATTTAAATACCAGTGATGGCTTTTAGTGGATCAACAGGAAAAAAAAATTTCCTACAAGGTTCATTGCTATACTGTTTAAATGAATTGCCTTCCTTACTTTGCAAAATTATAAAGTAAAATTGTAAACCCCGATTCAGCAGAAAGCACCAGCACTTCTCACTATCTCCGAAAAGCAAAGTAGTCAAATAGAAAAATACAGATTTTTATCCCTGAAATTTCCCCAGAGACAATATTTCTTATTAAATAAATAATATCTTGACTTTGAGAAATTTCTAAGTATACTTGGTGTGGGGAATGATTGTCTGCTAAAAACTAGATGTCTAATTTCTCATTTATGCAAGAAGTAATTTTTTTTCATATTAACTATGAATAAGGTGTATGCCAGGGTCTGTACTCTGCCCTGCAGATCAGTAGTGAAGAAAACACAAAAGCATAAAAATCTCTGCCCTCAACAAGTCTTGTATTCTGGTGAGGGGAGACAACAAGACATAGAAGGCAATCCTAATTGTATACCAGGTTAGGCATGAGACAAGTGACAGGACAAAGGTCAAAGTTTGAAGAGTGGGGTCAGGGAAGACCTGATAGAAAATTACATTTGAGCAATGACGGGAGGAACTGATGGGGTGAACCATGGGGGATACCTCTGGGATAAATATTCTAAGCAGAGGTAACTCTGCCAAGGTAATTCCAAGCACAATGCCCTTGAAAAGGAGCCATGCTTGGGGTTTTAGATTTTCTAGTAGCCACATTTTAAGAAGCACAAAGAATAGGGAAGGATAACTTTAGTGATATTTTTTTATTTAATCTAATATATCCCAAATACTTCAACTTGTAATCAATACAAAAATTAGCAATATGGTATGTTGTGTTCTTTTTTTCATACTAAGTCTTTGAAATCTAGGATGTAGTTTACACTTACAGCACACATCAGTTCAGACTAGTCACATTTCAAGTGCTCCAAAGTCACGTGTGGCTACCATAGCTGGAAGATGCATGTCTATGTTTCCCCAACTGTCCCTCTAATGTCTTTTAGGACACATACACACATGCACACATGTATGGATGCATGGTTCCCACCATGGAATACATATATAATTGTCATATCTCTTCGGGCTCTCTTAATCTAGAACAGTAGTAGCCACACACATCCTTTCCTCTTAAGCTTTCATACCTTGAAATATTTGAAGAGTACAGAACGTACACTTTGTAGAAGATCCCATATTTGGACAGGGCGTCCAAATTTCGCCTTTGAAAATAGAGCCTTGTTGATTAGTTGGAAATGAAATGTGAGACAGATAAAAGCCAAGGGCGAATCCAAAAATTTCAACCTGAACAATTGGAAGGATGGGGAGCCATCTTCCAAGACAAGAGAAACAGAGCAGCAGTAGGCTTAGGGAAGAAGACCAAGAACTCTGATTCAGACATGTTATATTTGAGAAGCCTCTTAGACATCCATATGGAGGCTATCAAGTTGATAACTGAATGTGTTTGGAGATCAGGTGAGAAATCCAGTTAAAAATAAAATTGGGGGTGGGGGCACTTGGCTGGCTCAGTTGATGGAACATGCAGCTCTTGATCTCAGGGTTGTGAATTTGAGCCACACATTGGGTGTAGAGATACTTTAAAATGTTTATGGGCGCCTGGGTGATCCTGTTAGTTGTGTCTACCTTTAGCTCAGGTCATGATCTCAGGGTCCTGGGATCGAGCTCCGCATTGGGCTCCCCGCTCAGTGAGGACTCTACTTCTTCCTCTCCTCTTCACTTATGCTCTGTCACTCTGTCAAATAAATAAAATCTTTAAAAAATTAATATTAATTTTAAAAAATGTTTAAAATATATATATACATAACTGGAAGTCATCAGCATATGAATGATACTGAAAGCCACGAGACTGGTTTATTTTATCTAGGAAGTATAGATCGAAACAAAGTGGAGCTAGAAGGCCTGAGCCTTGGGACACTCCAGGATTTAGAGACCATAAAGATGTGGAACCAGCAACAGAAAATGCACGGTGGCAAGCTGAAGAAAAATCAAGTATGACAGCTTAGAAGTTAGGCAAAAAAAAAAAAGTGTTTCAAAGAAAAAATATCAAATGCTGAAGACCGAGAATTGGATTCAGCAGAATGAAAGTCATCAGTGACCCTGATGAGTAATCCCAGTAGATTCATGGGTTTGAAATCTCTCTTTAGAGTACATCCAAGAGAGGATGGAAGAATACTTGAATGGTGAGGATGGCAACTCTTTGAAGAGTTTTTGTATAAAGGGGAGCAGAGCGATAACTCAGTGGAGGGATGGTATGAGGTCAAAAAAGTGTTTTATTTTTTTAATGAGAAAAAGTACGGCATGCTGGAGGCAGGATGCTGGCCAACTGGATGCAAACAATCCAGTTAAAATGGAAAAATTAGTTAAGGCAAGAGAAGAACTGTGGAACAATCTTCTTGAGTGGGCCAAGGGGTTGTTGAAATGTACTGCATGAACAGAGAAGGTGTCCATAATAGGGCAGTCAGGGTACATGTGCACAGATGCAGCTGGGTTACAACAAAGACAGTTTTTGTGCAAGTGTCCTTTTGCCTGCCTCTATCTTATCAGCAAAATGGGATCAATATAGGAAATCAATGATGCGAAGAAAAAGTCTGATTAAATGACAAACAAGCAAAATAGGCATGGAACTATGGAAGGAAGCTTAGTAGGTGTCGGAATAAGCAAAGTAAAACAGGAAAGTTCCTAGCCGGCGCTGCCCAAGCAAAGGTGCAAAGGCAGAAATGCACCTAGTGTGCGTGAGGAGAAACCAATTTGGTCTAAGTCGAGGTTCTATGCACCAGAGAAATGAAAGTAAACTTGGTTTAGCTGGAATTGTAGAATACCTTCCATGCCACCAGCCTGAAATGACGGCATCCATGCTTCCCCTGATTTGTGTATTCCATTCCAGTGTTGCTAAGTGATGCATTCCAGAGTTCTTGACTAATCGGTTCAGTTGCTGCCAGAACAGAAGTGGAACTGACGCACCACCCACTGGCCTTTTTCACACAATGGCTAAGGCCTGTGCTTACTTTATGCAATTTTGTACTCAGATTCACCAGTATTTTGCGGGGCTGTATAGGCGCTCCCAGAAGTTCTGGAATGTCACTGTTAAACGCTTTTTCATTAAGAATGAAGAGGAAGAAGATATCCCTTTAGCTGAGACTATTTCTCACAAGGAAAAAATTGTGGTGCTTGGCCGTTTATTGAAGAATGAATCTCTAGCCATTGAGAAGAGGGCTCAAGCTGCAAATAGAATGGGACTACTATCCTTTACAGGTACTGACTCAACCAGTCATGCTGACATAGGTCTTTCGAAATATTTTTGCTTATCATCACTCTGTAAGTTAGTGATTTTCAGAGCTCTGGTCTTAAGATTCCAGTAACATTTCCTTCACCCAAATCCTTAGTTCTTTATCTTTGTACCACCAAAGATATTTACCATTTTCTCGAGGATCTCACCTTTTGAAAGAGTAAGTCCATCAAATAAAGGACTAAGGATTTTCTCACTTTTATTCATTAAAACCATATATGCTGAAATTGTCTAATGAAGTTCTCATTAATATGTAAAAAAAAAATTCAAAGAATCTATACTGAATTGATGTAACTCCAACCCAGTAATATGATGTCAACACAGAGTAGAACTACTTGATATTTTACCTTGTAAAAATGTGTCCCACAGAAGCTGCCTTAGAAAAAATCAATTAAAAGCTTTATGCTATTAAAACACCTACTAGGAAAGATACTCAGTACATCAGGGAAAAGCAGCTGTTAATGGATATTCAGCCAGAAAGTCAAATGGTAAACTGCTTAAACACATGCCACTCTAGTGATTGTCAGGTGTAAACTCACTCCACTCTTTTTTCTAATAAATTTCAGGATATACAATAAAAGTTTATAGATAATCTGCAACAACATGTCTCTTGATCAGAGACTCTGGCTAGTAGATCTAAGTATCATAGATAAGACTGAGCACTTTTTTAATGGAAAAATGAGTTACCTTAGATGGAGTTTGATAGACTAAATTTTTCAAGTGGTGTCCATGAGAGAAAACATTTACCGTTTTCAAGGGCCAAGGGGTCATAGGTGCCAGAATGAGGGAGAACCATTGGCATAAAGCTAGGAGTCAGGAGACTCTCATGTGAAGGAAGGGTAAACAGCACCCACCACTTGAGAAGGCCAGTTCCCTGTATAGCTTTTTTCATCATTTGGGGGAAAAGCTAGCTATTTATAAAAGGGTCAGAATTCCTTAACTGCATGTTATGTAGCCTTAGTAATATGGGTGGAAGGCAGGGAAGGGCTTATGCCCAGGATTCAGGGAAAGCTGTTGGCTAGAATATCCTCTAACCTGTGGGACTGCGGTAGTGCCAATAAGTGAATTCCAAGCCAGATCAAAACTTCAGTGGCTGGAATCTGGCCAACCATGCCAGTTACTCCTCACTGTCTAAATACTCTTCATCCAATGTTTTCTTGGCTAGTACCTTCTTGGGGTTTGAGATTTGAACTAGGGAAATCTGGGGTTCAAGTATATAATGAAAGTAGCTTCTAGGACCTGGTTGGGTCAGTAATCAAAGCAAGGAAAATCTTGTAAGGTCATGTGTGTCCCAGATCTGCAAAAATAGGGCTGATAAATGAGAAACCAGAGAGAACAGGATAGCACTGGACAACAACTCATAAAAAACCTCTTTTTTTTTTTTCAATCAGACCATGGCTTTGCAGGGCGGCCTTTGGGTTTTCTTTTCCTTTGGCCTAATCTCTGGCATTTTTCACATCCTGGAAACCGAGAATCAGGAATGAGACCATGAGGGAGCACAGACAGTTTTATTCACCTTGACATATTGACGCCTAGGTGCTTGAATAAAGGAACCTGGGAGGAGACTTTAGCAGGCAGGGAACTGCCAGCGCGTGGCATATTTTTTGCTTATCAACACACTTTTTCAAGTTTACAGCAACACACCAGGGAAGAGAAGAAGAAAAAGACAATTCTGAGTATTCAAGTGTTATTAGACAACAAAAAGAATATAGATACATCAGCACTCAAATGTCACTAGCTCCTAGATAGACCAAATACTTCTGAAATGCAAATACTTGTTTTCTAGGAGGACCAACCACTGGGAAATTTGTAGCTAAGTACATGAAAGAAGTAGCTCACTTGTTGCAAAATCACCCAATGGCACCCAAAGCGAAGATCTTGCTGCTCCAGGGTATAGCCAGTTGGTGTTACTTAAACCCTGTCGGCCAGAAAAAAGCCAAGCGTTTGAAGTTTATTCCTATTCTTGTTGAGATTCTTGAGGACAGATTTGATTCTACCATCAAAAGTGAAATAAACAGCAACCTCCTCGTTAAATTTTGGACTTGTTACGTTCTCTCTGTCATGACATGCAATAACTTGCCTTGCATGAAGGAGCTTAAAGAGTACACTACTCTAAAATATCACTTGCAAATTTTGACAACCGAGAATTGGTCTGGGTGGCCTGAGAATTATGCAGAGGTACTGTATTTCCTAATTGGATTTCACAGGAATTAATTTTTCTAAATGCAGCTACCTGGTGCGGCTGTTTATCCCACTGCTTTAGCCTGGAAATGGAAAGAAATAATAAAAAAGTTGAAACGGTATTTTTTCAGTATTTTCTTTTAGATAGTTAAGAAATTCTATGTAGGGAACACCTGGGTGGCTCAGTGGTTGAGCATCTGCCTTTGACTCAGGTTGTGATCCTGGGGTCTTGGGCTCAAGTCCCGCATCCAGCTCCCCATAGGACACCTGCTTCGCCCTATGCCTAGGTCTCTGCCTCTCTCTCTGTCTCTTGTGAATGAATGAATGAATGAATGAATGAATGAATGAATGAATAATAAATAAATAAATAAAAATAAAAAGCTTTCTGTGCATCTAGGCAGTTGTGAAAAGATTTACTCTCCAGAACCAAGCCCACTTTAGGCTGAGAACAAGGTTCTAACTATCTAAAAATATTGACTAAACAGAAAGGATTCCAAATGTGACTATTCTGATTCATAGTTTAATAAAAAGAAAAAAAATCCAGCATTTACAGAAAGAGTATAAAACTTTTTCCAAATGCAATGTAAGCAAGCTTCCAGTCTTCACTTCCCCAATACTTGATTTCCAATTTTGGCTCCTGCACATATTTTGCCTTTTTAGTTCCAAGATTTGTCAATTTTACCTTCAAAACTGATCTTTTTTTTAAATTGTAAAAAGTATTCAACATACGCAGAAATAAGCATTTTGAAATTAGTTGAAGTCAACATACTTCTACCCTTTGCAGTCAGTTTAGCAAAGTGAATCTGGCACTCTTGTTGAATGGGAATGAGTAATAAGCATAGAAGCAAAATTTACTCATTATGCTTCGATCTGGGGTAGGTTCCAATCCATCATTGCCCTCGCACATGTCAATTACTATATAAAAAATCAAATGCAATGTCAAATTCAAAGCCTCAGAGGAAAGAGTTCAGTTCCCAAGAAACAGAGGTAGCTCAACAATGTAAAACTTTTGGGGCACCTGGGTGGCTCAGTGGTTGATTATCTACCTTTGGCTCAGGTCATGATCCCGGGGTCCTGGGACTGAGTCCCACATCAGGCTCCCTGCAGGGAGCCTGCTTCTCCCTCTGCCTGTGCCTCTGCCCCCTTCTCTGTGTCTCTCATGAATAATTAAAACAAAATGAAGAAACTGGCTGTTGACAGCAGAGCACCACCAGCTTGCCTGAGGGTGGGGTTAGCTGGATGTGGGGCAGTCAAGGTACTCCATACTGGGGGAGGAGTTATTTGCAAGCGTTACAAGTTGCTTGATTTGAATAAACCTGCATGGGTAGGAGCAGCGCCAGAAGTAGCAGCCCCAGTCCAAGCCTGGCCGCCACCATCACTCTGCCCATGTCCACTCTGCATCAGGTACGTGGTGCACCTCACTGGATGCAGGGTGAGTAGAGCCACTGGCTCAGGGTAGGTGCAGGCAAGGTCTCTAATTTCTTTTTTTAAGAAAACGATGTCTATATATGAGAGAGAAAGAGAAAGCACAAGTGGCGGAGGGGTAAAAAGAGAGTGAGAAGCAGATTCCCCCTCTGCACAGGGAACCCAACTTAGGGCTCGATCCCAGGACCCTGAGATCATTGACTTGAGCAGATGCTTTACCAACTGACCTACCCAGGTGCCCCTTATACATTGCTAATTTTTATTTCTTTTCAATTTTAGGTATTTCCCCCCCCCCCTTTTTTTTAAGATTTATTCATGAGAGAGAGAGAGAGAGAGGCAGAGACACAGGCAGAGGGAGAAGCAGGCTCCATGCAGGCAGCCAGACGTGGGACTCCATCCCGGGACTCCAGGATCACGCCCTGGGCGGAAGGCAGGGGCTAAACCGCTGAGCCACCCAGGGATCCCTCTCCCCTTTACTTCTTAATATGACAGATAAGGACGTGGTGTTTTAACCCTGTCCCTTGCCTGTGTCCACATGCCCTCCTTTGCTCTTTTTTTCTTTTTTTAAGATTTATTTACTTATTCATGAGAGACACAGAGAGAGAGGCAGAGACACAGGCAGAGGGAGAAGCAGGCTCCATGCAGGGAGCCCGATGTGGAACTCGATCATGGACTCCGGGATCACCCCCTGACCCAAAGGCCGACACCCAACCACTGAGCCACCCAGGCGTCCCCTTCCTTCTTAGTATAATCATGCCATCATTGAAAGATGCATTAACTATGTCATTGTTATCATGTAACTTGTTAATTAAAACAAATAGGAATACTCTAATATTTTTCATGGCTGAGTTATCATGTAATATGATTTCCTTCCTCATACAACTCTGTTTTCCCTGGCATCTCGTTCCCTTGTTTTGTTACTTTAGCTTCACTAATCCATCCCCACTGCCTGTAGCTGTTCCAGTACTCTCAAGAGTTTTACATTAATAGTCCTCTCTGGTTCCCTCTGGAAGCAGCCCATCATGCAGTCCACTATGTTCTTGTTCCGATCTGCACCTGCCACATGGCCAACAAATATTTTAGGGTTTCCCTCCAACACCCAGGAACCCCCCCTCCCCTCCCCCATTGGACCCCTATGTTTCCGATATATTATTGTTTCTTTGCTTTTTATGCTTCACACCCCCATTTCAATCTGGAGCAAGTTTTCCACTAGTCTCAGGAAGAATTATTAGGAAGTAAATTTTTGGAGATCTTCCATGTCCAGCGACGTGTTTATTCTTCTTGAATGATCATATGACATGAAGCCTGCCTCAACCCTGGAAGAGCAGCAGAGCACATCAAAGCCCTCGCTCCTCAGAAGGAAAGAACCAAGCTGAACACATTCCATTTATTTTCCCCAAAGCCTCAGTCAGTGAAGTCATTCACCTCTGTTGAAACCAGAAGTGGTACCATCTTGGAGCTTCGCCCTCCTCGAAGGAAACGCCAGATTTAGAAAAGTAGCAGCTTCTTCTATACTTTCCAGAGGTGTTCTGTCTATATCCAAGAAAATATACCTATATCCCTTTCTTTAGTCTTGTTTTATTTTTTTAGTCTTTTTTGTTTTAATATAGTAACATTTAATTTACACTAATAGTTTTTATCCCAGTGTTTACTTTTTTTAAACTGAAGAATAATTAACATACTGTGTTATATTAGTTTCAGGTATACAATGTAATGACTCATTATTAGTTCAATACATTACTTGGTGCTCATCACAATTAAGTGTCCTCTGAATCCCCTTTATCTGTTTCACCCATTCTCCCCCACCTTCCCTTTGGCAACCACCAGTGTGTTCTCTGTATTTAAAAGTCTGTTTTTGTGTTTGTCTGTTTCATTTGTTTCTTAAATTCCATATGAGTGAAATTATATGGTAATTGTCCTTCTCTGACTTATTTCATTAACATACCTTCTAGGTCCATCTATGTTGTTGCCAATGGCAACAGTTTTTTTTATGGTTAAACAATATTCCATTATATGTGAAATATAATGTAGTGGAATATATACCTATATATAATACAATATATATCGCTCACATCTTTATACACTTATATCTATTTTTCTAGCTATACCACATTTTCTATATCTACCTATATCATCTTCTTTATCCACTTATTTATCTAGAGACACTTGGGTTGCTTCCATATCCTGGATGTTGTAGATAATGCTACAATAAACATAGGGATGCCTATGCCTTTTCAAATTAGTGTTTTTGTCTTCTTTGGGTAAATATCCAGTAGTGGAATTGCTGGATCATAGGGTAGTTCTATTTTTGACTTTTTGAGGAGCCTCCATACTGTTTTCCAGAGTGACTACATCCATTTATATTCCCATTAACACTGCACAGTTGTCTTTTTCTCCACATCCTCACCAACGCTGATTTCTTGTGTTTATTTTAGCCATTCTGACAAATGTAAAGTGATGTCTCATTGTGACTTTAATTTGCATTTCTCTGATGATTAGCAATGTTGAGCATCTTTTCATGTATCTCTTGGCCATTTGTATGTTTTCTTTGGAAAAATGTCTATTCAGGTCCTCTCCCCATTTATTAATCGGATTATTTGGCTTTTTGGTGTTGAGTTATAGAACTTCTTTATAGATTTTAAGTATCAACTCTATTGGGTATATCATTTGCAAATATCTTCTCCCATTCATTAGGTTGCCTTTGTTTGTTAATGGTTTCTTTAATTGTGTAGAAGCTTTTTACCTTAGTGAAGTACCAATAGTATAATTTTGCTTATGTTTCCTCAGGAAACATACCTAGAAAAATGTTTTTATGGCTGGTATCAAAGAAATTACTGGCTGTTTTCTTCTACAAGTTTTATGGCTTCAAGTCTCACATTTAAGTCTTTAATCCATTTTGAGTTTATTTTTGCATATGGTGTAAGAAAGTGGTCTGGTTTCATTCTTTTGCATGTAGCTGTCCAGTTTTCCCAGCACCATTCATAGAAGGGATTGTCTTTTCCCAATGTATGTTCTTAATTCCTCTGTCATAGATTGACCATAAAAGCATGGGTTTATTTCTGGGCTCTCTATTGTGTTCTACTGACCTATGTGTCCTTTTGTGCCAGTGCCATATTGTTTTGATGACTACATCTTTGTTGCAGATCTTGTAATCTGGGATTGTGATACTTCCACAGCTTTGTTCTGTTTTCTCAAGATTATTTTGGCTGTACGGAGTCTTTTGCAGTTCCATACAAATTTTAGAATAATTTGTTCTGGTTCTGTGAAAAATATTGTTGTACATACCAGTACTTTATCTTAGTCTTGGTTTTATATGTTAAAGAATTTCTTCTTTTCTACTGCTTCATAGTATAATTGCATAACTGAACTATAATTTATATAAACCAGGCTTATAAGCATGGATGTTTAGATAATTCCTAGTCTTCTGATAGGTTAAAGTTGTAATAATTTTATTTTTTATTTATTTTAATTTTTTATTTTATTTATGATAGTCACACACACAGAGAGAGAGAGAGAGAGGCAGAGACACAGGCAGAGGGAGAAGCAGGCTCCATGCACTGGGAGCCCGACGTGGGATTCAATCCCGGGTCTCCAGGATCGCGCTCTGGGCCAAAGGCAGGCGCTAAACCGCTGCGCCACCCAGGGATCCCAAAGTTTTAATAATTTTAAATATGGATCATTTCACACGTGTGAGTGTACCTGTGGAATAGATTTCTAGAAAAGGATTGCTTAGCAATGCTTATATTTTCATCTGATGCTTATATTTTCATCTGTTTTTAAGTTTTCTGTGCTCTGCTTTGTCACTTTTCCCTCACCTTCTCTTCACTTTTAAGTGGCTTCATCAGGGTGACATTATGTCTTTTGTAGTTTACTATCGTGTGTAATAGGATCTAGGGAGACACAGGAGCTAAATGGCTGTGTTTGACTCATGTGCATTACCAGGAATTACTAAAGCCCCCTCTCCTGACAATGCTTAGAGAGCTTTTGGTTAACATTTGATCTATAAAGGTGTAGAGCTTGTAAGGCAGCCTAGCTATATTGTTGTATTCAAATTCTTTTTTGGTCTCTGGCACATCTGGAAGTTGAAGGTGGTGAAATATAAGGCTCAGATGTAATATAAGGCCTTGGGGGGCATTTTCATTCTAAGCTTGGTAGTGTGTGTTTTGTTGTGTGTTTTTTTTTTAAGATTTTATTTATTCATAAGAGACAGAGAGAGAGGCAGAAACATAGGCAGAGGGAGAAGCAGGCTCCGTATGGGGAGCCCAATTTTTTTTTTTTTTTCACCAAGGTTGAACCTGTTTTATGGGTGACAAGCTGGCTGGGCTGGGCTTGGGGGCAGAACAAAGAGCTGGGCTTAACTTTTCAAGGGACTGAAGTCATGCAGGACTCAATCCCAGGACCTCAGGATCACGACCTGAACCAAAGCAGATGCGCAAACACTGAGCCACCCATGTGTCCCTCATGCTTAGCTTTTAATTTAAAACTGGTGTGCCAAAGTTCTAACAATTTGTTACTTGATTTTCCTTTGTTCCTCCTTATAGTTCCCCAACATCTCTCTGAATTCTAGAAGCTGACTGCCGTTAAGAATTTTGAGTGCAGGGACTGTGTTTGGATGATATAAGGAACTAGCAACAGGGAAGGGAAGAAGCCAGTAGAAGGTCTGTTGTCAAGAAAGTTACACTGTGGGTAAATGGAACTCAATGATCTTGCTGGGGAACTGCTCTGGTAAATATACAACACACACACCTCAGTTCTCCCACCCAGAGGCCCCGGGAGCTCTGATAGGCCGACTCCTGTCCTTCTGGGTTCACCTAATGACCTACTTAGCTAAAACCTAAAATTCAACTGCAGTATCCTGAAGGGGGCAGGGTGAGTAGGGGTCAGTTTTATAAACAGCAAAGTTGCAAAGGCCCCGAGGCTGTGTAGCAGACATGTGTTGCATTCTGGCTAACTAGAATCAATTCTTCTGATGACACTTCAATTTCTTTTGAGGGGATAGCTGGCCCTTGATGTAGTCTTAAGAGAATGTCGACCAAGCTATCTTGCCCACTGAGCTAGGCTATGTCTTGCCATTTCAGGAAAGGGAAGAAAATCAGACAGCACTTAGACACTGCTGATGAACCTCTGTTAAGAGAATCCCCAGGGATCCCTGGGTGGTGCAGCGGTTTGGCGCCTGCCTTTGGCCCAGGGCGCGATCCTGGAGACCCGGGATCGAATCCCGTGTTGGGCTCCTGGTGCATGGAGCCTGCTTCTCCCTCTGCCTGTGTCTCTGCCTCTCTCTATCTCTCTCTCTGTGACTATCATAAATAAATAAAAATTAAAAAATAAAATAAAAAAATATCAACCTCTCCTTTAAAAAAAGAAAAAAAGGAGAATCCCCAGTGCCACTCTGGTTTCTACTTCTTCAGGACCATGATATTCTTCCAGCAAATTCCATTTTTGTTCATGGTAGACAGAGTTAGGTTATATTTTTTTAATTAATTAACTTATTTATTTCTATTATTTTTTACAAAGAACTTTAAGGAAGGCAAGAAGAGGTAACAACATGTTCCAGAACCTTTTAGAATCTTTTCCACATCTTTTTTTTAACATTTCTTTTTTTAAAGATTTTATTTATTTATTCATGACAGAGAGAGAGAGGCAGAGACACAAGCAGAGGGAAAAGCAGGCTCCATGCAGGGAGCCTGACGTGGGACTCGATCCCAGGTCTCCAGGATCACACCCCAAGCCAAAGGCGGTGCTAAACCGCTGAGCCACTGGTACAGCACATCCCACATCTCTTAATAACATTTACTTCTCATCACAGATCCTCACCAACCTTCCCCCTCTTTCCCACTCCCCCCACTACACCCAGTTTCTACACTTGTCTATGCTGGCATATAAAAAAGCAATTAATTAAGGGTTATTTTAAAATCTGGCCACTTGTTTCTACTTGCTCTTGGGATTTTCTTATGTAAATGAGTTTTTTCCTTCCCATAATTAGCTTTATTTGGTTTGATTGCACCAGGCTGAGACCTTGAAAAGAATTCATAATTGTGATCCATTCTTCTCTAGTTCGTGACCTTACAGCTCTTTCTAAAAGCTTCACCATTAACCCTTTACCATGTTATGTTAGGCTTAGGAACATAGCTTTTATCAAGTCAAAATTTCTTTTCCTAGCTTAGCTGTTAAATTGTATCAATTCTGTTTTATCAGGATTATAGGCTTTCTCCTTCTCCCCCTTTGAATGTGAAGAATTTCAAGTGTGTACTGAGACAATCTTACATCCCTAGGATTTAAACCCCAACTTGTCATAATGTTTTATCTTTCAGTACCTAACTGCATTAGATCTATCTAATCTAATCTATCTTTTATTTAGGATTTATCCATTTGTATTAATAGGGATCTACTTTCCCCTACTCCAAACCCTTTTGTGGGCCATCTGGTTATTTTAGTATGTAATGCTGACCATATAGAATATATTGACAAGTTCAGCCTAATCTAGGCTTTACACAAAACATTTTAAAGATTTTATTTATTGGGGCACCTGGGTGGCTCAGTCGGTTAAGCATCTGCCTTCAGCTCAGGTCATGATCCTGGGGTCCTGGGATCAAGTCCCATGTTCACCTTCCTGATCTGCGGGGAGCCTGTTTCTCCCTCTCCCTCTGCTCATACTCTCTGTCTCTAAGTATTTTTTTAAAAAATAGAGAGAATGCGCGCGCATGCACACGAGTGAGGGCGGCGAGAGGGACAGAAGGAGAAGCAGAATCCCTACCCTGGGTGGCTCAGTTGGTTAAGCAACTGCCTATGGCTCAAGTTATGATCCTCGAGTCCTGGGACTGAGCCCCATGTTGGGCTCCCTGCTCAGCAGGCAGTCTGCCTGTCCCTCTGCCCCTCCCCACTGCTTGTGCTCACTCTCTCTCAAATAAATAAAATCTTTATTAAAAAAATTGTACAGGGATCCCTGGGTGGCGCAGCGGTTTAGCGCTTGCCTTTGGCCCAGGGCACGATCCTGGAGACCTGGGATCGAATCCCACGTCGGGCTCCCGGTGCATGGAGCCTGCTTCTCCCTCTGCCTGTGTCTCTGCCTCTCTCTCTCTCTCTCTCTCTGTGTGTGACTATCATAAATAAATAAAAATCTTTAAAAAAAAATTGTACAAAACAAAAAAGAAATCATTGTGAAAATTTGCAAACTAGTCTTCACTGTGTACATTGCTTTTATTTGTTAGGTAAATATACCTGGGAGTAGAATGGCTGAATCCTTTGGAACGTGTTTTTAAGAAATGGCCCTTTTGGGATCCCTGGGTGGCGCAGCGGTTTGGTGCCTGCCTTTGGCCCAGGGCGCGATCCTGGAGACCCGGGATCGAATCCTGTGTTGGGCTCCTGGTGCATGGAGCCTGCTTCTCCCTCTGCCTGTGTCTCTGCCTCTCTCTATCTCTCTCTCTGTGACTATCATAAATAAATAAAAATTAAAAAAAAAAAAAAGAAATGGCCCTTTTCACAGCATTTGTAATATTCAACACGGCTACCAGCACTGCAGGAGATCCACTTGCTTCATATCCTTAGTATGTCACCACAGTACAGTCATGTATTTGTTTTGCAAATTTCATTCTGATAGGTCAGCAGCAGCTCACTGCAGGTTTAATTTGCATTTCCTTAAAAGACTGAGGATAGTGACATCTTATCACTTGCTTGTTCACTGTATACAGCGTTTGGTAAAGCATCCAAATTTTCCCCATTTTAAAAGCCAGATCATCTACTTACTGACTTTAAAAGAGTTCTTTAGGGACACCTGGGTGGCTCAGTGGTTGGGCGTCTGCCTTTGGCTCAGGGCATGATCCCGGATTCCCAGGATCAAGTCCCACATCAGGCTCCCTGTATGGAGCCTGCTTCTCCTCCCTCTGCCTATGTATGTCTCTCTCTCTCTCATGAATAAATAAAATCTTAAAAAAAAAAAAAAGTTCTTAATAGATACAAATCTTTTGTTGGAACTTTTGCAAGTGTTTTCTCTCAGTTTATGGCTTGTCTTTTCCTTAAGTCTTTCAAAGAGAAGTTTTTGATTTTTACAAGTTTAACTTACTATGTAATTTGTGCTTTTTGTGTTCTGTTTGAGAAATCTTTGCCAAACCCAAGGTCACTATAATTTTCCCTTTGTTTTCTTTTATTAATAGCAGTAGCTTTTATTTATTTATTTTTATTTTTTTAAATAGCAGTAGCTTTTATTTTTTTATTTTTTAAAAATATTTTATTTATTTATTCATGAGACACAGACTGAGAGAGAGAGGCAGAGACACAGGCAGAGGGAGAAGCAGGCTCCATGCAGAGAACCCAATGGGGGACTGGATTCCGGGACTCCAGGATCACACCCTGGACCGAAGGCAGGCACCAAACCGCTGAGCCACCCAGGGATCCCCTAGCAGTAGCTTTTAAATTGTAAAATCCTCATTTCCCTTTCCTCTGCTCCCTACCACCAAATCCGGGCAATCCATCTTTGGCATTTCCCAGAAATAGTTTCTATTTGCCAAGCCACCCGCTTCTGCTACGTCTCATTCATTCGAATAGCCTCTCGGCTGACTGCCTTCTACCCTTAACCCGTAATATTCTTCTTTAAAATTGTTTTTTACTGTAGTAAGAAACATGTAACATAAAATTTATCATCTTAATCTGATCTTAGGCTAAGTGGCCCATACCTAAAACACAGAGTTGCACAAACACAGCCACTACCCTCATGCAGCTACCTACACATAGAAGGTCAGCTCATTCACACTAGCCACATTTCAAGTGCTTAGCAGCCACGTGCAGCTAACTGGTCATCATGCTGGACAGCAAAGATATTTCCAATATCTCAAGTTTTTTGGACAGTATTGTTCTAGTAGATTAATAACTGCTTCCGTTTTTAAAGTATTTGGTTCAGGCACTATAGTAAAAGTTTTAACCCTCAACACTGAGGTACACTAACTCAATATGAGAGTTAAGAACATTCAAGTTCTACGAGGACAAATACCTTGCCTAGCAATCCTTTAGAGCTTGACAATGTTCTTTATTGCCAATCTATACAAAGGTACTTGTATGCTTCTCACAGAACATATTCCATCCCAATGCTACGTACTTTTCAATAATTTCCTCTGTCCTTTCCTTCATTTGAAACAGTACATATAGGAAATCCCTAATTAATTCACCCTTACTTCTTATTCCTCAATATACTCAGTACTGTACCATATGTGAAACATGTGAACAGCAAGTGTCACAACCCTTAGCTTTTTTCCCTTCATCTAAGTTGACGCTCACCTACACCCCCTTCCCTAGAGAACAACTGCCAGCCATTTTAAGCTTTCAAGGAGAGTCCCCATCATACCAGCCAAATCGGACCCATGTGCGGAGTTTTCAATACTAGATTCACACTCCATAATCAATAGTACTCCGTATCTGGGTATCAATACTCCCTACAATGAGCTTGAGGTACAATCAGATTTAGGAGTAAAAACCACAACCATCTCAGTCTAAAAAGAGAGAAATTCAGGGATACTCAGCTGACTATTGATCTTGGGGTTGTGAGTTTGAACCCCATGTTGGGTATGGTGCTTACTTTAAAAATTAAAAAAAAAAAAAAAAGAATAAATTCATTTTCTCCTTATTTCCTCCAAGATAGAACAGAATGAAAACAATATAAAACCAAAGAAATTGACAATTTTTCTATAGACTGCTTAGATTTCATTCTTCCCAGATACACACAATGCTTAACAGGAGACTGAAGTTTATTTATCATATACACAAGTCATGTTTGACCACTGAGAAAATGCTATTAACATAAAACATTATAGATTAAAAAAACATAGTATTTGTATTTTAATACAACAAGGGTCCCAGGATTCAAACAAGCTACAAAGAACTCTAGTGGAGGTAAACTCTGGCAGTACCTTTCTCAAGAGTCAGATATGAATGACTTTCACACATGTGGTTTTGTGTCTGTAGAGGAAGACACAGCTTCTTCAGCACACATACCAACATCTGGATCTTCCACATCAGAGCCCTCACCAGTTTCCTCTTCCAGATCAAATTCCTGACTGTTCAGTGATTCAAAGTCATCCAGATGTTCCTCATGCAGTCTCTTTTAGAAGAACAAATGAATAATTTACTGTAAACACTGTAAAACCCAAGTACACAAGCAGTATGCTGATATAACTGACCCTTCATGTTCTAATGAGGTCCTTTTCACAATGTCTCTCAATTAAATTCACTGACAGTCAAGGGTCTATCGAAGTCTCTACCACACTAAATCACATTTCAGCAAAGTCACAGCACTTAACAATTCGCTTTTTTTTAAAGCGCTATCGTGCCTTCCCAGTACAACTCAAGTCAGTAATTCTGAAGCTCCTAGAGCAAAGACCAGGTTTTCTGATGTCGGCCAATACTTACATGTCAGTGAAGGGAGCTATTACAGGACTTCCAAATGAAAACTTCGAACATTAATTCTGTAAGCAATTCAAATTGTACAAGAAAAGCTTTCATCTGAAAAACTATCAATAAGATGATTTTTTGCAAACAAGAGTAAGTTTAAGACCTATTTTTTAGTTCAAAACTGTAAAATAACAGTCATCAGGATAATTTTTTTTTCCTTGTTCTTTCAAGATTCATTTGAGAGTGTGTGTGTCTGTGTGCAGGGGGAGAGGGAGGAGAGAGAAACACCAGCAGAGTTCTTGCTGAGTTTGGAGCCTGACTTGGGGCTCGATCTTAAGACCTGGAGATCATGACCTGAGCCAGAATCAAGAGTCTAATACTCAGCTCATGGAGCCAACCCAGGGGTTCATCATCGCCTCTCCCCAGGCTAATTGTAAACACAATTAGCTTCTTCCAAATTAAAAAGTCAGATAAGACCATCAAGCTTATTTAGGTATCAATTAACAGATTTGTAAATAACAGTAATGTCACACTGGCATTAAAGTTAAATTAAAATCTGTCTAGGGGCGCCTGGGTGGCTCAGTGGTTGAGCATCTGCCTTTGGCTCAGGTTGTGATCCTGGGGTCCTGGGATTGAGTCCCACACTGGGCTCCCTGTAGGGAGCCTGCTTCTCCCACCATCTGTCTCTGCCTCTCCCTCGGTGTTTCCCATGAATAAATAAAAAAATCTTAAGAGAAAAATGACTAAAAACTTGACAACTCTGAAATGGAAAAATTTTCCAAATGTAAGTAAATCTCTTTTTACATTTCTACAAGAAAACAGATGTTCTTGTGCTTCATGATAATAACAACATTTAACAGTCACTGGGCTCTTCTCATGTCCAGAGATTTCTCTTTACTTTCATCATTATAACTCCTTATTCTCAGACAAACTGACAGAGTACATGCTATTACACCCATTTTACAATGAGTAACATGAAGCCCTGACAAAATAAATTACCTGCCCAACTCTACAAACTTTATGGTGTGAGATAGGGAGCTAAGATTCACACCCAGGAAATGTGATTCCAGAGCCCACACACTTACTGATTACACTACTACTTATTTAGTAGTAGTCAAATCATTAAAATATAGATGATTCTGAATCAGGTGAATGTTAATTTAAAATACCTACCTCTATTAACCCCGCCATATACTGTACATGTTCTGCTACTTCCGCCAATTCTTTATTTTCCTTTTTCAGGCGGGCAATTTCATTGTCCTTTTGTTCAATTTCTTTATGAAGCTATACAACATATAAATAAAATTCAGTATTCCATAAATCTGCTTTGCTGTAAACCACATTAATATGCCCCGAAGGATGTAACTGATAGACGAGTTCGTAACAACAACACTACCCTGGGCTCTCATTGAGCTTCTTCTCCGATACCAAAGCTCCCTTTCTACTTAAACTTTTCTTAGACCACCATTAAATCTAGTTTATATCACTCTAACTAAACATGCTAAGGAGAAGGAAAACAATACTGAAACATTAAAAATGGCCACAAATTATATTTAGTACATACTTTCTCATTTTCCTTAAGGGCTTCGTAGAGAGCCTTCCTCCGTTTTTCTGCCACTTCTTTCCAAAATTGGGAGGATGGATTTTCTAAAATAAATTAATTTTATCATGTAAACTTTGAAAAGAATTATCATTATATGCTGCTGTAAAAACCCAGCAATTTTTTCTACTAAAAAAACTTTCCCACAATGCTTACAGAACATCACTAGCTTCCTCTCTTGATAGCCACTGCCATTCTAGGAAGAACTAGGATGATCTCAACCACGTTTCTGCATGGCTCCCTCCATTTTCTGCTATATTCAAATTCCTTTCTTCAAATTTACTCTTTTCTTCTGAAATGAAGACTGACTGACTGAAACGACTTCTAAGTCTTGTGACACTTAAAGCACTCTAATATCAGAGCTGTCCTATTAATCACTATCCTTTTAATACTTCATCCATATTTGGATCTTACCAAACAATAAACCTGCCCAAATTCACAGTATTTGTATACTTACAACCATAAGAAATTTTAAAGTATCAAAATAGTTACATACCAAGTATCTCCAGATTAAATGGCTGTGACCAGAATTCATAACAGTATAACAAATGATTATCTTATTTAATATTTAAATATTAAATTATTAATACTTTAAGTATTAAGTTATTTATTATTACTTAGAAACGTAATATATAAGTTATATATTTTTTCATACCTGCAACCATAAGATCAAATGCTTCTAGAGTAATCTCAAAAAAATTTTTATTTTCACTATGTTCTGGGACAGTGACAACTCCTGAGCTGGAAGCCTTAGATGTTAACTGGTCATTCCAAAGTTTCCTTTTGGGCAAGCCTTTAACCAACTATAATGAAAATACATACATTAATCTCATTTATTTTGATTTCATGAATGAGAAAATTAGATGGTTTTGTCACATCTGTATTAAAAATAGAGCACTCACATGTCTGTATCTGTTTAACATCTTTGGAACTTAAAAAAAAAATCAAACTTAAATCTCTACCAAAATGTAGTTATTTTTTAGGAATTTAATTTGCAGTAACTATCCTCAATTAGACTTGGGTCTAAAGCCTAGCTGAAATTATTTTGTTTAAACGACTGAATACCACAGAAAGGCAGTATTTTCAAACCTGCAAAAGTCCAGACACCCTCATCTGTGACTTTCTTTATAGACAGAGGTAAATGAATAAATCTAACATTTTGTTCCCGTAACATCAAACATTACTTCTATAAGCTAATCTGTAACTTCTTACATCATCCTGTCTTCAAACCAACTGAACTTCCTAAATTGAACTATCAATACAAAAACTACTTCTTTGAGAAACATGCAATTTTTATTCTTGAATAATTTCCATATTTCAATGATTTAGGAATCTCTAATCAAGGAAATCTTGGAAAGGTCTTTAATGTAAAATTAGCATCATCTGTACTCCATTCTAGCCCAATTACACATACCTCATTTTCTCTTCCAACAAGTGATCCAGCTGCAGAAGGCTGAATCATCTTCAGAGTTTTTCTTGGGATGGGACTGTTCTAAAAGTCAACATAATTTATTATCTGGTTACTGAGTTGCTATATGGGTTATTACTCTCTCATTCCTACTGTAATTTAGGGAAAAGAAATCACTAAGAATACTAATATTCCATCTGCTATGTATTTATCAGACAGAGCAATATATTGAATTATTCAACTAGCAAACTTGTTATTTCCCTAAAATTGTAATGAAATTTGAAAAAAATCCTAAGAATGGATTTTATTACCGAAACTTGACAGTTTTTTCTCCTTCCATTTCTTTTTTTTTTTTTTAAGATTTTATTTATTTATTCATGAGAGACACACAGAGAGAGAGAAGCAGAGACACAGGCAGAGGGAGAATCAGGCTCCATGCAGGGAGCCTGAGGCAGGACTCGATCCTGGATCTGGGATTCATGCCCTGAGCCAAAGGCAGTTGCTCGCTCAACCGCTGAGCCATCCAGGCGTCCCTCTCCTTCCATTTCAATATATGCTGTTATTATAGTCATTTTGCCAACTAATCGTATCTAGTTAAAAAAATTTCAAAATTTCTAAGCTCTAAATACTTCAGGCCCTATGTGTGAGGAAATTACAGTACAAGATTATTTGTATTTCCTCTTAAAAAGATTTGCCACACAGAAACTAGACATCATACCATCTATGGTAGAAACCCATCAAAGGGGTAAAATGGAGGAAAAGGTTATTTACACTGTAAAGTATTTCTTCCCCTAATAAAAAAGATTCACCTTGACTTCCTTTAGATAGTGAATATCTCCCTAACACATTTATATGTATCCACCAAATTTCAAGAACATATTTTACATAAAACCAAACACACATCTAAGAGGATCCTCTCCCCCCAGTCTTCACCTGATTGCAGAAGCAGTTCTGCCTCCAGCCCATTCATTAGGAGACAGCCATAAGGTCAGTGCCAGAGGCACACTAGAACACTGTGAAATGCCCCCCACCTACTGTTTTTGGAAAATACACAGCCTTCCTTATAATGTGTAAATAGCTTCCCCTATATTTCCTGATCAGAAATCATTAGTTATCCTGCCACCATGGGATAGCAAACAATGGTGAATACTCAAACAAGGGTAGCAAGAACATGATACCAAAGCAGCGTGAGAAAGTTACTGATTCCATACTGCACTTCACAGGACAAGAGTTCACCTTTCCCAGGGTCAAGTTTCTCCTGCTGCTTATTATCTCACTATTTAACTGAAGAACAAATGCCAACTACTCTGAGAACAAATATTACAACAACATTTCAGATGTAATTTAGATTATAGATTAGTCAACAGCCTTCAGACAAATAGAAGAAAACCTAACTCTGGACCCTTAAGAATAAGTGGTGTTAATTTATTTAAATGCTTGCTGGCCAAAGAATGGCCAAAGAAGCCAGATAAATCACTGTCACACACACAAAAAATGACAATTTTCAAAATTAACCTGTATACATGTAAGCTTGAAATACCCAGCCCCAAAGATGTAATATTGCTATTAACATTTTTTTTACACAGATCACGCATTGGAGTAACAGACTCTTTTTTAAGATTTTATTTACTCATCAGAGAGACAGAGAGAGGGGCAGAGACATAGGCAGAGGGAGAAGGAGGCTCCATGCACGGAGCCTGACATGGGACTCGATCCCAGAATCCTGGGATCACAACTTGAGCTGAAGGCAGACACTCAACCATTGAGCCACCCAGGCATCCCTTGAGTGACACTCTTTAGAGCCAAGAGGTTCAGGTTCTTAGATATTAATGGGTCTTACTCTTTTCAGAAAACCTTTTGAGATCCCATGACCCATTCTCTTTCTCTCTCTCAAAAAACAACAAACAATGCACACAAGAGCACCACTCACATGGAATTTTGCATATATATATAATTAGTAGGGTACTCTTACAGATCTAGTTTTAGTCCAATTTCCTTGTTTTACAGAGATGTAAACTGAGGCTGAGGTGCTAAACAATTCACCAAAGGTTACAGTTCTGGAGGCTTAATCAGAAGCCAACAGAACCCACTCTTTTTATACCCAGGATAGTTTGTATTCTAGCTAGTAAACATGACATTTTTCTTTATATATAAGGATCTGCTGAAAGATATAAACTGGGATTTGCCTCAAATTAATTAGGTGGCTTAAGGAGGAGTGAAGATATAGATAAAACAAGATTAGCCACATACTGCTAACTGTTGAAAAGTGGAAAGTTGTTTTTTTTTTTTTTAAATTTTTTTCATTTTTATTTATTTATGATAGTCACAGAGAGAGAGAGAGGCAGAGACACAGGCAGAGGGAGAAGCAGGCTCCATGCACTGGGAACCCGATGTGGGATTCGATCCCGGATCTCCAGGATCGCGCCCTGGGCCAAAGGCAGGCGCCAAACCGCTGCGCCACCCAGGGATCCCGAAAAGTGGAAAGTTAATTGAAATTATGTTATACTATTGACTCCATTTCTGAGTATTTGAAAGTTTTCATAATAAAAAGTTTAAGCACACAAAGCTCAGTGGGAATGTCATCATCCTAAATGGAAAGAGATGGACTCAAATTATCAGTGCACAGTATTATTTTTAAAAAATAATGTAAGCATACTAAGGCAAGGTAAATCAGCTATCAGAAAGCACCTGCTATCACTTATGAAAGGCTCTTATTTATTTAATTTAAATCTGCAAAATGACAGTTTTCCTGAAGATATGGTCTCATTCCCAGGAATCCTCACCCTCTAAACTGTGTGGCAGAACCTAGTTATGTTGTAAATTCATTTACAGGCAAAGTTATGAACTCAAAATTAAACTCTGTTCTTATTGTTATATGAATAAATATTTGGGATAAGATTTCCAATGATGGTATCTTACAGGGACTCAAAAAGTGTAGCAAAACGAGGTTAAATGGTGACAAGTGTGATGTACTCTGAAAACATGTGCACTAGAACACAAAATGTGTTTCTGTTGTCAAAGACACCAATTCTCAAGATACAAAGGATTTTAATAAAGTCATTTCATAAAATGTAAGAGCGGAACGAAAGCAATCATAATCTTATTTACAGAAAATCCTAAGGAATCTACTAAAAAAAAAAAAACTATTAGAGCTAATTAATAAACAAGTTCAGGGACGTCTGCATGGCTTAGCGGTTGAGCATCTGCCTTTGGCTCAGGGTGTCGGGATTGAGTCCCAGATCGGGCTCCCTGCATGGAGTCTGCTTCTCTCTCTGCCTATGTCTCTGCCTCTCTGTGTCTCTCATGAGTAAATAAATAAAATCTTTTTTTTTAATAAATAAAATCTTTAAAAAATAAACAAGTTCAGCAGGATTGCAGGGATTTAAGATCAAATTCAAAATACAAAAACGAACTGTTTTCCCTCCAGTAGCAATGAGCACACAGAAAATGTAATTCAAGTAAAAATTCTACCTACAGTACCATTACAAACAAAATAGGGGGACATTTGGGTGGCTCAGTAGCTGAGCATCTGCCTTTGGCTCAGATGGTGACCCCGGAGTCCTGGAATCAAGCCCTGCATCGGGCTCCCTATAGGGAGCCTGCTTCTTGCCTGTGTCTCTCTGCCTCTGTGTCTCATGAATAAATTTTTTTTAAAAAGACCGGGGGGGGGGGGGGGGTGAATTAAAGGAGTCTAAAACTCAATACTCTGAAAACTACCAAAACATTGTTGAAAGAAATTAGAGACCTAAACAAATGGAAAGACATCATGTGTTCGTTCATGGGATCATAAAACTTACTGTTCAATGGTAATTTTTCTTTTAAGTTCTCCACTGCTACTTATCCTCTGGCTAAAGTTCAGCACTTCAAAGTTTATAGAAAGGATAGCGAGGTTAAATTTAGTTATGTCAAAACCACATGTTTTCTCCAACAAATGAAAGTGATTCCATCACATACCTTTACATTCTCTTTCACTCCTTCTTGTTTCTGCTTCATACTGGGATTCATGATAAACCTGATGAAGCACAAAAGACTAGTCATTCATAAACAGAAAATGGTCTGCACCTGAAGGTGGAGTTTAGATTATTGCTGTTGAAAGTATTTACAATCATAGACACCATACTACTGGATGGTGGAACTAGTATTTTTTCTCACCGTACCCAAACTCAGCCTTATCAATGACTCTTTAATGTCTGTATTTAACACACACACGCACACGCAGTAATTCTGCTTGGAAACATCTTGTTACAACAGGAAAATGAGGCATTCTAAACAAATTTTACTAAACACTGTGGTGTTCCGGACTAAACGGAGGACTCAAAAAATCTGAGAAATGGTCACCAGGTACATGGGTATGCTCAACTCTGTTCTACAGAACGGCATTCTGACTTTGCTGTTTCAAAGGCAGTTTTAAGTGATAAAAAAAATTGGCTCTGGTGACCAGCAATAAGTTAGTAGTGATTTAATATCCGATCTAATGAGATTATGTATTCCCATTTGTATGGAATGTTTAACCACCACCATGTACTGAGACACTGCTGGAAGCAAGAAAGAGAGAGAAGAGAAAGGGATTATGCAATGTGGTTAATGTGGCCCAGACCACTGGGCCAGACTCTCTCCAAACCCAACCTCTCACCTCCTGGACAGGTCTGTGCCTGCCGAACAGATCTGAGGGATTGTTGTAGATTATGTAGCAACTATGACCCATCTGTTCCTACATTTTACACTGTGCCTAGCACACGCAAAACTCATTGAAAGTTTAGTTTGAAACAAAAAAAAAATTGTAGGATGCACCTACAATTTCCAGGATTGTAGGATGCACCCTATTTTCACTTCTATCTCCTGTGAAGCAAATGCTGGTGGGGACCCCCTAAACTGAGCAATGTTTTTTTCAAACTGCAGGTCGCAGCCCGGGATCTCCAAACCGTTTACTGGGTCAGGAACCCTGGAAAAAAATGGAACTGGGGGCGCTCCAGTCAGTTGAGCGTCAGCCTTCGGCTCAGGTCCGAGCCCCACATCAGGCTCCCTCCTCAGAGTGGAGTCGGCTTCTCCCTCTGCCCCTCCCCCTCCAGCCTGTGCTCACTCACTCTTAAATAAAATCTTAGGAAAAATGAAAATGAAGAGACGAGAAAACACGAGAGCGCACAGCATGGTACCGCTCTGTGGAACTTCTACCTCCCTTGTCTGGCTGCATCCTGAAGGGACAATTCAGTGAGTGTCCCGATTAGAACAGGTGGAAGCCACTGCCCGAGGATGGCCTGTCCCACGTCTATGGGGCTCTGGCCGGCAACTCCGCGCCCTTACCTCTCCGGCCCCGGGCTGGGTCCCAAGGAGACGAGGAGGAGCAGAAGACACCGGCCAGGCCGGCAAGCCCGGTGGTCTTCAAGGCAAGATGCTGGGGATCCGCCCCGCCCCCACAGCCGGGCACGCGCACAGCACAGGCCCGAGCTCCCACCCCGCCGGGGGGGGGGGGCCCACCTGGACGCGCCCGCCAACCAATCGGGAGCGCGGATGGGAGAGCGCGCCAAAACCGACCCAGCCAATGGGGGTAGGCCCTCGCCCGCCGGCCCCGCCTTCCCCGCGCTCCCCGCAACGTCCGCCCGGACCCCGGCCGCGCCCCGGCCGCCGGCACGCGGGAGGCCCCCCGCCTACCACGTCCCTCACCCTTGTGGAACGGGAGCGTTCAAGCCTCGTAGCGGACGCAGGTAGCTGTAGCGAGAGAACGTCGCACAGGCTCCACGGCCGCTGCACTGACTGGCCGGCGCCGCTGGAAAGCTGGCGAACTCCGCCTGCCCGCCTCGACGGCACGTGACCCGCTGACGTCAGACGGTCCGGCGAATCGCCGCCCGCCTCGGCCCCGCCCCTCTGTGCGCCTGCGCGGTGAGAGCTGCGCGGCTTTGGGTGGGGACGCCCGGAGGCTTCTGCCCGCGGGGAGGTCGTTGCCCTCCGACCTTCCCTCGGAGCTCCCCCCGCGGTGCAGCGCTCTCTGCACCCTCGGCCGGGGAGGGCCAGGGGCGGAGGAAGCGCTCCCGCTGCAGGCGGACTCCGAGAGAACAAAGTGCGCTGTGGGAAGTCCTGGACGGTGCCTGTGGGCAGAGCCCCGGTTCCGCGGACTCGGAACTGCGCTGTGCGCCCTCGCTTCTCGGCTTCGCGCGCCCTGGGTCGCCGGTCGCCGGTCGCCGGTCGCGGTCGGCGGGGACCCCGGAGGCTGGCTCGGCCCTCTGAGCGCCAGGAATGCGACCCCCACTGCCCCTCTTTTTACTTTTTAAAGTAAGGCTACCTGAAAAAGCATCTGGTTACAGATGTGGCTCCTATTTGCCTCTCACATCACATTCCCGTGAAACGTGGCTGCTTTGAAATACCACTAAATCCTCTTGATAGGGACGCCCGGGGGGCTCCGCGGGTGAGCCTCCGCCTTCGGCTCAGGGCGTGACCCCCGGATCCGGGAAGGGGTCCTGCGTGGGCTCCCCGCACGGAGCCTGCTTCTCCCTCTCTCTCTCTCTCTCTCTCTCTCTCATGAATAAGTAAATAACATCTTTTTTTTTTTTGAATCCTCTTAAGAGCCCTGTCAGATGTTTTCTGCTCCCTTCTTCACAAGACTGCGAGGCTAGATGACACCACTAGGCAGTGACAGACTGAGACTTCAGCTCTTCTGACTCAAAGTCCACATGTGGAAAGAGGTTCTGAAAGTACTTCTCTCTCCAGAGGCAGAAGATCCTCGAGCCCCCAAAGGACTGGGAGTGTCTCTAAAACGTACACTTTGATACTGGTTTTGAAAAACAAATTCATAGGGAAATCGATTTTGAAGGGATCTGGAAAAAAGTAGCAAGTAAGTGGTTGTCATTTAATCAGAATTTGTCTCTGAACATCCGAATATCCTGTTTTATCTGCATTAAGGAAATCATGGGTATTGATTGGATTACGATCATGCAGTAATACTGGCTCACATATAATCCTTCAGTTCACCTCAGTGTTACGCTACACATGTTTAAAGGAAATCATGGATATTTTTCTGTGATCTATTAGCCACTTCTAGCTGAGCACAAACCATTGCTGTGCATTATAGAGCTGTTTTTTTCCAGTCTGGCCTAACAACATAATCAGTTTGCGAAAAGAGAAGGAGGGAAAGAAGCACTATAATATAATATACTGTATTAGAAAAACAAAACCATGTTGTTTAACATGGTATAAAGAATATCAAATTAAAATGCTAATGAAAGGCAGCAGGACCAGCCTAAATGACATGTACCTTTTTAAAATTTATCATTTATTAAGGCTAAAGTCCCAAGGTTTTCAACCAGAGCTCAGAAATTGCCTATTGCGTGATACTATTTTTCTGAAAACTGCTCTAGGGGAACACATAACTATTTATTACATTCTTTTCAAAAAGCTCATCTAGGATCATTTATAGAGTGATCCAATTCCTCTACTCTGAAATATACTCAAATAGTTGAATTTACATTTTAGATTGAGAAGTGCACAAAGTTGAAAATTGAGGACAGAAAAGAAATCTGGATTCAAACAATGTATCAGAATTAGGGTTTTTATTTTATTGTTTATTATTTTTTAATTTTTCTGTATAGGCTTTACACCAAGCATGGGGCTTGAACTCACAGCCTGGTGATCAAGAGTCCCACACACTCTACTGACTGAGCCAGCCAGGAGACCTAGGGTCTTTATTTTTTAAGGTAACATTTTAATAATTGATAATATGAGATACAGACTAATTTTAATGATGATAAATCAGTTCTAAGATAAAAGGCAGTAAACCGGTGATTATAAAGTACCAATAACATGAAAAATAAAACACATTGTGAACATAGTTCATGATGAACATAAACCTTGTAGTTAAGCCATTATATATAATTTTTCTTCTCATTTTGTATTATTTATTTACTTATTTATTTATTTAAAAGCTCCGTTTCTTTCTTACTTTACTTCATTTATTTTACTTAAGTTATCTCTGTGCCCAACATGGGGCTCAAATTCATGACCCCAAGTGGGGTCATGCTCAAGCTACATGCTCTTCCAAATGAGCCAGTCAGGCACCCCACAAAATTTATTTATTTATTTATTTATTTATTTATTTATTTATTTATTTATTTATTTATTTTAAGATTTTATTTATTTGTTCATGAGAGAGGCAGAGACATAGGCAGAGAGAGAAGCAGGCTCCCTGCAGGGAACCCAACGTGGGACTTGATCCCAGGACCCTAGGATCACGCCCTGAGCCAAAGGCCGATGCTCAACCACTGAACCACCCAGCTGTCCTTATTATTTTTTTTAAGTAATCTCTACACCCAATATGGGGCTCAAACTCAGAACCCAAAATCAAGAGTTGCATACTTTTCCTGTGAGCCAGCAAGTTGCCCCAGTTTATTTGTATTTTAAAAGGGTGATTTAATTTTCACTTTTCAGAATAATGAGTATTGATCCTGAGAAGTTCACTATTCACAAAAGACATATCTGGGTCTGGTAGTTGTCATTTGTATAAAGAAACTGCTGAAATTTCACAATGGGCCGTCAATGTTCCTTTTTCAAAACAAGTGTACTCTAGGTAGAAATTTTCTTCTTAATCTCTTTCCTTTAATAGTTCTTTATATTTTATTTCTTAAACCCAGGCCATTTCTGAGAGGATTTGGACGTGGAGAAAATTTTCACAAAATTCACAGTTAATTTTACAAAAGTTAACTTGTTGAGTCAGTTTATATGATGAGAATGAATTGCTAGCTGGCTACATAAGGGAGGACAAGCATATTAAGTATATTTGTTCAAGAGAAACAAAACCAATAGGATAGATAGAAATATAAGGAATTTGCACACGTGATTATGTCAGCTGGCAAGTCCAAAATCTGCAGAGTCAATGTCCCAGTTCAAAGGCCATCAGGCAAGGAGAATTTCTTATTGGAGGTGCCTGGGGGGATGGGGTTGGGGTGGTGGTTGGGGGGGCGGTTGGGTCAGGCTTCCATTTGAGTGTGTGAGGCCTATTCACATTATGAAAGTTTTACTCAGTTTATTTACTTAAATGTTAATCTCATTCAAAGGCACCGTTACCCAACAGAAACACCTATAGTAATGTTTGACCAAATATCTGGGCACTGCAAGACTCAGTCAAGTTGACTTAAAATTAGCCCTCACAATGGGAAAGAAAGCCTTGCCTGAACCTTGACTGAGGATGTACTTGGATTCCCTTCAGATAGGAAGGCCTAGAAACACAATACAGCCCATTCTCAGCTGATGGGTTAGTAGGAACATCGTATATGAAGGAGAGAGCAAACTATGCTTTATATGCCTTACGTCTTACCAGTTTCAAAGGAAATTCTTAAGCGTGTTTAGATGAAGGATTGCAGCTCTGTTTTCTAGTGGCAGATGCTGGTTCCTTGTGAAGGCTATAAAGGGAGGACCTGTTGCAAACTTGTCTCCCTGCCTTAAAAATGGCCACCTTCTCCCTATTCTTCTTCCCACCATCCTCCTTTCTACATGTGTCTCTGTGTCCAAATTTCCCCATCTTTTAAGGACATCAGTCATATGGGATAGGGTCTACTACAGACTGCATGTTTGTATCCCTCCAAACCTTTGAAACCTAATCCCTGATGTGATACTATTTGGAAGAGAGGGCCCTTGGGCAGTAACTATAAATGGAGTTAGTGTCCTTATGAAAGAGACCCCAGAGAACTCCCTCACTCCTGCCATCATGTAAGGACACTGAAAAGGTGGCCAAGAAGCACCAAATAGCAGGCCCTCACCAGACAGAATGTGCAGCTTCCAGAACTGTGAGAAATAAATGTTTGTTGTTAAAGCCGCTCAGTCTCCGGTATTTTTGCCATATTAGCCCAAACTGAGGAAGATGGGTTCTACTCTATCATTTTAACTATATTGCCTCTGTAAAAACCCTGTCTTCAAATAAGATCACGTTGTGGGGCAGCCCAGGTAGCTCAATGGTTTATGGCCGCCTTCAGCCCAGGGCATGATCCTGGAGACTCAGGGTCAAGTCCCATGTCAGGCTCCCTGCATGGAGCCTGCTTCTCCCTCTGCCTGTGTCTCTGCCTCTCTTCTGTGTCTCTCATGAATAAATAAAAAAAAAATCTTTAAAAAAAAGATCACATTGTAAGGTACTGAGAGTTAGGATTCCAACCTATGAGTTGATGGTGGTGGGAGACACAATTCAACCCATAACAGAAAGCTTTCCATCTTTCCTATTCTATCCTAACTCAACTGCTGGCTCCTCACTTCAGAGTGGGAGTAGTCAGCTACACTCCAGTACTGATCAGAGCCAAGTACCTTAGCAATCCCCACCATTTGTGTGATCTTTTCTTTTTATGGTCATTTCAGTTTTATTGTATTTGAAGCAGAACTAAGCAGTTCCTGCATTCTAAAAGGGCTCTCACGTAACTCTTGATTTCAGGGTCCTGAGTTCTATCCTCATGTTGGGCACAAAGCTTACATAAAAAAAAATAAAAGTTTAAAAAGTCTCTCAAGAGGAGGAAAAAGCCTTTTCTTTGAAAATCTGTTCTAATTGTTCTTAATGAAAGGAATACATTTTTTTAAGTTTATTCTTTTTTTTTTTTTTAAGCAATCTCTACACCCAACGTGGGGCATGAATTCATGACCCTGAGATCAAGAGTCATATGCCTTACTGACTGAGCCAGCGAGGCCACCGGAAAAAGAATAATTTCTGAGTGAGTTTTGAATGAGACCCAGAATTTCAGCTTTTGACATCACACATCACCAATCTCAAGAAGTTCTGTCCTCTGTGCTAATATGTTGATGAAACACAATATGTGTTCCTCTAATCTGTCAGAAAATTTTTGGTAAATATAGAAATAATACAGGAGATGCAAAATTTTATTCATAGACATTAGGAAAAAGTGAGAGGCTCAAAAAGAGGAATGAAAATAATTGCATATAAAAAAAAAAATCTTGAGCCAGAAGAAAAGCTTAGAACTAGCTCAAAGGAAAGTGGCCAGACTTCAGTTCAGGAAAGGGAGGAGACCTTCTGGGTATATGGCTTCCCAGTATAGGGAGATTAGCCCATAAACTGTATTAAAACGTCCATTCTAGGGGCGCCTGCGTGGCTCAGTGGTTGAGCTCATCATTTGGCTCACGGTGTGATCCTGGTGTCCTGGGATCAAGCCCCACATCAGGCTCCCTGCAAGGAGTCTGCTTCTCCCTCACCTTCTGCCCTTCCTCCCTGCTCCCAGGACCCTGGGATCATGACCTGAGCCAAAGGCAGATGCTTCACTGACTAAGCCACCCAGGCACCCCTAGAGTGAACCTTTTAATTGAGCCAGGAAAAGGTTCTTCAGTCATTGATCACTAAACCCATCAGTTACTTCCCGTCTGTGTGGTAGGATGAAAACAGATATGTTTCTCAGTAAAATGAAATGTGGTAACCAGGTGAGCAGCCCAGAAAGTGAGCCAGAGTATTGAAAATGGAAAACACATAAGTCAAGCTCTCAAAGTAGTCGAGGCCAAGGGTGCTTTTTGAGGGCTAAGAAAATGTGGTGGGGGTTATGAGACTGTATATAATTAACCAAACTCATAAACTGTATACTTAAAATAGGTGAATTCTATTGTACATGAGTTATATTACAATAAAGCTAAATAATAAAGAAGCTGACTGAGGTAATACAAGCAGGTCCCTAGGAGAGACCACCTGGATGCTGGGGAGAATATACAGAGAATCCCCTCACTCATGGAGGGTTAGAAACTGCCTTGCCTGCCACTGAGTGTCTGCATGTCAGCAAATAAACCAGGAGGCAGAGCTTGGCTAGGGAGACCCTCAAGTGGCCCAGGGCCTGAGAAAAGTCAGCAAAGATGGTATCAGAGCACCTGAAACCAAGAAAAGTCATCCTTAAGCTGTATAATTTCATTTCATTTCATTTCACTTCATTTTTAAAGCCATATAACTTTAATCCTATCTTAACATTTGTATCTTTTATGAAACATTTCACATATGCTATTTCACTTCAGTCAGCACAAAAACCTGCTGAGTGAACAATGCAAATACTACCTGTCTATTACACAAAGAAACTGTGAGCAGTAGGGCTGGTGTCGGGACATGTGCCAGGTACCAATTGATTGCCTCTCGGCTTCAAATTCATCGTCCAGTCCCTGAGGGAAGATTTCCAAGTTCCAGCAGCACAGCAACTTCTGCTAATGTCAGTTTTCCCCCAGTGAGGCCTGGATCCCAGAGAAGAGGACATTCCTTAGGCGCTCTTCCTTGGCACCCAGGGAAGCACAGAGAACTCGAACGAGTGCAGTCGAAGGAGCCACTCCTGTTCCACTAGCTGAAACACAGCGTTCAGGGCAGACCCATCTGTGTTGAGATCTGGACTTTGTTGGAGAGGGCATGCTAGGAGCAGGGAAGTGCCTTGGTGCTGCATCCAGGGAACTTGCTGGAAATCCCTCTGGAGCTTATCTGAAATCCACCCTCGAGGGTGCCAGAGGACTCTCTTCTCTGGAAGGTGTGTCCTAGAGACCAGACCCATTCTATTGCAATATTGCCCCTGGGGTGGGGGAGGGTACGTGGGGGTCCCTGGGAACCTTTAGCTGCTGGGTTCTGACGATCTCTGTCTGCACACCTCCCTCACCAGCACTTACTGGGTATTAACAGGAAAACTAGGAATGTAGTTTACTCAGCAAAATCTCCTTCTACGTATTATCTGCCAGGACAGCTGTTGTGCTAACTGGTTGCCACTCCAGTGACCTTGGGGTGCGTTGATACCTGTGCACCTGTGTGCTTGCAGAGAAAGACACCTGATCTCCTTTAGAAGATCACCAAGTTTTTCCCTCTAAGGAGTAGGATGAATAGTTCGTTTTAAATCAGATTGTCCTTTCAGTCCCCTGCAGAGTGGAGTTTATTATTATGCCCAAGAGACTAGATCCAAATTGACCAGAGGCTGTCAGGAAATTAGAAGCCCTTCATCTTAGACTCCAGTTATCTTAGTTAGGCACTGTGCTGCCAGTAGGAACGTTGCGTGGGACTCTCTAGGCTTGGGGGACCCCTAGAACGCTCATCATCCTAGGTTAGGCTGCCATATGAGAAAATGGTGGAGAGTATGAACTCTTCATACTCTCTCTGCTCCTAAATTTTCTAATATGAGAATGTCAAGAGTTCAGAATTTATTTTCTAGATCACCGGGTTATACTTAGAAACAAAGATTCACCAGCTTTTTTCCTGAAAATCTCTTTAAAGGTAAATGTACCACCTAAAAGGTATTCTTGCTCCAAAATTGAATCCGAATTGAAAACCTATTGCCAGTTTAAGGAAGTACTAGAAATAGAGAAATATGTTAAACACCATGGGAATGCCATCAGCAAAATCCAAAGTATAGGAAATTCTACAAGACAAATAATCGATTTTTTTTCCCAACCACTAAATGGCAAGTTAAAAAGCTATCAGGAAGGATTTGTAGAATATAAGAAAAGATATTAACAAATGCAAAACTTGTGGATCTTGTTTGAATTAACCAACTATAAAAAAGTAATAAGGGAAATGTGAACACTGTATTTTATGATGTTAAGACATAGGTATAATAATGGTATTGTGGTTGAGATACTAACTCCTACCAGTGAGAATGGTGAAAATTAACAAGGCAGGAAACAACAAATGTTGGAGAGGATGAAGAGAAAGAGGAACCCTCTTGCACTGTTGGTGGGAATGTGAACTGGTGCAGCCACTCTGGAAAACTGTGTGGAGGTTCCTCATAGAGTTAAAAATAGATCTGCTCCACGACCCAGCAATTGCACTGCTGGGGATTTGCCCCAAAGCTGCAGATGGAGTGAAACACTGGGACACCTGCACTTCAATCTTCATGGCAGCCATGTCCACAATAGCCAAACTATGGAAGAAGCCACGATGTCCTTTGACAGATGAATGGATAAAGAAGATGTGGTCTGTATATACCATGGAATATTACTCAGCCATGAGAAAGGACAAATACCCACCATTTGCTTCGACGTGGATGGAACTGGAGGTTATCATGCTGAGTGAAGTCAGTTGAGGAAGGACAATCATCATATGGTTTCACTCATACAGGGAATATAAGAAATAGTGAAAGGGATTATAAAGGAAAGGAGGGAACTGGGTGGAAAAATTAGGGAGATAAACCACGAGAGACTCCTAACTCTAGGAAACAAACAAAGAGTTGTGGAAGGGGAGGCGGGTGGGGGGTTGGGGTAACTGGGTGACGGGCACTGAGGAGGGCACTTGATGGGATGAGCACTGGGTGTTATACTATATGTTGGCAAATCGAACTTCAATAAAAACAAATAAAAAAAATAATGGTATTGTGGTTTTTACTCTAAAGGTTTTTAACCTATAAATACTATTTATAGATTAATGGTATATCTGATACTTGACATAAATCAATTCAGAAGGAAGGGTAAAAATATAAGATTTTCTTAACATGGATATGATTGACATTTTGGGCCAGATAACTCTGTTGTGGGGGGCTGACCTTTGCAGCATCCCTGGTGTCTATCCACTAGCTGCCAGGACTGCTCCTCAGTTGTGATGAACAAAAATACAGACATTGAGTGGGGCCTCGCAGTCTCAGTCAGTATAACATACAACTCTTGACCTCAAGATTGTGAGTCCGAGCCCCATGTTGGGTGTAAAGATTACTTAAAAATAAAAGAAATCTTAAAAAAAATACAGATACTGACAAATACTCCTGTGGGGAAAATCACCCACAATTAAGAGCCATTGGTATAAATAAAATAGTAGTGGCCTTGTGTTGATAACCATTGAGGTTAGCATACATGAATGAATACCTGAGAATTTATTCTTCTTATCCCCTCTACTTTTCTATATGTTTGAAAAATTCAATAATAAATTTTTTAAGAGTAGTAACTTAAAAAGGATTAAACAAGGAGTGAGGAAGTGGAAATACTGGAAAATATTTGGCTATAAAAACCTTGGCAGGGCAGCCCCGGTGGCGCAGTGGTTTAGCGCCGCCTGCAGCCCAGGGCGTGATCCTGGAGACCCTGGATCCAGTCCCACATCAGGCTCTCTGTATGATGCCTGCTTCTCCCTCTGCCTGTGTCTCTGCCTCTCTCTCTCTCTCTCTCTGTCTCTATGAATAAATAAATAAAATTTAAAAAAAAAACCCTTGGCAACCACACATTTTTACACCAATTTATTTTTTATTGTATTTTATTTATTTTTAAAGATTTTATTATTCATGAAAAACAGAGAGGCAGAGACATAGGCAGAGGGAGGAGAAGACTCTCTGTGGGGAGCCCTATGTGGGACTCAATCCCAGGACCCTAGGATCATTACTTGAGCCAAAGGCAGACACTCAACCACTGTCCCCCAATTTATTTTTTGACAAACCATTTGATGTAGTAGAAGCATAGCTAAGGGATGTGATATAGTGAAACATATTACCAATGGAGGTTCAAAATTAATGACTCAAGTGATATTAGAAATTATGTAGTATGTGTGTATATATAGTATATGTATATATGTCAACTGTCTTTAGAGGATACTTTTGGTGCAGAATTAAAAGACAGGATGGTGTGGATGGTGCCCATGTGCTATATGTGGGCCTTTAGGTATGTTTTACTTAGCCTAGATCATAGTAGCCTACACATTGATTAGAAAAATTGAAATTTTTTTCAGCATCTTAAAAACCAGATGATTTCCATAAGCAGAGACAAAAGGCAAATGATGAGCTGAGAGAAAATGTATGCAATATATTTTGCAGATAAAGTCCTCATTTCCCTAATTAATAAAGAGCTCTGAAAACATTGAAGGGAATAAAACCACCAACTCATTGGGAAAAAGGACAAAAGACGGGAATACAGAGTTCAGGGAAGAAGATATACAAATGATTCTTAAATGTTTGAAACAACACTCAACCTCACTCATAAAAAAGAGATCTGCAAATGAAAGCACTGAGAAACTTTCTCACCAAGCCGATTGGCAAATATTCTTTTTTTTTTATTAGTATTTATTCATGAGAGGCAGAGACATAGAGGGAGAAGCGGGTTCCCTGTGGGGAGTCCGATGTTGGACTCAATCCCAGGACCCTAGGATCATTACTTGAGCCAAAGGCAGACACTCAACCACTGAGCCATCCAGGTGCCCCAGATTGGCAAATATTCAAAAGCTTGACTATGGTACTTCCAGTAAGCAAAATTCTAAAACAGTCCCCCATGATATCTGATCTTTGGAGTTATGCCCTTGAATAGGTTATTGTATATGGCAAAGGCAGGTGGATTTTCTGTATGTAATTAAGGTCCCAATCAGTTGGCTTTATATTAATCAAAAGGGATATTATCCTGGTGGCCCTGACTTACTAGTAGGGTGCCCTTCTACAAAAGGCTTCAACCTTTCTTGAGGGCTGAGACCATCCCCTACTGGCCTTGAAGAAACCAGCCACCGTGAGTTCTATAGCCCCAAAGAGAAAAATTCTGCCGAGAACCTGAAGAGGCTCAGAGTCAGAGTTGTCCTCACTGGAGCCTCCAAATGAGAACACAGCCCTATTAACACATCATATACAGCCTTGTAGGACCATGAACACAGGGCCCAACTAAGCTGTGCTCAGACTGCTGACACATAGTAACTATGAGATAATAAATGTGTTTGGTTTTAAGCTGATAAGAGTGTGATAATTTGCTACAGGCAGCAGAATACTAATGAAACACTAGGCAAGGCTGGGAGGGAGCAAGTATTCTCTTACATGGCTAGTGGGAGTGCAGAATGTAAAGGCCCTGTATTAATTGGCTGTTTGTACCAATTCATTGCTGCCCTGTCCATATGCACATTGACTTTGAACCTAGCAATTCCACTTCTGGGGGTTTACTCTGAAGGTTTGCCACCATAAATTTAAGATAACGTGTGCAGGGCTTTTCATTATGACATGATCTATGATGCCTAACGATTGGAAAGGCATGTAAATTGCATAGTACATAGAAGGTGGGTTGAATATATTACAATTTAGCTATGCAATATAGTACTATGAAGCCATAAACAAAGAATTAGGAAGATCTCTGAAATGGAGAATTCTCAGGATATGCCATTAAGTGAAAAGAGTGGAATGAGAGAGTATATGTAGCATCCTACCCTTATTGAAGAAAGTATTGAGAATGTATGTCTGTATTTACATATTCATAAAAAAGAAACAGGCTCAATCAAGAATGAATGAAAATGGAATGTAGTTATTTAATGGGAGTGAGAACAGGATAGGAGTGAGACTTTTGAGGATCTACCTCTTTACTTTTGAATGATGTATTTCATAAATGGAAAACATAAATAAAAACTTGTTAATGATAATGGACATTGAAGTATTTAGAGGGAAATGAGCCAATATCTGCAGTTTATTTTGAAATGCTTCAAAAACATAAAATAGATGGATAGACATGGGGATGTTTAGATGGATGTGGTAAAGCAGTGGTAGACTCTAGGTAGTGGGTAGTGGGTGTGTAGATGTTCACTGTAAAATTTTTTCAGCTTGTTTGAAAATTTTATGATAAAATGTTGGAAAAAGTAAATGAAAATGTGTGAACAAAAGCAATCCTGTGTATTCAGTGGGTAATAGAGAAAAGAATTAATTCAAGTACATTTTGGATACAGTATTGACTATAGTATTCTCTTTTTTTTTTTCTGTGCACACTCTTAGGAATATATTTTAAGGACAAAGTTTCAAAGAAATGTTGAACTTTCCTTATTAGAAATTTCAGTTGACCTTGTGATCAGCAGGTCAGTCAGATCACCTGAGTTACAGCAAATACCAGGCCAACGGAATTCTTCTTGAAATAGCCTGTTTAGGTTCAGTTTCAGAACATTAATAACCTTATCCACAATAATTTACCCAGTAGTCTCGGTATGTAGTTCCAGGAATAATTTTTATATTCCCCACTAGGTGGCAATACTATCCAACGTGATTAAAAGCCGAACTTAAATTTGAAAGACTTATGCATCTAACAAGCTATTATACAATATTGATTTTCTCACCTATTGAGCAAACTATACTTTCATTAATATCTCTGCGAAGTAACATTCTTCAAAATGTTAGTAACAAGGATGAATAAATCCTATTTCCAAAACCAGAATCACTGGATCCGTAGGAACCTCCAGAAGTCGGCTAGTTCATTAATCCACCTCCCAACATAATAGCCCTCCTCCTCTGTGATCTTTTCTCTGCCCAAGAAATAGGACATTTCTCAAAGTTCTGTTCCAACATTTAGCATAAAGTCAAGTGGCTCATTCATTCTTTTTTTCCATTCATTCTTCAAAGAGCAAACAATTTCTGAGTAATTACCATATACCAGGTATTGCACTAAGTATTGTGGGTATGATGGTGCCTGTAGACAGAGTTCTGCTGCCCTCAGTGAGCTTGGTGTCCATTGCCCTGGCAAAATAGAGTTGGTGTGGCTCCTAGTAGCATGGCTCACTCTGCTCTTCTTGCTCAAGCAGAGGAAAGGTCTTAAACTGTAAGCAACGTAGATGCCAATGGGGAAAAATAGACAAGTCAACAATTAGAAGCCCTAGTAAGAAATGCATGGGAATAGGTAGAGGGAGGGTGCTGTGAGGCACAGCCAGTCTCAAGAGTAGTCAGGCAAGATTTCTCAGATGAAGGGACATTTATTTATTTAAAAGATTTTATTTATTTAAGAGAGAGCACACACACACAAGCAGGGCAGAGGGACAGGGAGAAGCAGACTCCCCTTGGACCAGGGAGCCCGATGCGGGGCTCGATCCCAGGACCCTGAGATCATGACCTAAGCCAAAGGCAGACGCTTAACAGATTGAGCCACCCAAGTGCCCTGAAGGGACATTTTAAACTGAGACCTTGGATACCTGGGTGGCTGAGCTCCTGCCCAGGGTGTGATCCTGGAGTCCCGGGATTTAGTCCCACATCGGGCTCCCTGCATGGAGCCTGCTTCTCTCTCTGCCTATGTCTTTGCCTCTCTCTCTCTGTGTGTCTCTCATGAATACATAAATAAAATATTTTAAAAAGTAAAATAAAATAAACTGAAACCTGAACTAGACAGGCAAGGGCCCAATGGAATGGGGGGGGGTGGAAGGGAGGACGGAAGGGAAGGACTATGCAGGTTGCAAAAGTTGGAGGGGGAGGGATACCATCTCATTATCATTGTATGGCCAACACAGTGTCTAGCACACGGTCGACTTAGATTACACATGACCCTCATTCTAATGCTGTCATACAACATGACTTTAGGTTACTTCTTTGAGTCTAGGTGTCCTCTAGATAAGATTCTTATTCTTGAGTCTATATATTCAAGTCTCAAGTCTATATTCTTGAGTCTTAATTGAGTCTAGATGTCCTCTAGATAATATTCTTATTCCTCTTGAATAAAAATTCCAGGTAGTCTCAAAATATGACAGAATTGAAGTGTCCTCACTCTGAATAAATAAAATCACTCAACATTGTGGAGCAGGAGATGAAAGGATCTCAGGATCTAAGTCTGAGGACCTTTGATATGTAAGCAACAGAAAAAAGAACAACCCAAGAGGCAAAAGAAACCAGGCGAGCATGGCATCTTAGGGGTGAGTACCGCCATCACACTGCAGCAGGTTGAGGGTAAAGAAGCAGGTGAACCTGTGGAACCAGCAAACACAGAAAACTCTATAAAGGAATCTGGCAAGAGATAGGAAATGTTTGAGCATGTTTAAATGCTGCTAGAGAGGAGCCAGGAACCAGGGAGAAGTTGCAGGGGACAAGGGAAGAAACAGATAAAGCTGTGAAGTCAGTGTAACTGCTGGGAAGGCGGGAGAGTGTGTGAGCTAAGAATGAGGGGCTGTAAGAGGGATGCCCAGGGGTGTACTGAGCTCATTAAACACCCAGAGTGGGGGTTTTTTTAAGAGCAATTTTGGGTTCACAGCAAACTTGAGCCAAAGGCATAGGATTTTCCCATATACCCTCTGCCTCCATACAGGCATAGCCTCCCCAGGATGTCAACATCCTGCGCCTGCACTGGAGTGGCACATTTGTTACAGGTCAGGAGGCTACTTTGATATCTCTTTATCACACAAAGCCTAAGCTTTGTTTACTCTTGGTGTGTACATTCTGTGGGTCTGCACCAGGGTGTAAGACATGTGTACATCATATACAGAGTATTTTCACTGCCCTAAAAACCCTCTGTGCTCGACCTATTCATCCCTCCCTTTCCACAACCCTTGACAACCACTGATCCTTTTACTGCCTCCAGGGTTTGAGCTTGCCCACAGTGTCATAGAGTTGGAATCAAACAGTATGTAGCCTTTTCAGATTGGCTTCTTTCATTTACTGATATGCATTTAAGTTTCCTCCCTGTCTCTTCATGACTCATTTCTTCTCATCCTGAATAATATTCCATTGTCTGGATGGACTAGTTTATTTAGTGTGGATCATTTTTAACAAATGTTATTTTCAGGAATCATGAAATGAGGCAAATAATAAAACAACCAGAAAGTAAATGCAGAAAGTGAAAGTTTTCTGTTTTGAACTTTCTGCGTAAGAAAAAGATTTTTGATAAATTACAGTACAAAAAAGGGAAGAAAGTAATACTTTGATACTTTTGTTTTGCATGCAAAAGATACAATTTAGAGGAAAATACTAAATGGTCCTACTGGATATGTTTTTTTTTTTTAAGAGTGGGGGAGGGGCAGAGAGAGAATATTAAGCCAGCTCCATACCCTGATGCCAGCCTTGATCTCACACATCTGAGGTCATGATCTGATCTAAAACCCAAAGTCGGGCACTCAACCAACTGAGCTACCCAGGTGCCCATGATTAGATAGGTTCTCAAGTCCCTCCCTTTCCACAACCCTTGGCAACCACTGATCGTTAAACAATTTAAAAAGAAGTTTCAACTTTTTTTTTTTAAGGAAATGTCAACTTTAAAGATTTTACTCAAATTCAGTAAAATGTTTCAAGTGTGAACTAAAATCTGTCCTTACAAAACTTCTCCATTTGCACTGACAGTTTTGAATTTTAAACACAGATAAGAATTCCAGGTGGTCTCAAAATATGACAGAATTGAAGTGACTCAAGTTCTGTTTCTCCACCTATATGTATAATGACTGTGCTATCATTTTTTTCTCAATCTAGTATTTTTTTTAAATATTTTTTTTATTTACTTGACAGAGAACACAAGCAGGGGGAGGGGTAAAGGAAGAAGCAGGCTCCCCGCTGAGCAGGGAGCCCAATGTGGGGCCCCATCCCAGACCCTGGGTTCATGACCCAAGCCAAAGGCAGATGCTTGACTGACTGAGCAACCCAGGTGCCCCTTAATCTAGTATTTAAAAGCAAAAATACAGTACACCAGGGACTGGAGACAGGAGCTGTACCCAAAGTGAACTGCACTGATTCCACTGGACATGTACTCTCCAAACCAACTGTGTGTGGCTGAGGCTGGGTGTGTGGGATGCCAAGCACATAACCTGGAGGTCTCTGAATACCCGCATGAAGAGTATAATGTTTATTAAAGGAATAATAAAAAGTGCTCAAGTTTTATTTTAGGAAAACCAACAGTAACTGCTACAGTGTTTTTTTTTTAATTTTTATTTATTTATGATAGTCACAGAGAGAGAGGCAGAGGGAGAAGCAGGCTCCATGCACCGGGAGCCCGACATGGGGTTCGATCCCGGGTCTCCAGGATCGTGCCCCGGGCCAAAGGCAGGCGCCAAACCGCTGCGCCACCCAGGGATCCCTGCTACAGTGTTTAGAACTGACCAGCAAAAGATTGTTTTCAGGAAGGAGTATTTTATCTGATGTTGTTTAGAATTGCTAGCTCATAATGGTGGTTAGAAGATCAGCTATGCAGTCCACCAGGTGCAGGCATGAGGGCTGTGTTATAACGCTACACCGCCCCATTCCCCTAGGTTGGCCACACAGAAATGCTCCCCGTGGCAGAAGGAAAGGCTGAGAGGCTTAGCAAGGGGCAGGTGAGGGTAGCAGGAGTAAGACCACCTGGAGCAAGGGGAAACTGATGCAGGCTCGCAACTGCAGTGGATGTTGCATTCATTAAGGCTTACATACACTGCAAGAAAAAGAGATGGGAGTACAGTGCATGGAGGCACAAAGCCCAGAAATGCTATAGGAGCGCCCCCTCAGCAGCTGATCGGTCACTCTAGGTTGAAGTACTTCCAAAGCCAAGATTACCAACAGTCCTCTGAGAACTGAATGAGTAACCTGAGGGGTTTTATTTTTTAATTTTAATTTTTTTTAAGATTTTATTTTTTTATTCACAGGAGACACAGAGAGAGACAGAGACATAGGCAAAGGGAGAAGCAGGCTCCCTGTGGGGAGCCCAATGTAGGACTTGATCCCAGGACCCAGGATCACGACCTGAGCCAAAGGCAGACGCTTAACCACTGAGCCGCTCAGGTGTCCTTTAATTTTTTTTAAGTGATCTCTACCTCCCAATGTTGAGTTTGAACTTATGACCCTGAGATCAAGAGTTGCATGCTCCACCGACTGAGCCAGCCAGGTGCCCCCAAATAACCTGAGTTTTTGAGGCTTTTCTTTTTTGAGTACACCTAAGTATCTGTAGGTCCTAAAAGAGAGTGCCTTATTGGGGGAGGAGGGGGGTCTACTAGTATTCCCCAGCAGGAGCGTCCCCACTGGGCAGGGTGCCACTGTACTGTCCTCTTTGAAGGGAGGTTCTCCCTCCCTCTACCCTGGCTGCCTTGGACTGCTGCCCGGGCAGCAGGGTTGGCTTCTGGTGAAGGGCAAAAACCACAGATATTTTATGTAGAAAGCTTGTGTTTGGGAATACTTTCCTCAGAAAGGTCTGAGGGCTTGCCAAGAGCATAGAGCCCAGTGTAATGCTCTTAGGCACAGTAGACATGGTTAGAAACAGCTGCTGTGGAGAGAGAACAAAAAGAAAACACAGGATTCAGGACCCAGTGGAGTTTGAAGACTGCTTTTGCCAAAGCTTAGAGTAACTTTTTCTGTTGACTTCAGTGGGAAGGGAGAGCAGATTGTTACAGTTCTCTAAATCCAGAGTTGGGAGACTTTTTTCTTTACAGGGACAGATAGTAAATATTTTAGGTTTCCTTTATTGCACACTGTGTGTGCGTGTGTGTGTGGGGGGGGTACCACCCTAAAAATATAAAAACTGTTCTTAGTTCTCAGGCAAGACAAAACAGGCCATGGGCTGAATTTGGCCTGATGACCATGTTTTGCTGACCTTTACTCTAGATAGTTGGCACATTCTTAGACTAAAGAAAAAAAACCCAAGGAATCTATCTATCAGAGATAGCAAAGTTACTTTCCACCCTCCCAAGAAAGGCTATTTTCTTGCAAGAAACTTGATAAATGGGCAGCCTGGGTGGCTCAGCGGTTTAGCGTGGCCTTCAGCCCAGGGCGTGATCCTGGAGACCCCCCTGCATGGGGCCTGCTTCTCCCTCTGCCTGTGTCTCTGCACGCCTTTCTTCTCTCTCTCATGAATAAATAAATAAAACCTTTAAAAAAAAAGAAACTTGATAAATAATTTTGAAATGGGTATGTATAAGAATCACTTTCTCCCTACCAGAGTGAAAAACAAGAGTTGTGGGTGAGCAAGGTACATAGGAATAGGCATATAAGAAGTGCTAAAGCCACTCCTGTCCATGGAAAGGAGAAGCAGGGGAAGTTAAAGGATGTCTTATTTGTGCTGCAGATTTGCTAATGCAACTTTTTTTCCCTCTGGGGAATTTATGGGTTAAGATTTGAAATAGACTTATGGAAAATAGATTGAAAAAGAAATTCAATGAAAAGAACCAAAATAGATCACCAACCATATTTGTGTTGGATTCAAGACTCTAGAGTGTTTAAGAAAATCAGAAAAGCAAGCTCCAGTCAAAATGGTGTATGTCTGTGAAAATGAAGAGAAGAGGGAGGCAGGCATCTGAAGGACCAGTGTAGGCAGAGTTTTCTCAGAAGTGCAGGATTTTAAAAGGTTTGGAAGAAAGATGAAAGGCAGCGTACCTTCCTCAAAACTGCCGAATGCCCTCTAAGCAAGAACCTCCACAGCCTCTATGAAACCCACCACAGAGTTATTTCCTCCCCCATAGAAGCAGTAACAGGTAGATCAGGCCTGGCTGTGTCATTGGGTCAGGTCCAGTGGCAGATGAACAGGAGAGCCCTTGTGTTAAAAAAAAGAAAAAACTCATAATTTCAAGATGGTAAGGGAAGTATAAAAACCAAGCAAGCACTGGGATGCCTGGGTGGCTCAGTGGTTGAGCATCTGCCTTTGGCTCAGGTTGTGATCTCCGGGTCCTGGGATGGAGTACTACCTATGTCTCTCCCTCTCCCTCTGTGTGTCTCATGAATAAATAAATAAAATCTTTTAAAAAATAAAAATAAAAACCAAGCACAGGGCTGTTCTGAGCAAGTTCAGGTGTAGACTCATGAAGCAGGTACTGGAATTGCACTCAGGATATCCAGACCCTGCCTCAGGCCAACCATTGCTGCTTCCTTTGAGATGTGTAAGAGGCAGCAGTGTACAGAAGCCTCTCCCGGCTTCCCCTTCATCTCTAAGTGGATTCCTGTGACTGCCTTTGTAACTCGGGTAAACCAGGCCGCAGGACACAATGTACACTCAGGACCTAAATCTTTCTGCCAAGAACAAACTGAGACCACCGAGGTTTTATTTTTTATTTTATTTTTTTAGAGGGTGGGGAGGGAAAGGAAGAGAATTTTATTTTTTTTAAGATTTCACTCATTTATTCCAGTGAGAGAAAGAGCACATGCATGCACAAGTGTGGGGGGCATGGGGTGGCACAGGGAGAGGAAGAAGCAGACTCCCTGATAAGTTAGGGAGCCTCATATGGGCCTTGATCCCAGGTCCCCGGGATCATGACCTAAGCCGAAGGCAGATGCTTAACCTACTGAGCCACCCAGGCGCCCTGAAAAGGGAGAGGATTTTAAGCAGTTCCATGCTCAGTGCAGAGCCCAATGCAGGGCTCATCTCACAATCCTGAGATCATGACCTGAGCCAATATCAAGAGTCGAACGCTTTAACTGACAGCCACCCAGGCACCCCTGCTTGAGGTTTTATGTAAACAGAGAAGAGGAAAATAGCAACTGTCCCAGCTACCACTATAGCCAGGAGGAGAAGAGTGCCCTTTAGTGCCCCTCCCACAAGCAGAGTATCCCAGCCACTGACCTGGATCCAGGCAGATTCATGGCTGCTCCTCTAGGAGGGCAACAGGATGGAGGTGACAAAAGGGAGACTTTGTCCAGTTTCCCACCCCACCTGGAGGGAAAGGGCTGAAGCATATTGGGATTTAAAAAGAAACAGGAAGAACAGGAATCTCTGCTGCTTTGATGAAATTAGCATAAATGCCAAGAGAGCAATAAGCAAGGAAAGTAGCCAATTATTTTTCTTCTCCTCCTTCAGTAAAGCAATGTTTACAGTAACCTGCAACGTTTTAACAAAGGAAAGAACTGAAGCCCAAAAGAATGTGTAAGAGCATCAAATGATACCACCGCAGGTGTTTAAAATGAAGTGTCCAGAACTAGACAAAATAGGATAATGTAGGAACTGGCCCATGTGCTGTGAGTCTAAAAGACTGGGCAAAGAAACAAATCTCAAATTTTGAGGGAAAAAAGGAGGAGGAAGTTTAATTCTCAAAATAGGAACTAGTAAATTTGAAAATCAAATTGTTGGTAAAATTATGAGCAAACAGCATCTGTGAGAATGACATGGTAATGGAAGCCCCCTTGTGAGACAGAACATGAAGACTCCTAACTCTGGGAAACGAACTAGGGGTGGTGGAAGGGGAGGAGGGTGGGGGGTGGGGGTGAATGGGTGACGGGCACTGAGGGGGACACTTGACGGGATGAGCACTGGGTGTTATTCTGTATGTTGGCAAATTTAACACCAATAAAAAATAAATTTATTATTAAAAAGAAAAAGGAAGCCCCCTTGTGTTCTGTAAACAAGTCCTTTCAATCCAGACTCTTCTAAAAAAAATGGAGAGGGTAGTGATGGAAGTACAATTATAGTGCTAAATCAGTGGAATAAAACCAGTGATTCCAGCAAATTGATGAGGAAAGCCTAGTATGTCATCTTGTGGCCATGATAAAGGAATGTGGACAGATTAATCACCCCTTTAAACCACACACACTGTATTATTAGTATATCAGAGTCAACTTGTCCAGGTGGTATCTCACAGAGATCAGCCCGTCACTCACTGTCCAGTTTAGTGGCTCTGTGGATAATTTTAAAATCTGATAAGCACACCTCCTGTGCCAATGTGTAAAAAGATTTTTGTATAAATACAAGAAGGAGACTAGGCTTGGTAATCATAAAACAAACAAAAAAACTTGGAAATTTTGATTGCTTATGCACTACTTTTTTTTTCTAATATTTTATTTATTTGAGAGAGACAGAAAGGGAAAGACAAAGCATGAGTAGAAAGGCAGGGGCAGAGGGAGTAGCAGACTCCTCACTGATCAGGAAGCCAAACACAGGGCTCTATCCTAGGATCCCAGGATCATGACCTGAACTAAAGACAGACACTTAACCAACTGAGCCGTCTAGGTGCACCTGATTGCCTACACATTAAAATGAACTAGCTCTACAGTGTAATTGTTGAAAAAAGCTAATACTGTGTTAAGACAAAGTATCAGAAACCAAAATATTCATTAAGAACTTATTTAGAAGCCTTGGCTCTCAAGCTAGACTCTCAACTAGCTCTGCTACCTTGGGTAACCTTGAACAAATTATTTAATCTCTTCGTATCCACAGTCCTCTCTTCCTCCATTTTAAAAATGAGGATAACAGCAATACCCACTTAATATGGTTCTCTTGCATATTCAGAGATAATACTTATAAAAATCTTTAGGGCAGCCCAAGTGACTCAGCAGTTACTGCCGCCTTTAGCCCAGGGCCTGATCCTGGAAACCCGGGATCCCTGCATGGAGACTGCTTTTCCCTCTGCCTGTATCTCTCTGCCTCTCTCTCTCCCTGAGTCTCTCATAAACAAATAAATAAAATCTTAAAAAAAAAATCTCTAAATTAGGGGTACCCGGGTGGCTCAGTCAGTTAAGTATCTGCCTTTGACTCAGGTCATGATCCCGGGGTTCTGGGATAGAGTCCCATGTTGTTGGGGGGGGGGCCTGCTCAGCATGGGGTCTGCTTCTCCCTCTCCCTCTGCCCCTCCCCCTGCTTGTGTGCACTCACTCTCTCTCAAATAAATATATAAAACCTTAAAACATTTAGATTAGTGCTCTACTAATGTTACCTGCTAATATTCTTTTCTGGAAACTTTATGTACATTTGCATGTGTGATGTGTGACTTTTTATTCAATCATGTATTTATTGGAAAATAATATATTAAGATCACATATTTATTGAAAAGTAATATATATATTAAAATAGATATGTTAAAATGCAGGACTAAAAGGTATACGCTGAAAAATTCTCCCTGATTACCAGTTCTTACAACTGGAAGATAACCCTTGTTCAGCTTCTTGTGTGCCCTTCATTTTTATGTACAAATGGGCACAGTGTTCTGTACCTTTGTTTCTCCCGCCACATACTGCTTAACTTTCCATAGCAGCACATATAGATCTGCTCCATTCTTTTTTTTTTTTTATTTTTTAAATTTATTCATGAGAGACACAGAGGCAGAGACACAGGCAGAGGACAAGCAGGCTCCCTATGGGGAGCCTAATGTGGAACTCAGTCCCAGGATCCTGGGATCATGACCTGAGCCAAAGCAGATGCTCAACCACTGAGCCACCCAGGTGCCCCAAGTCCATTCTTTTTTTAAGCTGCATAGTATTTCATTGTGTAGATGTACCATAATTGATTCACCTTGGACCGAAATTGCATCATTTAGGTTGGACTTCAGGCTTTTGTTTTTACAGACAGTGCTGCCATAGATTTACTCACAGCTTCAACACTGGGGTCAGACAGACTGCATTAAAGACTTAATTAAAGTCCCATTATTGTCACTTATGAACTCTCTGGCCCTGTGTTAGCTTTACTCAACTGTAATTTCCTTTAGTGTAAAATGCCCATAGTAATAGTGCCAAACTCATGGGTTCTTGTGAGGATTAAGTGTAAAATGCCTTGCTTGGTCCCTCATACACAGTAAATACAAAATACTCCTCGACAAATACAAAATACTCCTATTTTTCATTTTCCAGCTTGATTTGTATTGGAGATTTTCTGTAGGGTGAGTTCTCAGAAGTCAAATTGCTAGATCCAGAGGTGTTCATGTAAAACTGATAGATAACGTCACCTTGTCTCCATGTTGGATAGTCTGCTTGCCCCTCTGTATGGATATACACCAGCTCTCTCCACTCTGCTCTTCAGAGGCCAACCTCTATAAAAACTGTATCAGACCCTGTCTTTACCCACTGGCTTCTAGTCAGTTCCCTGTGAGACACACTGGCGCAGGATGGGAGGGTGGGAAGAAGGAGCCCCAGGCTTGTGGTTGGCAGTGGCTGCATTCCTCTTCCAAAAGCTCATTGGGCGGCTCCACCCCCCTTCTCCTCTCACTCCCAGTGCATTTCAGTGGATGCTCCCTCCCCTGGCTGCTTGAGGCCCCAAGGCAACCACTTCCTGCAGGGCCTTGGGTGCTTCACCAACCCTTGTAGTTTCCCTCAACTCTGGGCACATCTATAAATAATCCTTTCATCAAACTTCCTTCAGTTACCCTTCTAAAGTGCCATCTGCCTAGTATGCTAACCAATTCACATGCCCACTAATAAGCTATGAGAATACTTGTTTTTATCATACTTTTGGCAATAGTCATGTCAAATATTTTTTGAGATTTTATGTAAAATTCTTCCTTGTTTGTTTTTTCTGAGCACTAGTGCTGTTATTTATCTTTTATCACAATAGTTCTGTTGAACTTCAATTTCTTTTAAGATTTTGTACATATATATATATATTCAAGATTTATTCATCTCAGAGAGAGAGAGTGCACGCATATGCACAAGCAAGAGGGGCAGAGAGATGGAGAGAGAGTCCCAAGCAGACTCTGTGCCGAACATGGAGCCTGACACGAGGCTCAATCCCACAACCATGAGATTGCCACATGCACCGAAACCAAGAGCCAGATGCTCAACCGATGGTGCCACTGAGGCACCCCTAAAGATTATGTTTTTAAGTAATCTCTACCCCCTACATGGAGCTTGAACTTACAACCCTGATATCAAGGGTCATGTACTCTATGGACTAAACCAGCTAGGAAACCATGAACATTAATTTCTTAAATGCCTTTGCAGAAGTATTGTCTTACTGTTTGCAGACTGCTGTAATAGACTGCCGTAGGCTGGATGGCTCAAAACAACAAAATTTTATTTCTCACAGACTTGGGGGGCTGGAAGCTCAAGATCAGGGTGCAGACTGATTCAGTGCCTGGTGAGGACCTGCTTCCTAATTCATGTGCGTCCTCCCATGGTGGAAGGGACAAGGGATGACTTGTTTTAGAGTAATGGCTGGGCGGGGAGTAGCAGGCTTCATTGGAAGAGCATGTGACTCTTGATCTTGGGGTTGTGAGTTTGGGCCCCACACTAAGTGGAGAGATCACTAAAAATAATTTTTTTTTAAAAAAAAGTATTCATCTATTAAAAAAAAAAGAGAGAGAGTAAGTTCTATACCCAATATTGGACTCAGACATGACCCTGAGATCCAGAGTCACATGCTTTACCGACAGAGCCTCTGGGGTCTATTTATAAGGGCACTAATCACCCTCATGACCTAATCATCTCCCAAAGGCCATACCTCCAAATACCATCACTTTGGAGGTTAGGTTTCAACACAATTTGGGTGGAGGGGAATGCAAACATTCAGTCCATAGCAAATACAGATATTTATTTATCCAACATTATATTAGTTCAATTTTTAAAAGAATTAAAGATAGAAGAAAATTACCCAAAATTATTTTTAGAATTGTTGGAGCTTAATACTTTACTCCAAAATATATGCTATTAAGGAATCACTATAAATATTATTAGGTATGATGATAACACTGTTGGCATATTTTAAAAAAAGAAAAAGCCTGGATATTTAGAAAGTATTCCTCTGCTTATAAGTGAGATGATATGACGTCTATCTTGATTTATTTTAAAATACTCCAGAAGAAGAAAAAATAGAGTGTGGGGGAATACACAGAACAGCCCAGGAAATGTTGGTAATTGTAGAAAGTGGATAATGTAGATGGTGTTTCATGATACCCATTCTTTTCCCTTCTGTACCCGTTCATTATCTCTATTGTCATGTTTATTTCGAAGTTTCCAAAAGAAATAAACAAACAAAACCAATAGCAACCACAAACAAAAAGACAACTAAAAAATCCAAGTAGGGAAAGGATGCCCCAGCCTGGCCCTCAGCATCCACCAGTCAGCCTTGCCAGGCCCAGTAGTGATCAGGGCGGTCCTCATTTTCAACAACCTCGGGAAGCGGTGGCTCTGCACATTCTACCTGCCCTACAGTGAAGAGCCACAACAGCAAACCGTTGGGGAGATTTTGCATTTGGTATCTAAGAAAGGTGAAATGTTTGTAATTCTCCTAGAAGGAGGGTTATTAATTGGAGTATCTGACAACAAATTCACTTATGGACATTGCACACAGCATTATATTTTGTCTTCCACTTCCAGAGAGTGAAATTGGCATTTTATTTTTTTATTTTTATTTTTGAAGTTGGCATTTTAGATCTAATCCAGGTATTCTCAAAACATTTGACAAGTATTTTTGAAAATACTTGGATTTAATTCTCCCTGTAGACAAGGTCGACAGTATTTTGCAGAAGTGGTGCTGGGGGGAATGGTATTGGACACCGACATGAATGAGATTGTGTCTTACACTGATCCCTGAAGAAGTCTGAAGCTGGCATATCAGGGCTGTATCAGCTGTGAAGAATATGAAACTTCCTGCAATCCCAAGAAATATTAACATTGAGGACATAAGTATAAAAGTGTCAAACCTGCCTCAGATAAAAAATTAGAAATGCAAAAAAAAATTAGACTATTCTTAGGTAAAACCCAGAGGGAAAGGTAATTTAAGTTCACATGCAGCCATTCACCAAAAAATAGGGAAAGTCTTAATTTTTGTTCTTGGATTTCAGTCAAGGTGTTATATAGAAGTTGTGTGACATCAAGTAGTTCCTGTGTGTTTTTGTTTCTTTTCTAATCTGCATTCTTGTGCCCACAGAGGGCCTGCCTCTCTGTGCTGTCTACTACAGTATTTCGGGAAGTGTTTTAGACATTTCTTCAATTACATGTTGGTGTCTCAAATGGATTACAAGTGTAGCATTCTTTAATTCTGGTATTTGTCACAGTTGTTATTTAAGAACCAAGTATGGGGGCACCTGGGTGGCTCAATTGGTGGATCACCTGCCTTTGGCTCAGGTCATGATCTCAGGGTTCTGGGATAGAGAGCCCCACATGGGGCTCCCTGCTTGTCAGAGAGTGTGGTTTTCTCTCTCCCTCTACCCCTTCCCCTGCTTGTGCTCTCTCTCTCTCTCTCTCTTTCTCTGTCAAATGAATAAATAAAATCTTTTAAAAAATAAAAAATACAATAAAATAAAAATTAAAACCAAATCTGTATTGCATGAAAACATTATGAGCTTTCTCTCTCTCTCTCTCTCTCTCTCTCTCTCTCTCTCTCTTTTCTTTAAAGATTTTATTTATTCATAAAAGACATACAGAGAAAGGCGAGACATAGACAGAGGGAGAAGCAAGCTCCCTAAGGGGAGCCTGATGCAGCACTCGATCCCAGGACCCTGGGATCACAACCTGAGCTGAAGGCAGATGCTCAACTGCTGAGCCACCCAGGCATCCTAATGAGCTTTCCCTTTCAGCTAAAATAAGAACCAAAGTCACTGGAAAACAAAAACAAAACAACCTATGATTTGCATTCCCTTAAGTATGACTATGAACATTTAATCATAACTTTTCAGTTGTAGTTTTATGTTCACATCATATTTGGTTATTTCCATATTTATTTATTTTATAGATGTATAGTGTGGGGAGGAACAGAGGGAGAGGGAGAGAGAAAATCCTAAGCAGGCTCCATGCCCACCAAGGAGCTTGACATGGAGCTTGATCCCAGGACCCTAAGGTCATGACCTGAGCCAAAGGCAGATGCTTAACTAACTGAGCCACCCAGGCAACCCTAACATTTTTAAAAGAAAAATTTCAAACATACATGCCCTATTCACAGATTTCTCACATCCTATTTATTTTGGAAACTTGTGTATACATGAAGACTGAAAGACCAATACTATGAAAGTCTGTATGCCTGCTACGTAGATTCAACGACCATCACCATCTTGCCATGTTTATCTCTCTGCATAGACTTTTTTAACGGGCCCACTTAAAGTGTTCTTGATGCTTTTGCTCCCTTTTTGCTTCCTCCTCCCCCTGAATTTTCTAATGTCCCTGCTCAGAACACTTCACCAACTCCCCTTTCTGCCTGGCCCTCTAACACGGGCTTTCTAAACAGCCCCAGCTCCATTCTTTATCTCAAGTTAAGAACCAGAACATTTTGTCTCCTATTAACGGCCTATCAGGCACCAGAAGATGGAAAGAAATTGTTTCCTGTGGGAGAAACCATGAGAATGTCTGGCTCGAGGACCACTCACCGTTCCTTCCTTTAGATCTTCCAGCTCAGTGTCTTCTGGCCTCTGCACATTTACTGAAAAACTATACCCAGAATTATTCAGAGGAAGGAATACAAGTAAAAAAGAAACATGATTATTTTATGTTAAAGATGTAGGTGAAAGATTTGGTGGAGATTAAAGCAGAAGGAACTATCATCTTTTTCAATTATAGAGTTGCAGGATGTCACGTGGTCATGATCAAATTCTGTCTCTCCCCCAATACCCACAGACGATTTATTTTATTTTTTTTTTAAATTTTATTTATTTATGATAGGCACACAGTGAGAGAGAGAGAGAGGCAGAGACACAGGCAGAGGGAGAAGCAGGCTCCATGCACCGGGAGCCCGACGTGGGATTCGATCCCGGGTCTCCAGGATCGCGCCCTGGGCCAAAGGCAGGCGCTAAACCGCTGCACCACCCAGGGATCCCCCCACAGACGATTTAAAGTTAATGCTCACAAACCCCATTCGCAGGTTAAATACACACAGTACACATGAGTTTCTGGTCTTAATGCTTCACAGAGCTAATGAATCTGTTTCACTTGAAAGGACCCATCTAATCCTCTTAGCATCAAAAGAGAGAAGCTTGTCCAACCAACTCCCTCTGTTATCTAAATGAAAGGAGAGAATTTCCCTTCAGAAGTCGTTTGCTGTTGAGGAGTTATGCTTTCATTTACACGGAGAAATAAGCCCAGGCTGAGGTGAAATGGACCTTGAGAGTAAAAGAGAGAAAGAGAGAGACAGAGAGACAGAGAGAGAGAAAGAGTAGTGAACAGCGCTGATGCATCAGATAAGGAACAAGGAAAGAGGCTTGCTGAATCCTTGAGTGGGGTGTTTTATTTATTTTTTTTAAAGGAACAATAAAGTTGGATGTTTAAATCAACAAAATGTAGAAAACAGCATATGAGATGATCTTTAATAAGCAATGTATGTTTATTACTGGAATAGAAACGTTTTTTTAAAATGAACTATCTTAAAAGGGAAGATAGTTTCCTTTTTACCTTTTTAATTTTCTATTATTTCCCAAGTATGGTAAAACTGTGGCAGCCACAGATTTAACAGAAGTAAAACAGTTGATATTAATAGGAAGTCATGAGAGCATTGGTTTTGGTCTTGGTTGGCTTTTTAAAGTAAAATAGTTGCCTTATCAATTTTCCCTTCCATATTACATATTGAATGCTCTCAAATATCTAGCTGATGAGTCCCATTCAGACCTTTTTAATAATCAGATAATCTTGACAGGGCTGCTTTCTTATGAATTCACTAAAATAATTAGAAAGGAATCATGAAGAAAGATATATATCCTGGTATTATGATATACTTTTAGTCTAACTAAAGACTAATTATTCATCTTTTATTATAAAGCAATAGCACAGTTGTATAATTTACTCTGATTTTATAATCAAAAGTCTAGCACAGGGGAAGTCTGAATGAAGCCTAGAGTTTGTTCATTGTAACGTACCAGTGTGGGTTTCTTACATTGGCAGCTGTACTATTGTAATGTGAAAGGATAACATTGGGGTAAACTGGATGACAATTATATGGGAACTCTCTGTATTATCTTTGAGACTTTTTGTAAGTGTAAAGTATTCTAAGGTAACTTTATTTCAAAAAAAAAAAAAAGCCTAACATATGTTGAGTAAAACAATGGATGTATGGATAATGATCTGCTCGACATTATCCCAGTGATTACTATAATCATGAAAATTATACATTAAAAAAGCTTGTTAATTAAAGATTTGACATTTTCCAAGTAAAATCCATGTTAAAATATTCAGCTCAGGTTGTCAGTTCTAAACAAGGAGCCAAGAAAACACAATCAGACTAAGAAGAGTTCTGTAATATTTTGGGTACTTAGGACACCAGAAATACAGTCTTTCTTAAGTCTAACATGAATTAGATGAGGACATTTGAACAAAAGAAGGCTGTTATCTGCCAGTTTGTCCTGCATTTCTGGTCAATTTGGAAAGAAAAATGAAGAACTATGGGGGATCATATGTCCCTGTGTTCCTTCTTTTTCCACTTTCTGCTATTTAGATATTCCTGAAGTTAGGACAATGGTAAGATCCCAATGATATCTCTATATCTCATTGAGATATAGGACTCTTCCAATAAATAATTCTGTAGAGCTCACTAAGGATATCACATGCCTTCTCATTAAGTAAACAGAACTAAAGAACCTGTATCCATCGTGATTCTCATTGGTCGCACCTCAGTTTTTGACATTCAGTCTTATAGACCAGACAGTGGTAAACAATGGCCCGTGGGCCACATCTGGCCTGTAGTCTTTTTTTTCAGCCCATGAATTAAGAATGGTTTTTACATTTTTTTACTTTTATTTTTTTAAGATTTTATTTATTTATTCATGAGAGACATACACAGAGAGAGAGAGAGAGAGATGCAAAGACACAGGCAGAGGGAGAAGCAGGCTCCACACAGGGAGCCCGATGTGGAATTCGATCCTGGGTCTCCAGGACCAGGCCCTGGGCTGAAGGCGGTGCTAAACTGCTGAGCTACCCGGGCTGCCCATTTTTTTACTTTTTTAAAAAATTATTTATTTATTTGACAGAGAAAGTACACAAGCAGGAGGATCAGGAGAGGGAGAAGTAGGCTCCTGCAGAGCAGGGAGCCCTATGTAGGGCTCTATTCCAGGACCCTGGGATCATAACCTGAGCCAAAGGCAAGACACTTAACCAACTGAGCCACCCAGGTGCCCCCATTTTTTTACATTTTTAAATAATGGAAGAAAAGGAGACCAGGGATCCCTAGGTGCCTCAGAGGTTTAGCGCCTGCCTTCGGCCCAGGGCATGATCCTGGAGGCCCAGGGCGTGATCCTGGAGTCCCGGGATCAAGTCCCACATTGGGCTTCCTGCATGGAGCCTGCTTCTCCCTCTGCCTGTGTCTCTGCCTCTCTCTCTCTCTGTGTCTCTCATGAATAAATAAATAAAATCTTAAAAAAAAAAAAAGGAGACCAAAAGAATATTTCCTGACATGTGAAATGAAATTCAAACTTCAGCATCTGTAAAGGAAGTTTTATTGGAATACACATAAAAGTATGGCTGCTTTCCTCTTACAAAGGCAGAGCTGAGAAATTGTGACAGACTCAAAGGCTTGCAAAGTCTAAAATATTTACTCTCTGAGCTTTTCAAGAAAATGTTTGTCAATGGGTTGTAAACAATTCCTCCCATACGCACAGTCCTCCTTCTTGGTTTTCAGAGCAGGGTTCTCATTTTTTCGCTTTCTAACCAAGTGCCACTGTGGGATTTAAGCAGCAATGGGACAGGGTTAGCCTAGTGAGGAGAGGACTAAGTGTAGCTAGCCAGGAAGGGTCTAGTAGACACTAGCAGCCAGGAAGGTAAGATGTCAAGTACCAGAAGAGCTAATCTATGGCAGAGGAGGCTAAGCGGGTCCTGGTGATCTGATGGAAAGGAGGTCCCGTTTTAAGAAATCAGCTGAGGGGCAGCACCAGTAGCGCAGTGGTTTAGCACCGCCTGCAGCCTGGGGTGTGATCCTGGAGACCCGGGATCGAGTCCCACATCAGACTCCCTGCTTCTCCCTCTGCCTGTGTCTCTGCCTCTGTGTGTGTGTGTGTATGTCTCTATGAATAAATAAATCTTTAAAAAAAAAGAAAGAGGGATCCCTGGGTGGCGCAGCGGTTTGGCGCCTGCCTTTGGCCCAGGGCGCGATCCTGGAGACCCGGGATCGAATCCCACGTCGGGCTCCCGGTGCATGGAGCCTGCTTCTCCCTCTGCCTGTGTCTCTGCCTCTCTCTCTCTCTCTCTGTGACTATAAAAAAAGAAAGAAAGAAAGAAAGAAAGAAAGAAAGAAAGAAAGAAAGAAAGAAAGAAAACAGCTGAGGAACAGGAGACATGAGGTATGAGTGGTCTAGGCAGAGTCTAGAAAGTCAAAGTTTGCAGGAGCTGCATGAACAAGCAGGCTGATACCAAACCCAAGATCTAACCCTAGGGCAAAGGGGATTGCCCCATTTTCCAGTGCTCTCTGGGATTGGACAGCCTTAGGTCTGAAACTACTAGTGACATTCAGAAGAAACTCTGTGTTTAAAAACACAGGCCTGGGGATCCCTGGGTGGCGCAGCAGTTTAGCACCTGCTTTTGGCCCAGGGCGCAATCCTAGAGACGAGGGATCGAATCCCACGTCGGGCTCCCGGTGCATGGAGTCTGCTTCTCCCTCTGCCTGTGTCTCCGCCTCTCTCTCTCTGTCTCTCTCTGTGACTATCATAAATAATAAATAAATAAATTAATTAATTAATTATTTAATTAATTAAATAAAAACGCCTGAGGGACATGTGCGTGGCCCAGTCAATTGAGCATCTGAGTCTTGACCTCAGCTCAGGTCATGCTCAGGGTCATGAGTTCAAGCCTTGCACTGGGCTCCACGCTAGGTGCAGAGCCTACTTAAACACGCAGGTCAAAGGGGACTGCACATTCATGCAGGTTAAGTCCCTTGATGGATGCTGGATACTAGACTTTGCTACTACACTTTCCTCAATATTTAGTTCCATACCCTACTGATGATAAGATGGCGGTACTTGTATATCTCAGCAGGATAACCTGGAGCCAGAAGCTGGTCCTTCCTCTATGACTAGGCCATGTATCTAGTTCCATATCAAAGTGAAAAGCCATCTCCCACCAATCTCCCAAGCAAGAAAACCTCCTTTGTACGTCACTGGAAGTTCCAAGTGCCTATGTTGCAATTCCCATTTGATTAGACAGAAAGTACATAGTGAGCAACAGCTGGGAGAGAAAAAGTGACAGAAAGACTGAGGTCACTTAGGTTGTGCTAATTCAATCATTCTTAATAGCCAGTAATAACAACAAATCATTTAAAACTGATAAATCAAGTATTATAGAATAAGTGTATTTTATTTCTTTTAAGATGTTATTTATTTATTCATGAGGGTCGCAGAGAGAGAGGCAGAGACACAGGCAGAGGGAGAAGCAGGCTCTCTGCAGGGAGCCCAACCCACGACTCAATCCCCGGACCCCAGAATCATAACCTGAGCCAGAGGCAAATACTCAAACACTGAGCCACCCAGGCACCCAGAATAAGTATACTTTAAAATGTAAAGATAGGATGCCTGAAGGGCTACATCAGTTAAGTGTCTGCCTTTGGCTCAGGTCATTGACTTCAGGGATCCAGTCCTGTATAGGGCTCCGTGCTCATCAGGGAGTCTGCTTCTCCCTCTGCCCCTACTCCCACTCCCCCTCTATCTGTCTCTGTCTTCTCTCCCTTGTGCATGCGCACACATGTACTCTCTCAAATAAATAAAATCTTTAAAAAATAAAATAAAATAGGAAGATAAATACCAAAAACAGCAGAAACAGGGAAGAAGTATAATATACTAATTTCACCTGTGCTCATAGTAAGTGCTCATAGTTCTCAACAGATAGAGGATTATATGTAATATATAAATTTATATTTGTAAAGATAGCTACTAGGACAAAAATATAGGTAGATGATTCATTAGGAAAAACACCCACATACACCATAGTCACAGCCGTACAAGAAAATAGAGTTCGTGTAGTAAAAGATTTAAAAAGATATAAGGGGTATTTGGGTGACTCAGTGGTTGAGCGTCTGCCTTTGGCTTAGGTCGTGATCCCAGGGTCCCAGGATGGAGTCCCGCATCGGGCTCCCCGCAGGGAGACTGCTTCTCCCACTGCCTATGTCTCTGGCTCTCTCTCGGTCTCTCATGAATAAATAAATAAAATCTTTAAAAAATAAATAAAAAGTTATAAAAAACAGAACCCGGAAAGCATTACACAAAATGTGATGCAGAATTAAGACCAAAAGTTTATGTGTATGGGTTAGATTCATGTGGCAGACACTGTTACCTACTCTACAGCTATCCCTCTGCTTTTGTTTTGGGGGGAGGGGGTATACCCAGCCCCTTGGCATTACGTCACTAATGGCCTTTGGTCAGCTTCCCTCGCCCTTAAGAGTAAACAGGCCTGTGATCTGTTTGCATGACCAGTGAAATTTGAGGGGACATCCCCTGCAGGGCTACCAAGAAATAATATTTTTTCCCCTGATAAGAGCAGCCCCAGGAGGACAAAGGCTTTTACCCCGACTGCTTTCTGCATTTAAATGTACCTGAGAGTTTGGGAGCCACAGAAGCCATTTTGAGTTCATGAATCAACCAGAAGAAGGACTGGCAGAGCAGAAGGAAGGAGCCTGCGAACTGAGGACATCATTGAGCCGTTGAGTGCACGCTAACTACCAAGCTGCAGAATGACTTGTATCTTTACTTTCAACATTCATTTCTTTCTTCAGGCCTAGCTTGCAAAGAGGTCTCCATTAATCTTGCTCAGCAAAATATTCCTCCTCAAAGCTTTTAGTCAGTTGCTTTTTGTAGGTCCACTTAGATCGTTCGCTTGGAGCAGAGAAGAGTTGAGTTTGTAGTAAGAATACTTCCTATAGGAGAATCTTCCTGGCTTTGGAGTATATAAATGGCCTTCAGCCTGTGGGATGGAATTCCAGAATACTGGAAATGGCAGTGCAGTCAGAGTAGAAATGATTCAGTAAGGAGCCTCTTGAGGTCACACAAAGGTTACTGTCAACTGCCCCAGACAGCCCTTAATTCTTTATTCTTATGAATGCTTAAGCTCTGGTAGCTTTGGAGCATTACTACTGCTTGAAGATCCCTTACTGATTTCTTAATGAGTTGTCTTTTTTTTTTTAATATTTTATTTATTTATTCATGAGAGACACGAGAGAGGCAGAGACATAGGCAGAGAGAGAAGCAGGCTCCCCGCAGGGAGCCCAATATGGGACTCAATCCCCAGGACCCCAGGATCATGCCCTGAGCGGAAGGTTAGAAGTCCAACCACTGAGCCACCCAGGCATCCCGACTTGTCTTGTCTTAAACTCATCATCTCTCTCTCAGATTTTCTTTCCTTCCCTGAAGTCCCTCTTCCCTGTCTTAACCTCACATTCATTGACTTCCTAACCAGTCTCAAGCCCCTACAGTTATCCTGACTCCTGGTTCCACAGAATCCCACAGCCTCTTCCCTCCGAGCTCCCTAGGAATCTTACCCTCCATCCTCTCTAAAACCAATTCATTCCTCGTGTTCCCACCCATCCTATACCACCCTGGAGGACTTCCCTTCTCTCTGTCTTCTTCCCACCTCATTGGTTCCCTCCCTGTTTAGCTGCAACGGGTCCTTGGATAGTTACTCATCTCTCCCACCATGCTGTTTCTCCTTGGGGCCTCCCTAACCTCCTAAGTGCTACTTCCCTCCTCCCTGTCCATAGTCTCAACCCACTGCATATTTGGCAATCTGGTTTCCCTCCCCACAGCTACACTGAAACCGTTCTCTTCAAGGTCAACAATGACCTCCTTTTAGCTAAATCCATTATTCTTTTTCTAGTTTCTCAATCTCTTGATCTCTCTGGGGGCGTTAAAAAAAGAGAGTCTCCTGCCTCAAATGCTCTCTTCTTTGGCTTCCGTTTCTGTTTACTTGTCTTTCCTTCTCTCTCTGTATGGCATCTACCCCTCTTGCCCTCCCTCCACTGGATACTCCCTTTCCTCAGCCCCTGGAGCTCTAGGCTCTCTTTGCTCTTTGACTCCAAAATTACATCTCTTCTATAGCTGTTACCTCTGTGCCAGAAAGGCCTGTGCCGCTTTCTCACTTAGGCATTTGCCTCTCACTGCTCACTGTTCATGAACTTTTGGATATCTCACTCATACAATAAGTTGAAGGTATCTCCCTTCCCAGACTCACTCCTCTTTCCCATCATCCTGCGTTTGGTGACGGCACAGCCATTTGCTCCTTCCCTGTATTACTTGCATAGGGGTGCCATAGCAAAAAAACCACAGAAGTAACAGAGATCTAAGGGACCTTCAACAACAGAAATCTACTTTCTCATAGTTCTGGAAGCCAGAAGTCTAAGATCAGGGTGCCAGCAGGGCTGGTTTCTCCTGAGACCTCTCCTTGTTTTGCAGGTGGCCGCTGCTTGCTATGTCTGCATAATGGTCTTTTCTCTGTCCCCATACATGCTGGTGTCTCTCCCTCCTCTTAGAAGAACACCAGTCATACTGAATTAGAGACCTCACTTAACCTTAATTATGCCTTTAAGGACCTTACCTCCAAATGCAGTCACAATCTGGGATATTGGAAGGAGGGCTTTAACACAGAAATGAGAGGAGGGGTGTAATTCTGCCCATTATAGTTGCCCAGGCCAGAAAGCTTTACTGTCTTCTTTACTTACCTCTGTCATCTCCTATCCAGATGTTTGGTCCTCTGGACTTTTCCTGTTAGATGCTGTATCCATCTGTTTATCACCAGACCCAGTGCCATGGTCAGTCCTAAATCAACTATAAATTTTCCTGCCTAGTCTTTATAAAGCTGTCTGATTCACCTCATTTTTGCTTTTGCATTTCGTTTTTTTAAGGATTTTATTTATTTATTTGACAGAGAGCATAAGCAGGGGGAACAGCAGAGGGAAAAGCAGACTTTCCACTGAGCAGGGAGCCTGACCCACAGCTCGATTCCAGGACCCTGAGATTATGACCTGAGCCAAAGGCAGACACTTAATAACTGAGCCACCCAAGCCACCTCTCCTTTTGGCCCTTAAAAATATATATTTATTTATTCTAGCGAGAGAGAGCACACAAGCAGGGGGCAAAGGGAGAGAGAGAGAATCCTCAAGCAGACTCCCTGACATGGGGCTCAATGGCTAGGTCTCACAACCTCAAGATCATGATCTGAGCCGAAATCAGACACTTAACCAACTGAGCCACCAGGTGCCCCTCTTTTGGCATTTTTATCAGAGCTATTTTATGTACATTAAAAATAGAGATGATAATTTTTTTAAAAGCAAAACACAACACAACACACACACACACACACACACACACACACACACACAGTACTCAGCCCTAACTCCAGGTCCACTGCCCAAATGTATGCTTCATACAGTTTCCTTGATCTAGAACATGCTAGAGGAAATTATTTCCCACCATATCTCTTCTTTCTTGCCCTGCTGGTTATTCCATAATTCTAAGTAATAATGTTATATCAGTACTTTTAAGTTGTATATATTTATTCATTTATCAATGTAGACATTCTGCTCCTTATGAATGATAAGAATTAAGCTCAGAAACACCAACCCCATATCATTTCACCTCATTCTGCCTCCCAATTTTTGATAGTTGTAAATTATTTTTAGTCCTGGGCTTTTTTCTTGCCATCAACATTTGAGAGTATTTCTTAATTCTGCGCAAAGTAAAGGGAAATGACTAGGGACCTTGCTCTTCCATTTTTCTTTCTCCTTTCACTTTTTAAAACTTGTTTTAAAAGAATTTTGGGGGGGCACCTGGGTGGCTCAGTTGGTTGGGCATCTGACTTTTGATTTCAGCTTGAGTCTTGGTCTTGGAGTTGTGAGTTCATTGCCCTACATTGGTTCACTGTTCAGCATGGAGCCTACTTAAAAAATAATTTTTTAAATGAGAGTAATTTTTAAAAATTATTTATTTATTCATGACAGAGAGAGAGAGAGAGAGAGAGAGAGACACAGGCAGAGGGAGAAGCAGGCACCATGCAGGGAGCCCGACATGGGACTCGATCCTGGGTCTCCAGGATCAGGCCCTGGGCTGAAGGCTGCGCTAAACCGCTGAGCCACCCGGACTGCCCAAATGAGAGTAATTTTATTATTTATTTTTATTATTATTTTTCAAATAACTTCTACACCCACATGGGGCTCAAACTCATCACCCTAAGATCAAGAATTACATGTTCCACCAAAAGCTTCTGTCAGGTAGATCTTTAGCTTCACATTGTCAAGGACAATCATATTTACAATCTGTGCATGACAGTATTTAAGATCTATATGTTTATAGGTTTATTCTGAAAGGGAGATTTCAATACATAGGCCTTACATTATTATGACTACATAAATATTGTTCATAGTAGAGCCAAATATTGTTCTAGGAGTAGATTTTTCCCTTAATATTTATTGTTAAAATCATTCCTGGATGGTTCAAAATACTATGCTCTTCACATCTGTACAAATACATCCTCTTTTCTTTCATTCTACCAGTTGCTCAAAAATCTTGCCACATTTTAATTTGATTCACATTTGGACATTTTGCTCTTAGAGTTTCTAATTTTTTCTTCCTTATTTAGAGGTATTTTAGTTTCCCAGACCTGCTGTAACAAATTGTCACAGAGTAGGTGGTTTAATACAACATAAATTTATCCTCCTACAGTTCTGGAAGCTGGAAGTCTGAAATCACAATGTTGGCAGGCCATGTGGGCTCTAGGAAGAATCCTTCCTTCTTTCTAGCTTCTGGTGGTGCCAGCAGTCCTGGTATTCCTTGCCTTGCAGCTTCAATACCCCAGTCTCTGCTACCCTCTTCACATGGCCTCCCTCCCTGTGACTGTGTTTGTGTCCTCTCCTCTTTACGTAAGGACCACCCTAAATCCGGGATGCTGTCATCTCCAGATCCTTAACTGATTAGATCTGCAAAGACTCCATGGCCAAATAATGTCACATTTTGAGGTTCCAGGTGGACATAAATTTTAGGGTGGCTACTGTTCAACTCCAAACAAGAGGAAAATATTATTTTCTCAGTATATTATTAATATTGAGAGGGGGGGCCTGGGTAGCTCAGCCAGTTGGGCGTCTCACTTTTAGTTTCATGATCTCATATGTGGTGGAATCAGGTTAGCATTGGGCTCCATGCTCAGCAAGGAGTCTGCTTGAAGTTTCTCTCCCTCTGCCCCTCCTCCCACTCATGCATGCAAGCACACCCTCTCTCTCTAAAAAGAAAATAAGTTTTTTAAAAATACGCAACAGGGGTGCCTGAGTGGCTCAGTCAGTTAAGCATCTGCCTTCAGCTCAGGTTATGATCCTGGAGTCCTGGGATCAAGCCTGACATCAGGCTCTCAACTCAAAAGGGAGTCTGCTTCTCTCCTACTCATGCTTTCTCTCTCTCTCAAATAAATAAATAAATAAATAAATAAATAAATAAATAAATAAAATCTTAATAAAAAATATATAATAGCCAAGATATGGGAACAGCCCAGATGTCCATCGACTGATGGATGGATAAAGCAGATGTGGTATATATATGTGTGTGTGTGTGTGTGTGTGTGTGTATATACATATATATATAATATATATAATATATATTATATATAATGGAATGTAATATATATAATATAATAATATATATTATATAATGGAATATTACTCAGCCATCAAAAAGAATGAAATCTTGCCATTGGTAATGACATGGATGGAGCTAGAGGGTATTATTATACTAAGCAAAATAAGTCAGAGAAAGACAAATGCCATATGATTTTACATGTGGAATTTCAGAAACAAAACAGATGAACATAGGAGAAGAGAAGGAAAAAAAATAAGATAAAAACAGAGAAGGAGGCAAATCACCAAGAGAATTAACTCTAGGGAACAGATTCCAGGTTACTGGAGAGGGGGGATGGGGTAACTGTGTGATAGGCATTCAGGAGGGCATGTGATGTAGTGAGGACTGGGTTAATATGCAACTGATGAATCACTAAATTCTACCCCTTGAAACTAATAATACACTATACGTTAGCTAAAATCTAAAAATAAATACATAAATGATATAAATAGGTATTTTCTCTACTATAAGGAAAGCAGGAATTATGATCCAAAATGAATCTAGGAGCACAAACAATGTCATCACTGCCATGTTTCTTCCTCTCCATGCTTTGTCTATGTTTCCTTTTATGCCAGCTTCATGCTCAAGCAAACTTACCTCATGTGCTGGCAAAGATAGGTTCCAGCATCTCTCCAGACTTCTGTGTCTTCTTCACAGACTGTGATCCTTGCAAGAATAAAACTACTGACAATTCCAGTAAAATATCTGAGGAAGTCTCTTAATGGATCTTATTTGGCTCATGTATGAACAGTTACTGTGGCCCAGGGCATGAAGTGATCTTACTTGGCCAAACCTGGGTCACATGCACCCCTAATGTTGAGATGGAGGATGACCCTACCCCATAGATGAGGAAGGGTTGGTGTCCAAAGAGATTCTGAGAAGGCAAAAAAACCACATGATTCCTTGCAAAGCCGAAAATAGCTTCATCAGTAGCTTGATTGGTTAGTTCAGTGGTACATAAAATTCTAGGTTTATAATTTTCTTCCAAAATAGAGAAAGTAATATTTCATTGTTTTCTTTTATCCCTACACTATGAAAAATTTGAAACTACAGAAAAATTAAAAGACTTTTACACTGAATACCCATATATTTATCACTTAGGTTCTATGACTATTATATTTGTTTTATTAAATATACTTTTATCCATCCCTCTGTTCTCTATTGATCCATCTTATTTTCTTAGTATTTCAAAATAAGTCGCAGACATCCTTGTCTTTTACTCCCAAACCCTTCAGCATGCTTACCATTACCTAGAGTTCGATTATTTGTTTACAGTTTTTTTTCACTTGAGCTAAAATTTATATATAGCAAAATGCAAAAAAAAAAAATTTGAAGAGTACCATTCAATGAGTTTTGACACTGCAACCCAAACTCATATCAAGATACAGAACAGGGACACCTGGGTGGCTCAGTGATTGAACGTCTGCCTTTGGCTCAGGGCATGATCCCAGAGTTCTGGGATCGAGTCCCACATCACGCATCCCTCAGGGAGCCTGCTTCTCTCTTTGCCTATGCCTCTGCCTCTCTCTGTGTCTCTCATGAATAAATAATAAAATCTGTTTTTAAAAAAGTTACATAACAGCACATCTTCCCTCCAGTCCATCCCCAGTAAATCCCTGCGCCTGCCCCCCAGCAGAGGTAACTATTGTTCTGACTTCTTTTCATCATGGATTCACTATGTTTAGGACTTCACATAGGTGGACTCATACAATAGCCTCACTTTTGTGTAAGGAGTCTTTCATTCAGCATCATGTTTTTTTTTTTAAGATTTTATTTATTTATTCATGAGAATACACAGAGAAGAGAGAGAGAGAGGCAGAGGCACAGGCAGAGGGAGAAGCGGGCTCCATGCAGGGAGCCTGATGTGGGACTGGATCCTGGAACTCCAGGATCACGCCCCGGCCTGAAGGCGGCGCTAAACCGCTGAGCCACCCGGGCAGCCCCAACATCATGTTTTTGATACTCATCTGTGCTGTAGCTTGTATCCATTCCATTCTATGAATATACCACCGTTTATCCATTTTTCTACTGGTGCATACATGGTACTCTTTCCAGTTTTCAGCTATCGTGAATAAATAAAGTTGCTACACACATTTTTGCACACATCTTTCGGTAGGCGTAGTTTCCATTTTTCTTGGATAAATCACTAGGAATGTAGTTTGCACCAACAAAGTATTAGAGTTCTGGTAGCTCCAAAATCCTTGCCAACATTTGTAGTAAGTCTTCCCAGTTTCAGCCATACTGCTGAGTATGTAGTGGTATTTCATTTTGATTTTAGTTTTAATTCCTAATTTCTAATGTTTTTGAGCAGTTTTTCATGGGTGATTCGTTTATTTTCCTTTAGGTAGTATCTAATTCAATCTTTCACTCATTTAAAAATGTAGATTATCTGGGGCACATGGGTGGCTCAGTTGATCAAGCATTGGACTCTTGGTTTTGGCTCTGGTCGTGATCTCAGGGTTGTGAAATCAAGCCCCATGGAGTCTGAGATTCTTTCCCCCTTCTTCTCCCTCTCCTTCTGCTCCTCCCCCCAATCACAAGCACTTTCTCTTTCTAAAACAAACAAACAAACAAAACAAACTTTAAAAATAAAAACGTGGGTTATCTTTTTTGAATTGTAGGGCTCTTTTTTTTCTTGCACGGTCTTTATATATTCTGGATTTTATTTATTTTTACTTATTTGGAGAGAGAGAAAGTGCACAGAGGGAGAGGGGAGGGAGAAATATGTATATGGAAGCCATCTGTCTCCCTTCCCTATGTAGCTGATTTCCTTCCTCTGCCCAGTGATGTGGTGGTGCTTTTTATATTTAAGAAAAGAGAAAATAAGCTGATTTTTTAGATGTGTTTCCTCTATTATTGCATATAGAGCTGTTTTCCTGCTAGCTAACTACCGAGAAAGCAGAAGAGGCTATCAGGAAGTTCTGTGTTCATGGGCAGAGCTTGCTACACAGGAGGGACTTCCTGTTACAATGAAAAAACGGGAAGCCAGAGAGAGGAGAGCTTTGCTTGGCTACTACCACTCACCCCCTAGCATTGGTTCATCAGTATTATATAAAAGCTATTGTTTGTTGATTGTCCTCTTCTCACTTCTCATAGCTGTCATGGCTCTATTCATTTAAAAAATTATTTCCTGTATTGTAAGGGAGGGGAGACAAATGGCTGCCATATAGTTATTTATTTCTAGACTTTATTTATTTATTCATGAAAGACACGAGAGAGGCAGAGACGTAGGCAGAGGCAGAAGCAGGCTCCCCATAGGGAGCCTGTTGGGGGACTCAATCCCAAGACCCTGGGATCACGACCTGAGCTGAAGGCAGACACTCAACCACGGAGCCTCCCAGGTGCTCTAAATGACTGCCATTTATTTATTTATTTATTTATTTATTTATTTATTTATTTATTTATTTTTAATGACTGCCATTTAGAACTAAAGCTTCATTCTATCTTTTCTAAATCATTTCCTATTCTTCCTAAATGGGCATCTTTCATTGGATTTGGATTGATGTCTTTACTGTCTCAAGGATATTCCAGATTGGCATCTACCTTCATACCCTCTGTTATTGTGTTCCTCTTCCCAGAAACTTCCTTCATCTCTTCCCTTTTCTCCCACCTTACCCTAGTGAAATTCTTCCCAACTTTTGAAGCTAACTTGAGCATATTCCTCCATAAATCCCATCTATTTAATTCATCTTTCATTGGTTTCCCTTTTATCTTGCTGTTATTCAACTTAATGCCTATTGTTCACAATTCAGCTCTTAATTATATAGTCCAGAATTGCACTCTTATTTCAAATGTTTATTATTATGTTGGTAACTATTAAAAAGTCTTTGGGGACAAGAATTTATTTTTTTCTGTCCTTCAAAACACACAGCACAGTATGCATACATAATAGGTATTCAATAAGTATTTGTAATTGATTAACTTCCCTACTATTTGCAAGAAAGAAAGGTAGATAATAGCTTATATTTCTTTCTGCTGGAAATGGTAAAACACTTAACTTTTAATTGAAAGCTGAATGAGGGTGTTCCATTTCAGGTAAAAGAAATTCTGATTTTTCTGCATTAAGGGAAAAAAATTAAGTTATATAGCATAAATATCTGCTGTAAGCTATGGCAATAGACAGATCCACCAGAGTTGAAGAAATTGAAGTAAGAATGGTTTGGGAATAGCAAAATAGCAAAATGTGATTTAAAAATAGACTTTATAGTTTAAAATGTCCATTGCATTGCTAACAATATCATCACCAGTTAAAAAGGAAAGAGTGGTAGAACAAGAACAAAAAATAAGAAATAATATGCTTCTTGGGGAGCCTGGGTGGTGGAGTTGGTTGAGCATTCACCTCTTGGTTTCAGCTCAGGTTGTGATCTCAGGTTCGTAGGATTGAGCCCCAAGTCTGGCTGTATGCTTAGGGTTGAGTCTTCTTGGGTTTTTCTCTCCCTTTCCCTTTGCAGCTCCTCAGCCCCACCCACATGAACTCTCTCTCTCTCTCACACACACACAAATAAATAAACATATCTTTTAAAAATTATATATGCTACTGGTAGTAATTATTGCTGTTCATCAACTACATCTGCTTCAGTCTTTTCTGGGTACATGGTAGTTTCATACCACCTGATCTGCTAAAGTTAGGGGAGAAATGAGAGTGGGAGTGATGTTACTTTCCAGTGGAAACTTTAAAACCAGTGAGTGATTTGCCATATTCCCGTTTTCTGCTTCAGTGATTGTGGAAACATGTGGTATTCCATAATTCTAAATTCCTGAAAGTCCTTAATGAACAGTTTCCCTGCAGACCTGTTTTGTTGTTTGAACCACTGGGTATAAATTATTCCTGTTCAGGGTCAGCAGACTCCCACTTGTGGGCCAACTGCCTGTTTTGATGAAATTTGATTGGAACACAGACATGCATATTTATGTCTTGTCTATGGGTGCTTCCATGGTACAACTGAATTGACTAATTACAATAGAGACTCTATGGCCCAATGGCTGAAAATATTTACTATGACTCTTTAAGAAAAAGTTTGTTCGCTGAGGGGGGCACTTGACGGGATGAGCACTGGGTGATATGCTATATGTTGGCAAATTGAACTCCAATTTAAAAATAAATAAATAGGGCAGCCTGGGTGGCTCAGCGGTTTAAGCGCCTGACTTCTGCCCGGGGTGTGATCCTGGAGTCCCAGGATTGAGTCCCACGTCAGACTCCCTGCATGGAGCCTGCTCCTCCCTCTGCCTGTGTCTCTGCCTCTCTCTGTGTGTGTGTGTCTATCATGAATAAATAAATAAAATCTTTTTTAAAAAAATAAAAAATAAAAATAAATAAATAAATAAATACTTTGTTTTAAGTAAAAAAAAAAAAAGAAAGAAAGAAAGAAAAAGTTTGTTGACCTCTGGCCTAGTCTGTCCTAACTATGACAGAATTGGAGGTCTTTGATAAGTTCCCTTATGTGACTGCTTTATTTTGTATACAACATAAAAGATATTTATAGTATACAGCCTCCAAGATGGCACCAGTGATCCCCAGCTCTGAACACAAGGATATTCAGATCCCTGTCCACTTCCTTCCCACCCTGAATAGGGCTGATTTGTGTAAGCCATGTGGAAGTAATGGAGGGTGACTTCCAAGTCTGGGTCATAAAAGGTAGTGTGGCTTCCATGTTTCTCTTTCTCTAAGACCACTCACTCTGAGACAAACCACTACCATGTTCTAAGGGCACTCAAGAACTCCTATGGAGAAACCCATCTGATGAGAAACTGAGTTTCCTGCCAATGGAAACTGGGGAGTGAAGGGGAGCCTTCATGATCACAGCTTTGGCCAGCATCTTGACAGCAACCTAACAAGCGACTCTGAGCCCAAACTCTAAACCCAGTTAAGCTACTCCTGAATTCCTGACTCACAGAAATTATAATAAATGTTTGTTGTTTTAAACCACTAAAAATGGAGGTGATTTGTTATACAGAAGTAGATAATTAATGCAGCATTCAAATGAAAAAGTGGACTAGTACTCAATGCTTATACATGGATAAATTTGCACATAGGATTTTACCCACAAACACACACATTATTTTATTACTGGACAAAGAATTTGTGGACTTCCGTAACTGGAGTATACTTGTGAATATAGATAAGTTTACCTTACCTGTGGAGAAACTATTATAAGTGTATATATCTTTCCCATTTCCTTTTCAACACCTCATCTTTGTGGAATAGGAAGGGCAATGTGTTCTGAGAAGAAAGAAAAAAAGAATTCCTACTATTACAATATTTCTTAATATGGTAATTGCTCAAATTTGCCTAAAGTTCTCTGTATATAGGAATAGAGTAGAATGAACAGAGCAAACTCATAGTATTTTACCGTTTTATTTCTAAGGTGATGATGCAAAAGCATCAGAAGCTAGATTTTTCCAATTAACTACTCTAACCTTTATATATATATTAAACGGAATAATTTGTAATAACATCTGGAATTATAGCAGTGATATATGAAATCAAGAAAGATCTTTAAGGGGCACCTGGGTGGCTCACTCAGTTGAACGCCTGCCTTTGGTTCTGGTCATGATCCTAGAGTCCTGGGATTGAGCCCCACACTGGGCTCCCTGCTCAGAGAAGAGTCTTCAGAGTCTGCTTCTCCCTCTGCCCCTCCCCCCAACTCATGCTCTCTCACCCCTCCCCCCAACTTGTGCTCTCTCACTTTTGGTCACTCTCTCTCTCAAATAACTAAATAAAATCTTAAAAAAAAAAAAAGGAAGATCTTTGAGTTGAAATTAAGCAATAGTCAAGAGGCAAAAGTCAGTAGGAGCAAGGGTTCAAGAAAAACTAAATAAATCCCTTCTCAAATGGTACCAGCAGATTTGTTTGGATATCAGTTTGTACATCTTTAACCAAAAATATAAACAAGGAGGGGCTAAGTAATATCTTTGGATAATACTGGTAGGCATGAAGCATGGGAAATAGAAATAAAAAATGAAAGAGAGAGAGAAAGGGAGTGGGAAAAGAAAAATAAGTTAAAAAAAATAAAAAGAAAATCCATGGTATGGTATGAGGATTCACATGTATATACCATAGATTCTCCACCATGTTCCAAAATTGGGGATAGTGCTGGTTACTTGGCCAAATCTCATCTTCCAAGCCTCTGTCTTGCTTTAGGTAGGCCGTCAGTAAACAAATAGTCCAATATCAGCGTGCAAATGAGTACTGACCTCCACAACTTGGGCCCACATGAAATTAGGCTCAGACTAGAGGGAAGGAACCAATAAACTTCCTACCCCTCCACCCCCAACCCAGCAAAGGCCTCAAAACATAGTTTCTGTCTCCTTTTTATATCATTTTTGTTTAGTAACCGTATGGCTCTGCTGTGGATGGAAGGGCTGTCTGTGCTAGAGTACATATCATGAATAAGCCCTGTTGGACTGTGCAATTGTATTAGCACACATTATCATAATTATTTTAGGTGATAAACCCATATGGTTGAAATTTGGAGACCAGGTCCCTGGTGCTGCTGCGTCTAGAATCAAACTATAGAGTCTCAGGGGTAGTTCTGCAGGCCTGGATGGTTTAGGCATAAACCTGTCCCATGTGGATGTGTATCCTGCTTATTAATCTTTGTATCATAAATATGACCAAAAGTCAAGACTGTGTCCCATAAACTTCACAGTACTAATGAAGGGACAAAATATTTGAGAATTCCTGAAATCTAGCATGCTTGTTGGCCATAAATATGAGGGAAGATGTTGAGAAACCAGATTCTTCTAAGGCAAAAGAAGATGTGTGCAGACAATGTGTATTTTAAAGGTAAATTCTCTGGCTAGTTCTTTTTAGAACAATGAAAAATTGTTCAATACTTCATTGGCTTTCTTGTTGTTGTATATTTAGGCTACGTAAGTATATGCTTGAGTAATCATTTCCTGACTTGGAATGAACACAGAAGAGCTGGCTTGCCTAGAGGTCAGGAGGTTAGCCTTGGAACCTTCCGGATTCTGTTTCTTCAGGAACAAGACTGGAACAGAATCTTCATAAAGTATTATTTTGTTAAAAGTGTAACCTGAGGTAGTACCTGCTTTTCAACTAAGGAAATGTTACACAATGTATTTAATGGCACAATTTAAACCCTCCAAGGGGAAATTAAGCAGATTATTTAAATCAAGGTGCCACTATCATCACCCATGGTTTTAAACAGCCTAAACTCAAAGAAGCATTTCTAACGTGATTGAGTGGTTTTTCCATAGTTAATGAAGCTAAATTTTAACTGAGTTCTATCTGACTTTTATCTGGATTTCATCAGAACATTACGGTCATGGCTTTTTAAAAATTTATTTACTTTGATTACCCTTCCCACTTTACAGTCCTTCCAAACTCTAGAGAAAATTAAGCTAGAAGTGTTTTCTGCCTCCGGGGCACATTGCTGATATTTCTTGGCTCATCTCACTGAGACCTGACATAGATCCACAGCACATAGTGTCAAAAAGATTTGTTCAGCTATGACCAAGCATCTCCAATTCTGTTTCATAGTAGCTGAAATGGAAAACTTCCTTTTTTACCTCGACGTCTTCTCCAGCCTGTTTCTTCATGATTCAAGATTATAATAGTGTAAAAACTTTTCAGTGGTTTCTTAGATAAGACCAAAAGCACAAGCAACAACAAAAGAAAAAAAAAGATAAATTGGACTTCATCAAACTTTAAACCATCTGTGTTCCAAAGAACAGCACCAAGAAAGTGAAAACACAACCCAGAGAATGGGAGAAGATACTTGAAATCATATATCTGAAAAGGGACTTATCTGTAGAATAAGGAACTCTTACACCTCAACACCTCAATAATTAAAAAAAAAAAGACAACCCAAGTTAAAAAGGGGGGGGGGCAGATCTCTGAATAGAAATGTCTCCAAAAAAATAGAAAAATGGCCAAAAGTACATGAAAGGATGCTTAACATCCTTAATCATTAGGGAAAGATAAATCAAAACCACCACAAAATACTACTTCACATACACTAGGATAACTAGAATCAAAGGGAGGGATAATAACAAGGATGTGAAGAAATTGGAGTCTCTATACACTGCTGGTAGGAATGTAAAATGGGGGCAGCCCTGGTGGCACAGCGGTTTAGCGCTGCCTGCAGCCCAGGGTGTGATCCTGGGGACCTGGGATCGAGTCCCACGTCGGGCTCCTTGCATGGAGCCTGCTTCTCCCTCTGCCTGTGTCTCTGCCTCTCTCTCTCTGTGTGTGTCTCTCATGAATAAATAGATAAAATCTTAAAAATTAAAAAAAAAAAAGGAATGTAAAATGGTGCCATCACTTTGGAAAACAGCCTGGCAGTTTCTCAAATGGTTAAAAGTAGAGTTAACATTCATCCCAGTAATTTCACTGCTAGGTCAAATCATTTCTCCTCAGAGAGAATTGGAAACATATGTCTCTGCAAAAACTTATACAAATGCTCCTAGCAATATTATTCTTTATAGCCAAAAAGCAGGAAAAAAACCCTTAAATATCCATCAGCTGGTGACTGAATAAACCAAAGACCATTTATGTGAATAATATGAAAACAATAATTTGAAAAGTTATATGCACCCCTATGATTATGGCAGCATAGTTTGCAATAGCCAAGTTATGGAACCAGCCCCCAGTGTCCATCCATAGATGAATGGGTAAAGAAGATGTGGTATATATATGGAGAAAGACAAATTCTGTATACATGATTTCACTTACAGGTGGAATCTAAAAAACAAAACACTCATAGATACAGAGAACAGAGTGGTGGTTGCAAGAAGGGAAGGGGGTTCGGGGCTGGGCAAAATGGGTAAAGGGGCTCAGATGTATGGTGATGGGTAGTCACTAGACTTATGGTGGTTATCACTTTGTAGTATATACAAACATCAAATTATAATGTAGACTTGAAGCTTATATAGTGTTACATACCAATTTTCCTTTTAAAAATGAAATATTTGGTGGACTATCACTCAGCATTAAAAAGAAACTAAGTACTGACACATACTACAACACTACATGAATGAACCATTATGCTTAGAAGCCAGTCACAAAAGGACACACATCATGTGATTGCATTTATATGAAATATAAGAGAAGGCAAATCTACAGAGACAGAACATAGACTAGTGGCTGCCTAATACGAGGAAGAAGAAGAAGGGGAGTAACTGCTAATGGATACATGATTTCTTGTTTGAGTGATGAAAATGTCCTAACATTGTGTTGATGATTGGACAACCCTGAAAATATTAAAAACCATCAAATTGTACACTTTAGGTGTGTTTATGGTGTGTAAATTACACTTGTAGCTGTTATTAGAAAAACTCTTCTATGGAGATGACCATGGGTACAAATGAGGGCCAGATCAAGAAGAATGAACCAGGAGCCTGTTGTCACAGAGGAGGTGGTGGCCCATGGTGGTGCTTGGTAGCAACTAGTGGCCGAGATAGAGACAGTGGTGCTGGAACTGTTCAGAGGCAAGGGCAGGCTTGGGGCTTCTAGGGAGGAGGTCCAGCAGAGCTGCCATTGCAACACAAGACTTTCCAGCACATCCATAGATTGGAGTATAGGCGTGCAAGCCACCCTCAGACACCTCAGTGAGGACAGATGAGAAACCCAAGACTCGGGGAAGTTATGAAACTCGTTTGGAGTCCCACAGCTTGTAAAGGGCTCAGCCAAGATCCAGAGCCAGCTTGTGAAAATTGGAATAAACAAGCCATAACAAAGTTTAAGGAGAAAGAAAGATGATTATGTTCTGGAGGGCCAGTGGTCCACATTAGTGGTAGACAGATGGAGGGGTTAGTCCTGGAAGATGTAGCTTCCTGGGATCCCTGGGTGGTTCAGTGGTTTGGCGCCTGCCTTTGGCCCATGGCATGATCCTGGAGTCCTACATCTGGCTCCCCGCATGGAACCTGCTTCTTCCTCTGCCTGTGTCTCTGCCTCTCTCTCTCTCTCTCTCTCTCTCATGAATAAATAAATAAAATCTTAAAAAAAAAAAAGAAGTTCTTCAAAGGCTTCTTTGGAAAAACTGGAAAGCAAGCAGTTAAGGTAGTCCTGTGGGTGTCCAGCAGGTGGATGAAAGAACTAAGGACCTCATAGTTGAGCAAACAATAGAAAAAGCCTCTTCCGCGGCCTCGGTGAGGAACTTTGATAGAGCCTCTCCGGCAGAAACGGTTGGACGCTGGGTGCGGGCGTCTGTCCTGGCCCCCTGGCCATCATGGACACAGGTGATGGGCTGAGCCGTGTGGAAGGCTGTGATTCTGTGGCCTGTTCAGAAGTGAAACAGAAGCAGGAGATGCAACATGGAAATGATGAAGTGACTGCTACTTTTGATGCCAGTTACGAGAGAAGGGCCTTTCCGTATCACAACAGCCATGGAGCAAGAGAGGAGATCGTAAAAAACAAATTCCAAGGTGGCAAGAAAGTGCCAGAAGCAGGAGGGGAGCAAAGAACATCAGCTCCCTGGGTTCACAGATCACTGTGCCTTCAGCACGCCCTCTGAGGATCCCCTCTTGTCTGCCCCAAGGACCAAATCAGTACAGTGGTAGCATCGCAGTCTCCTGCCTTTCAAGCTAATGACACTGATTTGGCCTTCCTAGTGCCTCCTGCTGAGCCAGACCCCACTGCTCTTGCACCCCTAGCAACGCTTGTGCGTGAGACTCACCCTTAGGCCCATGCCCCCTATGCCGCTAACAAGGGAACTGCAGTCACACATTTGAGGACGGAGTGGGGTCAGTCTTCTGGTGCTGCATCTCCAGGTCTCTCCCAGGCTGGTCACAGATGCACTCCCTCTGAGGCTGACCATTGGTTAGAAGAGGGACCCGAGGGCATCCAGGCTTAGCAGCCCCAGCCCTCACCTGTCCTGACAGCCAGTTCTGCAGCCTCCTCCACCCACTGCCACGACCCTGCCAGCACAGCCATTCCCAGAGAATGCATCCCTCACCTTTCAGCCCATGCTAGTGGGTGTGGGTGCACCCCTGCCGCCAGCCTTTGTCCCTGCCTGTCCTGTCCTGTCCTGTGGCCAGTGGGATGCCCTACCCAGCCCCAAATGGGCCTAGGGTGGGTATCACCCCCTTCCAGATGTAGCCAACATGTTGGGCTCTGTTTGACACCCCTCTCAGCCTCCCAGCTTGGTCAGGCAAAAAAGACAGTCCCTCAGTATGAGACAAGCAGAGATACTGCTAGTCCCTTCCTTAAGCCACCTACTCAGCACCTCAACGGTTCTGTAGCTTTCAGTGGTATAGACAGACGGTGGTGGGTTGGCCTCAGGAGATAGTTTCCTGCAGGCACCTGCCTGGTAGATCCTTCAAAGCCCTGGGGCTGCATTAGAAAACCAAGTCCAAGCAGCGTATCCAACCTCTCCACCAACCCTTTCTCCAGTAACTTACAGAAGGAAGACGTTTGAAATTGAACTTTAAGCAGTTTCTATGGCTTGTGTATTTCACCTGTACTTAGGCAAGGGCAGAGGCAGAGGTCAAAGGAGCAAAGGGAACTTTGTGTTTCCAATCAGTATACTTTTCACTAGTCTCAAGGGTACCAAGGAGCATGTCCAGGCAGAGTTCTGTGGAAGGTGATGTTGAGAAAAATAGGGGGAAAAAACATTCCTAGGGAAGAGTTGTCTTGCAGTTAGGCTGAAGTCAAGGAAATGTTGCACTCTGTTCTCTCCTGTGACTCCCTTAGCCCCATACAAACCCCTGAAAACAACGAGGCAGAAGTATCTGAACAGGAATTTGTATTCAAAGCGAATTTACTGGAATATAAAACAGTATGGGAAGCAAACCGATCTCCCTTTGTTTTTCAAGCCATTCACCTGCTACTTCTCAGTACTGGTCTGTCTTAGAGATCAAGAACATGGTGGTCTGTGCTTGGGCTGGGGATGAGAAGTAGGCTCTCCTGTCAGAATTCCCAGCAGAGCCCATTCACTGCTGTCCAGCAGAGCTGTATTTTAAGGGTAAAGTTGAGCTTCCACTTTGAGTAAAAATAAATATTATAAGTATTTACCAAAAAAAGCCAAAGACTTTATTTTTATGCATTAAGAATATTTTAAATAGTTCCCAATATTAAAAAGTTGTAGAGGACTAAGTGATCTTACAAAGGTAAAAGGGTGGGACACCTGGGTGGCTCAGTGGTTGAGTATCTGCCTTTGGCTCAGGTCATGATCCCGGGATCCTGGGATCGAGTCCCAAATCAGGCTCCTCGCAAGGCCTGCTTCTCCCTCTATGTCTCCATCTCTGTCTCTCATGAATAAATAAAATCTTACCCAAAAAAGGGTTAGCCATAAGGAATTATACATAAGATTGATTTATCAGTGATGCCTATTGAAGTGGAAAGAAGAAAGGTTGGGAGTTGCAGATGGGATCCCTAGCTTATTTGGTATCCTTCATTTTAAGTAGCACATTGCAGCAACAATCATGCATATGACCAACAGAGTCACTACGTTGCAGTTTTAAAGAAAATCAGGGGTGCCTAGGTGGCACAGTTGGTTGGTTGGGTGTCCAACCCTTGGTTTCTGCTAGGGTTACGATCTCAGGGTGGTGGGATCAAGCGCTGAGTCAGGCTCCATGCTCATTGTGGAGTTTGCTTGAAATTCCCTCTCCCTCTCTCTCTGCCCCTTCTGCTCATGCTCTAAAATAAATCTTAAAAAAAAAAATCAAAGAGCACTATTGTCCTGGTTTTAAAACCTGTGATGAAATTTTAATATCGTTATTTTAATGGAACCAATTTAAATACGCTGTGTAGCAAATGTGTATTTTCTTTTTATATACTGCTATGGTTGCCTTCTCTTAGTCCTCTACTTCGTTTTAAGTAAGGTGACAATGACATAATGATATCCATCGACTGGAATGCAGGATACTGTTAGTTTCTTTCATTTTTTTCTTTTTTTTTCCTTTCTTTTTTTTGGATACTGCTAATTTCTCATGTGAATCTTTGTTTTTGTTTTTGCCCGTTAGGTTTTGTCCCAAGTTTTGTGAGGATGGAGATTCTAGTTTTACTAGCTGTGTATGCCTCGGTATCCCACTTGAGAGCAGAACATCCCCTTGCCAGTTGCAGCCACTGGACCTCTGGTAATGAGAGATCCCATCTCGTTTTTACTTTTGAACGTTGGTCTTACAAATGTAAGTGATATATGTTTGTACAGATGAGAATTTATAATCTGCTGTAACAAAAAAAAATGTTTGTGGTAGAAAAGGGCATGAACCAGCATTAACTTTTTATCATTTTGCGGGGGATAACAAAATGTTATAATTCTTCAACTGTGAACATCTACAATTATCATTAGGATATGATTGTGAAAATACATCAGGGAAGCCCCAGCAAAATGTTAGCTTCATCTTTTTTTGTTTTAAATATTTTATTTATTTGTTCATGAAAGACACAGAGAAAGGCAAAGACACAGGCAGAGGGAGAAGCAGGCTCTCCGCAGGAAGCCCGATGTGGGACTCAGTTCCAGGACCCGGGGATCACGCCCTGAGCCAAAGGCAGACGCTCAACCACTGAGCCACCCAGGTGCCCCATTAGCTTCATTTTTTCAAGGTTAGTGAAAATATGGAAACCGCAGGACTCTCATCCTTCAGTTCCGGACAAGAATTTATATGGAAAGGTGGCTCCCAATTATTCTTTTGGCTCATGGTTGGGGGAAAAATGGTTACTATGTAGATAAGTTATTTTGATTTTCCCAAGGGCCATCATTTGAAGACACAATAGACTTCTAAATTTCACCATACAGCATAGCTTTCCTTCTGACAAGTATTGACCTTTGCTGATTAGACACATAACTGTGTTAGCGGCACATCGGAGCTCTGAAAAATGGCACTCAACGTGTATTCAGCGAACAAGGCCAACTACCAACAGTACCCTCTTCGTGTTTTCCAAATGTGGTGCAACACATTGGGGCCTGGGTCTGAGGTCCCGGAGGGTCCCAGCACACCCCGCACGGTGACACGGGGGGACACCGGGCCTGGGTCTGAGGTCCCGGAGGGTCCCAGCACACCCCGCACGGTGACACGGGGGGACACCGGGGCCTGGGTCTGAGGTCCCGGAGGGTCCCAGCACACCCCGCACGGTGACACGGGGGGACACCGGGGCCTGGGTCTGAGGTCCCGGAGGGTCCCAGCACACCCCGCACGGTGACACGGGGGGGACACCGGGGCCTGGGTCTGAGGTCCCGGAGGGTCCCAGCACACCCCGCACGGTGACACGGGGGGACACCGGGGCCTGGGTCTGAGGTCCCGGAGGGTCCCAGCACACCCCGCACGGTGACACGGGGGGACACCGGGGCCTGGGTCTGAGGTCCCGGAGGGTCCCAGCACACCCCGCACGGTGACACGGGGGGGACACCGGGGCCTGGGTCTGAGGTCCCGGAGGGTCCCAGCACACCCCGCACGGTGACACGTGGGGGGGCACCGGGGCCTGGGTCTGAGGTCCCGGAGGGTCCCAGCACACCCCGTACGGTGACACGGGGGGGGCACCGGGGCCTGGGTCTGAGGTCCCGGAGGGTCCCAGCAACACCCCGCACGGTGACACGGGGGGACACCGGGGCCTGGGTCTGAGGTCCCGGAGGGTCCCAGCACACCCCGCACGGTGACACGGGGGGGACACCGGGGCCTGGGTCTGAGGTCCCGGAGGGTCCCAGCACACCCCGCACGGTGACACGGGGGGACACCGGGGCCTGGGTCTGAGGTCCCGGAGGGTCCCAGCACACCCCGCACGGTGACACGGGGGGACACCGGGGCCTGGGTCTGAGGTCCCGGAGGGTCCCAGCACACCCCGTACGGTGACACGGGGGGGCACCGGGGCCTGGGTCTGAGGTCCCGGAGGGTCCCAGCACACCCCGCACGGTGACACGGGGGGACACCGGGGCCTGGGTCTGAGGTCCCGGAGGGTCCCAGCACACCCCGCACGGTGACACGGGGGGGCACCGGGGCCTGGGTCTGAGGTCCCGGAGGGTCCCAGCACACCCCGCACGGTGACACGGGGGACAAAGTCGCGGGGGCAGGTGCCTTGCCGCTGTCCGCCGTCCCGGCAGCCGCGCTGGCCCACGGCGCAGGTGACCTTGGTCGGCGCTCGAGGCCCGCCCTCACGCCCGCGCACGTGGCCGGGGGGCGGGGGCGGAGCCGCGCGGCCCCGGGAAAGCGCACACAGGGCGGGCGCTGGCAATCACTCGTTCGCTCGTTTCCGCAAGCCCCCGCGGTTGGCTGTAAATGAAGCACAGCGAGGCGAACCGGGACGTCCCCGCCGACCTTCCCACGCAGACTTCCCAGTCCCTCCGTGACTCCGCCCCCGCCCCCGCCGCCTGGGCGCGGCCTCGCTGCCGGACCTATCCGACCCTCGAACCAGGACCCCGGAAGAGCGTGTCCATCCGGGTGCTCTCCGCGAGCGCCAGGGGGCGTGGCCTCGTGACGCCCGTGCGGGGAGGGGCGAGGAGCCAGCTCGGGCGCTGGGAGCTCCTGACGGAGGGGGCGGTGGGAGCCTGGGCGGTCCCTTGCCACGCTCCGTGGAAGCCTCAAGCTGCGCGAGAGGGGAGTCTCTCTTCTCAAAGTCCCCCTTTGTAGCGGGAAGATCCCCTCAGAAGCTTCCCTGCCCAGCCTCCCCTTCCCAGCGCTCCCTCGCACCCTCTCCCCCCGCCCTTGCTTCCTCTGTGCTTGACTTGACAGCCACGAACCACTTTGGGCGTCCAGCCTGTCCCCCCCCCCGGTCGGCGCGGATGGTGGCGGCCGGCGCGCTGCGCAGCCGCAGAGCGTCTTGGGCGTTTCCGCTTAGGGGCGTGTGACGCAGCGGCCGCCGCTGCCATTTTAAGTTGTTTGTTCTCGCTTCCCTTCGCAAACGCGACTCTGCCCCGGACCGGGAGGCGCCGACGCCGCCGCCGTGTCCGCAGCCAGCGGTTGGGGGGAACGAGGCTGTACCAGCGCGGACGCTCACCCTCCGCTTCGGCTGCTCCCCCTCCGGGTCTCCTCGACCTTCCTTGCCGAGAGCCGGAGCCCGGCCGCGGGGGGAAGAGCGCCTCGAGAGCAGATGCTTGAACTGAAATAACTTTATTCTGGGGGTTTGCCTCGCCGACAGACCCCTTAGCGCAGGGCTCCCCTCCCCTTCCTCCCCTCCCCTCCGCCGTCAGTGCCAGGCCCTCCCGTCTTTCTCCTCGCTCCTCCCGCTCTCTCCGTCTCTCGCCGCCGCCTCCTTCGCGTCCTTCCGTCCGCCGCCGCCCGGGGCGCCGAGCCAGACTATGGGTCCCAGGTGGGGGCTGAGCGGCGGCAGCAGCGCGGGCGGCCCGGTCACAGTGCGCACTGCAGCGGGGATGGAGGGGCTCAGTTGGCTGGTGGTGTTCTCTTGACATGGCTCCCGCCCGTGCCGCGAGCAGCGCTCCCGCCGCCGCCGCCGCCGCCGCCTCTGCCGCCGCCACCGCTCCGCCCGCAGGCTGCGGCTAGAGGGCCCGAACCCCACCCGAGAGTCGGTCCGTGAGTCCCGGCGTCCGCGGGCACAGGGAGGGGCCTCCCCGCCGCCTCAGCGCCGCCCGCTGCCCCTCGGGGAAGCCGACTGATGACCCCACCTTAAAACTATCCAAATTCGGGAAACATGGTCTGTTCCACGTGAGAGCGAGCTCAGCCAGAGTCCGGGAACTTCAGGGTTTGGGTTTGGGGTTTGGGGTTTTTTTTTTGTGTGTGTGTGTGTGTGTCTGTGTGTGTGTGTGTCTATTTTTGAAGGGGGGGTGGGCTGGGCGTACTCTAAAAAAAGTAATATTAACAAAACTATTTTTTTTCTTCCCACTGATCCTTCCCATTTACCCTCTCCCGCCGCCTCTATCCGGGCGGGAGTTGTTTCCACGATGAAATGAGTGAAAACCTGAGTGATCCTGTGTCTCCCGTGGTGCGAGTGAGTCGCTGCCGCTGAAGGCAGAGGGCGGGGGTGGGGCCTGGGGGGTGGAAGGCAGGTGGTCCCCGGGCGCTCGCGGCCTGGGCTCGGGATCTGGGAGGAGGACCCGCCACCTCGGCCCCAGCAATGCTCGCAGGAAGATAAGGCGCCCCCCTCCCGCGGCCGTGAACGGGGGCGGATTCCCAGGGAAGGCTCCCCCGGGGGAATGTAGGACTCCCTGCAAAGCTGGGGGTGTTGGGATCCCGGGCGTTCACCAGGTCTCGCCACAGAGCCCGAATAGCTACCGTATCGGATCAGAGCCCCCCGTTCTCTCTGCCATCATGATTTTCCATGGCAGCAGCACTAGCAGCCGCCTGAGGGTGAAAATGTGGGTGATGGGGAGGCTGGTCATGACTCCGCTGTTTTTTCTCATGGCTCCTTTGGGCAACAGCTGTCCGCCCCCAGTATACACTGTAGTTGATTGCAGGGAAACCCTGTACCTCTCCCCTTCTGTCTCTACCGATTTTGCACTTTTCTCTTTGCTCACCACCAAGTGTAATCAATAACAAGCACTGACAATACATAGCAATAGTGAAATCTGAGATAACTTAATTAATTAGGTACTACAGCCATGGATCTGGCTGGGTAAAATCCAATTGGATATTTCAGTTTCATTCACCTACCCTGTTTTCGTGTTTTTGGGGGGGGGGGGTTGGGTTTTTTTTTTTTTCTTCTTCTTCTTCTTTTCCCCTTTTCTTTGTAATTCTTTTTATTTGGGTATTTGGAAAGCAGGGATCATCACACTTCCCATCCCCCTCCTTCCTTTTCATAATCCCTTCTCTAAAGAGGGGGCAAAAATCCGGATGGATTTTAAGGATTGGACTGGTGTCAGCTGTGTTTTATTGCACACTTAAATCCTGATAATAGGCTATTCATTTCCCCCAAAAGCCTTTACTTTGGCATTTAAGCCAAATGTGTTTTCTAAAAAGTTAGTTCCAAGTATTTTCTCCTCTTTCTTTCCTTTCTCCCCTTCCTTTTTCCCATAACCCCAGACGTCATTGTCCAAACATGACTGGACACCAGCTTTTGTTTCTTGACCCTGTAATATGACAGTCTGCTAATATTGCCAGAAGGTGCAGTTTTTGGGCTATGGTCGTATGGTCGTGATTTTAGCTATTCAATCATATTAGCAGGAAAAAAAAATGACTTGTTTCTGTTGTACTTGAGTCTTAAGAAAAAGTGCCCATAGTTTAGTGACAATTTCCAAAGGCTTTAGTACCACCTGTATTTCAAAATGGGGGACCCAAACTCCCGGAAGAAACAAGCTCTGAACAGACTACGTGCTCAGCTTAGAAAGAAAAAAGAATCTCTAGCTGACCAGTTTGACTTCAAGATGTATATTGCCTTTGTATTCAAGGAGAAGGTAATTTGAAATTCTTAATGTGACTTAGCACAAGTGATTTTTGTAAGTGTCTGTTAATTTGTTAGCCGTAAATAATTGCGTATTAGGTTAAAGAGTGGTTGACACCAGTGTATGTATGTGCCTTAACTTAAATCCTCCTGGGTGGTTCCCTGCACGTGTGGCTGCAGGATGATGACCAATGGAAGGCTTGAGTGCTCCTTGGTTTGGAGATGCTCTAAAGCTCCGCAAGGTCCTTTTGTAGTTAGCCGGGGGTGAGCAACACTGAAACTGATTTGTATTTCACAATAAAGTGCACTTATGTGGAGTTACATAGAGAACATGATAGCTGAATTTAAAGATGGTCTTAAGTGGGGTATTTGAGAGTGGTGAATCAGAATTGAAATCTTTATATGCTAAAAGTAGTTTGTTCAATTTCACACCAAAGGTACCTTTTCTCATGGTACATTTGATGAAATACAGCACACTTTAATTTTTAGGAACAGAAAATGGCTAATTTGTGTTTAGAAGTGCAATTCGTTAAAATTCAAAGGACCTGAAAAGGAAATTTAAATTTGGAGGGGGCTGGTGAACATATTCGGAAGTAACGCCGCAGTTATAAATAGCAAATAGTTGTGAGTAGTCAAGGAGAACAGGATCAAAGCAGTATTTTTTGTGCAACTTAAAATGGACAGTTTCTTCAGTGATCTCTGGCATGAGATAAGGTTATGAATGTAAGGAAATACTACTTTGATTTTTGCACTTAGGTGGTGAGCTAATTTCAGATTAGAAATCTATTCTTCATGTGGCACGTGCTTAGTGTTTGGAAGTTTCCCGGGCATGGGCATTTTCCCAACTCGTAACTTAAAGGTTATTAGTACAGGCATACCTTGGTTTTATTCACTCTATTGTGCCTCATGGATATTTTGTTTTTTCTAAATTGAAGGTTTATGGCAACCCTGGGTTGAGTAAGTCCCATCAGTGTCATTTTCCAGCAGTATTTGCTCACTTCATGTCTCTGGGTCACTTTTTGGTAATTCTTGATGTTTTAGGCTTTTTTTTATTAATCTATTTGTTACAGTGACTTACCAGTTTTTACAACTTGCTGAAATCATATGGTGGTTAACATTTTTTAGCATTATTTTTCAACTAAGATATGTACATTGTTTTTTTGGACCTAATGCTTGTGCACTTAATGGGCTAAAATGTAGTGTAAACATAATTTTTATATGCACTGGGAAACCAAAGAATTAATTCAACTCGCTTTACTGTGATACTTGTTTCATTGCTGTGGTCAGGAACTCAACCCGTGATATCTCCAAGGTATGCCTGTATTTAAGAATGCGCTTGGCTGCTTGAGTGTAGCTTTGTAAAGTGGTTTCAAAGTGGTTTTGAAGTGATTATCCCAAGTTTGGGTAGTACTAAGGATTTACTTCTCCATTTTGTCTTCTTTAATATGCTGACCGCAGAAGTGTTAAGATCAGATTTCAATTGGAGATACTATAATGAAGTTCACTAGAAATCTAAGACATAGGTGGTGAAATTAGTTCTTTAATATATAAGATGCCTCAAGTTGTATCATCTAGTTCTTTAACACCATAAAATCCCATTTTTACTCTGAATGGATAGTACCCAGGCAATTGTCCTGAGTAGTTCATGGATTTTACAACCTAAATTGATGAGCACTTGGTCACAACTAAATTTGAAACTCAATTTGATAGACTTTTTTTTTTTTTCTTGTTTCATATATTGACAGCTGTTATGTAATATCTAAAAGGAGTAATGGAACTTGACCCTTTTAAGGAGTTAAACTGAATTTGTACAACTGTTTTTAAACTGCTGAGATTTAATTTTAGCTGTATGTAGAATCAGTTAAATAAAACTACATCAAGAGTAAATCACTTTTTATTTTTTTAAATGTTAAGTATGTCTAGTGTTTGTTTCTCATAGTATTTAAGATACACTGTATAAGTTACATGTTATAGATACCATAATACTATGAAGCCATGCAGTAAAACATTCTGATGATAGCCTGTTTTTGTGTGCTTGGGGAAAGAACAGAACGATCCACCTATTTGAAAATATGCACAGAAATTACTTGAGTTGATAATTTTGCTGAGTTAGAATAAAGGTACATGACATTGTAATATGAACTGGGTGTTAAAAGACTGCACTACAGGTGAGTTAATACATCTTCTCCCTCCCCCCCCCCTTTTTTAGAAGAAAAAATCAGCACTTTTTGAAGTGTCTGAGGTTATACCAGTTATGACAAATAATTATGAAGAAAATATCCTGAAAGGTGTGCGAGACTCCAGCTATTCCTTGGAAAGTTCCATAGAGCTTTTACAGAAGGATGTGGTACAGCTCCATGCTCCTCGATACCAGTCTATGAGAAGGGTAAGTTCTGTTTTTCACTCTTGATTTGGTAAGTTTTTGTGATTTAAACTTGCGTTTTCCCTCTAAGTATGGGTAGTTACTGTGGTCACAAGTCTTAAAAAGTTGACTTCAGGGTGCCTGGGTGGCTTAGTCAGTTAAACAGTTGGGTTCAGCTCAGGTCTAAATTCTTTAAAAGAAAAAAAAAAAGTTCAGATAAAATATGGATATTTTTATGTGTGGTATTCTGATAATGTTGTATATTATTGCTGGGAATATTTTACTGTTCATTGTATTTTTCATTTTGGGGAGAGAACTAACAACATGTTCCTTATAAGAAATTTAAAGTGGAAGGAATTACTGCTCCCCAACCTCTAACTTTTGGAAGTTAACACGAACATACTTGAACCAAGAGATCCCCACAATTACTGGGATTGGGGAAGGCTAGAGATAACAATGTACTGGTCCAAAAGAGGTTTATTGGCCTTTGAAAATTAATTGACTGGACTGTGATAATAAGGAACAGGAATGGAGAAAATAGTTTTCTGTAAGTATATAATAAAAATAGCACTTAAGCTGTAATAAGAACATGTTTAATATTAGATTCAAGACACCTTTACTTAAATATTAACGAGATTCTGGTTTAAAAAAATGGAAATAAAAATACAAGGACTTAACAAGAAAAATCAGTTGAAGTTTTCACCATGTGCTGATTAATTTAGGTCGTGGTGTGAGGAACATTGGACTGGGTGACTGTAGGTGAACCCTATAAGATAAAAATTAGAATTAGGCCATGAGCTATTCAGATTGTAGACTGTCCTATTACTATTACCTCTTGATGTATAAAATGATACATAGTAGATCTTTTGTATTTATGAAATGTTTCTATAATCACACCTGTAATCTGTGGCATTGCATGTTACAGCTTTGTTTCTTTGAAAGTAATTTTTTTTTAATTCTTTTATAGGATGTAATTGGCTGTACTCAGGAGATGGATTTCATTCTTTGGCCTCGGAATGATATTGAAAAAATTGTCTGTCTCCTGTTTTCTAGGTGGAAGGAATCTGATGAGCCTTTTAGGCCTGTTCAGGTATTTTTTTCTAAGTGTAGTGTGCACTCAGTAAAAACTCCTGGAATAGGGCCTAAGTTAAGAAAATTTTTTGGAATATGCATTGTTCTAATCAGTTTTACTTCATGAGTTGCTCCCCTCTGTTTGAATATTGTGATGTGAGAGGAGAAAGGACTTGGGTGACATCTCTTGAGAATGAGGTGGTCCTAACTACCCTAATGTGTCTTTCTTTAAAATTATGGCCGGGAAAAATAAAACAAAATTACGGCCAGAGAAAATCTTTCAGGTAGATATTTGTTGATTTGTAGAGGGGCCTAAGAATGAACTTTAGATCTGTACCCCACACACTCCTGAAATAATATACTTAGTTACCTGGTTTTCAGAGGAATGTAATCTAAGAAATGGGTTAAAAAACCCTTTAAAAAAAACAAAAAAACAAAAAACAAAAACAACTTTTTCAAGGGGCACCTCAGTGACTCAGTTAAACGTCTGCCTTCACCTCAGGTAATGATCCCAGGGTCCTGGGATTGAGTCCCACATCAGGCTCTCTGCTCAGTGGGGAGCCTGCTTCTCCCTCTGCCACTCGCCCAACTCATGCTCACTCGCTCAACTCATGCTCACTCGCTCGTTCTCTCAAATAAAATCTTAAAGAAAGCAACCCCTTTTCAAAAGTAGAGTTGTGTATAAAACTATTCAGGAGAGACTGGGTGGTTCAGTGGTTGAGCATCTGCTTTTGGCTCAGATCATGATCCTGGGATCAAGACCCACATCGGGCTCCCTGCAGGGAACCTGCTCCTCCCTCTGCCTGTGTCTCTGCCTGTCTCTCTTGAATAAATAAAATCTTTAAAATAAATACACACACACACATATATATAGGAAAAGTAAATCTGGTAGTGATTAAGTAGTCTTCCTTGACGTTGTGCTAACTTTTATCACTGATGTACTAGAAAATTTCTGGTTTTTAGAGCATTTACCCAAATATCAGTGATCATAATTTTATTTATAGTATTTTTATATGCACAGGAGAAAGTACAATATCATTTGCCACAATGTTATGGTTAGTTCTAAGTCAAGTATAGCTATGACTTGTTTTCTTTATTGTACATATATACATATATTTTATAACTTGACATTGACTGTACTTTACAATTAGAAACCTAAATAACGACATTTAAAAACTCATTTTAAGCCTCCTAAATACTAGAATGCCTATTTTAGGCTAATTGGTTAGAAACATGAAAATTACTACTGAAAAAATTTTGCATTCATCTATTACTATGAAGCATCTTTATGGTGCTTTTGTGTATGATAGACAAGTTGGTGTACTGCCCCTTTTCCATGGTAATGTTCCTGCACATCAGCTCAAATAAATTATTGTTCCTTTTTCTAAGATTCCACTTGACAGAAAAAAGTTCTAAGGATAACATATGGCCTAAATATAGGTAAACGTATTATATGTCTTCCTTTAGTGGACGATATCTGACTCATGTGAACTTGTTGGGAGAATATGAGTCGGATATAAAAAGGAGGAGGACAGGGATGCCTGAGTGGCTGGCTCAGTGGTTGGTTGAGCGTCTACCTTCGCCTAGAGCGTGATCCTGGAGTCCTGGGATCAAGTCCCCCATCAGGCTCCCTGCATGGAGCCTGCCTCACCCTCTGCCTATGTTTCTGCCTTCTGTCTCTCTGTGTCTCATGAATAAATAAATAAAATCTTAAAAGTAGGAAGACAGGAATGTTAAGGCATGTTTATGGTTATCAGAGCAGGTCTTGCATCTCAACTGTAACTGCTCTCCAGGAGCACTGGTAGGAGAGAGAGATATATATATTTGTATTGTATACAATACAATACAATTGTACACAATACATGTACTACAGTACATATAGTGTACATGTATATTTATATTATGCATAAATATATATTTATTTTTCATATATTTGCTATTGGAAAAATTTGGTCTGTTTCTCATATTTTTTAAAATTTCTAATACTTGGGCAGCCCTGGTGATGCAGCGGTTTGGCGCCGCCTGCAGCCTGGGGTGTGATCCTGGAGACCAGGGATTGAGTCCCACATCCGGCTCTCGGCATGGAGCCTGCTTCTCCCTCTGCCTGTGTCTCTGCCTTTCTCTCTCTCTCTCTCTCTCTCTCACTCTCACTCTCACTCTCACTCTTTGTCTATGTCTATCATAAATAAATAAATCTAAAAAAAATAAAATAAATGAGTATCCTAAATGAGAAGCTTTAAAGATAAATAACATAGTTCTTAAGATAAATGAGAAAAGGAAAGGTAAACTAACTTGAAAAGCTTTTTTTTTTTTTTTTAATTAAGGCATTTGGAAATCTGAATAGTAATGAGATTTAGTTGGAACCAGAGTACAGGTTGTTTTTCAATAGTTTCTGCTATATTCACAGTTACTATGAAGTGCTGGGAGGTGCTGTTAAAGTATCTTTTTCCTCTTTGTCCCTAAATTCTCTTGCTGCAGGTTAGTTATTCATCACACTACTCAAATATTTTGTTATTTTTGGACATTACTTTCATGCCACTTAATAGTTTTCTTTTTGGTGTGGACTGTTCCTTCCTAAATCAATTCCTTCCCACCTTTGGTGTGGACTGTTCCTTCCCAAATTCAATAGAGAGACAGCACATGAGCAGAAGCAGAGGCAGAGAGTGAGGGACAAGCAGACTCCCCGATGAGCATGGAGCAGAGCCCAATCCTGGGGCTGGATCCCAGGACCTTGAGATCAGGACCTGAGCCAAAAGCAGACACTTCACCCACAGGGCCAACCAGATAGGCTCCCTGCACAGTATTTGTTTTTGATACATTAGTGTTTATGTTGGTCTTTTTCTGGGAATGGCATTTCCCAGACTACCTTTTCTTAGTAAAGAAAGAGGACAGGGAAAAATCACTGTCCTCTTTCAAGACCCAATCCAGAATCACCTGCTACTTCTGCCCACAATACCCACGGGCTAGTTATCTCTCCCTTCTTCACATGGCACTTTGAAGATAAGAATCCATTTTAGAGTTATACAGATAACCACATTCTTATTCTAAGAAAGCTATGAAGCAAGTTAGGTTTTATATTTGCAAGTGCTTGTCTTTTTGAGCAGTATAAGAGCCCCTTAGGTGGAATAACTACTCATATTTTTCAGTATCTAATAACATGCATTTCATATACTAAGAGTTCAGTAAACATTTGAATTTGTGCAGAGATAGAGTTGAATATCGTATTTACACAATCCTATGTAGGGTAGCTTAGCTTATGTTAGCTTAGGTTATGGCTTATAAGAAAAGTTGGGTGCTAAAATTCTAGATGTCAAGAACTAATGATTTTTTCCATGTTGGTGATTCCTATAACAGAAGAATGAAAACTGCCTGAATCAAATGGACTAACAATTTTTTTAAATAATTCAACATTATCTAAATATAAGATTCTTTAAGGTTTCTGTTTCTTTTTTTTTTTTTTTTAGAAAGATTTTATTTATTTATTCATGAGAGACAGAGAGAGAGAGGCAGAGACACAGGGGGAGGGAGAAGCGGGCTCCTTGCGGGGGACCCGACGTGGGACTCTATCCCGGGTCTCCAGGATCATGCCCCTGACTGAAGGCAGACACTCAACCACTGAGCCACCTAGGCATCCCAAGGTTTCTGTTTCTTGAATTCTCCACTAGCTTAGTCATTTCACCCAGCATTTGGTCTCCACAGACATTCTGTGAGAGGTTAGAGTTGATCTTCCTCATGTTCTTCATAACTTAAAATTTTTTTATTTTTAATTTTTTAAATATTTTTTTATTTATTCATTCATGATAGATGTAGAGAGAGAGAGAGAGGCAGAGACACAGGCAGAGGGAGAAGCAGGCTTCATGCCAGGAGCTCAATGCGGGACTCGATCCCGGGACTCCAGGATCACGCCCTGGGCCAAAGGCAGGTGCTAAACCGCTGAGCCACCCAGGGATCCCCCTTAAAACTTTTGTAATCTGGAAAACATCCACATGACATTTCCAAAAATTGCGAGGATTTTTTTTTTTTTTTGAGAGTTTATTCATGAGAGGCAGAGACATAGGCAGAGGGGGAAGCAGGCTCCCTGCAAGGAGCCCGATGTGGGACTTGATCCCAGGACCCTGGGATCACGACCTGAGCCAAAGGCAAATGCTCAACCAGTTTCATATATCCTCAAGCTCATCTGTGTGAGGACTGGAACTGTATTTCCGGTGTGGGCTTTACATTGCATGTAATCCTCTTCACCGTCCTAATGGGCTAGAACCCATTTGTTTTATAGGCGAGGAAGCTGAAGTTTGGTAAAGTAGGGAAGATATGTACAAGGTCACATAAGTAGTGAGATGTGCAGCTGAGATTGGAATATATTTCTTTATAAAAGCCATCCATAGTGTGTGTTCTTTGTAATTGAAAGGAGAGATATGTCATTGGGCTTAATTAAAGTACTAACTTGGGAGTTTTGAGTCAGATTTGAAAATCTCATTTTAGGGGCATCTGCTTGACTCAGTCGGTTAAAGACCCAATGCCTAATTTCAGCTCCTATCATGATCTCAGTTGTGAGATTGAACTCTGCACTCAGGGCGTCGTCTTGCGATTCTCTCCTCTCCTTCACCCTACCCCATGCACAGTGTGTGTGCACCCCCCCCCCCCAAATGTTTTATAAAATTTGGCATAAAATCATTGAGAACTAGGATCTCGTCACTGGTGCAGTTTTTGTTGAAGGTCAAACTCTGTAGTGGAGTACTATCCACTAGAACTTTTCTGTGATGGAGTATAACTCAATAGACTGTTCAGAATGGTGGTCACTGGTAACATTGGATTATTGAGCATTTGAAATGTGGCTAGCTTGATTGATTGATTGATTTATTTATTCATGATAGACATAGAGAGGCAGGCAGAGGGAGAAGCAGGCTCCATGCTGGGAGCCCGACATGGGACTCAGTTCCAGGACTCGAGGATCATGCCTTGGGCCAGAGGCAGGCACTGAACCGCTGAGCCACCCAGGGATCCCCCTGGCTAACTTTAAAAACTGAATTTTAGGGCACCCTGGGTGGCTCAGCGGTTTAGCACCACCTTCAGCCCAGGCCTGATCCTGGAGACCCGGGATTGAGTCCCATGTCAGGCTCCCTGCATGGAGCCTGTTTCTCCCTCTGCCTGTGTCTCTGTCCCCGCCCCCCATAAATAATGAATGAATGAATGAATCTTTAAAAAAAATAATTGAATTTTTAAACTGCATTGATTGAATTAAAATTAAGACTGCCTTATTGGACTGCCATATTGGACACCCTATATGCATACGGCTGCAGTAGATGTTTCAGGTAGGTAATGTCTTTGTAGTTACATGTAAACTTATTTCTTAATTAGGCCAAATTTGAGTTTCATCACGGTGACTATGAGAAACAGTTTCTGCATGTACTGAGCCGCAAGGACAAGACTGGAATTGTTGTCAACAATCCTAACCAGTCAGTGTTTCTCTTCATTGACAGACAGCACTTGCAGGTAAGCTTTGTTTAACTACTTAATAGCTTATTTAAAAAGCTTATTCATTAGCAAACTGCTTTCTATATATCTTAATTAATTCTGTTTTGCCACTTCAACATTGCATTATTTTTGAAGTTACTTAAAAATCAAACAGATACCACCTTAGAACAGTGGTTCCCAAACTTTGATGCATATTAGAACTACTGGGAGCTTTTAAAAGTCATGATTCCAGTCTGCAGTAGAATTTAAGAAATGCTGCTGTAGAGCTTTTCTTTGTAAAATATAGTCAACAGATGATAACAGATTCTTAAATATGTAGAATCGGAGGCTCTACTCCAGTCCTACTCAGAGAATCTTAGGTTTTGAACAAAATCCTTAGGTGACTAGTAACACATAATTGGAGAAGCTTTGGCCCTAGACCTTTTAAATAAAAATCTAAAGGGATGAAGTATTTAAAAGATCCACATGTGTGGGGTTTTTTTGTTTTTTGTTTTTAAGATTTTATTTATTTATTTATGAGAGACACCGAGAGAGAGAGGCAGAGACATAGGCAGAGGGAGAAGCAGGCTCCACCACTCAGGGAGCCTGATGTGGGACTCGATCCTGGGACTCCAGGATCATGCCCTGGGCTGAAGGCAGGTGCTAAGCCACTGAGCCACCCAGGCGTCCCATAAAAGATGCACATGTGTTTAAAACAAGCACTTCCAATTTAAGCAATCCAGGTATTCCAGATTATTTATTCTCTAGAACATTATTTTCATCAACCTAAACCTGAATGTCCTCCCTTAAAATTTGTAAGATACCTTGTTATTAATCTTTAAAAATAGCATCATTTTAATTATCATTCATGCAACAAATCAGTGCCTACTTACTATGTGCCAGGCGCTGTGCAGCAGTGAACAAGACAAAAATTGTCTGTATGGTTTCCTACTCCACTGTGGGGGAGGCAATAGAGCAGTACTGTATGCCGTTGGACAGTGATGAGCGCTCAAAGGAAGTAGGTGTAGGATGCGTAAGCTTTTGGGTGTGAATTTTGATGGTGCCACCAGAGGAGGCCTCTCTGAGGAGGAGATTTAAGTAAAGACTTTTAGAAGAGTATTTGTGATACTAATTTTGCATAGTAAACAATGGGTTTATTTTTAGAGTCTGTGAGGTAGTAAAAAATACAAAGGTGAATCCTGCTGCTGCCTTGAAGGAGCTGAAGACCACTTGGCAAGATTACATACTGATTTTGTATCTTGTAAGAAAGTCTTAAGTACCTATAGTATTATAGGTACAAATAAGAGCTGTGAGAATTAACAGAAGAAAGTTAATTTCAGTGGAAGGATTTCATTAAACAAAAACCATGACTTGGTTGGGTTTGGGGGACTTTTTTTTTTTCCCATTTCTTCTTTACCTTAGCTCTCTTATGGTAGATATTTTTAATTTTTAATTACTTGTGTACTTTGAGTAATTTATTGAGATAATACTTAATAGCAGGCTATTGACTTATATTATGGAATCTACAACAGAGACTTAGTCCTAGAAGATTTAATAATGACAATGTATTAATGTAGAGACTTCATTTTCCTGCAAATATATAGATCAATAATATATAGAAATGACTGGTGACTTGAAGGAGTTACTTTGTTAAATAAGTAGTAAATTATCTCCTGTTTTAGATCAAGGTTGGATGTTTTCTGTGCTTTATGAAGCAAATAGCCTGAATCCTTTTAATGAGAAGAAAATTGTTAAGCTCATAAACTAAATTTGGGTGACCAGCAGTCTGTCTGGAATGCCTGGTTTTCTCACTGAAAGTCCCAAATCCTAGAAACCCCAGCCCCCTGGGCAAAGGGGGATAGCTGGTGTCACCCTCGTTATAGATGCATTTGGTCCTTCATGCCCGTCGGTCCCCCTTCTTTCAGGTTCTGTTCTTGATCTTCCTAAACCACAGATGTTGCCATATTTGCACCATAATCTAGAAGAATGAAGGCCCTGGTAGGAGAGTGGCAGCATAGCATATTACTAGTATGAGCTCATTTAACCCTCACAACAGTCTTGTGGAAGTGTAAGTCTCATTACTCCCACTTTGTAGGTGAAGAGATCAGAAAACTAAGGAACTTGATCAGGATCATCTAACAGAGACCTTGTGTCCATTATCATAACGTAAGGTGTATGAAAGAACTAGACCAAATGATAATTTTGGATGGGCAAGTGGTAGTGAGGCACAGGCCTAGAATCTGGATTCTCATCCACGTGCAGCCACCTACTAGCTGTGAAATCTCAGACCAGTTACTCCTGTGAGCATGTTCTTTGTTGAATAAATGATATTCATAAGGTGGTTGTAACATTGAAAATGGGAAAAAATGAAAAAATATTGTGCATAATGTATAAGTTCATTTACATGTATAGACTGCTTTTGCCCTTTTTTTAAAGAAGTGCTGTAGTGACAACTTGGAAGGCGGGCCTGGGGGGTAGCTTTCATTTTCCATTTACTAGTGATTTGTGAAGGCAGCTAGCACATCTGCTATGGCAGATGTAGTAGTAGTAGTAATGGTAATACTCTCGTTTTCTTCCAATCCTTTACCCCAGGTAATGCTTTAGGTCTTTTCTTTTTTTTTTTATCTATTTCTTTTCTCTAACTTCTGACCACATTTGTTGTCTTTTCTGTGTATAATTATGACTTCACGCCTCTATTTAGATCTATCTCTGTGAAGTGCCTTTAACTTTATTTCCCGTTGGCAAGTTGTCCATGGTTGACTTTCCAGACATTTAATTTTTTAAATAAATTCTCTAAACATTTATTTAGTTTATAATCATGTTTCTTTCTATATTTTATATGGCACAGTTTTGTCTTCCTGACTAGATTGAAGTCCCTATGGATTCAGACCATAATTAATTCCCTTGCTCTATATGCATTATTATTGTGTCCATGATTGCTTGATTCGGTGATGGGGGAGATTTTCACGTGACAATCTGTTGTTAAAAGTCTTACTAAGATTATTAAAATTATTCCCCTTCCAGACTCCAAAAAACAAAGCTACAATCTTCAAGTTATGCAGCATCTGCCTCTACCTGCCACAGGAACAGCTTACCCACTGGGCAGTTGGCACCATAGAGGATCACCTCCATCCCTACATGCCAGAATAGAGTGCTGACCAGCAAAATGGACAAGATCACAGAGTGCAGCAGCAGTTTTTTGTTTTCTTGTTTTCTTATACTTTATTCTTTCAGAATTTAAAGCAAATGGACTCATGCACAGAACACTATGCATTTTGAAACTTGTTCATCCTGGATTTTTTTTTTTTCCTTTTTGGTTATTCGTGTCTCAGAACTTAAAAAAAATTAGGTGTGTCTTCTGCACGGACTATGTGAAAGAAGATGCTTTGCATATTTGCTGCACTGCATCAGCATCTTACTAAAAATGTGAAAGGACTATTGTACACTGAAATGCTTAAATGTATCTGAAAGCACAAGGTGATACTCATTTTTGATGGTCTTTCCATTTGTGCTGGTTTTTGCCTCTTGACATCTGTCATCAGTTTTTAGAGGGTGAGAAGTGAATGTAAAAGATATAAATAACATTTTAAAAAAACTTAATAGCTTTGCTGTAATCACCGTTGTTCCAGAGCACTGTCAGATTCATTCTAATGACCAGAAGTGGTTGTTCAAAAAAAAAAAAAAAAGATACACAACCACAGGAAAGAATTCTTAAATGAAAGGAAAAAAAAAAGCATCTCATTGTAGGCATTCTTGCCTCATGTTTTACTGGGCCATGTTTGTTTCCTGGTACTCATAAATGTATTTTATTTCCAGATCTCTTTCCCTAAGTTGCTGTTAGGAGAGTATTCTGCTGAATGTGGATACAGTTTATACACATTAAAACAGACCTGGAGTCTGAGGTAGCTAAAGCAGCTATAAAACTGAGAAATTCATAGCTGCAGAAACCATGATAGATGAAGGATTTTTCTTTTTGGTTTTAAAGAGATTTTTATTACAAAGAAAACCCAGTGAATTGTGCAGAAAATACTGGTTTCTACCCTATCCTAAAGGAAAACTTGAGGGTTTTTTGGAGTAGAAAAAAGTTACTTTCTACCCTATCCTAAAGGAAAACTTGAGGGTTTTTTGGAGTAGAAAAAAGTTACTAAAGTTGGGATCTTTAAATTGTTTAAAAACCATTCACTGTCAAAGCTCTAAAAGCAGAACTCACTTGTGCAATGAACATAAGGAAAGACTACTGTATAGTTTTTTGGGTTTTTGTTCTTGTTTTTTTTTTTTTTTCTTTTTAATGAAGAAAAGCTTTGCTTAAGGGTTGCATACTTTTATGGAGTAAATCTGAATGATCCTACTCCTTTGGAGTAAAACTTAGTGCTTACTGGTTTCCAATTGTATTTAGCTTCTGGTTGGAATTTGAAAAAATGAAAACCTAAATAAAATAGGTGAAAGTTCCCTGACTATTCAGGTGAATACACAAAACTTGAAGTGGTAACTTCTTTTTTCCAAGTTACTGGGTAGGATGACCCTGGGGGTTATTTTACAGGTTATATTTTACAGTCTAGTTACACAGCAAACTTAGGACAAAATATGGTAGATGGGTTTGTAATTCAAGGAATAGGAATCAAAAAGACATTTTGTCAGCTTTAGCAGTTATCAGGTTGGTCTTGTTCCTTGCTTCATGGAAAAGAAAAATAGATTTTTTAAAGCAGGCTCCACATGCAACATGGGGCTCTTAACTCACAACCCTGAGGTCAAGAGTCGCATGTTTGACTGAGCCAGCCAGGTGTCCCAGAAAAATAATATATTTTTAAAATATTTTATTTATTCATGAGACAGGCAGAGACATAGGTGGAGGGAGAAGCAGGCTCCGTACAGGGACCCTGGGGTCACGCTCTAAGCCAAAGGCAGACGCTCAACTACTGAGCCACGAGGCATTCTCCCAGAAAAATACTTTTTTTTTTTTATCCCACCCCCCCACCGAAAAATATTCTTAATTTCAAAATGCTTTCACAGATTTTCTCAGTTGAAAATTAGAATCTTTTGGGCAGCCTGGGTGGCTCAGCGGTTTAGCATCGCCTTCAGCCCAGGGTGTGATCCTGGAGACCCCAGATGGAGACCCGGGATCCAGCCCCACGTCGAGCTCCCTTCATGGAGCCTGCTTCTCCCCCTGCCTGTGTCTCTGCCTCTCTCGCCTCTCTCTCTCTGTGTGTGTCTCTCATGAATAAATAAAATCTTGTAAAAAAAAATTAGAATCTCTTTGAACAAATGGTTTCGAATGTCTCATGATTGGGTCCTATTCAAAGATCGGGACTGCCAACAGTCCTGAGTGCAAAGAGCAAGTTTTTATTTTAGAATAAATTTAGAAAAGTTTTAACAAAGTTCTGTATAACCTTTACCCACATTTTTTCCCAGTTTTTCTATGTGTGTATATATATATATTTTTAAAGATTTTATTTATTCGTGAGAGAGAGGCAGAGACACAGGCAGAAAGAGAAGCAGGCTCCATGCAGGGAGCCTGACATGGGACTTGATCCTGGGACTCCAGGATCATGTCCTGGGCCGAAGGCAGGTGCTAAACCGCCAGGGATCCCCTGTACATCTCTTGAATCATTTGTTTGGTACATACATCATGTATACATCTTTACTCCTTGGCCCCTAGTACTTGCCCCCTAGTCCCAAGCACGGGGCTATTCTGGCATAACCACAGTAAAGTTACCGAATCCAGGAAATGTAATGGTGATATTCCTTAATCTGTCATTGATATTCCAGTTTTGTTCATCATCCTAAATACCGCTTTTATTTTTTTAAGATTTATTTATTCATGAGAGACACAGACTGAGAGAGAAGCAGGCTCCTTGCAGGGAGCCTGATGGGGGACTTGATCCGGATTCCGGATCACGACCTGAGCCGAAGGCAGATGCTCAGTCACTGAACCACCCAGGCGTCCCAATACCCTGTTTTTAATTTAAAACCCACCCCACCAACGGTCCACTACAGGACTGTTGGCATTTAGCTGTCAAATCTCTAGTCTCTAATCTGGCCTTTGTTTTGGACCCTGACATTTTTTGAAGAGTAGGCTAATTTTTTAAAATAGTATTCCTCATTTTGCATCTGAATGATGCTTCTTCGTGGTTGAATTTGGGATTATGCACTCTGGCCAGCACCCAATTCATGTAACCTCACTCCCTTCTCCAGTTAATATCCAGAAATGCACTGTCAATTTGCTCTTGGTATGAATTTTGACTGGTCGAGGTGGTGTCTTGTTTCTGAATCGTATAGTGACTTTTTTTCCCCTGTAACTAAGAAGCAATCTGGGAAACAACATGGAAATGCTCTGTTCTTTATTGGGACCACCAGTGATTTTTGAGTTTTGGCTGTGACCAATGTTTACTATGATAGTTGCAAAATATCTATTCCTCCCCACCACATTTAGCAGCATTCTGTCATGAGGAAGAGCCCTCCTGTCTCTGCCCTATAACATCTACCTAAATGATAACACGTGCACAGTTCGCATGCCTCAACTATTTTCTTGAACACTTGCTTACTTTGAAGCACAAAATATGTTAATGTCAATTTCCCCAATGCCAGTTCCCCAGTCCTTGCATCAGCTATTTTCTCCAAGAAGCCCAGGTTCCTTTTGGAGGGAGATATTAGAAATTAAGAACTAGATGCCAGTCCTACATGCTCAATGCTACTAGGAAGTCTACTTCTAACAGAGCACCATGACAAGCAAAGGAGAATCAGCCTTTAACTGTTAATGTCTCCAAATTTATTTTTTTAAAGATTCATATATTCATGATAGAGAGGCAGAGACACAGGAGGAGGAGGGAGAAGCAGTCTCCATGCCTGGAGCCCGACGCGGAACTCGATCCCGGGACTCCAGGATCGCGCCCTGGGCCAAAGGCAGGCACAAAGCTGCTGAGCCACCCAGGGATCCCTTCCAAATTTATTTAAAGTTGCTTCCTGCATTTCTCTAATAGCTTAATACTGGACATTAGCTCTAAGGTAATCTCTCAAAATGGCCTTGCTGGCTTCTTTGCTTTACCTAAGTTTTCAGAAACACTTTCAGCTAAGGATTTTTTTCACCCAAGTATCAACTCTATAAGACTACAAACTGAAGAAATTTTAAATGAAAAACAGTCCCATCCTACGTCCCACTTGGTTCCTATGGCATTTTCCCAAAGAAAATAATTCCTAACAATTTCTGGTTGTGCTAACTTATCCTGAAAGTTATATTTGTTCAAGTCAAATTTACACTTGGTCTTTGTTGTTGGGTGTCTTCCGGTTATCATGCTGGTCTTGGTTTCCCAGGTGTTTTGTGTGTCTGCCTTGTGCTACCAATTTTCCCGTGGTCTTGTTCATCAGATCCACAGAGGTAAATGCAAGTGTTTTCCCTTGCTTCAGAATATGTGCTGTTATCACTAGGTCTTCTCCTATTTTTGCAGGGGACATGTACCTTGAAGGGAAACAAATATAGTTAATAGCAAATAATTTTTCACTTTTTGAATTTATAAACATTTCTAACAATTTTTTAAGAGGGCTAGTTGTATCTCTTAACAGCCTTCTTATGTGTTCCTTATTTTCCTCAAAGTAGTTTAAGAATAGTTACCAGTAAGTTTTCTGTCCCATCACATTTGAATGGCTGGTCCTGACCAAGTTCATCTTCCCCTTTCCATATCCAGACAAGTTTCTTTTTTTTTTTTTTTAAGTTTCTTTTCCTATAAATGTGGGAAGTTGTGTTCCCTACCCACCTTTAAGTTTTCCATTTCCTATTTATTCAGGGTTGGTGAAAAATTTTCTCCAGCTTTTATCTGATCTGCTGAAATCCTGGGTGAAGTATTGCCTGGCGTCTAACTCAGCAGGTTCCCCCTTCCCTGTGGTCCAGAAGGAAGCAGATGATCCTCCTTATTTTTTTTTTTTTAAGATTTATTTATTCATGAGAGAGACAGAGAGAGAGAGGCAGAGACACAGAGGAAGAAGCAGGCTTCATGCAGGGAGCCCGATGTGGGACTCGATCCCGGATCTCAGGATCGCGACCTGAGCCGAAGGCAGGCGCCCCAACTGCAGAGCCACCCAGGGGTCCAGATCCTCCTGACCTATTGCCAGAGATCAACAGTAGCCTAAAGCTGCACCCCCCACCTATGACACTCCCCTCACTTCATGTGGGGACTGTATCTCGGCCTCACTAGAAGGGTGCATACGGTTCAATACGGTGATTTCAGAGACCACATTCATGCAGCATTACAGTAGCTGATGCTTGTTCTGTTTTATTATCATTGTTTATCTTACAGTGCCTCGTTGCAACTTGATCATAGGTATGTGTGTATAGGGAAAACATACTGGGTCCAGTACTATCTGTGGTTTCAAGCATCCACTGGAGGTCTTGGAATGTAGCCCTGTGGCTAAGAGAGGACTACTGTATCTTGTCATATTGGTATTTAGAATTTATGTAACTGGCATGTGAGTAAATTCTGCACTTAAAGATGATTTAATGTAAGAACAATAAGGAATTGCAAGGAGGCCCTTAGAATCCAGGTGATGAGTTGTATGTATTTTTAAAGAGATCTCTCCCTACCTGTCTTACTCCTAAATTGTCACTCATTTATTTTTTAAGTATCTGTAGTAAATCTTTGAGACAGTGTTTTTCTGTTCAAGTGAGTCAGGTTTTGAAGCTCGGGCAGTTCTTGATTGTGACCTCTACCTTTGACCACACATACATGGAAACTATGTCTGACTTAACAAAATATTCTTTAGGCTTGTGAGAGCAGCGGTAGTATCTCAGAAGATGACGAGAAACAGTGCTCATTTTGAGGATCTCTGCTCTTAAGAGAGGTTCCTGAGGCCAAGGGGGTTGTCGGCTAGCCTCACCCCTTATCATGTGGAGTAAGGTAAGGACTGCAGAACATGCTCACCACAGCAAGCAGAACCTCTGAGATCTTAATTTCAAGAGCACTTCTGTCTTGTCCTGTGATTTGCTTATTGCACCCTCAATTTGTTCCCACAGTAAAGAAGGGCTGAATTTGTGGGCAGCCTGGGTGGCTCAGCAGTTTAGCGCTGCCTTCGGCAGCAGATCCTGGAGACCTGGGATTAAGTCCCACATCGGGCTCCTTGCTTGAAGCCTGCTTCTCCCTCTGCCTGTGTCTCTGCCTCTCTGTCTCTCATGAATAAATAAATCTTTTAAAAAAAAAAAAAAGGCTGAATTTTCTTCAGGCACTCTAAATTTAGATCTTAAAAAAAGAAAATTGACATTATTTCCATTGCCCTCATGGTCCATAGCATTGGCTTTCCCACCCTAATCCCTGCCTGTCCTCTGCCCCCACTCCAAAAAAATCATTGTTCTGTTGTGTAGATGGAAAAACTAGTTGTCTTGAAACTAAATCCCTGGGCCCTGCACTCTATTGATAAGGGATGGCAGGGGTACTTGTTAATGCTGGAAGTGAATTTTTTACACTTGAAAACATATGAGCCCTGCAGGCATTTTCACAATGGTGAGTGACAGCCTGCCATCTGTGGCACTGCTTCCTGATCATGGAGTTTATGTGTATAGAGCATGTTTGCAGTTGCAAAGAGAGAGACAGGACTGCAAACCCGGACATTTGTTTTCACCTTGTTACAAGGCAATGGCAATACATACTTTATGAAGGTTTATCCACTTTTCTTTTAATTTTACTCAGGCTTTTTTATGTCCACTCAATACGACCCTCATAAATGATTTGTACAAGTAGTACTCGTAAGGATTGGGAAACAGGTATAGGCTGTAGGTTTGTGACGATTTCCCCCCCATGAGTATATGTAACAGAAGCTGAATGTTTGCAGTTTTGAATGTTTAGGTCCTAACCCCTGCACTCCTGATACACACTACACTTGGAAATTAGTTCCTCTAGTTCCACATTCGAAGGCTATGGGAACCTTCAGGGCACATCTAGAGCTACACTACAGGACACCTCCAGTTTTATTTATGTCATGAATGTATTAGTCCTAGTTGTTTGAAATGAGTTTTCTCACTAAAAAAAGTTATTTGAAAAAAAAAAGTTATTTGTAGTACAGTTTGGGTACATACGTTATGTTCATATCCACACTGACTCCGGGTACTCCCCTTTCTGTGCACAGCAGAGCCAACGTTGATATGTTGTCCACTAGGGTGGCTGTCAAACCACCATGGAGAGTGCCGTATTTATTGGCATGGCTGCTTTCTACTTTCATTTCACAAATCACTTTCCCAGGGGCAGCAGAGACAAGAGTCACCTAAGTATAAAAAAAAAAAAGAATTTTGAACATTTTTTGCTATTAGCAAAGCCCAAAAAGCCCATCAAGAACAATCACTGGGTTAAACGGGGTCACACCACAGGTGCCTGGCTGGCTCAGTTGGTAGAGCATGCAACTCTTGATCTGGGGGTTGTGAGTTCAAGCCCCACGTTGGGTGTAGAGATTGCTTAAAAATAAAATCTTAAACTAAGTGATCCTAAAAGAGTTGATGAGAAATGCAAGTAAGTTACCAATGTCTCTATGATAGAAATTAACCCATAGGTAAACTGTTCTTAAAGAAAAAGGAATATTTAGGGAAAGACAGTTTTTGTTAAATCTCCACTCTGCAGAAATATTCTGAGCTTTTCAGCTTTGTGTGTGACAAGATGACATCTCTTAATGTCTCCACAGAAATTCTGGACCAACAAAGCTAGCTGGCCCCTGTGATCTGTTAACTCATGATAGCTTTAATTTGGACATTCCCTAATTTTTGTAGAGGACAATTTTTCTAGTGACTTTGGATCCCTGGGTGGCTCAGCGGTTTAGTGCCTGCCTTTGGCCCAAGATGTGATCCTGGGGTCCTGGGATCAAGTCCCGTATCGGGCTCCTTGCATGAAGCCTGCTTCTCTTTCTGCCTGTGTCTCTGCCTCTCTCTCTATGTGTCTCCCATGAATAAATAAATGAAATCTTAAAAAAAAAAAAAAAACAGACTGGAAGAAATTCAGTAATTCAATGAGTTACTAGAATCAACAATCAACCATAAACCCATTAATATAAAAAGTTTAACAACGGAATCCAGCAAAGTTTAACTGCTGGCTTTTAGGTATAATAGTATCATAATGAAAAAGAATTATGTGAATGATAAAATATGGAACAACAAATTAAAAATTTTATATCAAAATCTTTAAAAAGCAAGCTTTTGGAAAAAATAACAGAAATAAGTTTCTTATATCCTAGTTAAATTATTAGGAAAAACATCATAGCATAGTATATAGAAGTTGGAGCTGAGCTGTGGCTGGAATGTGCTAGATTTAGCATTATGATTTTCACCATGGCCAAAGGCATTCAGATTGAATACAGATCGGTATTGGGTGTGTCTGTTGTATTTCAGGGTGAGGGGTGTTTTAAGCCTTAAGTCGTTAGATTCTAAATAATTGCTACCTTAGCATTTTCCTTTGCTAGTCACTGCACTAAACATTAACATATATTACACCAATAAGTAGGGGACAATTTCCATTTTGTAAATTAAATTCACAGTGGTTTGTTGTTGGGATCATCTATGGTGTGACAGAACTGAGATTTAGATCTAGGTCTATCTTCAATTTCCTTCAACACTAACTATGAAGTCCAGATATACACTAACTATGAAGTCCGGACATACAGTGACCTTTAAGGGCTCCCACCAGGAAGACACTTTGGGAATTTCACAAACCATAACTTTAGTGGTTTTGCTGCTGTTTATGCTGAGGATAAACAGAGCCACACAATATAAAGTATCCCAAACAATATCATGTCATGTTTTTGCCTCACAGGTGCATCAGTGGCAAGTAAGTGTTAGAACAGCATCAAGTCTATTCATACAATAAATGATCTGACCACAAGATGTCCTCATAAACTAATATGTATATCAAGTAGGATCAAGGTGTGCACGACCTGAATCCAAGCATTTAGAGGAGTTTAGCAAGCCCTGGGAATATAAGGATGAAAGAAATCAAATCCCTGCTGGTAAGGGTGCACAACCTAAAGGTATCAATGAGAACACATGGGAGGGAATTCCTAGGGACAGAATAAACACCGGTTGCTAAGAGGATACCTAAATAATAAAAGTATGTTTTCAGAGAAAAGACATTAGGAAAGGCTTCCTGGGGAATAATTGAGTCCTGACAGACCAGAAGAACGAAATAAGTGAAAATGGGGAAAGAAGCTGGCAGGTCAGGGAAGAGAAGCTAACAAAGGAATGTCCTAGCCAACTAGCCAACCCCTAATAGGTAATCTTGTTGAGGAAGAGACCAATGGAGAGCTAACCTTTCTTTGATGAAGGGGTTATGAGAATACTGTAAAAACAAAACAAAACAAAAAACCCTCAAAATCTCAGTTAAGATATGGGTTGTAGGGGACACACTTGTTTATTGGGTTATTAACTATGGCCAACTTTGTGTTAGGGACCACACTCAGCAACTCTGCATGGTTTCCATCCTCACACATCTTTGAAGTAGATACTTTCATCTTCCTTTGATTCAGACATCTCAAGTTTAACCACTGTGTAAAATCACGTCCCTTCATATCTTAACTGGCCTGCTGCGAATAACTCAGTCCTGGTTCATTTGGTGTCTGGTGGGAGGATGGCTAGAAAGCCTTGTATGATGCGATGGGGTCAGGAATCTATCTGCAGGGCCCCCAACAATACAGAGGATTAACTGCCCAAATACATTCTATTCCCAGGATCACAGGGGTTGGGCAGCAGGTTGGCAAGAACCTTTATGGCTCAGCTGTCTGACAAATGGGCTCCTTAGGTATATGCATGCACACACAATCTGTCCCTTTTCTATATGGCCTGAGTGTCCTGTCCCTTCCCTATTCCTCATGCATTCACATGAGTTTATGTGACTCATGCTGCCATGGCACCCTCCTCAGTTACCCAAACCCCTAGGTTCAAATTCCATCATAGCTAACACACTTGAGGGGACAGTCTCCCCTTTCCTCCCTTAGCTTTTTAATAAAGACAGAGAGAAGGGATGCCTAATAATAGCAGTGAAGGAGATGGTCCCCAGTAGGAGCCCTGTCCAGACCTCAGGACTCTCTGTAGGCCTTGCTTGATGTTTCTAGTCACTCTGGTCCTTGAGAGACCTCTGTCACTGTGACTGCTGCTGATCACCATACTGAGCCTGCTCACAGATTAAGAAGTGTGTATCTCTGGTTCAGTAAAGATGTCTGTGATTGGCTTAAAGGCATGAGGCCCGAGGCAGAAGAAAATCTGGGTACATGAAAATGTGAGTGCACCAAGACAGGAGACCAAGTATGAAAGACCACGTATACACACAAAAGCACAGAGAACAGATGGCGTCTGTGAATGAGAATTTTAGGTCCGAGAAGAGTTTGTTTTCAAGCACTTTGCCCTGATGACAGCCACTGCTGATTTCCAAGGTGACCCAGGGCAGATACCAGAAGGAAGTGTCTGTAGACTGTGATGTCCAGGGACTGTAGAAGGGCGTGTGCCACAGGATTGCTGTGGTGCATGCTCCACGGCGGTCCAGCACTAGTTGTGTAGCGTGTGTCTTAGCAGTTTAACACGCACATACCTTTAGATCAGTGGTGAAGAGCCTGGCTCTAGGCCCAGACTCAGGCCAGATCCTTAACTGAGTTTTCCCCGTCTGTTCTGTAAAGCGAACATGACAGCACAGCCCGCATAGGGTTTTGTAAAGGTTAAGATAACCTTAAAATTGAGCAGTTAGAATGAGGCCTGGCAGGTCACAGGTGATCAAAACACATTAGCTCTCATCCTTACTAAGGTTGTGATTCAAATACAGTCATCAAAATGCAAGTTGCTTTATATAGTTTCACATGGATCTTTCTTAGAATTGCCCGATTAGAATGGTCTCTGTTACTAAATTTTTTTTTTAAAGATTTTCTTTATTTATTCATGAGAGACGCACAGAGAGAGGCAGAGACATAGGCAGAGGGAGAAAAGCAGGCTCCATGTGGGGAACCCAGTGCGGGACTCAATCCTGGACCCTGAAATCACGACCTGAGCCAAAGGCAGGCGCTCAACCAATGAGCCACCCAGGCATCCCTCTGGTACTAAATTCAATCACTGCATGACCTGATTAGTAAAGTCAGTGGATACTTTTCAGCTCTTTCTCAGTGACATCTAAACCTTTTTGTGACCCTCCCCTAACTGCCATGTCCACCTTCTGGGTTTCCTTCTTCTCTGCTGGCTCTTATTCTGCAATGCCCACTGGAGTCTTAGGGCCAACTAATCCTTCAGCCTCACAAGGCTACCCAAGGCCAGCCCAGGTTTCAGCTTCACTCAGCAGGCTAGAGCACAGGTTCTCTAACACAAGGCACTCTATATACAAGTGCTCAAGATGTAGGTGGTATCAAGCGGGGAGAAAAAGCAAAAAGTCTAGTGAGTGATGCAAGCCATGAGCAATCACAGAGAGCTGGGTAGATGGTCTTCAGGGGGCACGGCCTCCCCAACACAGTCTTCTCTCCTCTCTCCCTATCCATCAGCAAATCCTACCCCTCCATCTTCAGACATGGCCAGAATCCAATCCTGTCCCTAGCCCCCATCCACTACTCATCACTCTTCCACTCTGGCCCAAGCTATCTCTTCCCTCCAGTTGCTACAGTGGCCTGCCAAGTCCCCTTCCTGCTCCCGCCCTTGCCTGCCTCATGTCTGCTCTCTCATTAACGATAGGAGTGCCCCTTTAAAACTACACGTAAAATCCTGTCACTGTTCCGTTCAAACCCCTTGAAGTAAAAACCGAAGTCCTTACAGTAACCTACGAAGCTGTACGTGAGACCTCATCTCCAATTTGTCCGCTTAGAATTCCTCTGGAAATACTGCAAACACAGTGTTTTAAAGTCGCAGAGCCTTTACACTGGCTGTTCCCCTGGCCCAGAACACTCTTTCCCTTTGAGCATCAGTGACTTGCTCTCAGGTCTTAACTGAACCGGGGCGGGGGGGGGGGGGGGCGGCTTCAGAGGAATATACATTTTAGAGGAAAAATCTTTACACTCTCCCAATACTCTATCCCTGGTCTCTGCTTTATATTCTTTTGCACCACTCAGCACCATCTGGCATACTCCATGTATCTGCTTTACCTACTCTGGCTAGTGTTTGATTTTTCACACATAATATACAAGTCCCATCAGTGGAAGGATCTTCTGTGAGTTTTCTGCTGACTTGAGTAGTGCCTGGCACATAGTAGGTGCTCAAATGTTTGTTGAATGAGTGAATACATTCGAATCTGAAGGTCAGCAATTCTGTACCAAAATGTTCAACCATTAGTGGCACCAGCAACTGACTGACCAAGCTCTAGGGAGCATCTTTGGTGTGAGAGCCATTCTACTGGACACCTTGCATCAGGCACTGACATATGCTCATCAAGCATCTACTACAGTCCTGCTCCCAAAGAGTGCTCTCCGTGTGGCACAGGAAGTAGGTAACAGATACTTTCAGTACTATAGAGCAAGTCCAATAATAAAAGTTAGTTGAGGTATACAACTGGGTCAGAGCAAGACAGCTGGGGATGCCAGCGACAGCTCTTGAAGAACAGAAGTGGCTGAAGATCCAAAAATAAGACATTGCCCTCGTCCTCAAGGAGGTAAGAAGCCAGCAGAGGTTATAAGAGAAGGCTAGAAGTAATAGACATTAGCAGATGAGCACCATAGGAGGCAAGACAAAGCCCAAGGGAAGAGCTTAGTGGAACTGAATGAAATAGCCCCTAAAGATTTAACCAGCGATGCCTGGGTGGCTCAGTGGTTGAGCATCTGCCTTCGGCTCAGGGCTTGATCCTGGAGACCCGGGATCAAGCCCCACATCAGGCTCCCTGCATGGAGTCTGCTTCTCCCTCTGCCTATGTCTCTGCCTCTCTCTCTCTGTCTCTTATGAATAAATAAAATCTTAAAAAAAACATTTAACTGGCTGAAGGAACATTCTGCTCTTATTCACTGGAGTGTTGGTAACTGTGAATATGTGCTATGAAGAATGTAAGCAATCACTTTTTTCTCAGTGGCTGGTAAATGGCAGATTTTACTGAATCACTCTGAGACCTATAAAGGTATATACTATGAAGGCTTCTACTGTATTAATCACCTTAGTAAGTCTGTACAGTTCTGACTGGAAAAGAGGGGTTAATGGAGGACCATCCTCATCCCACATACACTGAGAACTGAGACAACATCTATTCACAACTCCAGAACTCCTCTCCAGGGGGCAAAACACAAACTTGTGTAGAATTTTTGCAGGTGATCTAAGTTTGCAATCTAGTACCTGAATATGGAGTCTTTCGTAAGATGGGATGGTGCCCTGCAGGAATGCAAATATGATGGGCCAAAGCCCAGCAAACAGCTCGGTTGTCATATGACCATGCCACAAATCTAACAGTAACAAAGTTTTAAGTAATCTCTGTTCACTGAGAACAGCATTCCAAAAATTCCTGCAACTCCTAGGGTGGTTGAGTAAAAATTATACTGCCTTTTATTATTATTCTGTGAATTTTTAAAATACATACACTTAATTTCTACCACTGCTCTCAGATAACTTTCTGAGATCTTCAGAGACTGGAGGGCTAGAATAAAAGGGCTACTTACACAAGTGGTGAAACATGTCAGCAGCATGCTATTACCAAGGATGCACAGAGCACTGAAACTTGGGCATCTTCCGTGGCAGAAGAAATGTAAATTCATTTCCCTTGAATTGGCCCTCCATTCACCACTAACATTAATTTTCCAAAATTTTTATAGTTGATGTGAATTGATGCCAAATCCTTTTCCCCTATAGTATCAGCAACGTTTGACTGGAGTCCATAATTTCGCTAATTGTATCTTAACTCCTTAAATCTTATCTCTGAGCCATCTAAACTGCCACGTTCCTTCTCTTCATTAGATGTTTCATTACAACAATCACTCATTTTATATGAATTATCAGTGTAGGGATGCATTTTCCTACCTACTACTCCTTCAGGGCTGTTTATCACTCAATATCATTCCCTAGGCTTATTCAAACATGTACACACATGTAGGGGTTTTCCCTTTTAATAAAACTACAGAAATGGATCACATTATACATGTTACTCTGCAACTTTTGTTTTTTTCTTCCTGGTACATCACTGCCATGCCTCTAGCCTAAATCACAGAAATGTCTTCTAACTGGTTTGTGGTAATGCCTAGTCTTGAATATATTAGCTTTATTAAACTCTTGCTTTATATGTATGTTCTTTCCATATATTTTTTGTTTACCATTACAAAGGTATTTGTATAAAATAGATCACCAAAATTAGATAGCTGGGTAAAAGGGTATGTACATTTTTAACAAATCTGCCGTATTACTTTTCAAAAGCAATGCATGAGTACCTTATTCCCTAATTCCTCATCAATAATATATTAGTTAGTACTCTGAATTACTTTTTTTTACAATGTAATAGGCAAAATAATATGGTATCTCATGTTTTAAATTTGCTTTAGCCAGATTAGAAGTGCTACCGAACATCCTTTCATGCTTATTGGCTGACTACATTTCTTTTTTTTTTTTTGTTAACAGCCTGTTTATATACCTTGGTACTTATGAAACTGTTTTTACAGCTGTTCTTACCATATCTGATTTAAACACCAACTCATAGGGATGCGTGGGTGGCTCCGAGGTTGAGTGTCTGCCTTGATCCCGGTGCAGGGGATGAGTCCCATACTGGGTTCCCTGGGAGGAGCCTGCTTCTCTCTTTGCCTGTGTCTCTGCCTTTCTCATGAATAAATAAAATCCTTAAAAACAAACAAACCAACAAAGTAGGGGATCCCTGGGTGGCTCAGCAGTTTGGCACCTCCCTGATCCTGGGGACCCAGGGTCAGGTCCCGCAACGGGCTCCCTGCATGGAGCCTGCTTCTCCCTTTGCCTCTCTCTCTCTCTCTCTCTCTCTCTGTCTTCCATGAATGAATCGGTAAAATCTTAAAAAACAAAACAAGAACAAAACCACCTACTCATTAAGAAAATCTTTTCCAGATAATTGTATTTTGGCCTTTACTATATCTTTTGCCTATAGAGTTCATGTTAGTAAAGTCAGCAGAGTGCATGACAAATAGTAAATGCTATGAAAAATTTAAATACAAAAATTTCTAATTTTATAAAGTCATACACACCATTTAGTGACATGATCCTATGATAGCAAGCCATTGTTTTAGATGTCACTCCTTTACATGGAGCTACAAGTGATTTCTTTTAGTCGTTCCCCTGTGGTTATTTTGCATTTCTGATACCACAAATAATGCTAAAGCCACAATTTTTGTATCGAATTATTCGAACAAAGGTTGCTTTATTACTTTCTTGTGCATTTCTTACACCTAGATGATTTTTTTTTTTATTATTTATTTATGATAGGCACACAGTGAGAGAGAGAGGCAGAGACACAGGCAGAGGGAGAAGCAGGCTCCATGCACCGGGAGCCCGATGTGGGATTCGATCCCGGGTCTCCAGGATTGCGCCCTGGGCCAAAGGCAGGCGCCAAACCGCTGCGCCACCCAGGGATCCCCACCTAGATGATTTTAATGGCCAATAACGAGTTTGAGAATATTTGTTGGTATGTCACACTGGTAAATTTTCTAAATGATATCACTGCCCTTTTGTGATCAATTCAAAGTCTCAAGGCTTCTCTAGTAAGGTATAAGATCTGTTCTTACCTTTCTAACCATTTCTGTAGTCTTTGAGGTTCACTCCTAAACCTTCCTATTTCTCTGTGTTCTTCCTCTTTCGATACTTATTTACTTACACATCTTCATCTTGTTTTCATAAGGATGACTCTGCAGTTTTACCTTGCTTCTGAACTCCACTCCCTTATTTCTGTGTTGGATTCCACATAGTATTTCCAGACCCTAGCACAGTGCCTGTCACTTGAGACTCCCAAGATATGTTTCTCCACATGTGTTACTGGTAGGGTACTAAGAGCCAGTGGCAAATAACTTAACCATGATAAAGTGAGACATGTTGACTTATACCAGAACTAGCCAAAGTTTTAATATATAAAAAGGGTAGAACATCTCCACTTAGAAGACTCTTCTTCCTTAGGGAACATCCGATAACACTGATGTGCTCCCTGGGTCCTGATTTTCTCCTCTCCTGTATGATAAACTCCTAGAAGGCAGGGGACTGTGGCTGGTTATTTCTTCATTATTTCACAGTACTTGGGTTTGTTGACTGATTTTAAGGTCATCTTAAAGTAAGAGCAGGACATTTCAGTTGAGTGTTAGTTCTTCTGTGTCAGTGTTTTATAAAAGATTGGTTTCTCAGTGTTTATAAAGACCCACAAAACCGGAGGCAAACCAGAGGCTTTTTTTTTTTTTTTTAAAGAAACTTGAAACATGGCCAGTAGGAACTAAGATGTGCTGGATTTCAAAGATGGAAGTCCTCAAAACATAATACTCTCTTGTATTGATTACAAACTAAAATAATATTTTGAATATAATGAGTGGCTTAAAATATATTAGTAAAATTAATTTTACTTTTTTGCCTTTTTTATAATTTTATGTCATAAAATTATACATGCAGCTTGCATTTGTAGCTTGCACTGTATCTCTATTGGACAGTACTGGGTGTAGAATCACGGGTAGCACTATTCAACCTTACTCAGACTTCTGAGAAACTCTATACATCAAGTTTAACAGGTGGGCAGCCTGGGTGGCCCAGGGGTTTAGCACCGCCTTTGACCCAGGGTGTGATCCTGGAGACCTGGGATTGAGCCCCAGGTCAGGCTCTGGAGCCTGCTTATCCCTCTGCCTCTGTCTCTCTCTGTGCGCCTCTCATGAATAAAATAAATAAAATCTTAAAAAAAAAAAAAAGTTTAACAGGCATATCTTCTTGGAAACCAAGTTATTACCAATGCCAACTCAGGCATACGTGAAGTTTTTGACTTACAGTGTATCTGTTCAAGGTATGGGATTTTCGGGGCCCCTGGGTGGTGCAGTTGGTTAAGTGCGCAGTTGATAAAGTGTCTGCTTTTGTGATCTCAGAGTCCTGGGATCAAGCGCTGAATCCAGCTCCCTGCTCAGTGGGGGGAGTCTGCTTCTCCCTCTCCCTGTGCCCTCCTACCTGCTCGTGCTCTCTGACTAATAAATAAATAAAATCTTCAAAAAGAAAAAAAAAAAAAGAGTATGAGACTTTGGGGATGCCTGGGTGGCTCAGCGGTTTAGCACCACCAGTCTTTAGCACAGGGCATGATCCCACAGTCCCGGGATCAAATCCCACATTGGGCTCCCTGCATGGAGCCTGCTTCTCCCTCTGTCTGGGTGTTTTTCTGCCTCTCTCATGAATGAATAAATAAAATCTTAAAAAAAAAAAAAAAGTATGAGATTTTTAATCAGACCACTCAAAGGCAAATCCAACCCATGGCAAGATTATCATGAGAGAACACACACTCGAAATTTGGTCGTTGAAAGTTTAACAGTGAAAATGGCTATAGATGTTTTTAGGGAATGCAAATTTCCCCTTAGTCCAATACTTCCTTTGTTGCATAATCTCTCTTAAAAAGTTACTGTTAAAAAGTAGCGTATCTGGATTTTAGTGTTTGCTACGTGAAAACATTAAATATATTTGTCTAAGTGTTATTTCCTATGTTTTTCACAAAAGCCCTGGGTATGATTAGGGGAGCTGCTTACATGTTGAAAATACAGGCCACATGTCGTTTTCAGGAGGAAGACTGGCCCGATGCCCTACATTCTTCCTACAAATGACTGCACTTGGTCTGTTTAAAGTTCACTTTTAGGGACACCTGGGTGGTCAGTGGTTGGGCGTCTGCCTTTGGTCGTGACCCGGGAGTCCGGGGATGGAATTCCACATCGGGCTCCCCGCAGGGGGCCCGCTTCTCCCTCTGCCTGTGTCTCTCATGAATAAATACAATCTCACAAAAAAATTCTCTCCCTCTCCCTCCTACGGGCGTTCTCTTTCTTAAGGAAAAAGGAATTATTTCGACCCACACAATCATTCCATTTTCAGGACGGCGCTGAAAACCACACAAGATACTCCTCACTTCTTACAGACCAGGTGTCGTGCTGGATGACGCTGCCCCCCTGCAGGCTGAGAAGCGCTCGGAGCACACCCCACTCGGCACCTGGCTCGGCTGAGCTCCGAAGCCTGGGCAGGTGAAGGGCACTTCCGACTTGCCGCATTTCCAGTTTGCGCTGGGTTCGTCCGGACGGAGCCCAACCTTCCGTCCGGGAAGACCCGAGCCTGCTCATGGACATCCGGGTGAAATCCACCCGCGGCTGACCTGACCCACGCCGGCTCTGCGGACAGCAGTCATCATCACTCTTCCCGACGCACTCTCCCGGGGCCGGTCCCGCAGAACCCTCTACAAGCCCGGGCTTCCGTCCAGCCGCAATACCTTTTCCAGAACTCGATCGAAACCGGGAGCAGAAGTCAGCGACTTCGTCAACTCCAGCACGTTCTGCATCAGGCGGCTCATCAAGGCGGCGGCGGCGGCGGCGGCGTCCACGCAGGAGGAGACCTTGGGCGAGCCGGAGGCCCCGAAGCGCGCGACGGAGCAAGGACAAGTGGGCGGAGCTGACGCGTGCCCTCCGCCCGCGGCGCGTCCGGGCTGCTCTTACGCGCCAGCCCCGCCCCGTTGTGACCCCGCGCGCACGCGCGGCGCCCCCCGCCCCGCCCCGCCCCCGGCCGGCTCTCCCGCGGCGCAGCCACGCCTACCGCCCTCCGCCGGCTGGGCGCGTTTCCGGCGAGGCGGGCGAGGCGGGCGAGGCGGGCGAGGCGGGCGCGCCTGCGCAGAGCCGCGCGCTGGGCGTCCTGCCCCGGTGAGGGGCGTGGTGGGCCCGCGGCGAGCGGATGGAGCGGCCGAGCGACCCGGAGGGCGAGCCCGAGGTGAAGAGGCGGCGGCTTCTGTGTGTGGAGTTTACCTCGGTGGCGCGGTGCGACGCCGCCGAGGCTCAGTGCTACCTGTCCGAGAACGACTGGGAGATGGAAGTAGGTCTCGCTGCCCTCTTCCCCCTGTGTGCGGCGGTCCCGGGGGCGCCCAGGTCTCACCGCTGCCTGTGTTTTCCAGAGGGCGCTGAACTCCTACTTCGAGCCTCCGGTGCCGGAGAGCGCCGCGGAGAGCCGCCCGCAGAGCCGCCCGCAGAGCCGCCCGCAGAGCCGCCCGCAGAGCGCGGCGGGGCCGCAGCCCTGGTGAGGGGGGGGGGCTGGGGGCGCGCGCGCGGGGCCTGGGGCGCGCGGGGCCGGGGGCTTCCCCCCTCTGACCTGCAGTCCGGGACGGAAAACTGACGCGCAGAGGGAGGCTGCGAGCGCCTGGGCGTGAATGAGGGCGGCAGAGCCTGCTGTGGACCGGCAACTTGGAGGGCTCCTGGCTTCCTGCGTCGTTCATCTATTCCCCCTCCCCGCCGGCCAACCCGAATGCTCGTTTCGCGGTCAGTGCACAGCTGCGTCCCCAGCTCCAGCTGTGCTGCTCCTAACGGCCAGATGCCTCACATCTGCGGTTTGTCAGCTGCCCAGCTCTCCTACCCAGGAAGTTACAGGGACTCAAGCTTTGGCTTTCTCCAGTGGGCGTCTTCTCCTGACTGGCCTGCTTCGTAAAGATACTTATTGATGCAGGAAATGGTTGGGGTTTGGAGCCCATGGTCAAGACGGAGTTCTTGAGACATTTTTGGTGCAAAAAGGTAGTTTCACCAAAGCACAGGGACAGGACCCGCGGGCAGGAAGAGCTGCACGGGGGTCCTGAGGAGTGGCCCATTACATACTTTCAAGTTGAGAGGGGTTTAGGGAGAGCGTTAAGTTTTTAAGGAATTTTGGAACCAAGGTTCCCAGGACCTTGAGGGGAGTGGCTCTTGTTGGGAGAAAGTCATTTATTACCTTCACAGTCATGAGACCTTTCAGACTTATATAGGTGGGTGATATGCTTGGGACGGGGGGGAGGGGCCGTGGGGATGATTGCCAATATGTATCTTAAAAAAAAAAAAAAAGATTTTATTTGTTTATGCATGAGAGACACAGAGGGAGAAGCAGGCTCCATGCAGGGAGCCCGATGGGGACCCGATCCCAGGACCCCAGGATCACCACCTGAGCGGAATACAGTCACTCTACCGCCGAGCCACTCAGGTGCTTGCCAAGAGGTGTCTTGAGAGGTTTAGAGATAAAGGAAGTTTCCAAAGGAATTCTAGAGGATGGTCACTCTGTGTTAAGGACTTGTTGGTGGGCTGCAGTTTGTGAGGAAATCTAATTTTTCTTTTGTCTTTGTGTCCCACATCATTTATTACCTCTGTCTAGAACCTTTTCTTCCACTCCTTCCATGCTAAGTAGTATTTATCTATCTTAAGGGCCAGCTTAGACATGACTTATCTCCAAGAAGCTTTCCCTGGTCTCTCAAGTGTGGGTGGGTTTTCCCTCATAGGTAATCTTTTAGCATCCTGCACGATCCCAGTCATAGTAACTTAGTTTATATTATACCTGCTGTTTAATATTTTGTCTCCCACCAAACTCCCACTAAATGGGTAATTTAGTGAAATCGACATCTGTTTTGTATATTGTTAATTTCCCAAAGTCTGGTATGAATTTTGGCATCTAATAAGCTCTCAATAAATGTATATAAAGTTCTCCCAGATACATGAGCAGCCTGTAGAGTTAACTATTCATAGTGAAGACACTTTTCTTCCTATGATCTTTTCAGCTGCACCAGTAAGAAGATCGTTTCATTAGACTCCTTTCCCTATTTGCCTAGAATTTCCCCCCATTTCTAGTGATAGAGCTCTGCCTCCTTGTAATACTCACCTAACTCAAACTGGTCAGTCACATCCTCTCTCCTGGGACTTGGAGCTTAGGTTGAAGAGAGTTCAGTCTGAATCTTCCCTGTGGAGCTGGAACTGTAACGTGTTAATCTAGTACTTGTGGGAGAAAGCTGACAGTGCTGTTCTGCAGAGGGAGAATGAACCAGGGAAGTTGAGTCAGATGGAGAGAAAGCCTTGATTGCTCTTCCTCAGGGTTAGCTGTGTTCCCATACCTGCCTGTGATGTGTTTCTGTTTCCTTCCAAATTCCTCTGTTTTGCTGAATTGTAACCAGCAAGGAAATTGGAACAGAGGCTCTTGACCTCAGGGTGGTGAGTTCAACCCCTTACCATGCTGAGCGTGGAACCTACTTAAAAAAATAAATAAATAAAAGTGTGTGCTGGGGTTGCCTGGCTGACTCAGTCACTAGAGCATGCAACTTTTGATCTTGGGGTTGTAAGTTCAAACTCCATGTTGGGTGTAGTAGAACCTACTTAAAAATAAAATCTTTTTTTTTTTTTTTTTTATGACAGTCACAGAATGAGAGAGAGAGAGAGAGAGAGGCAGAGACACAGGCAGAGGGAGAAGCAGGCTCCATGCACCGGGAGCCTGACGTGGGATTCGATTCTGGGTCTCCAGGATCGCGCCCCGGGCCAAAGACAGGCGCCAAACCACTGCGCCACCCAGGGATCCCTAAAAATAAAATCTTAAAAAACAAAAGAAAGAAAAGAAAAAGAGAAATTGGAACAGAAAAGTTAGATTCCCTGAAATAGTTCCACAGAAAAAATGTAGTTGATTAATGGCAGAACATTGGACCATTAGGAGTCAACTACTGTAGAATCAAAAACTGGGACATTACGGGCACAATTGGCAAAATTTGAATAGATCTTAAAATTATATAATGTATCAGTGATAATTTTCTGACATCCAGTAATGCTGGTTATATATATTAGCCTGTCCTTGTTTGTAGGAAATACATACAAACATTTCAGAATAAAAAAAGCCAAGCAAGTAAATGTTAGTAAGTGAAACGTTAACTTTTTTCTTTTCTTTCTTTTTTTTTTTTTTACTGTTTTTAGTGTTTTACTGAGAGTCACATTATTTCAAAATAAAATAATAAGTTAACTAGATTTGTGGTCACTTTACAGTGTATGCAAATACTAAATCATGTGTGCCTGAAATGAATATAAAGTTCTAAATACAAAAACCTATTTCTTAAATTTATGTATGGTATATAACTGCTTAACAGTCACCTTTTAATAATGGTTTGTCTCTCCACTCAAATATCTGTGCCTTGGTGGGGCCGGTGTGCGGTGGTGTCAGGACCCTACATTGGATCTTGTGGATGTGGCCTCCAGCAGGGTAGTCAGACTTCTTGTGTGACATCTCAGGAGAGAACATTCCAAAAGATTGAGATAAAAGCTGCAAAGTTTCTTATGACCAAGCCTCAGAAATCCCAGGGTTTCCTTCCACCCTTATTCTGTTGATTAAGCAAGTCATTAAGGTCCAGATCCAGGGGGAGAGGTTTTGGACTTCATCTTTCAATGAGAGGACTAATGAAGAATTTGCAGCTGTTATTCACATGAGATCTTATTTCATGTATTTCATACATTTCATAGATTTAAAATAAATCCAAATTTGGGCATCTTAATACTACATGGTCTAATTTTGGATCATAGTTTACAAAATCATTTTAGTAACACATGTCACTGAGGCATATTGAGTTGGTTCTAACTATATAAGTGAGCAAACATTTGGGTAACACAGTAAGAATCTGTTTTTCCTTACTTGTATGACTTCTGCTCCTCTATAGGGAGATACTTTTAGGGTTCTTTTAAAATTCATTTGTAAAATGAAGGCTATAAGTAGTTAGAAAATAATTTAAAATTAATCAGTTCATAGATGATTTGCAGAGCTGTGTTTCATTGTGATTTTGCCAGTGTTGACTTAACGAATGAAGAGACAACTGATTCCGTTAGTTCTAAAACCAGTATGTCTGAAGGGATTCAGCAAGAAGATGGCAGCATGTTCTCTTTCATTACCTGGAATGTTGATGGATTGGATCTAAACAATCTGCAAGAGAGGGCTCGAGGAGTGTGTTCCTACTTAACTTTGTAAGTATTATTAACTTAGGTTCAATGATAACATGATTAACATGGCTTACCTATCTACAAAGAGGGTAACAGTCAAGGTTGTTATGGGCTTTGGAACCTGATCTGAGTTCAAAATCTAGCTCTCAGAATGACATGTAAAAGAATGGAGAGTGCCTCTGAGAGCAGAAGTGTGGATAGAGGTGGGGAAGGAACACTTAAGTTTTTGTTAGAAGCCTCTAGCACTGCTTTACCTAAAAACTTCGTAATTATTGCTTCCTGAAAATAAGATTACCAAAACGATCTGTATCTGTTACACGCTGGCTCTGTGACCTTCTGTAATCCCTTGTGTGAACCACTGCAGTTCTCTGCAGCTTATTTTCTTCATCATGGACAACTGTTTCATGAGGATTCATAACTTGTAAAGCATCTAATGGAGACTAGGACCCTTGTAGGCTCTCAGTATACTGATTTCTGTTGCCACTGATTCCAGTCTTTTCACTTTAAAGTGTTATGATGTATGTTTTTTTCTTATTTAATTTGATCTTTACAGTATTTGTTAAATGGCACAGGTCTTTCTCATTTTATAAAAAAGATCAGTATAAACATGGAATATTAGCGGGTTTTATGTTTCTTTTATGTTGTGGTATTTTGCTAATCTAGATGGCAGCAAATGAAATAGTATGCCTGGTATTTATCATAAATTGATGTTTTGAATTAGGTACAGTCCAGATGTGGTATTTCTACAGGAAGTCATTCCCCCATATTGTAGCTACCTAAAGAAGAGAGCATGTAGTTACGAGATTATTACAGGTAACGATTTTCCTGTTACTGTCTTTGTCTTTGGAGAACAGTCAAGGAAAGAGATAAACCAAGGTTAGCCTGTAGGAGAACACACAAGGAAAAAGAAAAATAAAAAAAGTTTGAGAAAAGCTAATCAGACACAGGATACTAGAAACACCGTAGGAAATATGTCAGATAGCTTAATATATGTGATGAGTGTTAGAAATGGATGGTGTTTCAGGAAAATATAAATTGCCAAAATTTGAGATCTGGAGTCGTTTTAATAAATTAACTTTATGAGAAAAAAAACTGACTCCACTTATCACACTTAAATTTTTTAATAAATTAACTTTACCAAAAAAAAATTTTAATGTGATAATTGCATCTTGACTATACTTTTTCAAAAAGTCGTCTTTATTCCTTTTAACTGATTTTGGGGTTTTTTTTCCTAGCTTTTTGCCTTCAACAGTAATTTGACTTTACATCTATTTTGTTTTTCCTGAGTGCATTTAATGTTCCACACACTGGCTACATTCCATAATAGTTGGTTAAATCCCATGTTCTCTTTGACTTTCACTTTTATGTAGTATGTGATTTTAATTTTGATCTATTATTAAATTCACAGTTGCTAAGGAGAGGGTTCTCAGTCTCTTTCTGTCTTTGTGACACAACTTTCCTGCATTCTCTTGGGGATTCTTTTTGACTCTCTTCTGTTTTAACTTTCTTGTTTTCTGAATCCCATGCTTTTCCTTCTTGATTTACTTCCTCCTTTCATTGGGAGTTTTGTATTCGTTTGGTTTGTTTTTGTTGTTGTTGTTTGTTTGTTTTTCATTTATTGTGCTGAACACCTGGTAGGAACTTTCAAACTGGAGGATTGTGACGTTCAGTTCTGGAAAACTTTCCATCTCTCCTTTCCTCCCCCTCTGTCCCCCTCCTACTCCCCCACCTTTGTGCACACTGCCAGTTTCCTAGCCTGCCAGCCAGCCTCCTTGGCCCTCCCTCCCTTTCCTTCCCTTGTTTCTCCCTTCTGCTCTGATAAACCACTTTCCACTTCTTCAGCTACTTTGTTCTCTGGAAAACAGTTGGAAACTTTTATTCACTGTCCATCTACTTCTGTTCTTTTTTCTCCTCCTTTTATACCTTTCTAAATTTTTTATTCATTTATTGTAATTTTTCTGTGTTTCTTGCACAATGAGAAGTAAATGCAGGTTAGTTTGGCTCAGTGTTATGTCTCATCTAATCTGTCAGAAATTTCTCAAATTTTCTTATTCAATACTGGCATCATTAACTGTTTTTGGCACTTATGTAAATTCTTTTTTATTTTTATATTCCTTTGATACATACAGCTACATTTAGGGAAGGGGCAGATAAATATAGGAACTCAGCCATCTTCACCTATTTTGAAATAATAGTTTACTTGGAAGATTCAGATCCGTCTAAGTATCTGTACCTGTTATAAAACCTTCAATAGGGGAACTTGTGATAAACGGCAAATACTCTTGACTTCTCAGCCTAAATTCTTTTCCAAAAACATTTGAAGGTCATGAAGAGGGATATTTCACAGCTATAATGTTGAAGAAATCGAGAGTGAAATTTAAAAGCCAAGAGATTATCCCTTTTCCAAATACAAAAATGATGAGAAACCTTTTGTGTGTGTATGTAAGTAATTTTTAAAATTTGACTTTTTTTTTTTTTTTTTTTAAGAATGAGTTGTTTCTTACAGTTTCATTGTGGTATCTTTTTTTTTAATTGCTGTTAGAGAAAATTTTGTCTCTTCTACATTTCTTTTAAATAGTCTTAAAGAACATTGTAAATTACGTTTTTTACACAAATTTCAAATACAAATTTGTAAACGTAAAATCCTGATTAGGTATTTCCCTAAGAATGTTTAAGAATTTACTAACAGTTAACATTTGCTTTCTAAAGTGTTTTTTTTCTTACCTAAATGCATTGTATATGGTAGGTACTGTGTTATACTCTGTGAGACTTATAAGAATGAATCAAAAGATCTTACTGTCATAGTTTATAGAGTAGCAAGGGAGAGATTGTAGTATAAAGTAACTAAAATAAAGGAAAGGCATAAATGCTACTGGAGGAAGTATAATGATGTGCAATGGAAGTTTAGAGATAACTTTTAGCTAGATTGGTTTTTGTTTTTTTTTAATTGAGGTATAATTGACACAATAGTATATACTTTTAGGAATACAGTGCAATGATTGGATGTTTGTATATGTTGCAAAATGATCACCACAGTAAGTCCAGTTAGCTATTGCCATACACAGTTACGCCTTTTCTTATTAGCTAGGTGTTCAGTGGAAGTTTCATGAGAGAATTTGTATTTGCATTAAGCACTGAAAAATACGTAAGATGTAAGCATTAAGAACAGTCCAGGTTAAAAAAAAAAAAAGAACAGTCCAGGTGGCAGAACCACCATAACAAACTTTTGCAGTATTGCAGGGTATGTGTGTGTGGTGTGTGTGTCTGTGTATGTATTTATGTGTGTATATATGTATATAAATGAGAAAGGATATATTTAAGTATAAAGGAGCATTCTGTTCATTTGGGTAGAGGGCATGAAAAAGGGTAAAAAGAAGTTGGTAAAGTAGGTTGGATCCAGATTATAGAAGGTCATGAATGCCCAGTGTGAAAGAATTTGTATTGATTCTGCAGGCAATTTGTTTAAATAATAAAAGATCCTGCATTGTTTGTATCTTAACTCCAAATGATAAATGATTCTCATTCATTCATTTAATTGACCTTTTTTGAGTACCTATGTGCCAGACCCTTGGTAATAACAGAAAATAAAAGAACCATCTCTGCTTTCAAATGACTCGTGACCTTGTAGGAGAGAAATAATTATGCCATAATTCAGTGTAGGGAACTTTAAAAATAGTCTTTCCAGTACGCTATAGGAATATAGAGGAGGGAGCCACTGATTGAGGATATTGGGGAAGGCCTTAGAGTGGAGGTGATGTTTGAGGTAGGTCTTGATGTATTAGTGGATGCTTGCTAAGTAGTTTTCTTTGGGAGCAGGATTAGCACATTACACATTGATCTAGAAATGTGAGCACAGTGCTGAGTAATGTAGTTTTGCTTTGTTAAATATATACCAATCAATTAAATAATTAGTTGATTCTGTTATCAATTGTCAACCTTAGTGGTCAGTGAATGTTAATAACTATAATTATCTGTCCTGTTGCAGGCAAGTATATCAGGAAATGAACTTTGCCTTATGACTTCTCATTTGGAGAGCACCAGAGGGCATGCCAAGGAACGAATGAATCAGTTAAAAGTGGTTCTAAAGAAAATGCAAGAGGCTCCAGAGTCAGCTACAGTTATATTTGCAGGAGATACAAATTTAAGGGATCACGAAGTGAGTGGCAAAGTCAGTTCTGTGCTTGTGGGCAGATTATTGCTGTGGAAACTAACTTTCTTTTGACCAAAGCTGTTATAATGTGTAAGCGACCTTAACGGTAAATACTGTCCTGTGGTCTATGCCTGGCACTGGGGAAGCGGAAGGAGGAGGAGGAAGACAGAAATATTGCACCTGACACAGACAACGCCAAACAATATTTGTTGATTAAGAAGAGGAGTACAGAGAAAACAAAGAGTTTAGAAAAAATTTAAATTTATTTGCAGTATCTTGAGTTGCAAGGTAAGAACAGATGAAAGATTTGGCCGTCACAGTTGTCCCTACATCTCTTCTAAGTTTTCTTTTTTCAACTTTTTTTTACCCCCTTTTCCTGGTACTACCATCTCCAGGACTGAAACAGTCTCTTTCCCCATAATTCATTTGAGAGATGTTGGGATTTTTCAGGACCTCTGTAGACTTAGGTCATATTAAGTGGAAGCTGGCCTTGCCTTTTCCCCCAATCTGGCTGAACTCATATCAGATTGGAAGTGAATCGAAATGTTTGTTTCACTGCTTTAAGCTGCAGGAGTAGAGGAAGAAATGAAATGAGAAACAAAAGCCTATCAGGACTTCTGAAGTGAAGGCAGTATCCTAAATAAAATAGAGCTCTGCTTCTCTTTGTGATTTGTGTCCTTGTACACAGATTACTTTTTTTAAAAAGTCAGACTATTTGTACTGTTTACAAATCAGTGACTTCATGGTAGTTGTTTTGTGGTACTTGGTTGCCTAACTGATCTGATCTGCTTACAAGAAAAATCCTGTTTGGCAACAAATGGCATTGGGAAAACTTGATATCCACATGCCAAAAAAACCAAAATTGTATCCTTACTTTATACCCTACACAAAAGTTTATTCAAAAGGAACCAATGACCTACAAGTAAGAGTTAAAACTATAAAACTCTTAGACGAAAACAAGGAGGAAAAGCTTCATGACGTTGGATCTGGCAATGATTTCTTGCCAAATTTCTTACATTAAAAGCACAGACAACAAAAGTAAAAAAGCTAAGATAAACTTTATCACAATGAAAAACTTTTGTGCATCAAGGGACATGATCACAGAATAAAAAGGTAGCCCATGGAATGAAAAAAATATTTGCAAATCCTATAGATGACAGGTGAATTATAATATAATTAATATAATATTGATGTTATATGAAGAATTTCTACAATAAGGAACCTGATTTTAAAAAGAGCAAAAGACTTAAATAGACATTTTTCCAAAGAAGATAAACAAATGGCCAATAAGTATGAGAGAAGATGCTTGGTGTCAATAGTCATTAGAGAAGTATAAATCAAAGCCATCATTAAGTATTACTTTACCTCTGTTATATCCATTAGCATGAGTATTATCAAAAAAACAGAAAATAAGTGTTGGTAAGGATTTGGATAAGAACCCTTATGCGCAACAAAAAAAAAAAAAAAAAAAAGAACCCTTATGCAGTGCTGATGGGAATATCAAATAGTATAGCTGCCATGGAAAATGGTGTAGTGATTCTCTAAAACTTAAAATAATTTCCATATGTTCCATACGGCCCAACAATTCCACTTCTGGGTGTATACCCCAAACAAAGAAAAACAGGGTATCTGTACATCTGTAGTTCATAGCATTATTCACAATAGCTAAAACATGGAAGCAACCAAAGTGACCGTTGACAGATGAATGGATAAACAAAATGTGTATACAAGTAACGGAATATTCAGCTTTAAAAAGGAAGGAAGTACAGTGTGATATAATATGGATGAACCCTGGACATTACACTAAGTGAAATAAGCCAGTTACAAAAGAACAAATATTTTACAAGTCCTCCTATGAGTTTCCTAAAGTAGTCAGATTCATACAGATAGAGAGTATTGTTACGGTTACCAGCGGCTGGGGGAGGATGGAATGGGTGGTTAGGATTTGTTTGGTACAGAATTTCAGTATGGGAAAATGAAAAGGTTCTACAGATGGGATGGTGGTAATGGTTGCACAGTTATGTGGATGTACTTAGTGTCATAAAACTGTACACATAAATGTGGTAAGTATGTATACAGGCATACAGAAGTATTGTGGGTTCAGTTCCAGTTCCACAATAGAGGGGATATCGTAATAAAGCAAGTCAAACAAATTTTTTAGTTTCCTGCTGGATATAAAATTATGTTTATACTGCTGGAGTCTATTAAGCATGCGCTGGCATTATATCCAAAAAAACAATGTATATGTCTTAATTAAAAAATACTTTAACATAAGGGCACCTGGGTGGCTCACTTGGCTAAGCATCTGCTTTCAGTTCAGGTCATAACCTGTAGGTCCTGGGATCTGAGCCCTCAGTCAGGCTCCCAGCTCAGCAAGGAGTCTGCTTCTCCCTCTGCCTCTCCCCTGCTTGTGCTCTGTCTTTGTCTCTCTCTCTCTCTCTCTCTCTCAAATGAATAAATTAAAAATCTTTAAAAAAAAAAACAGCTTTATTGCTAAAAATGCTAACCATCGTCTGAGTTTTCAGCCAGTCATAATCTTTTTTGCTAGTAGAGGGACCTTTTCCCATGAATCATGAATGTTCTGAATGGCATCTAGAATGTCAAATTCCTTCCAGAAGACTTTCAGTTGATTTTGCTTAGATCTATCAGAGAAATCACTATTGCAGCTCTAGTATTATGAAATGTACTTATTAAATCATAAGACTTGAATGTGGAAATGACTTCTTACTCCATGGGCTACAGAATGGATGCTATGTCAGCAGGCACGAAGACAACATTAATTTCATTCTCCACCTGCACCAGCTCTTGGGTGACCAGGTGCATTGTCAATGAGCCAGTAACATTTTGAAAGGAGTTTTGTTTGTTTCTTTTCTGAGTAGTAGGGGGTCTCAACAGTGGTCCTAAATGTTCAGTCAACCATGTTGTGAGCAGATGTGCCATCATCTGAGCTTTGATTTTCCATTTGTAGAACATAGAGTAGATTCATTGTAATTCTTTTTTTATTTTATTTTTTTAAGATTTTCTTTATTTATTTATGAGAGACACAGAAAGAGAGGCAGAGACACAGGCAGAGGGAGAAGCAGGCTCCATGCAAGGAGCCTGATGTGGGACTCGATCCTGGGACTCCAGGATCATGCCCTGGGCTGAGGCAGGTGGTCAACCGCTGAGCCACCCAGGCGTCTCTGTAATTCTTTTTTATTCTTAAGTTTTTTTTATTTTAATTCCAGTGTAGTGATGTACAGTGTTAAGTTTCAGTTGTATAATACAGTGATTCAACAATTCCATACGGATTTAGTATTATTCTTATGGGCCTTAGGATTTTTGGAATGCTGAATAAGCATTGGCTTCACAAGTTAACAGCTACATTAACCCCTAACAAGAGAGCTTTAGAGCTTTGAAGCTTTAAAGCCAGGCACTGACATCTCTAGCTATAGAAATCTTAGATGGCATCTTCCAGTAGAAGGCTGTTTCATTCACATTGAAAATCTGTTTTTTAGTGCAGCCACCTTTGTGAACTATCTCAGCTAGATCTTCCAGATAACATGCTGCAGCTTCTACATCAGCACCTGCTGCTTCACCTTGCGCTTTTACCTTATGGAGATGGCTTCTTTCCTTCAGTCTCTGCCGGTTTTAAGCTTTTTCTTTTGCAGCTTCCTCACTCCTCTCAGCCTTCTTAGAATTGAGTTAGGGCCTTGTTCTGGATGAGGCTTTGGCCTAAGGGAATGTTGTGGCTGGTGTGATCTATCTAGGCCACTCAAACTGGCACTTTTCACTTCCTTCAAGAACTTTTCTTTGCATTCACAGTTTGGCTAACTTGCTTAGGGCAAGAAGCCTACCATTTGGCCTACCTTGGCTTGAGATACACATCCTTCTCTAAGCTTAGTCATTTCTAGCTTTTGATTTAAAGTGGGAGACAAGTGATTCTTCCTTTCACTTGAATACTTAGAGCCCATTGTAGCGTGATTAATTAGCCTAATTTCAATATTGTGTCTCAGGGAATGGGGAGACCTAAGTAGAAGGAAGAGGGAAAGGCCGGTCCAAGGAGTAGTCAGAACACACGTTTAATAAGTTCACTCTCTTAAATGGGCAGAGTTCATGGTGCCCTAAAACAATTACAGTAATAACATCAAAGATCCTGATCACAGATCACTGCAACCAAATAATAAGAAAGTTTGAAATGTAAGGATTACCAAAATGTGACACGAGGTGAGCAAATGCTGTTGGAAGAACTGTACTAACATAACAGACTTGTTCAATGCAGCATTGCCATAAACCAACTTGTAAAAAACACAATGTCTGAAGTGCAATAAAAGGTATGCCTGTATTTAGCACAATAAAATGTTTTTTATGGAGTGTGAAGAGGGAGAAGAAAGATTTGATAGTAAATTTCAAATGAAACTGTGAAGGCAGTTGACCTTATTGGGGGGATCATAATAAATGGTATATGTCTACATTTATAGACCAAGAGTTTTGCCTGCTTTTCACTTGTGTACGTTTTTCAAAAACTAATAGCAATAACAGAGGCTGTGGGTTTTCAGCCTTCTAAGTTTTATCTGCTACCCAGAGTAAGGAATCTATGACAGAATAGAAAGGGCAAATTCCAGACCTCTCTGGCTATCTAGATATTTTCATATTACCTACTTAGTACTATACAGCAAGGTGCTATGTATAATATATTCAATATTAATATATCATCTTGCATTGGTGCATTAATTTGTGACATTCTGATTTGAGATGTTGCACTTAGATGTAATAGTGAAACCTTTTTAGTTCAGGAGCAAAAGGGCTGAATCTTAAAGAGTTTTCTTTTTCTTTTCAGGTCACCAAATGTGGTGGTTTACCCAGCAACATTTTGGATGTCTGGGAGTTCTTAGGCAAACCTGAGCATTGCCAGTATACATGGGATACACAAATGAACTCTAATCTTGGAATATCTGCTACTTGTAAACTTCGTTTTGATCGAATATTTTTCAGGACAGCAGCAGAAAGTGGCCATATTGTTCCCCAAAGTTTGGACCTCCTTGGGTTGGAAAAACTGGACTGCGGTAGATTTCCTAGTGATCACTGGGGGCTTCTGTGCAACTTAGATGTAATCTTGTGAAATGCTTTTCAGATAAGAGTTGTATGTCTTCCGAGTAAATTTTATTCTGGATTTTTGCAAATATAATTTCTACCTGTCTGGAAAGGTAGGTTTATTATGGAGGAATGAATATACTACATCATTGTAAAAAAAAAGAAAACAGTACTGTGATTTTATTTTGTGGATTGTGACCTCAAATTTCAGAACTAAATATTGATGTTCATTGAAACGAAAGGATAATTGCTGTTCAGAATATGAGACTTCTTCATAAAAGGCCACCAAGATCATCAGAACCACCAGCTGGTTCTCGAGCAGGGCCACAGAAATGCTAGCCTTTATGTTTTATTTTTAAAATCAGGTACCAAATAGTTTCTATTTTAAGTAAATCTTTAAAAATAAAAATAAGAGGGGATCCCTGGGTGGCGCAGCGGTTTGGCGCCTGCCTTTGGCCCGGGGCGCGATCCTGGAGACCCGGGATCGAATCCCACGTCGGGCTCCCGGTGCATGGAGCCTGCTTCTCCCTCTGCCTGTGTCTCTGCCTCTCTCTCTCTGTGTGACTATCCTAAGTAAATAAAAATGAAAAAGAATAATAAAATAAAATAAAAATAAGAGGTTATTGTTTGTGGGGGATTAGATCTTCTAGTTATATTTTACAAATATGGATAATCTTAAATGAAAAAGCCATGATTATATGCATTTAAGTAGATGACAACTGTCCTATTCAGACTTTATTTTTGTCAGCTAACGGTGCATAATTGGTAAGCTATAAATGAAATCTTATGATTTGAAATTCCTTATTTTTTTAAAATTCATGTTTGTCAACATGTCACTGTTCATGTTGCCAACAGAGGCAAATTGGGCTTGATATAAAGTTGGTGATACAGCTGCATTGGGCTTCTTTCCTAAGGGAGAAATAAATGTTTAGAGAGGAATAGCTTTTTAATTTTACTTCTTATAAAATTGAATTATTTTCACAGGAGAGGGATAAGGAGCACTTTTAAATGTGCTTTAAAGAAACTTTTTCCCCCTTAAAAGAAATGTACTTTAAATAAATAATTTTACTTGTTTATGGTTTGTTTAGTATGCTTTTGTGCCCATGATGGGATTGGAGTTTTTTTTTTTTTACCTGCTTTCTGTTTCTGGTTCCACTGCTGCTACTCACCTTTGTGTGGAAAAAAACAGCTTCTCTGAAGCTTCTCATCCCACAGAACTACCAAGCACACATTAATGTCCTCAGTATAAAAAAAGGAAAGCCAGTGGCAATAATAAGAATGAGAAGTCACAGAGCCTCATTTTCATCAGAGGTGTCAAAATTAACAACTAAACACCTAAAAAAAGACAAGCCAAACTTATATATATTTCCTTTGTAGTGACAATGGAAAGGAGATTTATATGTTACTTATTTAATCATTTCAAATGAGAATGCTAATATTTAGCCTACATTATGGAGGCAATAGCTCATTTACATAGGAAAAAGTATATTTTTGGCATAAATTGCTTATTCATGTGGAAGAACAATTGTTGCAAGAACCATACCTTAAAAAAAAATTTAAAAAAAATATAAAAAGAAGAACCATACCTTATGTCACACAACAAAAAAATTTAGATGAGTGAAAGGCTAATTATAAAAATAAAATCTATAGTAATGCGTATTAGATTAAATAAAGAATTAAATTGTTTGAAAACCTTGAAAGGAACGTCATTTATATGACTGCATTCAGGTGAAGTGTTTTCCATTTACTGTTTATAGTGACAAAATCTAAGAAATCAGTTTTAACTGATGTGAACAGGAACAATTAGTCACGTTTTAAAAAAAACTATTTTTAAATAATCTCTACACACAATATGGGGCTTGATCTCACAATCCTGAGACTGACTGATCCAGCCAGGCACCCCACAAAGTTAATTATATTTTTTTTAAGTTGGCTCCACGCTGGGTGTGGAGCCCCATGAGTAGCTTGAACTCCCAACCCTGAGATTGAGACCTGAGCTGAGATCAACAAGAGTGGGACTACCCAGGTGCCCCTAAACCATTCCCAACCAATGCAAGAATTAGGAACCTAATAATTTGTGATATCTTGAATTTTTTTACTTTGGATCTCAAATTTTTCCAGCATAGTAGCTCTGAGTACCTTACTTCCCTTAAGGAAATGCCAACTCAGAATCTCGTATTTATTTCAGTAGGCTAAACACCATCTTTGCCACTGATATGGAATATACTTGAAGCTTGCTAGACCTGTTTCTCCCATCTTCAAAATAGGGTAATTCTGGTCTTTCTTGTACACTGGTAAAACAAATGTCCCAAACAACAGCATATAAACAAGAGCAGATGAAGTCAGAAGAGCTATACTAAGAATACATAATTTTACCTTTAATACTTATTATAGTTTCTGGCATATAGCAAGAGCTCAATAAATGCCCATTAAATGGTGAGGAAAAGTGAAGGATAATGTCCTAACTAGCGTCCTAGAGAGGCAGACTAACATTTTCATGAAGTACCAAAATATATTCTAAATTCATTATGTATGTTTCAAAATAGGTGTTCATTGTAATTGCACTGAGTTAAAAAGGTGTTAAAGTTTAACATTCTGGGCTAAGCCTGTGTATGTCAAAGACCTTTGGGAACAAGCCTGTTTGCATCAGATTTGTTAGTACAGTGAGAGGGCACTCTGAACGTATTATAGAATGCCAGGTAAGAGGAGAAAGAGAAGTGCCTTTTGTAAGTTTTTTGAAGGATTCTGTGGGGTTCTTGGGATCAGAAATTGGTCCATATTGGTTACTGTTTCCGAGGCAGACTGGAAAAGAAAGGGGTTAATTAGGGATTGGGTTTTGTCATGAGCAGAAGAGAGTAGCATCTGGGCATCACCAAACTGGGTGGGAATCACAAAGCAAAGGGGGCCTCTACAGCAAAAAACTAATAGTCATTTACAGAGAGGGTTCTTGCATCATTTTATGGCCTGAGTTTAGGAGGTGGGTTTCTTTTTTTTTTTTTTTAATTTATTTATTTATTTATGATAGTCACAGAGAGAGAGGAGAGAGGCAGAGACACAGGCAGAGGGAGGAGCAGGCTCCATGCACCGGGAGCCCGACGTGGGATTCGATCCCGGGTCTCCAGGATCGCGCCCCGGGCCAAAGGCAGGCGCCAAACCACTGCGCCACCCAGGGATCCCTGGAGGTGGTTTCTTAAGGTTCTTCCAATATCTGGAGAAGTTTCTCCTAAAGCATGACTTTGGGAGAAACAGTATTTCCTATTAACTTCTGATTTTCTCTGTGTCTTCTCAGCCTCATCAAATGGCAGGGTTGCGTTTCTCTTTTTAAGTCCAACTTGATTTCCATTCTTTCAGCCCTGGACAGGTTTTTCTTTCAGTGTTATTTAGTTCCCACAGTCATCCTGTATGAGTGCAATTATCTCCATCTTATAATTAAGGAAACTGTTTAGCAGGTGATGTAACTCCTCCAAGGCCTATCCCCTGCCGTGGAGAAGCCTAATAGGGGCCTGCTCATGGGGTTTCTGTGACCCAATGCTGTGTATTTCCTAGGCACGGGAAAGTGCTAAGAATGCTCGAGGAATGCCCTGGCTTCCTTTTCTGCCCTGTGTTACCATACCTAGATGCTTGAGTATTTTTATAGTAAGAAAACAATAAACGGGGATGCCTGGGTGGCTCAGTGGTTGAGCGTTTGTCTTTGGCTCAGGTCCTGATCCTGGGGTCCTGGGATGGAGTCCTGCATTGGGGCTCCCCATAGGGAGCCTGCTTCTCCCTCTGCCTGTCTCTGCCTCTGTGTCTCAAATATAAATAAATAAATAAATAAATAAATAAATAAATAAATAAATAAATAAATAAATATCTTTTTAAAAACCCCAATAAATGCAAGAAAGCCTTTGAGTTTTCTGTGGTTCAGACCATCATCTTCCCATAGATGGAAACGTAGACTAAATACGCTGGAGGCACCTAGTTACTGCAGAACGCATGGAGTTGACGGGGCCCACCCCAGCTCCAGCAAACCTAAGTCAGAAAGTAGCACGTGCTCATGACGTAGCAGGGCCCAGAGAGCTCCCGGGGGGAGTGGACCTGTGCGTGGGGGTGTCTTCGTTCCGCAGACACATTCGCAAAGGATCTTCTTTAACTTAGGTGGTGCGCTCATAGCTTCCTTGAACCACCCTCTTCTGGGCATTAGAAAGAGGCTCATGTCGCAGGCCGTCTGGGATCATGGAGACAGGAAAGGACCTGGAGAGGGAAATGGGGTGAGCATCCAGGACGCCTGCCCTCCCGAACGCCTTCTGCCAGGTCCCCCGCGGCTGGGAGCCGGCCGGCCGCCCGGGGACCCACCTCTTCCACCGCGCGGGGAGCCTTGAGCTGGGCAGGGAGCGGCGCGGGGGGCGGTGCAGGGAGAGGGGCAGGGAGCGCGGCCCGCCCCTCGCTGGGGGCGCGTGCGCGCTCGTCGCCATGGTAACGCGACCGGAAGGCGCTGCATCTCGGGCGCGCGCTCCCCCGCTGCCGCGGACGCTGCCGCGGACGCTGCTGCGGGGCCCGCCGGGGGTCCCCCGGGCTGTGCGGTTCTCTTAAGATCCCCGCGGGGCCCCGCTGTGCTCGGCGCAGGCGGGCGGCGGCGGGGCTCGGGCTCGGGCTCGGGGCCGGAGGTAAGCGCGCCGCAGTTGTCTACGCGGGCCGGGGCTCGGAGCCGAGTGGCTTCTCCGGGCTCTGGGGTGCGGAGAGGAGGCGAGGGCTTCCTGGGCGGGGCGGCCCCCTGCGAGCGCGCGTGAGCGCCTGCGAGTGTGGCCGCGCGCCGCCGGCCGCTGGAGACGCCCGGGGGCAGGTGGCGGGAAGGTGCGGCTCGGGTGCTGCGGGGTGGGGCGGGGCGCGGGGCAGGTGCGGCTCGGGTGCTGCGGGGTGGGGCGGGGCGCGGGGCAGGGCGCGGGGCAGGTGCGGGGCGGGGCGCGGGGCAGGTGTGGGGCAGGTGCGGGGCAGGTGTGGGGCAGGGTGCGGCTCGGGTGCTGCGGGGCGGGGCGCGGGGCAGGTGCGGAGCAGGGTGCGGCTCGGGTGCTGCGGGGCGGGGCGCGGAGCAGGGCGCGGGGCAGGTGCGGCTCGGGTGCTGCGGGGCGGGGCAGGGCGCGGGGCAGGTGCGGCTCGGGTGCTGCGGGGCGGGGCGCGGGGCAGGTGCGGCTCGGGTGCTGCCGGGCGGGGCGCGGGGCGGGGCGCGGGGCAGGTGCGGCTCGGGTGCTGCGGGGCGGGGCAGGGCGCGGGGCAGGTGCGGCTCGGGTGCTGCGGGGCGGGGCGGGGCGGGGCGCGGGGCAGCCGGCTGACGCGGGAGCGGACGAGGCCGGCGCGGAGCTCGGGAGGCGCGCTTCTGCGGCCCGGGGGCACCGCTCCGGGGGGGGGGCATCCTCGGCGGCGGCCGTTGGGCTGTCCCTGAGCAGGTGGAGTCGGGAAGACTTGCATCTGTTCCCAGGCTGCCGGATGGCATCGCTGGGACCTGTGGAGTCGCTTTCTGTGAACTTGGTTTGGTGATATTTATGTGGTTTGTGCTGTCGCCTGCTACGTGCGTTCCGCTTCGGCACCTTATGGTTAATCGGAAGCTCAAAACCTCTTCATGGCTTTTCTCTCTTTCCCTTTGAACTTGCTCCACGGAATGCGTATTAATCAAGATAGCAATCACCGAGAGCATCAGCCTGACCTTGGGAGAGCCATCCTTCTCTCCGTCATTCTTCCTCTTAATTATTTGTAGAGAGAAAAGAATATGATGTTCATACCCATGTCCATTTTTATGCTGCTTTCTTCACCTCCGCATTTTGGTTTGTGGGTTAAATGTTACTGGCTTAAACGGGGCTTAAATGGAAAAGTTGAATGATGCTTTGGATAACAGAAAAAGCAAATTGTAGACAACCTTCCTCAAAAAAACAAGAATTTCTGAGGTGAACGTTAATATTTATTCCTTTATTCCTGAAATGCATGTTCACTGTCTGAACACCCCAGACTGTTTATAACAAGAAGACTGCAATCCTGGAAACCACTGAAGTTATGGCAAATAGAATTTTTTATTTTTCGTTTATTATTTTACATCATCTTTCATATAAATGAGGAAACGTGCACATAACGATTCTGTCACAGACTTCAGAGTCATAGAGAAAGCTGAATTCCTCTGAACTTTGAAAAAGAGAAATGTGAACATATATGAAGACTTTTTAGAACCATAGTAGGCTTGCCGTGTATAATGCCAATGCGGGGACTTAATGATCTTTCAGAAAAACAAAAATAAGTCAAAATCTTTACATATTAAAAATAGTCAAAAGAGGGCTTCAGTAACTTCTTAATGCAAAAGAATGGATTTGCTATTAAGTTTTCTTGACTTAATTTTTTTTTCTGGCCAAGCAGAAAAGATGTATTCTCTTTTTTTAAAAAAAAAATATTTTATTTATTTATTCATGAGAGACACACAGAAAGAGAGGCAGAGACACAGGCAGAAGGAGAAGCAGGCTCCATGCAAGGAACCTGATGTGGGACTTGATCCCGGGTCTCCAGGATCATGCCCAGCCAAAGGCAGTGCTAAACCACTAAGCCACCAGGGCTGCCCCAAGATGTATTCTCTTTAAATAAATATGTAGAACCAGACATGACTCTTTCATGTTGGGGGCAGTTGATATAGATTGCCAGGTCACGTGGCTTGGGTTTGGTCATGGTTTTGCTACTTTGTGGTTGTGTCACACACTTAATCCCTCTAAGCCTCAGTTTCTTTATCTGTAAAGTAAGAGTAGGACTTAAATAAAGTAGGACTTAAAGTCATACATATAGAAGTACTTTGCTCAGTGCCTGGTATACAGTAACACTTCAATAAAAGTTAGGTATTATTACTCTTTTTTTTTTTAAGATTTTATTCATTTATTTGTGAGAGAGACACAGAGGCAGAGACAGTGGCAGAGGGAGGAGCAGGTTCTCTGCAGGGAGCCTGATGTGGGACTTGATCCCAGGACTCAGATCATGACCTGAGCCAAAGGCAGATGCTCAACCTCTGAGCCCCCCAAGTGCCCCAGGTATTATTACTCTTGAAATAAGTTTTCTTTTCAGGAAATATTTTCTGTCTTCAGAATAACTTGGCACTGAAAATAGAATTATTTTGATGTGACAAAAGCTAGTTCTGATTTATACTGTCAAACCATAATACAATGCATATTTTTTTGCAGTATTGTTATAACAACAAAACAACAATGGTGAATATAATCACAATCCTAAAGGCATATAATTCCAGAAAATTATATTTAATACCACAAGTGAGGAGTTTTGCTTTAGTAGGCCTGGAGTAATTAGTAGGTTCTTGCTCTATTTGTTTTTTTAAATCTGTATTTTTAGAGACTATCCAGTAAATTCAATAGCAATAGATTATTTTCTTTCCTTTTTTTAAAATTTTTTTTCCTTTTTTTAAAAATTTTTATTTATTTATTCATGAGACACACACACACACACACACACACCCAGAGGCAGAGACTCAGGCAGAGGGAGAAGCAGGCTCCATGCAGGGAGCCCAATGCAGGACTCGATTCTGGGACTCCGGGATCACGCCCTGGGTCAAAGGCAGACATTCAACCACTGAGCCACCCAGGCATCCCTATTTTATTTACTTCTATTAAGCAGTAAAAAGGGTTGGACCAAAATAACATCTATTTTTGCATCATTTTTCAGTCTTTTAACAATAGGTGTTTGAGTTTCAGAGCAAAGCTTCTTAAAGAGGGGATCCCTGGGTGGCGCAGCGGTTTAGCACCTGCCTTTGGCCCAGGGCGCGATCCTGGAGACCCGGGATCGAATCCCACGTCGGGCTCCCGGTGCATGGAGCCTGCTTCTCCCTCTGCCTATGTCTCTGCCTCTCTCTCTCTCTCTCTCTCTCTCTCTCTCTCTATCATAAATAAATAAAAAAAAATTTTAAAAAAAAGCTTCTTAAAGAAATAATATACAGGTAGATAAAGATACAGTGTTGGATTTTTAGCTCTGTTCCCTTCCAAATAACCTTGGTAGAATTACATTATCTTGCTGCATATTCTTTTCCTGAATTTCAAAACAAGCAAGGAATCCTAGTAAACATCTATTCAATTTAAGCAGTGTAGCTAGAATAAGGGCCTCAAAATGAATTTATCTTTTTAAATTCTTTAAAAAAGATTTTACCTGTTTTTTTTTTCAAAGATTTTATCTATTTATTCATGAGAGAGAGAGAGAGGCAGAGACACAGACAGAGGGAGAAGCAGGCTCCCTGCAGGAGCCTGATGCAGGACTCCATCCCACTGAGCCACCCAGGTGTCCCGTATCTTTATTTGACAGAAAGAGGAGAGCTAGAGAGGGAGAGAACATCAACAGGGGAGGGGCAGAGGAAGAAGCAGGCTCCCTGCTGAGCAGAGCACCTGACTGGGGCTCCATCCCAGGACCCTGAGATCTTGACCTGAGCCAAAGGCAGATGCTTAACCACCTGAGCCACCCATACGCTCTTCAAAATGAATTTTTAAAGGTGGAATCATTCCATGCCATAATTTAAAGCATAATAATTATGAGAATCAAGGGGAAATTAACTCATGTTGCTACCCACAATTTTATGTATTATATTTTGCAGTATGTTTTTCATGTGGTAAGGAGGTACAGATTGCATCCCTGCTGCTTAACTAGTCTTTACCTTCTTATGCTGGGCTTTTTTTTTTTTTTAAGATCTTATTTATTTATTCATGAGAGACACAGAGAGAGGCACAGACACAGGCAGAGGGAGAAGCAGGCCCCATGCAGGGAGCCTGACATGGGACTTGATCCCGGGTCTCCAGGATCATGCCCTGGGCTGAAGGTGGCTCTAAACCCAGGCTGCCCCACGAGGGCTTTTGTATCTACTGCCATGCTACGCCAGCTCTTCCCAAATCTGGAGAAACCTTTTTTGACCTTATTATACTAGTCTTCTTCCACTCAGTTGGCCATTCTCACTTTTTTTTTTTTTTAAAGATTGATATATTTATTTTAGGGGTAAGGGGCAGAAAGACGGAGAGGGAGCACCGTAAGTAGGCTCCACGAGGAGCATGGAGCAGTTTGGTGCTGTATCTCACAACCCTTAGATTATGACCTGAGCAGAATCAGTCAGATGCTTGACCATTACAGCAGCCCAGGTGCCCCTCTGTGGTTTTATTTCTAATAGCACAAGTCATGATTTGGATCTCTTAAACTATGCCCTTAAAAGAAATCCTCCTGGGGCACCTGGGTGGCTTACTCAGTTGAGCATCTGCCTTGGGCTGAGGTCATGATCCTGGGGTCCTGGAATTGAGTTCCGGGTCAGGCTCCCTGCTCAGCAGGAAGTCTACTACTCTCTCTCCCTCTTTCTCTCTCCTCTCAAATAAATAAATAAAATCTTAAAAACTTTTAAAAAGGGCAGCCCCAATGGCCCAGAGGTTTGGTGCCACCTTCAGCCCGGGGTATGATCCTGGAGACCCGGGATCGAGTCCCATGTCGGGCTCCCTGCATGGAGCCTGCTTCTCCCTCTGCCTGTGTCTCTGTCTCTGTCCTCCCTCTCTCTCTCTCTCTCTCTCTCTCTCTCTCTCTGTCTCTCTGTCATGAATAAATAAATAAAATCTTAAAAAAAAAAGTTAAAAAAATCCTCCTGTACTGTTGCTTTATTGTGTTTATCTTCTCTCTTCCCTGTAGTCTTTGTCACCACTGCAAACATACTTCTCTGTAGTGTCTTCTTGGTATACTTTTACCTCCCGTTCTTGCCCTCACTTGTTACATCAGCCACCTCTCCTTTGTACTGGTTTGTTCCCTAGTGGGTAGTACATTTTTTAGGGTGCTCGTCTTCAGTGGGAATCATTTTTCTGGTGGAGTTCCATGTGCTTTCTATTGGGAAACTGACCCTCTGGACAGGTTTTGCAGTGCATATGCCTTAAAGTTTAGCCTTGCATTAATGAAAGACTTGTTATATATGCATATGCTCCATTTAGCCTGGACATAGAGGTACTGGGTTGTCCAAGCAGAGTCCCCATGATGGGGTGTGACTTGGCAGTCCTGAGTTGCCTCAGCATGCCTCAGACTTCTTCTAGCCCCTGTTTATTAGTCTTTCTAGGCTGCACTGACACTTGTGAGGCTCTTCATAATATCTCATAATGTTGGTAGATGTCCACCGTCCTTCCTACTGCACCTGCGAACAAGATGCCACAGATTCAGGAGATTAAAACAAGACCCATTTGTTAGCATGAATTAGGGTCTCCTTGGACCCACTGCAGGTTACCAGCTGAGTGCATTCTCATCTGAAGGCTGTGGGGGAGACGCTACCTCCAAGCTTATTCAGGTTGTTGGCAGAAGCCAGTCCCCTGTGCTTATAGTACTGAGATCCGCCTTCCCTGCCAGCTGTCCCTTGTGGTTGCTCTCAGCTCCTTGAGGCGGCTTTCAAGTTCTTTCGAGATAACGCCCTTCATCGTCAAAGCCAGCAACAGAATATTTCTATCAATGTTTCCCTTCCTGTTAGCAGAGAGAGATAACTGGTTTACATGGCTCGGATGATAGGATTGCTCCGATGGTCTCCCTGTCTTAGAGCCAACTGATTTGTGACCTTAATTATATCTGCAAAATCATCTTTGCCAGGAATCCTAACATAATTACTGGAGTAACACCCAGGGATGAGTGACACCAGGCCACCTTTGAATTTTGCCTGTCACACTTGCTGATGGCGCTCTCTCTGATTGTTTTACCAACTGCATGTTTGAGCTGCGGTCAACCTTGTGTTTTAATCTTCACCGTGTTGCTCCTTTTTTGGTCTTGGTAGCTCTGGTAATATTACTTGTACATCTTTTGTCAACCTTGACAGATTATAGCTTCTCTAGAACACGGATTATACCACAAAAAAGACTGCAGCAGGTGAAACAAGACTTTGTGGTATAAAACTCATTTGGCCTGGAGCTGTGTGTGTTTCGAGGAGAGAGAGAGAGAGAGAGAGAGAGAGAGAGAGAGAGAGAGAGAGAGTGAGAGTGTGTTTGTGTGTGTTGTGTCCCGCCTGGCCATTTGTCTTTTGGAAGGAAGGTCCCATGCTGGTCTGCCAGGCTAGTCTCCACCACCCGGCCTTGTTCGTCTTTGTATTCATTAACAGGTGTTAATGCTTTTTGGAGAATACTTTTTAATTCTGTGGAACTTGCATGTTTTTGTGTCTTTCATAGTATTTAATTCTTTAATTGACCGAACTTACTTTTGTCTCTGCATTTGAAACCAAATTGCTTTCCCTCCTTCTTTTTTCCCCCACTCTTAACGTTAATTATTTTGTTAGTCTTTTGAAGATTCCTCCTCATTAGTCACGTATAGTTGTCACGATAGCATTGATTAAGTCATAATTCCCATCCCACTGTTTTGGGGTTGTGGGTTTTTTGTTTTGTTTTGATTTGCTCCTAATTTGTTATAGAGTAAGACACAGTGAAAAGTCATTTTAATTCTTATAATTTAGGGACGCCTGGGTGGCTCAGCAGTTGAACGTCTGCCTTTGACTCAGGTCATGATCCTGGAGTTCTGGGATCAAGTCCCACATCGGGCTTCCTGCAGGAAGCCTCCTTCTCCCTCCACCTGTGTCTCTGCCTCTCTCTGTGTCTCTCATGAATAAATAAATAAAATCTTTAAAAATAATAATTCTTATATTTTATTTTTTAATTTTTTTAAAAATTCTTTTAATTTTTATTTATTTATGATAGTTACACACACACAGAGAGAGAGAGAGGCAGAGACACAGGCAGAGGGAGAAGCAGGCTCCATGCACCGGGAGCCCGATGTGGAACTCGATCCTGGGTCTCCAGGATCGCGCCCTGGGCCAAAGGCAGACGCCAAACGGCTGCGCCACCCAGGGATCCCCTAATTCTTATATTTTAGATGGGTTTTGTTTAATAATGAATATTAGAGTCTACCTTTGCTTTTTCTTCTAATTCCCCAAACATCCTTATATATTTTTGTTTGTTTATTTTTTGGCAAATGAATATTATTAAGTACTTTAAAGCTCTCTGCTGAGTTTTGATTCATACTCCATTTCTTTGTGAACCTAACACATGGTCGTCTTTGTCTTTGACGTCTGTTATCCTCCTAGGGCAAACTGTCTCACCCAGCATACTCATTCCTTCTGTTTTCTCTCTTGGTATCATCTTTGTAATTGTGTTGAAAACCAGATTCTCAGGCAGCCTGGGTGGCTCAACAAACTTTGAACAATTCAAAGAACAAACTTTTTTCTTTGAACTGGTGTGGTTCTTAGCTGACAGAGGAGAGGTTTTTCCGCTGCCTGTATTTTCTCCTGCTCTTCCCTGATCTGCCCTTTGGAGCCCCACACAATCTACTCCCAGCTCCATTCCACACCATTGCCCTTCCTGTGTTTAAAACCCAATGCTGGATCGTGTTTCCCTTAATTCTTCTTGATCTCCTAATAGGGCATCATTTTATACTGTAATTGTAAAGCATTATCTCTGTTGCCAGTAAAGTCCTGGTAATCCTCTGTGTTGATTGGCACAGGTTTTCTTTTCTTTTTTTTTTTTTTAAAGATTTTATTTATTCATGAGAGACACAGACAGAGGGAGGCAGAGATACAGGCAGAGGGAGAAGCAGGCTCCCTGTAGAGAGCCTGATGTGGGACTGGATCCCAGGACCCTGGGATCACGCCCTGAGCCAAAGGCAGATGCTCAACCACTGAGCCACCCAGGTGCCCCTGGCACAGGTTTTCTATAACTTGTTTTACTTTTTCGGCTTCTAGTGGAAAAAGAGTATAGAATATGGTACTAAAAAATTGCCAAGTTTTTACATTCTTGGTTTAGCCCCTCACTGAATGGATTGTCTAGATTTCCTTCCATCTCCTTTGTCTGCTGGTGAAGAATGTGGGGCCTGCTAGTTTCTCGTAGGTGCAGCCGCAGCATGGTCTCTCCTGCAGGTACTTTGAGCTATGTCCAACCCATACCTCTGTCCAGGCCCCGGCAGGTCAGGGGTAAAGGGGTGTGACCCTTGAACAGTTCATCACTTGGTTTGTCGGGGGAAAGTGCTGGAAGTGAGAAAGATCCGGGCTGACTCTTTATTTCTACGTTCCCCTACTATTGAAAACTTCGAGGCTCATTTTGGAAAAACTGACTTCTCTCTGGTGAGCCACAGAATTTCAGCCAATTCAGTCAGAACATTCTGTATACCTTTGAGGATCACAGTCTCTGTCTTACCTCTAAGATTGTTATTGGGAGGCTCAGATAATATGGAGTATGTAAAATTACCTTGTGAATATAAGCCCTATTATAAATGGCTGTCATATTAATGTGGTAGTGATAAGTATTACAAGCCAATAATTTCCTTGTTGTTAGAAAGATTAATAGCGGGCAATATTCTACTTTCTTTCCTTTGCTATCATAGGAAATAAATGAACAATTATTTAGTTCATGCCAGAAACTTATTTTATTTTTTAGAGATTGTATTTTTAAGTAATCTCTATATCAAACATGGGACTCAAGCTCATGACCCTGAGATCAAGAGTCACATGCTCTACTGAATGAGCCAGTCGGGTGCCCCCAGGAAGGTAAATTGTAAAGGAAAAGTTTTTGGCTAGCTGATCACAGGTCTGCTAATAAATAGAATTAAAGATTGAACATTCTCCAAATTAACTAATGATTTGCCAGATTGAAAAGTTTAGTAAAGAAGTGAAGGAAAAACCCTACTCTGTCCTTCAAGATTAAGAATTAAATTGATAAGGGAGGGTAGCCCCGGTGGCGCAGCGGTTTAGCACCGCCTGCAGCCTGGGGTATGACCCTGGAGACCCAGGATCGAGTCCCACATTGGGCTCCCTGCATGGAGCCTGCTTCTCCCTCTGCCTGTGTCTCTCTCTGCCTCTCTGTCTCTCTCTCTCTGAATAAATAAATAAATAAATAAATAAATAATAATAAATATTTTAAAAAAATAAAATAAATAAATTGATAAGGGAGAGATTAACAGGAGAAAAAAATCCAAGTTTTATGACCTGTGCATATGGAGGCTCAATAGTGAAATTGAGACCTAAAGAAATGACCAAAGCAGGCAGCTTTATAGTTTTTATTTTTTATTTTTTATTTTTATTTTATTTTATTTTTATTTATTTATTTAGCTTTATAGTTTTTAGACAAGAGTGGATAAATCTTTGAGAAATTGATAGGAGAAAGAAAACTTAATTTTGAGAGCTTTGGTTAGCAAGGAGTTCTAAATGGAATTTGGGCTGGGGTCGTAAATTAGTAAACAGTAACAAGGGGTGTTTATACAGCCTTCTGAGCTCTAAATTTCCTGTCTCTGGTGCTGAGGATGTCTCCTTTACCTCTTGGTACAGAGAGGGCACCTTTCAGACAGGAGATTTATTTCCGGCTTTCAGGGGGATGGAGAAAGTTCTGAGTGTCCTGGTTGCATAGGCTGTCTCTTAAGTAACCTTTATTTAAAACAATCAACATGACAGAGTGACACATTTTGGGGCAGCCCACCAGGGGACCCTACAGAAATCACCAGCTGTGTTCAGATTTTGACACAAAGCAGGTTTGCTTTCATTGACACCCAAAGTACTGAGCCCCCAGACCTGGCTGTCACCCAGTACTGATGGGACTTTCCTGCATGGTCACCTGCCTGCCCTCGCTGGGTGGTCAAGAGGTGCTAATTAAATTTTATAGCACAGAACAGAGCATTTGCTTAGGTAGCAGGGATGATCCCATTAGGTAAGAATTCAATTTAGAGAGAAATAAAAGTGCTGAGCCAATTGAAAGCTAAGCTATTCCCATAGTTAGGGAGATTATTTAAAGCCCCATGATGTACTCTCAAGGTTTTACCTGCTGGAATTACTCTTCTTAATGTAGGAGCAGTGTCTCCAGGAGCATAAATCTGGTGTTATTTACAGAGTAAGGGCTGTGAGGCAGTGTCTTAATTTTGCAGCAGTTTAGAAATGGTAAAATATTTGCTGTAGCGGTTGGCCAATTGCTGCATAAATAAACATAAACGTTTTCTTACCTTTTCTTCCAACGTATACCCTATCATTAAATGTTGTCTCTCTGTCCTGTGAATTGTTCTTTAATTTTTTTCATTTTTTAAAGAATTTATTTGTTCATGAGAGACAGAGAAAGGCAGAGACATAGGCAGAGGGAGAAGCAGGCTCCGTGTGGGGAGCGGATGCGGGACTCATCCTAGGGCCCCCAGGATCACAACCTGAGCCGGAAGGCAGATGCTCAACCACTGAGCAACGCAGGGGTCCCATGAATTGTTCTTTTATCTGATTTATCCAGTCACGCCCACAACGAGCAGGAAATTACTGTGTTCGGTTCTAGCACTGCTGCTGCTTTGATTCCCTGAATCCAAGACATGTAGGTGATAAACCCATGGCCTGCAACCATCCCTGAGTTTGGAGGCTGCCTCTCAGCAAAGACAGATTCTGTCATAGTGAGTTAAGTCCAGGAGGAAGAATAATAAAAAGAAAGCATCCATGGTAGCCTCAGTAGCTAAGTTAAAACAGAAACACAGGGACGCCTGGGTGGTTCAGTGGTTGAGTATCTGCCTTCGGCTTGGGGGTGATCCCAGAGTCCCAGGATCGAGTCCCACATCGGGCTCTTTGTGTGGAGCCTGCTTCTCCCTCTGCCTCTCTCTCTCTCTCTCTGTCATGAATAAATAAAATCTTAAATAATAAATAAAAATAAATAAATAATAAATAAATAAATAAATAAAACAGAAACACAGACCTGTCTTGGTTGAGCTTCCTGGATCTGAAAAGCAGGAGTTTGTCCCTTGAGCTTTGTTAGTCTGTAAACCACAAAGGGGACAACGTATTCATACAGCCTGTACGCCCTGTCAGGAAATGCTGTCCAGCAGTTGCATCTGGGCACATGAGACGAGGCTCCTTTGGGAAGCTTTCCTTTTCCTTGGGCAAGAGAGCTGCAACTGGTTTTCTGAGCCCGCAGAAGCATTTCACTCCAGCATTATCTGTATAGTCAAAAATCAGAAACAATCTTAATGGTTTAGAAATCAGGAAATTAGTGAAGTAAATTATAATAATCACCTCAGTGGAATGCAACATAATAACAAAAAAGAATAAACATGCAGAATGTAACAGTGAAGAGTCATTTTTGTGATAGAAGAGTATTAATCTGATAGTTTTGGTAACGTATATGTATACATATTGAATAAATCAAAGGAGAGCCTGAAAGAAGGAGATAGTCATCATTCATTAGTACGATTTGATTATAACCTTTTTAGTGTACATTTTTGTTATGCTGTTTTTTTTTAATTTTTTAAAGATTTTATTTATTTATTCATGAGAGACAGAGAGAGAGAGAGAGGGAGAGACATAGGCAGAGGGAGAAGCAGGCTCCATGCAGGGAGCCCGACATGGGGCTCGATCCTGGGTCTCCAGGATCACAGCCTGGGCTGAAGGCAGTGCTAAACTGCTGAGCCCCCCGGGCTGCCCTGTTATGCTGTTTAAATCATTATTTATTTCATCCATTTAGACTCTGTCCAGGCAGTGCACCAGAGCTCATGGACATAGATTCAACCAATAAAAGGCCATTCTTCTAGGGTATACGTCTTCTGGGATTGGCAATATGTAATTTTTAAAAATCATACTTCTTCCCTTGATCAAAATTTTTAGCTTAGATATAACACAGCAGGAAGGGACAGCTACAATTCAGTGCCATCATTTCAAAAACTGGTAGCAGCCATGGTAAAGCATCTCTGTTCAACACCTACAATTCAGGCCACAAGGAATCATATCCTGGAATAGATGTTTCACGTGTTCCGAGGTCCTTTGTCATTGATGCCACTTCGGTTCTGTCTTGACCTGCAGAGATGAAAGAAAAACCCCAGTATCTGAAGGCCAGAGTTATTCTTTCTTCCAAAATATACCAAGATATTTGTCCTTTTTCACCTCTACACTTAGAGAATGTTCTCTGTTCTTGGTACTCCATGGGTTAGGATAAAGTGGCAAATTTCAGAAAGCCTATCTTTTTAAAAGTACAAAGGATGATGTTCTGGGTTGGATTGTGTCCCCTCAAAAAGATATGTTGAAGGCCTAACTTCTCTGCCTGTGGAATGTGACTTTATTTGGAAATAGAGCCTCTGCACATGTTGAGTTAAGGTGAGGTCATTAGGGCAAGTCCTTAATCCAGTAGGACTGAGGGGCTTATAGGAAGAGGGAAATCTGGACACAGAGGCACACAGGGAGGATACCACAAGACAACAGAGGCCGAGGTGGGAGTGATGTCACTGCAAGCCAAGGGGTGGGAGGGACTGCCAGGCTGCACCAGGAGGTGAGGAAGCATTCTGCTCAGTCTGCTGACATCTCAGTTTCAGACTTCTGGCCTCTGGAACTATGTGTGATGGGATGTATTTCTCCTGTTTTAAGGCACCTGGTTTGTGGCACTTTGTTACAGCAGCCCTAGGAAACTGACACACATGGTAAAATGCAAGGATCAGGATCGTATTAAATAAATACCTACTTTGGTGAGTACCTAATGAGGACATAGAAGTGGGGAAGGCATTATGGACCTTGGCCAGGCTTCTAATAAGAACTCGGGAAAGGGTGGCTTTATGGCTCAGGACAGGATCCCAGGGTCCTGGGATCAGCAGGAAGCCTGCTTCTCCCTCTCCCTTTGCTGCCCCCCCCCCCCCGGCTGGTGTCGCGCTCTCTCTCTCTCTCTCTCTCTCTCTCTCATAAGTAAATAAAATCTTTAAAAAAAGAAAAGCGTATCATTTCCCCCATTAAAAAAAAAAAAAAAAAAAGGGCAGTCCCAGTGGCTCAGTGGTTTAGCGCCGCCTTTGGCCTTTGGCCGGAGGCGTGATCCTGGAGACCCGGGATCGAGTCCCGCGTCGGGCTCCCTGCATGGAGCCTGTTTCTCCCTCTGCCTGTGTCTGCCTCTCGCTCCTTCTGTGTCTCTCATGAATAAATAAATAAATAATCTTAAAAAAAAAAAAAAAGGAACCTGGAGGTTGATTTTATGTTTCATAACTTCTGTATGAATCAAGTACAACCTATTAAAATTCAAGCAATTTAAAGAAGAGAACTTCAAGACCAGGGGACAGGAAAACAGAGGGTTGTTTAGAAAAATTATTGCATTGAAAGCAAAAAAATAAAAAGTGAAAATTAAAATACAAGACATGTCCAACCAGTGCTTACTGTAAAACATGTTAGACTTGAGATGCCTGGCTCAGTGGTTGAGTGTCTGCCTTCGGCTCAGGTGTGATCCCACGGTCCTGGGATCGAGTCCCACATCAGGCTCCCTGCATGGAGCCTGCTTCTCCCTCTGCCTGTGTCTCTGCCTCTCTCTCTGTCTCTCATGAATAAATAAATAACATCTTCTAAAAAAAAAAAGTCAGACTTTATAAAGGCAAAACTCCACTAATTTATTATTCAGATAGGAAGTTCAGATTTTTAGGAAGCCAGATGCCAGCATGTGTTTCATTGCATATGTTCCACAGTGGCTACTAATGCCTTCCCGCACTGCCTGTTTTCCCCCACTATTCTGGTGAATTTTGATGCTGTTATTTATGGTCTTTAGTACTTTCTGAATAGTGACTATAAATGACCCACAAAATTAAATGTTCCTCTTCCAGATCACCTGTGGGTACTAAAAGTTTGTCAGATGATTGTACGTATTTTAAGACGGTGGCGTCGGTCCCTGAACGGAACTAGCAGATAGATGGCTGGAAGTTGCAACCTCTTCCCCACCTACAGAGTAGCCAGATGCCCATGGTCCTTGATGTAAAGCCACATTTTCAGGCTCTGTATCCTGTTGGTTTCTTAATTCTGCCAAGCGCACAGTCAGACCTGGGAAGGCTCTTTGCTCTGGGTCCCTCAGGGTATCACTCGTCCCTTCATCCTGATCTGTTTGTCAGACAGTGACCATTCGTGTCTTCAGGGAGAAAGGAAAGAAAGCGGCAGGCAGGAGGGCAGAAGCGAGGGAGGGGAAGAAGTGTGTTCACCCAGACCTAACCACCCTGTCTCCAAGTTATTCTCACTGTGGTTCCCTCCACGGCTGTGACGGAGCTCTGAGTCCTGGGCAGGAATTTTGAGCTTCACCCGGGCCTCCCACTGGAATATAAGCTCCTCAAGGGAACGAGATCAGCAGAACCTAGAATGCTGCCTTGCATGTGTAGGTGCTCAATACACTTTCTTCTTTTTTTTTTTTTTTTTTCAGGATTTATTTATTTGGCAGAGAGTTAGCAAAGTGAGCACAAGCGGGGGCGGGGGCAGAGGGAGAGGGAGAAGCAGACTCCCTGCTGAGCGGGGAGCCCCAGACAGTGGCTGAGACCATGACTCCAGCTGAAGGCAGACGCTTAACCAGCTGAGCTGCCCAGGCGCCCCAGTACACTTTCTTTTAAATAAGAGCTGTATTGAGATACATTTTCATACCATGAAATTCACACTTTTAAAGTATATAATTTGGTAGCTTTTAGTATATGCAAGATATCTATACGTCACTGTATCTGATTTCAGAAGTCTTCATCACTTCATTAAAGAAACCTCATACCCACTAAGCTGTCCGTCCTGTCAGTCCCAGTCGCCATAATTTACTGTCTTTTTATGGATTTGCCTATTCTGGACACTTCATATAAATGGGATCATACAATATGTATGAGGCTTTTTGTGACTGGCCCTTTTCACTTGACACAGTGTTATTAGGATTTATCCCTGTTGTAGTATGTACCACATCTCTTTTATGGCCAGTAACATTCCATTGTATGGAATATACCACTATATATCACATTATGTTTATCCATTCTTCTTTTTTTTTTTTTTTTTAGATTTTATTTATTTATTTAGAGAGAGTACACAAGTGTGAGCAGGGGGAGAGGTAAAGGTAAGAGGGAAAGAGAGACAGAATAGGGGTGCCTGGGTGGCTTAGTAGTCGAGCATCTGCCTTCAGCCCAGGGCGTGATCCTGGAGTCCCAGAATTGAGTTGCACATTGGGCTCCCTGCATGCAGCCTGCGTCTTCCTCTGCCTTTGTCTCTGCCTCTCTCTGTGTGTGTCTCTCATGAATAAATAAATAAAATCTTAGAGAGAGAGAGAGAGAGAATCTTGAGCAGACTCCATGCTGAGCACAGAGCACCATGTAGGACTCAATCACATGATGACCCTGAGATCATGACCTGAGCCAAAACCAGGAGTTGGATGCTTAACTGACGGATCCACCAGGGCACCCCTGTTTATCTGTTATTAAGTTGGTATACATTTGGGTTATTTCTACTTTCTGGCTACTGTGAATAATGCTACTATGAACATTCCTGTATAGGTTTTTCTGTGGACATATATTTCCAATTCATAGGAATGGAATTAGTAACTATGCTTAACTGTTCGAGGAAGGACCCAAACTGTTTTCCAAAGGGGCTATACCATCTTACATCTTTACCAGCAATGTGCAAGGGTTCTGGAATCTTCACATTTTCCACAGTAGTTATGGTCTGTCTTGTTTATTATAGATATTTGATGATAACTATCTTGGTGGGTATGAAATGGTATCTCATTGTAGTTTGGCCTTGCATTTCTCTCATGAGTAGTAATATTGAGCATCTTTTTATGTGCTTTTTGGTCAATTTTGTATCTTCTTTGGAGTAATGTCTACTCTGTATATTCTGTGCCTATTTTTTTAACTGGGCTATTTGTCCTTTTGCTGTTGAGTTGTAATTCTGGGTAGAAGTCTTTTATCAAATATATGGCCCGTAAATATTTCCTGCCTTCTGTCAGTTGTGTTTTCATATTCTTGATAGTGTGGTTTGAAACCTAAATGTTTAAAATTTTGGTGAATTCTATTTTATCTAGTTTTCCTTTTGTTAGGTGTGCCTTGGGTACCATACCTAGGAAACCATTGGCTAATCCAAGGTCACAAATATTTATATATATATGTTTTCTTCCAAGAGTTTTAGAGGTCTTTGATTCATTTCAAGTTAATATTTGTATATGATGTGAGGTAGGGGTCCAACTTCATTCTTTGCATGTGGCTATCCAGTTTTCCCAGAACCGTTTATTGAAAAAACTATTCTTTCCTTATTGAATTGTTCTAGCACCTTTGTTGAATATTTGCTGACTAGAAATGTAAGGGTTTATTTCTGAATTCTCGGTTTTATCCCATTAAAGTATTTTTCTGTCTTTATGCCAGTGCCACATAGTCTCGATTGCTATAGTTTTATTTTTTTTTTAATTTTTTATTATTATTATTATTTTTTAAAAGATTTATTTATTTATTCATTCAGAGAGAGCGAAGAGAGAGGCAGAGACATAGGCAGAGGGAGAAGCAGGCTCCATGCAGGGAGCCTGATATGGGACTCGATCCTGGGTCTCCAATATCACACCCCAGGCTGCAGGCGGCGCTAAACCGCTGCGCCACTGGGGCTGCCCCTCGATTGCTATAGTTTTATACTAAGTTTTTAAATTGGGAAGTGTGAATCCTTCAACCTTACTCTTTTTCCCCCCAGATTTTCTTGGGCTATTTTGGGTACCTTGTATTTCTGTATGAATCTTATAATCAATTTCTGAAAAAAAAGACAGTCATGTTTTTCACAGGAATTGTGTTGAATCTTTAGATCAATTTGGGAAATATTGCTATCTTAATCATATTCAGTATTCCATAAAATAGGTTATCTCTTCATTTAGATCTTCTTTAATTTCAAATACTTTATAGTTTTCATTGTACAAATTTAACACTTTGTTACAATCTATTACAGAATATTCATTATGATGCTATTATAAATAGAATTGTTTTTTTTATTTTTGCTTGTTCATTGCTATAGAAATACAACTGACTCATATATATTGCTCTTCTATCTTGCAACCTTGCTAAACTCTAATAGTATTTTCATAGACTCCTTAAGATTTTCTGTGTGTAAGACTGTATCATCTGCAAATAGATATAGTGTTACTTCTTTCTTTCAAATCTGGATACTTTTATTTTACTTTCTCTCTAATGTCCCACCTAGAATGTCTCCTACAGTGTGGAATACAAGTAGAGAGAGCAGATGTCCAATCTTGTTCCTGATCTTAAAGGAAAAGCTTTCATCTTTCACTATTAAATATGATATTGGTGATGAGTCTTCATAGATTCTGTTTACCAAGTTGAGGAATCAATAAATATTTGAAAATGAATAAATTTTTATATAGTCATTTATATATTCTTTACACATTTTGCATTTTGGGTCTTATTAATAAAGCTATTCCTAATCAGAGTTTATAAAGCTATTTCTGTAATATTTTCTTTTAATCTTAAAACTTAGTGTTTCACAGTAAGGTCTGTAATTCATCTAAAATTTATTTTGTATATGGTATGAGATTGACATGGTAACTTTTTATCATTTCTCTAGAAAGCCAGTTTTCTGCCACTATTTTTATTCTCCTTCTACTTGGTGGACAATTTGATAGAAACACAAAAGGGAAACAGGAGTTGTTAGAGGATGCTGTGCTTTACAATTCTCAAGGCTGAGCACAGCTTTGAGTCATGTGGCAAAGGATCCCAGGTTCATTGTTCCTTCTAAACTGATGGAAATCAGGAGGAAGCCAGGGCTTCACTTACAACTTCCAAATCTCCCTTGAGTATATTTCAGTGGTTCTAAATTGCATTCAGAATCCTAAGTGCAAGGAAGTCTGAGCAACATGATTTTTACATTTCCATCTCTACTCTGTGAAGGGATGTATGAAGATGTGCAAGTAGATTCTAGAGTGTCAGGGTTTTTCAGTTTATCTTCAAAGGGTTATCTTCTGTTGTCTTTTCCACCATTTCCCCTTCTGCATTGCACTGTTTCTCATGGATCAGGACATTCATCTTTATTTCTCAGATTCCCTTTTGATTTTGCTAGAGTACCCCCTCAAGGAAGTTTTTTATCAGTGTAAATGTGATAATATTCTGAGTTTTCAAATGTCCAAAAATGTATTAATTTTACCTTCACATCTGGCTGATAGTTTTGTGCAATGAAGAGATTCAAAGTTGTTTTTACTTAGAGTTTGGTATTCCATTTAGAAATAGAATGTTACTCTGAATTCTGCTGTTTGGGGATAATAACCTATTTCTTTCTCTAAGGAAGATTTTAGAATATTTTCTTTCAGAGTTCTCAAATTTTATGAAGATGCCTGGGTCATACATCGCGCTTATTATTCTTTGGGCCCTCTTGCTCTGAAGACTATTTTTTTCCTCTCATCAAGGACATTTTGTTCTGTTATTTCTTTACTCCTTTCCCTCTATTGTCTGTTCTTTTTTTTTCTAGAATACCTCTTAGCTATATGATAGAAATTCTGGCTTCTCCCTCATACTTTTTAACATTTTCCCATATTTTCTACCACTTTGTTATTCTGTGTGTGTGTGTGTGTGTGTGTGTGTGTGTGTATGTTGTCTGCACTAGGGCAGAGCTGTGTATCCTCAGACTCTGTGGCTTTCCTTTTTTTCAGAGGCGGACATATTGCAACCTCTTGAAAGAAAAGTTCTCTGGCTGTTTTCTTTTAGGGCATCGCCCCAAGGATGGTGTGTTGGCCTGTTCTGTCTCTCCATTCACGGGTGGAGGACTTGGAGCTTCTTCAGTGTTGTCTCTGGGGTCCTGTGCTGCCTCCATCTCTAGGGAATGGGTTTTCTCTCTCTCTCTCTCTTTTTAAAATATTCAATTTATTTATTCATGAGAAACAGAGAGAGAGAGAGGCAGAGACACAGGCAGAGGGAGAAGCAGGCTCCATGCAGGGAGTCTGACATGGGACTCAATCCCTGGTCTCCAGAATCACACCCTGGACTGAAGACGGTGCTAAACCACTGAGCCACCCAGGCTGCCCAAGGGTTTCCTCTCTCTCCATCAGTTTCATGCCACCTTCTTTCTGTCTTCTAGGAATTCGTTGGAATTTCAAGTCTGTACTAGTGCTCATTCTTATTATTCTTGTGTATTGGTTTATTTTCTTCTATCTGTTCAAATGTCCTGCCTGCCTTCTCCCTCTTTTTTTTTTTTATTTTTTATTTTTTACTGAGAACGTTAGAAAAGGGAAAGAGATCTGTGTCCAGTCTGCCATCTTGTACTAGAAATTTTCTTTTTATTCTTAGCTTGCCAAAGTTCCGGTAATGAAGCTGATTTCCCCAAGAAAGATTAATGTGAATATATTTGCTGTGTGTACTGTGTCTCTGGACAGTCCTTGGAATAAGAGTGACCCTTGTCTCTAGAATCTGTGTCTTTAGAGACATCAGCTGCTTCCAAGGATGGAACTATCCCTCTGTAATGACTACCTGGGTATTTGGTCTGTCACTACTGCATCCTCCTTCTCTCAGGCTTTGTTGATAACACAGGTGTGTTAAGAGGTAGCTGTGATAGAGAATCACAAGACAAGTACGTCATCTCCCATACCACCATCTGTCAGAAGTTTCTCTGGAATCTTATGAAAATTCTGGCATCCTCAGAAAGAATAAGACCTAAGTTTTCCATAATAATCACAACCAGCACCTTTCCGGGAAGCTTGGGTGTATAGAAACCTGAAGGAAAGTAATCGGTGGAGGGACTGAGAAGGGCATGAGTGAGACTGCCTCAGAAGAGTGGTGAGCCTAACTCTATGCTTCTCGGTTTCCAGTGTGCCAGCCCTGGCTGATATCACACTGCTTCTGTTTCCTGCTGTGAAACGAAATACTGGAGAGACTTGGCAAGAGGAAGTAAGTCCTCTGCACGCATAGGGGTCAGGTAGGAGCTCCTGAGGGATGGGTTCAGAATGGGAAAAACAAAACACAATTATGGATTGTCAGCATTTCCTTCAAGGTAAAAGCAAATAGGCTCTCATATTTGAACCCTTCCTAACTAAGATTTAAACTAAGCTCCAGAGTGCTGCAGCCCTGGCTGCAAAAAATGATCTTTGAAAAAAAATCTGAAGTAGAATTGCCTATTTTTTGCATGTCTGAATGTTGAGTTCAAGAAACTCAACTGTGGGGGCAGCCCCAGTAGCCCAGTGGTTTAGTGCCACCTTTGGCCTAGAGCGTGATCCTGGAGACCCGGGATTGAGTCCCATGTCAGACTCCCTGCATGGATAGAGCCTGATTCTGTCTCTGCCTCTCTCTCTCTCTCTGAATCTCTCATGAATAAATAAATAAAATCTTAAAAAAAAAAAAATCAGCTCTGGGGCACCTGGGTAGCTCAGTGATTGAGCATCTGCCTTTGGATCAGGTCATGATCCCGGAGTCTTGGGTTGGAGTCCCACATCAGGCTCCCTGCGTGGAGCCTGCTTTTCCCTCTGCCTGTGTCTCTTCCTCTCTCTTTCTGTGTCTCTCATGAATAAACAAATAAAATCTCTAAAAAAAAACTAAAAAAACTCAATCAACTCCACTGCTCCCACCACAACACTGGTAAAATAAATTGAAAATAAATTGCTAACTTTCCCCCCAAGTGGTATATTATTAACCAAGGAAACACAGAACAGCATTTTAAGCCAGTTACTCCGGCAATGTGAGACCTCGCTATGATTGCAGTCCACTTACTTGTCCTTTCTGTTGATACTTTGATTCAGGCCAGAGCTATGGTTGGTTTGCTCTGGCCAAAGCAGCCTGGGAAAATTGCTACAATATGATTTGCACCCCTGCTGACCGCAGAGTGTGGTGCTCTGCACATCAGAAGGTGCTCCTTTATTTTAGGGTCCCCCCTCCCTTGCACATTAAGGCCTCCCTGTAGGTCTTGCTGACAGGGTGAGAAAGGTGTTGTTGATAGAATTGTGTGAAGACAGGCCGTCCCTCCCCACTCGCATGCACCCCCCTCTCTCCCTTTCAAGATCATGGCTGGGGCAGATCTCCTCTCCTTTTCCTTGTCTTCCTAAGGCAGTCACTCCCTCCCATCTCTGTAGTATTGCTCCTTGTGGTTACTGCATTCCATTGGTTCTGGCCCTCCTTGCGACACCAGAAGGTCAGTAGCAGCCTAAGGCCATGGCACCAGGCCAACGCCATTCACCTTGCTTCATCCCGACATGTAGGCATTGGGGTCATCTCAAGTCTTGAGGAGGAAGAGAGCACAATGTGTAAAATACTTTGAGAGAGAGGTAGACCACATTCACGTTACTTTTATCACACTCTATTGTTTTAATCATCCTAGTTGATTACTAGTTGTCATTAATCTCATACAGTGCCTAAATTAGAAATTAAACTTTATCAGACATATGTGTGCATAGGAACAAACAGTACACATAGAATTTGGTACTATTTGTGGTTTCGGGCATCTGTGGGGTGGGGTCTTGGAATGTATCCATAAGGGGGGGATATGATATTCCTGCCGTGCTGTTAACCAGTCTTGTGGCTTTGAACACCAGCTCTATGGTCAGGACTTTCCACATTCTCTCTCCTCTGAGTTCTGGACAGATTTATCCCATGGCCTGCTCAGCAGCTCCACTTGCATTGGATGTCTTGCATTATTTTGGGTCATGGCCTTGCCTTTCTTCCAGTTGCTTTGTCATCCATACCTACACCCTATCCAAGCAGCTAATACTGTAGGTTCCACCTTCAGGATAAATCAGGACCTTCATTGCTACCATTTGCTGTAGTACACCGTCCTTCACCTAGATCACACTGTCCTTCACCTGGATAATGGCAGGCGCTCCCACCGCGTTTCTGCGTCTGCCCTTGACCCCTGCACTGTCTTCCATATGGCAGCTGAGGGAGCCAGGCCTCCAGCGCGTCCCATCTCCGAGAACAAGCCAGGGACCCCTTACACTGATCTACAAACTACAGTGGCCTCCCACTGCCTCCCCAACTGTATGTTGGTGCTTTCCCTTGTCTCACCTGGCTGGCTTCCTTGCTGTCCTGGAACACAGGGCATGTTTCCTCCTCAAAGTGTTTGCATTCATATCCTCTTCATTCAGGTACCCACTCGATTCATCTCTCATCGCCTTTAAGTTCATTAATTCTTTAGCGCTGTCAAGTCTGCTAGGTCACCCATCCACTGAGCCTTTTTTTTTTTTTTTAAAGTAATCTCTACACCTAATGTGGGACTGGAACTCACAGCCCTGAGATGCAGGGTCGCTTGCTCTACCGACTGAACCAGCCAGGTGCCCCCTGTCCCCCATCCTTTTGAATTTTGGGGCTTTTGAATTTTGGGGAGGCTTTTTTGTTTTTAAGATTTTATTTAGGGATCCCTGGGTGGCACAGCGGTTTGGCGCCTGCCTTTGGCCCAGGGCGCGATCCTGGAGACCCGGGATCGAATCCCACATCAGGCTCCCAGTACATGGAGCCTGCTTCTCCCTCTGCCTATGTCTCTGCCTCTCTCTCTCTCTGTGACTATCATAAATAAATAAAAATAAAAAAATAAAAAATAAAAAGATTTTATTTATTTGAGAAAGGTACAGAGAGCAGAGCAGGGGGCAAGCAGAGGAAGAAGCAGACCCCTCGCTGAGCAGGGAGCCCCCATGCGGGGCTCCTTCCCAGGGTCCTGAGACCATGACCTGATCTGAAGGCAGACACTTTACCAACTGAGCCACCCAGCCAGCAGGGCCACTTTAACCTAATTTCTCCTCTTGGGAAACCAAACTTGCCATGAAAAATTGAGCCCAAACCTGCGGTTGCCAGTTCTCGAGAGAAAATTTTTTTCTTCACACAGAGCACTGGGGCCAGATATTTTTGCTTTCTTATTCACCCTTTCGCCCACAAGGATCTCTCCCAAAGGTTCCCGGCTCTATGGGGTTCTTTGTTTCCAACTCCTGGACTTGAATGTGACCAGGGCTCTGTCCTGTGCCCTCTTAACATCATTAAACTGAACTCCAGGTTTTAGAAACCTGCAATCTCTGGCAGCCACTGTGTTGGGATTGGTTTTTCACTCTGCTTTCCAGCTACCTGTTCCTTTTAGTGCTTATTCTCTGAGTGTGATTATGGATTTGAAAGGGTGTTTTGTACTGTATCGTATTTTCCCAGCAACCTCAATAGTTTACTGGGTTGCCATCTTGCTAGACACAGAGATCCAGACTCTTCCCACACATATGTTATGCCATATTTTCTGTTCACGGTCCACATCTCTCATGTAATATTGTGTCACAGGCTGTGGTAATACATGAATATTATATATCCATGGGATATTCAATTAACTTAGTCATACCTCAATATGGGACATTTGGGATTCCAATTTATTATTTATTATTATTATTGTCTTGTGTTTTAGTTATGACAAAACTAATTTTATTTAAAAGATTACTCTTCATTATATCTTTCCTACTTTTATGCTATTAAAATATCAGTTTTTTAGATTAAATAGTAGAAAACTAGGATTTTGATTTATCTTTTTAAATATCTATCTATTAGAGAGAGAGAGAGAGTGCCCCAGGGGAGAGGGACAGAAGCAAAGGGAACCCCAAGCTGACTCTCCACTGAGCATGGACCCTGATCCCATGACCCAGAGATCATGACCTGAGCCAGAATCAAGAGTTGGGCACTTAACCAACTGAGCCACTGACCGTCTCTTTAAATATCTTTGCTGAACTATATCCCTTCATCTAATCCCCTGATTTTTAAGTTCATTTTCAGTTTGGCATTTTATTTATTTCTTCCTAATATTAGTGACAATTTTTGCTGACTAAGAAATGTTTTACAGCTTTGTCATCACATTGACAGGTAAAAAGATGGGTGACAGGTATATAGAAAACTAAACAAGCAACCAAGACATTTATTAACTGCCAAAGTACAAACATTTTTAAAAGAAAGATGTATGATTATATGCAGCTCATTCAAGAAGAATATTACATAGTTATAATAAATTAAACACATGCAAAATAAGTTATTTTTATTTTTTTATTATTTTTTATTATTTTTAAAAGATTTTATTTATTCATGAGAGACACAAAGAGAGAGGCAGAGACATAGGCAGAGGGAGAAGCAGGCTCCTCTCAGGGAGCCTGATGTGGGACTCAATCCCCGGGCCCGGGATCATGCTCTGAGCTGAAGGCAGATGCTCAACCACTGAGCCACCCAGGGTCCCAATAAAAGTTATTTTTAAAGTCTGCTTTGCATGTATGGGTTTTTAGAAAGTAAGCTAACATAAATCACCTTATTAAAAATCTGCAGTAAGAAATTATCAAGTATCCACTGTAAAAACATCAAGATAAATTGAGCTTTTATAGTATTTGAATATAATGAATTTTTATGAATATCTTGAGAGGCACCTTGGTGGCTCAGTCAATTAAGCATCTGACTCTTGGTTTTGGCTCAGGTCATGATCTCAGGGTCATTGAGATTGAGTCATGTGTGGGGCTCTGTGCTCAACTGGGAGTTGGTTTAAGGATTCTCTCTCCCTCTCTCTGTCCCTCCCCCTGCTCTTGTATTCTTCTCTAAATAAATAAATAAATAAATAAATAAATCTTAAAAAAAAAAAAAAGATACCTTGAGAGGATCATGCTGGATCTTTTATATTAACTTATAGGATTTTAAAGAGGTTCCTGGGTGGTGCAGTTGGATAAGCATCTGACTCTTAGTTTTGGGTCAGGTCATAATCTCAAGGTCATGAGATAGAGGCCCATGTGGGGATCCATGCTCAGTGCAGAGTCTGCTTGAGATTCTCTCTCCCACTCTGTCTGTTCCTCCTGCTTGTGTGTGCATGTGCCCATGCTCTCTCTCGAATAAATAAATCCTAAAAAATATATATATATATCTTCAGTGTTCATACCAATTTTTGTGAAACCTTGTATACGAACAGTGTTTCACAAAGAATATAATACAACATGAGACACGAGGTAATTAACATCCACAAGAAGAAATAATGTCATCTGTGGAGAAGTCTGGGAAACCATTCACTTTGACCATGCTTTCCTTGTACTTTCCATCCTCCTCAAAAACACTGCTGTGCTTAAGAGGAGTTTGTCATATGTTCTGTAGAAACTTGTATCTTTTTATCCTGTTCTTTCTTTGTGTGAAGAGGGACCTCCTCTCTGCTACACTGAATGGAAATGGAGTGATGACACATTGTGATGTAGTCAGGAGGGATAACCTAGGGAAGGGAAAGTGCATGTGCACCTGTGTAAAGATGCAGACAAGATAGTTTGAAATGGAAAATTCAGGAAGTAATGATAAAAACTGTATTTTAAAAGGTAAGGCAAGTACCAGAAAGAAGAGCTGCAAGTGTTGAAGGTGGCTGGTTGCTCCTTCAGAGTAGACCCTGGAGATGGGGAGGGAGGCTCCTTTGTCAGGCTCTTTGCCTTTAAAACTGATTAATTTAGGGGATTCCTGGTGGCTCAGCAGTTTAGCGCCTGCCCCCAGGGCGTAATCCTGGAGTCCCAGGATCGAGTCCCGTGTTGGACTACCTGCATGGAGCCTGCTTCTCCCTCTGCCTGTGTCTCTGCCTCTTTGTCTGTGTCTCTCATGAATAAATAAATAAAATCTTTATCTAATAAATAAATAAAATTGATTAATTTAAAAAAGCACATTACCTAGTATAAAAGTGACTTCATCCAGAATCAACAGTGAACTCCAGCGCAGCAAAATGGGTACCTATGGGCAAACCTTACGGAAAAACAGGACAGTGAGAAGATACGTATCAGGCTGGATTCTGGCTGTCACATACAGGATTTTATTTTTTTCCATACACTCAGCTCCAGCTGAGATGAAAGCTGTCAGCTGGCTTTGAACAATGTTTCAGAGAACTACAGTAATTCTATCTCTTTGAAATTAGGATTGCTTAATTTAAAAAGTTGAAAATTAAGGTATGGAAATGTCCCTCCTCCCCCCCGCCCCCACTGGCTTTCTGAGTCCTTTCTCTCATTTTGCTTCTCCCTTTCACTTGAAAGATAGTGACTCCTTGTGTTCTGTCTTTTGTCTGTAAGCTGGTCATGCTTGCATTAAATGCTTTCATACATCAGTGGGGATTCAGCACGGTGACTGGGTCAAGCTATTACTTCCGTGAGTGAAGAAGAATCAGTGTTGGCTCTTTCTCTGGATGATGTTGTATGTGTAGATCTTCTTCTGGGGAGGGACATATACTAGCTGTCCAGGGCAGCCTTAGCTGCCCCTCATAGCCAGGGCTACCTGCTAAAATACAGTAGAAATATGTCCTAAATACTGCATGATAAAACAATCCCAATACTGCGTGATTTATCCCAAGTCCACATTTAATTGGGAATCCTGTATGCTTATTTGCGAAATGTGGCTGCCCTATTCATCGTCTGTCCCTCACGTGTCACATACATTTCCTGACTGTAACCTCGTGCAGGCTCTTTATTGCTCTTTTGATTTACCGAGGCTCTTGTTGCCAAGTGGATCTAAGCCTTCAGTGACCCAGCATAATAGCAAGAGTATTAAATATATTTATTTATAAAATATTAAAGATTTTCACATGACTCCAAGGATACAAAAGGCTATTTGCTTAAAAAAAAAAAAAGTCTCTGTCCCTGCCCTCTCTCTAGTCATAATAAATATTAATGGTTTCTTGTATATTCTTCCAGAGGGAATTCATCTCCAAGCAAATTGATATTTATATTTTCCCCTACCCCACTCCCTTTTCACAGGATTAGTAAATACCATAATCACTGTTTTGCATTTTCTTTCTTTACGGAACAATAGGTCTTGCTATCTGCCAGCATGCTAAGAGTTTTCTCTCTCTTCACAAATGCAGAGTTTTTCATGTTTGGGGGGACTGTGATTTTATTTAACCAATTCTCTGCTCACAGAAGTTTGGTTGCTTGCAGTCTGCTTGTTCATTCCAGTATTGTACCCAGGAGCAACAGAGTGTGCATAGGATTTCATAAGTGCCCAGGAGTGTCTGTGGAATACATTCTCAGAAGTGGGATTGCAGGAAGTGCATAGTGCCTGCCCCCTGCCCTCCATAGACACTGTTCCTATTCACACTCCCATCAGTGAGCAGAGTAGCCATATCCTCACCAACAGAAGAAAGTAGGAAGATTTTTTCATCTGTGACCATCTCGTAGGTGAAAAAATGACATTCCTTAATTTTAATTTGTATTCCTCTTTTTTATTCCTGACCTTGAACATCTTCTTTTGAGGTATTTAAAATGCATTTATATTTTCTGTGTCCTGTCCATTGATGGACAACTCTTTGTATTGGATGATTGTTGATTTGAGGGCATTCTTGTTTATTAGGGAAATTATTCTTCATCTGTGATGTGAGTTGCAAATATTTTTCCCACTTTGTTGACACTGCATATGTGGTGATGTTTCTATGAAAATTTTTATTTCTACCTTTTATTAATGGGTACAATTTATTCATATTTTTTGTGTGACTTCTGAGTTCATATCATGCCTAGGCTTTCCTCATGCAATTATATAGTTATATATTTACATGTAGTCGCTCATAGTTTCTTTTCTTTAAAAAAAAAACAGCTTTATTGAGCTAAAGTTCATATAACATACAGTTCACCAATTTACACTGTACAGTTCAGTGACTTTTTGTGTATTCAAAAATGTGTACCGCCATTACCACATATATTCTAGAACTTTTTCATTACCTCAAAGAAAATCTTGTGCACGTTATTATTCAGTTGTCATTTTATTCCTGTCTCCCAATCCTGGCAACCACTAATTTACTTTTCTGTACATATGGATTTGTCTATTCTGCAAATTCTGTATAAATGGAATGATAGGGGCACCTGGGTGGCTCAGTCAGTTGAGTGGCTGCCTTCTGCTCAGGTCATGATCTCCCAGGGTCCTGGGATCAAGCCACATGTCAAGCTCCCTGGTCCTTTTAAATCCCTCTTCCTCTGCTCGTGCTCTCTCTGTCTCTCTCTCTCTGCTCACTCTCTCTCTCAAATAAATAAGTAATAAATAAATAAATAAATAAATAAATAAATAAATAAATAAATAAATGGAATTATAATTCGTGGTTGTATCTGACTTCTTTCACTTAGCATGTTTTAATTTTTTAGCATAATGTTATCAAGATTCATCCATCTTGTAGTATAGATCCATACTTCATTTCTTTTTATTGATGAATAATATGCCACATATGGATATATTACATCATGTTATCTATTTTTCAATTGGTGGACACTGGGGTGGTTTCTACTTTTTGATGATTGTGAATAATGATTCTGTGGATACTCATATACAAATTTTTATGTGGACATATGTTTTTATTTCTCTTGGCTACATCCATAGGAGTAGAAATGCTAGATCATATGGTAAGTATATTTAGTCGTTCTGAGGAACTGACAAACTGTTTCCCAGAGTATCAGCATCATTTGACATTTCCACCAGCAACGTATGAGAGTTTTACTCACTCCATATCTTTGGCAACATTTTTTATTGTTTGCCTTTTTAAAAATTTTTTATTATTTTTCTAAGATTATTATTTATTCATGAGAGATAGAGAGGGAGAGGAAGAAGCAGACTCATTGCTGGGAGCCCAATGTGGGACTCAGTCCCAGGACCCCAGGATCACGACCTAAGCCAAAGGCAGATAGATGCTCAACCACTGAGCCATCCAGGTGTCCTTATTGTTTGCCTTTTTTGATGTTAGCTGTGCTAATGGGTGTGAAGTAGTATCTTCTTGTCCTTTGGATTTGCATTTCCCAGCTAATGATGTTAAGCATGGTCTCATGTGCTTATTGGCCGTTTATCTGTTTTCTTTGGATAACTGTTTGTTCAGATCCTTGCCTATTTGAAATATTATTTGTCTTATTGAGTTATAATAGCTATGTATACTAGATACAAGTTCCTTTTTTTTCGTAAGATTTTATTTATTTATTCATAGAGATGCGCAGAGAGAGAGAGAGAGAGGCAGAGACACAGGCAGAGGGAGAAGCAAGCTCCATGCAGAGAGCCTGACGTGGGACTTGATCCCGGGACTCCAGGATCATGCCCTGGGCTGCAGGCGGCGCTAAACTGCGCCACCGGGGCTGCCCTAGATACAAGTTCCTTATTAGATATGTGATTTACAAAAATTTTATCCATTCTATGGGTTGTCTTTTCACATTCTTAATGGTGTCTTTTCAATCACAGAAGATTTTAAATTTTGATGTTTATTTTGTCTGTTTTTTCTTTTATTGTTTTTGTTTTGGTGTCATATTTAAGAGACCATTGCTTAATCCAAGGTCATAAAGATTTACACTTGTTTCCTTCTAGTATGTTTATAGTTTTAGCACTTATATTTCATTTTTTTTATCTATTTTTTAAATTTTTGCATATGGTATGAGGTAGAGGTCATATTTCATTCTTTTGCATGTTGATACCTGGTTGTTGCAGTACCATTTGTTGGAAAGACTGTTCTTTCCACTGAACCATTGTAGTACCTTTGTCAAAAACCAGTCCTGTGGCTTATTATTGTGCTTTTATGGTTTTGTTTTGTCTTATTTTTGAAGATTTGATATATTTATTTGGAAGAGAGGGAGAGTGAGAGAGCAACAGAGGGAGAGGAAGAAGTAGGCTCCCTGATGAGCAGGGAGCAGGGGGCAGGGAGCCAGAGATGGGGCTCAATCCCAGAACCTGGGATCATGACCCAAGCCAAAAGCAGATGCCTGACTGAACCACCCAGGTGCCCACGTTTTGTTTTTTAGGGTAGAAATTTATCTTAATGTAAGGTGTGAGGTAGGAATACAACATATTTTTTTTCAAATGGCTTGCCATTTTTTTGTATCATTTACTTAATCATCAGTTTTCCCTCCACTGATTTGAGATGCCATTTTTATTTTTTTAATTAAAAAAATTTTTTGAGATGCCATTTTTAATAATTTCTTTTAGTCTTGTAAATATTTGGACCTACTTATTGAATATTCAGTGATCTACTTTTGCACTTATACCATCTGTTTTAATGACTGCCACTTTATAACATGTTTCACTGTCTGGTAGGAATAATTTTGCCTTATTTCTCTTCTGTTTCAAAAAATTCTTGCCTCCCCTTCATGTTTATTCGTCCGTGTAAACTTTGTGATCACTTTTATCTAGTTTTCTATTCCTCCAATTAAAATTTCTACCAGCATCATTTTTATTGGGAACATGGAAGTGTATAGGTTGACTTAGGAAAAATTGACGTTTCTGATGTTGAGCCTCTCTATCCAAGAACATTTATTCATGTTTTTCTCCATTTATTTCTTGTGTTTCTCACAACTTCCCATTTTTAAGTCTTAAAATGAACATATCTTGGTGAATTTATTCATAGCTCTTCTTTTTTTCATTATTTTTTTGTTTGTTGTTGTTGCTATACTTTTCTGTTATATCATTTATGTTCTTTTCTTGTTCCTATATTCTCCCCTTATTTCTTCTAACAAGTTGTTGTGAATGGTAAAAATCCTAAGAAATATGAGACATACCTTAATCTTCTATTTTTAATTTATAATCATTTGGTCCTTGAGGTTTAAAAATAGACAGGTGTCTTCTTTCTACTATACAGTCACCTGTTTACAGTGGGGGAATACAAAGTTATCTGTCATGCATACCAGCAGTCTTGAAATCCTCTATCACTTAAGTGGTTTTCCTAAATTCTGCATATTTTCATTTAAAATGTGTGCTTATAGTAAACATTAGCTTTTTTATTTTTTTTTTTGTTTTTTTAGATTTTTATTTATTTATTCATGAGAGAGAGAGAGACAGAGAGAGAGAGGGGCAGAGACACAGACAGAGGGAGAAGCAGTTTCCATGCAGGGAGCCTGATGTGGGACTCAATCCTGGGTCTCTAGGATCATGCCCTGGGCTGAAGGCGGCGCTAAACTGCTGAGCCACCGGGACTGCCCACATTAGCTTTTTTAAAAACTAAAATCATTAATGTTAATAGGTGAGAAATTTGTCAACTAGAAGTCAAATTATATCAACTTATGTTTTAAGATTGATCTTTTTCCTCAAGAAGTTTATAATTTAGTTGGAGAGAAAATATACATATACCTGAAAAAATTAATTGCCCTCATAAGGAAGTATATGCTAGCTTGCATATAAGTGGTTTCAGAATTCTTGGCCTTATCAGCCACTTTAAAAAATTACTGAATTCTCATAAAGTTTTGGTCTTATATAGTATTTGAAATCTTCTGATGAAGTTAATTCATGTATTGGGACCCAGAAAATGGAGGCTGGTGTCCTGAACCAGCCCACATCACAGATTTAACTCTGAGTTATGGGAAACACCTGTCAAGGAATACTAACATATGCAAATGGAAATCCTGTAAGTCAGCTTTGGGTAACTTAAATTACCCTAGAAAATAGGGCCTGCTAGCCTTGGACAAAGATGCCGGACCTCCCAGACAACCTTCCAAGCTCTCATGCCCTTTTATTCATTGCTGCTTCTAATGCTCAATAAAACTGGGTCTTGGGGCACTTGGGTGGTTCAGTGGTTGAGCATCTGCCTTTGGCTCAGGTCGTGATTCCAGGGTCCCAGAGTCCTACATCAGGCTTCCCATGGGGAGCCTGCTTTCTCCCTCTACCCATGTCTCTGCCTGTCTCTCTGTGTCTCTTGTGAATAAATAAAATCTTAAAAAAAAATTTTTTTTAACTGGTTCTTGCCTAAAATTTCTCAGGAAGAATGCTCCATTGCTTGTGAGGAACTGTACTTCTCCAGTCTATACATTGTTTGTTTTTTTTTTTCTTGAATAAAGGACCTCAAACTTGTGACTGTATTGTATTATTTTTGTCATTTGACATTCCATAAAGTAGCTGTGACTTACTATGTCTCTGCTGTGAGCTTATCTGAACCTAAGCATTTTATAGCCCATAAGCTGAACAATAACAACAAAAAATGCTTTAAGTAATGTTACCTATTAAGTAAAATGGCATCTAGGTCCTTATAATAGAAAGTTCAAGATAGGCAGTGGCTTAAATGAGATGAAAGTTTATTTCCTCCTCAGAAAAACTCAAAGGTTGGCAGCCCAGGGCTGCTCCAGTAACTCCATGTCTAGGCTTCTTCATGGTTGCCGATCGCTGCTGGGGTACCAGCCCTCATGCCCTTTCGAGGCAGCAGCAAGATGGAAAGAGGAGGGGAAGGCAAAAGGAGGTTTCCCTATGAGTCCTATCCAACAGTCGCTTTTATATGTGATCCAACAAAATGGAATCACATGACCTCACTAAGCTACAGACAGAGTAGATGGGGTTGGAAATGTAGTCTTCTAGCTGGGTACCCTGGTGCTCCAAATAACCTCAGTCTTATTACTAAGGAATAAGGGCAGAATGTTCACTGCATAGACAAGGAGCAGTCTTGGCCATGGTCACCCTCACCTTATCCTCGAGCCTCAGAGTCTGCATCCTTGAAAGAGGATCATCATGATCCCTTTCTTGTCCAGGTCTTAGCACAAGGAATGCTCCATTATTGCTTGATGAGTACATTTTTGTACTTTGCCCACACCTGGGCTCACCCCATTCCTACATCTCATTCATTCTCTGATCCTAGTCCTAAGCCCTGCTTACCTCATCTCTGAATGATCACTATAATCAAAAGAGAAAGAATGCTGTTGGAGCAAGGGTTCCAGGATGGTCTAGGGATCGTGAACAATAATATACTCAGAGGAGGAGGGAGGTTTAAGAACAGAATCAGGCCAGAAATGTCAGGAATCAGAAATTTCTACTCTAGGGACTCTTGGCTGGCCCAGTCAGTAGAGCATGCAGTTTTTTTTTTGTTTTTTTTTTTTTTGAGCATGCAGTTCTTGATCTTGAGGTTTTAAGTTCAAGGTCCGTGTTGGGTGCAGAGATTACTTAAAGATAAAACCTTAAAAAAAAAAAAAGAAAGAAAAATATCTATCATACATACCAGTTGGTAACTTTTTCCTTTTTTTTAAGATTTTATTTATTGATTTGAGAGAGAGAGAGAGAGAGAGAGAGAGAGAGAGAGGGCATGAACGGGGAGGAGAGGGAGAAACAAAGTCCCCATGAACAGGGAGCCCGACATGAGGCTTGATCCCAGGAACCTGCATCCTGACCTGAGCCAAAGGCAGACACTTAACTGACTGAACCACCCAGGCACTGGTAACTTTTTAAATAGCTGGCATGTTAGAATGACCATGTTGAAATAACCCTAAGCCTTCTTTAAAAAGGAAAATTATAATTGTATCTTATTAATGCAAAGTAAGATGTGCTCAGTTTAGGAAAAGAGAAAGAAAATACAGGTAAGGAAGAGGAAAAAAATGAAAAAATGAAAAGGAAAAGTTATTCTCATTAGTCTTCACCTTGAAAGGGGCATTTTTTTCAGATCTTTACGTGTGTAAAGTTGATCCATGAAGAGTTTATGTAATGGTGTATGGGTTTGTACTATTTATAACGTTTTGAACTTGTTAAGCCTTATTTTAAAAGTCCTATTTTATCATGCAGACACAACTTTACATTTGATGGAAAAATTTTTTTGAAGGTAGACAGGCTTTCTATGTGAATTCTTTAGTATTTTTCTTTCCCTTTACTGAAGACATGCAACAACAGCAAGGTGGGCAGAAGGCAAGCAGCAGGAAAGAACATGACCCTTATCAAGAGAAATGGCAATTCAGAGACTGAACAAGTAAGAGAGATCTTGTTAAGGAACCCAAAATAGAACGTGCTTATGTCCCACCCAGAGCCATAGAAATGGACAGGGGCTGCTGCAGGGAGAGCTTGAGATCTGACTCTGAAGCTTGGTTTCCTTTCATGGAGAGGAAATGGGAATAGTAAGAACTATTTCAGAGGGATTTGTTATGATGATCAAGTAGGAAAATATGTCAAAACATAACCTAAGGGCAGTCCCGGTGGCCCAGCAGTTTAGTGCCACCTTAGGCCTGGGGTGTGATCCTGGGATCGAAGGTGTGAGACCTGGGATCGAGTCCTGCGTCAGGTTCCCTGCATGGGGCCGGCTCTGCCTGTGTCTCTGCCTCTCTCTCTCTCTCTTTCTCTCTCTCTCTCTCTCTGTCTCTCATGATAAATAAAATCTTTTAAAAAAAGAACAAAAACATAACTTACAAAGTACTACCCATGTACTTAAAAATACAAAACTTATAAACTATTAGAGCTAAAAAGACTTTCGGTAACATCTGGTCCATATGCATATTAATGTTGGATAAATGGAGGGCCACTGTTTACTCGTATTAATGTACTGAATAAAGAACCTTAACTATGGAACTGACACTAGGAAACCCCTTGTTAACTGAGCACTGGGAAATGACAATGAGTTGCTGACAGTACATTGTACAAGGGTATCTGACAGAGTGCTGAGGGGTTGGAAATGTAATGGTGTATGGGTTTGTACTGTTTGCCAGTCTGTTTGCCAAGCTGTGTACTTTTGGAGTGCTTTTTGCCCAGCGAGGTGTCTTTTCTTAATTTGGCCAAATGTAACCAATGGTATGGTAGAGGGCTGATCTCTTTCCATGGGATGATGGACTGACTGTCCCTTGCTAACAGCAGCATTGCTATTCTGGGGCAGCATTCCAGTCAGCTGACTGAATGCTAGTACTGGATACCCAGCTGCTCTCTCTGGCCTTTTGGGTACTGTGGTCAATTACTGCAGATGAGAGATGGTCGGTCAATCTTCCCTTCTATCCACTTGTTATCTCAAACCACACTTTCAGTGCTAGAGTGAAAGGAAGTTATTGGTGGCAAATTATGTGCACCAGTAGGTTTTCTTTTCGGGGTCTTAGGAAGGAAGCTTATGGGGGCTCTTACTGAATGTTGACATTCCCCACTTTACCTTAGAAGTTAGTGTTCTGATGGCATCTGTTACTGTGCACAGAGAAGTATTATAGCAACCTCCTGACTTTAGCTTGGTCATCTTCACTCCTTTCTGGTCTCTTAGTCTATGTCAACTCAGTAACACTAGATCCTTTTAGTCCTTCTTCTGCCTCCCCTGAGCCCAGGGCCAGTGATGGTTGCAGGGTGGACAGCAGCTTCATTCTAAGTTGTCAGTGACAGAAGTGTCCGTGAAAGTTGAACAGGAGGCATTCTCAGGATTTGAGTTATTTCAAAGTAAGTGTAAGCAGTTGAGGGGGAGGTATAGAATTTTTCCTTAATCTGCTGGGTATTGATTACCTTTAGCTCAAAATAATCTTCATGCCAAAGTGGTATACTTTGAGTGACAAATTCTGCTCCCCTTCTTGCTCTATAAAACTTGCTAACAACTGACCTCTCTACCAGCAAGACAGACACCTAGAGTTTGTAAGGAGAGGTTCAGGAGGCACATTCAAGACAGTAGGCAGAGAGCACGTGATCTTAGATGGGGGTTGGAAGATGTTCAGCACAGGATTATGGGAAGGGGACATGTGGGAGTACAGACTATAGGCATTCCATCACTATTAGGGCCTTTCTGGCCTGGTGATTGGGATGTTCCAGTCATTGCAAAACATCTTCATCAATGCCTTCATCAATGCAGAAATAAGAACAATGGGTTTTGAGTAGAGTATCAGTTAAGGGGTCTTGTCTGCTTCTGGCTTTAACTGTCGGAGTCTATGAGCAAGAGGACTAGCTGACACTAGAAGGTCTGGACTTGTTATGTACCTGCTAGAATTGAGGAAATAGAGTAGTATGATTGATTTCATCTTATTTCATGGATTTGGTTTGCAAGGGAAGCAGGTGTTGGGGATGAAGAATTTCCTCTGTCCTTCAAGATCCTTCCAGCTGGACTCAGAGTCAGATTGACAGGAACAGATTAAAAGGAGGAAATCAAATTTAATAGTGTACGTATGGGGAATCCATACAGACATGGAAATTCCAAAGACAGTCAGGCAATGTGAGGCTTATATGATGATGAGCTAAAGAGAGGGCTAGGGGCCTGAGGATACCAACAGGAGAAAGACTACTAGTAAGAAGGTGAAAGGAGGTGTTTGAGAAACACAAGTGCCCTATTACATAGAGAAATTTCTTAGGTAAAGAGGGATCTTTGTTAATAACTCTCTTCCTGGGCTACATGTGTGGCTCAGTCCGTTGAGCATTAGACTCCTGATTTCAGCTCATGTCATGATTTCAGGGTTGTGGGATCAAGCCCCACATCAGGTTCCATGCTCGGGGGAGTCTGTTTGAGATTCTCTCCTTCTCCCTCTGCCCTGTCTCCCTGCTCACTCACACATGTGTGTGCTCTCTTTCTCTCTCAAATAAATAAACAAACAAATAACTCTCTTCCTGGTACTTTTCCTGAATCTGCTGGGTTTTACTTGCTTTTAACTGAAAATAATGTTCATGCCAAAGTGGCCCATTTGGGGGCTGCCTACCCTTGGCCCCTACAAAAGCATGAAAGCTTTCTCAGGAACTGTACTTTCTGTTTGAACAAACTTAGGGTGGATAGTGTGCCTGGGATATGACCCCGTGGTGTTAACAAGGACATGCTTCCAAGTGACATGAATAAATGATAGAAATAATTTTATATGTTGCCTCATTTACCTATTCTTTCTCTTCTTTCCTGTTTGCTTTCTGATTTTCCTTTGAGGTTCCTGAGTCCAAATCTGGTTCCTAAGAAACATCAAGGGACGCCTGTACCAGAGGCCTTAGAAGGGTCTCCTTGGCAGCAGACTCCGTCCACTGTGTGACAGAATGACATCCCCCACCAGTGGGCTCTCTTCATTGCTGCTGCTGGTGACTGTTGCAGGTAGGAAACCATTGCCCTGGAGATGTGAGCATCACACATGAGCTTCCCATCTTTGGCTTAAACAACTCAGATCAGAAACAAAACAGATGAACCTAGGGGAAGGGAGAGAAAAAATAAGATGAAATCAGAGAGGGAGACAAAGTATAAGAGACTTTTAACAAACTGAGGGTAGCTGGAGGGGAGGAAGGTAGGGGGATGGGGTAACTGGGTGATTGGGTGATGGGCATGAAGGAGGGCATGTGATGGGATGAGCACTGGGTGTTATATGAGACTGATGAATCACTGACCTCTGCCTCTGAAACTAATTTACAGCAACAGTAACTCATGATCAACCTGAAATGAAGTGTATTTGCATTCCAACAGAATTATTTTGCATATTTACATTACATTTCCCTACATATTTTGGCATGAAGGCAGACGGCATGTGCAAGTGGTTTTCTGGAAACAGGAATTCAAATAGGTTTTGTTGGACCCTGGCTCATGGGTGCCAACGTGTCCCGGTGGACGCCCCAGAGACTCAGACCCCAGACAGGCAGATGCAATCAGCAAGAGGGTAAGAGCCCCGATTAGCAATTACAGGGATCTTTTAAAGGCAAAAGGAAAGAAACCGCCTAAAGGCAAAAGAACCGCGGGAGTCGCATGGCATCCAGGTTGATTTCGGGGAGGGTCAATATGAACCTATTCAGGGACATTCCAATCAGGGTGTGGGGGGGAAATGGTTTTCTTATTGTGAACAGAATGCTTTTAGTTGCTAAAATTTCAAGAAGGCGCCTGGATGGGCTGCCTCTGGGTTAGGGCTGGCCCTACTTACAAGGGGGGAGGTTTCTTCATTTTTTATTATTATGATGAGTTTTGAAAAGATAAAGTCACATTTTATATATACTAGAAAAACTTAATGTATTTATTTAAAATGAATGATTACTTAGCCGATCTTTTTTGGAAAGCAAATCACCACAGTCTCTTATATCATAAATCTTTATTTTCATATATTCTGCTTGCTTACTGTGGACATACCCATGATAGGAAATCACTTGTGAGCAGCAGTGCTGGTGATCTGTTTCCTGGCTAGGCCAGTTAGGGCCCCTTTGAACTTACCAAGGACTGAGGATGGAGATATGGACAGGAAAACTGATTTTATGTCCTGGATTATCAGAGTGTAGTGAAGCCATAGTGAGGCTTACCTGTGTTAAAACAAAACAGAAATTCAACTGAGTAAATTTAAGGGTCTAGTTAGCTTTACTCAAGGATTCCTGAATTGGGCAGCATTCCATCTAGAAGGTAGAAGGGAACTCTAAGGAGCTGTACAAAATGTCAGAATTTTATAGGCAGAAGGAGGCAAGGTCATCTTCCCAGGAAGGCAGGGAATCTTATGCAGAAGACCTCAGGAGTAGGATCAGGACACTCCTGACAGATTAGATTGTGCTCCTGGAAGAGGCTGGATCTGCAGTTGCAATATCAGTGGGGCTTCACATAAGTAATTCTGTTTGGGACCCATTTCTTTTTTTTTTTTTCCCCATTTCTTTTTAACCCTAACAGTGACCTTTGTTAAAATGCAGTTTTCTCTGCATCCAGACATACTGCTCCAGAAGGCCTAGCAGTTGTGGCTCAAGTGTCTGAAGCAGCTAAATTATAAGCACTGTTGAGTACACAGGAGCCACCTCAGAGAGTTCTATTGCTGAAAAAGCCCTGCCAATCCCCCTACTGTACTAATGTTTGAGTATTCTTTTTTTTTTTTAAATCCCTACTTTTTCATTCCTTTTGTGATTTTTCTTGTGATTTTTCCATTAATTAAAAATTCCTCGGCGGCCCCGGGTGGCTCAGCGGTTTAGCACCGCCTTCAGCCCAGGGCCTGATCCTGGAGACCCGGGATCCCACGTCAGGCTCCCTGCATGGAGCCTGCTTCTCCCTCTGCCTGTGTCTCTGCCTCTCTCTCTGTATGTCTCTCATGAATAAATAAATAAAAATCTTTTTTTTAAGTTTTTATTTATTTATGAAAGTCACAGAGAGAGAGAGGCGCAGAGACATAGGCAGAGGGAGAAGCAGGCTCCATGCACCGGGAGCCCGATGTGGGACTCGATCCTGGGTCTCCAGGATCGTGCCCTGGGCCAAAGGCAGGCGCCAAACTGCTGCGCCACCCAGGGATCCCAATAAATAAAAATCTTAAAAAAAAAAAAAAAAAAAAAAAGAAGCCTTTAAAAATAAAATAATTTAAAATAAAAATTCCTGGGCAGCCCAGGTGACTCAGCGGTTTAGCACCACCTTTAGCCTGGGGCCTGATCCTGGAGACCCTGGATTGAGTCCCATGTCTGCTGCTCCCTGCATAGAGCCTGTTTCTCCCTCTGTCTATATCTCTGCCTCTCTCTCTCTCTCTCTCTCTATCTCATGAATAAATAAATAAAATCTTAAAAAAAAAATTCCTAGGGCATCTGAGTGGTTCAGTCAGTTAGGCATCTGCCTTCTGCTCAGGTCATGATCTCAGGGTCCTGGGATCAAGCCCTGTGTAGGGCTCCTTGCTCAGTGGGAATTCTGCTTCTCCCTCTCCCTCTGCTTCTCTTCCCTTGTGCTCCCCCTGTCTCTCCCTTTCAAAAACATAAATTCTTCATATAAATTATTTATTTAAATTCTTAATTTCTTTATTAGTAAGTTTATTTGTAGCTTGCCTGTCTTCCCTCTCTGTCCTCTTTACCTTTGACAAAATGTTAACCAATGATTTCATTGATGTATCAACAATCATGGATTGTTGGGCACTACTATTGTTGTGCCCAAGATTGCGAATCCAAGAAACCACCAAGGAGTCGACACCGATGCAAACACACGAGGGTTTATTTACGAGCTCAAGCTTGGATCCAAGTATACCCAACACAGCGGAGCGGGGACTTGGACCCCCGAGCAGGGACTTGGAAGGGCTGGTCTAGGGGACCTCCAGAAGGAGTGGAGGAATTTCTCAAGTTCTGTTCACATTCTGATATGGGGCTTTCAAGGGAGTTGAGCTCTATTCTCATTTTAATATGGGGCTTCCTGGCACTGGCTTGGGCTCTGTTCTCATTCTAATATAGGACTTTCTAGGGCGTTAAGCTCTAATCTGTTTTTTTCCTCTAACTGAAGTAAGGTAAATTTCAGCTCTTATTCACAGGGGCCTGGGATGGCTGTACTTGTGCTAACGCTGAACTTTAAGTGGAATGGCCCTAATTTTCTCGGCCTCCACACTATGTTCACAGATTGGGCTGGGACTATGTAGAAGGTACAAACATGGGTGAGTGTCCTCTGGTCTTTTTGAGAGCTTTGTTGAAGGAGTCTGATAGAGTCTGAAGTAATTATGGCAATTTGGCTCACAGAAGAATGGGTGAGTTGTTGGAAACCTTCTCAAACTTCTTTGAGATCTCTGCATATGGTATGTCAGTCCAAATGGACCATTCAGGTGATTTTTTGCAGAACAAAGGATTGATCTACCCCAGAAATATGTGGAAGTCTCTACCTGAATGAAGGCTTCTGCCATGGAAAGATCTCCTTGGCCACTGAAACAATTTGCTTGCTTCAGGATCACAGCCTTCTTTCTGTACAGTGGTTTCTTCTTCTTTTTTAAGATTGTATTTATTTATTCATGAGAGACACAGAGAGAAAGAGGCAGAGAGACACAGGGCAGAGGGAGAAGCAGGATCCATGCGGGGAGCCCAATGTGGGACTGATCCCCTGGCCCCAAGGCAGACGCCCAACCACTGAGCCACCCAGGTGTCCCTGTACAGTGGTTTCTGACAGTTTTACAAGTTGGCTTTTGAGCTGCTTTGTGGCCAACGCCAGAAATGAAATATGGCAGTTTCTATACATCACACTGTCCAAAAGATGACCTAACAGTTTTTCAAGGGAATTTAAGGCACATCCCACCATGTGTGTTTGAAAGAAATTTCTAGCTTGGGTCTTCATTTAAAGGCCACTCAGAGATGTAGTGGTATCTTTACAAATATAGGCAACATTTTTGAGAGCAGAGGGGGAGAGTCCAAGATATATCCTTTATCATCTCTTGGTTTTATTTTTATTTATTTATTTTTATTTTTTAAAATTTTTGTTTATTCATGAGAGACAGAGAGAGAGGGGGGCAGAGACACAGGCAGAGGGAGAAGCAGACTCCATGCAGGGAGGGAGCCCGACGTGGGACTCAATCCCAGGTCTCCAGGATCACACCCCGGGCTGCAGGCTGCGCTAAACCACTGCACCACCAGGGCTGCCCCATCTCTTGGTTTTAACTGGAGACACTACTTTTTTATGTACAGCTGGAGGGTTCTCCCCCCCCACCCATATCCAAGATTAAGTTTTTTGTTATAAAGTAAAAGGCTAAAAGTATTAGGTAGATTTACATTTGAGAAACTGTCATTTCAGTTGAATTAAAATAGTTGGTTGCAAGCTTATTCATTTGGAAAGGTGCATATCTATTACATCTAATTCTTATTATATTGGGCCAATCAGACTTTCCTATTGAGTAAATAAGTGTTTGGCATCAAACAATTCTTAAAAATTTATAACGATGATCATGTGTATACAGGTAAAAATAAAGATGACTCCTATGCCGTATTTAACCATTTCTCTTACCTCCAGTTAGAAATGCCCTCTGTCAGTAGGAGGAAAGTAACAGTAATTTCAAAACAGTGTCAGTGATGAGCCTTCAGTAGGAAGGAGATCTCTACCAACAAATAAAGAAGAAAAGTGACTCTGCCCTTGGATTTCAGGAAATGACAGACTGCAGCAGAAGGTCCTGAAAGTCTCGATTTCTCTCATTTTGTCGTGGACTGCCGTTGTTTTGTGGTCCTGCACCCACTGGGTGTCTGCAGGGGAGCTCCACCCTCACACCTGCCCTGTTTGCCCAGTGGAGACACTGGTGGCTATTTGGAATCTGATTAAAGCTAGTTGTTCTAGACCTGTCCTGCAGGCAAGTTTTTCTCTCCTTTGATGTTTTCCCCGTTGATTGGCCTATCTTCAGAATAACCTGTGAAATTAAAAAAAAAAAAATCGGCTTAACAGAAGCCGTGATACGGTGTTCCTAAAGCAAACCTTTGTGACTGAATTTTGGGTGAGGGGCAACATGTTATCAGTAACGTAAAAGCAGTACACAGATGGAGAAGAATGCTTCTGTGCTAAGTGAAAGGACATGAAGAGGCAGGTGGAAGGTGGGCAGGGGAAGGAATGTCAGGATAGTGGGGCAGGGGTGGAAGGATGGGAGGACCAGTGTCCGGACCGATGTGGGGAGAGAGGGATTGTAAGATAGCACAGGGCACTGTCTGTGCAAACTGCTGGTGGTTTTGTTCCTCATTGGAGGCTGCGTTGTTTGCAGGTTGCACCCGGAGCCGATGCAGCGAGGGGAGGACGTTCGACAATGCCATTGTCTCACCCAACCTGGAAACAACCAGAATCATGCGGGTGCCACAGCCCATCCCCGTGGCAGACTGCACAGCCGCATGCTGTGATCTGGCCAGCTGTGACCTGGCCTGGTGGTTTGAAGGCCGCTGCTACCTGTTGAGCTGCCCACACCCTGAGAACTGCGAGCCCCAGAAGACGGGCTCGGTGAGGTCGCACCTCACCTTTGTGCTCAGGCCAACCCCGAGGCCAACACAACTGCTGGACTACGGGGGGAGGATGCTGCAGGCCAGGGGCTCTCCCTCGGGACTCTGGGGGGACTCTCCGGAGGACATCAGAAAAGACTTGCCCTTCCTAGGCAAGGAGCAGACCCCCGAGGAGCCGGCCAGGTACTTGGCGGACTACAGGGAGCCCGAACTAGACCTTGTCCAGCCCCACCGGCAGCAGGAGCCCAGAGGGAGAGCCCAGGACCCCCGTGGGGACCTGCACTCCGGAGGCCCGGCGGGCAGCACCTCCTCCAATGGACACAGCCGTCCGACAGCCGCAGAGAAGCAGGGGGAGCCCGCGCCCCATCAGCCGAATGGGTCGGCCTGGATTCCGGCCCTGAAACACACCTCAGAGAGCAGGTCGTTGGTCACAAGTCCACCCTCAGGAGAGGTGCGGGGAAAGGAGACTTTTCCGCTCCAGGAACAGCCCAGCAGCAGCTCTGGAGAAGAGGTGGGCCTGATTGCTGGAGACTGGGGCTGGGGCCAGATGAGAAGGCCTGTGTGGGGCTGGAGGTCTGAGGCCTACGAGGGCAGCCCTCAGAGCTGCCAGGTGACACCACACCTCGTTCTCTGCCGAGCTGTCAGGACCACACTGTGGGAAAGAACGAACAGCATTTCTGCCCTCACAAGTCAGCCACCTAGTGATGACTTAGCACTGCTCCCTCGGGTGCCTCTCCCAGTATTTCAGGGGAGCTGGCCCATCTGCACAGCGCACCTTTACATAGAAAACCCACAGGCTCCTGGTGGAGTCACCTGTGCTAGGCCCACTTCTGCAAACCAGGGCTTGCAAATCAACCTTCCCCAGAGAGGTAGTATTAATGGATCATTCTGGAACTTCCCAGCTTGCACTTGTGAGGTCATCCATGAATGAGACCATTTAGTTCCCCAAAGGGAGGTGACCTTCCTGGAAATAATCCCTTTTTTGTTGTTTACAGTTGCTTTATCTTGTGCTGAAAAACTTTTCCTTTCCCTAGCCCAGTGGAGGTCCTTTCTATAGGGTGCTGCCCCATTCATGAAAATGGTTCAATTGATTCAAAAAAGGCCAATTAGATCTCAAAAACCGAGTCAATTGAATTATTGTGGGGTTTTCTTTTAAGACTTTATTTTTATGTAATCTCTACACCCAGTATGGGGCTTGAACTCACAATCCTGAGATCAGTAGTCATTGCCTGAGCAAGCCGGGAGCCAGAATTGTGAATTAACAGATTTGGCAGCAGTCACAGTGGGATGTGAAGTACACTGCTAAAGGCATTCCAGGTGACCAGAAACACAGCTGAAACACAGCCATGGCACCGAGAACCCCTTTCTGCGTTCTTTCTCGCCTTTGCCCTAGGAACGCTCCCCTAGGTTCTGGTCTCTGCTTTCCTTGCAATGAGCTCTGGATCTCTTGCTTTCCAGAGTTCCCCGTTTGTTTGGAGTCATTAGCTCCACCGTGGGAACAAATGATTTTATGTGGGGCCAGAGAGTGAACAGTCAACACAGAATTCTTGAGACATTCTCAGTGCAAAAAAGGTGGTTTTATTAAAGCTCCCAGGGACAGTACCCTTGGGCAGAAAGAGCTGCCCTGGGATTGTGAGGAGGAATTAGTTACTTTTAAATCGCAGAGTAGAGACAAAGGAAGTTTTCAAAAGGATTTTCGTATGTTAAAGAAGATTTAGAAGATCCTGGAGGTCTAGCTGTTGTCAAGATAAAATTGCTGTTTGCCTCTGGCAAAGGATTAACATTAAGACAGTTGGGAGTTTCCAGAGAAATGTTTTAGTCGCAGCCTCAAGTATTTGTCCAGAGGTTACAAGAGGTAAGGACATTAAATTTTATCTAAATTTCTTTTGCCTTTGTTCTCCACATCAGGAACTGCTGGCAGTTTCAACCACAATCCCCCATTTGACTGGAACCCTTACTGTGGTTCTGGCCCAGTGGCAGCTGCAGACTCATTTGTTGAGGTTGGCTTAGCTCAACCCCTTCCCCGGTCCCTGGCTCCACGGTGGGAAATTTTGGAGGTGTGCACAGGACTTTTCTTGGCCAAGACACCGTAATAGCACCTGGTTACTACCCCTAAATTAAGGCGTGCACTTCCTTGTCTGGTTCTGTTGTAGATGAAGGGTGGCTGAAAGAATTGGATCTCTAAATTCTAAAGCATTAGATACACCTGCTTATTTTAGTCTAAGTGATATAATTTTGGAATGTTCGTGCAGTTGGTGGAATGAGGTCTGGAGCCGAAGACCAAGAAAGAATTCTTGAGACGTCTTTGGTTCAAAATGGTGTTTTTATGAAAGCGTGGGGGCAGGACCCGCCAGCAGAAAGAGCTGCTGCTCCAGGCTTGTGAGGGATAGCTGATTATATACCTGGGAGTTGGGGGAGGAGCGGAGGAAAAGAGAGATTTCAAAAGGGCTTTCATATGCTAAAGAGAACCTAAGGATACTGGAGGGCTTGGCAAATTCTAGAGGAGGTGGTTTTTCCCTCTGCAAGGTAGGGAGTTTCCTGGAGGAGTGTCACACTGACCCCACCCAGAAGTGGGGGTGCGGAGCTTGCAGGGTGTGAGCTTGTGTTTTGTCCTCAGCTGGCCTTCTCTGCTCACTCATCCTAAGGACTACAGTCCCTAAGAAGCTACAGACATCTATACATATGGAAAATCTCACTAAAACAACCTAGAATCACAATGGCCATTATGAGAAATGTTCCAGTGAAATAAGATCACTTAAAAAATGCACAGGGTGGGCAGCCCTGGTGGCACAGTGGTTTAGCGCCCCCTGCAGCCCAGGGTGTGATCCTGGAGACCTGGGGATCAAGTCCCATGTCGGGCTCACTGCATGGAGCCTGCTTCTCCCTCTGCCTGTGTCTCCGCCTCTGTCTGTGTGTCTCTCATGAATAAATAAAATATTTTTAAAAAATGCACATGGGGGTGCCTAGTTGCCTCACTTAAACGTCTGCCTTGGACTCGGGTCATGATCCCAGAGTCCTGGGATTGAGTCCTGCCTCAGGATCCCTGCTCAGCTGGGAGTCTGCTTCTCCTGCTTCTTCTGCCTGCCATTCCCCCTACTTGTGTGCGCTTGCTCGCTCTCTCTCAAATAACTAAATAAAATCTTTTTAAAAAAAAAGTGCACTTGGCAGCAAGGATTCCCAAATTAAACAAGCAGAATGGGGATACCTATTTTTGGAAGTCTCCAAAAACCTTCAAAATTCCCAAATAGCTTCATTAAAAGACTCATTTTAAAAGGCTAATATGAAAATTAACGACATAAGAGGTATCCTACAACAAAAGACTATGAGACAGACATGACTGCGCACAGCTTCCCCTCTACCCTCCTTGGTCTAACATCCATTCTGGCAATCTTCTGGACTGCTTTTCCACTTGAAGAATTATTATTAAACAGTTATCTTTTTCTTAAGATTTTTAATTTATTTATTCATGAGAGAGGCATAAACCCAGGCAGAGGGAGAAGCAGGTTCCCCACAGAGAGCCCTATGCTGGACCCAACCCCAAAACCCCGGGATCATACCCTGAGCCAAAGGCAGAGCTCAATCCCTTAGCCACCCAGGCATCTGTAAACAGTTCTCTTTCAAAATAAGACCACCAGTCGGATGCCTGGGTGGCTCAGTTGGTTAACCGTTCGATTCTTGATTTCAGCTCAGACATGATCTCAGGACCTTAAGAATGAGCCCCGTTTTGGGCTTTGCACTCACTGCAGTCCCTTTGTCCCTCTCTCTCCACTCCTCTGCTCACACACTTGCTCTCAAATAAATAAATAAATCTTTTTTAAAAAAGATTTATTTATTTATTTATGAGAAACACACTCACAGAGAGAGAGGCAGAGACACAGGCAGAGGGAGAAGCAGTCTCCATGCAAGGAGCCTGATGTGGGACTCGATCCCGGGTCTCCAGGATCACACCCTGGGCTGCAGGTGGCACTAAACTGCTGAGCCACCTGGGGCTGCCCTAAATAAATAAATCTTTAAAAAATAATTTAAAAATCTGACCACTGAAGTCATAGTATCCTCTTCTGGTACTTTTCATTTCTTCTTTCAAAGGCTGATCTAGATGCCATAAAGAATTTCCTAAGTCCAGGGAGGATCCTCCAAAGTTTTTAACACATATATTACCTTCTGAGATTAATGGATTGATAAAAAGGCAGAAAATAGGATGGGGGACCACTGTTCATGACCATAGCTGAGCACTTTGAAAAGACTGTGAATCAAGCCTATAAATAGTCTGCCAACTTGATATCCATACAGACATACCTGTATGGACCCCTTCAGAACTGACAAGACTCTGAGGGATTTTCGGGTAAATTCTTACTTATTCCCTTGAAATGGCCAAGGGGAAACTAAAATTAAAATTAATAAAAAAACCTTGCTAAATTCTGGTAAGTGCCTTAGCTATACTCTCCACTTTAAAACCCACTCGATACCTGTAGTAGAATCCTGGAAAAAGCAGGAGCTGGCTCAAAGTAAGGTTTATACCAGGGTCAGCTCTCTCAGATCTCTGTAGTGCCCTACAGAAAAATAAAAATGAGATATCTTTTGCATCATCTCTAGGAATCCTCTTGAGCCCAAGGAGTCATTCGGTGCTACCAGAAATATGTTTGTCCTTACTAAAAACTTCCTAAAAGAACATTCCTTCACTGTCTCTTTGAGATACAAATGTTCTACAAACTTCAGTGAGGTATTCTTTTTTTTTTTTTTTTTAAGGTTTATTTATTTGAGGGAGAGAGAGAATGAGATGGAGAGAGAGAGGCCGCATGTGCAGGATCTGGAGAGGCAGAGGGAGAGGGAGAGAGAATCTCAAGCCAGACCCCCTCACAGAGCACGAAGCCCCACAACATGCAGCTCAGTCTCAGGACCCCTAAGATCACCACCTGAGCCCAAATCTAGAGTCGGAAGCTTAGACTGAGCATCCCAGGTACCCTTGGTGAGGTAATGTTTATCAGAAGAATAAAAGAGGGAAAGGTCATTTGAAATTTGGGTCAATGAAAAATCACGTGATTTCTCTACAAATATTGATAGAGAAAGTTTTAGCCATCTGAGCAGATAAACTTATCCAAAATAAAAATCCAAAGGATTTTTCATTGCCCTAAATTTCAAAAGACCTTTCTACCTTTTTACTTCATGGTGAGTGAATGTATATTATCCTGTCACATAGCTAATATTTATTTATATATATATATGTATTCATTCACACATTTTTTAAAAAGATGTTATTTATTTATTCATGAGAGACACACACAGAGAGAGAGGCAGAGACATAGGCAGAGGGAGAAGCAGGCTCTCTGCGGGGAGCACCATGCGGGACTCAAACCCCCCATCCCCAGACTCCGGGATCATGCCCTGAGCGGAAGCCAAATGCTCAACATTGAACTACCCAGGCGTTTCTCATTTATTTTTAAGTAGGCTCCATGCCCGGCTGAGATCAAGAATCATATGCTCTACTGATTGAGCCAGCCAGATGCCCAATAATGGCTAAATTTTTAAAACAAAACATACGGGATGCTGGGTGGCTCAGTGGTTAAGTGTCTGCCTTCAGCCCAGGACATGATCCTGGAGTCCTGGGATCAAGTCCCACATCGGACTCCCAGCATGGAGCATGCTTCTCCCTCTGCCTAGGTCTCTGCCTCTGTCTGTGTCTCTCATGAATAAATAAATAAAATATTTAAAAAACACATACGAAGTCTCTGCTTCTGTCTTTATGCTTATATGTATCTTTGCACGTGTATGTCATAAATGTGTGGTAGTTTCTATCTCTGGATGGCAATGCCCAAATTAATTTGTAGAAGAGTTTTATTTAAGTGGCTTAAACAAACACTTATATAAATTTTTTATCTTATTTTATTTATTTGACGGAGAGTGAGGAAGCAAGTAGGGGCAGATGTAGGCAGAGGGAGAGAGAAGCAGGCTTCCCCCAAAGCAGGGAGCCCGATGTGGGGCTCGATCCCAGGGCCCAGGGATCATGACCTGAGCCAAAGGCAGACACTTAACCAGCTGAGCCACCCGGATGCCCCTACACTTATATAAATTAAATTAAATATAATAGAAACTAACTCAAATGTTTTTCAGGTTTATATGAACTAGGAAATATTTAATATAAAAGCTAGTTTATGTTTGTTGGTTTCTTGAAAGCAGACATATCTTTGGAGGTAACAGCAATAGAATTCCAGCTGGGTTTACTAATCATCTAGCCAACCTGTGACATCTCTGTTAACAAATTCCATCAGCTAGAAAAATAACCCAGGATGATGACTGATGTTGTCTAGTATCTAATAAAGTTTTTGTAGGTAATGTAAACATAGTTTGTTAAGAACAAGTAAGTTAAATAGATGTAAATCAGGTAAAAAGGTTTTAGGTGCATTTTTAAAACAGTTTCTCCAAATTTTTTTGTAACCTGAAGCCTTAAAGTTTTGCTAAGTGATGAATTAAGTTGAATTTATCGACCATCCAGATCACTTCCTAATAAGGTAAAATACTGAAACATTAACTACAGAACACAGGTTTATCCATTTTTTCTTCCTTTCATGGAGGATTAAAGGTATTTTGGTCTATTACTAAGTAAATTTTATCCCACACTAAGAAATTTTCTATGAGAAAGCCCATGTTTCTAGAAGTTATAAAGCAAAGAACAGGATGCTAATGTAAAAGTTAGTAATTGCTTTCTTCATTTTCATGAAAAATTTAGAGAAAAGGGTTAAAAAGATACATGATTAAAATTAGAAGCTACTTAGGAGTATTACTAGAAATAAAAGGGCAGGGAATTTTATCTGTGATCAGGACTAAGATTAGAATGAATCTAATTAAATGAGTTTTAATATCTTAAGTAAAATTAGTGCAAAATTAGAATTTGATTTTTTCTTTGTTGAAAGGACAAAGGTTTCTTAGATGACTGGCTTGCTCTTGATAAGAGATTATGAAAGGTTTTCCTTTACATTTCTCAGTAATCTGCCTAGAAGAAACAAAGATCTTGTATCTTGTCAAAATAATTTCCTGATCAGGTGTTTCGGTTACATAAGAAAGCCAAATCCTCTCTATTAAAAGAGGTAAGGTGTTTTTGTTTTTAATTTTCTGTATTTGCCTAGGAATCGTTTAATTGCTACTATGGTAAATGGATTACTAAGTATTACTTCACTTAATATTTGAATGTGTTTTAAAACCTTTTGACATTTTCTGACAAACTTTCAAATATCAAGTTCTCAATCCTTTTGGCCTCAATTTTTTTTTAAGATTTTACTTATTTATTCATGAAAGACAGAAAGAGAGAGAGAGAGAGGCAGAGACACAGGCAGAGGGAGAAGCAGGCTCCACAGGGAGCCCAATTTGGGACTCAATCTCTGGGCCCCGGGATCACACCCTGAGCCTAAGTCCGACACCCAACTGCTAAGCCACCCAGGCATCCCTTTTTTACCTCAAATTAACTCAGATTTTCCAGTGTCCCTGGAAAATCATGCCAAAAAATTATTCTTCCTCTTTATAGAAGGGAGATGTTAACTAATTAGGCTTATTTGATGTGTTAAATGGCATGGGAAGTATTACTAAATCCTAACTAATACTAAGCTTTCTTTATGTTGTATTTGTATACAAGCGTTCTAGAAATTTTATGAAATTCTTGGGGTACCTGGGTGGCTCAGTTGTTTGAGCGAGTTGTTTGAGCAATAGACTCCTGATTTTGGCTCAGGTCGTGATCTCTCAGGGTCATGAGATCCAGCCCCGCCCAGGGTTCTGCTTTGAGATAGAGTGTGCTTAGGATTCTGATGACCTCTCCCTTTGCCCTTCCACCCTTACCCCTCCTCCCCTGTTCTTGCAAGCTCTATTTTTTTTTTTTTAAGATTTTGTTTATTTATTCATGAGAGACAGTGAGAGAGAGGCAGAGACACAGGCAGAGGGAGAAGCAGGGAGCCCAACACAGGACCCCAGGACTCCAGGATCACGCCCTGAGCTGAAGGCAGATGCTCAACCACTGAGCCACCCAAGTGACCCAAGCGCTCTCTCTTTAAAAAATTTTTTTAAAAAAAGCAAAAACTTAAAAAAAAAAGATAAACATAGACTTAGCATATAACCCAGCCATTCAACCTCTAAGTTTACTCAATAGGAACAAAAATATCTGTACATAGAAAGACACATAGCATTATTCATAAAATAAACTGAATAGGACACAGTCAAGAAATTTGAAACAAATCCAGATTAAATTTGTAGAGGATAAACGATGTTTCCTACAGTTTTGTTTTCAAGTGGGCAAGACCAGACTTTTGATAAGTTGTTTTAGAGTAGTTAGAGTAGAAAAAAGAAAGGAGGCATCTGAGACTCTTGTTGACCAAGCCAGGCTGTGAACTGAAGGCTGAAATGGGGGGCGAGGGTGCCCATGGCTTCCGTGGGGGATCCAGGTTCTCTGGGTGGGGTGTGTCAGGGAGGACCTGCATACTGATAGCTCAGCGAGGAGCTCTCTCTGGAGCTCATGGAGGCAGGGCCCAAGGGTGAGTGGAGACCTGGCATTCCCATCCAACCCAGAGAGGCCACATAGTGGGAAAGCAAGTGGTCTGCACAGGAGGCACGAGGGCAGTCATCATCCCATCAGCCATGACCTGGTGGCTGTGAACCCTTGGAGAGGCACTCTAATGTTTCCTACCACTGTCTGTAGACCATTTTTTATTTCATCTTGGTAGTAGTTTTTCAAGACTCTCAAACTAAAAAATCTGGTTTATCTTGTGGAGTTTACAGAGGCTGTGGGGTCTCTTGATCGGATGGGTGAGGGAGGGGGCCACCAAATGGGCAAGCTGATATAGGCTGGAGGCCGGTGGCATGGTTGGTGGAGGAACTCACCCAGGGCAGAACAAAGGAGATAGTAGTGTATTGAATACACTGCAAGGGAGCAGCAGGCAGGATGGCAAAGCAGAGAGGACTGCCATGAGGCAGTGGTGGGGGCTGGTTATGTGGGAAGGTGAGGACATGGGGGATGCATGCAGTGTTCCCCATTTGGTATGTGTGTTTGGGTGTAAGTAGCCCATTGGTCATCTAGGGCTTATGGATATCAGCCGACAGGGGTTTGGGGTGACTGTGAGTCCTGCTACCTTTCTCAGGTTTCTGATGGTCAAGTTGCTTGCCCCAAAGCAGCCTCTACAGAGGTTCCACTATAATATGTTGCAAACACCTGTTCTGGAGCTCTGGTTTGCAGGGATTCTGAACCTCATAGTGTTCTCAGCACAGATGCAGTGAGGTCTCCTATATCAGCATGCACTTTACAAACCTTGATGTCTGAAACCTCAAAGAAACCAAGCATCTTAAAATTATGGTAGACGCTGTAGGGGTTCAGATTGTCATCCCCAAACACGGCACCTAAGAAGCAGCGGTGCAGGAAGGATAATCTGCTTTTGTCCCCTGGAAAGCAGGAGAGCAGTCTCTCATGTGAAAGGTAGCCTCCCTGTACCTGGAGGGGATTTAGGGGAGGCATGTCACCAGAGACAGGGATTTGGGGGAGAGGAGACTATATAACCTTGTTACTTCTTCACCACTAACTATCAGAAGTTCAAACCCCTTTGTCTTATCAATTCTTCACAAATCTATTGTTTCTTTGTCTAAAATATATTAAATATTTTGTTTTGGTCATTCCTCTGCATCTCCTATCTTTATGGAGCACCTGCACATACATTTGTATACACATAATTAAATTTGTTTTTCTTCTGTTAATCTGCCTTTTTATTTGGAGAGTGGTGGTCTCAGCCAAAGAACTAGAAGGGCAGAAGAAAAATTATTTTTCCTTTCCTATAACCCACTACCAGGTGTTTTTTTTTTTTTTAAGATTTTATTTATTCACGAAAGACAGAGGGGGGGGGTAGAGATGTAGGCAGAGGGAGAAGGAGGCTCTAGGCAGGGAGCCTGATGTGGGACTCAATCCTGAGACCCTGAGACCGCGGATCACACCCTGCGCCAGGGGCAGGTGCTCAACCTCTGAGCCATCCAGGCATCCCCTGATTTACATTTCACTTATAGCTTTCTTTCTATGGATTTCTCATGGCACCTTCCCCCTTGGGTCTTCTTTGTCCTGAGCATGACTTTTACTCACCTGGCCCACTGGCAGATGAGGCTCAGAAGAGCATTTTATTATCATTTTATGAGACTTTCCTCTATGGCACAGAATACTCAATTTAAAAACTTAAAGTTGGCTGTGGTGCTTAGGCAGCCCAGTCTGTTAAATGTCTGACTCTTGATTTTGGCTCAGGTTTTGATCTCAGGGTTGTGGGATCAAGCTCTGCATCAGGCTCTGAGCTGACCATGGAGCTTGCTTGGGATTCTCTCCACATCTCTCTCTGCCCCGACTCCACCTCAAATAAAGAAATAAATCTTTAAAAAACAAAACAAAACAAAACAAAAACACTAAGTTGGCTGTTACTCTAACTTCCTGTTACAATATATACTCAGTAGAGGGTACAAATAGATATCATTTACTCTAGAAGCCTGGTTGTTGAATTATCTGATTGATTCAGTTTTTGTCTTATTTACTAGTTTGGGGGCTTACTACGGTTATTTTCTCTTTTCATCTCAAGTGATGGCATGTGTATGTTCACTTATAATTGTCCAACCTACAATTTTCTTACTTTTTTTCTTTTTAAGATTTTATTTATTTATTTATTTATTTATTTATTTATTTATTTATTTATTTATTTATTTATTTATTCATGAGAGACAGAGAGGCAGAGACATAGGCAGAGGAGAAGCAGGCTTCCTCCAGGGAGCCTGATACAGGACTCAATCCCAGGACCCTGGGATCACAACCTGAGCTGAAGGCAGACACTCAACCAATGAGCCACCCAGGTGCCCCGTTTTCTTAAATTTTTAATGGGTAGCAGAGAGATTATTTTAGAGAAGTGGTCTTGGGGCACCTGGGTGGCTTAGTTAAGTGTCCAGCTCGTGGTTTTAGCTCAGGTCATGATCTCAGGGTTCTGGAGTCCAGGCCTGCCTCAGGCTCTGTGCTCAGTGTGGAATCTGCTTAAGATTCTCTCTCCTTCTTCTGCACCCCCAACACTCATGTGTGTGTGCACATGCTCTCTCTCTCTCATAAATAAATAAATCTTAAGAAAAGAGAGAGATGGTCCAGACTTCTAGTGTTTTGTGATACTAGATATGAGTTTTTTTTTTTTTTTAAGATTTTCATTATTTATTCATGAAAGACACATAGAGAAGGGCAGAGACACAGGCAGAGGAAGAAGCGGCCTCCTTGCAAAGCACCTGATGTGGGACTCAATCCCGGGACTCTGGGATCACTCCCTGAGTCGAAGGCAGACGCTCAATTGGTAAGCCACCCAAGCGTCCCTAGATACGGTATTTTGAATGCCACAAATCTCATTTATGTAAAAGATCAGTGACATTGTGTTGCTCAAAGAGGTCAACCATTTTTTGCTTTTTTTTTTTTTTTGGTAACAATGTGTTTTTGTGATTGATCTCCTAGGGTCTCATGCTGTCCTATGATCCTCCAGCCAGACTGGAGTTCAGCCCAGCCTCCACAGAGGAGAACCCACCTCTCACAGTCCCCACGTGGCGCCCAGAGCATGGTGCCATGACCCTTCCCACTAGCCTCGTCCCTGCTGAGCCTACCCTATCCCAGCAACCTGAATCTCCGCCCACTGCTCCTGGGACAGGTAACTATAAGAACAGTATAGCTGGGAGAAAAGTACAAATCATGCTATGGAGTAGAGTAGCTACAACTTTATAAAGTTTGCTCATTCCCTCCAGGCACATCTTCAAGCCTCTCCCCAGTGCTAGAAATGGTGCTCCACACCAGGAATGAATAGATGAACAGACATTGTCTTTTCCCTCAGTGATCTGTAGTGCAGGAAATAAGAATAACAGGGTTTTCGTATCATGTGGTAAGTGCTGGGACAGGCTGCTGTGGGAGTGGAGGGAGAAACCCAGCTTGACCTTTGAAGGCCAGGAAAGCCTTTCCAGAGTGATAATGCCAGGATACAGCAAGCCAATTAAAAATGGGGGTCGGTGTGTTGTTCAGGTCAAGGCAGCACAGTGTGTAATAACCATAATGATAATTCTGTTCAGTGAACACTTACTGAGTACAGGGCTCAGCATTTCCCAGCCATCACCTCATCCACTGCCTGTGCAAGAGAACAGAAGTACTAGGGCTTGTGTGACGTTTTGGGAGAGCTGTTAGGAAGTCAGTGTGGCTGGAACAAATCATGTGAGTGAGAGGGAAAGTATGGATCTAGAGTGGTAAGCAGGACAAGATTTTGAAAGATCTGCAGTCTGTGCTAAGGAGTTTATGCTTTATTGGGTAAGTATAGAGAATCTCTGAATGATTTTATTTTTAAAGATTTTATTTATTTATTCATGAGAGACACACAGAGAGGCAGAGACACAGGTAGAGGGAGAAGTAGGTTACCTGTGGGGAACCCAGTGTGGGACTTGATCCCAGGACCCCAGGATCATGCCCTGAGCCAAAGGCAGACACTCAACCCCTGAGCTACCCAGGTGCCCCTCTCTGAATGATTTTAAGCAGGAAAACAAACTGATCAGATGTGTTTTCAAGAAAATAATATGGAGTTGAGTGGAGACAAGAAGATCCATAAGGACTAGAGGGAGTGGTTGCAAGGATGGAGAGAAATAACATTCAAGAGATGTCTGGGGGCTGGAATCATTAGGATTTGATGAATGGCTCAATGGCAGGATGAAAGACAGGGGACTCTGAGATAGATGAGTGTGTGGGACTGGACATTAGATGACCAATGGGCTGAATGAAGATAAAGGATCGGGAGTCATCAGCATAGAGGTGATAAGTGAGGGTGTAGGGCACACATGGGACCTTCCAGGGAGGGCAATGGGTGAGCTGGGGAGAGGCCTCAGGAGGATCATTGGGAACGTCTTAACATAAGGAGCTGGGAGACCCAAAGGAACTTATGGGGCAGGCTGAGTGGCCTTGCCAGAGAGGAGGGCATCAAGAGGAGGCATGCACTGAGGGACAGAAAGAATACTTCCAGGTAGAAAGATGTCATGAAGGAACCCAGGGGTTGCAGAGATCATGACAGGCACTGATGAGCTCCCATTAGGTTTACTAATAAAGGAGGTACTAGAGACCTTGTTTCCAAAGCCATTCTGTGGTTGACATGCTTTGGGGATAGCCCTCTCTGCCTTGTTCAATTACTTTTACCCTAAGCATGAGTACAGAGAAAGGTAATGGCAGAAGAGAACTGTGTGGTATTTTGGAAAGGAAACCAGCCTGGGATATAGGATCCTTGGGTTCTAATAGGACCTACTGCATGGAATTAGTAGAAGGTTAGATGAAGTAATCATTTTTTAACGTCCTTAGAACCGAGCCTGGCATAGTGTCATCTGCTATGTGTGTTTGTTGAAATCAATACATTTAAATTAATTAAATATTGGTGGGTCTATTTTTGCTAATTATTAATATAACTTTGAACAATTATTTGGCCTTTCTGAGCTCAGTTGCCTCATCTGAACCTTGTTCTGAGTGCTGATTTAGCAGAAAAGTGCTTTTGATGAGAGTGAATGTCTCCACCACCTGAGTTAAAATCACCTTTTTATGGAGGTTGACTGGGTTCTCTCTTGGAAAGGCTCTAGGAGCGAGGCCATCAGTGGTAATTCACGAGGCTGCTAACAGAACTGAATGGTGTGTGACTAATGATACAGAAACACTTAGGATGAAATGATAGGTTGGGACCAGTGTCCCCTCTGCGTCCACGGTTACTGACTTTCAGGGCACAGAGTCCATGGAAGTAATGGGAAAGAGGAGCCAGAGAGGCCAAGGAGGCCCCTGCAGGTGGTCCAGGAAGGCTCTGGAAGGACAGGGTACTGAAAGGAGAGGATCAGTTGTAAGTGAGCCACATGGCCCCCTGACACCTCCAAGTAGCCGAGACCTCTGAGGAGCACTCTGCTTTAAGACAAAACAGAATGGGAGCTCTTCAGTGCTTTTCTCTGTGTGATATCTGTGTGATATCTTGACATATCTCAATTGTATTTTATAAGTGAAACTAATGTCCAGTTACATCATGCCAATTGAATAATACATCAGTGTTCTGCTGCTTACAGAGGAGGTAAATGAACCTTGTTCTGAGTGCTGATATAGTGGATAAGTGCTTTTGATGAGAGTGAATGTCTCCGCTGCCTGAGTTAAAATCGCCTTTTTTATGGAGGTTGACTGGGTTTTCTCTTGGAAAGGTTCCAGGAGCGAGGCCATCAGTGGTGATTCACGAGGCTGCTAACAGAACTGAGTGGTATGTGACTAATGATACAGAAACACTTAGGATTACACTCAATTTTTTAATGAAAGTAGCACATACCACGGAGTCAGGCAATGATGGTAAGAGAAAGAAGAGGCTCAACTTATAGTACCCGACCTGTTCTTCCAAAAACCTTATTACCCAACACTGTGCTCAGTCAATCCAAATTGCGATTTTCTTCCCTTTGTCAACTCACACAGATGACTTAAAATTTATGAAATTTGCCCTGCAGCATAATATGGGTCGTGGTAGGTTACTAGCCAGAGGAAAGAAGTGTCTTAGATAAAATCAGAGGGAGGAGAACTACTATAAAGAGAGATGTTATTTTGTCTTATCTAAAAACAAATCTATCACGGGGCAGTAATATAATAGCATCATTGTGTGTAAAGGACTGTACTATGTCTAATCAACTCATAGCACAAGAGCTCGTGGTGTCTGCTGGAGATAACCTGATACTGACTTTACCTGAAAATGAAGTGGAGCTGAAGGCTTTTGTTGTGTCAGCCCTACCTGCAGGTAAGGGTTTGGTTTTCCTTTGTGACACCAGAGGCCAGGTAGCTGGGTTGCTCTTCACCAGTCTTTGCTGGTTATTTACTGCACAGGTTCACTTGAACAACACTGTGTGAAGTCCTCACTGAAGGGTCGGGAGTGGTGGCGAGGCTTTGGTGGTCCTAAGCCTTAAACCTCACTGAAGTAGTCCAAACTAGAGGAAGAGTATGGGAAATGAAATACAGGACATATCCTGTAATTGGTCAGGACGGAAGGTCATGCATTTCTGAGGATGCAAAGCAAGGGATGTGTTAGAGCTGGAGAGGTTTCCACATTCCAGAGTTTGACCTGTGGTCACCCAGAAGGCGTGGGAAGATTTTACCCTGAGGAGAGAGGGCGTGGGGCATGTGCCCCAAGCTCTGTTTACAGATGTTCTGGTGTTGACAGCGGGGCTCTGAGGTTCTCAGGATGCCTCGCACCAGCTCTTCGAAATATGTTGCTCAAAATGCCCTTTCTTTTTTTTTTTTTAACTTATTTTTTTTGTATATTTTTTTATTGGAGTTCGATTTCCCAACATATAGTATAACACCCAGTGCTCATTCAAAATGCCCTTTCTTCTGCTTGTCCAGAAGCAAACATTTGAGTTCTTCCCCTGAGCAGCCAAAGGCATTTTTTCCTAAAGTATATTCGTTCTTAAAATGTTGAATGTTTCTCGTTCAGGTTAATTCCCTCATTTGCTTTCCCCTCTATCACCTATGGGTCGACATTTCAGCAGAGATGATATTTGGCATTTGCCTTTAATCCTGTTAGTTGAGGCACTCCACACCTGAATTAGTAGCATCTCATGGTAGGAGACATTCTCGTCTTCGTTCAGAGGTTTAACCCGTTTTTGTGTCCTTAAAGAAACCCCCGCAACAGATGAAATGTATGGAAATCTCCTTGCCTTTTATTAAAAGGAGAAAAAAGAACAATGGATTATACTGTAGTTGAAATTTATATGTAAATATATAGTCAGCCTGAAAGGAAAGTCATCAAATGGTAAATTTAAGAGCAGGGAGATGGTTTTCTTTTCTTTTCTTTCTTTCTTTTTTTTTTTTTTTCAGTTTCTACATTTCATGAGTTTTTCCATAAGCTGTGTGTTTTTCTAATAAAACAAATTTTACGTTAAAAGGATAGAGAAATCTCACAGTTCTTTACCTGGATGACAGTTGAAAGCAGAGTTCAGAATATCTCAGCTGTCCCTTCTGCTGGGGTCAGGGCTGTCATCCTCTTCCATCTGCCCAGATTGTTAAAACAACCTTTCCAAATTTATGATTACTCATATTTCTTTTTTGCTCTCAGAAACCGCATACAGCTATGAATGGAGTTTAATGCGCCACCCTGAAGACTACCGAGATGAAATAAAAGAAAGGCACATGCAAACTCTTAATCTCTCTCAAGTAAGTAACTGCAGACTGATTGTCTCGGACAGCACATCATAGAATTCAGCTAACACTTTAGCTGTTGAGCCCTGAAATCTGTTTTATGACTAAGATCAGAAGAAGGTTATAAATGAATAAAGTTTCAACCATAGTTTCAACCATGTAGACAGGCAAATGTTGAAAGAAGGAAACTTTCAGATAGCTTTTCTTTATTTTAATTACTTGGCTTATCAGCTTGGATAAAGGAGACTGGTTGCCCAAGGGTTTCTGTGGTGAGGTTGCAAAGCCTGTGTTCTAAGTCCCATTGTCTTTTTAGTGGTAGAGACGTTCTGGTTACGTCTGCTTCTCAAGCAAGTAGGCATATTTCTAGAGCTGCCAGTAATTCCGTTCCAGCTCACAAATGCTTTGGCTATCAGATACTGCTCCAAGAGGGAAGCCCCTCAAACACGTCCCCTTCCTGGATCATAAGGATCAAGAAACTGACTTAGCTACTAGGGATCTGGTTTCCCACCTGATGATCATTTTGTCTTTGGTCCTGAGACCACACAGCCATGGGTGCAGCGCGAGCTCCTACAACCACCGTGCTCCGCTTCTCTGAGTGCCAGACCACTGACAGCCAATTTATGGACTGCTACCCTCAGCAGGTCCACCCCACTTATGTGGTCCGTGAGCATCTGTGACAAGGCTGTGGGCTTTTTGGGGTGATTTCCAGTGTGCCAGGGCCCTGGCTTCAAACACGTGGCAATGTCTGCACAGCTCCAGATGAGACCTTCTCCTAAGACCCTTTGCTGTGCTTAGTTCAGGAGAACGGTTTCTGGAAGATTTTAGGACTTTCTAGGCAATGGACCTATCATGTCCTTAGCATGTTTACCCCTGAAACTTTTCTTTATGTTGCAGTTGTCAGCGGGACTTTATGCCTTCAAAGTAGCAGTTTCTAGTGAGAATGCCTTTGGAGAAGGATTTGTCAATGTCACTGTTAAGCCAGGTAAGCCTGTGTGAGAGAATGGCCTTGTGTTGTATGGGTTTACATCTGTTTTTGGTGCCAGAATGATATTGTATCTTTTATTTTTATGTTTGGCTCTACTCTAGAGAAAATATGCAGTGATTATGCCTCCCCCCACCCCTTTCTGCATTCTGTGTAATTCTTAGTACTTGCTCAATGCTGCTATTTAAGGGTACCAGGTCAGGGGGTAGCCATGTGCCAACCTCTGCTCCCGTCACTACTCCATCTCCCTTCCCCTCGCCTCAGTCTCCCCTTCCATGGGTGCTGGGGAATGTATGCATTGGGCTTGCAGGCTGCCACTAGCCCACAGGCCAGTGCGTTTATAGGAATTAGAAGCAGGGGGCCCTTTGTCATTTGGGTGGCCACAACCTGTCCAGTTGGAGGCAGGCCTCCTCTGTGCCAGCGCTTCCTCCCAGCTGTTACCTCTGAGGCTCCACGCTCCCTTTCAGCACATTCTGCCCGAGTGTTATTCCAGCCAGAGTTCAGTGTGGGTAGTAGGGGGTGCCTGCGTCAAAGATTTCAGACCCAGCTGTCCATGGCAGGAGCTGGAAGTGTGCTCCTCTGCTCTGTGTCTGCAGTTCCTGCTCAGGCTACGTGAGGAAGCCCTGGTTATTAGTACACACTAATACTAATACATACATACTAATCCCCTGGGCTGGGACTTGCCTGCCAAGATGTAAATCTGCAGACAGGCTCCTCAACCTTCATAGGAAGGTTCTGAAACTGTTGGAGGTAGTCTCCACAGCGGAGGCCTATAGGATAAACGCCTTCTTGACAGGATGGTTTATTACCAACTTATTTTTTTATTTTTTTTTTATTTTTATTTTTTTTTTTATAAATTAATTTTATTGGTTGGTATGTTTCAATTTAACAACTTACAGAATAACACCCAGTGCTTCAATCCGTCAAGTGTCCCCCTCAGTGCCCGTCACCCATTCACCCCCACCCCCGCCCTCCTCCCCCTCCACCAACCCTAGTTCATTTCCAGAGTTTGAGTCTTATGTCTGTCTCCCTTTCTGATCTTCTCTCACACATTTTTCTCCCTTCCCTTATATTCCCTTTCACTATTTTTCATATTCCCCAAATGAATGAGAACATTACACTGTCCTTCTCCGGTTCTGTGGCCAAGTTCAAAAAGGTGTGTTGCCTGAGTTCTCCTCTGGGTTTTTGATGGAATCCTAGTCTACATTTAGATCTTTCATTCTAATTTTGAGTTATCTTGTGTGTATGGTGCACGAGAGTGGTCCTGTTTCATTATTCCTGCATGTGGAGGTTCCAATTTTTCCAGGCCCATTTTATGGAAGGAGAGTGTCTTCTTCCAGTGGATCGTCTTTCCTCCTTTTATCTTAATATTAGTTGACCATAAAGTTCGGGGTCACTTCTGTGTTCTCTATTCTGTTCCATTGATCTATGTGTCTGTTTTTGTGCCAGTACCACACTGTCTGATGAACACAGCTTTGTAGGTACAACCTGAAATTGGCATTGTGATGCCACCAAGATACGGTTTTCTTTTTTAAAATCCCCTGGCTGTTTGGGGGTTTTTCTGATTCCACACAAATCTTAAAATAATTTGTTCTAAGTCTCTGAAGGAAAGTCCATGGTATATATAGGGATTGCATTATACGTGTACAATTGCCCTGGGTAACACTGACATTTTCACAATATTAATTCTGCCATTCCATGTGCATGAATATTTTTCATATCTTTGTGTCTTCCTCAATTTCTTTCAGAAGTGTTTATAGTTTTTTAGGGTATTTTTGAGAACCATTTGATGGTAAATGGTTCTCTAAACCATATATTTTCAGGTTTGTAGGTGTCCTTCTGTCTAAAATGTGTCTCTTGTAGGACTGCAATTGATGGGTCCTGCTTTTTTTTCCAGTCTGAAAAACCCTGCGCCTTTTGATGGGGTCATTAAGCCATTCTCGTTCAGTGTTTACTATTGACTGATAGAGTTAGTGTCATCATGGATATCCTATTTTTGTCCTGTTTTTGTGGTTTGTTCCACTGAACTTCTTCTTAAAAGGGAGTTTTAAGGAGTCCCCCTTAAATTTCTTGACTGAGCTGTTTGGAGGTACATATTCTTTCAGTTCCTGCCTGTCTTGGACAGCTCTTTATCTTCCTTCCATTCTGAATGGAGAGCCTTGCTGGGATAAAGTATTTTGGTTGCATGTTCTTCTTCATTTAGACCATGAATATATCCTGCCAGCCCTTTCTGGCCTGCCACGTCTCTGTGGAGAGGTCTTGCTGTTACCATTATATTCCCTCCACATGAAAAGTCAGGGACTTCTTGTCTCTTGTGCTTTACAGGATCTTCTCTTTATCTTTGGAATTTGCATGCTTCACTATTAGATGTCGAGGTGGTTGAACACGGTTTTTTATTGATTTTAGGGGGGGGATCTCTCTATTTTCCTGGTCTGAATGCAGTTTCCTTCAGATTGGAAAGTTTTCAGTAGGATTTGTTCAAATACATATTATGGCCCTCTGTCCACTTTGGCGCCCTCGGGAAACCCCAATTAAAACGTAGGTTTTTTCATACTTAGAGTTCATTTATTTGCCTTATCTGTCTTCATGGTTCTTTAATTGTTTATCTCTTTTTTCCTCAGTTTCCCTCTTTGCCATCAATTGTCTTCTATGTCAATCACTCGTTATTCCACCTCGTTAACCCTGTTCGTTAGGACTTCTAGTTTGGATTGCATCTCATTTCAATTGATTTTTATTTTGCCTGATTGGATCTAAATTCTGCAGTCATGAAGTCTCGTGAGTCCTTAATGCTTTTTTTCTAGAGCCACAGTAGTGTAGATTAGTGCTTTCTGAATTGCTTTCTGACATTGAAGTGTAATCCAGATTCTGATAACTCTGTGGGAGGACAGGGCTGTTTCTGATTCTTTCATTTGAGCTGAGGTTTTCCTTCTAGCTCATTTTGCCTCAGTGGCAGAGGGCATAAAACAAGTTGTATTGGGAACACGGGGGAGTATCACTGGTCCGTCTAGCTGGTCTTCTGGGGGAGGGGCCTGCTGTGACTGATTCTCAGGTGTTAGCACGTGGGGAGCTGCTCTTTTTTATGCCCTGCCTGCTGCAGGGCTCAGCGGGGGTTTGTTCACCCCGTGGGCCCCGGGAGGATCAGCCGCAGTTGCTATGGCAACTCTGAAGCCTGGATTCAGCTCAGAGGAAACAACGGGGCTCGGGGATTCCTGGTTATCCGTCTGCAGGGGCCTGGAGGCTACGGGCGGGGGCCGCTGATCTGACTCAGTCGGGGCAGGTGCGTCATCGCGGTCCTGGGCCCTACCGGGCCTCTGCCTGTCCAAGGGGGAGGCGGGATCCTGGGCTGGTGTTCCCGGCGCCCGTGCCTTTTCTGGGGCCTGCGCTGTTGGATTCGCGCTCCCGCCCCGCAGATCCCTCCCTGGAGCCGCTCCCGAGCCCCTCCGAGCTGCTCCGGTCCGGTCCCGCCGTGCGCGCTGCAGCCCTTAGGGAGCTCGGCGCACTTCCTGCGCTCGCAGGTGTCTGTTAGTGTCCCGGGAGCCCGAGGGCCATCCAGCCCTCCTGGGTTGCTCCAACTCCCTGCGAGACCCTTTCGCCCGCACGGGAAGGTTGTTGCAGCTCTGTCCTCCGGGACGGGGCTATAACCAACTTTTAAAAGGCAGGTGCTTTTATCGGGGTTATGATCTGTGCACACCTGACAGGCTCAGTCAGTGTCCCTTTCTCCTGTCACACAGCCAGAAGAGTCAACCTGCCCCCCACGGCTGTTGTGTCTCCCCAGACGCAAGTGCTCACCCTGCCTTTGACGTCCGCCCTCATCGACGGCAGCCGTGGGTATCTGTGGCACTTCAAAGTCTCTCCGCCCCACGTGCTGCAAGGCTTCCTGGTGTTCTTTATGAGGCCAGGAGGGCTTGCACACTCACGCCGATGCCCAGTGTCTCCCTCATTGGGCATGTGGCTCACAGCTTTGTCCAATGTTCATCTTGCCATCGGTTATGTCCCACTTGTCCACAAAACTTCTTTAGGGCCTCGCTATTTGGTTTGGAATTAAAGCAATTCTTAGAGAATTTCCTTTTCATCTAGTATATGTGATGAGCAACTGGAAAATCACTTTAACAAAATGAGGAGGGTTGCCTTCATCGAGGGTTGGTAGTGTTTTGTTAATTTGATCAGAGTTCATTCGTTCTCTTATATGTGGAAGGGGCCCCTGTGTGACTCCAGGCATCCATGCAAACAAGAATAGATGGAAATTGACTACATTGATATAGATAGATATAGACATGTGACAAAGTATGTTCAGTCGCAGTGTGGCTGGTATTTGCGTTTGTGTACATTTAACCACAAAGCTAATACCAGATTCTCTGGAGTAAAGGGTAATTGTCGGTTGCTAATGCTGCTCCATTTTGCAAGTCTGCAAATATACACAAATTATATTGACATCGTTTTTGCCTATTCAAATACAAATATCCACATTTCCCCCTTAACAACATGAAAACAAAGCATATTTTAGATGAAAATATTTACATGGGGAAATGTACCACATTTTGATTTCTCTAATGCAGGATGGCTTAGGACAGGAGTCTGGGATTATTAAGCTGTCACACAAGCTAGTTCTTTAACTGAGTGAGATGCAGCTGACTCTCTTCCAGGTCTCAGTCTCTGTGATTGTATGGAGCATATTTCATTTGCTCTCTTTTTAGCACAGGAAAGGGAAGTTTTCTTGTAGGATACCTTTCTCTAGATTTACACCTTAATGATGAGGGTAGTAAAAGGGGTATGATAAATTATACATAAGCATCTCTCTCTTTTTTTAAAAAAGATTTTATTTATTTATTCATGAGAGACACACAGAGAGAGGTAGGGATGTAGGCAGAAGGAGAAGCAGGCTCCCTGCAGGGGAAGCCTGATGTGGACTCTATCCCAGAACCCCAGGATCACACAGATGCTCAACTGCTGAGCCACCCAGGTGCCCCTTGATTCCTGTTTTTAAAAAAGCAATAGTGCCTGTCACTGTTTTTTAAAATTCACAGCTGAGTGAAAGCAGCCTCACCCAAATCTGGTGGAAATTCAGGAGGAAAATGGTGATGATGGTTTAGGAAGAAGAAAAATCCTCCTGCTAGCACATAATACATCTCCATTGAAATCTATATAATTCCGCAATTTCATGCAAAAACAAATTTAAGCATGAGGACTATAAATTATAAATTTTGTTTTACTGTTCTTGCATTTCATTCTGGTCTCCATGTATTTTTAAATCTCCCTAGAAAGTACAGATGACAATAAAATCGTGAGTTATCATTGGGAAGAAGTTAATGGCCCCTTCCAAGAGGAGAAGACCCCAGCTGATTCCCCCACCTTACGTCTGTCTAACCTGGTTCCAGGAAACTACACTTTCAGGCAAGTGGTTCCCACACCTTTACTGAGCTTTCAATACATAAGTTTTGACTGTTTCCCTAAATTGACGCCAGTACACTAACTACACCGAGCTTTTTACATTTTTACGAAGAGGTCAAGGCCAGTTAGGTTTCCTTTGGGGTTTTGGTTGGCAGCCACTTGAGGTGGATATCCTCATGGATGAACGTGGACTAGAACTGCCTGCTTACTGGGAATATTTTCTTTTGGTCGTCAGGAATGGTATGCCGATGGCCAATCTTTTTGCTGTGTTGTTATGTGAAAGAAATTTTGTATCTTTAAAGTAAGGCAGAGTTGTATGATTTATCTGTTTCTTAATCTTTTTCTCTTCATAACTTTTAAAGATATAACTGGAGCATAATAAACTGTATGTATTTAAGGTAGAACACTTGGTGAATTCTGACGTGTGTATATCAGGAAGACCATCATCACAACCACGATAAACATTTCTGTCAACGCGGAGGTCTCCTCATGCCCCTTGGGTTTCTGCCTGCTTCTCCACTCCTGTCCTCGGGCCACCATGGACTGTATTTGGTCAGTGTAAATACTGTCTAGAATTTTACATAAATGGAATCCTACAGTACGTACTCCTTTTTGCCTGTCTTCTTTCACTCTGCAAAGGATTCTGATTCATCCCTGTTGTCTGTATCGATAGTCTGCTTCTTTTCATTGCAGAGTGCTATTCCAGTGTGGATGTACCACAATTGATTGGTTGATTGATCAGTCTATCTATCCATCCTTCCTTCTGTCCAGTGGGCTTTTTATATCTTTGAACTACTACAAATAAAGCTGCCATTAACATTTATTTTAAGTCTTTGTGTAGACATATATTTTTGTTTTTATGGGGTAAATAAATAGTGGAAAGATCAGGTTCTATGGTGAATTTATGTTTAACATTTTAAGAAATTGCCAAACTTTTTCCTGAGGTGGGTGTACCATTGTACATTCCCTCCTTCAGTATATGACTTCCAGTCTCCACATCCTCACCAATACTTGATATAGTCAGTCCTTTTAATTTTATCTAATTTGATGAGTGGTAGTATCTCATTATGGCTTTAATTTGCCTTTTCCTTTTTTTTTTTTTTAATTTATTTATTCATGAGAGATGCAGAGAGGGTAGCAGAGACACAGGCAGAGGGAGAAGCAGGCTCCATGCACCGGGAGCCAGACGTGGGATTCGATCCTGGGTCTCCAGGATCATGCCCTGGGCCAAAGGCAGGCACCAAACCGCTGCGCCACCCAGGGATCCCAAATTTGCCTTTTCCTGATGACTAATGATATTAAGCATGTTTTCAGGTGCTTATTAGCCATTTATAGAGCTTTCTTCTGAGAAGTATCCTTTTCCTATTTTATTTTGTCGTATTTTTTTTAATGCTCCTTTATTTTTTTAAGTAAACTTCCCCCAACATGGGACTTGAACTCATGACCCCAAGACCAAGGATCTTCCTTCCTTACCACAGCTAAAAAAATAAACTTACCTGGCTCTGCAAGCTTATTTTATTATTAAGAGTAGATCCCTACAAATCTAGAGGCCCTGTGAAAGCTGGGTGAACAGTCACATGGGGCATTCAGTGCTCACGTGTATCTTTTTTTTAAAGACTTGAATTTTTTTTAGAGTAGTTTAGATTTATAATAAAATTGAGATTTCCCACATGCCCTGGGCCCCACCTGTGTGTAGTCACCCCCATTGTCAACATCACTCACAAGTATTCTATAGATTTTACCGAGGATGAATCTGTGCTAACACATCATGATCAGCTGAAGCATGTAGTTTACCTCAGGGTTTCCTCTTGATAGTGTCCATTTGGTGGGTTTGGACAGATGTACAAACCCATCATCAAAATATCATACAGAGTATTTTCCTGCCCTAAAAATCCTCCATGCTCCACCCATTCATCTGTCTCCCTGCCTCCTCCCTGGCAACCACCGATCTTTTTACTATCTCCGTGGTTTTTTCTTTTCCAGAAGGTCACACAGTTGGAATTACACAGTAAGTAGTCATCTTAGATTGGATTCTTTCACTTAGTAAAATGCATTTATGGCTCTTCCTTGTCTTTTCATGGTTTAATAGCTCATTTCTTTTTAGCAATAAGTAATATTCCATTGCCTGGACAGATACCAGTTTATTTCTCCATTCACCTTCTGGAGGACTTCTTGGTTGCCTCCTGGTTTGGGCAGTGTGAATAAAGCTGCCAGAAATATTCATGTGCAGATTTTTATGTGGACATAAGTTTTCAAACCCTTTGGGTAAATGCCAAGGAGTGTGACTGCTGGATTGTACAGAAAGAGTATGCTAAGTTTTGTAAGAAACCACCAAGCTATCTTACAAAGTGGCTGTACTCTGGCTTTCCCACCAGCGGTGAGTGAGAGCTTTTGTTCCACAGCCTCACCAGCATTTGGTGTTGGGAGTGTTTCAGATTTTGGCCATCCCAATAGGTGTGTAGTGATGTCTTTCATTGTAATTTGCGTTTCCCTGATGATATATGGTGTGGAGCCTCTTTTCATGTGCCTGTTTGCCATTGGCATATCTTTGGTGAGGAGTCTATATGTTTATCTTTAATTTACCACTTTGGCAGTCATGGCTTGATCCAGAAGAAATATAGGGTTTTAAGAGACAAAAATCTAAGAGATAAAAATATATTTTCTTCTGATAATAAGAATAATGCACATTTGACATAAAAAATTTTAAAACCCAGAATATGTCTATAATTAGAAAAAATTTAAATAGGGATGCCTGGGTGGCTCAGCCGTTAAGCGCCTGCCTTCGGCCCAGGATGTGATCCTGGAGTCCCAGGATTGAGTCCCACATCAGGCCCCTGCATGGAGCCTGCTTCTCTCTTTGCCTGTGTCTCTGCCTCTCTGTGTGTGTCTCTCTCATGAATAAATAAATAAAACCTTTAAAAAAATTAAATACCTCCCATAATTCTACCTAGAAATAAATGCCTTAACTGTCTGGCATTTTATGCTTAGGGTCCTTTTTCTATATATACATAAACTTGAAATTTTTTTTTCTTACTTGAATCAAAATGTATATGATGTTTGGAAGCTACCTTCTACATGTTCTAATAAAGATTTATAAGTTTTATCTTTCATATTTAAGTTTTGATCCATCTAGAATTGTGTATATACTGTTGAGAGATTCAGTCTCATTTTTTCACACATGGATAATCAGCCTGTGGTCCCTGTATTGTTTATTGCCTGCTGTACCCTTTCCCAGTCTGCCAAAGAGGTTGTTGTTTCCTTTGTTCTTTTCTAGGATTTTGGTGGTTTCCTGTCTCACTTTTAGGTATTCCATCCACTTTAAATTTATTATTGTATATAGTGTAAGAAAGTTGTTCAGTTTCATTCTTCTGCATATTGCTGTCCAGTTTTCTCAACATCATTTGTTGAAGAGATTGTCTTTTTGCTATGGGTATTCTTTCCTGCTTTGTCGAAGATTAGTTGACCATTGAGTTGAGGGTCCATGTCTGGGTTCTCTGTTTTGTTCCTTTGATCTATGTGTCTGTTTTTGTGCCAGTGCCATACTGTCTTGATGACTACTGCTTTGTAATAGAGCTTGAAGTCTGAGATTGTGATGCCCCCAGGTTTGCTTTTCTTTTTCAGTGTTGTGTTGTCTACTCAGGATCTCTTGTGATTCCATACAAATTTTAGGATTATTTGTTCTAGCTCTGTGAAAAATGCTGGGGGTATTTTGATAGGAATTGCATTAAATGTGTAGATTGCTTTGAGTAGGATAGACATTTTAACAATATTTGTTCTTCCAGCCTATGAGCATGGAATGTTTTTCCATTTTTTTGTGTTCTCTTTGATATCTTTCATAAGTGTTCTATGGTTTTCAGAGTATAGACCTTTTACCTCTTTGGTTAACTTTATTCCAAGGTATCTTATGATTTTGGTACAGTTGTAAATGGGACTGATGCCTTGATTTCTTTTTCTGCTGCTTCATTATTGGTGTATAGAAATGCAACAGATTTCTGTGTGCTGATTTTTTTATCCTGAGAATACTGAATTTGTATATCAGTGTTAGGAATTTCTTCGTGGAGTCTTTCAGGTTTTCTATGTAGAGTATCATGTCATCTGTGAAGAGTGAAAGTTTGACTTCTTCCTTGCCAGTTGGGATGGCTTTTATCTTTTTGTTGTCTAATTGCTGAATCTAGGACTTCCAGTACCATGTTAAATAACAGTTGTGAGAGTGGACATCCCTTTATTGTTCCCGACTGCAGAAGAAAAGCTCTAAATTTTTTCCCATTGAGTGCGAAATTAGCTGTGGGTCATTCATAAGTGGCCTTTATTATTTTGAGGTATATTCCCTCTATCCATACTTTGTTGAGGGTGTTTATCATGAATGATTGTTGTACTTGGCCAATTACTTTTTCTGTATCCTTTGACATGATCCTTATTCTTTCTTTTATTAGTGTAGTGTATCATATTAATTGATTTGCAAATATTGAACCACCCCTGAAGCACAGAATACATTCCACTTGATTGTGGTGAGAGATTCTTCTAATGTACTGTTGGATTCAATTTTTAGTATTTTATTGAGAATTTTATATCCATGTTCATCAGGGATTTTGGCCTGTAGTTCTCTTTTATAGTGGAGCCTTTATCTGGTTTAATTAAAAAATTTTTTTTAAGAGAATTTATTTATTTATTAATGAGAGACACAGAGAGAGAGGCTGAGACATAAGTGGACGGAGAAGCAGGCTCCCTGTGGGGAGTCCAATGTGGGACTCGATCCCAGGACCCTGGAATCATGACCTGAGCCAAAGGCAGATGCTCAACCACTGAGCGTCCCTTTATCTGGTTTTAGTATCAGGGTAATTCTGGGCTCATGGAATGAGTTTGGAAGTTTTCTTTCTATGTTTTGGAACAGTTTGAGAAGAATAGTAACTCTTAAATGTTTGGTAGAGTTCCCCTGGGAAGCGATCTGGCCCTGGACTTTTGTTGGGAGATTTTTGATTACTAATTCAATTTCATTGCTAGTGGTTGGTCTGTTCAAGTTTTCTACTTCTTCTGTTTCAGTTTTGAAAGTTTTCTTGGCTGCATATTTTTCCCATTCAGCCCTTTGAATGTATCGTGCCACTTTCTCCTGCTAACTTTCTGCGGATAAAGCTGCTGTAAACCGTATTTGTCTTCCCTTATAAATTAGGGATTTCTTTTTCCTTATCTCTATATTTTACAAATTTTACTGTGGTATACCTCAGTGGTGGCCTACTTTTGTTGATCTTGATGGGAGTTCTCTGTACCTCCTGGATTTGGATTTCTTTCCCCAGATTAGGGAAATTTTCAGCTGTAATTTGCTCAGATAAACCTTGTGTCCCTTTTCCCACTCTTCTTTTTCTGGGATTCCTGTGATATGAATGATACTCCACTTCCTGGAGTCACTGAGTTCCCTAAGTCTACATCTGTGATCTAATATTTTTCTTTCCTTCTTCTTTTCCATAATTCTTTTCCATAATTTTATCTTCAGTGTCACCCCTTCTTTCCTCTGCTTCTTCCATCCATGTGGTCATTACATCTAGTCAGTTTTATATCTCAGTTATAGCATTTTTTATTTTGGCCTGACTAGTTTTTAGGTCTTTTATCTTTGCAGTAAGGGACTCCCTGGTATCTTCTATGCTTTTCTCAAGCCCATCTAGTATCCTTATGATTATTATTTTAAATTCTGTATCAGGGGCAGCCCCGGTGGTGCAGTGGTTTAGCACCACCTGCAGCCCACGGTGTGATCCTGGAGACTGGGGATCAAGTCCCATGTCGGGCTCACTTCATGGAGCCTGCTTCTCCCTCTGCCTGTGTCTCTGCCTCTCTCTCTCTCTCCCTCTTTGTGTCTCTCATGAATAAATAAAATCTTAAAAAAAGAAAACTCTGTATCAGGCATACTACTTTTATCTGTTTCTATTAGATTCCTAGCCATAACCTTTTCCTGTTCTTTCTTTTGGGATGAATTCCTCTGTCTTGGCATTTTGTCTAGATATGTATCTTCTTCTCTGTGTTAGGAAAGCCTGTTATGTTCTCTGCTCCTGAGAGTAATGGCTTTATTAAGAAGAGATCATATACTGTCCAGGACCTGGTGCTTCAAGAAGTGTGTCTGGTGTGTGCTGCATGTACTCACTCTGCTGTGTGTTTTGGCTGCTCTTTCCCTTTAGGTCAGTTCTCTGCTGAGTTTTTCCTTGCCTACAGTAGGGAGTATTTGGACCTTGTCCTGTGTTTGGCAAGTTTTAACTGGGTGTGCTTTGGTCTGCTTGTTTAAAAAGGCCAGATTCTATTTCCACTAGAGCTGAAGCTTTACAGCACTCTGTGATCAGTAGACTTGGTGCATGTGATGGAATTTTGCTGGTTTTCTAGGGGGAGAGGCCTGCTGCTCTGGCTCTCAGGCACACTTGCCCTGGCATAGAAGCACCTGCAGAGTACAGGGGGGTGGAAATTGGTGTAAGTGGCTCTAGCCTCTACTGGGGGGGGGGGCACTGTGCTGCTCCCTGAAATCCACTGGTGCTGTTGGTGGAGGAGAAAGATGGCATCCACCCTCTCCCTTGGCCCCCAACAGGTGAATTCATGCCCTCACTGTCCAGGCAGCCCTCACAGAAGAGAGAAGAATCAGAAGAATCTCCCCTTGCATGCCAGGCATCCCTCAGATTTCTGCCTTCACAGTGTCTGTGTCTGAGCTATCTGCCCACCTGGTGGCACAGTGCTTCTGTGTTTTATCTCAGGTGCCTGGTGGAGTTTCAAAACTCTAATTTTAAGGACCTGGCACTGCCTGAACCCACCCTGATCCTCTGCGGGAGGGTCTTGGGGCACTGGGGCTGGTGCAGATTTATCCCAGAAGGGCAGTTGTGGGAATGCACAGGTGCTTGGAGTTTAGAGTGAAGCACAGCAAAAAGCTGGCATCCAGATTAGCTGCCCTCAGCAGGTGTCCCTGCCACTATGCTAATGAATGGGGTGGTGCAGGGGCACCCACCAGTTCTTCTGTCTCCTGTGACTCAGTGCCACCTCTCTCAAGTGCATTCCAAGGGGAACTGTCTCTCCCAGTGCAATGCAGGGGATGCTAAGACCATGCTGTCCACTCCTGGGTCTCTGGCCTCCTTCTCCACTCCAACACTATCCCCACTGGCTCCACATTGGCTGCAGGGCAGGCTGATTTGAGCTTGACTGATTATAAAAACTCACAATAATCAGCCACTCTCGCTTTTCCAGCCATTGGCTTTGGGGAAGTGTTTTTCTTGTGCACTGCTCTGTCTCTCCTCTCTCTGTGGTTACAGGCTCTCTCCCTACCACAGCACCCGGGATTCTTTTCTCCCCCAAATCATGTCGGCACACCTCCTACTTTCCACAGTGTGGCTTCTTCTCTCCCTTTTGTTGTACAGTTTGTTCTCAGTCCTCAGATTGATTTCTTTGGTGTTCAGAATGATTTGATATTTATCTACCTGTGTTCAAGGGGCATGGCAAGCATAGGGTCCCCTTATTCCTCTGCCATTTGACTCCTCTCCATTTCATTTTTATTTAATTGATCATCTGGTTGAGTCAGGTTACTGTTGCTGTCCACATTTTACCATGAAGAAATTTCCTTAGGGGCCCAGGATATGTCCTGAAAGCCTAGCTGAGGACAAAGGACCTCAGATGGTTGGCTTGCTGTCAGAGCAGAACCCGAGTTCAGATCTTGGTTGCATGGAGTTTGTGAGATAATGTGAAAGATACACAGAATACACCTGCCCCCAAACACACACCTTACTACAAGTAAGGCCTGTGTTCTTCCCATAGCTTTATTATCATATTCCTATTAACACCCGTGTAGCATTTATCACTGTTTGGAACTGACATCTTTACCCCAGAAGGATGAAGAGACCATATTTCTTGATATATTACCTCATGAGCAGAAAGTTTACCACAAGAGGTCCTGGAGGAGTGTCTGCAAGGAGTGTTCTGAAAACATAATTATATTAAGTCCTCTAGAAAAGAATAAAAAGATTCAAAAGCTTTGTAGATGAAAATTGATGAGTGAGCTACTGTCTCCAAATGCACGGACCTGAAGGCAAAGAAATTCTTTGTCTCAGATGCTAGAGGGAGGCTCCTGTATTGGCTGGGGAAGATTTCTTCATCTGACATCCCAAAGACTAATCAGAAAACCATTTAAGATAAAACTCCATCATGTGACAGTATTACTAGCTTAAAAAAAAACCAGCAAGGAATTAAAAAAAAAAATCTGAGATGCTCTGTTCTTTTCTCAGCTTCATCCTCAGATCTCTGTTTATGCCTCTTCTGAGTTTTCCTGAGAAATGTACCATGGACAGACTAAATTGACCATTTGCCTTAAGACTTAGCATCTTCTTGCAACATGATGGCTTCCTCTCCTTTTTGTAGATTGACTGTTACAGACTCCGATGGAACCTCTAATTCCACAACTGCAGCACTAATAGTCAACAGTGCTGTGGACTGTCCTCCAGTTGCCAATGCAGGACCAAATCAGACCATAACTTTGCCCCAAAACTCCATCACTTTGAATGGAAACCAGAGCAGTGATGATCACCAGATTGTCCTCTATGAGTGGTCTCTGGGTCCAGGAAGTGAGAACAAAGAGGTGGCCATGCAGGCAAGTTCTCTATCCTGCCTTCAGATTTTTACTTGTCTAGCCATACCCCAATCCACCTACCCATCTATCCATCTATCCCTCCATCTGTCCACTCACCCACCTGTCCGTCCATTTACCCATCAATCTATCCACCCACCCACCCATTAATCCATCTACCTATACATCCATACATCTGTCCATCCATTTAAAACTGTTCATACATCTATCTACCTTCCTACCTACCTAAATTATTGGTATGTGGTATAAATCCAGAAAACATGTTTTTATAAGATAGTCTGATATATTACAACTATTAGAAGAGTTCACAGATCTTCCAAACTTACACCCTTTCCACTCACCCATTCTCTATAAGCATAGAAGTGAGTCCTGTGTTGACAGCTAATTTGTGTTGAGGCTAATTTGGGGTAAGTCTGACCCAATATTTTCCACAGAAATACTATTTTAGGATTGGGAAAAACTTCGGAAATAATCCAACATAAACAGTATTATCAGGAAATTTTTCCTTAGTTTGTTTCCTATATTTTTAGAAACTTCATTGTCATCTTTTCTGAATCTAGTGGTCTCTTTTTAAGAGCTTTCTGTATCTAACTTTTAGTTTGCTCAAATGTTAAATATATTTGTCTCAAGACATAATACCATGGACACTTTTGCTGTGAGTGGTGTGTGTGCACATGAACTGTTTGCTCATTCTTGAATCCTTTGGTGATGGCCAAAACTATTTGTTTGTTTTTATTGCTAACCAGCTTGCTCTTTTGAAGTTATGTTGTTATTCGATGGTTTTCTTTAAGTCTTTATTTTATTATCTTTTTTTGTTGTTATTTTATTTATTTGTTTGTTTGTGTAAACAAGCTCTGTGCCCAATGTGGGGCTTGAACTCACGACCCTAAGAGCAAGAGTCACGTGCTCTACCAACTGAACCAATCAGGCATACCTTCAGTTCTTATTTTAATTCCAGTTAACATACAGTGTTATTATTAGTTTCAGGTTATTATTTGAAAGTTTAATGGAAAAAAGGCAGGACCTTACATTGCTACCCTGTACTCCTTCAAACTACATCTCATCTGTCCAACATAAATTTCTCATTAGTATTTTAGATGAAGTCAGATATCCCAAGAAATCTTACCTACTTTACTTTCTAATGTTTCTGGAAAGTATTTTGCAATTATGATGAATTTAAAATAATTGGTTGTGTTTATGGAACTTGAGAGGGCCATGCTGTAGTGTCCACCTTTGTCTAAAGGTTGTGGCAAGTGGTATGTTTGCTTCTGGTATGCTAAGAATTCTGATCCAGAGTACTTTGGATGCAAAACAGAAAGATGGGATATTTTGTATTTCCTTGGTTAAAAAAATATTCCAGGGGTGCCTGGTTGGTTCAGCCTGAAGAGTGCACGACTCTTAATCTCAGGGTTGTGAGTTAGAGCCCCACATTGGGTGTGGAGATTACTTAAAAAAATAAATTTTTTAAAAAATCCCAAATTTTCTTTCCTTTAGTTTTTGTGAATTATGTGCCCAAAGCTCACACCCCAGATTTCATCCACGTCTGCCCAATATGTGTCCAAGGGAATCCATGAGTGCAGGGTGCAGGGCCAATCCCACTGCCTCTCCACACCTGCCTGTCTGCAGTGGACACTCTGAGATCATCCATAGTAACAAGGTTATTGCCTTATGATTGATGGATTAAGGTGTTAGATGATTTTTTTATTAACTGGCAATCACAAAGATGACTCTGTAAACCGGAGTTTTACATTAGTCTAAATGTTGTGCAGGGCATCCTGCTAAGGGTTTGCTGCAGATGGGGGAGGCCACTGCTGTTATCTGGAGCATATGGTGGCTTCGAGGGTGTTTAGTGACACGTGTTGGTCTGCCTACTTCCCATTTGCCATCCATAACATTCCCTGTACCGAGTGCATAAGCATTTATGTAACCATATTAATTTTGAAGTTAAGTACTAGGAAATTCTACTTTTGTAGAGCTTTACAGAGCAAAATGCTTTGCTTTATTTAGTCAAAGTAGGGGAAAGCACCTTTTTAAAAGTTATTAAAAGTATGTATTTAAAATTTCACAAGTTCCCCTTATAACAATTATCAGTTTTTTCAATTTTCCATTAAAACGTTTAACAAATACATACAGATACATGTATCTATAGATCATCTTAGATGATCTATAAAAGTAAATAAATTATAATATGATTTAAGATTAAAAATCCTTTCTATGATGCCATAAACTTCAAACATAAGCAATAATTGGAAATGTTACCAGCAGCAACACAGTAGCAACAAAGTGAAAGGTTAAGCTGCAAACAAGTATAGCTATTATATACTCAATTGAAAAAATGTTTTATTGAAAACTTTTGTTGTCTTAGAGTTTTAAAAAATTGTTTTTAGTTGTTAGAGTAATACATGAGTTGTTTCTTGTAGTTGAAAAAAAAATAACTTCTGGGGCACCTGAGCAGCTCAGTGAGTTAAGTGGCTGCCTTCTGCTCAGGTCATGATCCGGAGGTCCTGGAACTGAGATCCACATCAGGCTCCCTGCTCAGCGGGGAGTCTGCTCTCTCTGCCCCATTCCCCACTGTGCTCTTGCTCATTCTTTTGGTCTCTCAAATGGATAAATAAAAAAATCTTTTTTAAGAAAGTTGACTTCTGATAAAATGCAAATACATCTTGAACTTACCTCAGTTGCCTTATGGAGATAATTACTTTTATCAGTTTAATATGTGTCCTTACAGAACCTTTTTTGTGTATTTGTGTATATGCATGTGTACACATAGTATCTGTCACACTATATGTACTGTTCTGCAACTTTCTCTTTTTCCTTGACAATATGTCTTTGACATCTTTCCATTTCATTACTTATAAGCTACAGACATTTTTTTTTTCCTTAAGTAGGCTCCACACCCAGCATGGAGCCCAACTCCATTTCAGTATTTATAAATTTACCTTATTCTTTTACACTTTCTCCTTCAAACTAGCATTGTAGTGTATCATGGTGGATCTGGTCACGCCCCATTGAAGAACATACACTTATTTAAAGATTGTTTATTTTAGAGAGAGTGAGAATGTGAGCAGTGGGGAGGGGCAGAAGGAGATAGAGAATCCCAAGAAGACTCCCTGCTGAGCCCAATGCTTGAGAGCCTGACCTGAGCTGAAATCAAGAGTTGGCTGTTTAACTGACTGAGCCACCCATGTGCCCCATTGTTGATGAACATTTAGACTGTTTCCAGTTTCTGCTATTATAGGCAGTGCTTCCAGCAGCATCCAAGTGTGAGCCTCCTTGTGTGCATGGGCTTTTCTCTAGTGTAGGTAGGAAGTGGAATTGCTGGTTAAAGAATATGCTCATTTAATGTGTGAATGGATGTTGCCAAATTGGCTTCCAAAAGGGCCAAATTAATTTAGACTTCTTCAACAGCAAATGAGGATACATAGTGAATTTTAGATTACATTTTCTTGGGGCACACATATTTCGTTTTCAAGTAGGATCTCCATATTTAGAAAAAGTACTCATTTTTCATTATGTCATGCTGCTTATTGAAATTAATTTTTCTTTTTCATTTCTATTTGCTATTACTTAGGGTGTCAAGACACCATACCTTCATTTGTCTGCCATGCAGGAAGGAGACTATACATTCCAGCTGATGGTGACAGATTCTTCAATGCAGCAGTCCACTGCCATAGTCACTGTGACTGTCCAGCCTGGTATGTGAGATGAAAGAGGGCTTTGGCCCCAGAGATTAAGGCAGAAATGACATCTGACCAGACTAGCCAAATTTGGTGGCAAATTCTCTAAATCTTTTAACTGTCAAGAAATCGGGGCTGGAATAGCTGAATCCTAATACAAAGCCAGTTTTCTGTTGTGGTTCTGAACCTTTTGTTGACTTTGTCTTTAAACCCTGGCATGGAGACCCAGATGGACATCCTCAGGGCCCCTTGCAGGCTCCACTTGCCAGGTAGACACTCCCACATGTGTCTCATTCTGTTGCAGAGCTTCAGGGAATTCTTGATATATGGCCTGGTAACTCAGATGGATCATAGCCAGATGGAGAACTGACTCCCAGTCATCTCCCAGTCCATTAATGGTTTTGTGAAAACCCAGGACTCTGCCTTCCTGCAGATTTAAATAATCTTAAGAGTAGTTATGTTTTTCTTGACAGTGCTCTCTGCTTTAGAACTTTTCTAGAAGATGCTGCTAATCCCAGTAATTTCCAGTTTCCTGGCAACTGAAAATATACTTACAATGCATTTATTTATTTTATTTATTTATTGACTATATATAGTCAGTGCTGTTGGTTAGAGCCTGGGGATGTGGAATTAAACAGGATAGACTTGGTCTCTGTCCTCCCAGGGCTCATGGGCAAGTACATCAAAAGAAAACCACATGATCAGTGCATTTCTAGGGGATGTACACTATGCTCCTGGAGCCCACAAAAGGACATACCACCTGGGCTTGCAGTATCTGCACAGAGTCTTATATGAGCTCAGGGTTGCAGTTGGCCAGGTGAATTTGGGGAGAGAAGGGCAAGAGAAAGAGTTTTTTAGGCAAGGAGACACTGTGCGTGAAAACCATGGGATGAAAGAGAGTTTGGTAGTTCAAAGAATTAAAAAGAATTTAGTGCAACAAGAGAAAGTGGTGAGGATGTGGGAGCATGAGGCATAGGGATTAAAATGCCAACAGATGATCTGGAAAGAGGGGCAGGGCTCACCATCAAGGGCTTTTGTAAATCAATGGTCATGGAAGTGTTTTATCCCAAGGTCAAGAGAAGCCACTGGACCACCAGACCTTACTGAGTATCACAGTGGTCCAGATAGTGAGTAATAGCTGCTTCAGCTTTGGACTACAGGACCTTTTTTTTTTTTTTTTTTAACAAAAAACTTGTCTATTTATTTCAGTATCAATATCAGCGATACTTTGTATCTTTTGCTTTAAACTTTTATTTTTAAGGGGCGCCTGGGTGGCTCAGTTAGTTAAGTGTCTGACTTTAGCTCAGGTCATGATCTCGGAGTCCTGGAATCAAGCCCCACATGGGGCTCCCTGCTCAGCACAGGAGTCTGCTTCTTCCTCTCCCTCCTCCCTGTTTGTGCATGCGCTTTCTCTCTTTTTCACTCTCTCTGTCAAATAAATAAAATCTCTTTAAATTTTTTTTTAAAAAATATTTTATTTTTAAATCATCTCTATACCCAGCATGGGTCTTGACCTTAAAACCCTGTGATCAGGAGTCACATGCTGTATGGACTGAGCTAGCCAGGAGCCCCTTATATCTTTTACTATTGTTTAACATTTAACCAAAATGTTTTGAGTTTTTATTATTTACCAGGCACTGTGTTAGGAATTGGGGCTGCAAGACAAAAGGAAGTCCTGCCTGATAAAGCAGCTGTCAGCTAACTTCCTTCCAGTTCCTTCCTCGCCTCCCTACTGTCTCCCTAGTCCTTCTTCCCTCCATCTGCCCCTCCTCATTGATTTTCCTTCTCTCTTGACTCCATGCCTTTTGAGGTCTTTTGTTTATTGATTTGAGAAAGAGAGAGAGCACACACACGTGCATACATGTTCAAGTGGGTGGGGGGTGGGATCCTCAGGCAGACTTACTGCTCAGTGTGGAGCCCGAGGGGTAGGAGGAGGGGCTCAATCCCATGACCCTGACACCATGATCTGAGCTGAAATCAAGAGTTGAATGCATAACTGACTGAGCCACCCAGGTGCCCCTCAAGGTCTTTTAAAGAAACCAAACATGTATATATTAGGGAACAATGTTCCCTGCTGTCTGGCCCCCAGTCTCACCCTTAAACATTTAAGGAGCCTGCAGTGTTTCTCTCCAGGGTTCCCTCAGGACACTGTACACTCTAGTAGCTACCTGCTCCAAGTATGAGTAATTAGCTTCAATCAGGAAATCAGGGGATCACGGACTTAATGCAAAGAGAAAATAGTTTTTCACACCATTTCTGTAATTCTAGCAAGCAACAGGCCTCCGGTGGCTGTGGCCGGCCCCGACAAGGAGCTGGTCTTCCCGGTAGAGAGCACCACGCTGGATGGCAGCAGGAGCAGAGACGACCAGGGCATCGTCCTCTACCACTGGGAACACGTCAGGTAGGCCCACTTCCCACTGAGCAGCGGGGGGTCCCATCCTGGCCCAGTGCTAACATTGCTTCTGCTCTGGAGGGTCCACATTAAATTAAAGTCCACTGGTGCATGCTGAGGAGTCAGGATTCAAGCACCTTTCTGGAGGTGGAAGAGCAGATCAAGCATGAAAGGATGAGATGTTATTTGTTGGCAGTGGAGTGGGGTGGAGCCCCGCCGGCTGGACAGGGCCATCTTGGGTGTGGGTGAGCTTCATGACAGAAAAGGTGCATAGAGGCCTGTGTAAGGCCTCAGGGGGCCTCCTGTCTACACTCAAAGCATCTGCAATGACCATAGACAAAGAAGTGCAGAGCCAGTGACTTGCATGAGCCTTGGTTTGCCTGGACAGTAAGGGAAGGAGTGGGGTGTTTCTGACAACAGAGGCCAGAGTCCTAATGACGGCCTGTAATTCCCCTGAGGAAATCCTTCATCTGGCTTATCCCCTCCTCTTCCATACTTTGTAAAGATAGATGAGGATTTTGCCTAATTTTATTCAAAGAGGAAATGGGGAGTAGTTTCTAAGACTCTGTTTTGCAAGGACAGATCATTTCACTGACCCCTCAATTGAAAAAAAACAGGGTGGGGCACCTGGGTGACTCAGTTGGTTAAGTGTTCAATTCTTGGTTTCGGCTCAGGTCATGGCTTCAGGGTTCTGGGATCGAGCCCTGCATCAGGCTCTGCACTAAGTTCAGAGTCTGCTTGAGATTCTCTCTCTTTCTCTCTGTTCCACCTCCTGCTTTCTCTCTCTCACTCTCTAAAATAAATAGGTAAATAAAATCTTAAAAAAACAAAACAAAATAAAAAATCCTCTTCCTAGGAATCACACAGGCTCTATCTAAAATAGGCATTAGCTTATGACCTATACCCTAAACTAGAGAATATAAGTGGATAAAAAGTTACCTTAGAATTCTCTAGATGATATATGTTTTAGCTGGAAAAAGCGACTTTTATAAGGATTCAAATAATCAGAATTCTGTGCCCACGCCTTTTGTTATTCACGTCCCTGTTTTTCAGAGGCCCCAGCACAGTGGAGATGGAAAATACAGACAGAGCTATAGCCACCGTAAGCGGGCTCCAGGTGGGTACCCACCACTTCCAACTGACAGTGACAGACCAGCAGGGGCTGAGCAGCACAGCCACCCTCACCGTGGTGGTGAGGAAGGGTGAGTCCTGGCATGGCGGAGGGAGGTGGGGCTCCTTCTGCTTTCCGTCTCACAGGGCCCTAGGCCACACCACGATTATTCAGAAATACTGGTGTTTATCTGTCCACGGTAGACACTGGACTCAGGTTGGCCAAGAAAAAGCCATTCTTGCTGTGTCCACATTTGCTGTTCTGTCTCCTTCCGCAAAGAAACAGCATTTCCTTTTTTTGTTGTTGAGCGTACTGTCTAGGGGCTGCCTTTTCTTCCTATGACTACTGGCAGTGAAAGACCTGTGTCCACCCATGTCTGCCCATGTCCAGCATTGTGCTTTCTCTCTCGCCTCCTTGGGAACTGAAGAGCAGAGACCTTTTCAAGTTCCATATTCTTACTTGACTTGTGGTCTAGTCTCATGCCACTCTGCACTAGGGACTCGTCCTTCTGTCTTTTCCCTGTGGCTGGAGCTGCCCAAGGACCTTTGCTTCAGACATTTATATGTCCTCTGTGTCACAACACTAGGCTCATGGCAACTCATGATGCTGGGTACTGGAATGAATGAACAAACGAATGAATGAATGAACAGACAGATGATCATGATGTTGAAGTACACAGCTGTAATGTGCATGCTGGACAGAAAAAGTCAAGTCCATAGACCAGCCAGTGTGGGAGCGCTGGGGAGTGGCTGAGCTGCCTCATCCCAGGGAGGGTCATGTGTCAGGCCCAGGAAGCTGGGACTTTATCCCCAGGCCAGGTGGGAGAGGCTGAAGCCATTTTAGCAGCAAAGTGACATAGATTTGGATGTTTTCAAGTGTTTGTGGACTAGTCTACCATATTTAAAAGTAGAGAAACTAGGCTCAATGAGCCATTATGTCCCCATCACCCAACTTCACAGCTGTTAGTAGTTTGCTACTCTTGTTTCATCTAGCCATTCATATTTTCTTTTATTTCGGTTGGAGTATTTTAAAGCAAACCCTAACACCATGTCATTTTACCTGAGAGTTTTGGATTTTTTAAAAAGGTAATGGTTTGGTGGGAAGAGAAGTCAGAAGCAGGGAGGGCAGAGGGGAAACGATTGACTAGAAAGACGTCTTAGGGGTGAATCCTCAGGACTTGATGCCTTTGTGGTTCTGAAGGGAAGGAAGAAGGTGTCTCGATGACTCAGGAACACGACCTCACCACCTGGACGGGTGGCGGTGCCCTGCTCTGAGCTCTGCCCACAGAAGAGCAGCAGCAGGTTTGTGGGAGGTTGACTCGGACACACCAGATTTGTGGGGATGGCATGCCCGGTTGCGTTCTGACTGGAGTTCAAGGTTGTGGGGACATAGCACAGAAGGGAGTAGCTGCCATGAGGTCTACCCTCGGAGCTACATAGGGTCTGATGGTCATTTTTCACGGAAGGGTATTTGGGCTGCCTCAGTCTATTGCCAGTCTGTTTCTGTGGTTCCCAGCCTCTCCCTGGTCCACAGTGTACAGGTAAGCCTGCTTACTGCCAGGTTCTCCCAGAAAGGGAGTGTGGTGAACAATGTGGAAGCGCTGCTAACATAATGGTACCACTTGCCTCTGCTCTAACCTCTGGGGTCTTTTCTCAGGAGAACGGTGGCTGGTGATTGACGGGGTGCTCAGTCCTCCCTTGCTTGGATCAATATCTAACTATCCTCACCCCATGACTTTTGCTTGACTTGTTTTTGTGGGGCATTTACCAGGGATCAAATAGGGTTCCAGAGCTCCACCTGAATAAGCTGGATTTCCCACACAACTGCCTCATCCCTAAAGTGGGGCTGTGTCTTCTGATGGTCTCTGTCTGTGCCCCATTCTCCCCGGCCCCTCTCTCTGAGGCAATTGTATCAGAAATGGTTCTTGCATGTTTAACACTCAGAGGAGTGAAGGCCTAATTATCTTTGACTCAAGTTTTTATTTACTTAAGCAAGATTTGACACTAGTAGAAATAAATATATCTATGGGCAAATAGTGTGGGCCAGTACATAATGATTCAGAGTATATTTTAAACTAAAATATTTTCACTTTCTGGACCCTGATAAAAGTAAGATCATTGTTTCTCTTTTTCAAAAAGAGAAAAACCATCACATTATTAGAAACATCCCTGGTGTCCAGGCTGCCAAGTTACAAATAAGCATAAACAGAACTTTAAGAAAGTCTCTATATTATGGGTAGAAAATAATGCCTCTTGTATGTTAAGTCTACCTATGTGCAAGATGGAACCGTGGTGGATATTTTACGGCACACTTCTGCCACCAACTTTTTAAATCAATGTCTTTGCTTTCATTTTTGCCATATTTGACTCAGAAAATAACAGTCCTCCCAGAGCCCAGGCTGGTGGCCACCATGTGCTTGTGCTTCCCAATAACTGCATTACTTTGGACGGTTCAAAGTCTATTGATGACCAAGGAGTTGTGTCCTACCTGTGGGTCCGGGACGGCCAGAGCCCAGCTGCTGGGGTGAGTACTTGATGAGACTTGTCCCACTTACCCTCCTGCACAGTCAGCCTGCTCAGGCTGCTCTAAGGAAATACCATGGATTGGGTGGCTTCCGTGACACACAGACATTCCTCCCAGTTCTGGAGGTCGTGAGTCCTGCATTAAGGCTCTGGATGACTTGGCTCTCTGTCAGAGCTTGCTCTTTGACTCCCTTCTCACTGCATCCCCATGTGGCAGAGAGGGAGGGGGGCCCTCTGGTGTTCCTTATTCAAGGACATGAATCCATGGAATCAGGGCCCCACCCTTATGACCTCAGGTAACCTTAACTACCTCCTCTCAGGCCCTGTTTCATAGTCAGTCACACTAGGAGTTGGGGCTTCAGCAAGTGAATTCAGAGACCACAGGATTCAGACCGTTAGCAGCGTTTCTCTTATGACCTTGTCTTCCTTTCCATGTTCTCTACTAAGATGTTCATGCTTCTAGGTTTCTTCTGTGGGCTGGAGGCAAGGGCTGCTCTTAGAGAAAAGCTGAAGTCTTCTAATGTTTTCCTCAACCAGACTTTGGATGGGGCAGGAAACCATAGCCTGGGGGGAGGGGGGGGGGACTTTGAAGCCAAGTCTTCCCGCAGCTTCTCTGCTGTTCCTGTTCTGGTCCAAGCGGATTCTTTCCTTTTCCTCTCATCATGCCAGATAGGTCAGTAGGTTAAGGATTGCTATTCCTGTTTCACAAGTACAGGAAGCAAGATGCAGAGGTAGGAAGTGACTTGGCCATAGTAAACCAACTCATCTTTAACCAAACCAGGCAGACCCAAGGTTATAGCTCCTGGCAGACATTTTTCCCCATTGGGTCCCTCCACCTTTTAGGCTATAAATCTAGGTACATCTTCATTCCTGCTGTTGCTAAGGACTTCAGAGTTGTGGATATCCTCTTGGAGAAGTACCAGAGATGTGGTTATGAGAGTAGGGGAGTGGCGCCCAGGTGGCTCAGTCAGCTAAGCATCTAACTCTTGATTTCAGCTCAGGTCATGATCTCAGGGTTGTGAGATCAAGCCCCTTGTTGGGCTCCCTACTCAGCGGAGTGTCTACTTCTCTCTCTCTCCCTCGGCCCCCTCCCTCCCAGCACATGCACACGTGTGCTTTCTCTCTCTCTCTCTCTCTCTCTCTCTCTCTCTCTCTCTCTCTCTCTCATAAATAAATAAATAAATAAATAAATAAATAAATAAATAAATAAATAAATCTTGGGAAAAAAAAACAAAAAGAAGTGGTCACAGGGAATGAACTGAACCGGCTTTATACTTTCTGACATACCTCTGGAATGAATACTCTTCAGCCAGATGATAGATTAGCTTCAAAGTATAACAGCTCTCTGTGCTGAGCACTTGTTACCTTTGGCTACCATCCTCTTCCGTTAGCAAGGGTGGGACAGGGGTGTCTGAGAATCTTCTCTAATTCTTTGGAGCTTGGAGCCACCAGGAGCAGCCCCACTCAGGTTCATTTGAAAAGGTAAATGTGATACATTAGGAGGAAACCCAAGATGAGACTATTGTAAAACTATGTTTGAGAATAAGATCCAGAAACTCTTCAGAGGGTGCTTGACTCTAATTTCAATGGTTCTTCCCCCCCTGTTGGAGGAAGGGAACAGTTTGGTATGCAGTGGACAGCCCTTGGTAGGCACAGCTTGGGGAGTACCGTTGCAGGAATCTGTGGAGCCTGGTGCTTTCTATGGAAGACTTGCTGGGGATTACCCACAGCTTTAGCTCACCCACCAGCCTTCTTCCTCTTCAGCCCTCACCAGACAGTCATGTGTACTTTAAACACATGGGCCACTGAGGCCTGCGACCAACAGAAGGCCAGAGTCGGGACCTGAGCATCAACTTGTGAATCATGTTATTTTGCAGGATGTCATTGATGGCTCTGACCACAGCGCCACCCTGCAGCTTACCAATCTGGTGGAGGGCGTCTACAAATTCCGCCTGCGTGTTATTGACCGTCAGGGAGCCTCAGACACAGACACTGCCACCGTGGAAGTACGGCCAGGTGCGCTCAGGGACTTCTATGTCTGGGCTAGTGTGCTGGTCTGTGATCCAGGTGCTCAACTTTCTTGCTCTTTGCATTTGACAGGGTGACCCTGGGGTTGGGGGACTGGAGGGATACCTCTGGGGGGACAAGGGGAGAGGTGTGGGGTGGAGGGGATGCCTCCTGCAGCTAGCTTCAGCCCCTGTCCAGAACCCCTTGGTGGCTTCCTCTGTACTTCATCATGTATTCCCAGATTTCAGCCACAAAACTCATGAAGGGGAATTGAATGAGGCAGCAAGAATCTCGTTTCACTTTTGTTTTCCTGCCAGAAAGTGCAGCGCATGCAGGAGCTCTGGTGCTGGAGCACTGAGGGAGCGGCTGCCGCAAGGGGCCTCTATGACCCCCTTGTGGCCTGGGCCAAGCAGCACCCAGAGCTGAGCAGCATGCAGAGGCCGGATTCTCATTTCAGGCTTTGGGAGGGGCGTGCCAGCCACAGTTTCCAGGTAGCCCCGAGGCTGTTTGGGTTTCCCTGATTAGCTTCTGGGAAAATGATGGAACAACAAGACTTGGGTAAAACAAGAAAAAAGCACTCTCAGCAGCCACTATACTGTTTGGAAAAATTTGTCCGAGTCTTCTAACACCTAAGAAATTCCCTAAGTCCTAAGAAGTTACCCAGGGGTCATTTTAAACTTTTTAAACTCTTGCTCAGGCCTTACTCCTCCTGTTATCCAGCATGATTCCCAAGGGGAAATCCCATGTGTTCTCTTTTCCCAGACCCGAGGAAGAGTGGCCTGGTGGAGCTGATCCTGCAGGTGGGCGTGGGGCAGCTGGCAGAGCAGCAGAAGGACACCCTTGTGAGGCAGCTGGCAGCACTGCTGAACGTGCTGGACACAGACATTAAGGTTCAGAAGATCCAGGCCCACTCAGATCTCAGGTGTGAGCTGCACCCCAGTCCAGCATGATGCACTCTTCATTTCCTGGGCTCATTCCCTATTTGTGCTCATACTTGTATCACATTTATATATTCTTCTTCTCAAAGGGCAGCCGTAAGGACAACATCATTCCAGGTCCCTCCTACAAGCCTCAATAAATGTTTGTTGACCCACAATGTTCTAGATGAAGGAGTTAGCAAACATCAGCAGGAACTGGTTTTTAGCTCTGCTGTCTTCAGAGGGCATGCATATGGTCTGGGGCTGGCACAGAGGAAGTCTCGCAGCCAGATTTATCCCTACCCCACATTCCGAGGACTGAGGCTTCTCTCAGTGTAAGAGATTACCACTGATTACCTTTGCTGTCTTCTGGGAGTCCAGGAGGCTAACATCTGACCTTTATTTCATTGAGCTTTTATTTTTGAACTCTTATCCAATCTATGAGTCGTAGGGTAGGAGGAAACAAACAATACGGGAATGAAAAACTACCATTCATGGCAAATCCATTTGTCAATTATTGTCAGCTACTTTGTTTAGGTTTGTTTTCCAGACAACTGAAGTTTACTTAGAAAAATACCAAATTAAAAATTTTTTGAATTATTTTTTATAGAACCCTTTCAAAACAAATCACACATTTCCCTTACTTACAAAATACAAAACACTGAACTGAACAATTCTGAAAATTGACAAAACCAAAGGCATTTGTTTGAAAAATCAACAGATTTGATAAATCTTCAGCTAGACTGACCAAGAAAAAAGAGAAAAGAAAAGAGAGAAGACTCAAATTAGTAAAATCAAGAATGAAAGAGGATATTTGTGCCAATCATAGAGAAATTAAAAGTATTATTCTATGAGCAATTGTATATCAGCAAATTAGTTAACCTGGATGAAATGGACAAAAATCCTAGAAAGAGACACCTATGCCAACAGACTGCAGAAGAAATTTAAAATTTTAACAGACCTCTGCTAAGTGAAGAGATTGAATCAGTAATCAGTAACATCCCACAGAGCCCAGGATCAGGTGGCTTCACTGGTGAATTCTACCAAAAATATAAAGATCTACTACCACTTCCACAAGTTTTTCCAAAACAGAGAAAAGGAGGGAACATTTTCTAACTCATTGCAGGATGCCAGTTTTTACTCTGATATTAAAACCAGGCAGAGACATCCCAAGAAAAGGAAACTACTGACCAATGTCCCATATGAATCTAGAAGCAGAAATCCTCAGCAAAATACTTTGAAACTGCATCCAGCAACATATTAAGAGAAGTAGACACCATGGCAAAGTGGGATTTATCACAAGCATGCAGGGTAGGCCAATCAATTAATGTAATAACCCTATTAATAAAGGACAAAACCCACATGATCATCTTAGTAGGCACAGAAAAAAGCACTTGAAGAAATCCAGCAGCCTTTCACAATAAAACTTTTACTTGTACATTGAGTTATGTCCCCTCAAAAGATACATTTATGTCCTAACCCCTAGTAACTATGTGACTTTATTTGGAAATAGGATTTTTAAGGATGGAAATAGTTGAGATAAGCCCATACTGCTGTAGGGTGGAGTCACACTCCATCCAGTGTGACTGTGTCCTTATTAACAAGAGAAGAGACACAGAGACAGACATACAAGGAGATCACCATGTGACAATGAAGGTAGAGATTGGATTGATGTGTCTACAAGCACAGCGCCCTCTGCTCAGAGCCAAGATAAGGGAGTGGAACGTGTTTTCCTCTACCACCTTTGGAGACTGGATGGCCCTGACAACACCTCGATTTTGAGCTTCTGGCCTCCGGAACTGTTAAGAGAATAAATTTCTGTTACAAGCCACCCAGTTTATGGTACTTTTAATGGCTACTTTGAAAATGAATACAGATTTGAATAGAAATGTCCCCAAAGAAGACATACCTGTGGCTAATAAGTATATGAGAAGGTATTCAACATCATGAGCAGTTGGAAGTGCAAATCAAAACCCCTTTGAAAACGAACTAGGGGTGGTGGAGGGGGAGGAGGGTGGGGGGTGGGGGTGAATGGGTGACGGGCACTGAGGGGGACACTTGACGGGATGAGCACTGGGTGTTATTCTGTATGTTGGTAAATTGAACACCAATAAAAATTAATTTATTAAAAAAAAAAAACAACAAAAACAAAACCCCTTTGAGGGGCGCCTGGGTGGCTCAGGTGGTTAAGCATCTGCCTTTGGCTCAGGTCGTGATCCCAGGTTCCTGGGATCAAGCCCCGCATCAGCTCCCTGCTCAGAGGGGAGTCTGCTTCTCCCTCTCCCTCTGCCCATCCCCCTACCACCTTGTTCATGCTTGCTCTGTCACTCTCTCAAATAAATAAATAAAATCTTAAAAAACAAAACAAAACCCTTTGAGGTACCATTTCACACCCACTAGGATGGCTGTAATCCAAAAGACAGACCATAACAAGCATTGGTGAGTACATGGAAAAATTGGAACACTCTGCATTGCTGATGAGCATGTAAAATAGACAGCCGGTCTACTGGAAAACCGGTTAGTAGCTCCTCAAAATGCTAAACAGAGTTACCATATGACCCAGTAATTCCACTCCTAGATACATACCCAAGAGAAATGATAAATGTATATTTACAGAAACTTGCACAGATACGTTTATAGTGGCATTATATGTACAGCCAAAAAGTGGATATGATCGAAATGTCATCACTTGATGAATGGATAAATTCCATGAAGTATGTCCATTCAATAGAGTATGATTTGGCAGTAAAAGGGGAGGAAGTAGTGATAGTACAAAGTGGATAAACTTTGAACACAGCATGCAAAGGTGAAAGAAACAAGACACAAAATGTCTCATGTATATATATATATATGTATTTTTTAAGATCTTATTTATTTGAGAGAGAGTGAGCACACCAGTGGGCGGAGGAATAGGGAGGGGAATCCCTCCCCGCTGGGCAGGGAGCCCAATGTAGAGCTGGATCCCAGGACCCTGGGATTATGACCTGAGCCGAGGTCAGATGCTTAACCCAGCCACCCAGGTGTCCCTGTGTATTTCATTTATATCAAACACACAGTCAAATCAGGAGAAGCAGAAAGTAGGTTAGTTGTTGCCAGGGGCTGGAGAGGAGAGAATGAAGAGTGATTTCGGAATGGGCACAGGGTGCCTTCTTGAGGTGATGACAGTGATCTGGAGCCAGGTGATAGTGATGGTTGCACAACTTAGCAAATACACCAAAAGCCACTGAGTGATGCAGTTTAGAAGGGTGAATTTCAATGTAAGTAAATTATATTTCAATAAAAAGATACAAAGTAAAGGTGTAGTCCTGTGTATGGCTGAGTTCTGTTTGCACACACAGGCATGTTATTTCTCTTAACCTAAAGGTCTTTCTGTCTTCAGGTGAATAGATAGCTCTCTGGGACTGAGGAGCCTTTATTTGTGAATAGAAATGGATTCATTCTTTGGCCCACAAGATATGCCCCCGTGTCCTTGCCAAACCACAGGTCAGATGGTTCGCATGGATGTGTTGTGTTGGTCGCTGCCTGACCACGCAGCTGTCCTCTCTCCTTGTCTCCTCTGCAGCACCGTGATTGTGTTTTATGTACAGAGTGGGCCACCTTTCAAGGTTCTCAAAGCTGCTGACGTGGTCCAAAATCTGCACAGGCAACTCGCAAAGGAGAAGGCTGATTCCTTGCTCTTCAAAGTCTTGAGGATTGACACAGCAGGTATATTTCCTGTGGGAATGTCCTTTCTTTTAGGGTCCAAGTCATATAAATCTTTGCTATCTATTCAGAATTGGCTAGCACTGAGCAAAACATCCCATCAAATTAAATGCATTGAGAACCTTACGGAAACCTAAATACCCACTGAGGTTAAAATGACAGATTTTTTGGAAGAGGTGAAATAAGATCTATTTGCACATCTGACAGGACAGATGTGAGGTCACATAGTCTTTTTGGATGGACTGGGAATGGAGTCCCAATATGTTTCTATTTATAAATTAATATTGAACTTAATTCTTCTAAGAATATGCCTGTGGAATGGTTCCTCTGGGAATATTCCAGAAGAATCAGAATCAGCCTTGCCGGTCATGGCTAAGTTTTACAGGCATGGAGAGAGGAGTGACATGTGAACATTTTCACATTAGTTTCCAGAGACTTGTTTCGCATTTATTTCTACAGTGGGCTTCCTCCAGCATATTAGCCAACTGCTCTTTGTCTCTGAGGAAAGCAAGAGCAATGGCAGTTATGGGTTGGTTTTTAAAACTGTACTCCAAATAATGGTCATTATCAGAATTTTCCCATGGAAGCTGCCAGAACGTTTTAAAGACAAATAAGTAGTATGGGCCAGAAAAACTGTGTTCATATAATTTTTTATGTTGGACATCGAAGTGGTGTGATGGGTGTGCTTCATAGACTACTAGAAATGTAGGGTGGCTTCTGTGTGCTTTCCATCTCTGCCCCTTCCTTGCTGCTCAGTCTTGGCCCCAAACTGAATCATGAGTGTGGTTGAAGTGTGGTCTTTGTTCTAGTTCTCTGTTACTACCTTATGAGGACCATGACATTGACATGGGCATTCCAGCAGGTGCTGAGGATTGGGAGCATTACAAGGGTCACAACACTGTTGGGTAGTACAGCTCAGCTTGTTTCAGAGAGATGTCTGCCCACAGCTGACATCCTCACTGCTAACATGCACTAACTTAATTTTTTTTAATAATCTCTTTTTTTCTAGCTATGAACGTAATGTCTTATTTATTGTAGGAAATGTGAAATATCCAGAAAGGCAAAAAACTGAAAACAATCCTCTCGATTCTTGAGCCTAGAATCCCCACCATCCGAATTTAACTTTTGTTAATATTCTCATGTATTTCCTTCCACTTCCTCCATGTCTGGAAACATGTGATACCATCAGGATAATTGGATAAATATCTTTAATCTGCTTTTTAACTTCAAATCCTATTATCATTTTTTTTAAAATTTTTTTTTATTTATTTATGATAGTCACATAGAATGAGAGAGAGAGGCAGAGACACAGGCAGAGGGAGAAACAGGCTCCATGCACCGGGAGCCCGACGTGGGATTCGACCCCAGGTCTCCAGGATCGTGCCCTGGGCCAAAGGCAGGCGCCAAACCGCTGCACCACCCAGGGATCCCCCTATTATCATTTTATACAATCTTGTATGATTTCTTCCTCAATAAGATATTTATGGCTGCATAGTCCTCCATCCTGGATATGTTCAACCAGTCCTCCACTCAAGGACTTTAAGGTTGATTTTAAATAATGCTGTAATTGTAGACAAATCTTTATGCATATCCCCAATTATTTTCCCTGAATAAATTCTTAGAATTTATCTGTTAGACCAGAGGGTACAACGTGTTGGCTACATTTTTAAGGCATTTGTTACCTGGTATGGATTAGCTTTTTTCTGCCATTTACTTTCTGATGAGAGAAACTCCCTGGAACCCCTCCATACCATAAGAGGCTCTTGACTCAGCAAGGTGCATCTACTCGGGGCTTGTGCTAACAAAAATCCAAAGTAGGTGGAAGCCAGGATCTCCTCCTTCTGCCCGCCTCTGCAGGCTGCCTTCTGAAGTGCTCTGGCCATGGTCACTGTGACCCCATCACAAAGCGCTGTGTGTGCTCCCAGTTATGGATGGAGAACCTGATACAGCGTTACATCCAGGATGGGGAGAGCAACTGTGGTAAGTCCCAGATGGGGTGGGGAGCGGGGTGCGGCTATGGGTGAGGGACACTGGGACACACCATTTTGAAATACCAGAAGTACCTACCTGCTCTACTCTGCTGCCATCCATATTTGCTCTGTCCTTGCCTGAAGCCAAGGAGTAGGAGTTAGGATTCTTCCCACCACCTGCCAGTACAGATGTGCTTAGGTTCTTCTGTAAAAGGTCATGACAAGAGTTGAAATAGAGTTTGGCAGAACAGAGTTGGCTGATGGCCTCTGGTGTTGCTGGGAGGGTTGGTTTGTGCCGGACACAGGTGAATGGAGAATCTAGCCCACTCTTCCCGGATGTTTGTCCAGCAGGCACTAAGAATTGGAACACCTGCTCAGCTGGCCTAGTGGATGTTCTCATATCTCTTCTGGGAAGGAAATTTCCCAGAACTGTCTATTTCCAAGGGTAATTTTGTTGCCTTGGGACCCAGATAGACTTAGTTGGCTGAGGAATTGAAAATAGCCAGCCCTTGGATCATTATTCCAAGGAGCATATATAACATGGGATAGAGTTAAGCCTGTGTCCCTTGGTTTCTCTGTCCTGAATTGCCATTGCAGTGGCTTTTTACACTGGATTTCTGCAAGGACATAGAAGGGAATATAGGTCAGGTGGGTTCTGAATTACCACCTGGCTCTCTGAAAAGTGGCCTTTTGTCATAGGCAGCCATACACATATTTTATTTCCCTTATCAAAACTCAGCCAGGGGGATCCCTGGGTGACGCAGCGGTTTGGTGCCTGCCTTTGGCCCAGGGCGCGATCCTGGAGACCCGGGATCGAATCCCACGTCGGGTTCCCGGTGCATGGAGCCTGCTTCTCCCTCTGCCTATGTCTTTGCCTCTCTCTCTCTGTGTGTGACTATCATTAAAAAAAAAATAAATTAATTTAAAAAAATAAATAAATAAAACTCAGCCAGAACTATTTTGGGGATTAGGGTTGTTTCTTGTGATTATAAAGTGAATATTTTGATGTGTCACACATGGCTGTTTATAGCACTACTTTTTTTTTTAAAGATTTTATTTATTTATTCATGACAGATAGAGGGAGAGAGAGGGAGAGAGAGGGAGGGAGGGAGAAGCAGGCTCCCTGCAGGGAGCCCGACGCGTACTCGATCCCAGGTCTCCAGGATCACACCCCGGGCCAAAGGCAGCGCTAAACCGCTGGGCTACCGGGGCTGCCCAATATAGCACTACTTTTTAATTAATTTGTTTTTGATCATTCTGTCCTTAAGGCAGCATGAACTGTACCTCATGAGGTCCCTGGGCCAAGTGAACGAAAGTAGGGTGCTTTTAAGTTCTTGATCTATTTGTATTTTACCTTGCTTATGTTCACTACCAGCCCAATGAGGCATGATCAGCAAACGCCCCAGGTGGCCTTTGCTTGTCAGAACTCAAAAATACTCTGAATCACTGAAATAAAGTTGTTTCTCGAATAGTATGTAACCATGTCCACTCCGATTTTCTTGTTTTTCAGAGTGGAGTATCTTCTATGTGACAGCGTTGGCTCTCACTCTCCTAGCGCTGATGGGGGGCTTGCCCTGGCTGTGCATCTACTGCTGCAAGAGGTACCAGGCCTGCTTGCTTATTTATTTACTTGAAATAAAGACACGTCAGGAAATGGGACTCAATAGCTGTAGTAGCTTTTGCTTGGGTGTGTGAAGCTGCTGAGCCATCTGACAATCACTTTTATATGAAGATAAACTAGACTTTGAAACTCCTTTATGGGGGGGTGCCTGCCTGGCTGACTCAGTGGGTGGAGCACGCAGCTCTTGATCTCAGGGTCGTGAGTTCAAGCCCTGTGTTGAGTGTAGAGCCTACTTAAAAAAAATCCTTTATAATGTACTCTCTTCACAAGGCATGTGTGCCTAGATAAATGGAATAATACCAGAGGCAGCTTTTTCTTTTTTTTCTTTTTAAAGATTTTATTTATTTATTCATGAGAGACACAGAGAGAGTAGAGACATAGGCAGAGGGAGAAGCAGGCTCCATGCAGGGAGCCTGATGTGGGACTCAACTCCAGGACCCCGAGATCATGACCTGAGCCAGAGACAGACACTCAACCACTGAGCCACCCAGGTATCCAGAGGCAGACTTATCTTAATGCATGCAGCTTACCTCTTCCCTAGAAGGCTTAGTGATTCTGTATCAAATCTTATATTCTATCAGCTTCACGTGATGGTTACTACAACTCTCCTGGAGTGGCCTGACTAGCCCACAGGAGAGGAAGGAGTTCTAGAACATTCTGATGCAAATTTAGATTTTTATTTTTTTGGTGAAGCAACAGTGGAATCCATCTGAATCCTATTTAATAAATGCAGAACTTTAATCAGGGCCATATACTCATGAGAGAGAAGTTTTGCTTTAGGTTTTTCCTTCTTCCTTTTTCCGTGGAGCTGACCTGAGAAACCTCTGAGCTGCCTCAGTGTCTGAATCCTCCAGAACTCTGTGCCCAGCCTTCTGTGAGATCTGTAGAGACAGTGATTTCTCAAGTCCTCAGAATACTGTGTGGGTGGCCCACCTTCCTACACAAAATACTAAATGCTCTCCAAAGAAGATATGATGAATTACGATACATGATGGACACCCTGCTGTGCTTGGCTTTAAAAAGTTCTGCAAAAAACAAAAATAAATGAAAACTTAAAAAATACACATTCTGCTGTTTTGTGACATGTGTATCAAGCAGATGATGGTGATGCTGAAGAGAGTGGTTGACTGTGACTATTTTAAGTGTTAATAAATAATATTAAATATTTGCCATTGTGACGAATGGCTCTCAGTGCTTTATAAATATTCAGTCCTCCCACCAACCATATAAAAAGGGACTGTTTTTACTCTCATTTTATAGGTGGGAACATAGAGTCACAGAAATGTCGAAAGATGATCTCAGCATCACCCGGTTAGTAAGCACTGAATCAGGGATCAGAGGCCCATGTTCTTGGTCACCAGCCTGTCAAGAAACAGTTTCAGTGCTGTGAAACGGTCCTCAATGTAACCTTCCCATGGCTTGGAAGCACATCTCCAAATAATTCCCTGAAGCTCAAGATGACATACCAAGGACCAGCCCAGTTTTCACATGCTGTAAAAAAATGAAATCCTGGGTTGTTGCCAGTTAATGTTGGGAATCTGTTATATTTCTGTTGGGTTTTTTTTTTTTTCCCTGGTTGCTAGCTTACATCCTCTTTGCATCTTTGGACATTCTAGGCCAGTATAGGTTCAGCGGAAAATGTGTGCATCCAGGTGTTTCTGAGTAAGGAATTACTCAAGGAGAAAGCTCACTTTGCCAACACACAGGTAGCGAAAGGATTGCTCTCAAGGGCCCTGGGCCCTCGCCCAGGCTTACCTGAGAGCCTTCAGCTAGGTGGGCGCTGCTGGTATGTATGGCTGTCCTGCTTCTGTGTTTCTTCAAGATGCGTGGTGCACCTCTGTTCCACTGAACCCAGACCTGGCTGTGTGCACATCATTCGTAGAAGTGCCAACCCTCCCATTCTAAAGACAAACCATTCCCCTTAGTGTTTTAATTCCTGGGTCCCAGTCCCCTCTCTGAGAATCTGAGTTGAGCTTTTTCTTGTTCCTTTCAGACGAAAAAGGACTAAAATAAGAAAGAAAACCAAGTATACCATCCTGGATAACATAGATGACCAGGAAAGAATGGAGCTGAGGCCGAAATTTGGTAAGGTGGTCTTCAGGATGCTTACCTGCTGCCTTTAAATGACTGGGTCCAGGCGTTTGCCTGAGCCTTACCTTGGGTGATGGGAGAACGGGCTGGAGCCAGCACTCTCATAGGGAAGGAAGAGTGAGTCTGGGCTTCTGGGAAGAAAAGCCTTTACCTGTCCCAAGGATCTGCGGTGGGGGGCATAGTTGTATTCTGAATTTCATGAGATTTTGGTGAAGCACTTTGAGGCTTTCACAGGTGAGGGATATAAAATACCTGCTGTCAGCTGAATGACTGCAGGCAGACTGCTTTTCAAACAGGTTTGTCTCTCCTCGTTGGAGTGTGGGGTGTGGAGCGTGTAGGCCAATCCACAGCAGCTCATCTCTGAACACCATGTCCTGCAGGTCTGCTCCACCAGAATGCAGCAGAATAACACGTGGACTTTAACATCATTTCCATTAGCTGATTAGCTATATGCAGATGAACACAAAGCTTTTACAGAAAACTGATGACAGTCTTCACAAAGTGAGCAGAGCTCTATGTTTAGAAGTACCTCTGGCCCATCTCAGAGAACTTTCTGACTCTCCCTCAGTAACTCTTAGAGATGCAGTAAACCTACCCTGGCCCTCTGAAGCTGCTCAGCACTCATTTGTATGGGTTCTTCATAATTCTGAGTTTATCACTAAATTCTCACAGAGGGACATAGCACTCTCAAAGCTGTGAGATGCAAAATGTCCACAGTAAATGCTGAGTGCCTGCCCTATGTGCTGACAGTGACGAAGCCCCAGAGATGGGGACAAGGAAGGCCAGCACCTGCCTCCCCAGGATGACTGGCCAGAAGAGGCGGTCAGAGCAGCGCGCAGGGAGATCTGCCGAGGCCCTGATGGCGCCTGGCTGAGCACAGGACCCCACGGGGCTGACTGATGGGGGCTCTGGCAGGGAGGGTTTCACAGGACATGGAAGTGAGAGTAATATAATAAATGTATGTGTGCTCACCATTTACATCATCTCATATCAGGTTTATAAAGCAGCTCTAGACCTAAGAGCTCAAAGTGCTTTCAAGTTGCATTATGTGACCCACCTTCCTCCTAAGGTACACTCGTCCTTCATCCCTGTCTCTATTCCGAGAACCCTCATTCTTATTACCAGGCTCTAAACCTTGGTGTCAGTGTCTTGTTCACACTCCACCCACCCTCTCATTTAGTCTCGTTGCCTCTCCCCAACATTCTCACTACCCCCTTCAGACCCTTCTAACCTCAGAGTAGTTACCTGAGAGTAACTTTTTGTTTTGTTTTTTAAAGATTTTATTTATTTATGAGAGACACACAGAGAAAGGCAGAGACATAGGCAGAGGGAAAAGCAGACCCCTTGCAGGGTACCTGATGAGGGACTCGATCCCAGGACCCCAGGATCATGACCTGAGCTGAAGGCAGATGCTCAACTGCTGAGCCACTCAGGTGGCCTCTGAGAGTAACTCTTAACAGGTAGTTACTGGCTCATATGTACTACATCCTGTTCCAGGCATGTCACCCATTTAATTCCAGTGAGACCAACAGCTCTGTGAGATATATACTCTGATTCTCCCCATTTCACAGAAGAGGAAACTGAGACACAGAAAAGCTTAGCCACTTGCCTGAGTGACGGAGCTGGTGAGTGCCCATGGCGGGTTGGGCCAGGCCATCTGCTTCTCCCAATGACTGGTACCTCTCTACACACTACACGCCTTTCCTTCTCCTGCTGTCCAAATCTCATCCTGTGTGAAATATCGCTGAAACAATACTGACTGATCAGTGTGTGCTTATCTGTTCTGGATTCCTGTTAAGATTTATTTTAAAGGGACGCCTGGGTGGCTCAGCAGTTAAGTGTCTGCCTTTGGCTCAGGGCGTGATCCTGGAGTCCCGGGATCGAGTCCCACACCGGGCTCCCTGCATGGAGCCTGCTTCTCCCTCTGCCTGTCTCCTCTCTCTCTCTCTCTCTCTCTCTCTGCTGTGTGTGTATGTGTGTGTGTCTCTCATGAATAAATACAATTTTAAAAAAATTATTTTAAAAAATTTTTTGCCTGTTTGACCATCTTCTCATGAATCTTTGCCTTAAACCCTTAGCTAGACACAATAAATTCTCAGAGCAGGGATCATATCTTATACCAGTTCTGTCTCTTGTTTTGACCACCAGCAATCACACATTCACCCACAATATTTTGATTGAACCAAATAGTAAAATCATAAGAATTTTCATTTAGCGAGTGCTTACTGAGTGCTAAATACTGGGCAGTGGCTTCACGTGTACTGTTTCACTAAATCCTCACCATAAACCCATGAAAGAAATGCTTTGTTACCTCCCAGTTTTTAATGGCTAATGAGACTGAAAGCCCAGAGAGGTTAGGCATCTTGTCCAGCATCACACAGCAAGCTGGTAAGTGTCAAAGCTTGGGCCTCAGATCGGAGGCGACTCCAAAGCTCCTAGTAATGCTCATCAGGACCCCCAACGCTTGCTGTGTTGTGAGTGATGCTTTGAAGAGAGAGCACACAACCGGTACATGGGACCTACAACCAGAATGATAGTGGAGAATGAAAAGGCCATCTCCCCCAAGATGCATCTGTCTGCTTCTCCCTAGGTATCAAACACCGAAGCACAGAGCACAACTCCAGCCTGATGGTGTCTGAGTCTGAGTTTGACAGTGACCAGGACACAATCTTCAGCCGAGAAAGAATGGAAAGAGAGAATCCAAAAGTTTCTATGAACGGCTCCCTCAGAAATGGAGCTTCCTTCAGCTGTTGCTCAAAGGACAGATAATGGAGCAGTTGTAAACCTGAAGGCCACCCATGGGATCGCTTAACCCAGGACTAGTTAATGGGAGTTAAAACACAGAAATGTTGTTACATTAGCACATCGATGTCTTTGCACACCGGGTGGATGTGTCCCTGTGTTTAGAAGATCTGTTTTCTCAGGGTGTTGGAGACATGAAACAAAATAGCAACATTGCTCTTAACAGAGATGCTTGTTAATAGGGAGAAAGGTTGGGAAAGATACTAGTTATATACTTAAAAGAGTTTTGTGTTTTGTAGCTGGCTCACTATATTACCTGTGTTAAAGACTAACACGTGTTTCTCTCTGCAGACCTTTAGGTAAGTTAAATATTAATTTAAACAGGGCTGATTTCTCTTAGGAGCTGTGACTGCCTTTGAGGACGACTTTCTGAATGCTGTTTCTCTGGTAGGACCCATATAGTCACGTGGCTGTATATTCTAAAGTAGTTCATCTGACATGTGGGTTGTCTTCTGTGTGACAAGTTTTCTGTGCCGACCGAGACACCCATACAGAGAAAGGCCCCTCGCTACGTTAATCCCTTGCTATGGCCAACTACTATTTCTATGCCCTATGTGGACAGCAGCTCCTGGAAGTCGGAGAGCTAAATAAAAATTACATTATGAGAACCAGAGGCTATAGAAAGGGAGGGGGGAGATTAATGACCTGTAAGTTGACAGTTGAAGAAAGTATGTTAACATTCTTTGCCTTTTCTTTGTCGTAGGAAAACAAACTACTATGAGCCCTTTCCTAGCCCCAATTTACATTACACATGATAAAAGTGATTTATTAACTCATGGAACATTTGGTTGAGTATGTACATAGGCCATGCATTTGGATTGCCATAGATCGTGATAATGACTCAGTGACTTTGTATAGATTCCCAAACTCTGAAATGAAGTCTGTCTTAATGAGGATGGTATGCTCATGATAATTGGCCCCTACAGATACTTCCCACAATAACAAATTGATGTAGACATTCATGTTTAAAGTTATGTTTATTTAACCATTTTTTTCTACAAAATCTTATTTTAAATATATGGAAAAAAAAAAAAAAAGAAAGAAACATCAAGCATATAGCGCCCCAGAGCAGTGAACTGGAGTGAACTATAGCCTGAGAAGGTGGCTGGCTTGTGGTAGTTCTCTATCCACCCATAGTCTCGAGGCTGTGGCCTGGGAGATCCCCTTGGCATTCTTCAGGAAGATTAGAATAGAGGTGGGGTGCATCACAGAATCAGTGTTATGGCCTCAGGCATGAACATACCTGAAGAGTATCCTGGTGCACAAGTTCCTGTGAAGCTAAGATTGCTTTGCCCTGATTAAGTGAAAAAGCAATAGCATTAAACCACCAGGTTTAAACCCTCAGGACAGGAACAAGTGGGAAAAATAGCTCCTGTGATGGGTCCTTAAAAAAACAAAAACAAAAACTAAGCTTTCAGATGCTTTTGTTCTCTCTGGTCATATTCATCCTTGTGAGATCATCATGTATTTAATTTTTGTACTTTTTGGGGAATAGCTGAACTAAAAATTATGTAAGACTAATTTTATTTTAAAAAATAATTTCTCTGCTTCTGTCTCTACTTTCTGTATTGCTAGTCAGTTCAATATACTATCTGTGATGTTAGAAGGAAGATGTGATAGTTTTTACACCAATATTTATCTTGATAAACGATATCTAGCATATCTAGCGAACAGAGTTATGTTACTTTGTGTACAAACAGAAATCTTGGCTTCGAGGAATGCAGCCCAAATATGAGGTCAGTAGAGTGCAGTGAGGAAGAAGGGAGCAAACGTTTAAGTGTTTTATGTGTGTAATACATGTGTTCTATATACCCAACTGGTCCGTACAGTCAGCCTAGAAAAATAGATGTTATTATTCTCATGTTGCAGATAGCCATCTGACATCTCAGAGAGGTTAATTAAGCAATTTGCACAAGGTCAGTAGATCTGGTAACTGAATGCAAAATTTTTAAGCTGTAAAGCCAGTGCTTTCCACCCTCCTCCCCTATTACCCAAAGATCTCCCACCCTCAACCATTGGACAGCAAATTCGGGGGGGAGGGGCTTTTGGATTGTCTGTTCCTGTGACCCAGAGGAATTCCTTCAGATGGTGGACAGAACACAAAATACAGAGAGGGAAGCCTCTCTCTCTCTCCTGTGGGGTCCCACGCTGCGCCACCACCCTGGGTTTCAGAGTGCCACTTCCACCTGCCCTGGGCTGTGCCTGGCCTTCTCAGCCTCCCTCAACTATTGGTGGACCTCAACTTCATGTGTACCAGGCAGCGGTGGCCCACCCTCCTCAGTACCCTGCGGTCCCAGGCAGACCAGCGTGGGGTGAACGAGCGCCGTCTCCTTCATTCTGTCCCACAGCATATCCCCGGGCCCATGGAGGGAAGGGGCTCTGGCAGCTCCAATGGAGAAACCAGCCCACGATTCCCTTCCAGTCATTGCAAGAGGATGTGAGCTGGTACTAGGAGGCTGGTCCTGTGTGTGACTGAAGAAAGCAAGACAGCACAGTGCAGGAGTCACTACCAGCCTGGAGGCAGGACACTCAAGACCCCATCCTGTAAAGTATTTCCCAGGTCTGACAGGGTCCTCGTTCTAAGACCGCATGTATGAGACGTGGCCAGTCTAAATAAAGGTGTCTATTTCTATGACGCCTAGTTGTAACTGGGAGTTTACTTCATTCTTCGCATGAGGCGCTTCCCTTGGGTGAGAGTCCACAAGCTGGCCAGTGACCTGTTTTGTGTGACCTGTTTTGTGTGACACGTGAGCGAGGGATGGTTTTCATATTTCCAAATGGTTGGGGAAAATCATAAGGCTGTTGTGAGACTTAAGTGGAGTTTGTATTTCAGTGTGCACAAATAAAGCCTTCGTGGAACCCATGCACCTCACCTCTGCTGTCTGTGGAGCAGTCTCCGGGGCCCAGGGTGGGGGCAGGAGAGGGAGAAGCAGACCCCCCTGCGGAGCAGGGAGCCTGATGCGAGGCTTGATCCCAGGACCCTGAGATCCTGACCTGGCCCCAAGGCAGACACTTAACCAACTGAGCCACTCAAGTATGCCAACAAATAAACCTTTAAAAACAAACCAAAACTGATCATTCCAACAGGGGCACAGGCAGGGGCTGGCAGTGTTCTGTTTCTTTCTCTGGGTGCTGGTCACAGGGTGTGCACAGTGTGTGAAGATTAACTTGTTCACTTAATCACTTAAGTTCTCTTTTTTGTATGCATGTTACACTTGAATGAAATTTTTAAAAAATTTTAAATTCAATTTCATTAACATATACTGTATTATTAGTTTTAGGGGTAGAATTTAGTGATTCATCAATTAAATATAACACCCAGTGCTCATCACATCACGTACCTTCCTTAATGCTCCCACTCAATAATAAGAACCTTACCAAGTGACTTTAAAGCCAACTAAGTCTAAAGGGATAGCATGAGGGGTTTTCTTGGTGGTGGTGGAACAATTCTGTATCTTGATTCTAGCGATGATTACACAAACCTTCCTACTGGTGGGATTAAGTTGGATATAACACACATTCAAACAGAGTCTACAAAAAATTGGGGATACTGGCATAAGGCCTGTATAAACAGTATGATACTATGTCAGTTGCCTGGTATTAGTTATGTAAGATGGTAACCACTGGGGGACAAAGGGTGGAAGGTACAGAGCAATCTACTCCTTTTGCAACCTCCTGTGAGTTTATAATTATTTCAAAATAAAAAGTTGAAAGATGGGGCACCTGGGTAGCTCAGTGGTTGAATATCTGCCTTTGGCTCAGAGCGTGATCCCAGGGTCCTGGGATTGAGTCCCGCATCTTCTCCCTCTGCCTATGTCTCTCTCTCTCTGTGTCTCTCATGAATGAATGAACAAATGAAAGATGTTGAGGGTAAACAGCCAGAATCATGATTAACAGTGAAATGCTAAAAGTTTTTCCATTAAAGTCAGCAGTAACAACAAAAAGCAAAGCCAGCATGTCTCCCCTTTGGAGATGAGTTTAGGGAATGGCCAAATTTCCTATATGTGGCATACTTAGTATTATCACCTCTGTCCTGAAAGTGATGAGCCCAGAGTTGCAGGCCTGAGGTCTTAGCTAGTCTGACATAGCACCTGCAAAAACATTCATGTGCCCTGAATCATCGGGACAGGATTGTCTGTGGTCTACACTGTGGCTAGTCCTTCCTAGTTAGTTGAAAACATGGATGGATGATACATAAATCTTCAGACTGCCAATTTCCAAACCCATGTCCGACTCATTTATAAAGAGCACATGCAAATAGAATGTGCAGGTAGCCTTTCAATGCTCTTAGATGAAGCAGGGCCTGCTAATTTTCAGGAGAAGTTTCCCAGACTTCATAAATGAAAACCACCCTAATTTGCTTTTTAATTTGTTGCAGGCTAAATCAGGAAGAAAGCAGCTGTAGCAGAACCTGTACTGATAGAAAAATGTAAGAAATAGTAGGAAGATAAAAGTAATACTTGCTTTTAAGCAGAGGCCTAGGCCAAGCATGGAAAGAACCTCCAAATCGAGAGGTAAGTAGATAGTTCCTCCTGGAAATAAAGTAATTTTAAAAATCAAAAGCAGGTTCAGTGGAATAGTAGGCATTGTCTACACAAAGCATGGCCTTTCTGGGTTATCTGATTCCACATTCATTGCCCTTGAGGCATCTGCTTACTTTGTGCCATTGTAGAGAAGAGCAGTGGGAAGTGCAAATTCTGTCCTGTCCTGGAGTCTCACTGACTTCCCTCCCATGTATGGAAGAACCCAGTGTGTTTCCATTTGCGCATTCATTTCAAGGCTCCTTATCCATAGAAGTTTGTGTGAGGTTCTTTTGGCTTCTTTTAACTGGTTATAATACCCTTACAAGTTTCCTCATTAATGAGTTTAATGAAACACTTCTCATATGTTCATTAAGAAAAAAACCAAAGCAGGTAAAAACAAATACATGAACTCAATGGAATTACAAAGGGAGGCATATATCCAGTGGCACTGCTCTTTTAATGAAAAACTTACTTTTCTTCAATGCCAGATTAAATGAATCCACATGAAATTTATTTTTTTCAAGATTTATTTGAGAGAGACCACAAGCAGGGGGAGAGGAAGAAGAGAGACACCCCCCTCACCCCCACTGAACAAGGAGTCTGATGTGGGGCTCAGTCCTAGGACCCCAGGATCACAACTTGAGCTGAAAGCAGACACTTAACCTACTGAACCACCCAGGTGCCCCAAGGCCACGTGAAATTTCTTAAAATATAAATGAGCACTGGGTAAGAATATAAGATACACTGTTAAAATAACTAACAGTGATTATATCTGAAGAGCAGGATTTCAGAGAATTTCTTCCTCATACATCTCTATCAGAAAAACCCAAACTTCGGAAAAAGTATATAATGGATAACAAACAGTGGAGTGAATAGAAGATACTGGAAAATTTGAGAAAGATGGAATATACTCCTTTCTCATGCAGCTACATTTATAAACAACAAAAATGTTCAGTTTAGTTCAGCAAACATTTAATGAACACAAACCATGGGACAGATCTTCCTGCAGATGCTAGTGTACACAGTTTCACATGCAAGCTTCTGGCCCACAGCATGCACTGACTAGCAGCTCTCTGTGGAGGGAGCAGTATTTACACCTGTAGGAGAGGAAAAATAATTTTCCTTCTACCCTCCTGAGTTCTTGGCTGAGACCTCTGTAATCAAAATTAGAGGAAAAAGAGAAAAGCAGTTTAATAACATGTATGCCTCACATATATATGGGAGAGACCCAGGGAAGAATGAGGAACTCCAAGAGGTGGCTTAAAACTCTGGCTTAGGTAACATCCTCAACAAAAGAACAATACATTTGCCAAGAAATGACAGGAGGAAAGCCATTGTAGATTTTCAAGGGCAGAGATAAAGGCCAGTTGGTAAAGTTTGTTGGATAGATTCCTTTGGTGCCCTCTTCAGACGCTAGGCCCTCTTCAGGATCTAGAGTGGTCTCTGGGAATCAACCTTTGTCCTTCCTATTGCATGGGTGGGAGCACCTTTGTAAACTTGGGTCCTGCATTAAGAAAATAGGGGGCATTTCTGCCATCCGCTTCTTCTAGGCATCTTCACAATAATCCTTACACCAGAGCAGCATATTTTGGGATGGCATATTCTGCTACTCTTCATACCTATCTGAATGGGTCTAATAATGTCCAATATAAACTCAAGTGATAAATCAGAAGGGAGAAAAGCAGAACCAGAAACCTTAACACAGAAACAGGAAATTCTGTTATGCAACATTTATTAATTACACATACATACATACACACACAACTCTGCTGACAAGACACTGATCCATGTACACAATTATCAAAAACTGGAAAAATGAGTTACATGCACGTTTAAAAAGCAAAACGTTTCCATACTTCCTACTACATGTATTCCCAAGTTTTATCCTAAAAAATATAGCACACACACAAAAATCAAAGCATAAATATTAAAGTAAAATGCTGTCTAACATAGCTGCACATGAATAATTAAAACCCTGGGCTCAGCCTTCAGGAAAGCAGGCATGCGGCACAATCTAAAGTTAACAGTATAACAGTAAAATAAGATTTATTTGCATTGTGCTTTTTTTTTTAATAAGTTTTTTTTTAATCAACTTATTTTTAGTTATTTTTTAAAGATTTATTTATTTATTTAGGGGAGAGAGAGAGAGAGAGAGAGAGAGAGAGGCAGAGACACAGGAGGAGGGAGAAGCAGGCTCCATGCTGGGAGCCCTATGTGGGACTCGATCCCGGGACTCCAGGATCGTGCCCTGGACCAAAGGCAGGCGCCAAACCGCTGAGCCACCCAGGGATCCCCTGCATTGTGCTTCTGATATTTATTTTCACTGACTCTTTCCATTAGAATAAAGGAAAAAAGAAACAACACCTGATGTAAAATCATGTTTGCAAGCCACCCAAAGGGATTAAACGCAACAGATACAGATAAGCTGTTTCAATGGGAATCCTTGCCTAGCTGGGGAAAGTAAATTGAGATGTTTTCTCTAGGTCAAGACTCCTGTTATCTGGGTAATTTCATCTGAGTTATGTGATTATTGCTGGCAAGTTCTTGGGGAGAACTTTTTGGAGCCATGCCCAGAAAATTACTTTTTATGTAGGTGTTCAAAGAAATAAAATAATGCCTGATAAATACAGGAAGATCAGTGTCTCCCTCAGCATCAGTGTGTCCAGATTAGGGGTTGGCAAGCCTTTTCTGTAAGCATTCAGTCAATATTACAGGCTTTCGGGCCACATTGTGGGTCTGTGTTGCTGTACTCAGCTCTGCCAAGAAAGCAGCCATGGATCCAATGTTAAATGAACGGGCATGGCTGTATTTCAGTAAAGTTTTATTGGTGCGAATCTGAAATCTGAATTTCATATAATTTTGTGCTATGAAATATTACCCTTTGATTCCCCCACCCCCGGTGCAAAAATCATTTGGAAATGCAAAACCATTCTTAGCTCTGGGTTGTAGAGAAACAGTGGTGGGCCAGATTTGGCTTGTGAGCAAACCCCTGGCAAACATCACCACACAGGATTACCTTATTGAAAACCCCCCAAAATGTTTGATTAGAGACACTTTTCTTTCTTCCCACAACCCAAAACAATGTTACTAAACAGTAACTTATTTCCTTCTCAAATTATTTTAATCATAAAATTAATCAAAGACATTGCAATGTGTCTCTGGACCTCAATTTATGTTGGATGAGCCAAATATACAAGAAAACTTAAATCTGCGACCCCACCAAGGAATCCATTGCCTTACAAAGTTGCACACGTACTTAAATGCATTCTCCTGGCACCTCCAAGCATCAGTGTTCCAGACTTCTAACAAATAATGTTATAGCATCTTTATTGATAAAACAGATGGATATATCCAAATCTTAAGAATTAGAATGTTATATAAAACCACCTAAAATATAAAAGCAAAAAAGAAATAATCTGTCGATGTGCTGCATATGTGATTCCCGATAGGCCCTGGGGGAGGGATGTCACCAGGAGGCAGAGTTCAGCTCATTTCTTCTGTGAGTATTGGGGATATGGCTGGTACAATGTAGGCTAAATAGAAGGTAGCTTCAGGACCGGCAGGAAGTTCCTCTGTGCCTATGGGCATTCCAGACTGTTACTGACTTAACCATGGCTCCCCCAGGATGCAGGGAGGAACTCAGAGTACCAAGGGGCAGGGGGACAAGAGGAATTGCCCCCACCAGCACGCCTATCCCTCAGGTTCTCCTTCTACTACCCACAATATTCATGGGATGTCAGTGGACTCCACACACAGAGTGGGTAAGAAAAGAGCTTATCTCTGCTTATTCAGCCAGGAACAGCCTTGATTCCTTTCCCTCTAAATGAGTATGGGTGGGAGACATGTCCAGAAAAGCCTAGAACTTTCTGAATCAGAGTTCTTCTTTCAGAGTGATAGGGAACACTGGTCATTTTTGTTTCAAATAATGAACCGTAAAAACTCTTATTGGATAAAGGGTGCCTGGAATTCAAGGTCTCATGCCTCTTCCATTAGGTGAACTGGCAATAATAGATATTTATTTTCCTCTTGGGGTCACTGTGGTGAGACTGCTTTTGTTCTTTTGGAGCTGAAGGAGCAGCACCCCATGAGGACAGGAAGAGCAGGCTGCAAGTGACAACTGCTTAGTCTCAGGTAGGAGCGCAGGTGGGCACTAGCCTTCTTCACCTTGGCAGAGCCACACCTGGATGCCCAAGGTGGGGGGCTATGCTGCTACTAACATTAATGGCCCCTGTACTTACACTGAATTTTCTTTCTTTCTCTCTCTCTCTCTCTCTTTCTTTCTTTCTCTCCTTTTTTTTTTTGGCAAATATTTCACTGTCAGGCTCACAATATCCCATCAAGCTAAGTAAGGCATATACAGAATCTCCATTCCACACAAGGAACAGGGATGCTGAATGGCATGTCTACAGGGACAAAGCTATTATCGGGTAAAGACACTGCTGGTCCATGCCTTTCTGTAAGCACCTTCCCATCTACCAGCTGAGAAAGGTAAGGTCTTTGCTTTATGCTTAACCTCATTTCCTAAAGATGAATGGAAAGGAGGATGGAAATGAAAACAAAATCTTTAAGTAGTAATTTTAGGATGATGAAGACTTCAGCTTAAAAAATGATACAGGGGTGCCTGGCTGGCTCAGTCAGTACAGCATGTGACTCTTGATCTTAGGATCATGAGTTCAAGCCCCATGTTGCATATAGAGTTTACTAAAAAATAAATAAACTTAAAAAAAGAAGGTCCAGAAAAAGGGAGAGGTGCCTTTTCATCCCTCACAGAAACACAGACAATTCTGTGCTATTTCGAGGTCTTAAAAATGATGAACTCGGCCTCTGTGGCAACACCTCTGAACACACAGTAGGTGTCTGTAGTGTGGAGCTGGAAGATTGCCGCAGATGGTGTGCCCACCCTGGCCAGCCTCTCTGTTGTGCTCAGGGCTCCCCTGCAGCCCTCTGGTCCCAGCTCAGAGCCACAGGGGAGATGGCTGTGCTGCCACCCAGGCAGTGATCGAGCCTTTGTGACAGGCCCCCAGAGCCACCCTCATGCTGCAGCTTGCTCTGAGGCAGATGGGGCTGTGGCGGAGTCCCAGGGCTTTGCTCTATAAACACAGTGCTGGTTCTTGGGGAAGCTGCTGCCACAGGAACGTGGCCTCTATTGGTCCCTAGTTAGGTAAGGGGAGGGGTGGGATTCAACTCTACTTAAGATTATGAGCATTGGAGAAGTTTTTAAAATTCCTAATTCCAATAATCTAGAAGTTCATTAAAATAATGGAGGGCATGTCCCCATCTATGTAGGTAAGCTTCCTTTTTTATTTTTTAAAGAACTAATCAATCCTACAAACCTCCAAAACACACATATTTGAGTTCCAGGTACTCATCAATGCCATACTTGGACCCCTCTCGCCCAAGGCCAGATTGCTTCACGCCTCCAAAAGGGCACTCCACAGAGGAGATCAATCCTTCATTAACGCCAACCATGCCAACTTCCAGCTGCTCTGCTACTCTCCAGATCTGTGCTGGGTCTTGAGAGTAAAAATAACCTGTCATGGAGATAAGGAACATTCAGAGCATGTGGAACAGTCGTTAAAGACATCATGTCTAAAGCTGAGGATGCCACTGGCAACTGTGTCTCATCTGGGGCCTGGGATCCTCCCTGCTCCCACAGGGGGCCCCAAGCTGGTCCTGTCCATGTCTCGGTCTCAGAACCATGGGCTGTAATCATTCTGCTTCTGATCCACCCTCAGGAGGGCTCACTTTACCTCCTACCAGGATGCAACGGTACCCTCCCCAGCTCCTGCCACCTGCTGCCCAGCCTCTCCTGCACAGCTCTGTGAGATTATTGTCACAGTGTTTGCCCCACCTTCTGCTAACTATAAGGTTAACCTCTTTGTGAATACTTGGACCCTCCCCAGTGTGGCCTTGGCCAACATTTTCAGTGTTACCTTCCATCATGGCACTCACCAGCCATCCTCTCCAAACTCTGCAACCAAATTGTCCTCATCCTTCCTTCCTTCCCTCTTAACTTCCTTGGTCCCCTCTGCCCAGAATTTCCCTCCTCCCATCTCTGCAGAAGCAGAACACTGCTCATCACCGATGGCAGCCCACGACGCAGTGCCAGGTGTAGTTCTCTCTGCCCTCATCCCGTCACCAGGGAAGAAAGGCACACTGAGTGAGTGTCCCTGAGGCTCTCCTGCACACATCTCACCCAAGCCTTATGATAACTCTATGTAGGGAGCGTGGCAGAAGGGCCTACACGGTGTGCATGTCCTTCTTCTTGGTATAAATACTTCCCTTATGCCTGAAGTGGCAGCTCCTGCAGAGCTGTAGCTAGCTGTATGTCTATGTCTCTATCTTTCTCAGTACTTCCCCCACGGTGGAGGCTAAACATCGATTTGCTGTGTGCATTTATGTGCGTACAATGATGTCAGGATAACAGGGTACATGTTGTGGCCACCCTGACCATCTCTAAACTAAAAGGACGGTGGCTATTCAGGCCGTCTACATGCGTGCTCGTTGCCTCTTTCGCAGTCCCTGGTGCTCTGCCACTGCCTTGGGTCTGGTTCAGGCCGCCAGGAGCCAGGTGGTCAAATGGAAGACAAGACTTGGAATTTCTAGGCAAGCCTGTGAGGACATGGGACTTGTGTGGCATGTAATTCTCCACCCACAACCTGTGCCACCTGGTCTCTCCTGGTCCCCTCGCTCTCACCAGAGAACTGCCAAATACAAAAGTCCCAAGCAGAGGACCACAAACTTGCACAAACCGACTTGTGCCCCAGGAAGCAGCAAACATATACTCCAATGGCATTTCCTTCTCAAAACCCAGGGTGATGTTTAAAAGGCAAGCCCCAGCAGCAGCTTGAGAAATGGTTTGGACCACACCCAGCAGGAAGACCTACCTGCTAGCCCCACGTCAGCCGCGTTAGCGATTGCCACAGCCTCCTCCTCTGTGTCAAATCTGCCAAAGTGAAATGTATTGTCAGCAAACTCTGTAGGGGAGAGTAAAGAAAACTGGCTTGTTTTTCTCCTGTTTTCCCAAATAATGGCAAAGGGTAAATCGCAGTTTTGCAGAGACCCCAGGGCAGAGTATAGAAGAAAACAGCCCCACTGCTCCACATGTGCTGGCTCCTCTCTTCCAAGAGCACAAGAGCAAGCAGGCCGCCAGTAGGGAACCACAGCACATCCAGGATATCAAACCAAACGCCTTCAAAAAGGATTACTGCTCTTGCTACCTACTGAGACTACATAACAATCAGCAACCACCTTAGAAGCAAGCGTCATGTGGCAGAAAGGCATCTGAGGAAGCCAGAGCCGAGTCCTGAGTATGTGGCCCTGGGAGCCTGCTCCTACCTGCAATGAAGAGTGCTTGTACCAAAGCCTTGTGCAGTCCCTTTCAGCTTTATCATTTTACTTCTGGAACAAGATCTGAGAAGCATTTTTTCTGGGGCAGACAGCTCTAAGCACCCCAATTCTTTTTTTAAAAAAGATTTATTTATTTATTCATGATAGACACACACACAGAGAGAGAGAGAGCGAGAGAGAGAAAGGGAGGCAGAGACACAGGCAGAGGGAGAAGCAGGTTCCACACCGGGAGCCCGACGTGGGACTCGATCCCGGGACTCCAAGACTGCGCCCTGGGCCAAAGGCAGGCACTAAACTGCCGAGCCACCCAGGGATCCCCTAATCACCCCAATTCTTAAATTCAGATATCTGCTGGCAATGAGGGGATCCGCGGGGTGGCTCGGCGGTTTAGCACCTACCTTTGGCCCAGGGCACAATCCTGGAGACCCGGGATCGAGTCCCACGGCGGACTCCCAGCATGGAGCCTGCCTTTCCCTCTGCCTGTGTCTCTGCCTCTCTCTCTCTCTCTATGTCTATGATGAATAAATAAAATCTTAAAAAAAAAAAAAGCATGGCCTCAATAAAGAAGTACTCATGTTTAAAAAAAAAAAAGATATCTGCTGGCAATGAGTGCCAGCCATCTCTCTGAAGGCACTGGGCAGAGCCAGGGGTTGCCTTGGGTCCTGTCTACACAAGAGGAAGAGTGGGAGAGAAGAGGGCTCTGGGGAGAGATCAAGATAAAGAAGGGGGACCCCAGGAGAATCACTTGTCTGACGATGAGCACCTATGTCTCCTAGGCTTGTCAACTTGTAGACAGACAGCAAGCCATTCTGCCTGCTGGAGAACAGAATCATAGGGCTGATGGTCCCACTTCCCACTGAGAAGCACAGTAATCTGTGGCATCAGTGAGGATCCGCACCTTCCGGTGTATACCAACAAGGGAACTGTGCTCCTACCACTCTCTGCCCAGAGGAGGGGTGTGGGAAGACCAGGGCCCACTAGTAACAACTTGTCCCCCTCTCTGACCTAATTCTTTAATTATGTAACAACAACCATAATGATATCAGGCAATGTGCTAAGTGCTTTATGCACATTATGTAATTGAAACTGTGTAACTACTCTGCGAAGCAGGTACTAGTTCAATTCCTTTTCCATGCAAGGACCGTTGGGCTCAGACAAGTTAATTCACCCAAGGGTACACAGGTATGAAGCAGCAAAGCCTGAATCTACTGTACACCCAGTTCAGCTCCAAAGCCTGCACTCCTAACCACTGCATCCTTTAGGCTCCCTGAAAATGTCAAGTTCACATTCTAGGAAAAAAAAAAAATTATTAAGACCAAGAAGACAAAAGTTCTTCAAGTGGTCCATTTTCTCCAGTGGTGGATTAATATGTAAATCTCACTAGCAAGATAGTAACAAAGCCAAGAAAATAAATGATAAGAGAGACATAAGTGGTGCAAATAGCACCAGGGGCTAGCTGTTCTTGGGAACCTGATGCTGGAGATGCTGGAGCAGAGACAAAGCATCCTAGGCTCAAAAACCCTCAATCAGCAACTAGCACCAAAAACACAAGACACTTCCGGAGGCCGAGAGGGTAGTGGGATCCTGACAAGTGGGAGAGAGCTAGGAGCCCCCCCCCCCACCTTGGAGGAGTGGGAAGGGCCAGAGCACCACGGAGCCTGCAGAGTAGAGGGTGAGGGAGGGACTGCACCTCCCGCACTGTGCCTGCAAATTCAGGTGCTATTGCCTACAGACCTGGGTCCCTGGACTGATGCTACGAGGCTATAGGCAGAAAAGCAGCAGAGCCAGCTCAGAGTGGTGGGGCCCCACCAGAGCTTGAGCCTACCTGGCTTGGTGTGTAGACAATAGCATGAACAAGAGGCTGCTTCCCTCGAACCACTCTCATTACTCCAGCGGTAACCACAAAATACACCAGGAAACAAAAAATACCTGGGGCATGGGCAGAAGTGTTGAGACTGGGTTTTCATACTAGAAGCTTCCTTTCCTACGGGTCCAATGTATCAGAATCAGCGCAGACTAAGGCCTAAGCTTTTTACCACAACTCCAAGGCAGATACTACCAGTCAAGGCTGCTAAGAGTTCCAGGAGCTATAGACAAGTTCACAGAGAAAAGGGCAAGACATCTGAGGAGCTCTGAGAAGGAAAAGGATGACAAACCAAATGATCTACACAAGAGAAGGCAGAAACACTGGAACAGAATAAAATGTAAGAAATGGATAAGCACCCATAGCAGGGGTATAAGGTGGAATAATGAGGTGAGAACGTCTCACGGGGAAGAACGAACTAGAGGAATCAAGGGTGATAGAGTAATTGAAGGAATGTGGTGGATGGGTTGGGTAGCAGAGGGCACGTATCTGAAGAACAGATGATTCAGCTGGCAGGTGGAGGAGACAGAGTCTCAGGAGGCATCGGGAATGGATGAAAAGGTGCGATGAACAGATAAGCATGAAGAGAAGTGGGGGGTGATGCAGACATGTCACTTTCACAGACTTCCTAGAAAGGCCACTAAAGAATGATGGACGAGATAGACACCTTGGGTATGAAAAGAAGACATCAAGACTGCAGCATGGAGAGGCTTTTAATGTGCCTCATCAGTGTCAAAGACCGTGAGAAATCTAAACAGCCTCCAAGAGAAAAAATAGGAACAAAGCTAGACACTAGCTTTCTTGGGTATGATCCTGGAAATAAGTAGACAATTAATGGTATCTTCGCAGTGTTGAATCTAGAATTTTATCCAGGCAAAATTATTATGGACTTCTCAAAGTGAGATAAAACATCACCTAAGAACAGAAAGAGTAAGTTCATTTCCCACTGATTCTTGAAAGAACTCTTTGAGGATGTGTTCCACGGAGAAGAAAATGGAGCTCAGAAGAAAGTAAGAAGGGGAAGGCAAAGGTGAATTTTGTAGTCTAAATAGGCAGTGATAAAAACACACATATAAATTTTTTAGAACCATGAATTGGACCTGGCTCTTTGGCTGACACAACACAGCTCTGCCCCTGCAGCCCGGCCTCCCACCCCCAGGGCCTCGAAACAGCATTTGAACTACATTTCTTTCTAGGTGTCCTTCTGTACTCATCTTCTCCCATCTTCCCACCAGCAGGGTGATCTTACTTGATAACTGGTGCAAGAGGCCCAAATGTCTCTTCATGAGAGCAGAGCATATCCCTGGTGACATTGCTAAGCAGAGTGGGCTCAAAGAAATTTTTTCCAAGCTGGTGTCGCTTCCCGCCAGTCACAATGGTGGCCCCTTTGGAAACGGCATCACTCACGTGTTTCTCTACCTGCATGAAGAGAAAAAGAGGAGCCTGGGAAAGCTAGCTTGAAGATGATATAATCTGTTAGAATGTTAAATCTGCAGAAAACTGTGTTTTCTTTCTTTTTCTTAAAAAATAGATTGAGAATGACATGATCCTTCTAGGTAGAAAGACCAAATATGCAGCGACACCAAAGCAGGAAAAGGGTACGTGGCATGTGCAATGCCACCTTCTCCTCCTCTTAGATTTTCTGCTGTTTGATCTTATGATTTGTTGAAGGATCTAGCATGGCCTGATGTCCTTCTGGGCCTGACACTCTGTGGTTTTCCTGGGATTGTTCTTTGCACTCTTGAGTTAGCTCCAGGTTCTTGGGTGCCATGTTGTCTTCTTGGCTTTCATTCTGTTCTAATACATTCTCAAGTGGTTGTTTCAAGAAAAGTACACTGAAAACGCGTACTTCCAATTTTCCGACAATGCATGTGTGATGTCTTACCTTATGTTGGCTGGTGACAGAATTGTAATCCAAAATCATTTTCCTTCAGAACTCTTGAGTACACGTCTCAATTTCTACTGTTGTTAATGAAAAGTCAGTTCAACAATAGTTCTCAGTCCTTGGTGGGTAGCTTACCCTCTCTCTGGAAGCAATTAAAATCCTAACATTGTTCCTAACATTCCAGTGTTTTAGCAGATTGTATCTGGGGCTTTTTTCTTTCATTCTACTAGGTGGTAGGTAAAGTCTTTCCATCCGAAGAATCATTTTCCCCGGCTCTGACTTTCCATGTTACTTACCTGGTAATGCTACTTCTCTCTCAGTTCTTTCAGAGCGACTATTGCTAAAACGGATACCCACTCACCTCCAATTAATCTGATTTCTTTTCAAATTTTTCTCGTATTTTTTATCTTTGTTTTTAGCTTTAAATCATAAGAGATCTCCTCGATTTTGTGTTCCATCTTCAGCTGATTTTTTAAAAAAGATTTGACCATCATGTGTTTAATTTCTAAAACCCTTCTTGTTCTCATTGCCTCATTTTCACAGAGCCTGCTTTCGTTTAGAGGTGCTACTTGCTCAAAACACCTGGAGGATGCTATCGGATTCTCAGAAAATTCCTTTCTGTCCCCAGACTCATCCACTTCTTGAGGGTCGACTGTTCCTCTCATATAAGTGCTGAGCATTTGCCCTAAAGGTGTCATGATTTTTCGTTGTTCACCTTCTTCATTTAGGTGGGTGACATGGGTGGCCTTTGCTGTTTCCAGTCTCTCGCCTAAACAAGAGGGACAACAGCAAGCTCGGGTTTATTCTGACTTGGCAGGCTTCACTTTAGGGACAGCCCCCTTCCCCAAGGGGCAAAGGCAGGGAAGGCCGGCTCCAGTACTCCCACCCTCATTCTTGAAGCTGGAGCCCAACTAGGTAGGCTGTGGTATCTCTTGCCCTGAGCAAATGTCTCTGCTGTCCTGTGTGTACTGGTGGTGCTTATGAAGAGAAATGTTATTGGAACCACCCAGAAAACTATGCAAAATATAACCAGTCAGCACCATGTCTCCCTCACTCCCACTCCGACTCACCCCAGCCACTTCTAGATAGGCCCATCCTATAAATTGGCACCCACTTCCCCTGCAGGCTTTCCCTGGGCATGCCTGGTCTGTGCTGACTTTTCTGTTAATACCACCAGAAGCTCTCCATAACCTTTGGTCCACTGGAGCCCTTTCCATTCCCATTCTCAATGAGCTATTCTATGGGATTTCAGGAAAGGTAAATACAGGCTTGGGCACATTCTACCATCCAGACCCACCCTCTTCAAACCCTTGCCCCAACCATGCGCAGAGTCCACCGTCTGCAACAAATCCTCATCAGCCATAATGGCTTACTTCCTAGGACTTAAAGCTCTAAAAATAATTATATTTAACAAGGCCCACTTCTTTGCCCCCAAATAAAATATATGCTTTGCCCTTTTCTAGTCATCTTAAATGTCATGTGCAATTTTTTTCCCTAGAACCTACCCTGTGACTATATGTATACTAAAGCCAACACATGGATGTTTTCAGGAGGTGCGTTCTACAAAGCTCTCCAAAAAAAGAAATCCTTCGCCTGTCCGTGCTTGAAGCGCTAGGAAACCGCGCCCTCTAGAGGGCATTGTTTGCATCGTCACTTTGGCAAGAACAACAGAATCTCTAGGAGGATGGTCTCCTGGGCCAGCAAATTAGCAAGAGCTGGGGCATTTAAAAAAAAAAAAAAATACCAGTGCTGAGAACGACTCACACCCAATCCCCTCGGGTAGGACCCAGGCATCTTTAGTTGTGAAAGGCACAGGGTTCGTTGAGAATCAGCACTCTGGGCTTGAACCACAGCTAGTACAGACCCAAATCATCTCCACTGGCCAATCAAGTCCAAAATCCCCTCAAAAATGCTAGTGGTACCAATGGCCACTTACTTAATTTATTTATTTAAGACTTTAGGGCAGGGATCCCTGGGTGGCGCAGCGGTTTGGCGCCTGCCTTTGGCCCAGGGCACGATCCTGGAGACCCGGGATTGAATCCCACATCGGGCTCCCAGTGCATGGAGCCTGCTTCTCCCTCTGCCTGTGTCTCTGCCTCTCTCTCTCTCTCTCTGTGACTATCATAAATAAATAAATAAATAAATAAATAAATAAATAAATAAATAAATAAAAATAAATAAATAAATAAATAAATAAATAAATAAATAAATAAATAAATAAATAAAAAGACTTTAGGGCAGCCTGGGTGGCTCAGTGGTTTAGCGCGGCCTTCAGCCCAGGGTGTGCTCCTGGAGACCTGGGATCAAGTCCCGTGACTGGCTCCCTGCAGGGAGCCAGCTTCTCCCTCTGCCTGTGTCTCTGCTTCTCTCTGTGTGTCTCTCACGAATAAATAAAGTTTTTTTTTTTAAAGATTTTATTATTTTTTCGTGAGAGAGGCAGAGACACAGGCAGAGGGAGAAGCTGGCTCCCTGTGGGGAGCCGGACACGGGACTTCATCCCAGGACCCCAGGATCACAACCTGAGCCAAAGGCAGATGCCCAACTGCTTGAGCCACCCAGGCGTCCCCCAATGGCCACTTTAATGCATGTTCTCTATTAGGGCAATCCCAAGGCAATAACTACAGAGTTCTGTCAAACCTTGATGCATCCCTTGGCTCCCACTGGCTGAGGCACAGACATGGGTTCAGATGACATGGCTGCCCACTGAGTCTAGGCAGTGCTAGAGTTCTTGGTCCTCAGGTAGCCAAAGAACAGGCAGGCTGTGCATCCAAGCTGGGTACTGACCTGACCTTAACTTAATTTTGGTTCCTCAGGTGACACCTAGGAGGCTGGCTGTGTTAACTTCTGGCCACCTCTTCTCCCTTCTTTTCCCACACACAGTCCAGCCTCCGATTTCTGTCTGCTTTAAATTATTCTATTAAAATCCTTTCCACTGGTAGAGACTTATCTAAGGAGCACCCTGGATGTTCATGTTTTTGTTTTGTTTTTTGCTTTGGATGTTCATACTATAAGAAAGTTCTTTGTAAGCAATTCTAAAAAGGATTTTGGGTTTTCCCCCTTTATTTATTCAACTCCAGTAGAGTTAACATACAGTGTGGCATTAGTTTCAGTTGTACGATATAGTGATTCAACACTTCTGTACATTACTCAGTGCTCATCACAGTAAATGTACTCTTAATCTCCTTCACCTGTTTCCCCCATCCCCCCACCCACCTCCTCGCTGGTGACCATCAATGTGTTCTCTAGAGTTAAGAGTCTGATTTGTGTGTGTGTGTGTGTGCGTGTGTGCGTGTGTGGCTTGTTTATTCCTTAAATTCCACATGAGTGAAATCATAGGGTGTTTGTCTTTCTCTGGCTGATGTACTTTACATTATACTCTCTAGATCCATCCATGTTGTTGCAAATGGCAAGATTCAACTTTTTTTTTTAGTGGCTGAGTAATATTCCATTGTATATATTCCTTCTTTATTAAAAAGGATTATGTTTTAAAAGAAGCTGTTTTATTTTTTTTATTTTTTATTATTTTTATTATTTTTTTAAAAGATTTTATTTATTTATTCATGAGAGACACAGAGAGAGGCAGAGACACAGGCAGAGGGAGGAGAAGCAGGCTTCCATGCAAGAGCCCGATGTGGGATTCAATCCACCAACTCCGGAGGCAAAGGCAGATGCTCAACCGCTGAGCCACCCAGGCATCCCAGGAAGCTGTTTTATTTTTATTTTTTATTTTTTTTATTTTTTTATTTTTTAAATTTTTATTTATTTATGATAGTTACACAGAGAGAGAGAGAGGCAGAGACATAGGCAGAGGGAGAAGCAGGCCCCATGCACCGGGAGCCTGACGTGGGATTCGATCCCGGGTCTCCAGGATCACGCCCTGGGCTAAAGGCAGGCGCTAAACTGCTGCGCCACCCAGGGATCCCCCAGGAAGCTGTTTTAAAACAAGGACAGGGCACCTGAGTGGCTCAGTGGTTGAGCATCTGCCTTTGGCTCTGGTCATGATCTCAGGGTTCTGGGATTGAGTCCTGCATCAGGCTCCCTGCAGGGAGCTGGCTTCTCCCTCTGCCTATGTCTCTGTCTCTCTCTGTGTTTCTCATGAATAAATAAATAAAATCTTAAAAAAAAAACCGAAAAAACAAAAAAAACAAGGACAGAAATCTCACCTATCTAGACTATGACTTTCTGTGAACAAAGAGATCCTTCCTAAAAGCAATCTCCTTTTCCTGCCATCTATAGATCCTGGGCATGGTTTCTGCTATTCCGAATCTCCCTATGAGGATGCTTTTGTCAAGGACTCTTCTGAAAGGGTGGTTTTTTTTGTTTTTTTTTTTTTTTTTTTTGTCAGTGGAAACCAGCATTTCAGCTGAAACTTACATGACTTCAAAAACAAAAGCCGTCTTCCTTTCCTTTTGAGTATTCAAAAAATTAAAGAACTTTGTCTTTTAAGATCCTAATTCCTGAGGCAGCCAGGGATAGAATTATCACCACTATTAGAGAAAACCTAGGAAGGACAGTAGAAGATCTAAACTGACAGATCTCATGGGCACTCAATGTAATGACAGAGCTGGAAAAGTTTATGGCCAGATGATGCCACTTAATTTATACTATGGGCAGAAATTCACGTTTTCCTGATTTCACCATTATTTTCAAAACAGCCTTGCTGGGCACTTTACCAAAGTATTTTTTTCCTAGTTAAGCCTTTGATATCGAAACCATGAAATTTAATAGAAAATCAAACAAACTTACCTTTTCTACTGCCTTTTCATCAATTAATGGACCTTGAGTAGTTCTCTCCTCAAATCCATTACCCACACGCAGGTTTGTTTTAATTGCCTCAGCAAATTTCTTCACGAAGGAATCATGAATACCCCTTTGCACCAGGAAACGATTTGAGCAAACACAAGTCTAGACAAAACAAAACCCAACAAAATAAACTCACAGACCAGTTTATCAGAAGCTACTGATCCAACCAATAAACATGTGACTGCTGCTACCTATGTGAATGTGAAAACACTTCCCAAGGTGGCTCTCATCCTGTGTCCAACCTGCCACATTCCTCCCCAAGTGGGTGGCACCTTGAAGATAAACGTATTAAGTGCATATTCTTCTCCAACCTCCTCCATAGCTGCCACACCCTGTGGTTAAACATGTAAGTACAAATATATGTGCAAAAATAAGAAAGCCCCCAACCCAAGTTTTTTCCAATGTGTTAAGTCAAGCCATTATGAAACAAATAGGGAAAGAAAAAAGGAGCATAAAGAACTCCTAACTCCATGAGAGACAGTGATGCTACAGCAATAGAGCAGGAGCAGGAAGGAAGGCAGTCAAAGGCTGACATATCCATTAGCTTATTAAACTATTCAAGGTTTGGCTGAATCAGATATTTTGAAAATGGACAAGCTTAAATTATTAAAAAGACCCTTGGGATCCCTGGGTGGCACAGCGGTTTGGCGCCTGTCTTTGGCCCGGGGCGCGATCCTGGAGACCCGGGATCGAATCCCACATCGGGCTCCCGGTGTATGGAGCCTGCTTCTCCCTCTGCCTGTGTCTCTGCCCCTCTCTCTCTCTCTCTGTGACTATCATAAGTAAATAAATTAAAAAAAAATTAAAAAGACCCTTATTTTTTTCTCTAATTAAGCCTAATATATATTTTTAAAGATGTATTTATTTTAGAGAGAGAGGGCACACATGTGCAAGCAGAGGGAGAGGGAGAAAGAATCCTCAAGCAGACTCCCTGCTGAGTGTGGAGCCCTATAAGGGGCTCAATTCCAGGACCCTGAGCCGAAATCAAGAGCCGGCCACTCAACCAAATGAGCCACCCAGGTGCTGCTAGACATAATATTTTTTAAATTACAAAATATAATCATTATAGGAAAGGCAGTTATCACTGATAGATTTTCTTCTTCTTTTTCTATTTTTAAAGATTTTATTTATTCATGAGAGACATGGAGAGAGGGGCAGAGACATAGGCAGAAGGAGAAGCAGGCTCCTGATGGGGAGCCTGATGCGGGACTCAATCCCAGGTCCCTGGGATTATGACCTGAGCCAAAGGTAGACACTCAACCACTGAGCCACATAGGTGCCCCTGACAGATTTTCTTTTTGTCTTTTTTATTAATCATGTATTTTTCTAATAGAAACTATAGATACTAGGTAGCTATAAATTTTGTGTTCTATGTGTTTTATTGGCTTCAAGTAACATATCTCAAAGTTGTAGCTTTGTAAGTGTAACTGAAGCTTATACACCTTGGCATTTTATGTTTCTAAAGAGAAACACAGGTTATTCTGAAACAACCAAGCTTATTTAAGGTTATATGAAAGGGGAAAAATTAATTACCCAAACTATTTGATATACAGAGTATTATACAACATTCTACATTTTTTTCAAAATATAAACTCTCAGGAGTTTTTGTCTGTGGAATGCACTTAAAACTACTTATTGATGGTACTCTAAGACAAAGTAAGAATTTTTTTTGTAAGAAGCTAGGTTCCTGGTAACAGCTTGGAAAGAGCCTGGGAGACAGGACCCTCAGTCCACAGAGTTAGGACTGTGACCCAAGGATCTAGGACGTCAGGTCAACCAGTCTCTCCAGAGTTCCATTTTCTCGACTGGAAAATGTGAGATTTGTATCAGGTCACTCTGAAGGTCATGTCAGGACTGCCTCTGGAGGTGTGAACTCAGGCCATCACTCTCCCAGGTGACAAACTGGTCACCCCCTGAGCACACTGTACCAAGTGCCTATCTGGCTGCCTCCATCCATCCCAGGGACAGTGAGACCCAGGCACAGGGTTTTGAGTTTTTCAAGAACTATCTCAACATTTTCCTACTTTCTCTTCCCTCAGACTGTGGGCCTCAGACCCTAGCTGTTTGGGCTATTTTGTGTCTGAGGAGATGATCTTACCTGTTCTGTACAGAAAAGCCCAATGAGGGGAAAACTATGAAAATAAACAGGTCCAGAGAGCAGGAAGAAAAGAACAATTTGATTAAAAAGTATCTGCTGGGGCACCTGGGTGGTTTAGTGGTTGAGCATGGCCTTTGGCTCAGGTCATGATCCTGGGGTTCTGGGATCGAGTCCCACATCAGGCTCCCTGCTCAGCAGGGAGTCTGCTTCTCCCTCTGCCTATGTTTCTGTCTCTCTCTCTGTATCTCTCATAAGCAAGTAAATAAAATCTTTTAAAAAAATACCTGCTGTTCAGAAAATTCCTCATAGCCTGGGATTACACCTTATTTCCCTTTGGACCCTCTGAGCTGAGAATAGTTGCTGGCAAAAAGAGGGCCCTTGCTAACTGTTTGCTGAAAAGAATGAGTAAAGAAAGAACGATGGGAGGAACCAACAAGTTTCCTTGCAAGAGGTGAGTTGGATGGTTAAGAGCTTTGTGAAATACACACACACACACACACACACACACACACACACACACACCCTGAAAAAACACTGTAGGACTCACCTGTCCAGAGTTCCTAAATTTGGATGCCATGGCCCCTGCTACAGCCTGGTCCACGTTGGCGCTGTCAAATACAATGAATGGGGCATGGCCACCCAGCTCCATGGAAACCCTCTTCACAGAGCCTGCTGCATGGTGCAGCAGTACCTGCAGGCAGAGGACAGACTACGTGAGCACTGCACCAGGATCTACCTGGCCTAGTAAACCTTTGTTTTAGATGTTGACCCAGCAGGGAAAAAAGCCAAGAGCACAGTAGTGTAAATGGGATGACAGTTTGCATAAGAACAAGAGGAATAATCATATATATTCATATACGAAGAAGAAACAGTAGGAAGGTTACAAAAAAATAAAAGTCATTACTGATAGAAGAGAGGGAGTCAGGGTTAGGGGGGAGATGACCCTTCTGAGCATGAGCAAGTTTATACTGTCTTGCTTCTTGAACCATAGAAGCATATTACCTATTAAAAATTGTATGATAATAGGGCTTAAGCATAATATAGGGAAGATAATAAAATCACCCAGAATCCCACAACCCATAGCTTACTATTGATCAAATTTTAAGGTATATTGATCCAGAATTGAGCCACACACAAAGGTTCATATAGATGTACTTTTTTTTTTTTTTAAGAAAACAGAATGGTAGATTTATACAGTTTTTTAACCTGCTTTATCTTCCCCATTAGCCATGCATCCGGAACATCTTAACACATTCATTACACCTTATACCTTCTTCCTTCAGGGCAACACTGTAACGGGAAGATTCTCTCATGGCAGCACATGTGTTTCTAGAACATTCCTTTAGATGCCTGCATACAGTTCCACTGTATGGCTTTTCCATAAACTTATTTAGTAAGCCCCCATCTGTGGGAAATTTCAGGTCTCCAATTCCTTGCTATTCAAAATAACACTGCAACTATTCTCTCAGTATAAATATGTAGAAATAGAATTGCTAGCTCATGCACAATTGTAAAGTTTTCTAAGGAAACAAAAGACCTATTTCTATAAGTACCTTTATACTAAATACAATTTGGGTTCAGTTCTGAGACATCCATTTCAACATCAGTTGTGTGTTTCTGGAACCTTCAATTCTAGATAATGAAAGACCTGTACATTCCAGAACTGAGCCGATACAACAGAGAGCTTTCAGCTACTTCACATGCAACAAATCCTGGGTACTCTGGCCACCCCAACTCCTCGGTATCGTCAGAGAGGAGCCTCTGTCATGTCACAGGAAGGGTGAGCAGACATTACTTTATCCAACAGACCTCTTAACACTCTACTGCGAATCTCCCAGAGAGTGATAAAGATGAACTAGAATTTTCGTACTCTATTCAGAGAAAACACCAGAATGACAACTATTTCCTTTGGGAATTAAGTCACGTACCTTTCCAGTAGCTGTTGAGCCAGTAAAGGAAATTTTGGACACTAGAGGATCAGTACAAAGTGCTTCCCCGACTTCCTTGGCTTTCTTCCTAGAGCAGGGAATAACATTGTACACACCTGGAGGAATCCCAGCCTGGTTTGCGAGCTATAGAGAGAAACAGCAAACAGGGGAGCAGCAAATGAGCAAACTGGAAAAACAGAAAAAGGGAAACAGATGTTTTCATTGAAACATAATGGAAAGAAAACTAAGCTCACTTTGGGGGACAGAACAGGAATATATTTGGAACTAAAATAAGATCCTTATTCATGCTAAAGTGATATTAAATGTGTTGTCACACATTAAACTATAGCATGAGTTTTAATGCCACTTTCTGTTAAAAAAAAAATAACAAAAGAAAAAACAAAACAAAATAAAAAAACCTTGGATTTCTTTCCCAAGAAAAATCAGGGGAGGGTTCAAGAAGCTATAGAAGCTGCAAAGGGAGAGAGTGGCCAGGAGACTCCCAGAGCACCTCCTGTGTGCAGGGCAGCAGGCAGACCTTCCTGCAGGGGACCTCTGCACCCAGTGGAGACAAGCAGGAGGCCTCACAGGGAGATTGTGCCCAGGCCACAAGCCAGGGAAGAGAGGAGCCAGCACACAGACCCCTGCTGCCTCGGCCGAAACCTGCACTCTTCCTACAGTGACCCTCTTTGGATCAGGCATATCTGGAATTACAATAGCTCTGAATCTCATTAACAATTAACACTGCTTAAATCTGACTGGGGAGTCTGGGAAGACGGTGGGAATGGCAGTGCTGGACTCTCTCCGAAAACAGAGGCAAAACAGAGGCAAACCAGAGTATCAAAGACAACATTTATAAGAGCGGATGTAGTGTCAGCAAAGGACAGCTACATCCTTTTATTTTTATTTTATTTATTTTTTATTGCACCGCAGTGCTGACCTAAGGTCTGACTGCCCAGGCATCTGCTTCCAACATGCATCTCGAACAAACACATCACTGGCCACACCACTGAGATAAGGAGCCAGGCAGCCCTCCCCCTGAAGTTTCAGATAACAGAGAGTTGGGCAACTTGCTTTTTTGCCTGACCAGTGGGTGCGGACACACCACTGATAGCTGAGAGCATCGGCACCTTCAGAAGCCGCAGAAGGAGGCTATTTGATGGACGGGGTGCGGAGAACCCCAAGCAGCCCACAGGGCAGGCCAACGTGGAACAGCCCCTGTAAATGCCCAGCACAATAGCAGGTGCAAGCCAGAGACTCTAGAGTGAGGACCAAAGGGCATGGAGGGCCAGCCCCAGGAACCGTGTAATAAAGGAGGAGACCACTCAGTTCAAGCATGGAAGGGAATGGAGCCAGGAAATCTCGGAGAGCAAGAAAACAAAAGGTACTCTATGAAGTCAGAGACTCAGGCCTCCTTCTAAAAGTTTAGGAAAACTAACTTCAGGGCAGCCCGGGTGGCTCAGCGGTTTAGTGCTGCCTTTGGCCTAGGGTATGATCCTGGAGACCCGGGATTGAGTCCCACATTGGGCTCCCTGCATGGAGCCTGCTTCTCCCTCTGCCTGTGTCTCTGCCTCTCTCTCTGTGTGTCTCTCATGAATAAATAAATAAAATTAAAAAAAAGAAAAGAAAACTAACTTCATATAAAAATCAAGTAAATGCTCAGAAAAATACCCCCCCACACACACACAAAATCCCATACAACATTATTAAAAGAAAAATAATAAAGAACAGAAAGCATCCTTGTGGACAACAAAAGCATTCCAGGAAGTCATGCCCCTGAAAGAGATCAAAGCTGTAACTTACTATGAAGGAAAATAAATTATTAAAAAAAAATTGTACCAATATACAAAACAACAACATGAATCAGGATTAGAGAAATTCTGGAAATGAAGTAAGGGAACACAGGAAAGAATTAGAAATACAAGGACAAACTAATTTCAGAAATGAAAAGCAGGGATGCCTGCATGGCTCAGTCGGTTAAGCATCTGCCTCTTGGTTTTGGCTGAGGTCCTGAGATCAAGTCCTGCACCAGACTCCCTCCTCAGCATGGAGTCTGCTTCTCCCTGCCCCTCTGCTCCTACCCCCCACCCCCTGCCACTGCTCTGTCTCTCTGAAATAAATAAATACAATCTTAAAAAAAAAGAAAAGATATGAAAAGCAAACCAAAAGGAATATGAGAACAATCTAATGGATCATACCTTTATGAAAACCAGAAGGTGAAAAAGGTATTTTTAAAGATTAGGGAAACAATGAAAGGGATAGGAGAGAGTGATGAAAGAGACTGACCACGTGGATAACAGGAGTTCCTGGAGAAGTAAACCAACCAAGGGTAAAGAACAGATCCTAGAAACTTCCCAGAAAGGAAGCTCTCAAAGCAGACAACAGTTAGGCACAAACGCATAGAAGCCAACATGAAGAGGCCACTGTTGACCAAGAATGGGACAATTGGGGCTTCATGAAAGACAATAACTACAAGGCACTGAAACTCATCAAATACACTAAAATTCATTAGCATGCAATGATACTTAAAAAACAAACGAATTGGTGACCGTCAGCAGACGGTAGGAATAGGTTATTAATTCTAGAAACTGGTAAACAGAAGGAATCAATCTATGTACCCTGCCTTTTCTACATGAACTTTCTGCCGGTGACCAAATAGCAGATCACGGGAGGGTCTGTGTTACAGAAGTGGTCTAGAGAATGAAGGAAATAGAAATGAGGGCAGCCCGGGTGGCTCAACGGTTTGGCGCCTGCCTTCAGCCCAGGGCGTGATCCTGGAGACCTGGGATTGAGTCCCACGTCGGGCTCCCTGCATGGAGCCTGCTTCTCCCTCTGCCTGTGCCTCTCTCTCTCTGTGTCTCTCATGAATGAATAAATAAAATCTTTAAGATAAAAAAAATAAAAAAATAAAAAAAAGGAAATAGGAATGAAAGAATCTAGGGGATGCCTGGCTGGCTTAGTCGCTGGAGCATATGACTCTTGATCTCAGGGTTCTGAATCCAAGCTCCATGTTGGGTGTAAAGATGATTTAAAAATAAAGTCTTAAAAAAAATTAAAGAAATGAAAGCATTCCAAGATCATGATTTCTGTAACTCCTAATGAGTCACCAGATGGGGCAGCATTGACCAGCAACCCTGCCAATATCATGACAAGAGACAACTCACTGTATGTGCCTCCTGACAAAAGGATGCAAGGATCCCGAACCCAAGTCTGACGAAGTCTGGATGAAGTTTATAGGGGTTTTTAAAACTGTGATCCTGGGCAGCCCGGGTGGCTCAGTGGTTTAGCGCCTCCTTCAGCCCAGGGCGTGATCCTAGAAATCTGGGATCAAGTCCCACATCAGGCTCCCTACATGGAGCCTGCTTCTCCCTCTGCCTGTGTCTCTGCCTCTCTCTCTTTCTCTGTCTCTCATGAATAAATAAATAAAATCTTTTAAAAAAAATAAAAATAAAATAAACATGTGATCCTGAGCCTTTCCAATCACACAGGTATGTGTTTCCAAATAAATTGCATAAGCAGGAAGGGTCTACTGGTCATAAATTGGTACTGGTTCTGAATACTATAATTTGTAGGAAGCACACCACTAACTATATGTACACCTAAGGAGTCTAATAATATGCTAACTTACATACATTGTACAGATTTAAGAATTATCTCAAGGAAAACTATTAACAGTTTGTATTTTAAAAAGCCTTCCATTTGGTTAACGTTTCCATAGTACTATTTGCCTCTGAAATAAGGTGCCATTGGGGGAAATGCCCTGTAGGAGAGGAGCTTCCAGTCCCTGGGTCTGGAGCCACACCAGGCCCCTAAGAGCCCAGAAAGGCAAACGCAGTAACTGTTGCTGCCTTCTGGAAGCTCCACCAGCTGACCCTGGGGTGAAAGACAGTGGCACAGAGACTCAAAGGAGGAAGAGGTCCCAGCCCAGAAAGGAGGTAACGAGGCCAGAAACTGACACCCACACTCAGTGTGGCTCTCACAGCATGGAAGCCCTCCAACATTTCTGAGTGCCTCCTAGGTCCAGGCACTATTCCAGGCTTGGGCATACAGCTGTGAACAAAGCAGATGCAAGTGGCCATCTCTGTGGAGCTTACATTCTAATGTAACTGAGACAGCAGGTATGTCAAGTGGCCCTAAGTGCTAAGGGAAGAAGAATAAAGCAGAGAAGGGGATCAGGGGCATGGGAGTGAGAGGCTGTGCTTTTCCAACAGGGTGGCCCATGAAGCCTCCCTGAAAAGGTGGCATTTGGGTGTGCCAGGGGAAGAACTTTCTGGAAGAAGACAAGGCAGGTGTAGAGCTGAGTCGGGGTGAGCCTGGTGGGGTGGCAGGGGCCAGAGAGGCCGGAGCAGAGGGGTCTGGGGTTTTGGAGTGACAGGTAAGGTAAGGGCAGAGGGGGATTAGGGTCTGGAGGGTGGCATCTTACAGGGCCTTGGCGGGTACTGTAGGAAGTCTGGACTTTGAGGGACATGAAAGGCCATTGGAGAGTTGTGGGTTGTTTGTTTTGTTTTGTTTTTTTAAAGATTTTCTAAAAATAAATATTTTCTCAGAAAGAGAGCGCACAGGCGGGGGGGAGGGGCAGAGGTAGAGAGAGAAGCAGACTCCCTGCTGAGCAGGGAGCCTCAAACGGGAGGAGATCCCAGGACCCTGGGATCATGTCCTGAGCTGAAGGCAGACACTTAACCCACTGAGCCACCCAGGCGCTCCCTCACTGGAGAGTTTTAAACAGAAGAATGGTGAGATCTTCCTGAATGTTGATTGAACTGGAGAAAGGAGAGGTAAGTAAGAGGTTCCCTACATGTGAGAGATGCCCACACTTTAGTTGTATGCCTGCCTAATTAATAAAACTGATGGACAGATACTATTTTTAGGGCAGCCAAAAACACATATTGTCTACAAATGTCAGAAAATCCCCCATTCACTGTTTTTTCTAAACATCTAACTTAGGGGTGCCTGGGTGGCTCTGTCAGTTAAGTGTCTGACTCTTGATCTCAGCTCAGGTTTTGATCTCAGGGTTGTGACTTCAAGCCTCACATAGGACTTCACACTGAGTGTGGAGCCTACTTAAAAAAATAAAATAAAGGGACGCCTGGGTGGCTCAGCGGTTGAGTGTCTGCCTTCAGCTCAGGGTGATTCTAGAGTCCTAGGATTGAGTCCCACATTGGGCTCCCCGTAGGGAGCCTGCTTCTCCCTCTGCCTATGTCTCTGCCTCTCTCTCTCATGAATAAATAAATAAAATCTTTAAAATAAATAAATAAACAAAACAAACAAACTGACTTAAAATAATTGCTAGTAAATTAAAACACCATCCAGGGTGAGATGTAGCCAAAGAAGGAGGCTTCGAATCTGCTTCTTTCTGCCCTGAATAAATAATCCTCACTTGGACTTTGTCAGCTCTGCACACACAGGGGTGGGGGGATACTCACCTCGGCCAGGGCCAGGGCAGAGAAGGGCGTGTGTTCAGCAGGTTTCACCACGACAGTGCAGCCAGCTGCCAGGGCGGCCCCCACCTTCCGGGTGATCATGGCACTGGGGAAATTCCACTGGGGTCAGAGAGCACAGAAAGTATGAGAGAGGGCAGACTGCACAAGAAGGTGCACAAGAAGGCAAGTCAGAAGTCATTCAACAAATTCCATTGCATAAATGGACTCTCATAAAGTAGTGCTCCAGCTCTTGCTCAGGTGAGCTCAGAACACCTGACACCTGTCAACTCCAGGGACTCTGCCGACAAAGGCTCGTAAAGACAGGAAACCTTTCCAGAATTTAAAACAGTACAAGACTGTCCACTCCGGGACTTGGCAGACTTTGTAAGGGGCCCGATTGTAAATATTTGGGTTTTTAGGGATGTACAATTTGTCAAAACCACTCCCTGGTTCTAAAGTGCAGGCAGCCACAGACGGTATGTATTGGAACGGGCATGGCTGTGTCCCAGTAAAACTTTATTTACAAATATCGGCAGCAGGCTGGATTGGCCCTGAAAGCCATAGTTTGCTGGCCTTTTGGGAGAAAACATTAGTAAAGGTAATTTTGGAAATGGCAGATGATTACTTCCTTCTATTTACAGATAGACACTTGTAGGTATCTCCATATCTATATTAACAGTTTTTATTTTTATTTTTTTTTAAATATTTTATTTATTTATTCATGAGAATACACAGAGAGGAGAGAAGAGGCAGAGACACAGGCAGAGGGAGAAGCAGGCTCCATGCAGGGGCACACAGGCAGAGGGAGAAGCAGGCTCCATGCAGGGAGCCTGACGTGGGACTCGATCCCTGGTCTCCAGGATCACACCCTGAGCTGTAGGCGGCGCTAAACCGCTGAGCCACCGGGGCTGCCCCAACAGTTTTTATTTTGACAAGTACTTGCAGAGTGCTTCTTCTGTGTGAGGCACTACTCTCAAGCACTTTTAAATTAAATCATAATTAATTAAGTCATCATCCTGACCCATTGAGGTATTATTAGACTGTGGAATAATGAGAACATTACTTTGGGGAAGCTGAGAGCAGCTCAGTAACTTGCCTGAGCTTATGCAACTAGTGAACAGTGAGCTTCAAGTCGCACCCAGTCAGTCAAGGCTAAGGGGGTGTCTGTCTGTAACTGTGCCGAGCCAGGACAGAACAGCAGTCTCAAGACCAGCTGGCACTGTAGAGGACTTGACAGGGGACCTCACAGATGGGCTCATAAAAGGTGGGGTCACCAAGAGAGAGCATGCCCCACAAGCATGCTGCAGCTCCATCCAGTCAGACACAATATTGTGTTTGAAAACCGTTTCACCTCCAGAACCTGGCCCAGTGCCTGCTGGTAGGCACGCTAATGCTTTGCTGTTGATGATATCATAAATTAAGCATAAAATTTTCCCCAAACCACAGCACATTAAATGCGTCATATCTTAAGTCTTAAAAAAAAAAAAAAGATCATTTCCAATGGGCTAGGCACTGCCTAGAAGCAGCAGCTTTAATGCCACGTCAGAGAAGCCCCTGGGTCCTGCTGTGGGTCATCCCACCGCTGCAGGCAACAGGACACAGGCGTTCACACTCCCACCTGCACCTGGCTATCACAGAGGACCAGGAAACAGTCCTCTGCAGGCAGCAAAGGAATCAGGAAAGAAGACAGGTGCCAGAGCCAGTGGGGGAAGCACGCCTCTTCATAAGAAAGAATGAGGTGTCATTCTTGTCCCAATCCCTGCTCCACCTCCTACCCCAGGGCCTCGCCTGTCCTGCCAGTGCACGCACCGGGGTGATGACTGCGGCCACCCCAAGGGGCTGCTTGAGGACCAGCGCCCGCTTTTCTTTGGCGGGGGTGTAGATGACGTCTCCGTAGATGCGGCGAGCTTCTTCAGAAAACCACTCTAGGAAGAGGGCGGAATAGACGATCTCCCCCTGCGCCTCCTTCAGCGGCTTCCCCTAAATGGAGTCAGAAAAGGACAGTGTGCTGCCTTCTAACAACAAAAGCATGACTCTGCACTTCGCAGTTCTCCAGGCTGCACGCACAGCAGACGAGTCTCTCATTACAAAACCCCAAGGTTGTTGAGAAACTCGTGACCCTGGTGGGAGTCTTAGAAAGCCAATTGGCAGGTGGTGACAAAAACAAGGGGGCCGCCACCCAGACCACAATCTTGTATGGATCCCTGACAGCGAGAAGGGTGGCGTCACACTTGTTTCTCCTTCTGACATCTTCTCATCTTTCCTGCTGTAGTCATTATTACAGTTACGGAGCAACCACCGGCACGTTTTAATCGTACAAAAACAAGAGAAAAAAAATCAACCATGGCAATCACAGAGAAAACGTTTGGCATGGTGGGAAAGCATTACCTACAGAGTTCCACTCAAAATCTCTGCCTCCAGTAGTAGTAGTATTACTATTTCCCCACCCCCTGCCCACCTCCCCTCTGGCAACACCAGTTTGTTTTCTGGATATGAGTCTGTCTCTTTTTGTCTTTTTCTTTTTGTTTTATTTCTTAAATTCCAGATATGAGTGAAATCATATGACACCTGTCTTCCTCAGGATGACTTATGTCACTTGGTATAATACCATCTAGCTCCATCCATGTTTTTCGTATATTAGTCAGAGGTAGAACATACAAACTGTTCCAGCAAAATGAGGGCCTGGCTTCACTAGACACAGCTGGTGCCTGGCACAATGATTGGTTGATATCTGATCATTAGGCAAGGAATTTCCTTTTTTTTTTTTGGTTGCAGATCAGCCCTGACATCAGCCCTAGTCTTCTAAGCTAGAGCCTGAGCACTCCGTACAGTTTCTTAGGGAAGCAGGTTAGCACCCCGGACTTACACTTTCAGCTGTGATTATCTTGGCAAGGTCATCCTTATTTTGCATCATTAAGTCATACCATTTCCGAAGCAGCGAACTCCTCTCCTGGGAAGGAAATAAAAACAGCAAAATAAATACAAAATAATCTTCCGTGTGTTCAGGTGGTTGCTGTATGGTCTCTCACTCAGGGAGACACACACTGACCTTTCTTCTTTCTAACTGAGGCATAAAAGACTTTTCTTTGATAAGCAATAAGGAAGATTCCATTCCAATTTGCATCTAAAGGGGTGTCTTGAGTCATAAGTTGTAAAAGAGAAACAGAGACTTCTGTCAAAGAGTGCAAAGATGGATTATCCCAGCACACACAGCTAGCTACAGATCCTTGGTCACCGTGTACACTAGCAGGCAGGGATCCAGGACCACAGGCCAGTGCTTACTCTGGGTGAGAGAGGAAAGACTCAGCTCTAGGGGGCCTGGCCTGGAGGAATAAATCAAAGATCTGAGCGCGCGCGCGCGCGCACACACACACACACACACACACACACACAAAAGATCTGAGCACATGGCCTGCCTCACACAAAGCCCACGCTTCGGCTGAGAGAGAATGAGAGAACGCGGAACAGCGTGAGAAGCACAGGAATGCAAAGTAGATCCCACTTGCTGGCAGAAAACACAAGGTCCCGGCCAAACATCAGGAACCAGGGTGGGGGGCAACAGGCGGCCCTCAGGAGGCACGCCCCGTGTTAGGGGTTAATGGTGTCAGCCCCCAAAACAGACACGCTGCTATTCCAACCCTCAGAACCACAGAAGGTGGCACTATTTGGAGATAGGGTCTTTACAGGCTATCAAGTTAGCATGAAGTTCCATTTTCAATAAATTTAAAAGTTTTGAAGTTTTGTTAACTAAAATTAGGGTGTGCCCTACTCCAACATATAAAGGGGGGATCCTTGTAAAAAGAGGGACCTTAGACACAGAAACAGGAATGCACAGAGGGAAGATGATGGGAGCAGGGGACACAGGGAAAAGACAGCCAACTACAAGTCAAGGACAGAGGTCTGGGGCAGATCCGTCCCTCGGAACCCCCAGAAGGAACCAGCCCTAGACTTTGGACTTTGAGCCTGCAGAACCGAGATATTGTGTTTCAGTTGTTTAAACCATCAGATTTGTGGTACTTTGTTATAGCAGCCCCAGGAAACTCCTGCGGTCTTTGTGAGGAACCATGTGTGTGGGACTCCAATAGGGAGGCTTGGGGTGCATGGGGTCCCGTGGGACTCAAGGCCCACCTGAGCAGAGACACATGGTGGATGGTGGACTCTGAGCCTCTCAGCTGGGACGCAGATGAAGCCTCTGCCTCAGAGAGCCACTGAAAGGACTAGGTAAAGCACCCATAAAGCACCCAGTACAGTACTCAGCTGTGGCAGGCACCCTAATGGCCCTCAAAGACATCTTCATCCTAATCCCTGCAGCTTGTGAATTTGTTCCCTTACCTGGCAAAAGGGATTTTACAGATGTGATTACGTTAAAGATCTTGAGCTGAGAAGGTGATCCTGAATCATCCAGTGGGCCCACTGTAATCACAGAGATCACTATATGAGGGAGGCATGTGGGTCAGAGTCAGAGAAGGTACCAGCAGCAGAGGTTGGAGTGATGAGGGCAGCCTCTAGAAATGGGGACAGGGGTCCCTAGGGATTCCAGAAGGTACACAGCACTGCCAGCACATTTTGGACTTTTGACTGCCAGAACAGTAAGAGAATGAATTCGTGTTGTCATGTTGTTTTACGTCACTAAATTTGTGTTGATTTGTTACAGCAGCTGTCAGTAACTAATACATTAGCTTATAAAGCTTGTAAATATCCATTTTCTGAGATCTTCTGGGAGTTCACAAGGTGGGAAACAGGGGGTCCTCAAACACGAACAAGAAAAATGTGAGGCAACACAAAAAAAACATTGACGAGAAGGGTGAGGCAAGGCCTATGGGCCCATGCTGCAGCTCCGAGAAGGGAGGACGGCGTAAGGCTGTGTGCTCTGATGGGCCCAATGGCAGGAGCAACAGGTGAGCTAGACCACAGGAGCTGGGGGGTGGGGGGAGGCAGGGAAGGGAGCAGGGTGGACAGCACAGGCTTGGGGTCAAGAGGGGTGGGCCAGAGCTGCTCTACAAGTGGCACCAGAGCCCGCCTCTCCTCGCTCACGGGTGGACCTGGCTTCCTTGGGAAAGCTCAGCCCACCGCTTACTCAGCAAGACTCTCCAAATCCTTCCAACAAGGAAGGTTCTACTGAGAAGGCTCCAGCTCCTGCAGGACAAACTGATGCACATTAATTTTCCAGGGCACTGATGTGAGGTGTGTGACATGAACACCAGGTGACAGTGTCCGTGAGCAGTCCTGGCAGCACCAGCCCTCCAAACCCCTGGAGCAGAGACTGGGCTGGAGAGCTTCCTGGACAACCTGTAACACCCCCAGTTCCTCGTCCCCTCCCCGGGGGACCTGCTGGTTACTCCTTCCTCCCCGTGGCTATGGCCTAAAGCCCTGGGGGGTCCTGGCTGGCCCCTCCTCCTCTCACACGCTAACATGCTAACATCGCCAGGGCCTCCAGCTGACTCCTCCTGCAGAGCACCCTGCTTCAAGCAGCCGCCCTGTTAGCTCCGTCCCTGCCAGCGCCCTCTCAGGGGCCTCTGCCCCCCCCCCAGGCCTCCCCCCCCCCCCCGCAGATGCTCCATGTGTGGCCAGAGTGCCCCTTCCAGATGCAAGCCTGACCACAGCTCTGCTTGAAACCCTGGAAGGGCGCCCTACTTCCCTCAGTGTAAAACCCACGTCTACACCTGCCCCTGGATCCAGCTTGTCCTTCGGTTACTACTACCGGCCTCCCGATCCTCCCTGGCCTCCTTGCTGGTCTACAAACGGGTCAGGCGTGCTCCTGATTCACGAATCTTGCTCCAGCTGAATTCCCTCTTCCCTTCATCTCTGCAGCTCCCGCCCTAATGAGGCTACCCTGTGTGCCGGGGTGCCTCGTCCCCACCCCACTCCTAGGTTCAAGTCCTAACCCCCAGGATCTCCCAACAGGGTCTCGAAAGAGGCCATCAGGGTTAAATACGGTCCCTGAAGGGGGTCTTCACCCAATACGCCCGGTGTCTTTACAAGAAGAGGTGAGGGCACGGTGGAGGGGGCACGGTGGGAGGGGGCACGGAGGGGGCACGGAGGGGGCACGGAGGGTCGAGCGCGAAGGCCGTGTACAGCCGAGGAGACGTCAGGGCACAGCGGTCTCCCCAGCCAGGCAGAACCCCGGAGGATGGCCCGGCCCCTACCCGAGTCCAGGCCCCGGCCCCCCCGCAGCCTTCGGGTGTGAGGCTGGAGCGGCCAGGGAGGGCCACCTGTGCTCGCAAGTCCCTCCGGGCCAGGCCCCTCCACCTGCTCACCGCGCCCGGCGCGGGCAGTGACTTGGGGTTGCCGCGCGGTTGCGGGGGCGGGGGGCGGGGGGCGGCGCTGGGGCCGGGCCGCCGCTCTGTGTGCCCGGTGGGGCCCGGTGGGGCCTGCCCGGGGGCGGGGGGCGGCGGCGACGCGCCCGCTTTCCGTACGCGGCGTCCGGGGCCCCGAGCGCGCTCACCTTGGCCGAGACGCGCCTCCAGCTGCAGAAGGCCTCGTGGGCGGCGCGCACCGCGGCGCGGGCCTCGGGCTCCCCGCAGTCGGCCACCAAGCCCAGCTCGGCGCCGCTGGCCGGGTCGTGCACCGGGAAGGCGGCGGCGGCCGGGAGCCAGCGGCCGCCCACGAAGCCGTCGGTGCGGAGCAGCGCCGCGCACAGGCCCGCGGGGCCCCCGGCACAGCGGCGGGGCTGCGCGGAGCAGCGGGGGCGCGGGCCGCGGCCGGCGGGCGGCGGCGGGAGGCGCGGGGCCCCGCGGCCGGGCCGCCGCAGCCAGGTCGCCATGGCCCCGGCGGACGCGGCAGGAAGCGGGCGAGCGGGCGAGCGGGCGAGCGGGCGAGCGCGCGCACGAGCGCCCGGGGCGGGCGGCGGAGGAGCGAGGCGGCGGCGGGGCCGCGGCGGCGGAGCAGCGCCCTCTGGTGCGCCCTGGGCGCGGCGGCCCGCCCGGGCGTCCCCCTGGGCGTGCGTTGACAGGTTCTCCGGTTCTCCGGTTCTCCGGTTCCCCGGGAGCAGGGGAGAGGCCGCCTCGGCCCCGAATCCAGTCTGCTGTCGACAGGCTCCGCGACCTTGGACACGTTGCTTGACCTCCGTCCTCTCTCTTTTCCGTAGAAGGTTCTCGTTTGTTGTGAGAGACCGTATATTCAATTGCTTAGCAGAGTTGCGAGGGTAAATTCAGCGCAAGGTTCAGAGGCGTAGTGACTGGCCTAGGACGAGCCACTAGGAAAGTGGAAGTGAGGCCTCTACCAGTCAATGGCACCATTCGCGAGAATTGAATCGACTGAGTTCAGATCACCAGCAGACATCGGCCTAGAAATCTGGAAGCGGGAGGGTAAGCCTCAGCTTTAACGAGGACGCAAAGATGTATTTCGCGGGGCTCCCTTTGGAATGTGCGGGTTGCAGTGAAGACCATTTCTGTGCATTCACTTGGCATTACTAGTCTCAGCACACCTCTGCTTCTCCGAGGCTCCTTCTGAGTTGAGTCTCTTGCTGTATTTTTTTTTCCCCCGGAGCCTGTGGGCCTTCCACTTTCTCTAGGACCTTAGGTTCTTACTTGCAAAATGCCGAGGCGGTAACTTTGAATTTTGCCTTTGTTTTTTGCTGAGTGGGCGTCACTCAGCCCTGAGTGAGTCGCATCTAGCAGAAGTGGGAACAGCGGAGTGTGTGTGTGTGTGTGTGTGTGTATTCGTTACTTTCTTCTGTATTCTATCCAAGGAATTGGAGGGGGGAGAGAGGAGGTCCTGGAGGGAGGCTGCTGCCCTATAGGTATCACTGGGGGCGCAGGACCTGGCGTATTTCCACCTGCTGCCTGCAGAGGGCGCCCTACTGTTGAGACACCGTGGCTGCTTCTGTTGATCCAAAATCAGTCGCTTATCTTCCTAAGGTTCGGTTTCAAACAGTGCCCTCTCCCTTTTTGAGCTAACTTCCCCAATAGGCACACTGTCTAGGGCCCATAGTAATTTTAAGGGCATACAAGACTTTTTAGTTTCTTTTAAAAATCAGAAAAAAAGAGAACTTTTTAGTTTGATTATAAATATACTAAGACCATTGGAGATGTAAAATTTGATGACTTCTTTTTATCTCTATGGAGGAGGGGGACCTAACAAAAGCAAAAATGCCTAAGGCCTAGGAAATTCATGATGTTGGCCTCCCCTTCTGTCTGTCTTGTGCCCCTGCAAGACCCCTTTCAGAATGAGACAATCCCCCCTGATTCCTGTCTTGCTCCTAGGCTGCCCCATGGCTCCCGGGAGCCTGGCTGGGTGCGATCGCTCACCAGAGCCCATGAGGACAAGACTGTCGGTGCCTGGGACCTTTTTTCTTCGCCTGTCCTCATCTGGGCACTTCCGCCTCTACTCCCACCATTCTCCATCTGCTCCCCCACTTGCAGTAAGGAGGAGATTAGAACTATGTTTACAAAACACCCACTTAGCCAGACAAAGCACATTAGTTCATGGCCTCTGGCCTAAAAGCAGCCAGGAGAGCTGGGCCGAATGCCCTCAGGGCTGGGGGAGAGCTGTCGGATCCTTTTCCTTGGGGCTTGCAGGTGGCTAAACTAAGGTTACAGAGGAAACTTGGCAGACACCTAATCTTCCCATCTTCTCCTAATCTCTTCTATTTGCTCACCTGAGCATGAGTACGGTTTCCTCCCACTCTTTCAGGATCTCCTTTCTTGCTTTTCATGTATAATAATAATTTCTACATTAAAATCACTACCATTTCCATGAAGAGCTTCACCGAATTTTTCCCACGGATTAAGTGCAATAGACTATATATTTCTTGACAGGTGTATTCTGAACCTAGCATTTTCTGAATCCTTGTTTCTTGGTCTTAAATCTGTTCCATGTCTCCCACCCCCAGTGGAATCAGCATCTTTGCTTGCGGTGCAGGAATCTGACCATGCAACAGGCTCGAGATAAGCCCCATAAGAACAGCCAAAAGCAGAGCGGCCAGGAGTGGTTGCTCTTGTGTAATCCCATGCAAGTGTCAGTATCTGTTGCCAAATACTGAAAGAGAAGTCGGTGCCAGCTGATCGTCATAAAAGCTTTCCCAGCACTTGTGGCTTTGGAGGCTAAAGACACAGGGCACCCTGATACATAATGTGCAAAGGATGCCCAGGAGATCAGCCCCTGTGAGCTGAGGTGGTTCAGCATGTTGACTCTCAATATAGACAGGTGAGTCTCTCTCTCTCTCTCTCTCTCTCTCTCTTTCTCTCTCTCTCTCTCTCTCTCTCTCTTTCGTTTTTGAAGAAACCAAAGAATATTTGGAGACAGCTTTGCTAGTGTCACCATACAAATTTCATGTTAAAAAGAAATCTGGAGGACACCTGCATGAGAAAGTGGCAATGCTTCTACCTCAAGGCATTCAGATTTTGGTTGATGGCTTTTATTTTTTCTCCCTCTCTCCCAGGGGTTTGTTTGCTGTTCTGGTGAAGTTAAACAGTAGTTAAACAGCTTCCTGGGAAGTGTTATTATTTTGAAATGAGGCTTGGTTTTCCATGTCAGTGACCTGCTTAGAGGGAAAGCAGTGGGTCTGGGCCTGGGTGGCAGGCCTGCTGCCACAACTCTGAGCGCTTCATGTCTCTGAGGAGCAGCGAGTAACAAGGCATGTCCGTTTGCAGGTTCTGGCCTGGCCTGCTGATCACGCTGGGCTCCCTCTGCCCAGGAGGATCACCATGCGGCATCTCCACGCACATAGAGATAGGTAAGTGCCTGCACCTTGCCGTGGTAGTAAGGATACCGAGTCCGCCGAAAGGCATTAAGGAAGAGATGGGAAGTCGGGCCCAAGTACAGACGACAAGTCCCCGGACGGCAGTGAGCAGCCAGGCAGTGGAGAGTCAGGTGGGTTCCTCCAGTCAGTAGAGGGATAGGCAGGAGGCGAGGGAGGGAGGCCTGCTTCATGAGGGCAAACAGTGAGGAGCTGGATAACCTAGAGGTTGCCAGGAAACAGGATTGATAGAATGGAAGAGGAGGAAGGATGGGTGGAACTTGGTAGAGGCGAGGAATGTGTTTTTGTTGGTTTATATTTCCAAGTATGTTGTACAGGGCCACTCGTGGTCACGGGAGTGGGTCCCCTGAGTCAAGTGGCTGGCTTCAGGGAGGAGCCCAGGATGATGACAGGAGCTGGGGAAGACAGGCTACGGGGAGCTGGTATCCATGAGCTTGGGGGTAATAGCAGAGTATCAGGTACAGGTACATGGTAGGCTTGGTTCTTGCATGAGGTATATTTGTAATATTTCTTTAACTGATGGAAAATGTAAACCAATTTGGAAAGTACTCAGATAGGATTATATTCTGTAACAATTTTTGGATTGATTTCAAACATACCTGATATCTGGGTTTTCTTTTAGATAGAAACAATAAGAATATTTTATAGTTAGTTAGGCCACTAGCCTGAAGGTACAAATCAAAACAAGATGACAAATAAAGTGTGAAAACTTATCAGTGCAAGATAGACCAAGGCATTGAGTGCTGGTGAATGAGAACCTATGATCCCAGAATTTTGCCTTCTGAAAGGGCACAAGAAGTCCCTGGGCCCCGACCCTATATTTCACGTACGGGAATTCACCTGGAGCATCTCACAGTGAGCTCATTAGTGTGCTGGCCTAGGATTGCATGTCCTGACAGCCGGTCCAGTGTTCTTTCCAAGCACATTTATTGCTAACAGGGAGTCAGGAAATAATAGAAAAGAGCGTTAGACTGAGGTTCTGATATCAGCTCTGCTGTAAACTAAGGATGTGACTCAGAGCGGTTCATTTTCTCTGTGTTCCTCTTCTGTGAATTAAGGAGGCCGAACTTCTCAGTGAATTTGAGAATATTCTCCAAGTGTAAGTTCTTTGAAATTGAAATTGCTAAAACTATAAGTGGGATGAAAAAGAATAAGTAAACAGAAATATTCAAGAATAAGTATAAATGGAATAGTTTAAATCCTTAGAGTTTAAACACAGATGAAATATGAAATTTCAATAAAATCAGATAACTGCTTACCTGTATTCAGTAGGTGCCAAAGATCCTGATAGATTAATATATCCTAAACTTACACTGAGTGAAATAATATAAAACTTTGTTTCCATGAACATAATTGAAGACCACTCCTAACTTGCACAGATTTTGAGGAGTTTTATGTAAAAGACAAAACTCCAACATTTAATTATTTAGAGGATTTTATAAATATTTTGGTCCATGTTTTCACTTCTATGTAAAGCCTGTGTGGAAGGCTGACATTTGTGTGAGTTAATTAGAATTGGCCTTGTTCAGTGGTTTGAGCTGTAAATCACAGGTTATTGGCATGGGTTGTGAACTTGTATCTTAGAGAATTATGCTTATGTTGTGGCTATATTTTTGTATGAATTACAAAATTGGATGTGATTCACAATAGAAGTAAGGTATCATCTTTGAATGTGACTTCACAAGGCATGTTCGCCTTACAGAGTCTAGGAAGATTCAGGGTGTGGATGTGTGTGTCTGTGTGTTGGCCTGTGGGTGGAGCAGGTGACTTGGGATTTTTTTTTTTTTTTTTTTTTGTCCATGTAATGTGGCTCAGCTGGTGAAAAACATTCGAGAGTAATTGATTCAGTCCATAGTTTTGGCTGTGTATCATATTTCCTGCTTAGGTTCATTTATCTCTGTCAGTTGTTGAGGCAAAATAAGATGATGACACCTGTTTACTGAGCTACTACTGTGTATCAGCCACTGCGCTTATCACATCACGTTTATTTTGTGTGACTCTTTCAACAGACCTGTAAGGTGGGAATTATTTACTTAATTTCACTTAGAGGGGAAGTGAGATCTAGCTTAGTAGGGCCCTGGGGCCAGCTAAGCAGAAACTTCAAATCACCATGCAAATTTGATTTGTATTTTAGCAATCTAAATATTGTATGAATCTTATCTTATTATGTCTAATGAAAATTACTAGTGGATTACTAGTAGTTAATTACTAGTGATTATACACTTAATTTTCATTTCCCACTTCCTTGACAGTCACAATGACAAATTACATTTTCCTTTTATTTTATTTTTTAATTCAATTTTTAAAAATATTTTTATTTATTTATTAGAGAGAGCAAGCAAGCAGGAACAGGGGAGGGAGAGGCAGACTCTCTGCTGAGCAGGGAGCCAGATGCAGGACTTGATCCGATCCCAGGACCCTGAGATCATGACCTGAGCCCAAGGCAGATGCTTAACCCACTGAGCTGCCTAGGCATCCCTTATTTTATTTTTAAAAAAGATTTATTTATCTGAGAGAGAGAGAGAGAGAGGAGGGGCAGAGGGAGAGGGGGAGAGAATCCTAGGCAGACTCCACTCTGAGCAGGAAGCCCGAGGCAGGACTCAATTACAGGACTCTGAGATCATGACCTGAGCTGAAACCAAGAGTTTAATGCCCAACTGACTGCACCACCCAGGTGCCCTCATTTTCCTTTTAAAATATTTTGAATAAGTTCTGTTTTCAGTTCCAGTTGAATTTAATTGATTTATATATCTCTCTCAGGACACAGAGCTCTCGAGTTTCTCCACCTTCACAATGGGAGTGTTAACTACAAGAAGGTATAAAGTTTAATTTTTCTCTTATTCCTTTTGTATTAACTCTCTTCTGTAGTTGCCAAAATAAAGGTTCTAACAGATATTTAGGCAATAATTTTAAGAGTCATTTTTGTCTTCATAAAACATTAATATTTGGGGTTATAAAAGTATATGTTCCCTCTTCAACATTATATATATACATAATACATATACATATTATATGTTTTATAATATATATTGTATGTTATAATATACATACATTATGTAATATAATATATGCTATGTTTTATATATAAAATATACTACTTGAACTACTTGAATATATATAAAAATATTTGAATATATATAAAATATTATAGATATGATGTACTTGAACTACTTAAACATACATGTATGTTATATCTAAAATACTTGAACAAATATATCCTCCACCCCTACCTTCCCTTTGGAAACCACCAGTTTCTTCTCTGTATTTAGGAATCTATTGTTCATTTATTTCTAAGATTCCACATATAAGTGAAATCCTGTGCTATTTGTCTTTCTCTGACTTGACTCATTTATCATAACACTTATAGGTCCATCCATTTGCCACAAATGGCAAGATTTTATTCTTTTTTATGCCTGAGTAATATTCCTTTGTGTGTATAATCACATATCCTTCATTCATTCCTCACCTATGGACACCAGGGCTGCTTCTGTAGTTTGGCTGTTGTAAATAATGCTGCAATAAACATAGGGTGCATAGATCTTTTTTAATTAGTGTTTTTGCTTTCTTGGATAAATACCCAGCAGTGGAATTACTGGATCATATGGTATTTCTATTTATAATTTTTGAAGAGCCTCCATACTGTTTTCCACAGTAGCTGTACCAATTTACATTCCCACCCATGAGGCAAGAGCCTTCCATTTTCTGTACATCCCCACCAATACTTATATCTTGTGTTTTTGATACTAGCTATTTAACAGGTGTAAGGTGACAATCTCATTGTGGTTTTGATTTGCATTTCCCCAATGATTAGCGATGTTGAGCGTTTTTTCATATGTGTACTAGTTATCTATTTTCTTTGGGAAAATGTCTATTCAAGTCCTCTGCCTATTTCTTAAGGGAATTATTCAGGGTTATTTATTTATTTATTTGTGTGTGTGTGTGTGTGTGTGTGTGTGTGTGTGTTCAGTTGTGGAAGTTCTTTATATAGTTTGGATATATTAAACTTTTATTTGGGTGTATCATTTGAAAATATCTTATTCCATTCAGTAAGTCACTGTTGTTTTGTTGAGTTCTTTTGTTTGTTTCTTGTCTTTTTTTCCTGTGCAAAATTTTTTTATTTTGGTACAGTCCCAGTAGTTTATTTTTCTTTTTTTCCTTTGCCTCAGGAGACCTGTCTGTAAATATGTTGTGAAGGCCAATGTCCAAGAGATGACTACCTATGTTTTCTTCTAGAATCTTTATGGTTTCTGGTCTCACATTTATATCTTTATTTTTGTGTATGGTGTAAGAAAGTGGCCCAGTTTCATTCTTCCACATGTTGCTGTCCAGTTTTCCCAACATAATTTGTTGAAGACACTTGTTTTTCTCATTGTATGTTATGACTCTTTTGTCATACATTACTTGACCATATAAATCAGGTACCATACATTTTAATTACTATAGCTTCATTGTATTTCTTGAAATCTGGGATAGGATACCTCCAGTTCTTCTTTCTCAAGATTTCTTTGGCTATTTGGGGTCTTTCGTAGTTCTATATAAACTTTAGGATTGTTTAGTTATGTGAAAAATGCCATTGGCATTTTTAAAAAAGATTTTATTTATTCATGAGAGACACAGAGAGAGGTAGAGACATAGACAGAGGGAGAAGCAGGCTCCTCGCAGGGAGCCTGATGCAGGACTCGATCCATGGACCCAGATCACACCCTGAGCCAAAGGCAGATGCTCAACAGCTGAGCCACCCAGGCATCCTGCCATTGGTATTTTGATAGGGACTGCATTTAATCTGTAGATTGCTTTGGGTAATATGGCCATTTTAACAATATTAATCCTCCCGTCCATGAGCATGGAATATCTTTCCATTTGTTTGTGTCTTCAACTTCTTTCATCACTGTCTTATAGTTTTTATAGTATAGGTCTTTCACTTCCTTGGTTAAATTTATTCCTAGATATTTTATTCTTTTTTGGTGTAATTATAAATGAGATTGTTTTCTTAATTTTTCTTTTTGCTACTTAATTATTAGCATATTGAAACACCACAGATTTCTGAATATTAATTTTGTATCCTGCGACTTTACTGAATTCCTTTATCCTGATTGTGTGTGTGTGTGTGTGTGTGTGTGTGTGTGTGTTTGTTTGTTTTTTAGTAGTCTTTGGGGTTTTCTATGTATACTATCATGTCATCTACAGATAGTGACAGGTTTACTTCTTGTCATTTTGGATGCTTTTATTTCTTGTCTGATAGCTGTAGCTAGGACTTCCAATTCTCTGTTGAATAAAAGTGGTGAGAATGGACATTCTTGTCTTATTCCTGATGTTAGGGGAAAAGCCCTCAGTTTTTCCCCATTGAGTATGATGTTGGCTGTGGTTTTTTTTTTTTTTTTTCCAAAGAAGGCCTTTATCATGTTGAGGTATGCTCCTCAAAATCCACTTTGTTGAGTTTTTATCATAAATGTTATATTTTGTCAAATCCTTTTTCTGGATCTCTCGAGATGATGATATGGTTTTTATCCTTCTTATTAATGTAATATATCACATTGATTTGAGAGTATTGAACCACTCTTGCATCCCAGGAATAAATCCCACTTGATCATGGTGAATGGTCCTTTTAACTTACTGTTGGATTTAGTTTGGTAATGCATTGAGGATTTTGCATCTGTGTTCATCAGGGATATTGGCCTCTAGTTCTCTTTTTCAGTGGTGTTTTTGTCTGGCTTTGGAATCTGGGTAAATCTGGCCTTGTAGAATGGATTTGGAAGTTTTCCTTCCTCTTCTATTTTTTGAAATAGTTTTAGAATAGGTACTAACTCTTCTTTAAATGTTTGATAGAGTTCACCAGTGATGCCTTCTAGTCCTGGACTTTTGTTTGGGAGTTTTTTGATTACAGGTTCAATTTTATTACTAATAACAAATTTTCTATTTCTTATTCATTCAGTTTTGGCAGGTTGTGTGTTTCTTCTAAGTTCTCCAATTTGTTATATAATTTTTCAGAGTATCCTTTCATAATTCTTTGTATTGTGCTGTTGGTTGTTATTTCTTCTTCATTTCTGATTTTACTTGAGTACTTGCTCTTTCTTGATGAGTCTGCCTAAAGGTTTTCTTTTTATCTTTTCAAAGAACTAGCTCTTTATTTCATTGATCTGTTTTTCCCCCATTTATTTCCACTCGAATCTTTTTTTTATCTTCTTCCTTCTACTAACTTGGGGCTTTGTTTTCTTTCTAGCTCGTTTGGGTGTAAGAGTTGATTGCTTGAGATTTTTCTTGTTTCTTGTAGTAGCCTGTATTGTTATAAACTTCCCTCCTAGAACAGTTTTTGCTGTGTACCAAAGATATTTTCTTTCTTAAGTAGGCTCCATGCCCAACATGGGGCTTAAACTCATGGCCCTGAGATCTAAGCATCACATGGTCTACCAACCAAGCCAGCCAGGCACCCCCACAAAGATTTTCATTGATTGTGTTTCCATTTTTGTTTGTCTCCATATATTTTTAAATTTCCCCTTTGATGTCTTCATGACCTATCCATTGTTTGCTAGCATGTTGTTTAGTGTTCTTGTGGTTTATTCCCCTAGTTTTTTTTCTTATAATTGATTTCTAGTTTCCTACTGTCATGACTGGACTCATTGTATTATATATATTTTCTTTCTATAAAAATAAACAGAATGTGGTATTTTAACCATGAAATCATAGTAATGGTAGTTATTTGCCTGGTTGCTGTCCTGTCTGCCCTGCTTCCTCCTGCCTGCCCACAGAAAAAAAATTCTTCTTTTCTGGTTAGAGAACTAAGAGATGCTCATCATAAAACAAAAACAAAAACAAAAACAAAAACAAAAAAACAACAACGAGACAACGAGTGTTAACACCTGGCTTTATATCATTTTAGACTTTATCTTATTAGCATTTTCTACCTCCCCCAAATTACACTCTACATACTATGCAACTTGCTATTTTTAAAAAATATTTTATTTATTTCTTCATGAGAGACACACAGAGAGAGGCAGAAACATAGGCAGAAGGGGAAGCAGGCTCCCTGTGGGGAGCCCAATGTGGGACTACATCCCAGGGCCCCTGGATCACAACCTGAGCCGAAGGCAGACGCTCAACCACTGAGCCACCCAGGTGCCCTGCAACTTACTATTTTTCATTTAATATATTGGTGATGTCTTTCCATGTCAAGGGAGATTTTCAGAATTGTTTAGGACAATTACATATTTTTCTATTATCCATGACATACCATAATTTATGCAACCAATTCTATATTTTAACTTTTTACTTGGAAGTAATTAAAAACCAATAGAAAAGCTGGATAATTAGGCAATCCCTATATGCTCTTTACCATATTCCTGTATATCCTCAATTGTTGACATATTTGCCCTTTTATCTTCTCTGTTGGCAACCAAAGAAAGGAGTTAGAACTGAAGAAGGACAAAGGGTCTTTGTTCGGGGTCTCAGAATTGCAATTCGGGAAGCACAGATTCTGAAGTAACCAGAACAGTATCTTACTCTTGTAGGGAAAGCAAGGGGGTTTTATGAGAAAGAAGGAAGAGGTAATTATAGGATTTACATAAAGCAAAGAAGGAAAAAACTCTAAGTTGGTGCTGACTAGTCAAATCACATGTGATAACTATCTTATTGATTACTGGTGCTGTCAAACAAAGTCCCTGCTATGTATTTATTGACTTTGCTGTCCTCATCTGATTGGAACACCAGTTGCTCTGTTGAAATGTGATGAGCAACTGCTTGTCACACAGTTGTTGCCTCTGGACCAGATCAGGAGTTCAGTAGTTGGAAAGGAACATAGCGTCTCTCATGTCCAGAGATTTTATACAATTCCACATTATTTTTAGATGCTGATTTCTTTTTCCCTGACCCATTCTAGAGTGAATTACTGGCTTGATGCCCATTATCCTTTAGCATATCATGGTGTATTTCCTAAAAACAAGGACAGTCCTCTAGAACCACAGCACAATAATCACAGCCAGAAAATCAACACTAACACTTTCACCCAATCATCAGGCTTCATTTAAATCTTCCCAGTTGTCTCAATCATCTTCTTTATGGTTCCGGAACCAATCCAGGATCATGTGACCTAGAACAGTTTCTCAGGCCTACCTTGTCTTGAATGACCTTGATATTTTGGAAAGGGCACAGTCCAATAACTCTAGAATGTACCTTAGTTTGGTTTTGTCTGCTAGTTTCTCATGAGAGATCCCCTTGCAGTTTATCTTCTTTTTTTTTTAAGATTTTAAAAATTTACTTGAAAAAGAGAGCAAGTGACAGAGCATAAACAGGGGGAGTGGCAGGCAGAGGCGGAGGTGAAGCAGACTCCACATCTGAGCAGGGAGCCCAATGCAGGACACAATCCCAGGACCCCAGGGTCCTAACCTGAGACAAAGGCAGATGCTTCATTGACTGAACCACCCAGGTGCCTCTTGCAGGTTATCTTTTGACAGAAATATCCTAGAATATGGAAACAATGCTATATTCTCATGCAATCACACCAGAAGGCTCACAATGTCAAGTGTACTATTTCTGGTGATGTTACCTTTCATTTCAGTGATTATATTTTTCATTTCTAAGATTTCCATTGGGTGGCTCTCTATATATTCCCTTCCTGCAACTATTTTGGTGAGGAGGTTGTTTCAAGTATGTAATTAAAGCATTTTTCTGATAGGTGCTTTATTTTTTTAAAAGATTTTATTTATTTATTCATGAGAGGCACAGAGAGAGAGGCAGAGACATAGGCAGAGGGAGAAGCAGGCTCCATGTGGGGAGCCCAGTGTGGGACTCGATCCCGGGACTCCAGGATCATGCCCTGAGCCGAAGGCAGACACTTAACCCAGGCATCCCTGATGGGAGCTTTAAAATATTTTACAGATAATTCTAAGATCTCTACCATTTCAGGGTTGGCCTCTATTGGTTATCTCTTTTTATTCCTTTTAAGAGTCTTGGTTCTTGTTGTGATGAGTGATCTTGGATTGAAAATTGAACATTTTAGGTATTAGGTTCTGAGACTTTGGATCTTACTGAAACCTTTGTTTTAGCTGACCTCTCCTGACACTACTTTAGGAGGGAAATGAGATGGAGGGACACCCACCTCCTAACTCTCCTAATGGCCAACTTGGGTAGAGGTCAAGGATCTCCCTGAGCCTCCACTGATGCCCCTCTGGCTGGGGAGGTGGGGGGTAAAAGCGCCTAATTCTTGCTTCTCACTGTGGCCTCTACAGATGCTGGGGGATAGGGTGTCTCATTGTGGCATTCTGATCTCATCTAGTAAGGATGGGGAGAGGTGCCCTGTTACTGCCAGTTGGGACTGGATGTCCAGGCTCTCCCATGTTCTTCACTGACACTGAGGAGCAGAGATAGGAGACAGGATGGCCAAGATGAAAGTCCTGGTGAGGATGGGCCACAGTTTTTTCTGTGATGTGTGGCCGGAGTAGAAAGGCTATCGTCTAAACATTTTCTGTCTTGCTAGGCCACCCATTTCCTGGTCTTATGGTTAGAGAAAGCAGGCATTTGTTGTGGCTTTTGTTTGTGTGTTTGGTCTATGCCCATTAGAGTTTCTAGGCAGCAGTCTCTTCTGGTATTCAGTGTGGGAACTATGAAGCAAAGAGAAAATGCAGAGAACTCACCAGTGTTGTCTTCAGGGCTTGAGTTCCCCAGCCACCTGTATGCTTACCTCCACCTTTCAGAGGCTTTTTTATGCTCACATTGTATACAATGTCCAGGGCTGTTGGTTGTGCTTAGCAAGAGGAATAAATACATTTATTCCATCTTCCTGGAAGCAGAAGTCCTAATGATATTAATTTTTATCACTTGGTTGAGATGGCATCTTCACATTTTCACACTGGAAAATTAATACGTATTTTCTACTTTTTAATTAGCAAGTAAATATTTTGTGGGGAAATTGAGGTAATGTAAATATCCTGTTTCTCATCAAGGTTTTACCCACTGGTTTTAGCAGCTATTGATAATTCTTGCCTGAAATAATTATTATGATGGTTGCCAATTTGTTTACCTGATTCTATCACTCTTTTGATATTTTTTGGCATTTTACTGTAAAATAGAGCTTTTCCTTCTTCCCCATTCATATATTTACTTCTATCCATATACCATTCATGGATTTCTACTTACATTATCATTTATCTTGATGCTTACCTTGTTCTAGATTCTGTTTCAACCTGAATCTGTTTTATCCACCTTGTTATTTAAAACCATGAATTCACCCAAGAATATCTCTGATTAAGATCCATCACCACAGGTTTTTTTGTAGTATTTTCTGTGTCCATATCTGCGATACCTTTCTCCAACAGTGAGAAGCCTGGCCATCATTCCCAATATGTATTCTTCATGCTCAGTCTCCTGGTTTGTGACCAGTTTCCCAACCACATTTGGCAAACCCTTCAGCCCTGGCACTGCTAGCTGAGTCCGTTTGGCCCAGAAACAAAGGAAAAAAAAACAAAACTAAACAGGAAAGGCCTCTTTGGCCCATGGAGGATTAATATCCTCAGTTGCTTGTGTATTTCATTGAAATTTCTTGATTAGTATCTTTAAATTTGAAAACAGAATCACTTTTAGGGCCTGTTTTTAATTTTTTAAGTTTTGCTAATTTAGTGGGTGGAAAATGGTGTTCTGTTTTAGGCTTAATTGGCATTTTAATTCATTAACAAGACTAAACATACTTATAAGTGTCTATCAACGATTTCTATTATATCTACAATGAATCATGTATTTTGCCCATTTCTTCATCAGGATGTTTCTCTTGATGCAGAAGAATGACCGCTTAAAGATATGAGCCTGTCATGTGTCAGATGATTCTCAAGGTTATTTTTCTCTTCAGTTTGCTTCTTGGTTTTTTTTTTTTTTTACAGTGCAGAATGCTTCCATTTTTGTGTTAAGTGAATCATTCTGTTCTTTAATGGCTTATGCTTGTATGCTTTGCTTAGAAAAATCATTCTCACCTTGAGATGATGCAGTTATTACCTTCAGTTTTGTCTTAATTTTGTAGTTTCATGTTTTGCCTTTAACTCTTTAATTCATCTTGCATTCACTTTGGCATAGAGTGCTTTCGGGATCTGGGAAGCTCTTGTTGGTCATGCTAATTTCAAGTCTGTGTCCAGCAGGCCACGCTAGGATCTCCCCCTGCGAGAATGGGACCCTCCCCACCCCAGAGTTGTGCCAACACCACTGGTTGGTTACTGCACCCTTCGTTCATCTACGTTGTAGATTATGTAGGCTTGAGTCTCTTTCTTTGCGATTTATTCTGTTTCACTGATCTCTTTTGATTCCAAGATCTGTTTTTATTGTTGTAGCTTAAAAATACATTTTTTTTATCTGAAGGATGCATCCTCCCCCTATACTTTTAATCCTCCCAGCAGTCTCCTATTTTGCTGACACATTTGCTTTTCAAAATTTACTTCAGAATTATTTTTTAATGTTAAATGATAGTATCTACCTCAGCTAGAGATGCAGATGCAATAAGTCTTAATCCCATAAAGTGACCAGGACAGTGGTTGGCAAGGTAAATATTCAATAAAGTTAATTATTATTTTTAAGTGACAAAAGTCCAACTTGAGCTATCTTTATTTATTTAAGATTTATTTATTTATTTATTTATTTATTTATTTATTTATTTATTTATTTATTATTTTTGAGAGAGAGAGAGAGAGAGAGGGAGGCAGAGACACAGGAGGAGGGAGAAGCAGGCTCCATGGCGGGAGCCCGACACAGGACTCGATCCCAGGACTCCAAGATCGTGCCCTGGGCCAAAGGCAGGTGCCAAACGGCTGAGCCACCCAAGGATCCCCACTTGAGCTACCTTTAGACAAAAAGGAGACTTTATTGGCTCATGTAAGTGAGCACAGGGTCTGAGAGAGTCTAGGTGGTGTTTTTTCTCCATGGGAAGGACACAGGCCATCCAGAACTCAGCCTTCAAGCTGAAAATCCCCAAAGGGAAGAGGGTGTCTTCCACATAGCTCTGGATGAGGAGTCTCAGGGAAGGTTCTAACTGAGCTAACTTTGATCAAACGTGCATCTTGGAGCCAAACAAGGGGGTGGCAATGAGGATTGTAAGTCCTTACAGATAAATTAGTTTGGGGGTTCCTGGCTGGCTCAGTTGGAAGAATGTACAGTTCTTCATCTCAGGGCTGTGGGTTTGAGCCCCACGTGGAGAGGGCAGATATTACTTTAAGTGAATGAATGAATGAATGAATGAATGAATACATACATACATACACACACACATACATACATACTTATAAAGAAAGTTTAGGTCAAGTTTGCGTGCGTGGCTCAGTTGGTTAGGCATCTGCCTTCGGCTCAAGTCATGATCTCCATGATCCCCAGGTAGAGTTCCCTGCTCAATGAGGACTCTGCTTCTCCTTTTCCCCCTGCAACGCCCCTCCACTCATGCCCTTCCTCTCAAATAAATAAATAAACAAATCTTTAAGAAAAAAAAGTTTATGTTGCTCAATTTGTACTTTGCCTGTTGTAGCGATCATAGTTCACCTCTAGATCATGGAAACCTCTCTGGCTAGCTTAGGCTGAGTTCTCCCCCCAGAATTGGGGACATCGGTGCTGACAAACTGTGAGCACTGGAAGAGCAGTCTCTGGGCTAAGCTCCAGGAAGGCTTTGCAGGACGACACACAGAACTGGCCTGCCAGGGTCATCTGTGCCTAATAAAACAGCCACCTAGCTAATCAGCCACTTAGCTAAACAGGCCAAGCTAATCACCAGCTGCTAGCTCCAGAGCCAGCTGCCTCCTACACAGTCTGGAAAGGAAGAAGCCAGCACCTTGGTTCTTGGCTCCAGGACCTTGTCACCTCAGCCAGGCTCCTTACTAGGAAAATGGGTGCTCTGTACTCTGAAGACTTGGGGGTCAGGATGGAATGGAGTAAGCCAGTCAACTGAGGAAGAACATTAAAATGTTATTTGTTTTCTTAAGATTTTATTTATGTGAGAGAGCGTGCAAGCATGACATTGGGGATAGGAGCAGAGGGAAAGAAAGGGAGAAGCAGACTCCCCACTGAGGAAATGAGCCCCATGTGATGCAGGGCTCCATCCCAGGACACCGAAATAATGACCCGTACCAAAGGCAGATGCTTAACTAACTGAGCCACCCAGGTACGCTGAAATATAATGTTCTTTTGCCATCTTCTTTACATAATTTTAAAAGGGAAAGGATTTTTTTAACCCCTAAAAAGCGCAAAAGATATAATCTGACTCTAAAGTACAGGTAGGAACTATAAACTTATATAAATATAAATATAGATATAGATATAGATCTCAGTTTTTATATATCTAAGGTTCACCCTTGAACACCAGGTTTAGGGGGCACTGATCCCAGGCAGTAAAAAAATCCAAATCTAATGCTGGATTCCCCTCAAACTTACCTACAAATAGCCTACTGTTGACTGGAAGCCCTACTGATAAGTCAGTTAACACTTATTTTGAATGTTGTATGTGTTACATCCTATATTCTTCTAATAAAGCAAACTAAAGAAAGTGTTAGTGAGAAAATGCATAAGGAAAATATATTTCTAGCACTCTACTATATTTAGTGAAAAAAAAGCTGCGTGTAAGTGGACCCGCGTAGTTCATATCTGTGTGTATGTGTATGTGTGAATGTTATATGTGCATGTCTGTATTTCTCTCGCTTCTCTGATTTCTCACTGGATCGTTGAAAATCCTACCACAAACCAGTCAGTGAACTAGCCTTGGGGAAATCCTGTTCTACTGGTGCCCAGAGAAACGAAAGGGGGTGAAATTAACTAAGTGAACTGGGCTACTACTTGATCAGCCGGTGTTTGCCAGGACAGAACCTGAGGTTCCCTGTTGTAGGGTGTTGTCTTGGGTTATGCCTGAGTTTTTATTATTTAACTTACTTATGCCTGCCTTCCATCGCTCTCCTGCAGTGGGTGGGCTTGTTCCGGGCTGTGCCCTCTTGCCCCTTATCTCTGTATTTCCCTGCTCCCCAGCTGTTGCTTGAACACCAGGATGCCTACCAGGCGGGAGCCGTGTTCCCTGATGCGTTCTACCCCAGCATCTGCGAGAGAGGTAAGAGAAGACTTGCAGACCAAACGATGTCGCCTTCAGTTGGTTAACAGGAGCCGCCAGAACATAAGAAATCTAACACATTATATTTTCCACTGTCGTTGGTTACTGACTTAGTTCACTTGACTGTGTTTTTCATTTTACCGAACCTTACCTACTTAGGCACAGAAGTTGTGACTGTTTTCCTGATCCTCTATGTCTTTACTTGCTTTACCGCTTTGTGGAGGGAGGGAAAAAATGTGAAAGAGATTGAAGGGTCTGGGTTCTTGTTCCCGCTGTGCTATTAGCATGTGGCCTTCAAAAAGACTTTGCCCTGCTGAGTCAGTTTCCACACCTATAATGTAATAATAATGCCTGCCTTACCGCTTTACTGGATTTTTGTTGGCGTTAATTCATGTTATTTTGTCAAATGTTCTGCAGATCTAAGGTAGTGTTATCAGTAACCTGTGCTGATGGGGTGTATTGGTCAGGGCCCTTGCAAGCATGGATGGTGCACAGCAACAAGGGTAATTTGAGGGCTGTTTTATAAGGCAACCATTTATAAAGATATGGCCAAGATGTGAGAAAACTGCAGGGAAGAGTGCAGGGAGGAAGGAGTTACTGGAACTACATGGGGAGGCACCTTGAGGGGTGCTAGACCTTCAGTCAAGGACACAGCCAGCCCCCCCGTGACCCCAAAGCAGGGGATCTAGGAGAATGAGTACCCCCATTTCTCTCTCTCTCCCTTTTCTCTGGTCTCCTCTACGTTCTCCCCATTGGCCAAACCCAACCCAACCAGTGCAGACTGCTACACGAGCAAACTCAATTAGCATTATAAAATATATACTGATTATGAGGAATTTAATGCAGATTTCTTAGATTTTCATGAGTTTTCCCAAATTTTCCCTTGATCCTATACATATCTACTTGCACAGCACCTGTCTTTTTTGATTGGGGGGCTCACTTTTTACTGTACTTTTACTGCATCTTAGAAAAGCAAATGTTCTTACTCATTTACCAAAGAAGCAGCTTCGTATTTATACTCTTGTTGCATCAGTTTACCTAATACTGAATCAAATCTTTAACTACGAGAACAAGGATAACTGGCCTACCCAGGATTAGAAGCAGTCCCACTGACCCTCTATAAGCCACAGCTTGGCTGTGGGGATAGTGGCCTGCTGGCCATCACCATCCTGCAGGCCCTGCTTGGGCTAACTTTAGTTTCCGTTTAGTAGGATTACAGGGGGGAACAAAAGCTTCGCATTAATCTGGCATTTGGTTAAGGGGAGGTTTGTCCAAAGAGTTGCTGCTATACTTAGTTTTGGATTTTTACTGAATTCTGTACAATACGAATTGTAAGTTTTATCTCTTGGAAAACTTTAAGCAAATCAAATTTCTTAGTTACAATGTCTTTGAAAGTCATTTGCAGAAAAACCAATGATTTAAAACTGGTTAGAATGTTTTTAACGACGGCAAAACGATTTGAACTGAGGGATCTGAACTCTGGAGTTTTGGTTTCAGTTGCCTCTTGTGGCATTTGACACCCCAGGACAAATGTGTGGCATTGGGAGGCTTAGAATAGATGCCAGGTCCTGTCCTTCCTACCCCTGCTGTGGGAATAAAGAGCTAGATGGGCACCCATTGACCCTCTCAGCTGACGCTTAGGGTCTGTGCCATTTTAAAACAATTGTTGTAAATTAAAATGCTTGATAGCCTTTGGAGTATCTGCTTTTGTCTTTTGTGCTGTTAGGAAGGTGGACTGTGATGCACCAAGATGACACACATCCCCACACCTGTACCCCCACCCACCACCACCCCCTGCACCCCCTCACTCCACATCCCCCCAAACCCCCATCACACCCACACCCCTACCCCTTTTATCCTTCCCTTTAGCACAGAAATTGAAAATACTTCAGCCTCCATGGCAGCCCATGATTCCAGATGCTCTGAGCCAGTTCCAGCTCCTTTCTCTCTCTCTCCCAGCTGGCTCTTCTGTTCTAGAGGATTCCTCTGAACATCAATAGAAGAAATGAAGAGGCTCAAAGGGAAGGGGGAGGACTGTGGGAGGTAGCCATGGGGGCAGATCTGATTGGGAATCTCCAGCTTTTTAAGAAAGACGCCTGAGACCTGCTTTTGTTTCACCAGGGCAATTCCACGATGTGTCTGAGAGCACTCACTGGACCCCCTTTCTGAATGCAAGTGTTCATTACATCCGAGAGAACTATCCCTTTCCCTGGGAGAAGGTAGGCACAGCCCTCCAGCAAGTTCCTTGCTTGCATCTGCATTTATTCCATGTGTACCCCATCCCCACCCCAGGCTCTGGGAGGGCCGCTCACCCTTGTACCTTCAGTGCCAAACGCTGGACGTGGCTAGTTCTACTTGCATACACTACTTAGAAAAATGTGGTATGTCACTTGGTTATTTTGCTCCAAGAGTAATTAATCCGAAAGCTCTTCCAAGGCACTGCAAAACTTTTCAAAAAAGTCCTTTAGTGATTTTTGTAATTAGAAAATACAACAACCCTGCCTCTGATTTTTGTTGTTGTTAAGTCTCAGTAATGGAAATCTTACTTATTAAAAATTGTAATAGGATCTTTTATAAAATAATCCAAGCACTACTGTCCCCACTGCCCTGTTCCCATGCACCTGTCCCCACTGCCCTGTTCCCATGCACCTGTCCCCACTGCCCTGTTCCCATGCACCTGTCTCACCTCTAATTTGCTTATTTGGCAGGACACAGAGAAATTGGTAGCTTTCTTGTTTGGAATCACCTCTCACATGGTGGCCGATGTCAGCTGGCACAGCTTGGGGATCGAACAAGGATTCCTTAGGACAATGGGAGCCGTGAGTACATGTCTTCAGGTTGATGATTCTATGGGGGTGACACTGCCCTTACCCAAGATTAAAAACTGGCCCTTTTAGAGGAAAGGAAAACTTGAAGTTTTCCAGAGGTCATATAGAACCAAGATGTCTTGCCCAAAGCAGTATTAGATTTCCATCTGTTGCTATTTATTCCTTTTACTCTTCATGCTGCCCGTAAGTTCATCAATTCATCGTGTGGCAGAACAAGTGATGTGCACTGCAAACAGTGATAAATGTGATGTTCTGTTTAGTAACAAACAATATTTGGGAAACGTCATGTTTTCTTCGAGCCATGTCTATTAATGAGCATACATAGAGCCTCCACTTAGTTCTATTTGAAAGTAATGGTTCCACATGTGTTTGTTCTTTTTACATTGTCTTTTAACATTTAAAAACCTTTTTCTTCCTGAGTGTAGCTGGCACACTGTTGCATCAGCTTCAGGGGTACGACAGTGATCAGACACCTCTGTACGTGACGCTGTGCTCACAAGCGTAGCTGCCATCTGGCCCTGTGAGGCACTACTGCATCCCGTTGACTATTCCTGTGCTGGCTCTCACCTGTGACTTCATTCCAATACCTCCCACTCCTCTCCACCCACTTCTTTTTTTTTTTCTTTGATTTTCTACATGAGAATCCGTATCCCCAAACTGAAAATGGCAATCTTATTTCTGGTTCTGGTCACCAGTTGCTATTAAAGCCATTCTGTGAGAACCATACGCTTGGACGCAGTAGAGATTGTGTGTATATCCTCTGAAGTGCAAATGTTTGCAATAGCCTCATTTGTTACCAGATATTAATATACAGCTCAACTGCCACTATGATTTTTTTCTAACAAATAAAATAATAAAAATAAATGTTTTTTTCCTTTTTTTTTTTTTTTTTGAAAATTGAGTCCACCTATTCCATATCCTTAGCATTTCATTGGGTTAGGCATTCATCTCCTCACTATTGGCCTCGCTGTGGGGTAGGGATTTGGGCTACAATTTGTGACACACACACGCTTGCACACATCAGATGATTCTCTTTCTTTCTCAGGTTGATTTTCATGACTCCTATTCTGAGGCGCATTCGGCTGGTGACTTCGGTACTGTTTATTTACATTTGCCAAAGTTTCTTTTGTGATAGTTATATCTCACTTGTTATGCAGTCACTACTATACCATAAATCTGTTTTTTCCCCATATTTTTAATAACCTTCTTTCTCCTTAACTGGGACCATTTCATAATGAATTAGGACTGGACTATGTGGTTCTCTTGAGTAAAAATGTCATTTTCATATTCCATGAAACAGGTGTTAAGTCACTTTGTGAAATATCTAATAACCAGGCAGGTATCTAGATAACAAGAGTGCTGATGCTTCTGGGAGCATCAGCTGGCAAGGATGTGTGTAGTTCATGGTAGGCTTGCTACACTATCTCTTTCTCATTCTTGTGTGTGTATATAAGCTTCAATTTATACTAAAAAAAATAAATATTTAAGGTAAAATATGTTATTTTTTATCATATCTTCCCAGTACATATACTAACTAGCTTTCTATTTTAATACTTCAGTTCATCTATAGTATGGACATATCTCATTTGACATAGACATGTATTTCTGAAAAGTTGTATATGTGTATTTCTTTATAAAAAATTACATTTCATCATTGGCTTATGTCATAATTTTGAAAAGCTTTACCTTCATATCAGCTTAAAATTCATTACCTAAAAAAGAAATTAATTACCTAATGTCACCTAATACTTCAGCTTTAAATTGGTACACTCCATCTTTTTCCTGTAGTGAATTACCTTTAAATAGCCAAAGTACGGGGCGAATGGTGTTTTTTTAAAAAATAACTTTTATGGTTCATCTTTTTCCTTAAAATGAAAAACTTTTGTTTATATGGGTGTTTCTTTCTTAATTCATATGTCTTACTAAGATAAAGATGATCACTATTTCTTAAAGATATGCTTCATCTTGTGTTAAAACAATGAACACAAATATGTGACAATGTAATGGACTCATCACCTGGATTGTGCAAATCTGTGTTGAAAGAAGTATGCCATGTGTTGTCGCTAACTGACCAAATGTAAATATTTTTCTTATACCTCAGGTGGAGATGTGTTGAGCCAGTTTGAATTTAATTTTAATTACCTTGCACGGCGCTGGTAAGAGCAATGTACACTTACATATGTGTTCCCTAAATGGTATTTAGAAGCTTGACCCTTTTCAATCCCCTTAGAAAATATAGCCTACAATGTAATTAGGATTATTCTGCATATGTAAAATTTGAAAAGTAAACTGGCAGATTAGAATAGTTTAAGTGGATGATTTGAATTTGTAACCTATACCTTATAAAAATGGGTATTTATAAAAAAAATAAGATTGTGTACACCTGTGTAGCTACCACTTGGTTCAAAACCAAGCCTTACTGGTATCTTATGAGCTCCTTGCTTTCTCTGCTCACCTTCTCGCCCACCAGGGTAACCACTACGATGGAGTTCCTGTTAACCATTTTGTTGCTTTTCTTTATAGTTGAATTCCTATGGATGTGTCCATATACAAAATAGTACATGGTTTTAATCTACAGATGAATAGAATTGCATAGCGAGTATTTTCAAATTTTGCTTACATTCCTGTTTCCAAGATACAATCACATTGATGTATTTGACTGTAGTTCATTTTCGCTATTCTGTGGTCCTCCATTGTATAGATATACCAAATGAAATGCTCCATTCCAATGTGGATGGATATGTAAGTAATATGGAGTGTTTTTGCTTTTTACGTAGTGTTGCTATGAACATTTTTGTACATACATTTGTGCACCAGAGGGGCATCTCTCTGGTAATCACCACTAGACATGGAATTAGTGGTCATAGGATGTATGCACGTTTAACTTAAGTAAGCCCAAGCTTTCAGAATCGTCTTCCCAATTGATACTCTCCTCAGGTTCATAGGGTAGTTCTACTTCTTCTGCATTGTCTAATACTTGGCATTGTCTGACTTAAAAATAGCCTGTTTGGTGTGTAATAGAATCTCATTAAAGTTTTAATTTGTATTTCTGAGATGACTAATGAGGTTGAATGTTCTTTCGTATTTTATCGTGTTCAATATTAAGTGAAAATCTTGTTTAGTTTTCAGCCTATTTTTCTGTTGGTTTGTTTGTCCTTTTTACTCAATTGTGAATGTTTCTTATATATTAGGGCTTCTAATTTTTGGCTGGTTTGTCATTTATTTGTTACAAATATCTTTTCACGGTTTGTGGCATGTCTTTTTACTTATGTATCTCTTAATAAACAGCACTTAATTTTAATGTAGCTGAATATATCCATCTTTTCCTTTGTAATTTGTACTTTTGATGTCTTAAGAAATCCTTTGCTACCTTGAGGTCATGAGATTGATCATTCCCCTATTTAGCCTTCTGAGCTTTTATGGTTTTATTTTTTAAAACTTTGTCCTTCGTTTACCTGGAGTTAATTTTTTGTATATTCTGAGGTAGAATCTGATTGTTTTTCTGTAGATGTAAAAGATTATCCCCAAGTCAGGACACTTACCAGTAGTCTCCCCTTTCCTTACTGGTCTATAAGGCCCTCTCTGTCATACAATTTCACGTGTATTTGGGTCCATTTTTGGGCTTTCTATTTTGCCCTATTGATTTAATTGTCCGTGAGCAATACTGTTTTTTTTTTTTTTAATTACAGTGGCTTTAGGATACATCTCTTTGGGCTGGTCTCTCAGCCTTTCCTTTTTCTTCAGACATACTTTGCCAATTCTTTTGCCTTGGCTCTTTCAAATAAAGTGAGAGGAGCAAGTTGCCATGTTCCAAGAAAAATCTTGTTGGAATTTTTATTAGAATTTTATTGAATCTAGAGATCCATTGGAAGAGCATTAACAACTTGGAAATACTGAGTCTTCACATCCTATACATTTTATTTAAAGTGCTATACATTTTATGTAAGCCCTTTTTAATGACTTTTATTAAAGTTTTATAAGTTTTCTCCCAAGGTCTTACGTGGTTTTATTTGATATCCTTGCAGAGACTTTTTATTTCCTACCATAAATGGTAACTTTTGGTACTAGTTTTATTTTCTAATTGTTGTTGCTGTATAGAAATGCAAGCAACTATCTAATTTTGATTTTTGTATCTAGCAACATTTCTAAGCTCCCTTATTCATTCTAACGTATCTGGAGATTTTTTTTTTTTAATTCCCTATAGACTCACAATGCATCATCTACAAATCGTGACCATTTTGCTTTTCCTTTTTCAATCTTTATAACTTTCTTTTTTCTGCTGTACCACATTGGATAATATTTTCAGTACAAAAGAAGTGGTGATACTGAGCATACTTGTTTGTGATCTTACAGAGAATGCTTTCAAAATTTTATCAAATAGAATGTTTGCTATGGGTTTTGTGAATATCCTTTATCAACTTAAGGCAGTTTCCTTCTATTTTAGATTGATGTTAGTTGTTATTATAAATTAACTTCATATGTGTTGAACTTATTCTGCATCTGTTGAAATAGTTATCTCTTTCTTACCCTTTAATATAACAATTATACTGATCTATTTGCTAATATTTAATCAAGTTGAATTCGTGGGACAAAACCAACTTTGCAATAGTATATTTTCTTTTTAATATCTGTTGCATCTATTGCTGCCTGAGGTTTTTGCATTTTTATTTATGGGTGAGTTTGTACTATAATTGTCCTTTCTTCTGTCTTTGTTTGGTTTTGGTATCAAGGTTATGCTAGCTTCATGACATCAGGTGGAAAGTGTTCCTTTTCTTTTCTCTGAAGTCTACGTAAAATCAGAACTTGAATGTTTGGTAGAATTTGTAAAACTCTCTAGGCCTAGTGTTATCTTTGTGGGGACTGCTTAAAAACTTCTGTCATGGTTATAGGACTACATAGTTTTTCAATTTCTTCTTAAGGAGTTTTATTTTCTAGGGTTTTTCCTTTTCATCTGAGTGTTTAAACATCATGGCATGAGATTGTTCATAATATTTTTCTATTTATGTCTCTTATTTGTGCTTGTGTTACCTTGTTATCCATAATATTCTTTATCCTGACTTTTCATATAATTTTCAACTGTTAATCTAATCTAATACTTTTCAGTTTCATTATTTTAAAAACAAACTTTTGGGTTTATTGGTCCTATTATGTGTCCATTTTCTCTTTCATTACTTTTTACTCATATATTTATTTTCTTTGAGTTCCTATGAAATTTGTGGAGTCTTTTTAAAAGTGTTTTAATTTGTGGTGCCTGGTTCAATCAGTTAAACATCTGCCTTCAGCTCAGGTGATGATCCCAAGGTTTGGGATCAAGCCCTGTGTTGGGCTCCCTGCTCTGTGGGGAACCTGCTTCTCCCTCTCCCTCTGCCTGCCACTCCTGTGGCTTGTATGAATGCACTCTCTCTCTCTCTTTCAATCTCTCTATCAAATAAAAAGAATCTTTAAAAAATGTTAATGCTTTAAAAAATTAAGTGTTTTAATTTAATTTCAGTATAGTTAACATGCACTGTTATATTACTTTCAGGTGTATATATAACATAGTGGTCCAACAGTTCTATACATTACTCGGTGCTCATCATGATAAGTGTACTCTTAATGCCCATCACCTATACCCCACATCCCTCCACCCCCTCCCCTCTGGTGACCATCAGTTTGTTCTCTATAGTGAAGAGTTTGTTTCTTGGTTTGTGTCTTTCTCTCTTTTTTCCCCTTTGCTCATTTGTTTAATTTATTAAATTCCACATATGAGTGAGGTCATATGGTTTTTGTCTTTCTCTGACTATTTAACCTAGCATTATACTCTCTAGCTCCATCCATGTTGTTGCAAATGGCAAGATTTCATTCTTTTTTATGGCTGAGTAATATTCCATTGTATACATACATCACATTTTCTTTATCCATTCATCTATTGGTGGACACTTGCACTGCTTCCATAACTTGACTTTTTTTTTAAGATTTTATTTATTTGTTTATTCATGGGAGACACAGAGAGAGAGAGAGAGAGGCAGAGGCACAGGCAGAGGGAGAAGCAGGCTCCATGCAGGGAGCCTGATGATAACTTGGCTTTTCTAAATAATGCGCTGTCTATACAGGGGTGCATGTATCTCTTTCAATTAGTGTTTTTGTGTTTTGGTGGTAAACACCCAGTAGTGCAATTGCTGGGTCATAAGGCAGTTCTGTTTTTAATTTTTTGAGGAACCTCCATACTGTTTTCCTGAGAGGCTGCACCAGTTTGCATTCCCACCAACAGTTAGGGTTCCCCTTTCTCCACATCCTCACCAACATCCTTTGTTTCCTGAGTTGTTAATTTTAGCCATTTTGAGAGGTGTGAGGTGACAGCTCATTGTAGTTCTGATTTGCATATCCCTGATGATGAATGATGATGAACATCTTTTCATGTGTCTGTTGGCCATCTGTGTGTCTTCTCTGGAGAAATGTCCATGTTCTTTGCCCATTTTTAATTGGATTATTTGTTTTTTTGATGTTGACCTATATCAATTCTTTATATATTTTGGATATTAACCCTTTATCATATATGTCATTTGCAAATATCTTCTCCCATTTGATAGAATATCTTTAAGCTTTGCTGATTGTTTCTGTCACTGTGCAAACCTTTTTATTTTGATGAATTCCCGATAGTTTATTTTTGCTTTTATGTCCCTTGTCTTAGAAAACATGCTTAGAAAAATTTTGCTATGGCTGTTATCAGAGAAATTACTGCCTGTGCTCCCTTCTAGGACTTTTATGGTTTCAGATCTCACATTTAAGTCTTTAATCCATTTTGAGTTTATTCTTAAGAAAGTTGTTCAGTTTCATTCTTTTGCATGTTGCTGTCCAGTTTTCCTGACACCATTTGTTGAAGAGACTTTTTCCCATTGGATATTCTTTCCTGTTTTGTTGAAGATTAATTGAACATATAGCTGTGGGTTCATTTCTGGGTTTTCTGTTCTGTTCCATTGATCAATGTGTCTATTTTTTTAAAATTTTTTTCAATGTGTCTATTTTTGTGCCAGTATCATACTATTTTGATTGCTGCAGCTTTGAAATCTAGTCTGAAGTCCAGAATTGTGATGCCTCTAGTTTGCTTTTCTTTGTTTCAAGACTGCTTTGGCTATTTGGGATCATTTGTGGTTGCACACAAATTTTAACATTGTTTATTCTAGCTCTGTGAAAGATGCTATTGGTATTTTTATAGGGATTGCATTTTTTTTTAAGTGGGCTCCACAGCAAGCCCAACATGGGTCTTGAAATCACCACCCTGAGATCAAGACCTGAACTGAAGGATGCCTGGGTGGCTCAGATGGTTAAGTGTCTGCCTTCAGCTCAGGTCATGATCCTGGGGTCCTGGGATTGGGTCCTGCATGAGCTTCTTGCTCAGCGGGGAGCCTGCTTCTCCCTTTGCCTGCCATACTCCCTGCTTGTATTATCTCTCTCTCTCTCTCTCTGACAAATAAATAAATAAAATCTTAAAAAAAAAAAAAAAAGGCCTGCGATGCCTGGGTGGCTCAGCAGTTGAGTGTCTGCCTTTGGCTCAGGGCATTGATTCCAGGGTCCCAGGATCGAGTCCCACATCGGGCTTCCTGCATGAAGCCTGCTGCTCCCTCTGCCTATGTCTCTGGCTCTCTCTCTGTCTCTGTCTCTCATGAATAAAAATAAAAATAAAAATAAAATAATAAAATAAAATAAAATAAAATAAAATAAATACCTGAGCTGAGATCAAAAGCCAATCACTTAACCAACTGAGCCACCCAGGCGCCCTGGTAAGGATTGCATTAAATGTGTAGATTACCTTGAATAGTATAGACATGTTAGCAATATTCTTCCAATCCATGAGCATGGAATGTCTTCCCACTTCTTTGTATCATATTCAGTTTCTTTCATCAGTATTTTATAGTTTTCAGAGTAGCAGTTTTTCACTTCTTTGGTTAAGTATATTCCCAGATATTTTATCGTTTTTAGTGTAATTGTAAATGGGATTGTTTTCTTAGTTTCTCTCTCTGCTACTTCTTTATTAGTATATGGAAATACAACAGAATTTTGTACATCAGCTTTTGTATATTGTGATCCACCTGAATTCATTTATCAGTTCTAGCAGTTCTTTGGTGGAGTCTTTAGGTTTTTTATATATAGTATCATGTCATCTGCAAATAATGAAAGTGTTATTTCTTTCTACTAATCTGGATACCTTTTATTTCTTTTTGTTTGGTTGCTGTGGGTAGGACTTCTTGTTCTATTTAAAATAACAGATGAGAGTAGACATATTCCTCTTATTCCTGACCTTAGAGGAAAGGCTCTCAGTTTTTTACCAGTAAGTATGATGTTAACTGTGGGTTTTTCATATATGGCGCTTATTATGTTGAGGTATGTTCCCTCTAAATCTACTTTGTAGAGAGTTTTTTTTTTTATCATGATTAGATGTTCTACTTTGTTGAATGCTTTTTCTGCATCTATTAAAATGACCATATGATTTTTATTTTACTTATTGGTATGATGTATCTGTTGATTGATTTGCAAATATTGAACCACCCTGTCAACCCAAGAATAAATCTTACTTGATCTTGGTGGATGGTTTTTAAAAATGTATTACTGGATTTGGTTTGCTTTTAGTGAGGAATTTTGCATCTGTGTTCATGAGAGATACTGGTCTATAGTTCCCTTTTTCTTGGTGTCTTTTTTTTTTAAGATTTTATTTATTTATTCATGAGAGAGACAGAGAGAGAGAGAGGCAGAGACATAGGCAGAGAGAAGCAGGCTCCATGCAGGGAGCCCGATGTGGGACTCAATCCCGGCACTCTGGGATCACGCCCTGGTCTGAAGGCAGAGGTGAGCCACCCAGATGTTCTGTTTTTTGGTGTCTTTATACCTTGGTATCAAGGTAATGCTGGCCTCATAGAATGAATTTGGAAGTTTTCATTCCTCTTTTATTTTTTGCAATAGTTTGAGAAGAATAGGTATTAACTCTTCTTTAAATGGTTGGTAGACTTTGCCCATGAAGCCATCTGGTCCTGGACTTTTGTTTGAGAGTTTTTTGATTACTGATTCAATTCATTGCTAGTAATCAGTCTGTTCAAATTTTCTATTTCTTCTTGTTTCTGTTTTGGTAGTTTATATGTTCTAGGAGTTTATCCATTTATTCTAGGTTGTCCAGTTTGTCAGCATATAGGTTTTCTTACAGTTCTTTGTGTTTCTGTGGTGTCAGTTGTTATTTCTTCTCTATCTTTTTTTTGTTTATTTAAGACCCCCTCCCCAATTTGGGCAAGTAGTTTATCAATTTTAATCTTTCCAAAGAATCCACCCATGGTTTCGTTGATCTGTTCTATTGTTTTTTAATTTCTATATCCTTTATTTCTGCTGTAATCTTTATTATTTCCTTCCTTCTACTGGTTTGGAGGATTTGTTTGCTCTTTTTCTAGCTCCTTTAGGTGTAAGGCTAGGTTGTTTATTTGATACTTTTCTTCTTTTTTTAAAATTTTATTTAGTCATTAATGAGAGAGAGAGAGAGAGAGAGAGAGAGGCAGAGACACAGGCAGAGGGAAAAGCAAGTTCCATTCAGGGAGCCTGACGTGGGACTCAATCCCAGGTCTCCAGGATCACGCCCTGGGCTGAAGGCGGTGCTAAACTGCTGAGCCAGCTGGGCTGCCTTCTTCTTTATATATATATATATATTAATTCATGAGAGACACAGAGAGAGAGAGGCAGAGACCTAGGCAGAGGGAGAAGCAAGGGGAAACTGATGTGGGACTCGATTCTGGGACTGTGGGATCACACCCTGAGCTGAAGGCAGACGCTCAACCACTGAGCCATCCAGGCATCCGAAGAGACTTTTCTTCTTGAAGTAGGCCTGCATTGCTGTATGCTCTCCTCTTAGAACAGCTTTCGCTACTTCCCAAAGATTTTGTAGTGAGTTTTCATTTGTTTCTGTGTAATCTGTAATTTATATTTTGATTTCTCAGTTGACCAATTTATTGTTTAGTAGCATGTTATTTAACTAGGTATTTGTGTTCCTTCCAGATTTTTTCTTATAATTTCTAGTTTCATAGCATTGTGGTCAAAAGATGCATGGTGTGACTTCGATCTTTTTGAGGAGGCTTGTTTTGTGGCCTGATATATGATCTCTACTGGAGAATGTTCGACGTGCACTTGAAAAGTATGTGTATGCTTGTTGTAGGATGGAATGCTCTGAATGTATCTGTTAGATCCATTTGGTCCAGTGTGTCATTCAAAGTGTCATTCTTTCTTTCTTCATTCATTCTTTCTTTTCTCTTTCTTTCTTTCTTTTTTCTTTTCTTTTCTTTTCTTCTTGATTTTATTTATTTATTCATAAGAAACACAGAGAAAGATGCAGAGACAAGGCAGAGGAAGAAGCAGGCTCCCCATTGGAAGCCTGATGTAAGACCCGATCCTTACAGGGTCCTGGGATCACAACCTGAGCCAAAGGCAGATGCTTATTTTTTTTTAAGATTTTATTATTTACTCATGAGAGACACACAGAGAGAGGCAGAGACACAGGCAGAGGGAGAAGCAGGCTCCATGCAGGGGCCTGACGTGGGACTCGATCCCAGGACCCCAGGATCACGACCTGAGCTGAAGGCAGAAGCTCAACCACTAAGCCACCCAGCTGCCCAAGATGCTTAATCTCTGAGCCACCCAAGTGTCCCTAAAGCCAATGTTTTCTTGATTTTCTATTTGGATTGTCTGTCCATTGATGTAAGTGGGGTGTTAAAGTCCCCTACCATTATTGTATTATCAGTTACTTCCTTTACATTTGTTATTAACTGCTTTAGATGTTAGGGTATTCCCATGTTAGATGCATAAATATTTACAATTTATGCTTTAGATGTTAGGGTGTTCCCATGTTAAATGCATAAATATTTACAAAGATATTTACAATATCTTCTTGTTGAATTGTCACCTTTTTGATTACATAGGGCCTTTCTTTGTCTCTTGTTATACTGTATTATTTTTATTTTTTATAGTGTTTGTTTTATCTATTTTGTCCAGGATAAGTATGCTACCCTAACTTGCTTTTGCCTTGCATTTGCATGACAAATGTTTCTCCATTTCCTCACTTTTAGTCTGCAGGTATCTTTCTATCTGAGAGGAGTCTCTTGTAAGCAGCATGTAGATGGGTCTTGTTTTTTTGTTTTTTGTTTTTATCCATTCTGTCACCCTATGTCTTTTGATTGGAGCCTTTAGCCCATTTACATTCCAGGTAATTAGTAATAGGTATGTATTTAGTGCCATTTTGTTACTTATTTTGGGGTGCTTTTTATAGTTTTTTTTCTGATCCTTCTCTTGCTCTCTTTTCTCATGATTAGTTGGATTTCTGTAATATACTTGGATTCTTTTCTCTTTATTTTTTGCAAACGTATTAGTGGTTTTTGACTTGTGGTTACCATTAGGTTTATATATAACATCTTCTGCATATAGCAGTCTGTATTAAGCCAATGATTGTTTAATTTGAAACCATCTTTACTCCCTCCACTCCCATTTTAGGGATATGGTGTCATAATTTACATCCTTTTATTTTGCAAATCCTTTGACTGATTTTTACAGATATACTAATTTCTACTGCTTTTGTGTTTCCTACTGTTCATACTCTCACTTATGGTCTCTCCTTTCCACTCAAGGATTCCTTTTTTTCTTCAGGGCTGGTTTATTGGTCATGAACCTTTTTAGTTTTTGTTTGCCTGGAAATTCTTTATCTTTCCTTCTATTCTGAATGACAACCTTGCAGTATAGAATATTCTTGGCTGCAGATTTTACCCATTTAGCACTTTGAATATATCATGCCACTGTCTTCTTGCTTGCAGTTTCTGCTGAAAAATTAGCTGGTAGCCTTATGAAAAATTACATTTTTCTTCTATGTAATTGTCTTTTTTTTCTCTTGCTGCTTTTAAATTATTTCTTTATCATGACTTTTTGCCATTTTAATTAATATGTGTCTTGGTTTGGATTACCTTGAGTTTTGGGAGGATATCACTGTGCCTCCTGCATGTCAATATCTGTTTCCTTCCCCACATTAGGGAAGATATTAGCTATTATTTCTTCAAATAAATTTTCTACTCCCCGCCCCCTTCTCTCTCTTCTACTGGGATCCCTATAATGTGAATGTCATTATGCTTCATGGAGCCACTGAGTTCCCTAAGTCTATTCTTGTTTTGCATAATTCTTTCTCTCTCACCTGCTCAGCTTGGTTAATTTCCATTACTCTGTCTTCCAGGTCATTAATTTGTTTTTCTGCTTCCTCTAGCTTGCTATTTATTCTATCAAGTGTATTTTTACTTTGGATTATTGTGGTCTTCCTCTCCAATTGGGTTTTTTCCCCTCCATGTTCAGGATCTTCTAATGTCTTCTAGTATTTTCTCAAGTCCAGGGAGTACCTTTATGATCATTACTTTAAATTCCCTTCTGGTCATATTATTTATCTCTGTTTTGCTTAGGTCTCTTACTGTGATTTTTGTCCTGTTCTTTCTTTTGGGACATATTCTTCTGTCTCCTCTCTGTTTTTCTGTTAGGAAGGTCAGCTGCATCTCTTGCTCTTAAAAGTAGTAGGCAGAGGTATGCAATTTATTTATTTATTTATTTATTTATTTATTTATTTATTTATTTATTTATTTATTTTTGAGGTATGCACTTTTAAGATGATGGTGTGGGTCCTCTTCCACGGGGGACCTGCAGCCCCAAAGACCGGGGCTCGCTGGGGCTGCTCCATGACTCATGAAGGCAGTGGTGTACTGCTTCAAGCTGTGTACCCCAGGCCTCTTCCACAGGGGATGCACAGCTGCTGTGGAGAAACTGAGGCTGCTCTGCACAGTACACAAGGGCAGAGGGGACAGTTTTAGCAAGGTGCACAAGTCCTCTCTGGGAGGTTGAGAGACACAGTGTTGGCAAAGTTTGTACCTGTGTTCTGGGGGAGGGGATCTGCAGCACTGGGATTAAGATGGGCCCTGCTGGAGGGGGTGGAGTGTGGTGTATGCAAGTTGGGTAGTAAAATCAGGTGCTATGCTGGTTCCCACATTTGTTTATGCTGGTGAGTGGGAGAGGGAAATGGTGCCTGCCAGTTCTCTGTTCCTGGAAAAGTCCCTCAGTGAACTCTGAGATTAGTAACTCACTCTCCCTCTTTATGCCCCCTACTTTTTTTCCTCTACACTTTTTAAATTACTGCTTCTGTGTTCTATCTCTGCAGACTGTTTGTCATGCTATCTCTCTAAGGGCAGAGACTCAGCTTCTTGTCACCCTCTGGGCTCTTCTAAAGCCACGCCCACTGATTTTTTTTTTTTTTAAGTTCCAGTCTTTATGTTCCACAGGCTAGCACTCAGAAAATTCAGCTGCTCTCATTTTCAAAACCAAATGTTATGGAGCTATAGCTCACTCTTGAAGGCTCCCCAGTGTGATGATCTGCTTCTTACCCCACCCCAAAACCATGTCTTCCTCCCTCTGGTGGCCAGACCTGTGGGGTTTAGCACCCCCACTACATCTCTGCACTTTCTACTCTCCTCGATGTGGACTCTTCACTACATTTAGTTGTGGGGTTTCTTCTCCCAGTCTTTGTTGTTGTTGTTTTAATTAATTACTTAATTAATTTTAGTAATCTCTATCTCCAACATGGGGCTTAAACTCACAACCCTGAGATCAAAAGTTGCTTGCTCTTCCAACTGAGCCAACCAGGCACCACTCTTCTGCCATTCTTTGGGTTGTTTTCTGGGTCGTTTGCATTGATGTGATGGTTGTTTAGTTATATCTGTGAGATGAGATCAATCTAGGGTCCTCCTACTCTGCCATCTTTGCCAGGAGTCTCCTGTTGAGCCTTGATTTAAGGTCCAGCATATAATCAACTCTTGTAAATATCCCATCTGTGTTTGAAAAGAATGTTCTCCAATTTTTTACCTAATGTTACATATATGCTTATTAGTGTAAGCTTATTAAATTTACTGTTAAAATTATAAATAAAATAGCCTTTTTATTTTATATTAGGTCAATCTAATAACTACTGAGAGAAAAACCTTGTTAAAAAATTTCCCTCATCAATGGTGGATATTTTTTCCATTTCTCCTTGAAGTTCTGTCAAATTGGTGTTTATTGTTTTGAAGATATGTTGGCAGGTACCTTCCAGTGTAAAAATATTATGTCTTTCTGGTGAGTTGAACCTTTCGTCATGATATACTGACCCTTCTCATCTCTAATGAATGCTTACTGCCTTCAAGTCTACTTAGCAACTCTTACTGTAGTCATGCTGGCTTACTTGGTTATGTCCCACAGTTCTCTAATTACTCATGGCTGGACATAGAGTTGCATCTCCAGTGAGGGTTTGTCTGGATTTCTGAAGGCTGCCTTGAGGCACATTAATCTAAGACCACATTGAATTACATTCAGCCCTTGAAGTTTTCTTGATTACAGAGATGGGATGAATGCAGACAGACCATTTGTGGGACTGGCAGTAATTACCAATTTTAGTGGGAGAGATATTTTGCCCTTCTCTATCTATTGTCAAGATGAAGACCAATTTCTTTGTTGTTCTTTTTAATAGGTTGGGTTTGTTTCTACCTAATACTCATGCATAGGGTATAGCCTTTAGTGGAGTCTCCTCTGAGATGGGCTGCTTTGGCTAGTTCCTCCACTTCAGCCCACATCTCCTGCATACAACGCAGCCATCGGAAAAATCTCCAAGTGCTCAGGGCAAAGGCTGGCTTCTGCTCTTACCTCTTAAAGTTTCCAGTTTCAATTTGTGCTGCCTTTGGAAATTTTTCACTTCCTTGCTAGCACTATGATTCATCTAAAAAAATATTTTTGTTATTTTGTCCAGCCTAGAGCTATTTTTATTGGGAGGACCACTCTGGTGCTCTTGTAAATTAAAAAGCGGATATCTCCATAGATTCTTTCTTATACATATACTATAATCACATTTTATTTGGTTGTGGTTTCTGTCCAGTATAGTCAAAGGCTTCAGAAATCCAGATGGAAGATGGTTCAGCATTAATCTCATGTATGCTACTCTTCTTCCAACTGAAATAATGAGTAGCTGTCAACCAAAAGTCTGACTTGGAATTCTCTTTTTCATTTTACACTGTGTATTCTAAAACCAGGATGTTGGGGTGAGGAGCCATTTTTGATATTTTTAAAAATAATAACTTTTGGGGCACCTGGATGGCTCAGTCAGTTAAGCATCTGATTCTTGATTTTGGCTCAAGTCCTGATCTCAGCCCTGTGTTGGCTCCACACTGGGCATGGGGCCTTCCTAAAACCCTCTCTCTCCCCCTCTCTTCCTCCCCTCCTTGCTCTCTCTCTCTTTCTCAAAAAATAATAGTAATAACATTTGAGAATAATTCAGTGCTCCAAAAAATAAAAATATCTTGCTTCTTAAACTGTGAATTCACAAGACTAAACTTCCTTTTCATACTTTATAGTTAGTTTTCTGTCTTCAAATGTACCTTCATAAATACTGAATTAAGTTTGCTCTGCAACTTTAGGGAAGTCAATTCACTTTTCTGTGCTTTAGTGTCCTCTTATGTCCAGTGGGTACCTGGGCTTGTAGGTAGGATTAAATAAATAGTTCACCGAAAGCCCTGGCATATAATAATCATGCCTAAATCCTCTTTAATTTCAGAATCTTATTTTATTCCAATGCTTTTCTCAGGTATGTGCCCATTGAAGATCTGCTGGGAATTTACAAGAAACTCTATGGCCGAGAAGTCATCACCAAAAGTGCAATTGTTGACTGTTCATACCTTCAATTCTTGGAAATGTAGGTGTGACCCAGAGGAGAATTTTTGCTGATTTTCATGTGAATTTCCTTAGCGCACTTTTTGATATTTCAGTTTCCTGAGTTGGAGTTTGGATTTCTGGATTTTTGCTTATTTGAAAGCAGTTGCATGAGAGTAGATAGATGTTGATGGAGCTTCTTTATTTGCTTCACTTCTTTGTACAAATCAAACTCAACAGGCAAAAATTTTGTTCATGTTGCAGGTATGGTGAGATGTTAGCTATTTCCAAGGTAAGGGTTTTATTCTTCAAAATTTTAAAGGATTATAAAGATACCAGAAAGAGCACCTATTGATAAGGTTTCTTTTTCTGTGCCATAGCTTTATCCCACTTTCTCCAGAAAGTCCCCATTTTTGGTGGAACAATTCCAAGAATATTTCCTGGGGGGACTGGATGACATGGCGTTTTGGTCCACTAACATCTACCGTCTGATGAGCTTCATGTTGGAGAATGGGACCAGGTGAGATACTGCCGTCCCTCCTCGACCAGCCACTTCTGCCTCTTCCCTCCCTTCCCTGGTGCTGCTCTCACATTTCCAACTGAGCAAATGCAAAGGTCTCAAGAAGTGCTAGCCTGTCCTAACTAAGGAGGAGAAGAATGGAAATGGTCATGTCAGAACCCAGATGCACTCCCATCTGGTGACATGTGCTGCTGTCTCCTGTTTTAGGGACAGAGAGGAGGGGGATCTTGAACTGTGGCTGTGTCTCTTCTTCAGGGAGGACTGGTGCTGTGAACAGGCTCTAGCAGCCTGGCTCAGTGAGCCTCCTCTCCCCCTGCTGCCATCTCAGGTTCAAAGGGTTTCAAAGAGCACTTCACTGACCCAAGTAAAATCAGAAATGGATGGATTTGTAAATCACAGTCTTCTGGTGGAGTCTAACATTCAGCCCATATAGAATGGTGTCTGGGTTCCAGCTCCTTTTCTGCTCCTGCCCTGCATGTCCAGGATGAGTGTTAGCCAGAGACATGAACCAGGGCATGTAGACCAGGGTAGACTGCAGTACCCTACTTCCAGCTGCAATAGACCTGTAGGCTCACAGTCTCCCTGCTGTAGGAGAGAGCTAAGGATCCTCTCAGATCCAGCTTACAACCAGTCCACTGTGTGTGCAGCCCTCCCAGGCTGCCAAACCAAGTGGGGTGGGGTGGGGGTCTGGAGAGGGAGCAGTGGAGGGAGCACCCCATGCAGGAAAGGGCAGGGTGTGAAGCTCAAGCAGCAGCCATGCAGTGGGAAAGATGGTTCTAGAGCTGAGTCTGCACCAGGCAGTTAGTTGTTCCAGGCTGAGGAGCGTTGGGCAGATGTTCTAAATTGGAGGGGCCTGAATACTTGTAACTTTAGGATATTCTATGCTGGATGATGTTCTTTTGCCCTTAAAAGCATTTGCTAGTATTCAAAGAATGTTGACCATAATTATACATTGTGATTTGAAACAAAATTCCCTTGCATGATAAATTTGACATTAGGCTGTAAATATTAAACCTGTTTTAAACAGTTGGTAAACAGTAACATAAATAATCCGATATAACTACTATTTTTTAAAATAATGAAACAAGCCTCCTATGAACGCTCCAGGCTCTCCTTCTGTGGCTGTGTGTTTTTAGATGCACACAATGATAGAGGATGGGCTTTGGAATTTGCAAGACCTTCCTCTCACTGCTGAGTTATCCCAAGCAAGTAGCTAAACCTCCCTAAGCTTTGTTTTCTCATCTGTGAAATGGGGTGAATAATAATTCTCTCTTTATCATGGGGATGTTGGGAGGAGCATGTGAGGTCACTCTGTAAATGATTTAGCATGTAGGAAGCACTTAATACATGTTGGCTACTAGTATTATATTTTTTATTGGAAGGAAGTTAAGTTTATATTGGTCATGTGAGTGTGAATGACCTGCCTTTATTTGTTTTATAAAATCCATGTGTAATGGTCCTTAAGTGGAGAACAGCTGTGGTGTTTGTTTGGTTACGTTGTCCAAACAGCTCAGACGGCTAGACTTTATTCTTCCATTAGGAGAACTATTTGAGAAGAAATAGATTTGTCTCTTGATATTCTAACTTGTCAAGGCAGAAAAGTACATAGATTGATGGCACTTTACACACATAGACAAAGGGAGATTCATCAGAATTTATGGAGCTTTTGGCAGCCCGGGTGGCTCAGCGGCTTAGCGCTGCCTTCGGCCCAGGGTGTGATCCTGGAGACCCAGGACTGAGTCCCACATCAGGTTCCCTTCAGGGAGCCTGCTTCTCCCTCGCCTGTCTCTGCCCCTCTCTCTCTTTCTGTCTCTCATGAATAAATAAATAAAATCTTTAAAAAAAAAATTCATGGAGCTTTATGGGAAATTTAGAGAAGGCTCCCAGGAAAGAGGATACAAATTCATGAGTGAAGGAAACATGTACACATTTCCATATTATAAGCATTTTTTTAGCTGAGAATTATCTTCCAAAGCACATTTGTTGCTTGAAGCTTTGAGTGTATCTTTTTAAAGAAACAGTGAGAAAATGGTGGTTACATTCCCAGCCAGAGCTCTACGTAATTAAAAAACTATTGATAACTGTAGTGCCTCTGTTGGAAGGCTGCTGTCTGGATCCTGGTTGTGGCATTTGAGGAATTCCCATCCGAATCCTGGTGGGACCTTGAGGAGGAATCTTTTCCTAAGCTTAAAGCTGGCCCTCAGAAAGATTTTGCTAGAAGTTTGCCTTCAGCTTCTCCCCACCTTGCTTTCTGACTCCTGGCCTTAGGGAAGGCTCCCTACTGACCCCGTCAGATCTTCCTCCAGAGCAGACTCTTCTAATGTCATACTCTGCGCCCCGCACTGAGCGCTTCCTTTCAGAGTCCAGGGAAAATTCACTTCTTCCATTCTCTCGGTGGCCTTGTCTGTTTACAGATCTTTGTTTTTAAAGAAATGAGATTGAGAAAGTAAGACCTATTGGAGCAGAAATGGGCATCATTGGCAGAGAGGGGGTGCAGTTGGGAATCTGTTTTTTTCCATCTTGAACTCCTGGACAGTTCGTGTTAGTGTGGGGTTGCTCAGCAGGTGGAGTGGGGCCGGGGGGCGGGTTGTGAGTCGGGGTGACTGGAGCGTGGGGCTGTGTTACCGTAGTGCTGCCTGCACTCAACTCACCTGCCCTGTCAAGTAGGACCATGTTTTCTTCCGAGTTGTGTCAGGTTCCTTGATGAACACCCTGCACCCCTCTGCAGGAGGCAGTGTGAAGTGCACCAACTATTGTCAGTAACATTCATGCTTGAAAAGGAGGTGGGTACATGCCTGATTCCTTTGACTATTTCCCCAGTGACTGCAACCTGCCCGAGAACCCTCTGTTCATTGCATGTGGCGGCCAAAAAACAAGCACCCAGGGGTAAGTGGATTCCAAAAATATTCATAGAGATGATCTTGGGGTGCCTGGGGGCTCAGTCAGTGAAGCTTCTGACTTGTGGTTTTGGCTCAGGTCATGATCTTGGGGTCCTGAGGTCGAGTCTCGTGTTGGGCCCTATACTCAGTGTGGTCTGCCTCTCTCTCCGCCTTCTGCTCCTCCAGCACCCTCCCCATAAATTAATAAAATATTAAAAAAAAAATCTTGCCCAGAGAGATGCTCAGTAGACACTGAAGGCATGAGATGTATAGACGGAGGTTCAAATTCCAGTTCTGCCATTTACAGCCATGTGATTTTCAATCACTTAATGTTTTTTTTTTTTTTTGAGGTATAGCTTCCTCCTTTGACAAAATAGAAAAATCACATGTGCATATTCCCAAAATCATGGTCTGGGGGGTGTGCAAGAATGGAGGTAAAGTTAAGTTTAATGCAACTAGGTCATATCAGTTAAGTTGTTCAATAAACAATAAAAATGGCAGTTAATAATATTCTTACTTTCCTTATTATCACTCATAACCTTTTCCCAGATTTCACCCTGAAAAAGTCATTTATGGATGAGACAGGGTGAGATTTCCAGGGAGTTTCTGAGGAAGAAGGCCAGTGGTCCTGATTTGTATTCTGAGAGGTGGTATGTATTCCCAACCACATGCACTTAAAAGCTGTGTTAATATTATAAACACTAATAAAGCAATATTTCCTCATCCCTAGCTGCCAGGAGTGGGTTTGGGTGCTAAGGCCTCACTATGCGTGGGACAGAGAGTGTTTCTGCTCTCCTGGGGCGTGCATTTGGCAGGCGCATGGACCCAGAACCGAACCCATAACTACTCTCAAGTGTTAGGAGGGAAAGGGATGCACCCCAGAGCGTCCCAATCCTGTCATATGAGGGCTCTTGGTGAAGAAGTAGTGTTTCAGCTGAGATAGTTTGTGTGAGCAAGGGTTAGATACTCAAACAGGGCAGAGCAGTGAAGGGTCCTAAGGTAATAAAGAGGGAGCGTGGAGCGTGGAGGAACAGGAAGATTCAGGTAAGCCCCTGCAGTCTGATTTATTTAAATTGTCTTTTTGTTTTGCTTTGCTTTCTTTCAACTTGTTTAAAATCACATGGCTGTAAATGGCAGATGGAATTTGAACATCTGTTTCTCTATAAATCCCAAATCTTTCTCTTTCTTTCTTCCTTTCCCTCTGTTTCTTTTTCTCTTTCTTTCTCTTTTTCTCTCCTTCTTCCCTTCCCTCCCTCCCTCCCTCTTTTCTTTTCTTTTCTTTTCTTTTTTCTTTCTATGCCTTTAGATGGGGCGTGCAGTGTCTAGATTGTCAGAGTCCCTATACTGACGGCAGTTTACATGGGCCCCTTTGTTCATTCCTTTTCTGTAGGGTTCCATTTCCATCACTTCTGAAGCCTGTGTGGCTCCTCTAGGCATCAGGCTTGTAGTCTCTTTGGAATGCAAGAATTTGAAAATATACTTCATTGTATGATTCATTCTCGCATGTCTTTGAAGATAAATCCGTGTGCCCACACACAGTTTCCCAAATAGCTACAGACTGTTTCTTGACCACGTGTGTGAAATACTAAAACACCTTTGATACTTTTTAGTAATCTGGAAGAAATTCACACCTTTTATGCTATAGGACTTTGAGGCTCTGGGAAGTATTTTTGATAAGGACAGGCTTGGCTTTTAAGCCTTGGAAACATGTTCACTAAAATTCTGTGGAATGTCTGATGAAGGTTTTTCTCCTTCAGCTTCCAGATATTAGAACTTTATGGTCTCCAACCTGTGATCAACTTGGTATATTCTTCAACGCCATTATTCAGGGGCCTGTCGTTCACTCATTTTGTTTGTTCTCCCTTTCTCACAGCTCTAGAGTACAGAAAAATGATTTCCATAGGAACTTGACTGCATACCTAACTAAAGATGTTGGGAAAAATATAAAATATACCCAAAGAGGTGTGTCCTTTAGTGTGGATTCCTGGACCTCGGTAAGAAATTTTGCTTGGGTTGGGGAAGAGGAACCTGCTGCCCCCGCGATGTTGTCCTGTGGACTCACTGGTGTTTAATCCCTCGCTGAGAGTCGCCTGCCCATGTGCCAGGCTACAAATATCTTTGGCCTCCAAATCTGTTTTTTTTCCAGAGATGTTCTGGGGTGTGGGTCTGGATCTCTGTGGCCTTTGGCAAGTCCAGTGAAGCCTGAGGTGGCCCTGGCACCCAGGCCAGTCCTGCTTCATCCTTGGGAAAACTGTGTCAGCGGTACTGTAGGCTCACTGCACAGGAGCCCCTGGCAGGGGTTCACTGTGTATGAAATGCATCCGGGAGATCACCTTTTAAGTGTCAGACACTTGACTAGGGAGTATAAGATGACAGGGAAAGAGACTCTCATCTTTAGAAAATTTGTCTAACTGGGGTGATCAATAAATAATCATACGTAAGTAGAATGCAACAAGAAACATGTGGGTGGGGAATACTTTTTAAGATGAAACTTATATCTCCACTGTGAATCAGATAAGGCTTCATGGCAAAGGTGGTCTTTGGGTTTGGTCTTGACTAGCAGATAGTATTTCAACAGTGAGAATATATTTCTTGGGAATGTTTGGGGATATTTGGAGATAAGAGTTTGCCTGGAAAACAAGACAAGGGATACAAGGTGTGAGGAGAGGATTGGGAAGGGAAGCAGGTGTTGGATTGTGAAGGGCTCTTAACATCCAGAAGTGGGTTCATAAAGACATTGTGTAACTGGTGCCTGTGGGGGCTGGGCCTGGGCCTGGGCCTGGGCAGGCCTGCGTTGTGGGTGTGCAACCTGTGCTATCACCCAGAGCGGGGCCATGGATGCCCTGAGAAGGGCCCCACACTTGGATTAGTGCTCTGCTCTCACTGCCTTACAATGCTTAATAACTTAGGGGTGCCTGGGTGCCTCAGTCCATTGAGCCTCTGAGTCTTGGTTTGGGCTCAGGTCATGGTCTGGTTTTGTGGGATCAAGCCCCGATTTGGGCTCCCTGCTCAGTGAGTCTGCTTCAGACCCTTTCTCCCTCTGTTTTCGAACGTGCTTTCTCTCAAATGAATAAAATCTTAAAAAAAATTCGTAATAACTTTTGAACCAGGGGCTCTGTGATTTCACTTTGCGTGGGCTCTGTGCATTATGTCATGGGACCCTCTATCACAGACTTACCATTTTGTCCTATAGTTTCTTGGACCTGTTTCCTTTACAAAAGGGTGAGTCCTGGAGGGGAGGGGCTTTCTATTCCCACAACTCGTCCTGGTGCCTGGCACCCCTCTCGGAGCTGATTAGGTGCTCCCTGGATGAACAAACAAGGTGGAGCTGGGCATTTGGATGAGCGTCCATGGGCAGCCTGCCTGCCAGAGGGGTGAGAGGGGAAAAGGCACAGCCCCTTCCTGCAGGGCCCTTCGCCTGCTCTTCCCTGGAGCCCGAGCGCTGCAGGGAGCCTACCGCTCTGAGCCGATTCCGCTCCAGGCAGCCCCTGGAGTTCCTGTGTGGTCTCCTGTGGCCCTTGGGTGGATTTAGAGTTGTATCCCTTGGACATGGAGGCATCTAGTATGGGGCCAGGTTCTTCGGGGCATGGTAGCATCCCAGGCTGGGGGCTCACCATCCCCTCGTTCCAGGCTTTGCAGATGAACTCTCATGCTTGAAGCAAATACAGCAGCCCCTCCATTTGATTTTGGAGGCTATTTTTAGCATCCTGGTTTTGTTACAGTTCATTTGGGGGAAAATACATACACACACCCATAAACACAAATAGAGTCATAGATCTAGGTTGAATAAACTTTTAAGGTGTTTAATCCATTACATTTATCTTGTTACGTTCTGCAGGTTAGTTCAGACTCTCTCGACATTGGTTCAGGTTAAGGTCTAGCTGACTCTTTCTTGCCATGCTGGTGTGAACTCTAGGGCTGTATCTGCCCCCCTTGGTGCTTATTGGGGACTGTGATTTCCCTGCCCTCATTGCTTATCCCAAGTGATCTTACTTATTGATAGGAACCAATGCTTTATTCTTGAGCACTTGTCAACATGATTTTCCTTTAGAAAGTCTCATACTTTTGACAGGAAATAATAGTTTTGTTGATTTTGCCATGTGTTTTTATCTGCCTACAATGATTTTTGTTTTTCCAGGATTCCCTGACTTTTATGTACCAGGCTTTGGAAAGGAACATACGGACAATGTTTACAGGCGCTCAGCAGTCATGGAAACATGTCTCCAACCCTTTGGCCTCTTATTACCTGTCTTTTCCCTATGCAAGACTTGGTTGGTAAGTATCAATTTCTCCTACACCCAACCGCTGCCTTCAGTATGAAGTCCACTCAGTCATTCAATAGATGGTATAGACGGCACCTCTTTGCTCCTTGTATTCCAATCAATTCATCATCAACAAAAACATTAATTTAGTGGTCAAGTTATTGTAAAGATGAAACTATCTCCTCAAAATTGGTCATAATGTGTTTAAATACAAGGAGCAAAAAAAAAATACAAGGAGCTTTCACTTTACTGAATAATTACAAAGATGAGGTGTTGTAGAAAAATCATAAAGCTTTGATGTTCTTAAAGACCGAATGTTACAGACTTTTGGGAATCCAATGATACTAGAAGCGTATAAACAGAGCTCTTACAGTGAGTGGAACATCATCCCTTCCTATGACTAAAGTCGAGTACACCACTGTAATTTTATAAATAGAATGTTGGGGATTCCTCTGATTTTAATAACCAAAACCAAGCCCAAGGATAGAAAGGAGACTGTTTCCTGAGGGTTTTGGGGGTGGGGGTTGTTTTTTTTCAACCACATTTCTTAAATCCAAATGACACTGTTTCCCTTGCAACAATTTGCTGACAGCCCTTCTGTCTTAGGTCACTGACGCGTTCAGCCCCAGCACAGGTGCAGGAGGTGAATGTTGTGTTTATTGGTGGTTCACTTGTGCATAATGGCTCTTCTTGGCTGCCTTCCTGAAAGGGCCAAAGAAGGCCTCCTGGGGGGCCTGCTGGCCCCAGGGGTGCTACAGAGGTCCGTCCTGGGCATCCAGCCCCAGGAGTGCAGGGACTGGCCCCAGGGCCCTCTCACCTGGCATCAACCCCTTCAGAGACTTCTCTTTCTCCTCTGTTCTGCCATTGAGTCTTTATGTGGCCATAAGAACTAGAAGAAATAAGTGATTTCCGGTCCTTCTGGCTGCTCCAACAGATATTCGAGCCTTTGCTCTATAACTGGTAGGCCATAGACTCATTTAGAAAGACTCATCTACGAAAGATGTTGAACATTCAATTTCTTCACAGTACGAGGTACCTTATGCAGTTATGGTAGAAAGAACAGGACACACTTAACACATGCTTGTCTCAGGCCCCATTCAGTTGTTTGTTACCTGGTCACTCGGACGCAGCCCCTGCCGTTGGCCGGGTGCAGCTTTCCTCTGTGTTCTGGGGGAGCCCGGGATCGCGCTTAGCTGCTCCGGGTTCTGCATACCAGACGCGGTGCTTTGTGAAGATGCTTTACACCTGCTTGGGTCCTAAGGTTCAGAAATACCCAGAGGCCTTCGCGTCTCCAGTGCTGTGCTTCTTGGAGAGCAAGACTGAGTCACACAAACGACACAACCTCAGAAGAGAGATTCTCCGCTGTCAGGCAGGGCAAAAACATTTACAGGGGGCAGTTCGAGGGTTGGGTTCTGGGGAGGAAAGAAGCAGGAGACTGTCTCACCCGGAGCGCTCAGCAGATACAGGAGAGCAGCGTGGGGGGGGGGTCCTCTCTTCTCCCCTGCAGGGCAATGGCCTCGGCTGACCTCAACCAGGACGGGTACGGCGACCTGGTGGTGGGTGCCCCGGGCTACAGCCGCCCTGGCCACGTCCAAGTTGGGCGCATATACCTCCTCTACGGCAATGACCTGGGCCTGCCCCCCATCGACCTGGATCTGGACAAGGAGGCCCACGTGATCCTGGAGGGCTTCCAGGTGAGGCACCTGTCCCTGATTTTCCCTTTTAGAGTCTGTAAGCTGCTGCACATCGTCCGTGGCAGATTCTCCAAGTGAATAGCCAGTGACAAGGATGACGAGAGCGGCAAACAGCTGGTGGCCTACGTCCCTGTAACTCTTCTCATTTTGAAAAACCTGTTCACTCCATTTATCTCATCCTGTCGTTAACTGAACGGTTAGTCAGATACCTGCCAAAAGCACACCTACCATTTACTTGGAGCTGCTTTGATTAGCCAGTCAGGGTGTGATTTCTTGATATTACAAAACATTCCCCCCCCTTCTTTTAAGCTTCCCTGTTTTTATATGTAAATTTTTGTTTTGTAAGAATGTGTGTTCCACAGAAAAGCTGTACGGAGTTCCCACACGCTGCTTACCCAGTTTCCCTGTCCCTGTGCCCCCGGCTGCAAGGATGAAGGATTAGGAGGAGCCATCTCAAGTGTTTGCTCAAGGATTCAGTGCTTGTGGAGGGATGAGGGGGTACCCGCAGGAGGGCCTGATGGTGCCCCTGGTGGGGAAGACACGGGTCGCCTGCAGCTGGCAGGCGCTCTCACCGGCTGCCCTGAAGTGCTCTGTGTCCTGGAGCAATCCTTTCTGGTTTATCGAGTTTCCCGCCCTGTACGAAGGAGCCGTTTTCACAGATGCCATTGTTTGCAGGCGCAGCACGATTGGCCAATCAGTGATTGATGCAGGTTCTGGGCCCCACGTATGTGGCAAACCTCCCCTTGTGCAAGAGCACTCCTTGTTCTGTATGTTGTGAAACAGTAGGGGAAGCAAGTGTTGCTTTTCGGTCTGGGCTGATTCTAGAGAGTGGGAGATGTGAGATGGAGAAAAATCCATCTTGGAAGGAAATGGTCCCCGATGGGACCGGGTTTTCCGCTTGTAAACCGTGCACGTGGAGACGATAAAAGCACCTGCCCTCCTGCGTGTCAGGTGCTCAGAGCGGCGTCTCCGGCAGTGCCGTCCAACAGAACTTTCTGTGCCGGTAGAGGTGTTCTGTAGCGGTGCCACCCGAGAGGAAGGCCACTAAGTGCCCTGGCTTCTGAGCATTTGCAAGGCACCTAGTGGCGCTGAGGGGCTGAGTTTCTAGTTTATTTAACGCGAGTGTAACTATAGTAGTCACATGTCGCCAGGGGCCACCGCGCTGGACAGTGTGGCTCTAGAACCCCCTGAGTGCTGATCACATGTTAGCTATCATTGCTGGTGTGTGCGGTCATTATTTTGGTTCCTTTCCAAAGGGAGCCTGGCCCTTATTGCAGGGCACAGTGGACACTAGACCATTTTCTAAAACCCTAGACCTTGTGGAAACGGACCCGTTTCTCTCTGGCACCTCGTCTTCCCCTCAAAGCTGACAGGCCAAGAAGGTCCTTGGGGCAGAGCCATCCCATGGGCGGGTGGCAGGTCTATCACAGTTGCAGCAGATTTGTCCCTTGGCCTGGGCTTCCAGGTCGGGTGTCCAGGTCTCTGTACTCCCAGGGGATCGCGTGCTCATCCGAAGGCTGTGGCTCAGCCAGGGGTGGGTCACACGTGCCTCTTTAGTCCTCAGGTCGGTTCGGCTCGGCTGTGGCTGTGTTGGACTTCAACCAGGACGGCGTGCCTGACCTGGCCGTGGGAGCGCCATCAGTGGGCTCTGAGCAGCTCACCTACACGGTACGGCTGCAGCCGGTGGGGGAGTGGGGACCTCAGGGAGGGGGAGGCGGGGCAGGGTGCAGCCTCTGTAGAAAGCAGACAGCCACCTGGGCCGAGCCAGCATCTGTAGGAAGACTATCTCAGGCCCGCCGGCTAGGGTCCTTGACGTGACCTGGTTACCTGGCGGTGCCTACTTCCTGCCTCCCTGGCCTTTGTTTGACCTCCCAGTTTTCCTAATTCCACCAGAAATTTTACTCTCCCCTCTCCACCAAGATGCTGAATGCTAATTAGGGGGATGGAAATTCCAGCCACTCCAGGGGCCCCCACCCCCCGTCATCACAGCAGAGTGGTAACCTCCCCAGACCCTCTCTCTCATGCACAGAATCCACCAACCCCTGGTTCCTCACTGAGATCCTGGGTCCTGGAATGGAGGCTCTCGTCTATGTGGGCCCCGTACACGGCTGGGCACCAGCTTCTTTGCCCTATGTGACCCCAAAGGGCAAAGGCCCTTCATCACTGTCTACCTGCCATGAGCTCAGCTTCCCTACCTCCTCATTCTCTGCTTCTACACTGTGAGCCGTTTGTCATCTTCAGTCTCACAGGCCCCCTCGCTTGAGGATGTGGGTCAGACAGTTCCCTCCACCTGGAAGGTCCTGATATGGCACCTATGCAGGAGCTGTCATCCAGCCACACCTTGCTGTCCTACTCCACATCCTTTGCCTCTACTCTAGTACCTTCCATGCCACAGTGTCATTGCCCATTGGCCAGCTTTTCGGGAGGATAGAGTGTGGTCTCATTTATCACGGTCTTCTCTGCCCTTGGCTCGTGGTGGAACATAGACGCTTCTATAATGAGTGAGGAGGGAGACCAGCAAGCTATAAGCTAGGAACTGGTTTGTGACCACAAATGATGGCATGTGTCTCAAGGCAAATGGACGGTGGCCACACGACCAGTCGTGTTTGGAGGAGTCATGGGCTGGGTCAGGGAGGGCCTCATGGAGGCATCAGAAACAAAGCTGGGCTCACAAAGGAAGGCAGGCGGGCCAGTTGTCCAGCACACTGAACAAGTGTGCACGGTGGGCAAGGGTAAGAGTGACTGTTTCAGCATTGGGGTCTCCAACAGTCTGATGGAAGTGACAGACTAAAAAACCATGTTAAGCCCAGCAGCAAATGCACAGGCCCGGTTTCTGACTGTCACTGAGCTTCTGACAGTAGGGACTCGGGTGATTTATGTCATTGTCACCCGTCTATCCTGTGGTTGAGGTTCTTGGGTTGCCACCCAGGCCTTCTGACCACCCCGTGGCTTGCCTTTTGCCCAGGGTGCGGTGTACGTCTACTTCGGCTCCAAACAAGGAGGAATGGCTGCTTGCCCCAACGTCACCATCTCCTGCCAGGTACAGTTACCATCTGAGCCAGGGCTGGCAGGCCACACCTTGCCCCATCCTGCCAACAGCCTCTGACCAAGACGTGGTCTCCCGGTTTCCCCTAAAGGACACCTACTGTAACTTGGGCTGGACACTCTTGGCCGCAGATGTGAATGAAGATGGAGAGCCCGATCTGGTGATGGGCTCCCCTTTTGCACCAGGTGGAGGGAAACAGAAGGGAATGGTGGCTGCGTTTTACTCTGCCCCCAGCTGGAGCAACCAAGGTAGTGCTTGCAGGAGGGATGGGCGGGGACCTCCCTGCTCTCTAGTCCATCCTCATGCCTATGGGTTTGCGTCCTTTCTTCCACATTCCATTATCATTTCACTTAAAGTTTCTAAGAGCTCTTACTCTTGCAGATAAGAGTATCTCGTATCTCTTGTATCTAGATAAAATACTCATCCAAATGATCTGGAGTCACTGGATGTACAAAAAGGGGTCCAACTTCTAGGTCCAGAACCCAAGGGGGCCCATAGGTTGTTGGCACAGGCTTTCCCTGTAAGCACAGGATCCCAGGAGGCATCCCAGTGATGTTCCAAACCGCCCACTGGGGGCTCTGTTTATATTGCATTGCAGGTTCACTCTGCTGACCTGAGCTCTAGCAATTTACTTCTCATATGAGGTGTGGGACCCATTTCTGACACTGGGGCCCTGGAACAGCTTGGGGTGTGTAAGTCAGCCCACCCCCCCTCCAGCAGCCTCCCACGTAAGGTAAAAGGCATTCGTTTGTCCGTAGAAAAGCTGAACGTGGAGGCGGCCCCCTGGATGGTGCGCGGTGAGGAGGACTTCTCCTGGCTAGGCTACTCCCTCCACGGGGTCAGCGTGCACAACAGAACTTTGCTGTTGGTGGGGAGCCCAACCTGGAAGAACTCCAGCAGGTGAGTGCCCCTATTGGGGCCCAGGAACCAGTGGGCACAAGGAGCAGATGCCTGCAGCTGTGGGAGCCTGTGAGGGGTGGAACGCACAGAGGGGCTGAGTTCTTACCCTGCAGGGAAAAGCTACAGCTCTGGGGTAAGGCTGCAAATGCTCCTCCTTAGAAGTTTAAAAATGAGATAGAAAGGTGCAAGAGTTTGCTGGGGCTGCTGTGACAAAGTCCCACAGCCCAGCTAGCGTAAGCCATAGGAATTAACTTTCTCCCAGTTCTGGAGACCAGAAATCCAAGGTCAAGGTACTGGCAGTCGATTTGAGACCTCTCTCCTCGGCTTGCAGGCCGCCACCTTCTTCCTGTGCCCACACATGGCCTCTTCTGTGTATGCCGATATCCCTGGTGTTCTTCTGTTTCTATAAGGACACCAGTCCTATTGGATTAGGGCCCCACCTCTTTGAAGACCCTATCTCCAAATATACATATTCTGAGGTTCTGGGGTTAGGGTTCCAACATGTGGATTTTGGAGGCATACAATTCAGCCTGTGAGTAGGCATCCCACTATCTGCTCTCAGTGGGGAGGCAGGTCAGTGAGCCTCGTATCTGGAGAGTCTTCATACTGCGAATTCACTCTGCAAGCCACCCCGCTCACATGCCAGGGATCACAGGGAGGGGGGTAGGGGAGGGGACGAGGAGGGTTGCCTTCGCCTGGACCTGAATACTCGGCCAGCTCTTAATCCTTCGCCCCAGCAGCTCAGTTGTGTATACTTCCTTCCAGTCTGGGCCATCTGTTCCGTGCTCAGGATGAGAAACAGAGCCTTGGACGGGTATATGGCTATTTTCCCCCAAATTGCCGAAGCTGGTTTACCATTTCTGGAGACAAGGTATGGCTGCTGCTCCCTCCCCAGCAGAGCAGACACCATGGAGGGTTTTCTGAGCTGTGAGGTATTGATTCATTGCATTTCACAGACGATGGGGAAGCTGGGGGCTTCCCTGTCCAGTGGCCATGTGATGGTGAACGGGACCCGGAAACAAGTGCTGCTCGTTGGAGCCCCGACTCATGGTAGGTCATGTGCCATGAAGCTCGGCTGCTTTTCAGTCAAGTGGCTCCTTGACTATGTCCTATTGGGGAAAAGTTGTGAAATCTAGAGCCAGACACACCTGATTCTGAATATTCCCTTTTCTCATTAATAGCATGCAGCTAACCTTAGGGAAATTACTTAACTTCCATGAACATTAGTATCACCATCTGCAAAATACAGATATTAGTATCTACCTCAAGGGTTTGTGAAAATCCTGCATGAAAGTAACCTAGTATGTTTTTAAAGCTCCTGTCCCACTGAGCTTGGGGCAAGAGGGAAATTCAGAAAATTCTATAAATCAGTTCACCAGGACTAGGTCTGCTCTGAGGACCTATGTTAATAAACCATTATTGTATTTACTTTATGGGAAAGAGTTTTAAAAAGCCAACAAAAACCTACTCCCTTCAGGCACCTGGGTGGCTCTGTCGGTTGAGCATCTGCTTTCAGGTCCAATTCCAGGTTCCTGGGATCCTTGGGCTCCCTGCACAGCAGGGAGTCTGCTTCTCCCTCTGCCTCTCCCTCTGCTTGTGTTCTTACTCTCTCAATAAATACATAAAATCTTAAAAACAAAACAACAAAACCTACTCCCTCCAAGATGATCAGAGTGAATCATGTTTATTGTATAAACTTATGAAAATACAAAGAAATATTTAGAAATCACCCTTTATCCAGATATTTAAAAACTTAAGCTCATACTATATATATATGTATATAAAATACATAAAATATAAAAATATACATAATATATACATATAAATTTTCACACCTAGTTTTAAAATTTTATATTCCAAGTGTGTCCTCATGTTACTAAGATTCTTCTAGAATATGGTTTTCGATACTCATCACATTTGTTTCCATGTGCTTATGCCCAAATTTACTAATATTATCCTATTGCTGGAAATTTAGGATGTTCTCAAGTTTTCACTACTGTTAAGGTCTTACCTATCAAACATCCATGTACAGAAAACCCTGCCTTTCTGGATCTGTTTTTAAAAACAGATTCCTAGAGGTGGAATTCTGGGACTAGACGTCTAATAGTAAGGCTCTTCTTACATATTGTCAAATTATCTTTCAGGAAGATTGTTGTTTCACACATTAAAGAAGCAGAGTGGGGGCAGCCCTAGTGGCGCAGCGGTTTAGTGCCGCCTTCAGCCCAGGGCGTGATCCTGGAGACCTGGGATCGAGTCCGCGTCAGGCTCCCTGCATGGAGCCTGCTTGTCCCTCTGCCTGTGTCTCTGCCTCTCTCTCTGTGTCTCTCATGAGTAAATAGATAAAATTTTTAAAAATCACTTAAAAAAAAAAAAAAGCAGAGTGGACTGGGAAATGAATAGCTAGATTGTTTTTCTTTCTCTTTCATTCCTTTTCTTTTTTTTTTTTTAAACTATGCTCCATGTCCAACAGGGGGCTTGAACTCATGAGCCTTAGATCAAGAGGTTCATGCTCTACGGATTGAGCCAGGCAGCCACCCAAGAATGGCTAGATTTTTTCATTGCATGAAAAACACCGGAAGCACTGTAACAAGCACTGTAACACTGGAAACTTGCTGACTTACATTTGGAGTAATTGAGGTTTTCCCACCCTTTCACAGAGATTAGGTGGTGATTTTCAAACTCTTGCAACACCTACAAGTGATTTTATTTGCTTCACTTCTGCTCCTACTGGAGTGCTGTGATTAGAGCTTTCCAGACTTTGTTTTAATGTTCTTACCATCTTAGGATTTTCCTGTTACAAAATACTGTATAAAATATAAAAAGGTTAGTTTACATATCTGTATTATATACAAATTAGCCCTTCATTAATTTTCCTGTTTTTTACTTGTATTTTACCCACATAATTTGGTATAAAATAAAAGGCAGAGCACTTGTTGCAAAATTAATCAGGATTTCAAGCTGGTGATGGGAGTGCATTAAGCTGAGCATGGGGCCCCATGTGGCTGTGACACATATGCTGAATCTGTGTCCTAACAGCTTGGCTCCTTTGGGCACTGTACAACTTCTCAAGCCTGGAATCAGATTGGACACTATCATCTTCATTTTCAATCCACATGGTACCTGCATTTTATTATAACAACCCCTAAAATCCTAGTTTAGTTTTGCAAAGATGTGTCACTGAAAGGATTGTAGGGACCTAGTGTTAAAACCATGAGGGATCCCTGGGTGGCGCAGCGGTTTGGCGCCTGCCTTTGGCCCAGGGCGCGATCCTGGAGACCCGGGATCGAATCCCACGTCGGGCTCCCGGTGCATGGAGCCTGCTTCTCCCTCTGCCTGTGTCTCTGCCTCTCTCTCTCTCTCTCTCTCTCTGTGACTATCATAAATAAATAAAAATTAAAAAAAAAACCATGAGCTGCCTCCAACAGGTAGTTCATGTGGGGGGCAGACAATGTCACTGTGTCACCTTCAAAAGGTCAGAATATCCGCAGTATCCTCGTGAGCTCACCAAAGTGCTTCAGTGTAGTCTGGGCATCTCGGCTCTATGGTACAGATTCATCTAACTTTGAACAATCCATGTACTTTCAGGGTGATCCCCGAGGGCAGTGGTCTGGAGCTTGACTCTCTCAGATCCATCCCTCTCCTCCTGGGCTCTGTCTCTGGCTCAGCAGTCTTTGGTTCAGAATGTGGCCACTGCACAGAATGAACAACTTAAATGTTGAGTGGGGATTTTACCGGGTACTTATGAATAACAATGAAGCATTTTCAGTATGAAAATGGTAACACTCAAAAATGTCAAAGTTGAGATGAGGTGGGCACTCCTACAGAGCTGGTGAGATGTAAAATGATACTGCCCTTTCAGAAATGTTTGGCAAAATGGCAAGAGCATTAAAGATACTCGTTCCCTTGGAGTTCTATGGACCACTTCTAAGAATCTGCTCTCAGAAAGTATTCAGAACTGCAGGGAAAGATATTTATCGTAGTGTCAATTATAATAGTAAAAAGTTAGAGATGGCCAAAATGTAAAACGTATACGATTTTTAACCCCCAACAATCTCCATTTTGTTTAATACATATATGGTTATCAAGCTCCACAAAGAAATATATGCTATAGAACTTCTTTATACTTTTTTGGGGAGCACTTTCCACACCTTTTATAATGATAATGTAAAAAATCTTGGCATTCACAAGTTTGACACTCAAAGTTTTGACTATTTTGTGGTAATCCTAAAAGTCAGTGATACAAAATAATGTGATCCATAGTTTATCAGTTACAAGTGAAGCCATGCCGCAAGGTGGTGTCCCCTTCCCCGTGGCTTGGGAGGGAGCCCAGCCAGTGGGATCATCTGTGCTTTACACCAGCTGTTTTCTGCTGTCACGGTAAGTGAACTTGAGAAATCCTAAAAACACTTGTGGGTGTAAAGAAAACCTCCCCCATACCCTTTTAAAAACCAAGGGTCTGTTGAATTACTTTAGAGAGAAATACTAAGGCATAACCTTGGGGTTTTTTTCTCTTGTCTTAAATGTGTATGGTAAGCCCTGATTTGCCTCAACAGGGAAATGAGGTATATTAAAATTTTTTTATTGAAAAGTATCAGTTTCAGGTGTAGGTCACCATGACTCAATATTTTTATACATCATGAAATGATCCCCGTAAGTCGTTATCATCTGTCAGAAATGAGGTGTTTCGAATGGCCAAAGATTTAAAGTATCTGAATCCCTTTTTTATAGACTTATTTTTAAGAGCAGTTTTAGGTTTACAACAAAATTGAGTGGAAAGTATAGAGGTTTCCTGTAGATCCCCTACCTCCACCCATACAACTGCCTCCCCTGCTATGGACCTTCTGCACCAGAGACTGTGCATTTGCTATAATTCAAGAACCTACACTGACACACCATTGTAATTAAGGCTATAGAATTTAACATTAAAATTCACTTTTTGTGTTGAACATTCCATGGGTTTGGACAAACGTGGAAAGACCTGTATCCACCATTACATTATTATATACAGAGCAGTTTTGCTGGCCTTCAAATCCTCTGTGCTCATCCCTTCGTCCATCCCTCCCTCCCTCCTAGACCCTGGCAGCCAGTGATCTTTTTACATCTCCCTAGCTTGCCGTCTCTAGAGTGGCATACGGTTGGAACCCCCCAGTCTGCAGCCTTTTCAGATAAGCTTCTTTAAGCATTATGCATACTATGCATTAAGATTCCTCCATGTCTTCATGACTTGGTAACTGATTTTTAAGATTTTATTTATTTATTCATGAGAGATGGAGAGGCAGACACATAGAGAAGCAGGCTCCCTGCAAGGACCCCGATGTGGAACTTGATCCTGGACCCCGGGATCCGCCCTGAGCCAGAGGTAGACGCTCAACCACTGAGACACTCAGGCATCCCAGTAACTGATTTATTTTTAAATATTTTAAATTTGGAGAATTTAAAATTTAAAGAAACTTGATGAAATTATTCTAAATTATGCATTGTAATAGATTATGATAAAAATGAAGAGTTTTGGAAGTGATCATCACAACTCCTCCCCCTCCTCCCACCCTTGTGCACTTGGAGCCATTTGAGCAGCAGACCCATGAAGCCCTCGTATAAAAGAATGTACCTTCTAAAAACAAGCCTGGAGAACCCAGTCTGGATGGGGCCTGCAAAGCGACCTTGGGGTGACTTCCCTGAGACAGTGGGTCTGTATGGCAGATGCACGTGCCTTGGGGCCCAGCAGCAGCAGCCAGCGATGTGGACTCAGCCCTGCATGCAGAAGGCAAACTAGCTGTGGTCCACGTGTACACCCACACAAAACAGCAGCACTCTGGGCCCCTCCAGCAGGCAGGCGGAGCGAGAAGCAGGGAGCTCCCAGGATTTCTATATTCTATATTCTGGGGAGCTCAAGTCCCTTAGGAAACATGAGAAGGGAATGAGAATTTTTTCTTTCACTATTTCTTCAGACTTTGGACTTTCACCCTGAATATGATGAGCAATCATACTTTAGTAAAGACTGTTCTCTTGGGAATGTTGTTTTCAGTCCGGTTGCTCACTCTTGTGTTCAAGAATCCCAGACAGCCGAGCTTTCTGAAGTGCTGTTCTTCTTTCCTTCCCTCCCCATTATTTCTGACTGTGATTGCAGGCTCCTTTGAGCTCTCGTTTCTAGTGGACAGTTGGCTATAAACAAAGGCACAAGGGAAGGCTGCCCAAGAAAGCAGTCACATCAGTAATGTCAGTTTTGCACACAACACAGAGGAGACCCTGCCTTGGGACTGGCCCCATTGGCTGGCACAGGGCCGGACTTGTGGTTGGCCTCTCCAGACCCCACCCCCGAGCCGCAGATGCTATTAGGTTTTTCTGAGACAGTCCTTATTTCTGAAATCAAGACTGTTCCAAATGACTTCCTACCTTTAAAAGTTCAAAATTCATTTCATTTAAAAAATATTTACCCAACACTTGTGCTGAACCAGACAACGTAGTATGCATAGCATGTGACAAGGTCCTGGCCCCCCCACTTGGCACTGAGCCTGCTGTGGGTGTGGGGAGGCAGGGCCTATTCCAGGGAGATGGCACAGCATGCGCAGCACATTTAAGGGGTGCGTGTCGGGGGGAAGAGGCTCACACTGCTAGAACCCAAGTAGCATTCAGATTCTGGAAGGTGCTGTGAAGAATGTAGACTTGATGGGAAGCTCTGTCAGGAGTGTTGACACTGGCAGGTTGCAGTGTAAAGATGGTTATGTGACTACTGAAGGGGTCAGGCCTGTCTGATGGGGTATCACTGAACTTGCCCCACGTTTGAGTCTCTGTGCCCAAGCCAGCTATACCTTCCTGACACCCAGAGCTGGTCAGTGCTACAACCACGTGTCCTGTGGGATTCAGTGCCTTATGTCTTCTCTTCATTCCTGCAATGGCAGATGATGGGGTGCCCTGGTTCTTTTCAGATGAGGTGTCCAAAATGGCATTCCTGACCATGACCTTGCACCAAGGTGGGACCACTCGGATGTACGAACTGACCCTCAACGCACAGCCTGCTCTGCTCACCACCTTCAGTGGGGACCGCCGCTTCTCTCGATTTGGTGGAGTTCTGCACCTGAGCGACCTGGATGGTGATGGCTTAGGTGGGAAAGGAATAGGGCCTCAGGCCAAGAATGGAGTCCCTTTGTTCAACAGACTGGTCCCCTAATTGGAGTATCTAGGCTCTGCCCTCATAATTGGCAGCTCAGTGATCCCAGGGCCTTTAGATCTATTTTAAGTCAGGTAAGACCAGAGCCAAGAGTGAGCTATACATCCTGAAGGTGGTAACACCAGAGCCACCCACATACGTGGTTGGAAGAATAAACTAGGAAACAAAGCCTTTCCTATGTGGGGATGAAATCAGGGCAGTCTATTTGAAGGATGCACTAACCTGACTTGTGACAGGCTGGGTGAGGATCCAGAGTGCACAATGGAAAGGCTGACAGTGAACAGTGAGACTTCCTTCTGACTTCTATTGTTTGCAGATGAAATCATTGTGGCAGCCCCACTGAGAATAACAGATGTCACCTCTGGACTGATGGGGGGAGAAGATGGTCGTGTTTATGTTTATAATGGCAAACATATCACCTTTGGTGACATGACAGGCAAATGCAAATCATGGACAGCTCCATGTCCTGAAGAAAAGGTAACATGCTCCCATACAAAATTCTGTGCCATGTTGGGAAATGAGTTCACCTGCTGATCCCTTGGTAAAAGAACTTAGAGTTTTTAACTGAATGGTCTTGCACTCAGGACACAATCATGTGCCCGTTTTTGTAGGCACAAGTGGCCGTGCATTCTTGCAGGCCTGTACTGTTTACTCCTGTAGCTAACGTCTAGTTGGACGTGGTGTTACACTGGTTCTGGTCACAGCCTGCCACTGCCTGGTCAGGAGTCCACAGCAGAAAAAAAAACAGGCCATGACCACTGCAATTTCTTTAAAACACTCCCTTTTTTATTTCCTATTTCACTGCTTTTATTCGTTTTCTCAGGTGGGTTTCCTTAAGTTCCCTGGACATAAAATGCCCATCATTTTAAAAAATTTGATAGGCACTTGAGTGACTCCAAAAGCATCTGCTTTTGGCTCAGGTCATGGTCCTGGGGTCGAGCCCTGCATCCGGCTTCCTGCTCAGCAGGAAGCCTGCTTCTCCCTCTCCCTCTCCTACGCCCCATGCTTATGCTCGCTCTCTCAACCAATTTTTATTTTTAGAAAAGATTTAATTGCCAAATTAAAGTTTATTGTAAAAGTTGTAGAAAATACACGGTGCAAAAACATTTTTAAAAAAATTCAAAAATCTTCTGCCTAGAATTGCACTCTGCAGAAATATACCTTTTGATGTATATACTTCTGGTATTTTTTTCTAATACCTTAAGGGCTACGACTTACTGTGCATATACTCTGTGCCTAGCATGGTGCTAGCACTGGACAGAGCTCTCACTCCTCCCCTTCTGGAACCCCCATCAAAGCTAGTAACTTGGCACCAAGCCAGCTGGAGACACTGGGAGGACAGTGCTCCAAGGCACAGTGCTTGGAGGTCAAAGGTCAGGAACCCACAGCAAGAGCGGATTCCAGGATTCTATAGCACACTCTCCATCATGACACTGTGTGGCTATATTCACAACTGTGAGCATATTGTACACACATCTGTCACATGATTATCTTACTTGCCTATACAGGTAAGACAATTACCTGTCTGTGCTTGCTTCTATCCCTCCCTCTACAGCACCTCTCCTGGCTGCCTATTTCATCTGTGGACAAGCCACAGTTTATTAAGCGCTGAAGTGAGTGCATCGATTTCCCTGTAAGCGGAATTTCTGGGGTCAAAGGCACACACACATTCAGGGCTCCTCTAGCCTGTAGAGATGTGTGCATGGGCTGTCAGATGCCTGGTTTAACCCCCCAACACACAGTAACCAGTCCCCCTCTCACCCTTTCCTTTTAGGCCCAGTATGTACTGGTTTCTCCTGAGGTAAGTACCTCCTGAAGGAATGAAGAAAGAAAAACCACAGAAGTGCCGTTTCTCTTATTTTAAACTGGTAACATCTGGTATGTTTTCCAAAGACCATTGACAGACACTGTTTTACAGGCAAGTTCAAGATTTGGGAGCTCTGTGATCACCGTGAGGTCGAAAGACAAGGTGAGCAAAGACTGCATTCCTGACCTTTATATGCTAAGGCTGTGGGTGGGGCTGATCTCATTTTATGGCTCCAATTTATGGGAAAAAGAGGAACACAAAAAAGAAACCGCCACTCACAGTCCCATTGCTTTCCCAATTTCATCCCTAAGGGAAGGGACTGGCATATCACAGCCCGTGAGCCAGCTCGAGTTTTATACAGCCTGTGAACAAAAAATGATTCCAGTTTAAATGGTTGGAAAAAAAGGATATTACACGACCCATGAAATGTCTATGAAGTTTGAATTTCAGTGGCCTGAAACTAGTGTCCTAGTTTCCTAAGACCACAGCCAGGCCCACCAATGTCCTTGTGGCGGCGGCTGACGAGCAGCCTCAGAGACTGCCGTCCCATGAAGTGTGATCTGGGCCCTTCAGAGGAACTTCGCAACATAAATACTGTTAATATTTTCTTCCAGACTCCTGGGGTTTCTGTAGGACTCCAGTGACAAACAAACCTGCATGCACATATTCTTTTTCTGGTCACTATGTTCACACACTATAGTATATTGTGCCTCTTCTCGAATACAGGTGGAGCTCTTTGCTTCTTTTTAATGACTGCAGAGTACTGTCTAGATGCATCATATTTTATTTGGTTCACTTTCTCATGGACATTTACTCAGTGATTTCCAATGTTCTTACTATTGTGAGTGTTCTTGCACAGCTATTATTTTTATATAATTGTGCAAATACCCCTGCTAATAATATTCTTAGAACACTGCTAAATCAAAGGGTATGCATATTTTGGATTTTAATGGATATAGCAGTTAAAGGGTTTTATCTTCAAATATTCATCTAAACCACTGAATCCATCCATTCGTTTCCTTTAGGGTGTATTATTGCACAGAACACTGTGAGCTTGGAGACAAAGTCCCTGCCTTTGAGGAAAAACACAATTTCATTTATTTATGGGAAGTAAAATAAAATGCAAATCAGGACTAAGGGCTAAAGAGTAGCCTGAACAGAAGTAACTGGGGTGGACCTGGCTCCAGCTTCTGGGAATTGGGTGAAGCTGCCCTCTGGTGGCCAACAGCTTAAGTGGCCCTTGCTTGAATTGATAAGCAAAAATTTAGGGTTATCCAAAACCAAAAAAGGATTAAGTTTATGGGAGGATTCTCAAAGGGGCTGGTTACAGAATACATCCTAAGCTTGGCTTACACTTAAAATTCATTTTCTAAAAGTTAGACATCAAGAACCCATAAATTATACAAAAATTATGCATCTATCAACTTATTACACCGAGTGCTACAGATCATCTAAAAGTAATTTATAGTTGATTCTTTTCTGTACAACACTGCAAGTTCACCTTCGTAATTATAGTTCACTGGGGTGAACACTCAAATTATTTCACCTTTACAACACTACCTGGGATTGGGGCACCAAAGCACCAAGTTCAGTTATATTTAGAAATGGACAGTCTGAGGGTGATCAGCATGACCTCTTACTGAGCCTTAAGTAATGACATTGTTAGCAACAAGCTAGAATTAGGACGTGGCCCGCACCTGCGCTGTGCTACCATAGTGTGCCTCTCTGAAACCCTCCGTGGGGCTGCCTTCCTGAGCTCGCGGGCCCCAGCCAAGCAGTGTTACACTGAGGCCTGTGCCCTGGCCCCAGGAACATCCAGGTCAGTGTCCGATGACCAAGAGCCAAAAGCAGTCAGATGGCAAGGGCAGTGGAAGCCTGTGCTGGTGGAGAAGAGGGAGGCAAGCCATGGGGATCGGGAAGCTGACCAGAGGGCAGGAAGGGAAGGTCTGAAATGGAGAGGAGACCCAGCTCACAGCTAAACTGTGGGCAAATCTATAAACAAGTACTAATTCCATAAATAAAAGAGGCGAGTTTTTTATTTTTCCTTTTGACACTGGGGTGTGTAAAAAAGATACAAAGGGCAGTATGGTAAAAGGGCACAGGGTGAAGTCTCATTAATCCTGGATTCAAAAAAAAAAAATTCCTAGATTCCATTTGTAGCTTTCAAAATGAAATCTGTGAGAACTTTTCCCAGGAGGTTCAGTGGTTTCATGGTCACGCCCTGCTCTGAGCAAAACAGCCATTGGTCAGTTAGACACGGACCAGCCTTGGTTTAGGATATGAAATCCAAGCTCAAAGTGTGTAGATATGCCTCCAGTGAAAATGTTACCAACATGCTGCAGGCTTTGAAGATGATTCTGAAAGACCACTCGTAAACTCTTTGAAGCAGCAGGGATGTATTTTCCTTTATTCTTTATGCTCCAGTGAAGGGACTGGAGTGAATGTGCTTGGTTACGGTTTCTGAACTCACAGATTTGAGAATGTGGCATCTAAACAACGTTTCCGTGTGTCATCAGAGCCCAGCATTGATACCTGGACAATAGCAGGAGCTGAAAAGGCGTCAACACTGTTGTGTCTCCTCTACAGAATCAGGTTGTCGCTGCTGCCGTGAGGAGTTCTCTGGGATCCCGGCTCTCTGGGGCCCTGCACGTCTACAGCCTGGGCCTTGATTAAAGACTTCACCGTGTTTTCCTACCCTGCGTGCCCTCCCTCGTGCCAGGTCAGCTCCAGGGTGAGCATTCTGGTGGACGAAGCGGGACATCAGGGGAGCCCTGGGAGATCCTGCAAGAGGATGCATGCCTCCCTGGGAACATGATACAGTCCCTCCTTCCTTGCTTCCCTTGTATTTAAGCTTATTCCCAACTTGCTGCCTGTGCTTGGACCTGTTGTACAACCTCTTTCCTCTTCCACATGAATACCTGGGTCTTTCTGATGCTTGGAAAGGCTCTGTGGTTCTTTTAGGAAAACCTCTGTCACCATTTCTCCTAAAATAAATGTCCTTTTAAAAATGGTGACCCAACCAATCAAAGTGAACTAGAAAGCATAGTTTACAAGGAAAAAATGAGCAGAGAAATAGCAGTGGCAAGTACGGTGGTTCATCTGCTGTAAGCGGGTTGGTCCTTTCTTAGAAGGACTAGTGCATTTATATAGTGAAGGACAAATACAAAACTAAAACCTCACCTCGTTCCCTCAAAGGCTTTTGTAGAAGCAGCTGTTCTAACAGTTGAACCTAGGACTCTCCAGGGGAGAGTCCTCCCAAGGGAAGCCATTGTTGCATTGGGTTGATACAAGCCCTGCCAACAAAACTAATGAAGAAGAGACCTGGCCCAAGGCCACTGCAAGGGACCAGAAGGGGTGAAGCAAGCCATACCTGTCTTTGTTCCTGGGCTGGTTTTTGTAGATTTCACTGCCTATCCTGCAGGAGGGCACATTTGAGGGAAAGGAACCTATCAGAGGCTTTTAGCTTCATGAAACATGTGAAGGCATTATTACTAATTCTGCAGCAATCAGGGAAGAGCCTTTTTCTCCTGGCACTAGCAAAAAGGGTACTAAAAAAAGCAGGGAAAACTGATGACAAGAACCCTTTTTAGTTTCTGTAGAGGCAGTGGAGACTCGTTCAAAGAAGACAGGAAGTCAGCTGAGGAGTAAAGTTAAATTAGAAATCAAGGGAAAGCTACTAGAGTTAAAATCGTGAGCATAAGGTGAGTATATAAAGGGGAAAAATAGGCATGTATCTAGATGGCACCTCTGTATGACTTCTGGGACTGTCATCTTTCCTAAAGAGGTATGCTAACTGCATGGTTCCCTTGGGCACAGCAAAAAGCACAGACACACCATTTAGCTTCATTTGGGTAATGATTATGGGTAGCTCAACTTACATGAAATACTATTAGTTAACTGTATTCACTTACGAATTGAAGTCTGCATTCTTTCATACTGCCATTGCTATAGAAAGTGTCTATGCTTCCCTAATGGACAGGGCCTGTTTGAAACATGATTACCATCTACCTAAGGATTCATATTTTCCTCAATGCCTAAACATACCAGATCAGATTTCATACAGGATATTTAACCATCAAGTGTTCAAGGTCAACCTGGATGGCAAAGATGTACAAACCTAGGATACAGATGCTAACGCATCATCCCAATAGGTGGATTAAATTTTCACTACACTAAGTATTAACTGTAGTTCTGAGCATGGATTCTAAAATGCTTAACAACAATGGAAATACCTTGTAGAGTTTTAATCTCTCATTAACACAAATCTGAACTATTTAATAACTCCATTACCTTTATTTCAAGATATCAAAACACAACTACATATGTGTGATTTGTTTTTATATTACCTGCATATGTAACAACTTGCTGCAAGACAGGAGTGTTTCTATGCCTTTGAACCCCAGCCCTATGCCCCATCCACTCACCATACAGTAGACCACCACCACAGGTATTACACTAAAGTAATGAAACTCAATCCTGAGATTAAAGTGTGTTAAATATTGTGACTTCAAAAATAAAGCTGTATACAACTCCTGAGATTTCTCAATCTGTTTATCAAGAATAAAGTATTTAGTAAACGTCACTTTCAGATGCTATCTTCTCCATTTCCTTAGAGGGTTCCAAAAACAGTCCATTAACAGTATCATTCCTTGACCTTGTTAAACGGAGGTAAGACTGCTTGCTCATTTACATAACCAAACACTTGTGCTTCAAGTGATTTTAAATTTGGAATTAAAATGATTCACTTCTTATTTAATACAAGAAGCATCCTGCCGTCAGCAAACCAGAGCTAGTTGACATTTGACATTTTGAAATCCTACTTGATCTAACTACCTTCAAGAACTTTATAAACCATCAGTAACTTACTCTTCATCAGACTTAAGAGGTAGTTGCTTTTCCCTTTATTAAAGAGACATGACTCCTGAAAAAAAAATTTTTACCCAAGTCCACAAACTAAGTCACACCAAAAGGAAAAAGGCCAAAACTCTATTCTGTGTCTCAACTGGGCTTTCAGTTCTTCCCTGTCACAGCTAATACTTATAACCTATGTACAGTGATGAATAAGATCCTAAGATCAAAAACAGCAGCAGTGCTGAGGTGCGACCAAGAGTGTCCCAAGGATTATGAAAATCATCACACACATTCATGATGCTAGAGTGTTATGTACATCCAAGTCCAACACCCACACTACAGGTGCCCCTGACCCACAGGGAGGTGCCAGGTGGGCCACTCAGTGCTGAGACCAACCCAGCTGGTGCCTTTGCATCTGCCAGCTTCTAGTGGCTTCTTATAAGCACACACAGGAGTGAGGAAAACCACTTACAACTCCATCTGTTTTCTTTCTATAATCAGCTACTGGAATAGCAGTTTTATTCCCATCATCAAACCACTCAGTAAATGGACTCAACTTCTTCATGACATCCTGGTTGTAGTATTAGGTAACCCCAACATTATCAACACATCTACTGTTTTACTACTATTATACTATAGTTTAAGAGCTGCTCTGGACACTCTGAAGTTTATCTACTTTCTGGTGTCAGGAGGCCCATCTGTCAAGCTCTAAGGTATCATATAGATTAACTGGGCTACATATACCTTCTTTGGTGGGTGAGGGGTGGTTGAGGGACACCTCTATCTACTCTAAATCAGGGAATGACCACAGAGCTAGAAGACAGTAACAGAATAGAAACAGTTTCTTTCAACATTACTTCCAAAGGCTTCCATTATAGCCAAGCAAAGAAAAATAGTTTTATGTGGAAGCAAAAATCTTAATTAAATGGAATCTATTTAAGCTGATATTAAATCACTTCCTTGTTATCTCCCTTATATGAAAGGGGGACAAATACAATAATATAAAGTATGTTAAAGATGGATTTAAAGCACAACTTTCAGAGTTTAAGGTTAGTATGTATTTTCCTACCTTTCCAGGCTCCTGAGAGTCAGGAAGGTCCCAAGAACATGATCCCCTTACTAAGAACTCCTGCTGCCTGATGTCACTGTGAGCCTGTCAAGTTTTCAGGCTTCGCTTGGCAGGAAAACCACACATTTCTTGATATGTGTACATCAGGAAATCTATACAACATCTACTCTCACATCATATGTATGAAAGCAGCATTTTAAGGTTGTGGGAAACAGAATTTTGGCTTTTTAGAGAACATGTACTTTGCTTCCTTACTCAATTTTGAAAATGCACTTATGTTCTAGCATTGTGAGTGCCAGGAGATCTTCATCACCAGACATTATAATTTAAGTGATTTTTTTCAAGTCCTGTTTCTATAAAAGAAAATAATGAAAGAGTACCAGAAGTTTCCCATGACTACCATGAAAAAGAACCCAGTCTCTACAGGGTTGATGTCGTTAACGGTTTGTTAGGACACTCCTTCCTGATCCGAGTCCATCCGGCCTGATGCTGTGCTTCATTTCCATCCTTCTGTCTGTCTGAAGGGACTTTTTGGGTAAAGAAGCCATCTAAATAAAGCATGAAAATTAACCATTTTAGTTTGTGTCTTAAAAGAAACGCCACTAGTAAAATGAGAGGACACTCACTACCAGATGAGGGGAGGACTACAAGCCCTGAATCCATATCCTAAGTATTCATTCCTGCTGTAAATTACAAGTAGAAAGGTAAGAAAAAGGATCAACTTGACATATTTTCTTAATGAGAACACTAGGTTCTCCACACTTCAGTCTGGGTCATGACAAGGCCTGCAGCAGAACTGCCAGTATCCGTGTAAACGCAGAATGCTCAAAGAAGAGCTAGGTATTCTGCACCGAAGACTGTCCTGTGTATGTGCCAGGCACTGCGCTTCACAGCTCCTACGTAATTCTCCTGCTAACACGATGAAACAAGTGCTTCTGACTTAACTGACAGATGGGGAACCTGAGGTAGGCTTAGAGCAATTCAAGAACTTGCTCAGGGTCACAAAGCTGACAATGCAAGCCTAGGCAGTGTGCCTTCAGAACCTGGATGTCGTCCCTCAGCAATGCTGCTGCAAACCACACCCTCCATACCACGGGAGGCAAAGGAGCTTCTAGTTGTCGTCCCAGGAATGACAGCAAACGCCTCCAGATGAGGCCACTTCCCATAAACATAATTCCTGTAATCAGCCAAAACACTCTATGGTCCTAAAAGAGAACACAGAGTTCATTTCAATTACAAAAAGTTTCCTTAGCAGCAAAATTCCCCAAATTATTACTGCCCCAGAGCTTAAAAGAAGCTTTTGGTTATTTGTACAGCTTTCTCCTACAGAAAGGAATGAAGAACAAGGCTTTAAAGCACCAGAGACCAAGAATCAGAAAATAAATTAGAAGGGAAACATGATATAAAAGGGTTTAAGTATTTTAAAATCATCTGTAAGCCAAACAGAACTACTTTTTGTTTCCTCCCAGTCTGTGTCTACATGTACACAAATGTGAATAGCTATAATCACATAGGACATACAACTTGATTTACATTTTTTGCTTAAAGCGGCGATTCCCAAGCCGTGAGGTAAGGTGTCCTAGGTATCACAGAACCTCTGAATATTTTAAGTTTTCAAGGAAAACACAGTGACATCGGCAAAACAGACCTAGCTACTTCATAAACAACTTGTTAGGTAATATAGAACTACAGTGTAACAAAAGAAACTTCGGGTTTAGTAATCCTATGAAAAAATTACTAAGACACTAGACACTAAACATCATGAACTAAGAATGTTTGGGAATCTCTGATTTACAGTAAAGATTTCCCTGTCATTTTCACACTTGTACCATTTTGGCAGTGTAACGTACAAGGTTCATGCATCAGTGTATACAACCACACACATTACGTTTCCTCTCCCACAGAAAGGGACCTCATCTACAGCTATGCCACTAGCTGGCCCTTAGCCACAGCTTGGTTACCTCCAGTGAGAACTCCCCTGCCCCAAGGCAGTCCCGTTACCCAATGATTAGTTCTCCCCAGTGCAAGTGCATACCCTCTATGAAAGAGAAACCCATTGCTTTGGAACATGAAGTTAGACATATGTATCAGGAAGACAAGTGCTAACATGAGTTAACTGTTTTTCAGGGAACACATTTCCAGTTATCCAAAAAGAGGACCCTAGTTTATTAAGTAAAAATTATATTTAAATGAGATTTAGAACAGATTACTACCTTCTTTGCTATAGACTGGTTCTATAATTCACCTATGAATAAAAATCTGGGAATGCCAAAATGTGATTAACTAGAGAGGTTAAGTTCCAACCAAGCTCCAAATTCCATATATGTGAAGAAATTATGGGAAGATGGCATAGCAAGAGGACCCAAAGCTTGCCTCATATCACAGGTACAACTAGATAACACATTAGTGTAAATAACCCAGAAAATGGCCTGACGACTGGCAGAACAAACTCCACAAGGAAATGGGAGAGGAAGCCATACCAGAGAGGGAAGGAAGTGCAGAGCCACGGTGGGGAGCTAAATGAAACCTCCAGATGAGAACACTAGGTTCTGTGGAGCTGTCCATGAGAGGGAGGAGCCTGCCAAAACAGAGAAGGGAGAGAATCAGACTATCATGCTGGGGAACCTGCAGGGGAAGATGAATCCCCATAACATTTGGCTTTGAAAACCAAAGGGGCTGAATTCTGTGAGTTCTTACAATCAACAGGACTTAAAACCTGGATTTTAAAAATCAGCAGGCTCAACTTTAAGACAGCTGAGAGGGTGAGAGGAAACTGAATCCCTACCATTAAAGAGACAACACAAAGAACAGCCTGGGAAGATGAAGCACAGAAGCAGCAGTCTGAAGACCGTCTGGGGCATACAGCAGGTGAGCTGTTCACTCAGCTCTGAGAGTGTCCTGGAGAGACCGAGATCTTGGGGGATTCCTCTAGGAAGAAAGGACCTGTAGGGGCTATTCCACATTTAGAGTGGAAATGAAAGACCATAAGTGATGAGAGTATGAAATGTAGGAAACACAAAAGCAGTAGAAATAAGTCTAATAAGTAGAAATCAGTCAAAGGATATAATAAATAAAAGGATGTAAAGTGTGACATCATATCCCTAAAATATGGAGGGGAGAGGAGTAAAGAAAGGGTTCAACTTAGGCAACCATCAGCTTAATACAGACGGCTACCTGCAGAAGATGTTCTATATCAACCGGTGGTAACCACAAATCCACCAGCCATAGATATGCAAACAATAAAAAGAAAGGAACCCAAGTCTATCACCACAGCCAGCCAGCTGATCATGAGAGGAGAGAACAAGGGAAAAAGAACACAGAAGCACTACACAACCCAGTAAACAAGTAACAAATGGCAACAAGTACACATATATCAACAATTACTCTGAATGTAAGTGGACCAAATGCTCCAATCAAAAGATAGAGGGTGATAGAATGGATTAAAAAAACAACACCCATATGTGTGCTGCCTACAAGAGGTGCATTTCAGACTTAGAGTGACACCTGCAGATGAAAGGGAGAGGATGAAGAAGCGTTTCTCATGTACATGTACATGGATGTGAAAGGAAAGCCAGAGCAGCAATACTTATATCGGGAGGGGGGAGGGGGGGAACGACAGACTTTAAAACAAAGACTGTAACAAGAAGCAAAGAAGAACACTATATAATCATAAAAGGGACAATCTAGGGATCCCTGGGTGGCGCAGCGGTTTGGCACCTGCCTTTGGCCCAGGGCGCGATCCTGGAGACCTGGGATCGGGTCCCACTTCGGGCTCCCGGCGCATGGAGCCTGCTTCTCCCTCTGCCTGTGTCTCTGCCTCTCTCTCTCTCCCCCTGTGTGACTATCATAAATAAATAAAAATTAAAGAAAAAAAAAGGGACAATCTAACAAGAAGATATAACAATTGTAAATATTTCTGCACCCAACAAGGGAGTACCCAAATACATAAAGCAGCTAATAACAAACATAAAGGAAGTACAATAGTAATGCAAGAATAGCAGGGGACTTTAACATCGCACTTACATCAATGGATAGATCACCCAAACAGAGAAGCAACAAGGAAACAGTGGCTCTGAATGACACACTGGACCAGAGGGATCTAACAGATACTTTCAGAGTATTCCGTCCTACAACAGCAGCATACATCCTTTTCAAGTGCACATGGAATATTCTCAAGAACAGAACACATATCAGGCCACAAAATAGGCCTCAACAAATTCAAAAAGAATTAAGTCATACCATCTATCTTTTCTGATCACAATGCTACAAAACTAAAAGAAAAAACCTGGAACAAACATAAATACATGGCAGTTAAATAACATGCCACTAAACAACAAAAGGGTCAACCAAGAAATCACAGAGGAAATAAAGAAAATTACAGGAACACAAAGGAAAATGAAAAACCAATGATCCAAAAATCTTTGGGATGCAGCAACACCAGTCCGAAGAGGAAAGTTCATAGCAATACAGGCCTACTTCAAGAAGCAAGAAAAATCTCAAACTATGTAACCTTATGCCTAAAGGTGCTAGAAAAACAAACAAAACCAAAAAATCAGAAGAAAGAAAAGAATATTAGAAATAAAATAGAAACTAAAAAAGTAGAACACATCAGTGAAACCAGGAGCTAGTTATTTGAAAAGATCAACACAACTGATATACCTTTACCAGACTCATCAAAAAGAGAAAAAGAGGGCAGCCCCGGTGGTGCAGCGGTTTAGCGCTGCCTGCAGCCCAGGGCGTGAGCCTGGAGACCCTAGATCAAGTCCCAAGTCAGGCTCTCTGGGCTCTCTGTATGATGCCTGCTTCTCCCTCTGCCTGTGTCTCTGCCTCTCTCTCTGCCTCTATAAATAAATAAATAAAATCTTAAAAAAAAAAAAGAAAAACAGAGAAAAAGAGAGGACTCTATTAAAAAAAATCAGAAATAAAATGGGAAATAATAACCATCACAGAAATATAAAGAATTGTAAGAGAATATTTTGGAAAATTATATGCCAAAAATTTGGATAACCTATAAGAAATGGATAAATTCTTAGAAACACATCCCAAATACATTCCAAAACTGAATCAGGCAAAAACAGGAAATCTTAATAGACCAATTGCCAGCAATGAAATCGAATCAGTAATAAAAAAACTCCCAACAAACAAAAGTCCAGGATCAGATGGCTTCACAGATGAATTCTACCAAACATATAAAGAAGAGTTAATAGCTATTCTTCTCAAACTATTCCTAAAAATAGAAGATGAATGAAAACTCCCAAATTCAGGCAGCCTGGTGGCACAGTGGTTTAGCACCGCCTGCAGCCCAGGGTGTGATCCTGGAGACCCGGATCGAGTCCCGCGTCAGGCTTCCTGCATGGAGCCTGCTTCTCCCTCTGCCTGTGTCTCTGCCTCTCTCGCTCTCTCTGACTGAATAAATAAATAAAACTTAAAAAAAAAAAAAACTCCCAAATTCATTCTATGAGGCCAGCATTACCCTGACATCCAAACCAGACAAAGACACTATAAAAAAGAGAACTACAGGCCAGAATCTCTGATGAACACAGATGCAAAAACCTCAATAAAATACTAGCAAACAAAATCCAACAATACATTAAAATAATCATTCACCACAATCAAGTGGGATTTATTTCTGGGTTGCCAAGGTGGTTCTGTATATGTAAATCAATCAACATGATATACCATAACAAGACGAAAGGATAAAAACCTTATGATCATTTCAACAGATGCAGAAAAAGCATTCAATAAAATACAATGATTCAGTATAAAAAACCCTCCACGAAGTAGGTTTAGAGGGAAAATACCTCAATGTAATAAAGACTATATATGAAAAACCCACAGCAAACCTCATACTCAAAATACTAAGCTTAAAAAAAAAAAAAAACTAAGCTTTTCCCCCAAGATCAGGACTAGGACAAGGATGTCCACTCTCATCACTTTTATTCAACACAGTACTGGAAGTACAGCAATTAGACAACAAAAAGAAATAAAGGCATCCAAATTGGCAAGGAAAAAGTAAAATTTTCACTATTTGCAAATGACATGATACTATATATAGAAAACCCTAAAGACTACACCAAAAAACTGCTAGAACTGATATAAGAATTAGTAAAGTTGCAGGATACAAAATCAGTGTACAGAAATCTGTTCTATTTTTATACACCAATGATGAAGCAGAAGAGAAACTAAGAAAACAATCCCATTTACAATTGCACCCCAAATAAGAAGATACCTAGGAATAAACATAACCAAAAAGGTGATAAAGACCCGTACTCTGAAAACTCTACTGATAAAAGAAACTGAAGACAACACAAAGAAATGGAAAGACGTTTTATGCTCATGGGTTGGAAGAATACTGTTAAAATGTCTATAACTACCCAAAGCAATCTACAGATTTCATGCAAACCCTATCAAAATACCAACAGCATTATTCAGAATTAGAATAAATAATCCAAAATTTTTATGGAACCACAAAGACCCAAAATAGCCAAAGGAATGTCGAAAAAGAAAAACCAAAGCTGGAAGAATCACAATTCTGGACTTCAAGTTATATTACAAAGCTGTAATCATCAAGACAGTACGGTACTGATACAAAAACAGACACAAAGATCAATGGAACAGAAGAGAGAATCCAGAAGTAAACCCACAATTATATGGTCAGTTGACAAAGGTCATCTTCAACAAAAGAGGAAATAATATCCAACGGGAAAAATACTCTCTTCAACAAATGGTTTGGGATAACTGAACAGCCTCATCCAAAAGAATGACACTGGACCACTTTCTTACACCATATACAGAAATAAATTCAAAATGGATTAAAGACCTAAATGTGAGACCTGGAATCACAAAAATCCTAGAGAGGAGCACAGGCAGTAACTTCTTTGACACTGGCCATACCAACTTCTTTCAAGATATGTCTCCTGAGGAAGGGAAACAAAAGCAAAAATAAACTATTGGGACTACATCAAAATAAAAAGCTTCTGCACAGCACAGGAAACAATCAGCAAAACTAAAAGTCAGCCTATAGATTGGGAGAGGATATTTGCAAATGATATACTTGATAAAAGAGCTAGTATCCAAAATATATGAAGAACTAAAATAACACCCAAAACCCCAATAATCTAATTAGAAAATAAGACTGGAACAGACATTTCTACAATGAAGATACCCAGATGGCTAACAGGTTCATGAAAAGATGCTCATCATCACCTATTATCAGTGAAATGCAAATCAAAACTATAATTAGGTATCACTTCATATTGATCAAAATGGCTAAAACCAACAGCACAAGAAACAACAGGTATTGGTAAGGATGCGGAGAAAAAGGAACCCTCCTGCACTGTTGGTGGGAACGCAATCTGGTGTGGCCACTGTGGAAAACAGTTCGGAGGTTCCTCAAAAAGGTAAAAATAGAGCAGCCAGGGTGGCTCAGCAGTTTGGCGCTGCCTTCAGCCCAGGGCGTGATCCTGGAGACCCGGGATCGAGTCCCACATCAGGCTCCCTGCATAGAGCCTGCTTCTCCCTTTGTCTGTGTTCTGCCTCTCTTTCTCTGTCTCTCATGAATAAACAAATAAAATATTTAAAAAAAAAAAAGGTAAAAATAGAACCACCTTACCATCAAGCACTCTACTGGGTATCTACCCAGAGAATACAAACACAGTAATTCAAAAGGGATACATGCACCCCTGTGTTTATATTTATAGCAGCATTATGTATAATAGCCAAGATACGTAAACAACCCAAGTGTCCATTGATGAATGAATTAAAAAACAGTGTGTGTAAATACATAAAATACAACGGAATATTACTCATCCATAAAAAAGAATGAAAATCTTGCCACTTGCCAGACATGGATGTAGCTAGGGTATTATGCTAAGTGAAATAGAGAAAGACAAATACCATATGATTTCACTCATAAATGGAATTTTTAAAAAATTGTATTTATTTATTCATGAGAGAAACAGAGAGAGGCAGAGACACAGGCAGAGGGAGAAGCAGGCTCCATGCAGGGAGCCTGATGTGGGACTGGATCCTGGAACTCCAGGATCACACCCTGAGCCAAAGGCAGACGCTCAACCGCTGAGCCACCCAGGTGTCCCGATAAATGGCATTTAAGAAAGAAAACAAATAAGCAAATGGAAAAGAGGAGACAAACCAAGAAACATACTCTTAACTACACAGAATATGCCCTAATGGTACCAGAGGAGAGGTGGATGGGGTGTGGGGGAAATAGGTGGGGAATAAGGAGGACATCAAGTGGTGGATGGAAGTGTTGAATCACTATATTGTAGACCTGAAACTAACAGAACACTGTAATTACTGGAATTAAAATAAAAACTTAAAAAAGAAAATCACCATTTGGTAACTATGACAGTAATATTTGATACAGGCATGAATTAATTTTGGATCAACTGAGGCATGTGAAAACTAGAAGGTGAAAATTTAATGAATAACAGGATTTTTTACATAGTCTCAAAGTATCTTCCTACAAGATACTTTGTTCCACAGAGAAACAGAGTAACTTTATAGGAGAGAAAGTTGGCAGACAGTACCTTAACCTAATGATCAAAGTTGTTTTCACCAATGAGAGGAAAGACAAACGTCACATGCCTCCTGATGGGATTCAACAAAAGAACACACGGACACAAGGCATAGGCAGAATCTATTAAAAGGATATGAAAAGGGTAGCGCAGGTGGTCAGCAGTTTAGTGCTGCCTTCGGTCCAGGGCCTGATCCTGGAGACCTGGGATCAGGTCCCGCATTGGGGTCCCTACATGGAGCCCATTTCTCCCTCTGCCTGTGTCTCTGCCGCCCCCCCCCCCCCCGCCGTCTCTCATGAATAAGGTCCACAGATCCTTCAGCACTGTTTCAATGTCAGCTTCCCGACTTTGACATCTGCACTGTGGTTAGGTATAAGAATGTCCATGTTTTTAAGAAGCATATACTGAAATCTTTAGAGGTAAAGGGGCATCACATCTGTTGCTTACTCTCACGTGGTTTTAGGAAAAAAAGGCTGTAGATAAAGATAGAAGGAGAGAGGGAATGTGATACAATGTTGGTGTTTAAAGAATTTGCTCCAAGCTTCTATGGCCATTTTTTTTGACTATTCTTAGAACAGCCTGAAAATATCTTAAAAAGTAAAAACTGGGATGCCTGGGTAACATAGTGGTTGAGCATCTGCCTTTGGCTCAGATTATGATCTCGGGATCCTGGGATCCTGAGATCCAGTCCCACATCAGACTCCCCGCAGGGAGCCTGCTTCTCCCTCTGCCTATGTCTCTCTCTCTGTATCTCTCATGAATAAATAAAAATCTAAAAAAAAAAAAAAAGTTTTTCCTATCCAAGGCTGACCATTGCCAATACTAAGCTGTCTACAGAGAAGCAGAGACTTTGACATCTGTGGATTTAATAAACATGCCTGAGCTCCTTTTCAGGTAACCTAGACATGTAATTTGTAACTGATGAAACACTGACTGGAATCTTGTTCTAGGGGAGCCAATCACCCCATACTGAGCACATAGCTGACCACTGACCATGAACCACTTACATCTCATTATAACTGGGTTGCTCTACACCTAGGACTGCATATTCCGCCAGTATCAGAGAGGAATTTCTAAAAGTCCTTTTAAAAAAGAAATACGCGTTTAGTGAGAAAATATTTAGATATAAAATGAAAAAAAAAAAGTTAGCCTGTAGAAAGTACATACAAGGGGATTCCAGTGGTTCTGCGCCTGCTTTTGGCCCGGGGCGTGATCCTGGAGTCCGGGATCGAGTCCCACGTCGGGCTCCTGGCATGAAGCCTCTGCCTGTGTCTCTGCCCCCCTTTCCCCTATCATGAATGAGTAAATAAAATCTTAAAAAAAAAAAGTACATACAAAAACATTATTCCTAACAAAAATGATCTAAGAGAATGACAGGAACTTGTATAAAGGGGTTCTGTAGTCACACAGTGCAGAATCTACAAAGGTCTTTAGAAGTTACCTTCCGAGAATTTCCAGGGTTGGTCTACATGGCACAAAATTTTTGGTTATTTCTGAACTTAATAACTTACATTTAGGCTTAACAGCCTCCTAACAGATGCCCAGCACACTTAAATTAAATCCAAACCCTTACTAGGCTCTACAAATTCATCTCCCACTTGTCTGCCCTCTGACCTTGTTTCCTACCTCTACTCCTGACTCACTCTCCTACTTCCTCCAGCCTTGCTGCTCCTTGAACAAGCACAGCCCATTCCCATTCACTCCAGTAATTATGTGTGTATTCCCTTGGCTTAGAACACTTTCCCCCCAGACCTTCCCACTTCCTAGTGTCATCTCCTCAGAAAGACATTCCTTAACCACCCTATCTCTAAAATGCTCCTAATCTCACCTCCTGTGAACATTCTCTGTTTTTTCACTGTGCTTTTTCTTTATGGCATTTACCACCTAACATATTGTATGTATGTTTGCTCTCTACAAACACATAACCTCCACGAGGGCAGGGACTCACTGCTATTTCCCCAGGGCTGAAAGCAGTGCACAGTATATAGCAGAAACACACACACAAAAAATGTTTATAAGATGAATGAATGCATTGATTTTTCTTTTACATATATCATAAAAAGCATTAAAATGACTAACATCGTGCCTCAGTCAAGATTCTCCTCGGAAGCAGCACACAAGTTGAGACGTGAGAGGTAAGCAGAAGCTAGCCAGGCAGAGGAAGTGGGAGCTGAGGGGGCTGTGTCAGGAGGAAGCATACCTGTGAAGAAATACTGATGCAACACCTATAGCAAGAGCAAGACAGCTGACTTCAGCATGGAGATGTCGGCACACATGCCAGGAAGAGCCCTTCAGGCCAAGGAGTCTGGATCTTTAAGGGCATCAGAAACCACTGAATATTTCACAGAAGAGTGACCATCAAGATCAGCTTCTTTTACAGATCACTTTTCAGAAGTGAAGAGTGATCCTAATAAGAGACAACATGGGTTCAAGTAGGATGACAGCCAAAGAGACAGAGAACAGATCTTTTAGATTAATGAGGACACAATCGACAGATGAATACATAAAGAAGATGTGGTGTGTGTGTATACACATACACACACACACAATGGAATATTCCTCAGCCATCAAAAAAAGATATCTTGCCATTTGCAACAACATGGACGGAACTAGAGGGTATTATGCTAAGTGAAGTCAGTCAGAGAAAGACAAATACTATATGATCTCATATGTGGAATTTCAGAAACAAAGCAGGATCATAGGGGAAGGGAGGGAAAAATAAAATAAGACAAAATCAGGGAGACAAAGCATAAGAGACTTTTAACTCTAGGAAACAAACTAAGGGTAGCTGGAGGGATGGGGTAACTGGGTGATGGGCATGAAGGAGGGTGCGTGATATGATGAGCACTGGGTATTCTATGCAACTGACGATCATTGACCTCTACCTCTGAAACTAGTAATACACTATGTTAATTAATTTAAATAAAATTAAGGAAAAAGATTAATAAGGACACAGAGCCAGAGTGTGTTGAATACATATTATTTTCTTTTTTTTAAGATTTTATTTATTTATTCATGAGAGACACAGAAAGAGAGAGAGAGAGGCAGAGACACAGGCAGAGGGAGAAGCAGGCTCCATGCAGGGAGCCCGATGTGGTACTTGATCCCGGGTCTCCAGGATCACACCCTGGGCTGAAGGCAGAGCTAAACCACTGAGCCACCTGGGCTGCCCTTTTTTCTAGAAATCCTATAGTAAAATATTTTCTGAAAAACCAGGCTTTGATGACATTAAGAACTCTGGCAGCTTATATTATATTAAGGTGAAATGAAAGGCAGCAAAATGTAGAGTGTAAGTCTTGGGCTCAGATCACAACTGTGATTTTTTTTTAATAATTTTTTTAAATTTTTTATTTATTTATGATAGGCACACAGTGAGAGAGAGAGAGAGGCAGAGACACAGGCAGAGGGTGAAGCAGGCTCCATGCACCGGGAGCCCGACGTGGGATTCGATCCCGGGTCTCCAGGATCGCGCCCTGGGCCAAAGGCAGGCGCTAAACCGCTGCGCCAACCAAGGATCCCCCACAACTGTGATTTTATAGCATTGTGCCCCTGAGTAAATCACTTCAGTTTCCTGAGCCTATTTTCTCATCTATAAAGTAGGGATAACACATCCATCTCAGAGCTCTGTTCTCACTGAACCAAATAAAGGAAGTAAACTACCAATGCCTGGCACATGAGAATTAGAAAAAAGAGTTCTTCATTAGCATGGCCTCACAGTGAAATTCTGCTTACCACCACCTCATTGCATGATTCTGCATAAGCACCATCTCATGGTGTGATCCTGCATTATCAGTGCCTTTTGGTGCCATTCTGCCCAAGCATGCCTCAAAGTCCAATCCTGCATCACCACAGACACACAGTATGATCCTGCAAGACCACTGCTTCACAGTGTAATACTGTCTTGTCAAACCTTTCCCACGCATGGCCTCATTTTTTGAGAAACATGAGGCAAACACAGCTACAGTTCTATTTATGTTACAACAGGGTCTAAAAATACTGCTTGAATTTTGAGTAAATTAGAGTATACATTTTAATTCACTAAGGGTGTATACATGTTAAAACTCCTTTTAAAATCCATTTTTTAGAAGATTTTATTTTTAAATAATCTCTATTCTCAACATGGGGCTCAGACCCACAATCCCAAGATCAAGAGTTGCATGCTCTACTGACTGAGCCAGCCAGGTGCCTCTTAAAATCTATTTTAAAAAAATGATCTTCGGGATCCCTGGGTGGCTCAGCAGTTTAGCGCTTGCCTTAGGCCCAGGGCCTGATCCTGGAGACCCAGGATCAAGTCCCGCATCAGGCTCCCGGCATGGAGCCTGCTTCTCCCTCTGCCTGTCTCTCTCTCTCTCTCTCTCTCATGAACAAATAAATCTTTAAAAAAAAAAAAGATTAAAAAAATGATCTTCAAAACAAAAAAATAATCCCTAGATTATTGAAATAATAGTCTCACCTCTTCAAGGGAAGATTCCAAATTCATTCCAAAAGCAACTCCCATTAGTCCAAAGAGAGAAAGAGAGAAGGTTCCCATGGTCAACTGTAGATTCAATCTCATCATCACGTTACGGTGGCTGGAGAGGAGAACATCTACTCAGATCAGAAGGGCCCACTAAGTGTACACAACAAATTCACCAAATAATCTATTAAAGACCCCACAGATTAAATCTACACCTTTAAAAAAGGACATACTTCCATGTTGCATTTACAGGTGATAATGATGGTATAACTCCTTCCAAAATGAGAGTTCCTTCAAAGTTTTTATCACTTTAGAATTATTTTAAAAGAATATATTTACTGATTGTTCTATAGAATGCTTTCTTTTTTTTTTTTTTTTTTTTTTTTTTTTTTAATTTTTATTTATTTATGATAGTCACACACACAGAGAGAGAGAGAGGCAGAGACACAGGCAGAGGGAGAAGCAGGCTCCATGCACCAGGAGCCTGACGTGGGATTCGATCCCGGGTCTCCAGGATCGGGCCCTGGGCCAAAGGCTGGCGCCAAACCGCTGCGCCACCCAGGGATCCCCTATAGAATGCTTTCTTACCTGTCCAGATTGATGAATATAATGCTTTGTGAATCATCAATCAGTACCCTGAGTTCCCGTGTTGCATTGGAAAGATCGTCAGCTAATCGGTAATAGTTTTCCAACAGCAATTCCATCTCTTCTGCATGGTCAATTCCAGCACTGCTCTTTTCACTTCGATTAAAGAGTTAATATAATTAACATACCCCCAATGCATCATCATACATTTAGTACGAAAAGCTTTCTGAATCTGTTTATAGTATTCAACTACTAATGAAAAAAGTGGCCTGTCTTTTCTATCATTGTGATTGAGGCCAATCAGTGAGTGGCTTTGTCAAGTGATCCTCAACACTAAAAAGAATAAGTTGAGGGTACAGGCTAGTTGGGCTTACTGTATTCAGTAGCCCCAAGTAAAGGGATTCTCATGCACAGGTGCATGAGTTTACAGTTTACAGTAAAACCCAGATTGGTAAATGCTGGTGAATAAGGGCAAATTGGTGAAAATAAGATAAAACTAAAAACAAACAAAGAGCATTTCCTTTCCAAGGTAGGAACATAATGTCATTTTCATATATGAAAAAAAAATGTACCTGAATGATCTCAAAAGTCACTTTGAGTCCCTTATTCCCACTACCACCCTACCACAGAGAATAAGTAGTACTCTGTGAAAGACACTTATTATCATAAAGTATATTAGACACAGATTGGCCTAATAGGCAAAGTAAACAAGAGTTACAAGTGTGTTCAAGTTTCTACTACTGGAGGTGCCTGGGTGGCTCAGGATTTGAGTGTTGCCTTTGGCTCAGGATGTGATCCCGGAGTTCCAGGATCAAGTCCCAAAGTGGGCTCCCTGCAAGGAGCCTGCTTCTCCCTCTGCCTATGTCTCTGCCTCTCTCTGTCTCTTATGAATAAACAGATAAACCTTTAAAAAGTTTCTACTACTATATCTATCAGCTATATAATAGTTTAAATTTTTTTAAAAGATTTTTATTTATTGACTCATGAGAGACACAAAGAGAAGGCAGAGACATAGGCAGAGAGAAGCAGGCTCCTCTCAGGGAGCCCGATGTGGGACTTGATCCCAGAACTCTGGGATCACACCCTGAGCTGAAGGCAGCACTCAACTGCTGAGGCACCCAGATGTCCCTACAATAGCCCTTTAATCTTAATTTTTCCTTATCAGAATAGAATCTAAATAATGAATACCCCAAAATGCTTAAAAAAATATGTACAGATTGTGAAAGCTATATACATTACAATGGTATCTCCATTAATTTCTAACACTGTCTACAAAGAACAAAAATGAAATAGTTTGAATACTTAAAAAACATTTAACTTGAGTTAAATATTGAGTGCACATAAGAGTAAACGACTTCTAATTCCGTGAGAGAGAAAAGTTTTATAAGATAAGCATTTTTACATTAGACCAAAGTTACAGAATATATGCCAGTGTCTTACCTTCCTTCACTCCCCACCCCTGTCCCCACATGAGTAGCCTTCCCTCTCTTCCACTATGTTCCCTAGGTTAAGTTATTCAGGTAGATGTCGTGACACTGTGGTGGTCAGTTCCTTGAAGATAAAGGTAATGGAGTGTTTATATTCATCACAGCCCAGCACAGTGGGTGTATACAGCTGTGTATACAGTAAACAATATATCCTCATTAAACTGAATTGGAGGCCATACATATGCAGAAATAGTAAAAACAACTGGAGATAAAAAGTGCCTGTATTTTCTAATCTGGAGAAAATATTCCATTCTCCAAGAAAAACCATCTTGAAGAAGATAGAAGACTGATCCTAGGCAAACAGGCAACATAGCATGATGACATAATACTTACAAGACTTGGGGGTCAGTCCACTTTGTTAGGCAGAGCTCTTCCAGCAAATCTTTTTCATCCAAGATCTCCAAAACAGACTCTTTGAAAATTTTAATATCGGTTTCTAACTCTGACAGACTATAAGAGTAGTTGTATAGAAATGATCAATAACAAACTTATACACATATTTCCCTAGAAGAAAAGTACCTTTTTAAAATACCTTATCAAGTAGATCCACCTATATGTTCATGGTAAACACTGACTTATAAAAAAATTGTTCATGTGCATAGTAAATATCAAAATCAATTCCCATACCAAAAATAAAGACCCTGACAGAGCATTTCATGCAAAATAGCTTTTCAATAAACATTAGTCTATGTGCCCACCGAGGCTACTTTCCTACTTTGAAGGCACAAAGTTAGAAAGTCATTACATTAGTAAGACTAATTGGTATTTTTAAAACAGGGAATAATCATATTTATTTTGTATCTGAGTTAATGCTATGCATTATGCTGTTAGAACAGCTAAAAGAGAAGTCTAAGATGTTTGTGTCTACCTCCCAAGTTGGTGAACATCCAGAGTTACCTCTTGCCATTCTGTAGTAGGATGTGGAGTTTGCTTCTGTCCACAGAAGAATGTCTGGGATCCACTAAGGCTTCCAGTGTCTCAAGGATCAGGGGCTGCAGAATGCTGAGTTTCCCCTGAAGAGAGCTGATCTAGATAACAATATGACCTTTCATAAGAATCAAAACAGTCTTTTTTAGAATATTCAGGATCAGTGGATCCTCTGATGAAACACAGAAGTCTGTAATAACTAAGAAGGCTGGTAATGTTTCAGAACATGGTCATTGCTGGAATGCCTACTTCAGATGATTAAAAAACTGGATCTACCAACCAGGTTAAAAGATAACCTTGCATAACGTTGCCAGGCTTGCATTTGGTTGACAGGGCATTAACTCTCATAAGAGTTTGCCTCACATACATTTATTATGAAAAGAATGCAAGATTGATTAATTAAAATAAAACCTGCCATTCCATGGTTAAAATATATACTTCACATTTGGTAAATAATACCTATGTTCTTTGTAAACAGAATATAGTTCAAAATTTCTATATATAAAAAAACCTCTTCTGAAAACCAAAACATAACTTGGGACTTTAAGAAATAAATCGGCATCAAGTCAAAAGTATACTTATTATTCAAAAAAAAGAAAGTATACTTGTTATTCAAGTAAATTCAGGCATGGTAGACATTCAGCAGGAAAGCACTGATACAGCTATACCGGTTGTTAGAATACTGAAATATTTTCATACCTGTTGGTGAATAGCCTAAGAGAATGAAGCAGTGATTAATCAAATAATGGCATCAATTCCAATATGTACTGTTTGTCTCAGCATGAGCCCAAGAGCTTATTCGGCCTATGCAGACTGTCACTGACCACTGGTTGCATCTTCTCTTCTTTCCCTCCTCTGCATTTTTCCCTTTAGTAACTGTGCTCCAAGTAGTCCCCATCTCCTTGGCTGGTACTAGCGGGTGCTCCTGCTTCATGAAACCGAGTGAACCGAATGAAGCCAATTCCTACTCCCTCGGTACAGCAGGGCAGACAGAAGAGAAAGGTCCCAGGTTCACTCCATCCTCACCCACTTTACCTGCTTCCTTTGCCCACTCTGTCAGTATGCTCCTAGAACCAACTGTTGCATTCAGGCGGTTCCTGCACAGTACTATCCTGACTACTAGGGAGAAGAAAGATAATGACCAATTTGCGGGGGCCAGGATGACAGTGACCATTGTCATTCAGAGCCTGACAGGGTCCTCAGATACCCAGTAATTATCAACACAATGAGGGAATCACAAGAATTATACACAGTTCCTATGTCCAAGTAGGTCTCAAACAGTGGCATCATCTAGCTGTCTCAAAAGATTATATACACATATTAAAGAGTAATGTGGAAAGTATTAGAATGACTTGAGCTATAATGTTTATGTGTGTGCAGTTTTACAATATACAATTTAGTTACAGAATAAGATGGAACACATTTGAAACTTTCTTGATATGTTCTATCATATTTAGGAAGTATTCTGAATTATCACTCCTAAAATACTTATCAAAATTGTACAAAGGACAGCCAATTTAAAACATGCTTAACTGAACATTATGACTCTCAAAGAGACTCTATAAACTCTACCAAATAGATCTCAGATCTATTTGATTAGATCATAGAGCTTATGCATGTACTTTCTCCACACAGGACCCTTACAGATGTTTTTGTTTGGAGGTAGGGTGTGGTTAGGGAAGGTGCCATTGATACCAACTTATCTTCCTTCTCAGGAGCATTTTAAAACAACAACAAATTCAAGAAGCTAAATAAAAATAGGCTTACCCAATATTGTAGGAGTGCTTCAATAGCCCTGAACTCAAAAGGTAAAGGGTATGTGACAAGTTGTCCTTCTCCAGCCAACTGTGAAGGGAGTTCCCGGAACAGCCACTGCTCTAAATTTAAATTACGATAATCTAGTATCAGAAGACACTCTGGAGTTATCACAGCTTTCAAATACTGTAAGAAATTAAAAAAAAATTATATATACATACATACACATGCACATGCAAGGTGTGGAGCTATAGGAAAATAATATTTATAAAATAGAGTTTAATACGGTTTTAATTTTGGGTTAAGCCTCAACTAAATCCTGTTAATTAAAAAAATTATATATATACATACACAATATATACATTTTGTTTTTAAAGAAAGGAAGCCTAAAATATATGTACTTCTAATGCACTCTCAACAGCACTAGAATAAAACTACATATTAAGAATTCCAGGGTAATCAGGAAACCAACAGGGAACAATAAAAAAAAAAACACGGTAATGTTTTCTTAGTTACATATTTGGTAGACTTTTGGAAAAGACTGTTTAGTCATGATTACTTTGGCTGAAATGGGAAAGTTGTCTTTTTAAAATGTCACCAAAACATATTAAGCTAACTTCAAACTATAAAGCTAAAACACAGCCTCAGTGCTCTAATTTAGAACACCAAGAAATTAAAATTTATTGAAGATTGACGCCTTTTTTTTTTTAAAGAGTTTTTTTCTTTTTAAATTTTTTATTTATTTATGATAGTCACAGAAAGAGAGAGAGAGAGAGGCAGAGACATAGGCAGAGGGAGAAGCAGGCTCCATGCACCGGGAGCCCGATGTGGGACTCGATCCCGGATCTCCAGGATCACGCCCTAGGCCAAAGGCAGGCGCCAAACCGCTGCGCCACCCAGGGATCCCAAGACTGACGTCCTTTAAGTTAGGAAAGTAACTTGTGGCCACTGTATTAGTGATATAAATATTAGAGATTTTTCACATTTTCCCCCAACATATTATGAAGACTTTTATACAGAAAAATCGAAAAACTATGCAATGAATACCTATATACATATCATTTAGATTGTACAATTAACATTCTGCTAAATTTACATTATCAGACACTTCTCTCTTCATGAGAGATAATTTTTTTTTTGAGAGATAATTTTTGTAAAAATGATCAGGGGCAAGAAAAATTATTTTAATTCCAGTACACTTAACAGTATTCTATCAACTTTGGTGTACAACACAGTGGTTCAGCAATTCTATACATTACTCCGTGCTCATCGTGATAAGTATACTCTTCATTCCTTTCACCTGTTTCCCCCATCCCCCACCCACCTCCCCTTTAGTGAACACCTGTTTGTTCTCTAGAGTTAAGAATATTGTTTTTATTGTCTGTTTCTTAAATTCCACATAAATGAAAAATCATACGGTATTTGTCTTTCTGATTTATTTCATTTCACTTAGTATTATACTTTCTAGCTCTGTCCATGTTGTTGCAAATGGCAAGATTTCATGTTTTTTTTTACGGCTAACATTCATTCCATTGTGTGTGTGTATACAGCACACTTTAAGGACTCATCTATTGGTGAACACCTGGGTTGCTTCTATAATTTAGCTATTGTAAAAAAAAAAATGCTACAATAAACAGAGGGGTGCATAGATCTTTTCAAATTAGTGTTTACATTCTCTTTGCGTAAATACTCAGTAGTGTGATTACTGGATCATAGGGTAGTTCTATTTTTAATTTTTTTTTAAAGATTTTATTTCTTTATTAATGAGAGACATACAGAGAGAGAGAGAGGCAGAGATACAGGCAGAGGGAGAAGCAGGCTCCATGCAGGGAGCCCGATGTGGGACTCGATCCTGGGTCTTCAGGATCACACCCCGGGCCGAAGGCTGCGCTAAACCGCTGAGCCACCGGGGCTGCCCTATTTTTAATTTTTTGAGGAACCTCCATACTGTTCTCCACAGCAGCTGCACTGTTTACAGTCCCATCAACAGTGCACTAAGGTTCCTTTTTCTCCACATCCTCGCCAACACCTGTTGTTTCCTGTGTTACTGGTTTTACCATTTTGATCAATGTGAGGTGATACCTCATTGTAGTTCTGATTTGCATTTCCCTGATGACAGGTGATGATGAGCATCTTTTCATGTGTCTGTTGGTCATCTAGATGTCTTCTTTAGAGAAATGTCCATGTCTTCTGCTTCTTTTGTAATTGGATTTGGGTTTTTCTTTGGCATTGAGCTGTGTAAGTTCTTTATATATTTTGGAGACTCTTTATGGGATATGTCATTTGCACATATCTTCTCCATTCTGTAGGTTGTCTTCTAGTTTTGATTTTTTTTTTCCTGTACAGAATCTTTTCATTTTGATGTAGTCCCAATACTTTATTTTGCTTTTGTTTCCCTTGTCTCAGGGGACATATCTAGGAAAATGTTGCTACAGCCTGTGTCAGACACATTACTGCCTGTGCTGTCTTCTAGGATGCTTATGGTTCCAGATCTCACATTTAGGTCCTTAATCCAGTTTAAGATTCTACTTATTTATTTATTTTTTAAAGATTTATTTATTCATGAGACACACAAAGAGAGGCAGAGACACAGGCAGAGGGAGAAGGAGACTCCTCGCAGGAAGTCCGATGCAGGACTCAATCCCGGATCCCAGTATTACTCTCTAAGCTGAAAGCAGACATTCAACCACTGAGCCACCCAGGCGTCCCGGTTTTTTTTAAGATTTTATTTATTCATTCATGAGAGACACAGAGAGAGAGGCAGAGATCATAGATTTGATCCCAGGACCATGGAATCACAACCTGAGCCAAAGGCAGACATTCAACCCTTGAGCCACCTAGGCATCCCTTAAGTTTACTTTTGTGTATGGTATAAGAAGGTGGGCCAGTTTCATTCTTTTGAATGAGGCTAAATGGCTTTCCATCACCGTTTGTTGCAGAAACTGCCATTTTTCCCCACTGCATATCCTTGCCTCCTTGTTGAAGATTAATTGACCATATAATCATGGGTGTTTCTGGGTTTTCTATTCTATTCCTGATCTATGTGTCTACTTTTGTACCAATTCTATACTGTGTAGCTATGTAATATATCTTGATATCTGGGAATGTGAGGCCTCCAGCTTTTCTTTTTAAAGACTGCTTTAACTATTTGGGATCTTTTGTGGTTCCATAGAAATTTTAGGATTATTTGTTCTACTTCTGTGAAAAATGCTGACCCTCTCTACCTGACTTTACACCAAATCTCACCACCCCACGTGCTGGTGGAACAGGCTCAGTCACACTTGCCTCAGTCCAAGCACAGCACCACCCCTCGCCCCTCAGAAGACCAGCCCAAACCCCTGCTTATACCCACATCTCCTGATTCAGGAGTTTTGCAAGGCCTGGGTTCCCATAGCAGTAGCAACAGTTCTCATTTCACAAGACGACCAGAGCTCACCTAGTTAAAATGTGCCACATTCAGACCAGGGACCAAATGTTGTCCACAACAGGCAAAGAAAGCCTCTACAGACAACTGGCCTGAAGGATAAAGTGGCCAGGACACAATAGCAGAGCTCTCCCAGCACATACTGGAGATACTCCCAGAAGTGCCAGGCCCTGGAACATGGGGACACTGTGCTGCAGGGAACTACAGAACCTTTTTTTTTTTTTTATAAGGCCATTATTTTAAAGAATAGAAGACACAGCTGACTTTCCTAACACACAGAAATAGGCATAGAGACTTAGACAAAATGAGAAGACAGAGGAATTTATCCTAAATGAAAGGACAAGGACACAGCCAGCGATCTTAGCAAAACAGATATAGATAACATGCCTGATGGAGAATTTAAAACAATGATCAGAAGGATACTCACTGAACTTGAAAAGAGTAGAGAACATCAATGAGATCCTTAATGAGATGAGGAATAATAAAGAGATAAAGGGATCAATAAATGAAATGAGAAACATTTCACTTGACAGAATAAATAGCAGACTGGAAGAAGCAAATGAATTAATGACCTAGAAGACACAGTAATATAATCAAGCTGAACAAAAGAGAGGAAAAAGAATTATGCAATAGAAGAGACTTAGGAACTCAGTGACTCCATCAAACTTAATAATATTCATATTGTAGAAGTCCCAGGAGAGAGGGAAAAGAGGGTAGACAATTTAGTTGAAGAAATAATAGCTGAAAACTTCCCTAATTCGGGAAGGAAACAGATATCCAGATTCAGGAGGCACAGAGAATTCCAAACAAAATCAACAAAGGCATATCCACACCACTGTAATTAAAATGACAAAATACAGTGATAAAAAGTATAAAATGCAGAAGACAAAGATGATGGTTACATATGGAAACCTCATGAAACTATCAGCAGATTTTTCAGCAGAAACTTTCCAAGACAAAGTGGTGGCATAATATATTCAAAATGCTGGATGGGAAAAACCTACAGCCCAAAATACTTTATCCAACAAGGCTATAATTCAGAAGAGTAAGTGAAAGTTTCCCAGAGAAACAAAACTAAAGGAGTTCATGACAACTAAACTAGGCCTGCAAGAAATATTAAAGGGGAATCTTTGAGTGCAAAGGAAAGACCAAAAAGGACAATATGAAGTTCAGAAACACAAAAGCACTAAAAATGAGTATTTTCGTAAAAAAAATAAACATCAGTCAAGAACTCACAAAATGCAAGGATGTAAAATAAGACATCATATACCTAAAACATGGCAAGGAGAAGAGTAAAGAATGGTTCCAAAATTAAATGAACATCAAGTTAATAAAGACAGCAATATGTAGAAGTTAAATATGAACGTAATGATGACTGCAAATCAAAACCAATTACAGATATGTAAAAAATAAAGGACTCTAAGTACATCACTAAAGAAACCCAGCAAACCATGAAAGACAAGAAAGAATCAGAAAAAATCTTGCGAAACAACCGCAAAACAAGTAATAAAGTGGCATACATACATTTCTACCAATAATTATTTTGAATGTAAGTGGACTAAACACCCCAATCAAAAGACACAGGATATCAGAGTGGCTAAAAAAAACAAGACCAATCTATCTGCTTACAGGAGACTCATTTTATTTTATTTTTTTTAAAGATTTATTTATTCATTCATGATAGACATAGAGAGAGAGAGAGGCAGAGACACAGGCAGAGGGAGAAGCAGGCTCCATGCCGGGAGCCCGGCGCGGGACTCGATCCCAGGTCTCCAGGATCACACCCTGGGCCAAAGGCAGGCGCCAAACCCCTGAGCCACCCAGGGATCCCCCAGGAGACTCATTTTAGACCCAGACACCTGCAGATTAAAAGTGAAGGGATGGAAAAGTATTTATCGTGCACATGGAAGTAAAAAGAAAGTCAGAGTAGCAATACTTTTATAGGAAAAAATAGATTTTAAAAAAATAGATTTTAAAACAAAGACTATAACATGAGACAAAGAAGAACACTATATAATCATAAAAAGGACAATCGAACAAGAAGATATAACAATTATAAATATGCACCCAATATGGGAGCACCCAAATACTTCCTTTATGCTTACTATTGATTATATAATACAGTAGGGGACAACACCCCACTTATATCAATGGACAGATAATCCAAACAGAAAATCAACAAAGAAACAGTAAATCTAAATGACACATTGGACCAGATCGATCTAACAGATATATACAGAACATTCTATCCTAAAACAACAAAATACACATTCAAGTGTACATGGAACATTCTCCAGAATAGATATTTTAGGCAACAAAACAAGCCTCAACAAATTAAAAAAGACCGAGGTTATACTATGCATCTTCACTGACCACAATGCTATGAAACTGGAAATCAACCAGAAGAAAAAACCTGGAAAGAACATAAATTTATGAAGTTTAAATAATACGCTACTAAAACAATGAATGGGTCAAACAGGAAATAAAAGAATAAAAAGGTACATAGAAACAAAAGAAAATGAAAACACAATGGTTCAAAAACCTTTGGGATACAGCAAAAGTAGTCCGGAAGTATATAGCAGTACAGGCCTATCTCAAGGAGCAAAAAACAAATAAACAAACAAAAAACAAAAAAACCTCAAACCATCTAATCTTATACTTAAGGAAGCTATAAAAAGAGTAACAAAGCTGAAAGCCAGCAGGAAAAAGGAAATAATAAATATTAAAACAGAAATAAATGATACGGAAACTAAAGAAACAATAGATCAATGAAACGGGGTGGAGGAGGGGAACAATAAAATGAACACCTAGCCACACTTATCAAGAAAAAAAGAACTCAAATAAATAAAATCACAAATGAGAGAGGAGAAATAACACCACAAAAATACAAACTGTAAGAGTATTATAAAAAACTATCAACAAATTGGACAATCTTGAAGACATGTGTAAGTTCCTAGAAACATACAATCTACCCAAAGTGAAACAGAAAATGTGAACAGATTGATTAGCAGCAACGAAATTAAATCAATAATCAAAAAACTCCAAATATTCAAAAATCTGAAATCTGATGGCTTCACAGGCAGATTCTACCATTTAAAGAAAAATTATTATCCATTCCTCTCAAACTATTCCAAAAAACTAAACAAAAAAAATTCCAAATTCATTTCATGAGGCACTATCACTCTGACAAAACCAGATAGTTATCAAAGAAAGAACAGAACCATAGCCCAGTATCTCTGATGAACACAGATTCAAAAATCCTCAACAAAATACTAGCAAACCAAATCCAAAAATACATTAGAAATACATTAAAGAATCATTTGCCACAATCAAATGGGATTTACTCCTGGGATGTTAAGGGTGGTTCAATATTCACAAATCAATCAATGTGATACATCACATCCACAAAAGAAAGGATAAAAACCACATGATCTTTTTAATAGATGCAGAAAAAGCATTCAACAAAGTACATTCGTGATAAAAAACCCTCCACAAAGTAAGATTAGAGGGAACATACCTCAACATAAAAAGGCCATATATGAAAAACAGCAAACACCATACTCAAAAAACTAAGCATTTCCCCTAAGATCAGGAACAAGACAAGGATGTCTACTCCCACCACTTTTAATCAATACAGTAGTGGGAAGTACTGGCCATAGCAATCAGACAACAAAAAGGAATACAAGCATCCAAACTGGTAAGGAAGAAGTAAAATTTTCACTATTTGCAGATGACACGATACTAAATATAGAAAAAACCTTAAAGATTCCACCAAAAAACTACTAGAGTTGATACACAAATTCAACAGTCACACAATACAAAAATCAACGTACAGAAATATCTTGTATTTCTATACACCAATGATTAAGCAGCAGCAAGAGAAAATAAGAAAACAATCCCATTAACAACTGCATCCAAAACCATACGATACCTAGGAATAAACCTAACCAAAGAAGTAAAACATCTGTACTCTGAAAACTATAGAACACCTATGAAAGAAACTGAAGACATGAAGAAAGACATTTCAAGCTCATGGGTTGGAAGAACAAATATTGTTAAAATGTCTATACTACTCAAAGGAATCTACAGATTTAATGCAATCCCTATCAAAATACCAACTGCATTTTTCACAGAACCAAAACAAATAATCCTAAAGTCTGTATGGAATCACAAAAGACCCTGAATAGCCAAAGCAATCTAGAAAAAGAAAAGCAAAGCTGGGGGCATCACAATTCTGGACTTCAAGCTATATTACAAAGCTATAGTCATCAAGACAGTATGGTACTGGCACAAAAACAGACACACTGATCGATGGAAAGGAACAGAAAACCCAGAAATGGGCCCACAACCATGTGGTCAACTAATCTTGACAAAGCAAGAAAGAATATCCAATGGAAAAAAGACGATCTCTTCAACAAATGGTTTGGGACAACTGGATGGCCTCATCCAAAAGAATGAGACTGGACCACTTTCTTACACCATACACAGAAATAAAAGGGTTAGCATCCAAAATATATGAAGAACTGATATAACACCCCCAAAATAATCCAATTAAAAGTGGGGAGACGACATGAACAGACATTTCTCCAAAGAACAAATCCAGATGGCCAAAAGACACATGAAAAGATACTCCTTATCACTTATTATCAGAGAAATGTGAATTAAAACTGAGTTACCACCTCATACCTCACAGAATGGCTAAAATCAACAACAACAACAACAACAACACACACACACACACACACACACACAAACAGATGCTGGTGAGGATGTAGAGAAAAAGGAAGCCTTTTGCCCTGTTGGTGGGAATGCAAACCAGAGCAGCCACCGTGGAGAGCAGTATGGAGATTCCTCAAAAATTTAAAAATAGAACCACTCTATTATCCAGTTATTGCACTACTGGATATTTACCCAAAGAATACCAAAATATTCATGTTTGGAATACCAAAACATGAAGGGATACATGTTCCCCTATGTTTACAGCAGCATTATTTACATAGTCAAGATATGAAGCTCAAATACCCATTGATCAATGAATAGATGAAGAAGATGTGGTATACATGTACCATGGAATATTATTCAGTCACAAAAAGGAATGAAATCTTGCCATTTGCAAAGATATGGAGCTAGAGAGTATAATGCTAAGTGAAATAAGTCAGAGAAAGACAAATACCATATGATTTTACATATATATATATATATATATTTTATTTTTTAATTTACGATAGTCATACAGAGAGAGAGAGAGGCAGAGACACAGGCAGAGGGAGAAGCAGGCTCCATGCACCGGGAGCCCGATGTGGGATTCGATCCCGGGTCTCCAGGATCGCGCCCTGGGCCAAAGGCAGGCGCCAAACCGCTGCGCCACCCAGGGATCCCTGATTTTACTTATAAATGAAATTTAAGAAAGAAAACAAAGGAGCAAAGTTAGAAAGAAAGAAAAAAAAGACAAAAAAAGGAGACAAACCAAGAAACAGAATCTTAAGTATAGAGAACTGATAGTTACCAGAGGGGAGGTGGATGGAAGACAGGGGATATAGGTGATGAGTACTGCTGATTAAAATAAAAACTTTAAAGAAAATGCAGTCAGTATTTTGATAGGGATTGCATTAAATCTGTAGATTGCTTTGGGTGGTATAGACATTTTAACAATATTTTCCTCATCCGTAAGCACAGAATATCTTTCCACTTCTTTGCATCATCTTTAATTTCTTTCTTCAGTGTTTTATAGTTTTCAGAGTATATGTCTTTCACCTCCTTGGTTTTAAGTTTACTCCTAGGTATATTACTTTTGACACAAATGTAAATGGGACTGTTTCCTTAATTTCTCTTTCTGCTGCTTATTAGTATATAGAAACTCAACTGATTTCAGGGTACCTGGGTGACTCAGTGGGTTAGGCATCTGCCTTTGGCTCAGGTTGTGATCTCAGGTCCAGAGATCGAGCCCCATAATGGGTTCCTTGCTCAGACAGAAGTCTGCTTCTCCCTCTCTCTGCCCACCCACCCTCCCTTGCTCTCTCCCTCTCTCAAGTCAATAAAATCTTTAAAAAAAAAAGAAAGGAAGAAATGTAATTGATTTCTGTACATTGCACCCTGTGACTTACTGAATTCATTTATCAGTTCTAGTAGCTTTTTGGCGGACAAAGAGATAACTTTTTTGAAGGGTGCTACCTACCAATAAAAGTGAAATATTTTCTGAAGACTGCTTCTATTTTTAGTTATTTAAAAATTCTAGTTAAATGGAAACCTGCCATCAAAGACTTTTTAAAGAAAGGTCTGAGGTGCCTGGGTGGCTTAGTTGGTTAAGCATCTGCCTGCCTTCAGCTAAGGTCATCATCTCAGAATCCTGGGATGGAGCCCTGCATCAGGCTCCCTGCTTCTCCCTCTGCCTCTTCTCTCCGCCACCATGCTTGCACTCTATCAAATAAATAAAATCTTAAAAAAAAAAAAAAAAAAAAAAAACCAAACCAAGAAAGTAGGTTTAATGTCTACCATAGAGCCCATACCATTGAGAACCATGTCACATCTATTTCTGAAGCCTAGACTTTATCTCACCAAAATTATGTGTATTCAAATTTATTCTAAATCACTAAGTCAAGTCAAATTTAGTATACTCTCAGTAAGCAGAGGAAGATGCAATTTATTTTAGGAAGTTTTCTGTTAAAAATTTAAGATTACAAACTTTAAGGGATATTCATGGTCTATTTGGAGAACCAGAATATGTTTTTGGTAGCTAAGGTTATACTATAATGAAATGTAACTATATACAACTGAAAATGTCTATTATAAACCAAGATTCTTTCTCTTATTTCAGAAACTAGAGACTAAATTCAAGCAGCAAGAATACAGACTGCAATCATAACTTTTCCAACATAAAACATCTGCTGAACATATGTACAGAATCCTGGAAGAGGAGTTATACTCACAATCATATGTTACACTATAAAGTATCCTGTGTTACACAGACCCATTTCATTATAAAACTGCTTTTAATTATGTATTTATCAAGATGACTAGGAAGTAACTTCTGTAAGATGCCAGTAAGAAATGTAGATGACATAAAACCCTTTACCTCCATTCTCATGATAATTCTATTGTTTCTAGTTGTGATGCTCATCACATGCTGAAACCTCAAATCTCTGGCTTGAAGACCTAATTCTTGATATAGGTCAGTTTTCTTCTTTTCTATAAAAGAAACATTTGTAACAAAAAGAGTAGGCCAACCTAATAAATGAAAGAGTTCATATTTTTCTACCAGAGCACTCCTCCCACCAACATCGACATTTTCTACTACCAGAAACAAGTCAAAATAAGTCTTTTTATTAGCCATTTTTACCTCAAACACACAGGCTGATTTTGGTCAAACTCTAATAGTTCTTTTTTCATTTTATCCATACTTCATAAAATTTCTTTGTATTCAGAAGTCCCTTGGGACTTGCATAAAACCACAGCCTCACCTGACTTAATATATCTATGTCAGGCTCTAGAGATGGGTTATTATTTTAAAATACAAATTATACAGAACTACATTTCCTAGGTTTTCTGCTTTCAGGATTTTAAATCTGAACAGATAACATAAATTTTCTTGGTTCTTGGACTAATAATACAAAATGAATAATTAAAGTCAGTTTTCTCACTAAATACTCCCACCTGAAAACTAAACTTATTATCTAAGAGAAAGAATAATGAAGCAGCTCAAGAAATGGTTATAGTGGCATCTGTACTTGTAGTGTCAAATCACACCTGTGACAGAGCACTAAGTAGAATAGTCACCTGAAGGAGGTAACAGGCAAAAAAAAACCCACCCAAAATATCCCATCAGGATCTCAGGCAATAGCAGGTATAGGATCATGGGGCTAGAAGCACAGGGGAGATCCTTATGAAGCCTACATCTGGGGTCAGACAGTAAAGAGAGGCTTAGTTTCATTTTAAACAGTAATTGTCCATAAGAATGATCATCAGCAGATCGCCATCCAGTGCTCTGACCCTGTCTTCTGTCCCCACCCCATCCCCCCACCACCACAATATCAGTAGTACTATGTAAGTCAGCCTTAAACGTGGAACAAGAGAGGCATATGTGGACTAGGGCGTGGAAAGAGAGACTAAAGAAAAACAAAATGTGCTCCAGCTGCATACCAGTCTCTGCTCTCAAAATATTCCTTTTTCATCCGTTAGAAAGTCTCTAAAACCAATTCTGGGAGAACATGCACAGTCCAGGTATCGCCAGTTCCAATTAGGACCGATGGACAAATGCTGAAAATAGGTCTGTTTCAATACACCCCTCCACACAAAGAATATTCTACTCAAAACACTACAATTTATTGATTTCCATCAGCTTCACTCATTTACTGGTGGGGGGGTGGGGGGGGAGTGATAAGGGAGGGGGGGAAGTGATAAGAAAATGAAAGATACTTACCAAAAGAAGTAACATTTCCCTCTTTGTCAAATTTTGTCTAAAGAGAGATAATAAAAACAAAATATTATTTTCTCCCAAATGAGTATGCTCTTTATAGTATCATACTACATGGTATTATGCTATCTCCCCAAAATAGATATGCATAGCTAAACCAAAACTGTTTTTTAAGGTAAAATTCAGTTTAAGGGTTGAAAGAATCCCTTTTTCCTCTGCTAGGACAGATGGGACCTTTAACTTTGTTTTGGTTCCCCTGGAAATCTGATAAGGGAGTATCAGTGCCATTGCTTATGGTAAAAATGCCCAATGCCTGGTCAATTGCACAGAATCAGGAAGACTATGGACGAATTATAGATAACCTGGCAGGAAGCCACTCCCCTGCTTTTCCTTGCATGGGGTGGCTCTTGTACCTGGCCGTGTTTCTTGCATGGGGATTTTTTTAAGATTATTTATTTATTCATGAAAGACACACAGGCAAATACAGACTAGCTTTCCTCAAATTTCTTTCACAAATACACCTTCTGCAGAAAATTTGAAATAAAGCAAAATAAAACTAATCATGTGAACTAAGAAATTTCAGAGAAAACCATGCAAATATTTTACATGTCCTTCCAGACTTTTTCTAACCAATATATTGTTACATTTTTTTGCAGTCTCTCTTCCATTTTCAACTTAATATTTTTGCATCTCAATATTTATCTTCACCATTTTTTCTTTACTGAGATATTTTCTGATAAAAAACATACAAACTTATTTTCTTAAATGTTTATCTTGTAAAGTAACATCATCTAGAGTGAGCTGATTAGGAAGCTTTCAAACAGTATCAACTACTTTTCTTGAGTATTTTGGGTACTCAATGATTTTACCTGCAAAGAATCTTCTTTCAATATTTAATATCTGAATTTAATCTTCATCAAACTGGCCAAATGTTTAAAAACACTGAATACAGTGATAACTTTGACATATAATTCTGGAGGTTATCTTGTTAGTATAGTTTGTAAAGAAAAGTTCTTATGTTATTAAGCCTAAATAATGATGATGGCTAACATATTGAATACTTACATGTGTGGGCATTTTATAGAGCTGTGAGTTAATTCAAACCAAAAACAATTCTATAAGGTAGGTACTATTCGCAGTTTATAAATGAGAAACTAAGGCATAAAGATGTTATCATGCCTGGTCCAAGTCCACCAGTTAATAATAAGAGGCAGAGCTGAGATCTGAATTTAGGAATGATAATTCAAAACAAGCACATTACTTATTTTAACACAACTTTTCGAAAAAAATAAAGCCCTACAAAAAAGTTACAAGAATATCTTACAGCCAATTCCCATGTAACTTTCACCTCGAGTAATCTTTTGCTAACATTTTGCCCTAATGGCCTAATTTTTCTCTTTCTAGATATGTGGGTGTAATACACATTGTTTTGTTCATTTTTCCCTTGAATCAGTTCAGAGAAAATTACAGAGATCATGAACCTTCAGAGCATACACTCTTAAATATACACTTTGCTCCCTTCAAAATGTTTCTGTATATATTATGTGGCACAGCACAGGTTCAAGCCACTGTGTAATAGTCCTCAAGGAGTCCTAAACAGATTCACAAATCTTGAGTAGAAAGTGAATGATGATTTGAACAACCAGTTCCAGGATTAAAAGGAGACGTCTAGGGGGGCATGTGGGTGGCTCAGTGGTTTACTGTCTGCCTTCCACTCAGGTAGTGATCCCCTGGTCTTGGGATGGAGTCCTGCATTGGGCTCCCCATGGGGAATCTGCTTCTCCCTTTACCTTCGTCTCTCATAAATAAATAAATAAAATCTTAAAAAAAAAGGGGGGGGGAGACTTCCACAGTCAATAGCAAAGTTTTAAGGGGTGCTGTTAAGTAAATCTGGCTGGCACTCAGGTCACTAGCTAAGCAAAACACAAAGACGAGATGACTTACAAGTATAGTGATTCACTGTGAAACAAAAATAAGTATTATCTTGGCCGACTAGTCCAACCCAGTTAACTTAATAAGTACAGAAGTACATTCTCTAAGTTATCAAATATACCTCACATACTCACCACAGTAAACACTGGGGCTACACTGGCTAAAGTAGCTTGAGAGGCATCAGAAGTTCTAAACCGATGCATTTCACCTGAGGAATAAATTAGAGAATTCTCTGTGATAATACAATAGGTACTGGCATATGGTTATGATATAACTCTCATACTATGTGGTCCTTAGATTCTTACTTTTTAAAGAATTTTTCCTGGAGGAAAATGAAGAAACACTCTTACTTGCTAATGTTAACACCTGTAGGGGATTATATTAGATTTGGTAGGGAATGATTTTTGAAAGTAATGGCTCAGGTGAGGTACTAGAGTAATTTATGGATTCCAACCACCTCTGTTCTGATTATTACTGCTACCTCAAAATCAAATCTACAAATGAGTTAACAGCATTCTGAAATTAAAAAAAAAAATGCCCATCATTTTTGCATAATTCAAAAAGGCTCTTTACAAAAATTATATTGGTAGATTTATTTTAGAAAACATAGATCCTGGATACCAGTTTCAGCATTCCAATCCTGGGGTCCCAGGATTGAGTCCCATATCGGGCTCCCTGCTTCTCTCTCTGCCTCTCTGTCTCTCTCATGAATAAATAAATCTTAAAAAAAAAAAAAAGATTGAGTTGAACTGAGCTCTGGAGTGTAACCTTGTAAATTTAATGACAAAGGACACCATTTAAAATACTAAACATAAAAGGAATGGGCAGAAGGTGTAAAAATATTCCCATTTTAGGCTCCCAAAGTAACCATGCTGACTGTGGAACGTGCAGATAACATTCTCATTTCTGATCTTACTTTTTCCCCATTATAGACATTTAGTGTCTCATGTAATTTGTTAGCATCTGAGGTTTGTTTCCCTTTTATAAAAGACAAACTATCAGGGTCAGACAAACAGAGGTAGATGTCAGAGCTATACAGCAGCATTTGCCCATCAGCCACAAATTGGATAAAATGTGGGATCCTGAGATCCTGAATCTCAAGGTCTTTCCCAAAACAGCAGATGGGCTGAAACGGGCGCCACCACTTATTTGGTGAAAATATAACCCCGATTCCTCCCCCTCCCCTCTACTCTGGCCCCTGTGGCTTTGACACCGCACTGGACAACGGAGCTTTCTCAGGAGCAGCTCGCACTACGAGGTCTCAAAGTTCTCAGCCTCCTTTACGGGTGCGTCCCCATCCATCCCTTCTGTGAACAACTGGGAAAACGCACCAATGTCCTTAAGGGAAGAGGACTAAGAGAATACGTCGATAAGGGAGAAACTCTCGTTTAAAACAAAACCCTTCGGGGATCCCTGGGTGGCTCGGCGGTCTGGCGCCTGCCTTCGGCCCAGGGCGCGATCCCGGAGACCCGGGATCGAGTCCCGCGTCGGGCTGCCGGTGCATGGAGCCGGCGCCTCCCTCCGCCGGTCTCTGCCTCTCTATCATAAATAAGTAAATAAATAAATCATAAAAAAAATTAAGCAAAGCCCTTCCCACTAGAGCACTCCGGCGGGGTAGCGGCGGGGCAGGCGCGACGCGGGCGGTGGAAACCCCAGGGGTCCCGGCGCACCCGCGGGTCCGCCCAGCGGGGCCGGGGACCCAGGGTCAGGGCTCCGCTCGGCCGGCGGCCCTCGGCGGCCAGGACTCCCGGGTCGGGCGGTCGGGCGGTCGGGTCAGCGCCCCGGGTCACCGCAGGGCTGGCGCGGGCTGCGGACGGGGCGCGCAGTACCTGCCACGCGGGGCCGCTGGGGCTCGCAGAGCGGCGCAGCCCGGGTCCCCCTGGGGAGCAGGGCCGCGGGGCCGCAGGCGGACGCGGGACGCGCCCCGGGGGTCAGGCCTTGGGCCAGAGCACACAGCGCGCGCCGAGGCAGCCCCGCGGCGCTGGGCAGGAGCCGGCTGAGGCTGCGCAGGCATTCCATGGCGCTGGAGCGAGGAGAGGGCCGCGACACGCCAACCCTTCATGCCGGTCGCGGGCTGGCCTGCCGGCACCCACGCGGCCCAGCGCCGGCGCTTAGGGCCCGAGCGCTGTGTACTGAGCATGCGCGGGACGCGCCCGCGCCTCCTCTCCCGCGCAGGCTCGGAAGGTGGCCTTGGGCGCGCGCCTGGCGTCCCGTGGCCAATCGGAGTTCGCGGTGCGGAGGGGGCGGCTGGAGGGCGGGGCTGGGGGCGGGGCTGGAGGGGGGCTGGGGGCGGGGCGCGCTCACCTGCGCGGCGCGAGCTGCCCAACCCGGACCCCACCCTGGCGCGGACGCTGGCGCCCTTGGAGAGGTCAGCTCCGCCTGAAGGTTACTAACCCGGAATCTAAAGAATTTTGGAGGCGTACCCGGCCTGTGTATAACGCATTGCAGTTTCTGGAGCATTTTCGTGTATTTGATAAAATGCACAATTTGGAAGTGAGGAAGTTCTGCCCATTTCTAACTCAATTTCTCTTTAAATTTACTGTAGTACAAATAAATAACCGTCCTAATGGAATGATGTACCAAGCCTTTGCGAGTGAAGATATACTCTGATTTAATCAACTGTAAGATAGTGTCAGTTTCAAGGAACCATTATTTTATGTACCACCGGGAAAGAAAAAATGCTGACCTAATTGTTTCAAGACTCATCCCAATTTTAGTCTTTAAAATACGAAAAAAAAAAAAGTGGGTTTTAATAGTGATTAAATATAGTAGTATGCGTATTTTATTTATTTTTATTTTTAAAAAAGATTTTATTTATTTATTCATGAGACACAGGCAGAGACACAGGCAGAGGGAGAAGCAGGCTCCTGTGGAGAGCAGGATGCAGGACTGGATCCCAGGACCCGGGGATCACACCCTGAGTCAAAGGCCGAGGCTCAACCACTGAGCCACTCAGGTGCCCCCAATATGTATATTTTCAAAGCGTGAGTTGATAGACTTGTCCCTTCCATGATAATAATGCAAGACAGATAAGAGTTTCAAAGATTCCCATTCAATCACTACCGGTGTGTATAAACACAGAGCTAAGGAAACACAACAGAGAGTTGTTTTTGTTTTTGTTTAAGGGTATTGGGAATGAAGCTGAATTAGGAATCCAGTAGACAAAGGCTTCCTAGAAGAGACGATATTTTGACTTTAGCCTTGCATAGAGGTGCTATCCTTTGCTTGGATAGGAGCTTGTGACCTTTTCAAGCCCTTGGAGATATCTTAAGGAGTTCCTCTCACTAGGCTAGAAGTGAGTGGCAAGCACCTCCCTTACCCCTTTCTCTGGAAGCATTTCTAAATCTTCCACACAGCTTCTGCCTGAGTCTTCAGTCTTCTAATCCTTTTATGTCTTCCACCCGGATGATAAGTCCAAGAGTTGTGTAATGGCTTCTCAGAATATTCTCTATGGAATTTGCATCTGGTACCAGACTCTGGTGTTGGGACCCCCTCTTGGCACCTATATCCCTCAGCAACCTTGATTCTTTGCACTTCTTGTATTTGTTAATGAAGTCGTTTATTTCACACATACTTGCTGAGCATGACTATTTCAGGTTCTAGGGATAGAGGAGTGAGTGAAACAAAGCACCTGGCCCCCTCAGAACCTCAGAATTTGACCCTATTTTTGTATTGTATTTTTTTTTAAAAAAGATTTTATTTATTCATGAGACACAGAGAGAGAAGCAGAGACATAGGCAGAGGGAGAAGCAGGCTCCCTGCGGAGAGCCCAATGTGGGACCTGATCCTAGGACCCGGGGATCACGACCCAAGCCAAAGACAGATGCTTAGCCACTGAGCCACCTAGGTGCCCCAGAATGTGACTGTATTTGAAAGCAGAGACTTTGCAGGTTTAACTAGCTAAGGGCCTCAAGATGAAATCATCCTGGATTTAGGATGTGTCCTAAATTTAATGACCAGTGTCTTTATCAGAGAAAAGAGAAGGACACTTGAACATTCAGACCCATGTGAAGGTGGGGGCAGAGATTGGAGTGATGCAGCCTCAAGCCAAGGATACCAGAAGCCACCAGAAGCCAAAAGAAGCAAGGATGGATTCTCCCCTAGAGCCTTCAGGGGGAGCATGGTCTTGCTGATACCATAATTTGGTCTTTGAGCATAGAGCTGTGAAAAAATAATGTTCTGTTGTCTTAAGCCACCTGGTTTGTGGTACTTTGTTTTGGCAGCCTAGGAAATTCTTACATTGCTCTCCTGTAGCTTAAATACTGGTTGATTTGGGCCCATAAAATTCATGGCTTTGGCTCTGCCCTTAGTACCACCTGATAATAATTTTGCTGCCTTCTCTCATTTCCCTAATACCTCTAAATTTTTACTGTTGCCCTCAAACCTCTTATTTCAGCCAAGTTCCATCTCCAGGTGGAGTACTCTGTGATCATTCAAAGTACAAAATAGTTTCCCTGATGGGAAACAGACCAAAAGACATTATAGTTTTATATTTTCTTCCAATTTAATTTGCTGTTAAGTTCAGACTTTTGTGGCTCTTTAATATTTGGCTTCAGAATTCAAATCAAAGCCTTCTCCCAAAGTATTTTGGACCTTTAAGAGAAGTAAATTCCTTTGGAGCCTCAGATGTGTTTATTAGAGTATGTGTGCTTGTTCCTCTTCATGCCTTCCACAAATGTGTCCCAGGCTCAGGTAATACAAAATAAAGAGAAGTGGTACTTAGTTTAAAGGAGTTTATAGGTCGGAGACAGACATGAAAAATATGCTAATACAGACAGTTGTTTGATTTCGCTTGTGAGAAAACCATCAATGACTAGTGCAGGATCTCAGAGGACTTATAAGGGTGAACCAACATGGGAGGTTAGGGACAGCCTTTATCAGGAAGTGACATTTTAGTTGTGACTGGGATGTATAAGCATTAGCAACATGTCAAGGAGGGACAAAGAAAAATTTCCAACAAGGTAAAAAAAGGGTGGGAAGAGCAAGCAGTGTTAATTGATCATTGGAAGAACTGCCAGAGGTGGCTGAGTCTGGAGCATGGCATTCGAGTGGGTCTAGGTGAGGCCAGAGTGGCAGGCGTGAACTAGATCATACTGGGCTTTAGACAAGTTAAGGAGTTTTGATTTCATTATTTGAGAAATGGGGAAACTATCAAAAGTTTTTAAACTAGGGGAAGGATTCCATTTTCAAATGTATGTATGTTTGTATGTATTTAGTAGGCTCACATGACCAGCATTAAGCCCAATGTGGGACTTGATCCACGACCCTGAGATCAAGACCTGAGCCAGAATCAAGAGTCAGACACTTAACCAAATGAGCCACTGAGGCGCCCCTCCATTTTCATTTATTTTTATTATTTTACTTTTTAATGATTTTATTTATTTATTCATGAGAGATACACACACACAGAGAGAGAGGCAGAGACATAGAGAGAGAATCAGGCTCCTCACAAGAAGCTCAATGTGGGACTCAGTCCCAGGACCCCAGGATCACGCCCTGAGCCTAAGGCAGATGCTCAACTGCTGAGCCACCCAGGTATCCCCATTTTCATTTTTAAATGGCTGCTCCGGACTATCTTTGGAGACAGCACTGTATGGGGCAGGGGAAGAGTGGAAGCAGAAAGATCACTGACAGTTTTATGCAGGCATCTGTACAAAACTTGATGGGGCACTGTGTGAGGGCAGGGGAAGAGGTTATGGAGAGAGGAGACTGGAGAGATATATGGAAGTAGGGTGGGTAGGACTCCATGACGGTAAGAAGAAGAAGGCACGCTAGTTTGAGAGGGCCATCATGACAAAAATCCCACAGACTGGGTGCGTTAAGAAACAGAAATTTGTTTTCTCACAGTGCTGGAGTCTAGAAGCCCAGGATCAAGATGCTTAGCAGGTTTGCTTTCTCCTGAGGTCTCTGTCCTTGACTTGCAGATGGTACCTTCCTCCTGGGCCCTCACATGAACTTTTTCTGTGCGTGGACAATGCTGGGGTTTCTCTGTGTCTTGTAAGGACACCTGTTTGATTGGATCAGGACCCACCCTCCTGACCTCATTTTTATTTAATTACCTCATTTTTATTTAACTGTATTTGGCCTGTCTCCAAATACAGTTACGTTTTCAGGTACTGGGGGTCAGGGCTTCAACATATGAACATGGGGACACAAGTCATTCAATAATAGAAAGTAAAGATAAAATCATGATTCTGGGAGAAGCAAGACGGTGAATGATGGTGCACTGGACTGAGTCAGGGAAAGCTGGAGGAAGAAGAGTTTAGAGGAAAGATTGGAAATTCTATTTTGGACCTGGGACCTGTTGAGTTTGAGGTTGCTGGGTACATATCCAAATGTGTTGCTCCGCAACAGGGAAGAAAGTCTAGATTAGGCAGGTACGTGTGAGAGTTTGGGCATGGAGACCATAAGTGGGGCTGTGAGTGTGCAGGAGGTTGCCTGGGGAGGGTGTGAGAGAGGGAGGAAGGGTCTGGATCACGTCTCCAAGACACACCAACCAACTCTAGAGGATCATGGAGGAGCTCACCAGGAGACTGAGAGGGGTGGACCCTTGGTCTGTTCTAGTATGTACTGGCCCAACTGGTAGGAATCCTAAATAAATAGTGGCATCACCCCAAGAGCATACTACTTTTGACCATGGGGGAGGGTAGTGGAGGTAAGGGGACTAGAAGTTACCATGACTTGAGTTTTCATTGAATTCCATAAGAAAACAACCCACATGCCTCCTTAGAAAAAACAAAGGCAGATCCTCAGGGGTGGTATGGGAGAAGGATTCTCAGATAGGTTAGGTTTGGAAGTCTGGCCTGCTGTCCCTCCACTTTCCTAAGGGACTTTAATACTTCGGCTACTATCATTCTGAAGCTGAGGAGGGCCTACTCCTTTTTTCTTTTCTTTTCTTTTCTTTTCTTTTCTTTTCTTTTCTTTTCTTTTCTTTTCTTTTCTTTTCTTTTCTTTTCTCTTTTCTTTTCTTTTCTTTTCTCTTCTTTTCAAAGATTTTATTTAGTTATTCATGAGAGACACAGAGGCAGAGACAGGTAGAGGGAGGAGCAGGCTCCTCACAGGGAGCCTGGGATCACGGTCTGAGCTAAAGGCAGATACTCAACCACGGAGCCACCCAGGCATCCTGGGGCTATTCCTTTTCAAAGTTCTGGCTTCAGCCACAGCACTTACTGCATTCACTAAGCAGGTACTAAGCACTGCAAGTAGTAAACTGGAGGGAGAGGTTGGTGCAACATTGTATCATGGGTTTATCTTTCTATACTTACTCATCTAACTGCTAGGCTTCCTGGGGCAGTGGTTTGCAACTTTTTATTTAACCACAAAGGATGCTTTGTGTTATCCCCCCATCCCCACCCCCAGATATCTAGAAATTCCTAAAATATTACATCAGATGAAATGAACTCGTATATAAGTGGAGTTTTTTGACTTAGAGAGTCTGATACATTTTCTTGTACATAAATGGTCAATTATGATTATATTATTTCTAAAATGTTGAAGATAGCTTTCAGATTCTCCTCAAGATTCAAGCATCCCAGGCTGGGGATCCTGGTCTGAGAAGAATTGCCTTTCCTTGGTTGCTAGAGGGGTGACTGCGTTGCCATAGATCTTTCTGTCTCCTTTCTCTTGCCCTCAATGCACCTGTTGCTACCAGGCACGTTTTTCTAATGAAAACATTTCACATCCACTTGGAGTTAATTAATTAATTAATTAATTAATTAATTTTTTACACTTGGAGTTAAACAGCCTTGCCCTTCTGGTATTTTTCCAAGGGGCAAGGCTATCTAAATCGACATCTCATGGAGGATATCAACCAAAACACCAAATGCACTTTCTATTTTGAAAAAGAATGGATGAGCATTGTTAAGCACATCACATTATAATATATACTCCATAAGAATGTGGACATGGGAATGTCAGACATGGGACTAAGTTCAAAAGAATCATCCTTTCTGAGTTCTGACTTTATTGCTGGAAATTTAGCAAAATGTATTTGATTTGCTGTTGCGTGCTCTGCAGCAACACGATCAGGGTCCTGAGGGTAAGGGGATGGGGAAATAAAAGAAAAGTAAAGAGATGGGGACAGGAGGGACACAGTGGATGATGTCCAAGCAATGTCAGTTTTATTCAAGGTTCTACAACATTATATAGCATAAGCAAAACAAAGATAAGGAAGTGTCCATTCTTAGCATATTTGTGAATCCCTCCAAGCTTTCCCTTTATCAGCATGCAAGACAGACCCACAGGCACCAGAAGATTTAGGGTCCTGGTCAATAGATAAGCTTGTTGCTCCAGGTGTATATACCTCGAAGGAACATTATATATGGTTATCAGACCAGCAAGGACAGCACAGACCCTTATTTAAGTTTATGACCAGGCCAGAATAAACTGTATCTATTGTGTTATGTGGGCGATCATGTAAAAGCGAGCTCTGAAAACCATTGCTCAAGCCCTTTCTCAAGCGTCAACCAACTATTTACCCTTTAGGCTCCCGAGCCTTTTGAGTGAATGAGGAACGCAAGTCCGGGCCTGGTTTGGTTTAGTTATTCCAGCTAGTCCGTGGCCGCCCACAGTTTGCACTGAATAAATAATATGTACAAGCTGAAAGTTTATATATTGCATATTAATGAAAAGTATTAGAGAATGTTCTTATATTAGAGTTTTTCAACCTCAACTCTATTGACATATTGGACCAGATAATTCATTGTTAGAGGGAAGGGCTGTCCTGTGCATCATAGAATGTTCAGCAGCATCCCTGACCTCTATCCACTAGATCCCAGCAGTATCCCTTCCCTGAGTTGTGACAACCAAATATATCTCCAGACATTGCCACTCTTTCCTGGGGAGCAGAATCACTTGACTGAGAACCACTGTACTTTACAATAAAGAGAAGATTCTGCAAACCCCAAGATCATTTTTTTTTTCCTTTTAGAAGATCTATCCCTTTATATGTTGGCAGACAGAATGTCTGGATAGCTCAGTGGTTGATTGTCTGCCTTCAGCTTAGGGTGTGACCTAGGGTCCCTGGACAGAGTCCTGCATCAGAGTCCCTGTGGGGAGCCTGCTTCTCCCTCTGCCTCTCTGTGTCTCTCATGAATAAATAGATAAAAGCTTAAAAAATAAAAAAAATGTTGACAGACGTTTTCTTCATACATAGTTGACATTAAAAAGTCCAAATCTAATGTTACCAGACTCCAGCCCTGAATTAGATTTTATTTTTGTTTTATGACATAAACATGTGTCCTGGTTTATTTGCATCCATTATTCCAAACCACAAGCCCAGCTTTTGAAATCACAATCTTCTTTACACACAGCAACCTGCCGTGGTAAGTAGGCTTCTCTGGGGTCTGGCTCTGTTGTGATCCACCTGGGGTTTGCAGGAGCTAGCTTTCCCACGTTTGAAAACTTCCCAGGACTTTGGCCACAGGAGGGAGCACCATTCCTATGCTTGCTTAATTATTTATTGATTAATTTAAAATGTACTTTCAGAGAGAGTTAAGTGATGCAGGGAATTCCTAACCTAAGACTCAGAAGCACGGTTATTATATTAGTCAGGATTTTGCAGAGAAACAACCAATAGAAGAAAGAGAGTTTTGTTATGAGGAATTGGCCTGCTCGATTATAATGGCTGAGAAGTTCCATGATCTGCCCATCTGCCTTCTGCAAACTACAGACCCAGGACAGCCAGTAGTGTGATTCAGTCTTGAGTCTGAGGCCTGAGAACCAGCGGAAGCAATGGTATAAGTGCCAGTCTGAGAGCAGAAGAAGATGAAAGCTGACATCCCAGGTCAAGCAGTGAAGCAGAGAGAAATAAATGGTGAATTCCTCTGCTTTTTCCCCTCCCCTCTAATCAGGCTCCCAAACAGATTAAATGATGCTTATCCATGCTGGAGGCAACAGTTTACTGTGTCAATTCACACAGTTTACTGTGTCAATTCAAATGCTAATTTAGTCTGGAATCACCCTCACAGACACCCAGAAATAATGTTCCATCTGGGCACTCTGTCTCTGTCAAGTTGGCAGATAACATTAACCGTTAAAAATGGATTATACTTCAGGACTCTTTTTTTTTCTAAAGATTTTATTTATTCGTAGAGACAGAGAGAGAGAGAGAGAGAGAGAGAGAGGCAGAGACACAGGCAGAGGGAGAAGCAGGCACCATACAGAGAGCCCGAGGCGGGATTCGACCCAGGGTCTCCAGGGTCCCCAGGATCACGCCCTGGGCTGCAGGCGGCGCTAAACCGCTGCGCCACCAGGGCTGCCCTACTTCAGGACTCTTAACTACATCTCCAGTTTTATAAATCTAAGCTCATGCCCTCTTGCCATTGCATTTATTTTATTTTTTCAGTTAGAATTTTCTAAATCAGTACTGGAAGGATTGTACAGGAAAGATTGCTGCACCACACAACTGTTTGAAAGAATTTTTCAGATTAAAGTGTGTGTTAAGACTAACATCTTCTGGTGCACATGGTATGTGCACACATCTAGTAATTAATGCAACCCCCACCTTTATATATGATCTGCAGGTAATTTGACAAGGTGTTAAATTTGAGGCAGTGTTTTCTTTTCCTTTTTTTTTTTAAAATTCTATTTATTTATTTATTTGACAGAGAGAGTGCACAAGCAGAGGGAGCCGCAGAAGGAGAAGGAGGAGCAGGCTACCTGTTGTGTAGGAGCCTGATGCCAATGTGGGGCTCCATCCCAGAACCCCGGGATCATGACCTGAGCCAAAGGAAGATGCTTAACTGATTTAGCCACCCAGGCACCCCTTTTCTTTCTTTTTATAAATATTTAGCCTCTCACGTCAAAAGTTTAAGTGTTAGCTTGTGAACAGTAGGTCTAATAACTGTACACTTCTATGCTTTAAATAAAAAATAAATGTACATGCCTTTTATACTTTAATACACTCGAATTGGCTCTAAGTAACAGCCAAGACCATGATACAGCAAAACTGATGAAATATTACTTTCAAGTATTTCAGATTGGGAGAGACAAAATTAAATAGACTGCCGACATGCGTGACGTGTATTCTATTTATTAAATTTTGCCGTTCTAGTGTTCTAAATGCCCAGCTTGTCATATGGGAAGCCATGTTAAGAGATGATAGGAAAATGTGAGAAGAATGGTGTTTCACTTTTCTGGGAGGATTGGAAATGGTTTAGGCCTTCCCCAGTTTACCAGACATGGGGAGTGAAGTTTCTAAACTGATAGCAATGCATCCATACATTTCTAATATAGCCCTAAATGCCTAAGGAAAAGTCTCATATGATCCAAATTATAATCCAGGATGGCATCTTTTAAGCTTATGAGAAAGTGCAGGGAGTGGGTCCCAGATTCATTTGATGGGTAGGTAGGTAGTTAGATGCTACTTTTGTTCCAACCTTTCCTTTTTTTTTTTTTTTTTTTTAAGATTTTATTTATTTTCTCATGAGAGACAGAAAGAGAGAGGCAGAGACACAAACAGGCTCCATGCAGGGAGCCAGATGTGGGACTCGATCCTGGGTCTCCCAGACCATGCCCTGGACTGAAGGTGGCGCTAAACCACTGAGCCACCCGGGCTGCCCTGTTCCAACCCTTCTTATTGGGAATGTGTCTAACTCTATTATTCTTTTCTGCGACAGTCAGACTTAAAAATATTTCAAATAGGGATCCCTGGGTGGCGCAGCGGTTTGGCGCCTGCCTTTGGCCCAGGGCGCGATCCTGGAGACCCGGGATCGAGTCCCACGTCGGGCTCCCGGTGCATGGAGCCTGCTTCTCTCTCTGCCTCTCTCTCTCTCTCTCTGTGACTATCATAAATAAATAAAAATTAAAAAAAAAAAGAGTTGAAGTTTAAAAAAAAAAAAATATTTCAAATAAATGATGACATAATGCTTTCTTATAGGTTTTTTTTTTTCTTTTTCTTCCTTTTTTTTTTTTTTGAGAGAGTGCACAGGCAGGTGGAGAGCAGAGGGAGGGGAGAGGGATAGAAGGGGAAGGGGCAGAGGGTTCTCTCTGAGTAGGGAGGTCCTTAGGGGGCTTGATGGGCTGGGAGCCTGACAGGGTGCTGGATCCCAGGCCCCCAGAATCATGGCCTGAACCAAAGGCAGATGCTTAACCAACTGAGCTACCCAGGTGCCCCTCTTTCTTATAGGTTTTTAAAAGTTTTATACTTGTTAAAAGCTGTTTTTCAGATTTTATTTAGACATAGATTTCTGTTGTATAACATTCTCATACATAAGTAAGAAAATGTAAGCAAAATGTTGGTGAAGACATTCCTAAAACTTTGTTGCTTCAATGCTAAATCATGGTGCAATATTAAGAAAATGCATTTAAAAAGTCAATTAAGCTTAAGATATGTGGCGCTAACCATACACATATCAGCTTAAGTGGCAGCAATGTACACAGTATGGCCAGATTCCTCCTTGCTCACACAATAAATACACCACTTGGTCAAGGGCAGACGTTGAGACTTTCTTGACTGTAAGGTGCACCCTGATTTCAGAGATTTAAAGATGGCCCTGGGGGGAAATGTGCTATAGGGATAAATGTATGTGGTGATTTGTTTCTTTCTTCCTCTCTTCCTCCTTCTGGCTTGAGTAAATTTCTGATACTAACTTTTTCTTTGTTTGTCATTTGTTGAGTTAATCATGGGGAAAATAAGCTAGGCAGAGTTCAGAGTGTGCTGGGTTTTTAATAGGTAAGGTTTCACTGCATTTTAACTTAAATGGGCTTAAAGCATTCTCATTTGTTTGCATAGATGTTTTAAGAAGAGCTTTTCAAATCTATACCCCTTATGGTTTTACTACACTATCTAAAAATGTCACTAGGAAATAAAACCGATGGGCTGAAAAATGTTGTATTGTGCAATCACTGAAACTTCTGTAGTTAGTTTAGAATTAAGTTACAAATCAATATATGTGAGGAGAAAATATGAAGGTGCCTGGCCTCAATAATACTACCTCCTACTTGAGTCACCTATACAAATTTTCTAAACTGGAATTTCTAAACTTTGAATGACATCAGAACATCATAGTTCACTAAAGCAACTCTTTCCATTAATCCAGAGACTGGACTGCAGTTAATCAATAACTTCTGCATCAGTGACATAATTTCCTGCAAAATTGGTATTTTGTAATGGTTAACTTCTCTCCTGGCTGTTCACAGCAGGGGGTAGTTTGCTTTCATCAAAGTCTGCCATTTATTACAGTTTTCTGTGGCTTAGGACATTATCCCTTATAACTAAACCAAAAAAACAAAACAAAACAAAACAAAACCCCAAAAAAACAAAAACAAAAAAACAAAAACAAAAACCAAAACAACAACAACAACAACAAAAAACCATCCCAGGTACTAAGAGATAGTACTGTTTTACCTCACTAATTGTCAGTAAATTAAGGAAACTCTTCCAAAGCATCTTATGAAAAAACTGGTAGTTCAAATGGGGAATCTAAGATTTTACCAGAAGTGGCATCTTAATGATGATAAAGCCAGACACAGAGTCATCTAAGCATATTTGCTGGTGTTAGAGGATAGTGAATTTAATTTTTGAACTAAAAAAAAAAAAAAGAAAGAAGAAAATTTTCTTCCAAGGTCATCTAGAATTAAGGTCAGTGGAAAAAGTTTGCCTGCCTGTCGTGTGAAAATAAGAAAGTAGCCCCTGGAAAAGTGGAGAACGGACCTTAATGCGGTTTCATTGCTTTGTTTTATTGCTTCAAATCTGAATTATGAAAGGATACTCACAGTTTACCAACAAATCTTTCAACCTTGGATGTGCATTCCTGTAATTTCCCCTTTCATGAAATCTGATAAAAGCTTGAAGAGACAGCAAGCCCCATCACTGACTCAGAGCTTCTAGAATTCTTTAGGTGGGGTGAGGGAGGCATTAACTTTTAAGTTTTGGCTTTATTTGTTTTTGTAAACACCTCTTCTGACTTATGTAAATAAGATATTTACACCGCTTACTTAATGATTATACATATAAATAATTTGGAGCTGATAAACAGAAAAACAAACTTAGTTTGGCAGAGTAAAACCATTTCTGAGGTATGTGCCAGTTCACACTCAAGCCAAAGAAGAAGGGGAACAATTTTATTAACTTGGAATTAAAGAAAGTCTTGCTTCTGATGCAAGGGACAAAAATAATTTCATTGTAAGTGAAGGGAATGGAGACTTACCTGAAGTGTGGAAAGGATTTTGAGCTAAGGTTACCTCCTTTTGTGAAAGCTTTTTTCTCCCCATTGCTGGACTGGCAAATCACCACAGAGGAGAAATTGCTTTGTTTAAACAGCTTTTCTCTTCCAAGAACTAGAGTATCACAACAAATTCTTTGTGAGAGTGAATAAATTGGGCCATAGTTGAATTATTCAAAGAAAGGCTTTTTTTAAAAAAGCATTTATCTATCATCTATCTATCTATCTATCTATCTATCTATCTATCTATCTATCTATCTATTTATTTATGAGAGAGGGCATGCAAGGGTGTGAACAGGAGGAGGGGTAGAGGGAGACGGAGAGGGAGAAGCAGATTCTGAATTCAGCGGGGACCCTGATGTGGGGCTCTATCCCATGACCCTGGGATCATAACCTGAGCCGAAATCAAGAGTCTGACATTAACTGACTGAACCACCCAGGTGCTGCAAAGAGAAGTTTCAGTATTACATCTCCTTCCAGCAGTCCTGCAGGCATCTCCTAGTTTCTGAAATGCTACACCAGGAAAGTCCTTTAGAAATGTTATGGGAGGGGCACCTGGGTGGCTCAGTGTTGAGCATCTGCCTTCTGCTCAGGTCATGATCCCGGGATCCTGGGATGGAGTCCTGCTTCAGCCTCCCCATAGGGAGCCTGCTTCTCTCTCTGCCTATATTCCTGCCTCTCTCTCTGTGTCTCTCATGAATAAATAAATAAAATCTAAAAAAAAATGTGTTATGGGAGTTGGTTGGGTTCTTGGGCCTGACAGTGACAGAAATGAGGCCAGACTCCCAAATCAAAGGCACATAAAGGCTTTATTGGGGCTATAGCTTGAGCTGAAAATAAACATAGCACCAACATAATAGTTTGGCTGACCTCCAGGAACAGAGGGGACACCCTGTTTGCATAAAGAGAGTTCCTGCCCAAATTCCCACTGTGGTCCCATATGCCAATGAGGGAAAGGAAAAAGAAATGCCTTGTCCTGATTGGTTGGAAGGGCCTCATCCTCATTGATGATATTGGCAGGCAGCTCAGGCAGCCCTTGGGTGCTTTTTGGAGAAAGGGTTCTCTGTGTTAAGTCTGGCTTACAGATGTGGCCCATCCTGGCAGCATCCTGGTGATGCTAAGAGAAGCAGTTTAACAAGAACAACCAACAGCCAGCGCCCCCAGTTTTGCATAATGTTTTTCACTTGGGGCTGGTTCCCATGGCCCCTCACTGTCTCAAAAGCTGGATTAGAAACTACCTGGCAACTGAAGGGAAATAACTGACCACCTCTAGTCCACCAGTGAGAGGATGGGGGAGCTGAGAGGTGTGTGTGCGCGTGACCCTGAGATCCACATGAGCTCAGCTGGAAACAAACCTTCCTTCCCTTACTTCTTTTTCTTTCTCTCTTTCCCTTCTTCCCTTCATTCCTGGGTATACAGTTGAGTATTGTGGAGTGCAGGAGAGAGAAACAGAAGATGCAAGTGGATGGAGGAAGGGCAGAATGTTAGCCACACCGTGTACATGACAAATAGTGCTACATACAGAGTAGATTCTAAACCAGTATTTGTGAATGAATGAATGAATGAATGCATGCATGCATGCATGCATTAGATAGGCAGCTAAGGTCTAGGACTAGAAGTCAGGAAGTCAGAATGCATAAGGTCATAGGTTTATGTACAGTGACTTAGTACGGAAATGCTTTCAGGGTAATTGGTAAGAAGCCAGGTGAGGGTGTGATTTCAGGCATCATCTCACCAAGGGCAGCTTCACTTGGTTCCACAGGGAAGTATGCCTTATGCCTTAGAAGTAACCGACCTAAAGCAAGGTGTCTGGGCTTTCACGTGCCTGCACTGGGGTTACAGAGTGAGGGACAGTGGGCAGGGGCAGGATGGTGGAAGCTGGGGAGAGAAAGAGAAATTCTCAGGCACTCTGCTCTCTGCTTGTTCAGATGCTGCTGCTCCAGTGGCATCAAGGCCACCCGTGAAGTAGAATCTCAAGTGTGGCAAAGAGAAGACAGGGTTAGGACACACACCGGGTCATAGGGATCCAAGAGGACCTGGGCTGAGCACTAGCCTGTCTCAGGTGATAAGACTGAACCTAAGGGAGGGCTGTCTTTTCCCTGCTCTGTTACATTCCACCGAGCCTGCCAACTGCTCTATAGGTAACATCTACAATTAACCACATTGATTTCCACAAGAAAAAATTCATTCTAAAAAATAAGAGATAGTGTTTATTTGCTGCAAACTATGTGGCAGGCTCTTCTTCAAACACCATACATTTGTTATGTTTTAATCCTACGTGCATAAGGTTTGGTAGCTCACTTTATAGATGAGAAAATGAAGTCTTAGAAATGTTAAGCAACTGGTCCATGGTGACACAGCTGTTTGGTGCTGGAGCGAGGATTCAAAATGAGGTTACAAGAACCACGGACAACTAGAACAGCACAACTCATCTGCTTTGAAGTGTAGAGATACTTTCAGTGAACCACATGAATATCATTTTTGAGGCCATATCTGTGAAATAGATGTAAATATTTACTAAACTAAGAGATTTAAGTCATTTGATGAATGCACTACAATGTATATGCATTTTAAAACATAAAATACGTCAGCAATTTTCTTCATCTGTCTTTTGTAATAAAAGTATATGGTCAGGGGATCCCTGGGTGGCGCAGCGGTTTGGCGCCTGCCTTTGGCCCAGGGCGCGATCCTGGAGACCCGGGATCGAATCCCACGTCGGGCTCCCGGTGCATGGAGCCTGCTTCTCCCTCTACCTGTGTCTCTGCCTCTCTCTCTCTCTCTCTGTGACTATCATAAATAAATAAAAATTTAAAAAAAAAGTATATGGTCACCAATAAATATTGAGTGAGTTGATTTTGGTGGTCAGATTCTATGTCATATGGAATATATGATTTTTGGTCACATCTACACACTATCTAGTGTAGGACATGAGCAATCTTTTGAGAGCAAAGTTTTGTGTCTAACCAACTTGCAGCAGCTAAGGGGATTGTCTAACATGTTGACTCCAATGAATTTAAGTTCTGGCTGAAAACCTTGGGCAATTTTTTTCTTCCTTACTGTGAAATAATTGTCTAGAGATGGGAATTCTCCAGGTGTCTAGTTAAATGCCTCCAGAAGGCATTGGGCATTGATGAATCCCTCTGAGAATTTCTGTAGTTTACAAGTGGCTTTTTTGGTCAAAGAATCTCATTAACCATACCCCTTAGAATGGAATCTCCAGGAGTGGCATGTTAGTGAAGAAATAGTCATGTAAATCTCAGCATCTCTGGATGAAACTCTAATGTAGAGTTGTTTTTTATCTTAAAAAAAAAAAAAAACAAAAAAAACAACAAAAAAAAACACCTTGGGCCGCCCTGGTGGCTCAGCGGTTTAGCGCCACCTTCAGCCCAGGCCCGGATCCTGGAGACCCGGGATCAAGTCCCACATCGGGCTCCCAGCATGGAGCCTGCTTCTCCCTCTGCCTTTGTCTCTGCCTCTCTCTCTCCCTCTCTGTGTGTCTGTCATGAATAAATAAATAAAATCTTTTAAAAAAAACCTTATTTTAAAAATAGTTACTAACTTGTCTTTTTTAACATGACTGGATTCTATTAATTTTCTGCATACACCCCACTCCCTTGCTCTTAGGACTCAAAAACCTTTATTTTCCCGGGCCATTTTGGGCCAGGGAGCAAAGTTGGTCAAAATTAATAAGGCACATCTTGGCAGGCTCTCGCTTCCTATGAAAAGTACATGAGCATCTCATAACCCTCCATACCCCTGAAAGTTCCCTTCAGTTATTTCTAGAAAGTCCCAGGGAATGAGGTCTTTAACCAGCACAGTTTATGTATGTCCCTCATTCCCTGCTCTAACTCCTTTTGGTGCTCTTTACTGAGGCATCTACTGCTTGTGAAGGCAGGTGCCAGACCTGTGCATGGTTGCCTCTATGAAGTGATACTGTGTCTTGTCAGGTACTGTTGCCATGGATGCCACATTACAGTCCTCGGGAGCTCAGGAGGCACTGCCAAGGTGACTGCTCCCCGCACCAGAATGCCTCTCTTCTTCCTCCCTCCTTCCTACATTGTATTTTACACATGGTATAAAAGAAGGGCTGTTTGTACTCAAACAGCTTTATAGAATTTACAGTGAAATATTTATTTCATGTTTTGCAGCCATAGTTTGCCAACCACTGATAATGGATAGATGCAGAAAAGCTAAAGAATAAACTTTTATCTTTGGAAGTTGGGGGAGGGGGAGAAAGCAAAGTAAACTCAAGGAAATAATAGGAAAGGTAATTTTTTTAAAAGCAGCAGAAATAACTGACAAAGTAACAAAGCATATAGAGATAATTATTAATAAAGCCCAAAGTTGTTCTTTTGAAAAGATTTGCAAAATTAGCAAAACTCTGGTGAAATTAATGAAGAGTAAAAGAATGCAGCATAAAGGAACCATGGTAGAAGTGCTGTAGACCTTTAGAAGATAAGAGAATCCTGTGGATGACTTTATGCCACTGAACTTGAAAAAGAAGAGCAGACATGTTGCTGAAATATAGAACTTCCCAAATCTGATTAAAACAAAAATGACTAACAGGACCCAAATGATTTCCCTAGTGATTTCACTGGTGAGTTTTACCAAACATTTAAAGAGCTATAATTTTGTTGGAATACCAGATCTTCCAGAAACTAGTGTAACTTTTACATACCAAAATCTGGTAAGGCCAACAAAAAAAACCCATAAATCACAGTATGCAAAAATTCTAAACTAAATACTGGCAAACAAAATTCAAGAGAGCTTAAGTTTCTGGACATAATAAATATAAAGATCTATTGCATTTATATACATTATCAGCAATAACTAGAAAACAAAGTTCTTTAAAACATCACTGCCTGAGTCAGATTATTTAGTTCTATATTTAGAGAATTTTTTACTGTATTGGTTTTCAAATGTATTGGTGTAATGTACAGAACATACTTTTTATTTATTTAAATTCAGTTAATTAACATGTGATGTATTATTAATTTCAGAAGTAGAGGTCAGTGATTCATTAGTTGCATGTAACACCCAGTGTTCATTACATCACATACCCTCCTTCATGCCCATCACCCAGTTACCCCATCTCCCTACCCCTCTCCCCTCCAGCAACCCTCAGTTTGTTTCCTATGATTTAAGAGTCTCTTATGGTTTATCTTCCTCTCTGATTTTGTCTTGTTTTATTTTCCCTCCCTTCCTCTGTGATCCCCCATTTTGTTTTGTATATTCCACATATGGGTGAGATCATATGATAATTGTCTTTCTCTGACTGACTTATTTTGCTCTCTAGTTCCATCCACATCGTTGCAAATGGCAAGATTTTGGGTTTTTTGGTGGCTGCATAGTATTCCATTGTATATATATACCACGTCTTCTTTATCCATTCATCTGTCTATGGACATCTGGGCTCTTTCCAGATAATATGGCTATTGTGGACGTTGCTGCTATAAACATTGGGGTGCAGATGCTCCTTTGGATCACTGCATTTGTATCTTTGGGGTAAATCCCTAGTAGTGCAATTGCTGGTTTATAGGGTAGCTCTATTTTCAACTTTTTGAGAAACCTCCATACTGCTTTCCAGAGTGGCTGCACCAAATTGCATTCCCACCAACAGTGTAAGAGGTTCCCCTTTCTCCACATCCTTGCCAACATCTGCCATTTCCTGACTTGCTAATTTTAGCCATTCTGGTGTGAGGTGGCTAAACACCAGATCTGTATTGGTGATACTAAGTGATACTGAGTATTTATTTTTTGATACAAAAAATCTAATGTATCTGTACTTCCCTGATACTAAGTGATACCGAGTATTTTTTCATGCATCTGTTGGCCATTTGTATGTCTTTTCTTGGAGAAATGTGTGTTTATGTCTTCTGCCCAGTTTTTTTTTTCCTGCCCAGTTTTTGATTGGATTATTTGTTTTTTGGGTGTTGAGTTTGAAAAGTTTTTTATAGATTGGGATACTAGCCCTTTATCTGATAAGACATTTGCAAATAACTTCTCTCATTCTGTCTTTTGTCTTTTGGTTTTGTTGGCTGTTTCCTTTGCTATGCAAAAGCTTTTTATCCTGATGAAGTCTCAAGTGCTCATTTTTGAGCTAATCCTTGCCTTTGGAGATGTGTCTAGCAAGAAGTTGCTGCAGTTGAGATCATAGAGGTTGCTGCCTATGTTCTCCTCTAGAATTTTGATGGATTCTTGTCTCACATTTAGGTCTTTCATCCATTTTGAGTCTATTTCGTGTATGGTATAAGGAAATGGTCCTTACAACGGTCTGCATGTGGCCATCCAATTTTCCTAGCACCATTTGTTGAAAAGCCTTTTTTCCTATTGGGTATTCTTTCCTGGTTTGTCAAAGAGGAGTTGACCATAGAGTTGAGGGTCTATTTCTGGGTTCTCTATTGTGTTCCATTGATCTATGTGTCTTTTTTTTGTGCCAGGACCATACTGTCTTGATGATCACAGCTTTGTAATAGAGCTTGAAGTCCAAAATTGTGATACTACCATTTTTGATTTTTCTTTTTCAACTTTCGTCTATTTGAGGTCTTTTCTGATTCCATCTAAATTTTAGGATTATTTGTTCCAGCTCTGTGAAAAAAAAAAGCTGATGGTATTTTTTTTTTAAGATTTATTTATTTATTCACAAGAGACACACACACAGAGGCAGAGACACAGGCAGAGGAAAAAACAGGCTCCTTGCAGGGAGGCTGATGTGGGATTTGATCCCTGGACTCCAGGATCATGCCTTGAGCTGAAGGCAGACACCAAACCACTGAGCTACCCAGGTGTCCCAAGTTGATGGTATATTGATAGGGATTGCATTGAATGTATAGGTTCCTCTAGGTAGCTTAGACATTTTAACAATATTTGTTCTTTTAATCCACAGGCATGGAATGTTTTTCCATTCTTTTGTGTCTTCCTGAATTTCTTTCATGAGTATTCTATGGTTTTCTGGGTACTAGATCCTTTGCCTCTTTGGTTACGTTTATTCCTAGGTATCTTACAGTTTTTGGTGCAATTGTAAGTGGAATCAACTCCTTAATTTCTCTTTCTTCTGTCTCATTGTTAGTGTATAGAAATGCAACTGATTTTATATACTGCCACTTTGTTGAATTCCTGTATGACTTCTAGCAATTTTGGGGAGAGTCTTTCAGGTTTTCCACATAGAATATCATGTCATCTGCAATGAGTGAGAATTTGACTTCTTCTCTGCCAGTCTGGATGCCTTTTATTTCTTTTTGTTGTCTTATTTCTGCAGCTAGGACTTCTAGTACTATATTGAACAACAGTACATGCTCTGAGTTTTCTTTCCATTATCTGCAGCATCTTCAAATAGCTTCTCCTTTCGCATTTCCAATTTAATTTCTTTGTTCTATCTTTTGTTGTTGTTGTTGTTGTTATGGGAGACCAAAATGCCAAACATGTCCATTTAAAAAAGAAAAACATGTTAGGACATGCCTCACAAAAATATCAGAACTTATTATAAGCCGTAATACTTAAGATAGCATAGTTGCTGCAAGCCTAGCCAATTGGACCAATGAAACAGAAGAGAAAGCAAAGAAACAGAGTCACATTATATTTGGACAGTTGGTATATAACAGAGATAGTGGCATGTTATTGGAGACTATATAGTAAACGATGCCAACAATTTCTTGTCCATGTGAATATAATGAAATTTGATCCCTCTCTCATAGCACATAAATGTGACAGGCAAAGCTGTAAAGCTTTTAGAAAGTTTAAGAGAATATCATCATGACCTCAAGGTAGAAAGCATTTCTAAAATAATACACAAAAAGCACAAAGCATAAAGGAAAAGATTCACACATCTAACTTAACTAAAATTAAGAACTTCAGTTCCAAGAAAGTCATAAATAGGAAAAAATTCCATAAACAAGGAGGTGATATTTGTAAAATATATAACCAATAAAGGACTGCATCTGAGAATGTATAAGGAGCTAGTCAACATACAAAAAGAGAAAAAATATCTAACATTAAACTCAATTTTAAAAATGGGCAAAAGATTTGAACAGGCTTTTTAACAAGAGAGGAAGCTTAAATGACCAATACATATATGGGAAAATATATTTGGCTTCATTAAAAATCAGAGAAATTCTTTCTCTTTCTCCCTGCCCCCCTTTTTTAAAGAGAGGGATCAAAACATGCCTATGAACAAGCTGGGAGGGGTAGAGGGAGAGAGAGAATCTTAAGCAGACTCCACATCCAGCAAGAAGCCTGACATGGAGCTCAATCCCACAACACTGAGATCATGACTTGAGCTGAAATCAAGAGTTGGGTTCTTAACCAACTGAGCCACACAAGTGCCCCAGAAATCTCAGAAATTCCGATTAAAATCTCCAAGATTTTGCCCCAGATTGGCAAAAATTGAGAGATGATAAACCAAGATCATGAAAGATGTAGAGCCACAGGAGCTCTACAACCACTCTGGAAATCATGTGGCATTGCTTATAAAGTTGAATATGCGTGTACCTTTAGAATCAGCATTTCTAATACTTTGTCCATATTCTGGAGAAGCCTCCACACAGGAGACATCTACAAGAATATTTATAGAAGTATTTCTTTTAATAAGAATACATACAACCCTAATGTGGAAGAATAATAGAAAGGATAAATAAATAACGACACTGTCGTCCTGTGGAACACCATTCAGCAGTGAAAATGAACTCAACAGCATGCCTCAACATGGAAGGATCTTCACAAACATAACATGGAGTCCAAAAAATAATGCACAAAACACTACCTATAGTGAAATTCTACTAGTGTAAAATTCAAAAGCTTGCAGAATTAAATAATTCATTGGTTAGGGATCTGAAGTAATAAAACTACAAAGAAAAGGTAAGGGAAAATGATAGACACGATGTTCAGGACAGTGGTCACCCATTGGGGTGAGGTAGCAGAGTACAGGGGATGGATCTTGCATGAGCACACTGAAATATCATGGGAAAAGGGTAATATTTTGTTCTTGAGCTGGTGGAGGGGTGTATATGTCTTTGTATTATTGTTAGTGTTTTATACTCCTCACATACATTTGAAATATTATCATTATACATTCAAAATATAGTAATGTATTTTTTCTAAAAGGATTGAGATGAGTACGTTTATTATTTGGAAGGAAAGAAAGAATAGAAAGAAGAAAATGGGGAGAGAGGAAGGCAGGAAGGGAGGGGAGCTACCAAGAGGGCATGAGTAAGAGTCTAGGTATTTGTCAGTGTTTAACAAAGAAGATATGAATGAAGGGACAGTAATCAGGGAGGGTTGCCCAGAGGAGGGGAGTCTTGAGATGTGCTTTGAAGAACTGATAGGATATGTTACAGTAAAGAGATGGAGAGGAAATGAAAAGAATACTTATGAGGAAAAGAAGATGTACAAAAAAAAAAAATCTGGAGGAATGAGCCCAAGAAGAATCCACAAGGCAAACAGTCCTCTCTCCTGTGTCCACTCAGTAGATGGTAGGGAGGTCTGTGTCTCTTGGGGAGCCTGTGGTAAAGGACAGTGATGCATAGATGGCAAAGCCCCATCAAGGAGGGCCCTGAAAGTCAGGAAAAATCAGTGAGGCTGCTTTAGTTCAGCTGGTGGTGACCACAGTCCCCTCTGAGGAGCTGAAAGGGAGACTCTGACCCTCATGGGGGTGCTAGAGCCCCCTGAGTCCCTTAGCCATCTTGGTGAATCCAGACTTTATGCTCCTGCTCTATCAGAATGCCCTGCAGATATTGGAGAAATTCCTACTCTCTATCATCTAGGGCTTAGTTATGTGGAATCTGGCATTTCCTGAAAATAAGGAATGTGGGGTCAGGGAGATGTGGGCTCCCTACTGCCTTCTCCTCACTGTGATTCTGCACCTGAGCTAAGATTTCCCTGAAGTTCTCCTCCCTGTGGAATGAGGTTAGAAACCCTGAAAACCATATGCCCAGAGGCCCCATTAGAGTGTGCAGTAAGTTGGAAATATGGCTGTGCCCCAAGAGGAATCTGCAGAGGATCCCTACAGTTGAGAGCCCTGTGAGACAGGGTCACTTATATGGGGTCCTGCTCAAGGTGGACTCCAACATCATATCTGGGTGAGTGGGACAAGCCAACCATGGGTTGGGTTCAGTGTAAAATTCTACCACTTCCATATTTAGGGGCAAGGAAAGCTCTTAAATTATGGCATATAATATATAAGATATAAATATAAACATTACTACTTTCTTTGCAAGGAATGCTTAAATGCCAGGTTTTTGTATAGCTGAGCTTCTCCTCTCATTTAGCTGAGCTGAGTGTTTACCTCATCAGAAAGACCTTCCTCAGAGGCTGCACCAGTTTTGTTCCCACCAAGAGTGGAAGAGCGTTCCTCTTTCTCCATATCCCTGCCAACACCTGTTTCTTGTGTTGTTAATTTTCGCCATTCTGACAGGTGTGAGGTGGTATCTCATCATGGTTTTAATTTGCATTTCCCTGATGATGAGTGATGTTGAACATCTTTTCATGTGTCTCTTGGGCATCTGGATGTCTTTTTTGAAAAAAAAATGTCTATTCATGTCTTTGGTCCATTTTTAAACTGGATTATTTGTACTTTGGGTGTTGAGTTTTATAAGATCTTTATAAACTGGTGCAGCCACCCTAGAAGACAGTGTAGAGTTTCCTCAAAAAGTTAAAAATAGAACCACCCTACAGTCCAGCAATTGCACTACTAGGTATCTTTCCAGAGGATACAAAAATACTAATTCTAAGGGGTACATGCTCCCCAATGTTTATAGCAGCATTATCTATGAAACTATGGAAGCAGTCCAAATGTCCATCAACATATGAATGGATATAGAAAATGTGTTATATACATAGTGGAATATTACTCAGCCATAAGAAGAAGAAAATCTTGCCATTTGCAATGACATGGATGGAGCTAGAGAGTATTATGATAAGTGAAATAAGTCAGAAAAAGACAAATAACATATGATTTTACTCATATGTGGAATATAAGAAACAAAACAGATGATCATAGGAAAAAAGAAACAGCCTCTTAGCTCTAGAGAGCACACTGATGGTGTTGGGAGGATGGGTGAAATAGATGATGGGGATTAAGAAGGGCACTTGTGGTGAGTACTGGGTAATTATGGATGTGTTCAATCACTATATTGTACAGCTGAAACTAACATTACACTGTATGTTAACTAACTGGAATTTAAATAAAAACAGAAAGAAAGAAAAGAAAGAAAGAAAAAAGAAAGAAAGAAAGAAAGAAAGAAAGAAAGAAAGAAAGAAAGAAAAAAAAAAGGAAAGAGCCTTCCTTATCTCAAGTAAAGTATCCCCTGGTCATTTTCTGTCATAGCACTTGCCATTCCCTACAATGTTTAGAAGAGTGGGACACTATTTTGTCATTGATCTACCTGAATTGCTTAGAGCAGTGCCTGCCAAATAATTGAGCAAATGAATATTATATGTGTATATGCATAAAAGAAGAGAGACACAAAGGTGGAGTAGGAGAGAAAGGATGAAGGAACAAGGAAGGAAAGGGGCAAAGGAAGAGAGGGGTCCCAGCTCAGGTCTCAGCTATGTCCACCACAGGGATCCACATATATCTGAGCATGTCTGCCAGACTGTCAGATGGACCGACCAGGAATGTGGTTTCATGAGAAATTGAGGCATCACCAGAGATAAATACTCACTGTAGAGTAAAGGTAGTAAGAGAAGTAAGCTTAGTCCTATTAACAAAGGCTGGAACATGTGAGGTGGGCACTGTAAAGTTCAGTATCTCATTTGTCAGCTTCCAATCCCCATGTAAATTCAAATGTGGTATATCCATTCATCAGTTGATGGTTTTTTCCCACTTTTTGGCTGTCATAAATAGTGTTTTCTGTAAACATTTATATACATGTTTTGGTGTAAACATACGTTTTTAATTCTCTTGGGTATATGCCTAGAAATGGAATTGCTGGGTAACATGGAATATTATGTCTAACTTTTTTTTTTTTAAAAAAAGATTTTATTTATTTGAGAGAAAGTGAGAGAGAAGGCACAAGTGGATGTAGGCAGAGGGAGACGGAGAAGCAAACTCCCCTGCTGAGCATGGAGCTCCATCCCAGGACCCTGAGATCATGACCTGAACCAGAGACACACTCTTAACCCACTGAGCCACCAAGGTGTCCCTGTATGAGTGTTCTCATTTCTCCACATCCTCATCAACATGTATTTATCTATTGTTTTAAACTCATACCACTATCCTAGTGAGTTTGTGAAAACAAGATGTTCTTATAATACTTAAACTTTGATCACTCCCCTCCCAATTTATATGCAATTATTTTCTAATTATGGTAGTTCTAATTATATCATAAATATCATACATCAGACATTGTTATTATTGCTTCATGTAGTCATTAAAAATATTGACCACATAGTTAACAAGGTCTTTGTCTATCATTCCTTCTTGCCTTTCAGATTTTTATTCAAGGCCATTTTCTAATGCTTAAGTTCTTTGGAATTCTCTTTAGGGAATTCCTATTGATGGCGAAGGCCTTTAATTTGCACACATTCTTGAGAAAGATAATATCTGTTGGTAGAAATATCATATTTACAATTAATTCCTCAACCCATTGAAGATCTTATTTCACTGTCTTCAAATCTCTATCGTTGCTTTTGAGAAGTCAGCCATTAATGTCTTTCTGTTGTAGGTAATTTGTCTTTTTCCACAAACTCCTTTTAGGATATTTTGTATATTTCTTATGACAGGTTCACTTCAATGTACTGACATGATGATTCTTCGAATTTATCCTATTGGGATTCATTTGACTTCCTAAATATGAGGATTTATATCTTTCAACAATTCTGGGAAACACTTCAAATAATACCTCTGTGCCATTGTATCTATTTCTCCTCCTGGAATTTTGATCAGACATAGATCAAATATGTATGGTAAATAGTTAATTTAATAGTTAATTTAGTCTCTGACCTTTCAGATTTTTTTAATTTATTCATTTTGCTGTGCAGCTTCTGGATAACTTCTTTGAATATACTTTTTAGTAACTCTTTCTTTGGATGTGACTAATTTGCTATTTAACTTTCTTTTTTAAGATTTTATTTATTCATTCATGAGAGACAGGGAGAGAGAGAGAGAGAGAGACAGGTAGAGGGAGAAGCAGGCTCCATGCAAGGAGCCCAACGTGGGACTCGATCCCGGAACTCCAGGATCATGCCCTGGGCTGAAGGCAGACACTAAACCGCTGAGCCACTCATGGATCCCCTGCTATTTAACTTCTCCATGGGTTTTTAAATCTTATTTAAATCTTATTTATTATGTGTTTTCATTTCTAGACATTTTACCATTTTAAAAATCTTGGCCATTTCTTAAAGTTTCTCGTTCCTTACTCATATTTTTAATATTTTACTTCTTTAAACATATTAAGCATAATTAATTGTGTTCTGCCTCTGGTAATTCCAGAATCTTAAATCTTTACAGGTCTGGCTTTTGTCTCTTGTTTCTTCAGGCTGTCACTCATGGCTTATTTTCTTTCAAGTTTTATGTGTTTTAACTGAGAGTTTCATGTTCCTTAGAACATTATCTATGGGAATTACTGGTAGATTGAGTAGAAGTTGTGTTCCTCCGGATAGGATTTGTGTTGACTTTCTCAGGCATCTGAGAGCATTTCCAGCCCAGAATCACTTTATTATTTTTTTTATTTTTTTAAAATTTTTATTTATTTATGATAGTCACACACACAGAGAGAGAGAAAGAGAGGCAGAGACACAGGCAGAGGGAGAAGCAGGCTCCATGCACCGGGAGCCCGACGTGGGATTCGATCCCGGGTCTCCAGGATCGCGCCCTGGGCCAAAGGCAGGCGCCAAACCGCTGCGCCACCCAGGGATCCCCCCAGAATCATTTTAAATTTAACTGTCTGCATCACATAATTTAGATCACAAAGATAGTCATTAGTTTCAATAGCCACCTAGCATCAACTGTTAGGACGATCAATTATTGGGGGAAATTTCTCCTTTCCGCCTCTACCTCTAGCATGAATGTAAAATTAAGCACATCTCCTTGCTGTACTTGCTCCATGAAGCGAGTTAATTCTTGTTCGCCATTACCTTTGCAGGGTAACTTGAGGTTCCAGGTACACACGGGGGACTCCTCTCAGTCTGTCCAATCTGGGAAGCTCCTAGACTTGTCTCGTGTGCCTGCCTCCCTGTATAGCTATCAAAACATCAGTTCCTGGTCACCAGGGCATAGACAGGTGTACTTAGGGCTTAAGAGGATTTCAGTGCTTGCTTACCAGCTTTGTGCAGTGGCAGTATCATAGCCAATAAGATTTATCAAAGGCACAATTATTGCCAATTGAAAACTTTCCCCAGTTTTCTTGCCTCCCAAGATTGCTGTTTTCACTCAACTTTTGACTTTTCTGAATTCTTTTCATTCTTGCCAAATTGGCAATGCACTTAAAAAGATTCCAACATTTTTTTTTTGATTCCAACATTTTTAAACCCAGCATTTTTTTTTTTTTTTTTACTGTTTTAGGACAGTGATTCAGGATATTTAGCTCATGTTGGAAATGGAGTTCCATCAACATCCTCTTTAAGGTATCACTATGGGCAGAAATCATCTATGAACATATATATTCCACAATAGCATAGAACACCATGCTGGGCACCTCATAGTAGCTGTTCAGCTCTCCTCAAGATGCCTTGGTCCTTCCTTCTTCCTTCATGTCTGCATCATGCTTAACTCTCAGGTTAATTCATTTAACAAATATGTATTAAACATCTGCCTTTACCATGATGCTAAGTGTTGGAAGACTCAGGCAAGATACTATTTCCTTCTGCAGTTCAGGGAAAATAGAAGCCCTCTGTGAGAATTCTCTCAACTTCTCTCTGCCTCAAAACTTGACATTTTTCTGTTGGGCTTGCTGATCATACCCTAGTGAAGGGCAAATTGTTTGCTGATGATTAAATCTCACCATGAAATTGTATGTTTTTCAGATGATGAAAATACTTAGGAAAATCTGATATTTGGTTTGTGTAGGATTTTTATTTTTTAAAATATTTTTAAAATGTATTCATTAAAGACATAGAGAGAGAAGCAGAGACAGGCAGAGGGAGAAGCAGGCTCCCTTTGGGGAGCCAGATGTAGGACTCGATCCTGGAATTTGGGATCACTCCCTGAGCTGAGGGTAGATGCTCAACCACTGAGCCACCCAGGCATCCCTAGTTAATGTAGAATTCAAAGATAAATTGCTATAGGTTTCTTTGGGGTTTGCTTTGTGACAGGAAGCAATACAAAAAAAATGAAGGTTCAAGTTTACTGTTTGGGGAGATTGTGATTACTCATTTTATACTCAAAATGGCAATAAGTCAACTGGAATAGGAAACGATTACTTTATATTATTCGTAACTCCTTAGATAAGTGGCAATGTGTAGAGCAAGCATTCTTACTAAGGTTCCAAAACTTAGGAGGGAGGGAGCTGAAATGAGAAGGGAAAGCATTAGGGTATATTAAGTAGATAGAACCTATATGATTTGGCTACAAATAGGAAATGTGGAAGGTCCCCCTTACAGACAGTTTTAGGCACTTTATCTTATAAGATTTTATTTATTTGAGAGAGAGTGAGTGAGCACAAGTTGGGGAGAGGGGCAGAAGAGGGAGAAGCAGTTACCCCACTGAGCAGGGGGCCCCATAAAGGACTCGATCCCAGAACCCTGAGATCATGACCTGAGCCGAATGCAGACATTTAACCAACCGAGCTACCCAGGCGCCCCTGGGCACTTTAAGCATAGCCTGTTGGGGTAGAGAATCCAGTACCTAGATATGAATAAGAGTTCAGTCATTACCGGAACCAACCGAGTTAACCGGACAATAGGAATTCAGGGGGCTTATCAGACGCAGCCACCATTATCCAAATGTATATCCAAGAAACATAGTCTCAAGAAGCTGAAGATATGGCTCTTCCCGAGATTTAGATATGAACACCAGTTGTAAAGGTGATGACACACTTTGAGGGAAAACTAGCAGAATATGTCCCATATTTTATAAAAATCTCTATTACCTTGAAAGAGTCTTTTTTTTTAAGATTTTTTATTTATTTGTTCATGAGAGACACACACACACACACACACACACACAGAGAGAGAGAGAGAGAGAGAGAGAGAGAGAGAGAGAGAGAGGCAGAGACACAGGTAGAGGGAGAAGCAGGCTCCATGTAGGGAGCCCAACGTGGGACTCGATCCCGGAACTCCGGGATCATGCCCTGGGCTGAAGGTGGCGCTAAACCGCTGAGCCACCCAGGGTGCCCACCTTGAAAGAGTCTTAAAACTCAGTGGTGGATAAGAGTCTGGCTTCCTATGTAGGTGCTTTCTTCTGTATCCGGCTATGCATTTTCTGCCCAAAGCTAAGCAACTAGGTTTAGAATCTCTTTGGTTGTCAAGTAGTTATTTATTTATTGATTGATTGATTGATTGATTTCAAGTAGTTTTTTTATTTGCTGATCTGAAAATACGATTTCTTCCAAAGGAGCAGCTTCTAAATGTTTTGAAGTTTTATCTTAATTTTTATTTTAAGATTTTATTTAATTATTTGAAACAGAGAAAGCATAAGCAGGGGAGAGAGGTAGAGGGAGAGGGAGAAGCAGGCACCCCACTGAGCAGGAAGCCCAATGTGGGACTCAGTCTCAGGACCCTGAGATCATAACCTGAGCCGAAGGCAGACGTTTAACCAACTAAACCACCCAGGCGCCCGATCTTAATTTTTAAACTTAAAACATTTTGCTTTTTATTCACTCATCAAATAATTATTTAGTACTAATGTGTATATATATGTATGTATATATATACACATATATATATCATATATCAGCCTCTATGCTAGGCACTGGGGGTACACAGGTGTATAAAAAGGACATAGTTTTTTCCTTCAGGGAATTTTTACATATACACATATAATTATAGAAAGATTAAACTTTTAATGACACAAAGACAAAAAATGAAACATATAATTTTACAAAGGCTTCTAATTACAATTGATAAGACTTGTGGAGGAAAAGTGCAAAGCTATTCTCATCTGGGAAATGAGGTAGTAAAGCTTTCCTGGGGAAATGACATTTAATTGGGACTTGAAGTATTGGTTGGAAGGAGCCAAACCCATGGCAGTGGGTACAAGGAGCTGTAAAGTATGTGCAAAGGAATATTCAGGGAAGTGGAAAGACAGGTCTTGACACAGGGAGAGTCAAGTGAGAAGAGGATATGAGCCAGCATATCTAGGTCTTTGTGATCATTGTTGATGATGCTGGATTTTATCTTACAAAAAACAGGCGGCATTCAAGAAGTTTTCAGCTGGAAAGTGACATGACTAGATGTGTGTTTCTCAGTAGTCTTTCAAATTGGCTCTCTGGTGGAGAATGAGAGTAAGGAAACACAACCTTAGGCAGGGTGATATTTTAGGTGATGATGGTGCTGGGATTCAGAAAGTGGAAATGGATTTGGAGATGAGCAAATGGATTCACTTATGAAGAAATATTTGAGCAGAAAACTGGATTGAGCTTGGTGACTGGCTGAAGAAACCTTATAAGCCCGGGGCGCAATGTGGTGTGGGTTCAGCACAGTATCACACAGAAATAATTATTATTTCTGCCGTAAGACAGAAGCATTTCAGAGATTAACTCAGGCTTTTGAGGAAATGCCACAGATCTTTATAGTATTATTTTTAATGCACAGCAAAACTTCTTTAAGAATCCTCTTTTGCCATCTCTCACTCTCAAGGTCTTTCTCACACTTAGGAAGAAGCATAAAAACAAAACTCTCCTCTCCGTGAATGCACTAACATTCTCAAGCATCCCTCTGAAGTGACTTCTCATTCCACCTCAGCTCTTCATGATGGGGGTTTATGTAGCCTTCGTGGCTTCTGAAATCCTTCTCCCTTTGCTCAGTTTTGGGATTCTGCATAGGAGAGCACAGCTCCAAAATGAATTCAGCAAACAAAAGCAGAGAGATTGGAGGGATGACTGTGTTTGCTGTTGTCTCTCTGCATAGTCAAATGTGTTTTGTGAGCAGAGAAATGTGTGTGTTTAGATTGGTAGATGAGGGCCCATTTATGGAGATGGGAAGAGGAAAAGAGAAGGTGTTAGTGAAAACATGTGATCATGTGAATGTGTTGAGTCTAGGCTGCCTTTTGGTGGTTTAGGGTAGCTGTTCAGGGGCCTGGTGTGCTGAGAGCTGCCTTTTACTGCCTTGCGAGAGTCAATTGTCAAATTTTCAAAAATTTCAAACACAGCCACTAAAAAACTAAATTGTACAAAAGTACAGTTAAATAATTGTATTAAAAACAAAGGTAATAAATACACTAAAAACTCAACATTATGTATATTTTACTGTTATGTATGAAGTTCCATGTCTATAGTAACAGTAAGCGGAAACACCAGATAAGGGCATGCAAGTGCACATCTCTTGCCTTTAATGACATCAGATTGGTAGCTGGAATTCAGCCACATATGCAGTATTTAAACTACAAAAAATCGGCAAAAGCTATGAATCAAGGGCTTCCCCTCTCCAATACCACATCACTAAGAGACAACTGGATAAATACACGTGGGCCCAGGAGATGGATCTACAGTGGAGATACTGTTGTAGAAGAAATCAGAATGTAGGTATGGGGTGGTGGCTTCATGGACTTACAACAAGATCCCACACTTAGGAACGTCCCCATGTTCGGTTTAATGCTTTGCTGTTGCCATCTTGATATTCATAATCTTTGAACAAGGGGCAACAAGTTTTCGTTTTGCACAGGGCTGGTATAAGGTGTTAGAAAGGTTTGGGTGGCCTGGGGGTTGCTTGATTTACTGCCTTCCATCCCTCAAAACAGGAACTCTATTTTACTCACTGGCTTGGTAGCATATTTGCACAGATATTCTCCTCATGCATTCTCTTAACCTGTGCATTCTTTACAACTGGCTCACAAAATTCCTTTCTTTTTCCTCTCTGTATTATTCTTTCTCTTCTCTCTGGTCTTTTTTTGGGAAAAAAAAAAGTTGTTCACTTTCCTGGCATTAATGTATTAGGTAACTTGAATAAAAATGTCTCTGCTCCAGATTGCAATGCTTTATACGTTCACCTTTTAGATTAACATGACGTGGTGGTCAAGGTAGTTCTGGAATCACAGAGAACTAGGCTTGAATTTTTGTGTGCGACCCCAGATACATTTCTTCGGTTTCTCTACCCCTCGGGTTCCTCATCTGAGTAAAGAAAAATGGTCATTGTGAGCATTACATCAGATTATCTACATCAAGACCCTGATGCAATGCCTGCTTCATGGCAAACATTCAATTAATAGTAGTTAATTATCAATATGACTTTTGTTCATATATGGCAGTTTGGAACAGCCAGTAATGAGGTTTGCACAGGCCACGAAGCAGCATGGTCGTAGGAGGAATAAAGGGCGTCCCGGCAGAACCGAGCAAGGATGATTTCAACTGTTGATGGAGAATTTCCCTGGCCCCGTAATATGTATGCCCCAGAGTGGACTGGACAACACCTCTTTAGTGCATTTCCACTCGCGTACTCATGCACTGACCCAATCTACACGAATTGCATGAATGTGGGGTCTTGGGCATGGAGAGCTAGCTGTTGAGCCACCGGGCCTTCTGGAGGCAGCCTGAAAGCCTCTTCCCAGCATAAGGTTAGGAGGTGGAAGGTACTCCAGATATTGCAGGCTGGCTGTATCCCCGACCTCTAGCATAGGGCCTGGCTCACAGTGGGCGACCATTTATGTCAGGACTGCAGGATAAGGCCACCCAGGCTGCCCCTCCACCCCCGCCACCCCCGACTTCCAACCGTCTCTGGGGAGCCCCCTGGCAAAGCCTCCGGGACTCGGGCGCGCGCCAGGACCGCTTCACGGACTCGTTTCCGCGCGTGGCTGCAGTCGCTATGGCAACGGCGAGAAGTAACAAGTCCACCCCCCTCCCCCCGGGACTAGCAAGGCCCGCGGAGGCAACGGCAGCGGAGGAACAGCGGGAGCGCCGCGCCGCCGCCGGGTTCCAGCGGTGCCAGCCCAGCCGCCGCGTCCCCGCCGCCCGGCCCCGCCCGGCGCTTGCCCTGGCCGCCCCTCCCCCAGCCGGCCCTCGAGTGTCGCCAGGTACCCCCGCGGCGGGGGCGCGTCCCCGGGGACCCCACCCTCCGCCTCCCGCCCTGGGACTCGGCTGCGCGCCCCGGCGTTCAAACGGTGCCCGCGGGACCTCCGCCGGCGCTGGCGCGGAGGGTCTCGGAGGGGGCCAGGGGTCCGGGAAGCTCCTGCCTCCTCCGTCGCCCCCTCCTCCTGCCTTTTCTCTCTCAACGCGCGTTAAGCTATTATTGTGGCGCAAATTAAAACCTGGGCGATTCCAGCCAGAATGTTATTTGCTTTCATTTGGGGAGCAAGCAGGCCATTGGGGGGTGAGGCGGCGAGGAGGGAAAAGACAAGGGATTTGGAGGAGTGGCACGAATAGGACGTGAGCAGTGGAGCTGGAGCATCTTTCCAATGGGTGCGTGCGTAGGAGCGCGCCTGCCCACCTCCGCCTCGCGCGCCCCTCGGTGGGCGGGCGTCAAGCGCTCCCGGCGCCCGGGTCCTGAGGCTACACCTGGGCTCGGCGCTTAGCGTGCGGGGCAGGTGTGCTGCGCGCCCGGCGAGCGCTGATTGGCTGTGCAGACTCCGGTGAAATACCTGGACGAGGGCCGTGAGTCCCGCCACCCGCAGGGTCTCCGCGGGGCGCAAGCCGGGCGCACCTCAGCCACTCCGCCTTTTTTTTTTTTTTTTTTTTTTTTTTTTTTTTACCGCGGGCTTGTCTGTTTCGCGTTGGTTCCAGGCGGCCCCCGCCGGTGCGCGCCGTGAGGCAGCCGGGCAGCAGAGCAGAGGCACGTCCCCGGAGAAGCCCGCCGGGCGCGTCCCCACGGGGAGGATGAGCGGCAGCAGCGCCAGGTCCAGCCACCTGTCCCAGCCGGTCGTGAAGAGCGTGCTGGTGTACCGCAACGGGGACCCTTTCTTCGCGGGGCGCCGCGTGGTCATCCACGAGAAGAAAGTGTCCAGCTTCGACGTGTTTCTGAAAGAGGTGACGGGCGGTGTTCAGGCGCCGTTTGGGGCGGTCAGGAACATCTACACGCCGCGGACCGGCCACCGCATCCGGAAGCTGGACCAGCTCCAGAGCGGGGGCAACTACGTGGCCGGGGGTCAGGAAGCCTTCAAGAAGCTCAAGTGAGTCGGTCCGTCTGTCCTCGCCGCCCAGCACCTAAGGTTGCACGCAGGTGTGCGGTGCGCTTGGGCCGGGTCCGGAGCCCCGCGTCGCCCGCCCTCGGCGGCCTCCCCGCGCTCCCGCTGCAGCCGGGCTGGGGCTGGGGCTGGGGCTGGGGCTGGGGCTGGGGGATTGAAAATGGGACCCGAGAAGGAATTTCACTCGGCGAGCGGGAGGAACAGGAATCTTAGCAAAGTATTCAGTGACCAAACTGGTACTTGACAATTTTCTGTTGTTTTTTTTTTTCCCCCTTTTCTTGGCACCTACTTTTTTGAGTTTAAATAATGATTTCTTAAAAATTATTTAGAAGTGTTGGATACTATCTACTCACAAGAGGAGAAAATTGCTTTCTGCATATGGACACCCCCCCCCCCGTTCAATTTCTTCCAACTTTTCCTTCCAAGTAGAAGTAGAAGCCTTTTTGGTAACTGACTATGTCCCACTGTTGTGACCCTTCTCCCACGGCCTGCGTGTCTATGCTATGAACATAATGCTTGTGGCTCGCTGTATTTGTCTATATGTCTGTCTTTAGGTACTTGATGGCTAGATCTTCATGCGCCGGGGATCAGCATTGGTGCTTATTCCTAGTTCCTGGCAGGGAGCTCACTCACAGTAGGTGTGCAGGGAGTTAAGCTGTGCTTAGATCTGTGAAGGGAACAAGGATGTAACTCCTCGTCTTTAAGAATTTGAGACTAACAGGACAGACCCAAGAGGCACACTAATAATTTTAATGTAAGGTACAAAGGAATAATTGCAATGGGAAAAATAAAGTTATGCAGAAATTCACAGTTGAGGGACATTGTGGGGGTGGGTATTGCAGGATAGGTAGAATTTAATATTCCATAGGACTATTTATTTAATATTGTATTTATTTATTTGTGAGAGACACACAAAGAGAGGCAGAGACACAGGCAGAGGGAGAAGCAGACCCCCTGCAGGGAGCCTGATGTGGGACTCCATCCCAGGACCTGTGCTCAACCACTGAGCCACCAGGTGCCCCTCCACAGGACTTTTTTAAAAAGCTCTATTGAGAGCTCTTTCACATAAGGTAAACTTTATGTATTTCAGTCATTTTTAGTGGGTTCATGGAGTTGTACAACCATGATTACAAGCTAATGTTGGAACATTTCCATCACTCCAAAATGAAACCCCATTCCTCCCAGTTTCCCTTTCTGCCCATCCCCTGGCAACTGCTAATCTACTCTCTGTCTCTGTGGATTTGTTTGTTCTGGATATTTCGGATCAATGGTATCATACCGTATTTGGCCTTTTCTTTTTCTGGCCTCTTTCACTTGGCTCATCCATGTTTTCCAGGCATATCCTTGTGTAGTATGTATCAGCACTTTATTCTTTGTATTGTTGAGTAATATTCCATGGTATGGGTATGCCACATTGTGTTTATCCATTGATAGACATTTGGGTTGTTTCACTTTGGGCTGTTATGAAATAACGCTGCTAGCAACAATCGTGTACAAGTTTTCATTTTCTTGGTTATATACCTGGGAGTAGAATTACTGAACCACTTGGAAGCTTTCCATTTCATAGTTTTTAATTGAAATTCAGCTTGGATCACAGGATAACAAAAAAATGTTTACTGTAAAGCTTGTACTTGTGAATTCTAATTTTCACTATATAGAAGTATTTCCCCAAATGTCACTAATCTTGTCTAATATTATTTTTCTTTTCCCGAATGTGCTTAAACTGATTTCTAAAAGTGTTCTTCCTTTTTTCTGCCAGGCATTCTTTTTAAAGCAGGGTGATAGATGCATTTGGATTTAGTTTTCCCTTCTTGGAAACTTCCTTTAGCACACTTTGTCTATCTTCATAGACAAGAACTAAATGAAGTGATGTGTTTCAAAGACATTTAGAACTTAAAGATCAGGAGACATAAGGCTGAGTTGTTCATTAGCTATGTATCCTTGGGCAAGCCACTTGACTCAGCTTCCTGATATGGACAAAGAGCATAACCATTCCCGCCTCACAGGGTTTGTTAGAAAAGTGAATACTATGGATGTGAACGTGCTTTGTAAACATCAAAATGTCATATAAATACAAAGCATCACTATCCAGTTCCTTTCACCATGTTTTTTGTTGATTTTTTAAATTAAATAATCCCCATAAAAAAGCAGTTTCGTGGGAATGGAGATCTGTTTTGGAATCTACAGCCCAAATTTGCAGACTCACTTTTGTAACTCATATTCTCTTTTGTTTGCTTGGCATTATCAACTCAAAAGATAAAAACAGGTCCAGTTCCAAACCAAATAAAAAGTGTACTTCAAGTCATTCTTTATATAGATATAAGGGATTTGCATGGTTATTTTTGCCTTTAATTCACATACAAAAAAATACCTGAGTCTGTTATAGTGGTTTCCATGGTTAGTTTTTACATGCTGACAGATGAATAGTTTATTTATTTCTGTTAAAGTGGTAGTATCTATGGTTATAATGATATAAGCCAAGAAGATTTAAAAGCTGGATATATTTGAAGCTTAGCAGTTGCAAATTTACAAAACAATTGAGGCAACTGGCAGGATGAAAGAAAGCCCAGAAGATATTGAAGGTAATTTATGTCATTTAGGCCCTACATGATGTTGGGGAAATTTAGCAATGGTAGAAAAAAATTATTCAAATGAAAATGATCAACTTCCTTCTTGAATTTCTTTTACCCAGATTTTTCCTAATATTTTTGAAACCATAATTAGACTTGAGGTAGCTATTAAACTTTTATTTTATAGTGGAGAATTCTAGAGATGGTTATCTTCCCTAAAGTTTTTCTGTGTGTTTCTGAACATTGACTCTACTTCACTAATCATGTAGATCTGAGATCACTTTTCTGCACATGGCAGTTAAGCTGTTTTGCTCCTACGGCAGAAATCAATCCCGGTAGATCTGCAAAAGAGCCATTTTATTGCTAAACAGAGGGAGTTTTGCAATATTTTATGTAAACACTGTTTATATAAGAAAAACATGATTTCTAGTAGCATTGATTGACTAAAGCATTCTATCAAAAAAATGCAAACAACAATAATAAAATACGGCTAAAATTAACTCTTAGTATAAATTCTTTTTTGCCAACTCAACAATTATGTAGTTGAGGTATCTTTGTATCCCTGGTTATAAATGAAATGCACCTGCTCTGTGTGAAGGATAATGGAACCAGATCACAGTGATGGACTTAGGGCTTGACGGTGACAAAAGTGTAGCTTGCAGGTTGTGTTTATGCTATATCTGAAGAACGATCACAAGTTAATATCTATAGCAAGTAGGAGTTTAATAACAGGGGTCTCCAGAGGTTAACTAGTCCACCCATGTGCATGGATTTAGCTGAATCAATGCCTAAGCTATCCCATGTGGCTGAACATTTCCATATCAAGAAAGTGTCTTCATAGGAAAGAAAATTCCGCAGCGTTTCATAGATGGTCTAATGCACACTACCAGTACTTTCTTTGTTTTGACCTAAAGGCTGTGATTAATGGAACTATTAAGGACCTGTACACACAAACCACTCTTTATATCAAAAGTGGTATAAGAATTAGAAATACCATGTATATGGTCAGGGGCCAGCCACCGTGGGGGAAAAATGTTCCCTCTAAGAAGTGTGTGTTTCTAAGACTTCAATTTCATTGAAGTTGGGAGAAGAAGACAGTGTATCAGCTCTGGTTGGTGATGCTCAAAGCTGTTCCTGCTACCATAATTGCTTTTGATTAAGGAGCTATTGATCTTTGCTTTAGGCTTACATATTTCCTATGGCTTGCTTTACTTTTTAAAAATTTTAATAAGAAATTTACATAATGACTCAAAAGCAACAAAAGAAACCCTTACTGTTTTTTTTTTCCTCCCCCAGTTACTTGGACATAGGAGAAATGAAGAAGAGACCTATGGAAGTTGTTAATACAGAGGTAATGCGAATAATATTTTGAAGGTTCAAGTAAATAGCAATGCCATTTTTGCATTTCTTATAGCATGTCTTAGGATTTAGACGGCATTCTAATTATTTATAGACAAAGGTATATATTTCTTAGGTTTTGCTTACGTTATAGCTGAAGAATGACCACTAGTTACTATCAGTAACAAGTTGTAAAAAGTGTATCAGTGAATTGGTTCTGGATGTAATTTTGTTTGAAGGATATACAACTGTTCAAAGTAGGCAGACCTTGCTTGAAATTAGTAACCAAGGCCAAATTTCTGTGATAGAATATGAGGTATGTGAATTCTTTAAACATGAGCTCTGCTCATGGATTCTTTGTCTTTGATGAAGATGCGGGCAAAGTGCAACAGGTATGCAATATATTTTTCTTATTTACTTTCTTCAAAAGATTATCCTTCACAGGGGATGCATTCACGAGGACTCTAGTTAATTTAATTTGCTGACTGTTCTTCCACTGAGGGGCAATAGCTCTTGGTGTCCTTTATTGTGGGTCTGTGTCCCAGCCCCCCAGACAAGGTTCTGACTTATAGGTGCACATGTTACCTGTGAGAAACCCGCCCCTTCCCTCTAACTAGGAGACTGCATCTCTTCTGCTTTATTTCTTCCTGGTGATTCCCTTCTCTTCTCTTTTCTTCTAACTATGCAGACCCAGCTGTAGCCTTTCTTTTCTTCTCAGTTCTTCCCCATAAAGTTTTGTGGAGGAGATAAAGAGAGAGCAGTAGAAGAAGTTTGGAGATGCAGAGGAGATGGGAGACGGAGGTGCTCTTTGACTATCCAAGCCCTACTCTCCCTCTTGTTCCCCTGAGGCCCTCTCTCCCACTGCTATCCTCCCAGCCTAGATAGGGATGTATTCATTGCCCTCACTTTGCATTCCTGGTCTTGATCTTCAATGCAGAGACCCTCCTCCTGGAGTCACACCATGACTACACTCAATGCCTGCTGTGAGCCAGGGGAGCCCCTAATTTCATTGCCAGCAAGGGAGAGTTTTGGGTTCCTGGCATCCCAGAAGGGAAGTGTGGATGCATTTGCTCATAAAGATATCACTTTAACTATTGGCTCTGCAGGATTATCCCTGATGTTTGACATAGGGTGCAAGGTTTTGTGAACTGTTCTGAGAACGTATTATGTGTATAATTCTTACCAGGAGCAGGGGAGTACCCCTCTCTTTCCCATGGCTGATTTCCAATCAAACTTGTAGGATTCAACAAGTTCAAAGTCAGAGGACTATCTAGGAACAGACTTGATAGACACTGGCCTTTCACAAAAATTATAGATGCTTTCTTGATTTAAGCTGGTGATTTCATTCAATGTTCGAGTCAATCGAGAAAAGATTGCATACCTTGTCAAAGGCTATTGACTGCTCTTTGTTGGAGGAAGAGAACATATCTTATTCCCAGTCACAGGGAGGGGTTCACAGAATTCTTGAAGTGAGTCTAGAACATGATGAATACATCAATTAGGAGGGTGGAGAGCAGTTTCAAGGAGGGATGTTTCAGCACAGTGGTAGCACAGACCATGCTTATTCAGAGATGTTCCAGTAGAAAGGATGAGTAAGGTTATTTATCAAAATCCGGGTCATTTCCCTCAAAAATGAGGTGATGTCATACTGTTTGAGTTGTCTGTGTTGGCGACGTGATAAAGGCCATCACATCAGCGTACATGATTCAGTCATCCTAATTGCTCAACACATCAATTCTAAGAATTCCCCGCAAGTGTTAGTGTAGAAAGACCCTTTATCATTCAGAGGCATTCTGCTGGATGTGTCACCTTGTGTCCTAGCCACTGTGGCTCCGTTTGGACACGATGGATTCTGGGAGTCAGAGACGACATTCCTTCCCTTCTTCCAGAGCACCCTCACCCAAGTCCATCATATGATCTGGGTGCTCTTTAGACAGTTAATAATTTAGACACAATGGAATCCCTTGCTGACCACAGGTCACAGTAATGAGAACGTGCATGTCCCCTTGACATTTGAAGTCCTTTTGTGGTTTCTGTCATTTTCTGTTCTATGAGGCTCATCTTTGAAGAGATGCTAAAAGGACAGCTAGTCCTGTTCCTCTTGCTCTTTGTGGCCATATCACTAGGATGGAGAAAGGTAGAGCTCTGGTGGACCTCTTCCACTAGCCCCAGAGAAGTACATGGTCCTCTTTGGCCAGCACTTTGGGTGGCAGGAGGAAAGGGGGAGAAGAGAAAGGAGATAAAGATTAGAAATCAAGAAGGTGCATCTGTGGGAGTTTGCACCTGCTCCAAGGTGGGGCAGCACTGTCACTGTGGGCTCAGAGAAGACCTCCCTTGTCTCCCTACATGTGGGTCCTGCTTTTACTAACATCCAGATAAAGGAAGCTCCTAGGTCAGGTTTGCATTCTTGCTCCCGGTCCTCAAGCATTTTCTAGTTGCATTCTTATCTTTCATCCCATCCTCCCTCCATCAGTTGTGGTCTTAATAAAAATGGGTTGCTCATCTTTTGACCTTGGTGGCACATCTTTTATTCTCCATCTTCTCCTTGCTTCCTTCTCCCCTCCTCTCAGCCCAGGTGCAGATCTCTTGCGATATATCCATATACCAAGTCAACTCACCAGCTTTTCTCTTTCCTCTGCTACCTAAGCCGGCTGTGGGGGTCCTCTGTTGGCAAGTGCTAGAAGCCTCTCATCGGCACGAAACACCTTTCCTTTTCCTTACCAGCATGCACTGTGCTTTTGCCCTGAATGAGCTTCTCCTTGCATTTCTATCTCATCTCTTTTGCTTTCATGGGATTAGATGCCTAAACTGTGCAGCACAGTAGGCAGAGTGCTGGGAGCAAAACTCAACAAGACATGTGTAACCTCTCAGCCTCAGGAATTGATAGTCTTGGTGAACAGATGGATGTGTGAACATCTCTAGCACCAGAGGATTAGTGATTCAATTCAGAGGGATTCAGTCCAGTGTGTGTGGAGCCGTTTAAGCACAGTTGGCTCCATCATGTTGCAACAGAGCCCTTGTGAACCCTTCAAACGGAGGCTCCCCCTCTTGGACACAGAGTTGCCCTTTTGCTGGTCATCCTGCCTGGCATAGGGCATCCTTCAGACGAATAGCTGTCTCGCATGCACAACCTGTTCTTCCACGTGCAGGGCCTCGATGCACATCGTGCAGGAGAGGTGAGCAGACAGCTCGGCCCCAGAGAGTATGTGGCAGGTTGGGGTCTGTGCGGGGCCTTGGGCGGCACTGGAGACTTTGCCACTCTCTCTCTGGAGGGATGTAGAGTCTAGGGGAGGAGATGGGGTATGTGTGTGTGTGCAAATCATCCTGTTATTCCCCAGGGTGCTGGCCCAAAGGTTTGCTCAGAGGACTGAGGAACTGAAGGTGGGCTCAGGCTTATGGGTCAGGACTGTCTACTGTGGGGCTGTTTCCCCTAGATGAAGGCTCCAAGGGCATCCCTATCTACAGCTTGATTAATGGGAATTAATTAATACTTAGATCTGTGTGAGAGGCAGAGCCTGTCTCTTGCCTCAAGAGTGGAGGCCATCTGGGCTAGATGAGAGACGGGGCAGCCTTGCCCTCAGTGAGGCTTGGAGGATGGACCCACAGCAAGGCGGCTGCAAGGTGAGCAGAGGCACTGCATGTCCTGCAGGCGTACAGCAGCTCCAGGCTGCTATCAGGATGGCTTTTCCAGTGATTCCCGCTTTCCTTTTGCTGACGTTCCAGGCCTGCTTTGCGCTGTCCATGTTTTACTGGGGATCTTTTTTTTTTCCTTCAAGATTTTTAATTTATTCATGAGAGACACACACACACAGAGGCAGAGACACAGACAGAGGGAGAAGTGGGCTCCCTGCAGGGAGCCCGGTGAGGGACTTGATCCCAGGACCCCGGATCATGATCTGAGCCAAAGGCAGACACTCAACTGCTGAGCCACCCAGGCACTCCTTACTGTAGATCTTTAGTTGCTACACTGTCCTCACCTCGTAATAACCCGAGTTACTCTCCACTCCTCCTGACCTCCCCTCCAAACAGCTCTCAGTCTAGAATGGATTCTACTTCCCTTAGCCACCACCTCAGAGTCCTTCAGGGAGAACCCAGATCTTATGAAAGACGATTCCCTCCCCCTCTCTGTCTCAGCCTTGTCCTGTCAGCCTTCTCCAAGAGCTGTCCCTTGCTGCACCAAGTCAATAAATATGATTTCATGGGATAAGTTTGTCCCCATTCCTGGTTAGTCTTGAGCTGCTCAGTCTTGAACATATGCATCAGAGCTGCCTGTTAAAATTGTAAGTCTCTAGGAGGTCATCTGATTCTGCACAGTACCTAGCATTAGTAGGCTGGTAACAGCTTTTCCTTTTTTTTTTTTTTTAAACATTTTATTTATTTAAGAGAGAGAGAGAGAGAGAGAGGGCATGAGCAGGAGGGGCAGAGGCAGAGGGAGAAGCAGACTCCCTGCTGAGCAGGGGCCTGATATGAGACTGGGTCCCAGGATCCTGAGATCACGCATAATCTGAGCTGAAGGCAGACCTTTAACCAACTGAGCCACCCAGGCTTCCCAGGCTGGTCGAGAGTTTTAATTCCCTCTACTTTCAAATATTCCTCATCAACAGTTCAGAGAGATGTCTCTTTGCCTTTTGCATGCCCGGTTGTTCCAGGTTTCACATATGAGTGAGATGTTGCAAATGCCTTGAAGGTTTTCGTGGCCACCATCTATTTAGATTTGGTTTCAGGGATAAACTTAGCTGTGGTTGAGCCTTTGTGTGATGCATTAGTGTCTCCCTAGTGTGATTTGGAACTGTATTAAATGAACATTGTTCACTTAACAAGGATTTATTGTGTGTGTGCTGTGTGCTGGGCTTCATGCTTGTCCTCTGGGAGCCAAACCACATGGCCCCTGTCCTTATGGACTTGGCTACCATTTAGCCTCTCTTGCTTGCTGTGATTGATTTTAACTCCATTGGCAATGATCTTCTTTGAGGAACTCATACATTTTCTTCGTCAAGGCCCTCATTTTGAGAGCTAAACAGATTTTGAAGTGAAGATTAGACTTCCCCATTATTAAAACTTGATTGGCCTCATCTGCCGGCTCAGCCTCTGGTCTTTGAACGGCCCTCTTGGCCTTGTCTGTCTTCCTCTCCATGTCTGGTTCGTCTCGGTTCTATCCCCAATGCAAGTTTCTTTTCTTCTTCTTTTTTAAAAAATTTAATTATTCATCCATTCATTCATTCACTCATGGGGGACAGAGGGAGAGGGAGAAACAGGCTCCCTGTGGGGAGCCTGATGTGGGATTTGATCCCAGGACTCCGGGATCATGACCTGAGCCAAAGGCAGACGCTCAAACACTGAGCCATCCAGGTGTCTCCTCAATGCAAGTTTCCATCGCTGTCTGATACAGAACAGCTTGGAGCTTTATTTTCTTGAATCTCACTAATCTGTATTCTCAGAGTCAGCAGAAAAGACCATTTTTTAGCCTTTTCTCACATTTATATTTCTAAAAAAATTAATCAAGGATCTATTTGGTTTTCTCCTTCTTTCATCCACTCTTCCTCATGTGCTTCTGGAAGTGTCCGATCCACGTGCACCTGATGACCTGGAGAAGGTCAGGCTCGCTTTATTTCTAAGTGATCCATCCGTGAATAAGCGTGCTATCTGTAGTTTTGAGAAGTGGGGCCTTAAAAAGAAATCTGCAAATTAAAACCTGAAATGAGACCCCAATGACGTCCTTTCAGAGGAAGTGGGAGCCTCCTTGTTGGATGCGCCAGTCAGGTTGAATTCTCTTGAATAGATGTCCCTTACCTTAGACGTTCAACAGTGGAGAATTTGGATAAGCTTTGTTTCTTCTTAGTGGAGAGGAACACTTGCAGGAGCACCTGGGAGAGGCGGAGGGGCAGGAAGAGAGATTTCTGGAGCATCAAAACTGGAAAGCTTGTGGTGATGGGGGTTGTCCATCCTTTGGGTAGGCCACCCTGGTGTGCATCTTTAAGGCTTTGCGAATAATTTTTACAAGTTCATATTCTTGCCTAATCATTAGGTATAATCTCTAATGAAACATACTATGAGATTTGCTACTTAAAGGCTTTTGGTTGGAAATGGGATTCTAGACATTAAATTGGGTGTAATTATTAACCTCACTGCGGGGAAGGCATGGGGCTCTGTGGTTTAACTTACTAATCTTTAGCCTGGGAATTCTGGGTTCAAAGGGGGAACTACCATATAGTTAAAGTCCTAAATAGTTCTTTCTTTAACTTGGGGAAAGATTTCTAGATTAAAGTTTACTAATTTATTGAAGAATCAAAGAAGATAAAACCACTTTTGTGAGGTCTTTCAGCAATAATTGAGACTTCTTCCCAGTCTTTTATTTCTTACCTTCCTCTACCTTCCTAATATAACTGCTAAGTAAGAAGTGTTTTTCCAAGGATAGCTAGTTCTCATCAGTGGTCAGGATGATTGCAAGGTGAATATGACCTTGCCACAGTTCTCTGAAGACACAATTTTCTATTAAAAACAGCTAGCGATATTTCACTTTCCTTCTACATTTTCTCGTTTTATTTATTTTTTCAGTATTGAGCTGTGTATGTATGTATGTGAGTTTGAACAAGAATAAGAATGAAATGTTTGCATCAGTCTGGAAAATAGTGGCCTAATGAAAGCTATACCGTAATAACCCTAATCAGCTCTGATCAAAAGCTAAAGGTTTGGTGATTTTAGTTTGTCCATTAGCATGAATCATGACATTTGTTTCAGATATTTTGTATTCTCTATTTGGCATTTAGACATGATTTTAGGAGATTGAATGTGAAAGTGCAAGACATATGGATTGGTATAATTTTTAAGTTTGTAGTAATAAGCTGTTCTAAGCAAAGACAGACTTATAATAGACATTTAGAAAATAATTATCACATTTTAAGAAGAAAACAGAAAAAGTATCTAGTAAAATAAATTGCTAACTAAATGTAAATGTTTGAAAATACCACTTAATTGAAGTGACTATTCATAATAAGATATTACTACTAAACAACAAGACCTATTGAGTAGAGAAAAACTTCTTGTTCTTATACTGGATGGGATTCAGACACATGTGAATATGTACTATGATCGGAAGTTCTGTCGAGGTAAACCAAGCTTCTGGTTGTGCACTTACTAATACTTAGGTTCACATTTTAGGATAATTAATAGAAGGAGTTTATTGGGTTTTCTGGTAAGGTCAAAGGGACTATTCATGATGAAGGTATGATAATTTCCATATGGTAGGAATAATTGGGAAAGCATGATTAAACAAATAGTGAAGGATAGCCAAGGAAGACAAATAAATTATGCTCAGTCGTTTATTGTATACTGCTCATGTATGATTTCCCATTTTCTCAAGAATATTTATCAAGAGACTGCTGAATGCCAGGCAGTGGGCTAGAGTCCAGCCGTACAGACATAGAAAGACACTTACCATAGTTAATTGTTGTAGGAAGTCTCTGGAAAGAGTTTGAAGAGATGAGATACACCAAAAAGAATAAGCAGATTGAAATATATCAGAGATTGTTATTCCAAGGGGAGAAAATGATTTATTTAGACCTAGTTAATAATTGGCTTCAGTACTTAACAAAGAATACGGTGACTAGCTCTTCTCCACCATAGCTGGGTACCAAAAAGGGGGAAACCAAAATTAAACTATAGGTTGATGGCTGAGGAATTTAAGTCGAATTGAAAGAAAAATTCTTTAAAAATTGGTGAAGATTACTAAACAAGTGTCAGGGCAGCCTGGGTGGCTCAGTGGTTTAGCGCTGCCTTTAGCCCAGGGTGTGATCCTGGAGACCTGGGATCGAGTCCCATGTTGGGCTCCCTGCATGGAGCCTGCTTCTCCCTCTGCCTGTGTCTCTGCCTCTCTCTCTCTCTCTCTCTCTCTCTCTCTCATGAATGAATAAATAAAATCTTAAAAAAAAAGAAAGTGTCATGTTTCCTTTCTGCCTATTTCTAATGATAGACCCATTCTTCTGACTTCCATATCTCGGTTGCATACCAAGATGGCAGAGCTGAATTGAGATTGATGTGATGTTAATTTCAAAATGCCCTCTGACCCAGGGTTTGTGGGAGCCTTCCTGGGAGACCCAGGAAGACCCAGGCTTGGGTTGTCACATCCCTGCATGGAGGAGGCAGCAAGCATGCAGAGAGAACCGCTGGAGGGACTGGCAATCCATGGCGGTGCCTCCTGCTGTGATTTCTTTTATCAGAGAACCCTTCAGTGTAAATAAGCATGTGGTGCTCTGATTCACTGGCACTTCCAGTCAGAAATTTTGAAAAGCAACAAAATTTGGAGCAACATGATGAAAGTAAAGGGTCTGGAAGATATTCCTGTCTTGGAATGTGGTTTTTGTATTTAGAACTGAAGGTATCCTAGCATCTTTGACAGATACGCAACCATCTGGAGAGATGTTTCACTTTTTCCCCCCACACAATGTAAGTCTGGAAAAGACAACCCAAGAGGGTGATATGTTAAAGGAATAAGAGAAATGAAACTCAGAGGAATCAGTAATAAGAAACAAACATATAACATCATTTATGATAATACATTGATTTTTTGATTTTGGCATTGAAGCTTGTCAGTGCTTACCTAATTTTAAATTTTATTTCCCTTTAATTTAGAACAAATTATCTGTGTGTGTTTACTTTTCCTATTTTACTCTTACATGGGTTACTTGTAGAAACTGTTTCAAAGATCCCCAGTGGCACAGAACAGCAATAAATCCTTAGACTTTTGCTGGTGGAATAGCATGGGAAGAATGCCATGCTAATGAAGCCAGGGACTTGTGCTCAGACCCCGTGGGCCTCTTAGTTCTACTAGGTCTGTGGCCCTGGACTGACCCACACACAGCCCCCTACCTTCTCAAGTGTGGTGCTGGTAAAAGCATGGGCCAGAGTGTATGCATAATTTAGCTGCCTCTATCACCATGCTGGAAAAACACCTGTAAAGGTCTCTATCTTGCAGGTAGGTAGCAGGCTAATAGTCTTAATCTTTCCATATAAAAAAACAGGTTTCAACATACTTCAAAATGGATTGATGGTGGTATTTTTTAAAATAGGGCTGTTGGGGTGTCTGGGTGGTTCAGTTGGTTAAGTGTCTGGTTCTTGATTTAAATTTTTTTTTTAATTTTATTGGAGTTCAGTTTATTTGATTTTGACTCAGGTCTTGCTCTCAGGGTCCTGAATTCAGGCCCAGCACTAGGCCCTGTGGCCCTGTGTTGAGCTCCCCACCCAGCATGGAGCCTGTTTTTGTTTTTTTGTTTTTTTCTTTTTTAGAAAGGCTATTTATTTGCATTTTGTTGATTTTCAGCAGGAAGTTTGCAGGTGGTGTGCCTTACTGTCTGGCTCTGTCAACAATGAGAACTCCCACTGATCCTTGTGAAAGACTCCTTTATAAACAGTTAGCCAGATCAAGCTCAGATGTCATCCATGATTACATAGTTTGGATGTTTGGTTTGTTGAAATAAGGCTGATTTCAGCCCACCTGTCAGCTGGGGACAAAACTAAGTGGTAAGGGATTGTGGGAGAAAGAAAACTAAATTGACTTGATATATTTGCAATGTCTAATGTTTAACCTGGAACATTTCTCTCTAGGAAATTTCTAATGGTAGTCTGTGCTGCTTTGTATGAGTGGTTTTTTGTTTTCTTCTCACCTTGAGTTTCAAGATTTATGAGCTTCCATGGCCATTTTTCCTGTTTCAAATTCTATAACCTAATATACCTGGGCTGCCGACTTTTAGAAATTTTTGTGAAACAAATCATCTAATATTACCCAAGTTGTAAAGTGTACATATTCACAGTCTGTCTTCCTAGAAGTGAACAGACAGCTCAATTTCCAGTGCTACAAGTTTTGCATTACTGAGTGTAGAATCTGCCACTGCTGCTTTTAAAAACTGGATTAGGGACGTCTGGGTGGCTCAGCGGTTGAGCCTCAGCCTTTGGCTCAGGGACTGATCCTAGAGTTCCTGGATCGAGTCCCACATCGGGCTCCCTGCATGGAGCCTGCTTCTCCCTCTGCCTGTGTCTCTGCCTCTCTTTGTGTGTCTCTCATGAATAAATAAATAATCTAGAAAAAAAACTGGATTAAAAAATAGATTGGAAATCTCAGTTTTAAATGATATATATATATATATAGTATACATCACTACATCTGTATCACTATAGCAAAGAGATTCTTTTAATATAGCTTTGCAAACCGATAGCTTATTTCTCATGAATGCTCAACTGGCTGATACTTAATTTAGTCAGAGTGTATGGAAATTGAATTAAATTACCTTTGTGCTAGGCGGTGCTTCTCCTGGTCAGATTGCTGTCCACTTGTGTTATTCCTGTTTCAATGATTTTATCAATAACATTGATTATCTTTGGCTCTTCTCACCTATTAGTGTACCTAAACACATAAGCATAGGTATGGATGTAATGAAGTGCAGGGGATGTGACTTGTCACTGGGAACTTTCAGCATTTTCACTTAGTGACTATAACTTCAAACTCTCTTTGTTTCTCCCACCTCCCTATTTCACTTGTTTCCATATAGCCATATTCAACTTATAATTCTCCATCTGTTTGGAAATTCCCTTTGTTTGGCCTTCTGGCATAAAGTCAGTAGAGTTGTGTGCATCTAACTTGGTGTCAACAGGGCATGTTTGGTGCTTATTATAAGTGTATTTACTTGTAGACAATCTTGGCTAGATGTGTACATTTAATCTGGTAGCAATGCTGGTTTAGTTTGTGTGTCCCAGAAACCATGTGATTACTCTGAGTATACAGGCAGAATTATAAAATGATACTGGCAGTCTTCTCGTACTCCATCTGAGAAATCCTTAAAGAATTTAAAGCAGACGGCTGTGTTTGCAGGGCTTGGGGGAGCAGAGTCTGAGGATGAATTGCTCTGTGTCTGTGGTATTATTTTGGGCCTTCTTTCATGTAGGAGCGTTGGGAGCTTTAGGGAATGACACTAATCACAAGTATGGTTTTTTTCATTATGATTTTATTTATTGGAAAGAGAGCACAAGCGGGGAGAGAGGCAGATGGAGAGGGGGAGGAGGGCAGAGAGAAGCAGACTCCACAATGGGCAGGAAGCCTGATGCAGGGCGATCCCAGGACCCCAGGATCATGGCCTTAGCCAAAGGCAAATGCTCAACCAACTGAGCCACCCAGGCACCTCACTAATCACAGGTTTTATGGCTCTTTTTGGGAGGAAAAAGTTAATATCACAGGTTTTTCATCAAAAAAAATTATTGAGGACATATATATGTGCCAGACATCATGCTAAATTGGATTTGCAATGGCAAGGGAGCCAGACAAGGTCATGGCCTTCATGAAGCTCATTGTTCGGTGGAGGCAAACAAGTCGTCATGACAGAGCACGCAGCACAGGAGGCACGGTACCCTAGAGGGGCAGCTACCAGAGCCAGGGGAATCCTGAAAGGTTTCCTGGAAGAAATGGCATTGAAGGTGAGCCCTAAAGGGATGAGTGGGTGTCAGCCAGGCCGACAGGGGAGGAAGAGGTCCCAACAAAGGGAACAGCATGTGTGAACATCTGCAGATGAGGGAACATGGAGCACATTTAGAAACTCACACAAATTCTGTTTGGCAAAAGAATGGGGAGGCATTGGGGTGACGGGGGGGGATGGGGATATTGAGAGATGAGACTTGGGAGGCAGAAGGGGACCCAGAGATAAAGTGTTTTTAAAAGAGTTTTGACTTTCTTCTAAAATCACCAGAAGTTATAGAAGGGGTTCAACAAGGGGTTGACAAGGTGGCTCTTGCTGCCCAAGCAAGGCTGAAGGCCAGGAGACTACTTAGTGGAGAAGAACGTGGTGCTCATAATGAGGAGGCTGAAGAAAGGGTAGAGGGACCATATTTGAGAGGCAGAACTTAGTGATTGGTTGGGCGTGGGAGTAAGGAAGAGAGATTAGTGGATGATTCTTGGATTTTTGGCCCTGGCCACTGGATAAATGGTTCCATCATCAGTGGGAAGATAGGTTCCCCTTCATGGAGACAGGGAGAACAGTTTAAGATTTTATTTATTCACTTGTAGAGAGAGAGAGAGAGTGAGAGGAGAGACAAAGAGGGAGGAAGAGAGACAAGCGGACTCTGTGCTGAGCACAAAGCCCAAGGCAGGGCTCTATCCCACAATCCTGAGATCATGACCTGAGCCAAAATCAGGAGTCAGATGCTCAACTGACTGAGCCACCCAGGCACCACCCCCCTTTTTAAAAAAATAATAGTAACAGTCATAAATATTGGAAGTCTTAACTATTTGCAAATGGAGCCAACCCAAATGTTGGGAGTTGTATAAAATCAGAGCCCACAGTGGAGAGAGACAGAGAGTTGTTTTACTGTGTGTGTAGTAGTGTTCCAGGGCCCTGTCAAAGTTATCTAATTTAATCCTTATACAGTAGGGGTTGTTATTATCTCATTTTGCAGAAGAAACTGGTTACCATGATCCTGTCTAGCTCATAGCTGAGAGGTGCTGCCTGTGTGTCTTTTTTGGTTTTGAAAGGGGATTGAGAGGGTCTTCTTTATTTATTACAGTTTTACTTACTGATGATAGGAAAGAGAAGCTGTATAAAGAAGACTGAAGTTGGGAAGTGAATCCAGAAAAGGGGCACAATTTTCTTTTAATATCCTTTAATATTTTTTAACAAGTCACCATTAATCATAAAATCTTGCCTGGAGTTATTTTAGTTGTATTCTCAATTGACTTTTTTTTTTTTTTAACCTTTGCTAATATTCCCTCTAGGACAAGATATTTATGCTGAATGTTTCCAATACAGCACTTGAAATGGCTTTGGCATGTCTACTTATAAAATGGCTCCCACAGGAAATCTAAAATATTTTTACATGGAAATTTACTACAGGGTGTGAAGAGATTAGAGAAGGAGGGATCCCTGGGTGGCGCAGCGGTTTAGCGCCTGCCTTTGGCCCAGGGCGCGATCCTGGGGACCCGGGATCGAATCCCACGTCGGGCTCCCGGTGCATGGAGCCTGCTTCTCCCTCTGCCTGTCTCTCTGCCTCTCTCTCTCTCTGTGACTATCATACATAAATAAACAAATACCTTTAAAATGGGGCAGCCCCGGTGGCGCAGCGGTTTAAAAAAAAATTAAAAAAAAAAAAAGAGAAGGAGACATGGAACCAAGAACTATGAATGCATTTTTAACTGTCATATTTACTGTGAAAGGGCTGTTTCTTTTCTTTTCTTTTTTTAAAAGGATTTTATTTATTCATGAGAGATGCAGAGAGAGAGGCAGAGACATAGGCAGAGGGAGGAGCAGGCTCTCTGTGGGAAGCCCGATTTGGGACTTGATCCTAGGACCCCAGGAGCATGCCCTGAGCTAAAGGCAGATGCTCAGCCACTGAGCCAGTGGCTACCCAGGTGCCCCAGTTTGGTTTCTTTAGCAAACATTCTGACCAGATGTTTTGAGTACCAGCTACCAAGTGACCAGGCTAACAGAGCAATCTTCAGGATGGGCAGAAGGGAGTAGGAAAGGCATCATGTTTTGTACACAAATTGCATCGTCCCCTTCTCTCCCCGCAAGATCTTTGTGGAGCTCACTTCTTCATCTGAAATGTGGTAATAATAATACCTCTTCAAATAATTGTGGCGAGGATTAGAAGCATATAGATATATTAAGCTGTCAGCATTATGCCCAAAGCATAGCTCAAACTCAATATGTGGGAATCGTGCCCTGTTGCCATGATGTGAGTCAGGGTCCTATGAATTAAGCAGCTGGCCAGTAAAATAAGACCTCATCCTGGCTCCTTTTACAGGCTGTGGCCAAAAGGGGAAAATGTAACTGTAGGTGCTCTATGGACAACACCCTCTATGGATGCTGCATGGTACTTATCACTCCCTCCGACTGGGGTGACTGTAGAGTAGATGCTTGATAAACTGTTGAGATGATTATTATATAAACACATCAGGAAACAGGCAATGAAAATAGCACACAGTTAACTTCTTTGTGTGACTGAATCTTGGTGGTGGTCTTCAACAAGACAAAACTCAGTAGCATAAAACAATGATTTATTTTGCTTCTGGGTCCTGTGTCAGGAAGTCAGGGAGGATGCAGCAGAGAGAGTTTTTCTCTGCTTCAGCATGTCTGGATTTCAGGCTGAAGCCTTGACAGCCACATGCTGGAGTCCTTTGAAGTCTTGCTCACTCTTGTGTGTGAGTGGTTGCTAGTGTGGGTTATCAACTGGGCTTTACTTCCTCCTCACTTGTCCTGTCCTTTGCAATCTCTCCTTGTGGCAGGATGGAGCATCTTCACAGAGTGCTGGTGGGGTTCCAAGGGCTCAGCTGCTGAGCCACCCAGGTGTCCCTAGACCTTACCTCTTGATGGGGAGTGGCAAGATTCTAGAAAAGAATTGGGCCAGAAATATTGCTGTGGCCATTTTTGGAAAGTACAGTAGTCTGCCACACTGGAAATTTCTTTTGCTTACAACATTTAGAGTTGGTTATTGCCTACCTTCAGGCATCCATAGATTTGATGGTAATTTTGAGAATTAGCACGTAGGCTCTTCAACTCTCCCTCTTTTTCCTTTTCAGCATCCTGAGGAATGTAATATAAATTTTCTCCCCAAATGGAAGACATGTAGAAGGAGACTAGTAATATGACAAAAGTAGTTCTGTTTCCTGTAAACAGAATAAGTGATATAGATGATTTAGAATATCCTAAAGATTAAAAAGGTCTTCATCTGTTTATTAGAAGTGCAACTGCAGTTGTTTCATTTGCTACATAAACCACATAAAGATTTTTTCCTTAATTGATAGCAGATACATTTTCTTTTTCAGAAACTGATACATGTCTGTTGCCATTTAAAGAAATTAATAGGGACTTGGCATAGAATCACAAAATGAACCATTTTTATCAAATCATTTGTAGTGCATAAGGCCTGAGGGCAAGTCTACTGCTTCCTTTTGATGTTGCACGGTCCTCCTACCTCCGTGCTGGGTTGCTTATCAAGGAAGAGAGAGGGGTAGTCATTTGGAGCAGCTAATTTTAGACAGGTAGTGCTGAGAAAGGTATGAGACCAGTGGAACAACACTGAGCTAATACTTCGATTTCTTAACAACATGTGGAAGAAACGACTGGGTGCATGTTGTAAGGCTGTGAGTGAAGGGGGACCATGGAATTGACACGTCCCCAGACAGGATCCCTTCCCATCTTCACTGAGGTAGGAAGGATTTTATAGACTGGGTGAGAATACAGTAGTTGATTGAGTAAAAGATGGGGGGACATCTGAAGAGCTGGGAACAGAGGAGGGGGTGCTGATGGATGTCAGTACATGTCAGGAAAGACCAAAGGAGGAGCCTTTTATTTCAATATTCCTTTCTCCCCAAATACTGTATTTGGGGAGTAAACGTTCCAGTTGCCTTTTGCTGTGATTCATTTTAATGATGGGAACACCTAGTTTCTAAAATTGCAATTTAGACTTGTTGGGAACTCAGCCAGGCACTTCTGTGCTGGAGAGGAGAGCATCACAGTGCAGAACATAGGGTTCAACCACAGCCTCACCTTCTGTTCAGATTGAATGAAGTTCCTTTAAAACCCTTCCTGTGAATCGTATTTCCCTGTCCCTCAATGCCTGGGCTCTCTTTCCTTCCAAATTCTGTGTTCCTCTTGCATCATGGGATCTTGTCTGCACACAGTAACCTAGAAAGAGATGGTGCAGTCTCATATCAGGAAGGTAGCCTGCCATACATACCAGCAAAGCAGACTTACAAGGATAAAATGTCTTATGTGTTCTTTGTGGCTGCTCATTTTAAAATGCCATGTTTTGGATAGTCGAGGAAGCCAAATCCCTCCTCTTTTGAAGCCAGGCAGAAGGACTTTGGAGCTCAAGACTGCCCAGCCCATACGGTTCTTACAGGGTGAACCCTTTACTTTGATATATTATGCTACTCCCCATGGGCGTGAAGGTTGCAATTTATCTTTTGATGCATATGGCAGGTTTTGGAGTCTTTTGGAAAAGGCTGTCTTGAAATTACATTCGCCTGGGGTTGTTTGGCAGTTGGTAACCTGGAAACCTAATTGCAGCAACAAGCCAGCCAAACACAGTTACTCTTCTGAGTGCTCATAATGAAAGCAATACCAGGAGGGATCAGCCAGGAATTGACTGGACGGTCCTTGCAAACAAGACTGGCTTCTAGTTTACGGTTATTGCTTTTTGGGGTCCAGTAATTCTGAAGCATGTGCTGTGGAACTTTAAAAAAATAACTAAATAATTCTGCAATCCCTGGTAGCATGTTTGCCAAAGACATTAGTAGCAACTGACGCTGGATGAAGTCATTCTCTTTCATTTGAAGATTAATGTAGCTATTTTTAATTTTTTTCTCCATATCCAGGAATATATAAGAGGCTTGCTTTCTTTAAATAAATGTGCTTTTTTTTTTTTTTTTTTGTAAGCACTACAATTAAATGGAAAGGACCACAGCGTGGAATCTTGAACACAAACAGCCCTTCCCCGTTTTACTCATTCATGTCTTCATTTGGGCATCAGAAATATAAATGCTCGTGGAAGAGCAGATCGTGCAGGGAAAACTCACTGTTTCCTGGGGGAGCCGTTTTGGGGTCACCTCATTGGTTCCTTGAATTACATCCTGAATGTAATTAAAGTGCAAAGTAAGCTAGGCCTCTTATAAAACCTAGATGAATCATGGAAATAGGTTGCTTCCACTTTGGGGGTGGTGGAAGGCATCTCTCTTCAATTTCCTGTTCATTTGGAATTTAGGTGACTAATGGGAGTTTTCCCTAAGATGGTTGTCTCTGTCCAGCGTATCCATAATTTGGAGCAATTACTGTTCTTCCTTAGGTTTGTAATTGTGTGATGGATGGCAGGGTGAAAGTGAGGAGTTGAAATGAAGCAGAGATGCAGTGGGATTGTTTCCAATGAACATTTCCACAAACCGAAGTTGATGAGAGACTTAGTTGAACTTGCTTTTTCTTCCTAGTATGACACTTTATGGTCAAGAAAGCAGACACACAAACTTGGTAAAGGCATTGCCAAGAAATCCGTCTTTGTGCAAAGATAGTAAGGGTGAACTTACTTCTTCATTTGTGTTACTGTTTTATTTTGCATGTCTCCCTGCTTACTCTACATCTACATACATTCTAGGTAACAAAGAATATCCACCCTGGATTATATCTCCAGGCCTCCATCAGGGAGGGAATGGCCATCTGTTTTTATTTGAATGTCTCAGGTGAGCATTGCTTATCATGGAGAGATGGCATGGCATGAATCTTAGAGCCAAACAGGCCTGAGTTTGTTTGTTTGTTTGTTTGTTTATTTATTTTAAAGATTTTATTTATTTATTCATGATAGACATAGAAAGAGAGAGAAAGAGAGAGAGAGAGAGAGAGAGAGAAGCAGAGACACAGGCAGAGGGAGAAGCAGGCTCCATGCCAGGAGCCTGACGCGGGATTCGATCCCGGGACTCCAGGATCACGCCCTGGGCCAAAGGCAGGCGCTAAACTGCTGAGCCACCCAGGGATCCCCCAGGCCTGTGTTTTAATCCTGATTCTGGGACCCATAGTACAGTTTCCTTATTGGAAACCAGAGAAAACTTTAACTTGTCTTGGAGCTGTAGGCGTCAAGAAACGTTAAGTGGATGTCTGCCTTGTGCCAGATACTGACCTGGATGAAAAATGAAAAATATGTCGCCTCTATTGTCCAGGATTTAGCCTTTTTAAAGCAAGATGATAGACATGCATCCAAGTGACAGTTTTACATTTGGTTAAGCATGCCAGAGTTAAGCTCACAGTTGATGGGTGTTCCGAGGAGAATGCAATTAATATTGTGTGGCAAGAGGATTAGACATGGGAGGGAGAGGACACCTCAGACAGGGTCTGGGTCTTAAAAAAATCATTAGTTCAGTAGACCTATTGAGGATGGGGTGAGAATCCATGAGCAAGGACAGAGGAACATAACATTTTACAGTTGTGGTCGTCACCAGTTTGTGCAGCAGACCTGCGGGGCATGAGAGGCCATGGTCCTCACTTGATAGAAATGTCTCCTGGCTATAACCAGTCCCCAAAGCGTGATTCTCAATTCCTGGGACATTCTAATTATACAGGCTCGCCCTATGTCCAAAGATGTTCAGATGTAAGTTGCATCCTTAATTCATTGCATGAACAAACACTGCATGTTTGGACACCCACAGCACGGCCTGCTTCATATCCCTTATGCTGTGCTTTACAGGAATCTAAACTCTTCAGTACCTGGAGATCTACTAACTGTAAAGGTAGGGCTACCCAGGGGAATCCACTTGAGAATTCTCAGTTGCTGACAACTCCATGCCAATAGGCAGGGGACTTAGAATTACCCTGTGACCTGAGCAAGATCTTGTCAAGTGTCTGTATATATGGAGAAAATATTCCTCTGTGGTTTTGAACAAACACCATGCATCAGACATCTTTTGATGCACAAAACTATTTTTGTCCATTGTCAGGGAATGTATACTTTACTGAGAAAGTCATCTCCACTGTCCTCCTTGAAAGAAAGAATGAATGAAATCTAGAACTCATTTTCTTGTGTTTGCCATCTTAGCCATATGATGGAGAGTAGCCAATGGTGGGCATGAAAGTATAAGCCAAGCTGGATCTACGTTAAGTGAGCCTAATAAATACAAGGGGAAGGACACATGTATTAGCGTAGAGACTAGGCTTTTAAAAATTGTGTAAAGAATATTCATTTTGTTGACTAGCAACACCCTATTCTTATTTAAGTTCATAATGTTCACAGGTTGGTGACAAGCTGATGGGTGCACTGAAAACTAACTCTATCTGTGAGATTCAGACCCATTACACGCCAGCAACTACTAAAAAGAGACCTTGAAGTTATTAGCAGAGATTAATTTCAAGCAACTAGGTCACCAAAGAAAGCATCAGTGGAGACGAAAGGAAAACGCTTGGGTGTGTAGAAAGATGTCAGGATTGAGAGTTGGAGGTGCTAGACTGGGTTATCTTGTGGGCTCGGTTTCCTGAACCGTGAAGCAGTGATGAGATGGGAACATCATCTGTCCTAACCCAGGCTGGGTTTTTTTTTCTTTCTCCGTAATTCAGTTCAGTTCAACTCTTCAGATGCATCCTGTTTGGTTAATTGTGAGCTCCGATTGTCCAATCGTCCAGCAGCCTGGACTGACCTGTGTGTGGCCCCCTGGGTCCCCTGGGTCCCTGGGCTGTTGCTCGCGCTGTGCCGAGGGAATTGATGGGGGGAGGGGGCAGGTGAAGCCATCCCTGAGCTCACAGGGCAGCTTGTCCTTCCTGGGAGACAAAGGTCACCAAATGCCATAACCACAGGGCAGGGCGGTATGGGTCAGATGAGGGTGGAAGTGGAAGTTCTTCATGCATTCTCTTTGTGGTTTCTTTTTTTTTATTCTTAGTTTTAATTGCTATGAGCAATGATCAGTTTGTTCTTTTTTCCTTCATGTGCTAGATAAACTATGACTTCTTTTCTGTCTTTTCTCTTGATAGCTGAGATATGTGTCAGCCAGCTCTTAATAATCTTCATGCAACTTTTGACTTTATGGATCATTTTTAGTAAAGTTTGGACTGATTTTCTTTTTTTTAAAGTTTTTATTTATTGGAGAGTAAGCACGAGGGGGTGGAGAGAGAGAGAGAGAGAGAGAGAGAGAGAGAGAGAGAGCACAAGCAGGGGGAGCTTCAGAGGGGGAAGCTGACTCCCCGCTGAGCAGGGAGCCCTACCCGGAGCTGGATCCCAGGACCCTGAGATTGTGACCTGAGCCAAAGGCTGATGCTTAACTGACTGAGCCACCCACATGTCCTTGGATTGATTTTCTACTGTCTTGGGGGAGCTGTTGAGGGGATGTTCTTTTGTGGGCTGATGTGTTCTAAAAGGAAGACTTACTTAAACATTAGCTTGAATTGCAAAGGGAGATAGTAAATATATTGGTAAAATGCTGATTTAACAAATTTTAATTTTGAGTGACTTTTGGATTAGCCAGTGCTGTGATTATCTGTATCCCTTCTTTTCTCCATCAACAAGGAGAATTGGAAGTTTTGTGTGGATGTGCTTACTGAGAAAATTGCAATTTATGTATGGGTACATGCGCTTTTTCATTTACCTCAGTTAACCAGAGCAGAAATTTTCTTTCCTCCCTCCCTCCCTCCCTCTCTCCCTCCCTCCCTTCCTACCTCTTTCCCTCCCTCCCTCTCTCCCTCCCTCTCTCCCTCCCTCCCTCCCTCCCTCCCTCCCTCCCTCCCTCCCTCCATCCCTCCCTCTCTCCTTTCTGATTTTGGAACTTCCTGTGAAGCCTATTCTCACATATGATGGGATTAAAGAAAAATTATCCTGGTTTGTGGTCTAGGATTGACATAGGAGGGGAATAGGAAGAAGTAATGGCAAGTGAATATGCAGTAGTGAGAATGGTGAGGTTGTGAGAGTGAAGACGGTTTTTGGTCCTCTTACTTTAAAAATCAGAAACATGGTGAGATAAATGTGACTTGTCTTGCACTTAGAGGTTTGCATTTGTTTATTGAAAACAGACTTTGCTGGTTATGCTAAGGAATATATCCTCTTATGGGTGGAGAAGTGAGTGTGAGGACAGAGAAGAGACAGTATGAAAAATGTTCTCCAGTAATTTACTTTTAAAAATAATAAAAATCCAGGCACCTGGGTGGCTCAGTGTTTGAGCATCTGCCTTTGGTTCAGGTCATGATCCTGGGGTCCTGGGATCGAATCTTATATCAGGCTCCCCACAAAGATCCTGCTTCTCCCTCTGTCTATGTCTCTGCGTCTCTCTGGATCTCTCATGAATAAATAAGATCTTAAAAAAAAAGTGATAAAAATTCACTTCACCTGCTTGGAATTACAGATTTTGTGGAACACATTTGTTGAAAACTCCTGGACTAGGACTTGGTGTTAATGTTACTTTAATTTGTTCTTTGCACAGCCGCCTTGTAGAAATGGCCCTCCCATGTGATGTGTGAGGGGCAGTTGGTCTCTCAGCATGGAGGGCAAAATGTCCACTGTCTTTGCAGGTGGGAGGGAAGATCTAAGTTAGCTTTCCAAGATGGTTATTGGTCGAGGCTTCAAGACTTTGAGGGTTTCTCCATAGGAGAAAATAAAATAAAATAAAATAATAAATAAAATAAATAAATAAAATAAAAAAATAAAATAATAAAAATAACCTACATCCCATGCTGCTTTTCCTGTCACTAGGAGGACCTCCTGAAGTGCCTGTTTACTGTAATGTGGTAACTGTTTGCATAGTAATTTACAATAGTGGCCTGTGAGTACCTTTATCTGGAAAGAGAAGGGGCAGTATGGGAGGAAGCGGACACCCTGCTCCCTCCTAGCTGGTGTTTGATTTGAACCAGGCAGTTCTGGAGATCCTGATTTTGGACTGTTCCACAAGATGTGGTTCACTCCAGGGACTTCCTAATTCCAAGGTTTTCCCTGCAATAGGCAGGCTGGAAGTAAGATGAACTTGGCCTCTCTTAATTGTACTTGATATGTCTCTCCTGAATGGATAGTTGGAATCTTTAAAAAAAAAATAATTAAGACACAAAGTATCATAAGCTTTTTCCCCCCACCCAATCTTAGGATTTTTATGGGCCAAATACAGAGTTTATTTCTTCCTGTGCTTTCCTTAAAACAGTTGCATTCTCATTCATCTTCTGTTCTTAGATGAATGTACTGCATTCACATAGGCAGGAGGTAAGCTCACAGTGGGTGAATTATATAAACTGGGTGTCACTGTGCCGGGATAGTCTTGAGTTGTTACTTTTTGAGGTTTTCTTGTGATTTTAATTAAGAAAAAAGATCCTCACTGGACCTTGATCATTATTCATGTACATCATGTGCTTTGATCACCTGGATGGTAGGTACAGTTTTCAACTGAAGGGTGAGATTCTTTTGACCTAGTTCTAACCTTAAGGAAATACAAATATTTTCCCACATAAGCTAGGTTAACTGGTTAACAGCAAACCATTCTTTCTTTCTTTTTTAAAAAAGATTTTATTTAGTCATGAGAGAAACAGAGGGAGAGACACAGGCAGAGGGAGAAGCAGATTCCCTGCAGGGAGACTGATGAAGAACTCAATCCCAGGATCCTGGGCCAAAGGCAGATGCTCAACCACTGAGCCACTTAGGTGCCCCAAAACCATTGTTTCTTATTGTTCTGACCTGTAATCCCAGGGTGTGATAAAACACCCCTGCCTTTGGCATATTGGTGACAAAAACAACGATCTTCGGGGAGATAACTGCGCCTTCTTCTCTGATTTAGGAGTGCAAGAAATAACTAATTTAGTGTCGCAGGTAGCTTGACAGTTTTTTCTCCTCTTTTCAACTTGTCTTTTGTCTCGACAAAGTAATAGAGGATTGTTTCTTTGCAACTAGTGCGAAAAGTGAATGTAATCATTTGACAGAAGTGCTTAAGCTTCTCTTCAAATGGAGAGACTTCTGTTGATTTTCTCAGAAGGTATTTTTTTTTCTTTCTGTTACATTTTAAATGCAGAATGGTGGTTGATAATTGAGAGAAGACAAGGCAGGAGAGGTGAAGACAGAGTGACGAAGGCCTCCTATGTGTTAGATTTTTAGGTATGATAAAGAGTATTAAACACTACATTTATTTAACTTTTTATTTTCAAACATTTTTAGACAAAGTTGACAAGTAATACAGAATCCTTTCTATGCTTTACTGTATTCAGCTTCCTTTGTTAGCATCTTACACAACCACAGTACAGTTACTGATAGCAGGAAACCAAAATCGATACCATCCCCTATGTTACAAATCTTACCTAATTTTGTCCGTTTTGACACTGATGTCTTTTTTCTGATCCAAGACCCAATCCAGGATCCCACACTGTGTCTAGTTGTCATGTCACCTTAGTTTCCACTGACCTGCTACTATTCCTCAGTTTTTCATGACCTTGACAACTTTGAAGGTCCGTTATTTTATAAAACATCACTTGAGTCTACCTGATGTTTTCTTGTGATCAAATGGAGGTGATGCTCTGCTCAGAGCATATCAGAGGGTACTGTTGGGGAGATATAATTAGAAACAAAATCTTCATTCAATCCAGAAATCCTCTCCCTGAAGGTAGTAGAGAAAAGACTATTATGACTGAGTAAGCGTTAAACCTGAGTACCATGTGCACCATACTCCAGAGATTGCAAAGACTGAAGGAAATCTTAACTCTTTCATATAGCCAAGCAAGTGCAACCCACTACACACATTTTGAAGATAAAAAATAACTGATCTTCAAGGAGAGGACTTGAGGGCACATGTAGTTCATCCTGAATTCACCTGGCAATTGGGGTGGCCAGTCTGTTTAGTTGATTGGCTTTATTCAGAAGAAAACAAAGCTACTCCTGTCTTTACAAGGCGACATAGTTTTGTGACTTGGAGTAAAGTGCCCACTGAATTTCGGCTCCAGTCCACCCACTGAAACTAAGAGATGACGGTGCTTCTCACTTAATGTTTACATTGTTGGTTCTTGAGGAAGACATTCTTGGGACCTAAAGTTGACAGCAGGGTATCTAATCTTCAGAAGATATTGCATACATTTCAGAGACAGGAGAAAGTACTTCCAATTGCAGGTTTTCTACAGTAAATCCTCTAAGAAAAAGGTGGTGAGGGAAAACTTTTATTTTCATCAGGGAGAACTAATCCTGTTGTTTCAACTTCGTCTTTAGAGTACATGTTTGATATGCCTTCTCATTGGCATATCCTAGTTTTGACCCCTTGATTTAAGTGGTGTCTTGTCTATGGTGTGAGATGTAGATGTAATTTTATCTTTTTCCAGAGATACCTAGGCTACCCAGTTGTCTCAGTATCATTTTTTAAAAGTCTGTCTCTGCCCCAGTGATTTGAGATGCCAATTTTACCATATACTAAATTGCCAGTGTACTTACTTTGGTCTATTTCTGGGCTTTCTAATCTATGCTATTGGTCTACTTGTTTATTCTTGTATGAGTACACCCCACTAAAATTAATCGTTAGAATCGTAGCTTAGAAGTTAACAAGATAGGGGCGCCTGGGTGGTTCAGGTGGTTGAGCGTCCAACTCTTGATTTCGGCTTAGGTCATGGTCTCAGGGTTGTGAGATCGAGACCCACACTGGGCTCAGCAGGGAATCTGCTTGAGGATTCTCTCTCCCTCTTACCCTCCCTTTGCTTATGTGCATACTCTCTCTCTAAATAAAATCTTAAAAAAATAAACAGAAAATTATCAAAATATTAAATTAGAATAAGTAACAAATATTTAAAGTGAAAATTGTGTTTTCCCTAAGTCCATCATTGAAACAATTAGATATCATTTTTGTAAATTCTCTTCCACTTTTTCTTCATATATTTGTCTCTTTTATTTATCATTCTATGTATAGAGTTGTAATCCCAGAATACATCTTATACAAATTTTATACATATCACATATATTTTATACATACTTTATAAAGTGTGTATACTTTATATTTTTCACCGTATTTCACTTACATTGTTTCTCTCACATTTTTCGTCTTTCAGTGCCTGTCATCATTTTTGATAGTAATGTACGCTGTTCTATTGAGTTGATGCTGTAAGTTACAGGTATATTTTAACGATTTCTCTTGTTTTTGCCGTGTAATATTCTAGTTAACACCTTTTGGTATATAGCTTTTTTCTATTTCTGGGTTATTCTATCAGGATAAATTTGAGAAATTCAGTGTCAGAGGGCGTGCACGGTCCATTGTATGCCTTGAATATGAAATTCCACAGAGTATTGAAAAACAATTATATTAATTTAATGTTATCAGTGATGTAGTTTTGCCCCAAATTGCCTGGCATTGGGAGAATGGTTTTGAGTTAGTCTCAAGAATATGTAGGGGTTGTGATTTTTTTAAAGCACTCTGGACTTGGCAGTATTTTGGCATGTGCTTCTCTTGTTTGTTGCAGTGCTTTAAGCAGTGTCTTTGGAGAGAGAAGAGTAAGATAGCAATTTAGTATGAATTTTCTAGTTTTAACCAGTTTTATGTGAATAATCCATCCCAATGCTGGTGCAGATGTGGTGGTTTGCTTTCCTTGGCCTCATTCTTCTCTCTCCTTTGTCCAGCTGACTTCTCTGTGTCCTTTCTGGTCAACAAGGTCCCATGTGAGTCCTCTCTTGGTTGGGTTAAGCACCCTCCTCATTTATGACTGCACACATGTGACCCCTTTAACTGTGTGACCCTAGAGGTCTCCCTTGCTTAGCTTCTTGAGTTGAGCTGCGGCTGTGTTTCGTACTACTCCTGCGTCTGGGGAAGCTGAGAATTCTTTCCTCCTGTCCCAAATGCCTCCTGCCTGTCCTGGCTTTAGCAGATAGAGATGTAGGTATAGATAGGAAGGAGCTTATCCTAAATGTATTCTGATAGGAAATGTATTTCCTACAGACACTGATAAGGCCAAGCAGAAAGGTACCCCTCCACACCTTCACCCCCTTTCCAAGCCCTGAACTCACTTCAGCAGGGTTGCGTCCCTTGCACTCCTGTGATGTTCTTGTCAAGCTCTCCCGTAGCTTGACAAGCTGTGGTCATCAATTCAGTGGGCATCTTCCTATCCTCCTCAATCTGGCTCTGAATAGCTGGTCCTGGGATCCCTGGGTGGCGCAGCGGTTTGGCGCCTGCCTTTGGCTCAGGGCGCGATCCTGGAGACCCGGGATCGAATCCCACGTTGGGCTCCCGGTGCATGGAGCCTGCTTATCCCTGTGCCTGTGTCTCTGCCTCTCTCTCTCTCTCTCTCTCTCTGTGTGACTATTGTAAAAAAAAAAAGAAAAGATGAATAGCTGGTCTTTTCTCTTAGCTTTTGGAACACTGCACTCTCTTGGTTTATCTGTTTCTTGTCTGTCTGCTTTTGTCCCATCTCCAGTGGACTCATGTCTCCTCTGTAATCCAACCCCAAGGCTGGGTCCTGAGCCCCCATCTTGGCTTTCCGCTCCTTTCTTTGGTGACCTCATGCTGCCTCATGGCTTCACATGCCCTGCACATGCTGATCACCCCCAATTTGCATCTCAAGCTCTGACTTCTTCCCTGAGCTCCAGCTCACCTGTGTGGTGGCATCTCTACTGGGAGGTCTCACAGGCAGCTCTAATGTAATGTTCACAATGAAACTCTTGATTCCTTTACCAGGGCATATCTTCCTTCTCTGTCTCATCTGCAGCACCACTGTATACTCAATTTCTCAACGCCTCTTTCCCTCATGATCCACATGCTTCTTCCAGTAGGTCCTAATTTCTGTCTCCGATATGTCGTGGCTCTGCCTATTTTTTCTTTCCCCATAGTCAACCCCTAGGAAAAGCCCCACCGTCTCTTACGTGGGTAATTCAGCAGACCCCCCTTTTGGTCTCCTTACTTCCAGTCTTGCTTTCTCCAGTTACTCTCCATGTAGCAGCCAGCATGACCCTTGTGGAAATCTGCCACCGAGGGGGATCCCTGGGTGGCTCTAGCGCCTGCCTTCAGTCCAGGGCGTGATCCTGGAGTCCTGGGGCCGAGTCCTGTGTTGGGCTCCCTGTGTGGAGCCTGCTTCTCCCCCTGCCTGTATTTCTGCCTCTCTGTCTCTCTGTGTCTCTCATGAATAAATAAATAAAATATTTGAAAAAAAAAAAAAAAAGAAATGTGCCGTCGAGACCGATTGCACTTAGGCTGACATCTAGCCTCCCTTCCTTGGCTTACAAGGCCCGGCATGGTGCCTGCCAGCTCGTCCTTTTCTGCTCTCACCAGCGTACCTCTGGCTGCTCTGCACCAGTCTTATCTCACGACTGCTTCGTTTTCCTCAGAGCACGTTTCATAATTTGTGATTAGGCATTTTTTAAATTTATTTTTTACTTTTTGTCATTGACCCCTGAGCTATTCTTTGGGCTTCGTGATGGTGGGGATCTTGACTCATCTTCCAGTGGACTCTCAACACGGAACCCAGTGCCTTGCACAATTGATACCTGTGACATCCCACCCTCAGGGAGCTGGGTGAGAGTGGAGGCCCCCCTCTGCCCTCCTCCGTACTACTCATGAGCACAGCGCACAAGCAGCACCTGTGGGTGAAAACCTCATAGTCCCCAGAATGCTTCCCTTGCCATCTGCGGGTACATTCATAGCTTCCTTCATGCGTATGAATGACTGGATGTAGATTACATATGGTTGGCACGTGCTTCAGTGGGAGTCCTGGGGACTCAGTGACTTATTTAAATGCAGGGGGAAGCTGCCCTCTGCCCATGAACCAGGCTGCATACTCAGCATTGCTAACTTTCATCTTGCATTGTTATGGACACACTTCCCACCACTCTACATTCCTAGTGGAAATTTTACATTCCATTGGCTAGATTGGTTTGGTAACTAAAATCCCATTTGGGAAAACAAAAAACCAAAAATGGCATTGGTGAAATAGTAAGCGTGCTATAAGAAGTTAAGAAGGCACAACAAAGAAAAAGAATTAAGAAATTAATTTTTCAATGCTTGGTTGGGGGTATTTCCTGTAATATCTCCTGAGTTCTCTTGGGTTAATTGGTTATTTTTTAACTTTGTCAGGGTCATATTATCCTCTTCAGCACAACATTAGGGAGACTCATGCAGACTTACTTATGAATGCCTTAAAAATGACTCAAGTCATGTTCAGCTTTCCTATAAGGTAGAGTGCCCATTGCAAATAATATTTTTAGAATAAAGGTAATAAACATGATTTTAACATTATATATTCAGACTGTTTAGGATTATCTGATTTTTAAAAATATTCTACTAAGTGCAATAAAGAGAAAATTAAACGAGAATGCCAGTGGTTTATAAATTGGTAGTATGCTGTGATACTGACTCAATGGTTCAAAATTTGATGAGATTTGATGGCATTTGCTTTTTAAGGTGAGATGATTTAGCAGTCTGGACACTTTATTTAAATATATAGTTATACATAAGAGTTTTCAAAGGAATGTGTTACTTACAATTAATCTTTTGCTTAACTTTTCCAGTTTTTTTAATTAGATGTTAATTATTTTTTTAGAACATTTTCATGTTCACAGGAAAGTTAATGAAAGGGTACAGAGATTTCCCATGTGTACCTTACCTCTACACATGCACAGCCTTCCCCATGATCAACACCACCCGTTAGAGTGGTACACTGACACATCATAATTGCCCAGAGTTCATATTTACATTAAGGCCCAGTGTTGGTGTACATTTTTTATGGGTTTGGAGAAATTTATAATGACATATTACTCTTGGGTCACTTTTAAGCTAAAAGGAAATCCTTCACCTTGCCATGGTTTTGAATGGCCATGCCATTTATTTGTGACTTTGTTTTGAATTGTTTTCCTGCTTCCAGGAAGGGAGGCACTCATTTAGAGAATAGTTCAAAAAGACAAATCTGCAAACTGATGCCAAATTATATTGTATTGGCAGAAAAATAACCCCCTGAATAAGAGATACTAATCCACACCTGACGGATGAATTTAACTCCTTCCTCTGGGAATCAGCCCCTGGACTGAGTACAACAACATGGGGACCTAGAGGGGACCCAGGTAGAGATGAGTGGTTTCATCAGCTTGTGGCAGCTAATTGGACCCTTCTGGGAATGTTCTAAACAGCCTGTTCATTGTAATTAGAGACATCTTCTATAACTAGGTTCTCACTGAAGTTAGAGTAGTTAGAATTTTTATCATTATATAACAATGAATATATTCTCTCCAAAATATCTCAGTAGCTGGCCTGATTTTGCCATCATGCTTTTCTGGAATTTCTAGAAGTTCTGGGGTTTAAAGAATTTCAATGTTCATCCCCATTGAGGTTCCATAAATTATGCTGATATAATCATGTGAAGGTTATTTGATAGGTAGCAGCCAGAGAAAGAGAAACTTCAGTGGTTTTGAGAGAATATGGGAACCAATAAATAAGGGCATTCTAAGTTTGTATATATATGACTATATGCCTATATTATGCATATATATGAATATGCATATATTCAGTTACAGATAATTCAATTATGCATATATATGAACATATTCAGTTACAGATAATTCAAGGAAAGATCTAATTTAAATAGGTGTGATTATGTGTCTGCTACTTCTGCTAGTGGCCCATTTCTGTCTTTGGCATCATTAAGCAGTAGGACTGAATTCTGCTGGGCCTGGTCATCAGAAGAAGTGGTTTCATGGGTCTACTTCTTTGCTTACTGTGTGATCTTAACAGATGGAAAGGCTCATCTTTTCCCATTTATACAACTGGAATAGTACTAAACTCATAATGTTAGCCTCATATTGTTATTTTAAGGAACAAATGTCACTGTAAACGAAAGCATTTTATCTTTTTATAAAAGATTTATGTATTTATTTTGGAGAGAACACATGTGTGTGAGTGGGGGTAGGGCCAGAGGGAGAGTGAGAATCTCAAGTGGACTTCCCACTGAATGCAGAGCCTGACATGGGGCTTCATCCCAGGATCCTGAGATCATGACCTGAGTTGAAATCAAGAGTTGGACGCTTAACCAACTGAGCCACCTGGGTGCCCCAAAGAAAGTATTTTGTAAATTCTGATGTGTTTTATAATTATAAACTTATTTAAAAATAATTATCTTAAGAAGGTGACATAAAGAGTTAAGGCAACATATTGGAGTGTTTGATGCAGTTCTAGGCATGGTATTCACTAAAAAAAAATTGGTTTGGTGTCAGGAGAAGGATCTGGACTAAATATAGAGATTGGATCATCATCAACAAAGTGATATTGATAATAAATAACATCAAGTTGGATAATGTGACCAGGAAGAGTATTTGAGTTATAAAGAGAAGAATGCTGCGATGGAATCCTGGGGGAAGAACCAACATTTAGGCATGGGCAGGAGTATTTATTAACATAGGAGACTGATAATGGTCACAGAAGGGTGGAGTTGGACAATGTATTCTGGATTGGTATGGAATTTCCAACTACACATTCCATGTTTGCTTTTCTTCACTATTGTAGAGGATCATATACCCAAATATCTTTCCCAGATTAACAATATTTATGGAATTTAATTTCCCTAAGTCCAAAAGAGCCCAGTACTAGAAAAACGTATTTTAGTGTGTCAGATATTGTATATGTTTTCTAAGAAATGTCCAAGGTTTTTAAAATGTGTACTTGTTTTTTTAAAAAAATCCTTTAATATAAATCTGTTTTGAAAATGAATAGAGCACATGGGTGTTATGTATCTCTTGCGATTTTACATTGATCAAAAAAATCTGTAGGAGGTTGAAGATGGCAGCCTTAGGAAGACCCTGAACTCAGCACTTCCCACAGGCACACCAAATACAGGTACCTATAGAACAGTTCTCTCAGAAAGAGACCTGAGAATTACTTGAATATCTATTCCAAAACAAAGAATAAAAAGACCACACTGAGATGTCCAGGAGAGACAGAGACACAGTCTTGCCAAAAACCCCACTCCCAGTGCAGCTACCCACAAGATGGAGGGATCTTGCAAAAATGGAGCACGTCTCTGAGGAGCAAAGGGCTTCAGCCCCATATCAGGCACCCCCAACCCTTGGGACCATGCTGTGGAGACACAAGCTCTCCAGATGTCTGGCTTTGAAAACTAAAGGACTTATGTCTAAGAAACCAAAATAGCTGTAGGAAACTTGAGACTCTGCTCTTACAGGGCTGGTACACAGACTTGCTCGCCCTAGGACCCAGTGCAGAAGCAGAGGATTTAGAAGTACTCAGACCTAGACATCACTGGAGGGTTTTCTGGAGGCCCACCTCCAGCTTTCCACACCATGAGATTGCATTTCCTGCTATTTGCTCTGCTCTTAGCTTTTGTTATACATCTATGCACCTAGTGAGGTCCTTTGGGGAAGAATTAGTGGGTGACATAGACTAGTCCTGCATCTCAGTCTCCTCTGGCATGTCCACTCACACACTGGCTCTGTCTGGGAGGTTTTTTTCTTCTGCTTGGCATGCCCCTGGGTGTGAAAAGCTGCTATAGGTTTCTTCTCATGTAGGAAGAGCTCATCACTCTCTGGAATTTAGTTCATTAGACTTCTTTTTTTAAAAAAAGATTTTTATTTATTAAGAGAGAGGGAGAGAGAGCACAGAGTGGGGGGACAGGGACAGAGGGAGAAGCAGAATTTCTGCTGAGCAGGGAGTCCCATTTGGGGTTTGATCTCAGGACCCCAGGATCATGACCTGAGCTGAAAGCAGACACTTAACCTACTGGGCTACCCAGGCATCTGAGTTCATTTAATTTCTTTGCATCCTAAGTTCTTTGATACATTTAAAGAATTATGGGTTCCAGTTTAAGATGGTGACAGGAAGATCCTGAACTCATCTCCCCCATGGACATGAGTCTTCAGTGGAACAAATTTCTTCAAAAACTCTAAAGGCTGGCTGTGTGACAACTACATATCAGGCAGACAAGGAGAAAACTACATCAGCGCAGGTGGGAGACGCACCCAGGACACAAACTTACCCCAAACCCCACCCGTGGCAGGGCAAACCCACAAATGGGGCGAAAACTCAAAACCTGGAACTCCTTCCCGAGGAGTGAAGGGTTCAAACCGCACACTGGGCACCTTAGCTTTTAGAAACTGCATCTCAGCAATGAGTCCCAAAAATATCTGTCTTTGAAAACCAGTGGCACTTGTGTACCAAGACCCACAAGACTGTAGTGATCTGGAGGACATCTCTTAAATAGCTCCTTGTGTGGTGGACTCACCTGACCCAGGGGCCCAGCTCAGAGGCAGCTGATTGTGCGTAAACTTAAAGTGAAGGAGACTCACTTCCTTCTATTGAAGCATCGGCCTGAAGGCCAGACATGTAATTTAACACTTAGATCTAGGAGCCTGCTAGAACATTCTCCAGGGATGGACACCGGTGGGCACCATCTTTGCACTCTCTTTTTACTGTGCTCTAGAGCACTAGGATCTCTCCTGGAAGGGAGCTTATACATGAGTTGGGTCCCCCAGTCTTTGTGGCTCCCACCTCTTGACTGCCTGGCTCTGGAGGCCAAGGGACCTTGTGTTCTGGGCCCTCTGGGACTGTTATAATTGGTGTCACCCAGAAAGGAGCTTAAATCCCCTCTATCACACCCAAGTTCTTGCAGTTACTGCCAGGAAACACTTCCATATTGCCTGGATCCAGCAGCCAGTGGGGCTTACACTCCTGGTTCCCATAGCACTGTAACCAATGGAGAAAGAGTTCTTATATAGCTGTCACAGTCCCAGGACCAAGCAAGAAGCAGGAGATCTAAGACTATTAGCTAATCATGATGGCAGCTTGAGGGGCTGGCTTCTAAATTATACACGCTGAGGGACTGCTATCTTCTCCAGAGACCATGGAAGGTGTGTGCTATCTTTGTGTTCTCCCTCTGCCATGCTCCAGAGCACCAGTGACTCCTAGATGGGAGATTTACTCACCAGCTGGTACCCTGGTTTTTATGTCTAGAATGCTAATTTTTGTGATTACTGTCCATGGGACCCTGCCAGATCTCCAGGTCAGTGAGGCTTATGCTTGTGGTCTCCAGGCTATATACAGGACTGTATACATTGATATACTTTAAAAGCTGCTGTCGGAGGATCTGGATACCAAACTGCTTAAATCTAGGTGCTGAGAACTTCCCCTTAGGGACACTTACAGGTCTTGGTATATCTTCAACTACTAGGAGGTATTAGAAATATAATAGGCTATTTGGGCAAACTCCAAGGTTGGGAGATGATAAAGGGCTGGGGCTTGGTTGAACAAGGCATACCTGCTACACAAACCACTTCCTCAAGACTGGGAGAGTTGGTTGATTATCTCCTGTATGGAAACCAACACAGAGAGTCAAGCAAGATGAAGAAACAGAGGAATCCATTCCAAGTGAAAGAACAGGATAAACCTCAGAAAATAAAAAAACATTAATAGGGCACCTGGGTGGCTCAGTGGTTGAGTGTCTGCCTTTGGCTCAGCTCATGATCCCGGGGTCCTGGGATCAAGTCCTGCATCAGGCTTCCCTCAGGGAGCCTGCTTCTCCCTCTGCCTATCTCTCTCTCTCTCTCTCTCTCTCTCTCTCTCTCTGTGTATATCTCATGAATAAATAAATAAAATATTTTTAAAAAGGAAGAAAAAACCTTAATGAAATGGAGATAAGTAATTTACCTCATAAAGAGTTCAGCATTTTCCAGGATAAATCATAATCCTATGTTAGGCTACAGAAGTCTCAATAAATTTAAGAAGACTGGAATCCTGTCAAGCATCTTTTTGACCACAATGGTATGAAACTAGAAATTAATTACATGAAGGAAAGTGAAAAATGTACAGTATGTGGAGATTAAACAACATGCTACTGAATAACCAGTGAACCAAAGGAGAGATCAAAAGGAAATAAAAAAATACCTGAGACAAGAAAAAGAAATATACCAAAATTTATGGGCTGCAGCAAAACCTACTGCAAGAAAAAAGAAAAGTCTCAAATACAAAACCTAACATTACATATTCCAGAACTAGGAAAAAAGAACAGAGGAAGCCCCACATTTGTAGAAGGAAAGAGATAACAAAGATTAGAGAGGAAATAAATGACATAGAGATTAAAAAGACAAAAAGAATGGGGTGCCTGGGTGGCTCAGTCAGGTAAGTGTTTACCTTAAGCTTAGGTCATGATCTTAGGGTCCTTGGATTGAGCCCTGAGTTGGGCTCTTGGCTCAACAGGGAGTTTGCTTTTCCCTCTCCCTCTCAACCACCCCCTTGCATGGTCTCTCTCTCTCTCAAATAAATAAATAAAATCTTCTTTTTTTTTTTTAGATTTATTTATTTGAGAAAGAACACAAGCAGGGGGTGGGACAGAGGGAGAGGGAGAAGCAGAGTCTCCCCACTGAGCAGGGAGACCAATGTGGGGCTGGCTCCACCCCAGGACTCCAGGATCATGAACTGAGCTGAAGGTAGACACTTAACTGACTGAGCCACTCAGGTGCCCCAATAAATAAAACTAAAAAAAAAAAAAAAAAAAAAAAGACAGTAAAGAAGATCAGTGGCCCTGAAGCCTGGTTCTTTGAAAAGATAAAATTGACGAGCCTTTAGGTAGACTTACCAAGAAAAAAAAAAGAGAGGACTTAAATAAAATCCGAAATGAAAGATGAGATCTCACAACTGATAGCACATAAATACAAAGGATCATAAGAGACTACTTTGAAAAAGTGTATGCCCCAAACTGGACAATCTAGAAGAAATGGATACATTCTTGGAAACATACAACCTATCAAAACTGAATCATGATGAGATAAAAAATCTGAACATGGATTACTGGTAAAGAGATTGAATCAGTGATTTAAAAGCTGCTGAGATCAAAGGAAATAAAAAAGACCTACCAAGAAAAAGTCCAGGACCAGATGGCTTTACTAGTGAATTTTACTAAACATTCAAAGACCTACCAAGAACCTACCAAGAAAAAGTCCAGGACCAGGTGGCTTTACTAGTGAATTTTACTAATCATTCAAAGAATTAATATGAATCCTTCTGAAAGTCTTCCAAAAAATATAATGTGAGGTCAAGCTTCCAAACTCATTTTATAATGCCACTATTACCCTGATACCTTGGGCCTAATACCAAAACCAGATAAGGAATGGCACAAATTATAGGCCTATATCCTGATGAACACAGATGTAAATATCCTCAACAAAATATTAGCAGTCCAAAGCGACCACTACATTAACAGGATCATATGCCACAATCAAGTATTCCAGGAATGAAAGGATGGTTCAGCATCTTCAAAGTAGCCAATGTGATACACCATCATGTTAACAGAATGGGGATAAATGAAATCAAATGAAGGATGAAAATCATATGGTCATCTTAATAGATACAGAAAAAGCATTTGTCAAAATTCAATACCCATTTATGATAAAAACTCTCAACTAAATGGGAAGAGGGGGAACAGAATAAAGGCCACATATGATGAGCCCATAAGCAAAATACTCAACAGTGAAAAATTGAAAGCTTTCTCTAAGGTTAAGAGCAAAACAAGGATGCCCCTGTCATTATCTTTACGTAACATCATATTGGAAGTCCTAGCCAGGGCAATTAAGCAAGAAAAAAAAAAGTCATCAAAATTGGAAAGAAAGAAGTGGAATTGTCACCACCTGTAGATGACATGATATTATGTATAGAAAACCCTAAAGATTCCACACACAAAAAAAACCTGATAGAACTGGTAAATGAATTCAGTAAAGTTGCAGGATACATAATAAAACACAAAAATTTGCATTTCTACACACTAATAACAAGCCATTAGAAATAAAAATAAAGAGGGGTGCCTGGGTGGCTTAGTCAGTTGAGTCTGAATCTTGGTTTTGTCTTAGGTCATGATCCAAGGGTGGTGAGATCGAGCCCAATGTTGGGCTCCACACTCAGTACTTAAGATTCTCCCTCTCCCTTTGCCCCTCTCCTGCCATGCATGCACATATGCACACACTGTCTGTCTCTCAAAAAAAAAAAAAAAAAAAAAAAAAGAAAGAAAGAAAAAGAAAGGAAACAATCCTATTTACAATTGAATCAAAAAGAGTAGAATACCTAGGAATAATTTTAACCAAGGAGGTGAAAGACTTGTATATTGAAAACTATAAGACCTTAATGAAAGAAATTGAAGAAGACACAAATGAGTGGAAAGATATACCATGCTTATGGATTGGAAGAATAAATATTGTGAAAATGTCCTTATTATCGAGCGCAATCTACAGATTCGGTGAAATCCTTACCAAAACTCCAATGACATTTTTTCGAAGAAATACAAAAAACTAATCCTAAAATTTGTATGGAACCAAAAAAATCCCCAAATAGTTGATGCAATCTTGAGAAAGAAGAACAAAGCTGGAGGCACCATGCTCCCCAATTACAAACTATATTACAAAGATATAGTAATTAAAACAGTATGGTATTGGCATGAAACAGACATATAGGTCAATAGAATAGAGAGCCCAAATAAAACCATGTATATATGGTCAATTAATTTACAATAAGGAGGAAAGCATATACAGTGGGGACAGTCTGTTCAGTGGTGTTGGGAAAACCAGATAGCCATATGCAAAAGAATGAAACTCAACCACTATCTCTCACCATATACAAAAACTGAATACAAATGGATTAAAGACAGGGGGCCTGGGTGGCTCAGTTGGTTACATAGCTCCCTTCAGCTCAGATCATGATCCCAGGGTCCTACCATCCAGCCCCGCATCAGGTTCCCTGCTCAGCTGGGAGCCTGCTTCTCCTCCTTCTGCCTGCTGCTCCCCCTACTTGTGCTTTCTCTCTGTCAAATAAGTAAATAGTCTTTTAAAAAATAGATTAAACTTGAATGTTTAAGACCTGAAACGATAAAACTCCTAGAAGAAAACAGGCAATAAGCTTTTCGACATGGGTCTTGGCTATGATTTCTTTGAATCTGACACTGAAAGCAAAAGGAACTTACTGAATGGTAGAAAATATTTGCAAATCATAATATACTGAGCAGCTAATATCCAAAATATATTAAGAACTCATCCAACTCAACGACTAAAACTCCCTTAGGCAATCCAATTAAAAAAATGAGCAGAAGATCTGAGTAGATACTTTTCCAAGGAAGATCAACAGATGGCCAATAGGTACATGAAAAGATACTTAGCATCATTAATTGTCAGAGAGATGCAACACACAAAAATCACAATGAAATAACATATTAGAAAGGCCATTATCAAAAAGGGAAGAAATAAGTGTTGGTGAGAATGTGGAGAGTAGAAACCCTTCCGCACCATTGGTGGGAATGCAAACTGGTGCAGCCACCGTGGAAAACAGTATGGAGGTTCCTCAAAATATATGATCCAGCAGTTCCACTTCTGAATATTTTCCAAAGAAAATAAAAACATTAACTTGAAAAGATACACGCATCCTCAAGTTTATTGAAGCATTGTTGACAAGAGCCAAGATACGAAAATGACCATTGTCCATTGATTTGTGAATGGGTAAACATTGTGATATATATGCTTATGATGGAATATTTGGCCATGAGAAATAATTCATTCTGTCCATTTGTGACAACATGAATGATGGTCTCAAAGGCCGTTAGGACATTATGTTAAGTGAAAAATGTCAGACAAAGAAAGACAAATACAAGATAGTCTCTCTTAGATGTGCAATTAAAAAAAATAAGCTCATAGATACAGAGTACAGATTGGTGGTTATCAGAGGTAAGAGACTGGGTAAGAGAAATGGGTAAAGGGTTCAAAAGGGAAAAGGAAAGAAAAAAGTTATGTAGAATGGATTGAAGTATAAAAAGGTGAAAGTACCCTTATTACATCCCCTCTATGTATCCTACCCCAGCCTATCCTCCAAGACTAACCACACTTAAAAATTTTACTACATGTTTGTGAGGATATGTACTTGGATGCGTTACACACATACTTGACATGGGATGTTTACATATACAAAAACCATGATACTTAGCTTATCTTTCAGTTTTTGTTGTCCTGTTGGGAACAGTAGTCCCCTACAACCTTCTACCTCCTACCCTGAAGTGGACCTAAGCCTTTAGTTTACTTGAATATGGGGGGAAAAACCTTTTAAAAATGGAAAAACAATCTTGATACAAGCAGAGCAGAAACATTTTATTTATCAAATTACATACCATTATTACATTAAATACATTATTAGAATGTATTTCCTCATTTAGGAAAAAGGGACAAACAGTGGTAGGAAAACAATGTAATTTTCCTGTCTCCGGAGATCTTTGTTATTCTGCAGGTTAGAATGTGGCAAGACTCGTTGTAATTGAGATGCCTTGTAATACCATTGATAGAAATCCAAGGAGAGGGCGAGCCAGCAATTCCTTTGAAAAGCTTGGTATTGTCCTCACCTCTTGTTACACACCCTTTTCTTTGTCACATTTCTCTTTCAGTCCATGCATCAAGAATATCTTCATGATAAGCAGTTTCATTCCGTGAAGCTTAGGACATATTCTCAGCATGAAATACCCTCTAACAGAGGTATCTTCCAATTGTCAATTATCACATAAACCATCATCTCAGGAGGTTGTATCATCACCATCCATCAGGCATCTTGGCTAGTTTTTCTTCCATTTAAAAATTAGTAGGAGTGCCTGGGTGGCTCAGTAGGTTGAGGGGTTGACTCTTGATTTCAGCTCAGGTTGTAATCTCAGGGCCCTGGAATGGAGCCCCGCATCTGGCTCTATGCTCAGCAGGGAGTCTGGTTCAGGACTCTCTCTTTCCCCCTCTTCCCCTCCCCATGCTTGCTTGCTCTCTTTCTCTCTCAAACAAATCTTAAAGAAATAGTAACATTGAAAAAAAAGGATAATCATTTTAAAAAACTTTTTTGGAACAATTCCTAGTTTGGATGTGTCTGCTGTATTGACCCCTAGGTGAGTTATTTTCAACTCTGGTGTTTTCTATAATTGTTTGGCGCCTTTCTTCTCATGTATCAAAAAGTGGTGAAAATCCATGAAATATTTTATAAAGGACTTTGCACTGTTCTTTGATGCTGTGTGCTATCTTTGCAAAGTAGTAACAAAGTTTTTCAAAGGTTACCATTTGGAGAACCTACTGTTTCTTAAATCCATACAAGAAGGGAAATAGAGTTGAAGTCTCTTTGTGTGGGTTGGCCTTTGTTTAGCAAATAAATGACTTCATTACATTTTTTCCCCTAATAGCCTAGTTTATTATGGACAGTCACAAAAACCTGATATATATGGGGGGGGTGGGAGAAAGAGAGAGAGAGAGAGGCAGAGACACAGGCAGAGGGAGAAGGAGGCTCCATGCAGGGAGCCTGACGTGGGACTCCATCCTGGGTCTCCAAGATCACACCCTGGGCTGAAGGCAGTGCTAAACCGCTGAGCCACCCGGGCTGCCCTATTTTTTTTTTTTTAAAGTTATTTAATATTGACTTTTGAAATTGTATAGTGAGTGTTTACAAGAGGTCAGTGGTCGCTAGATTTTTGGGATGGTGCACATTTAACAATCATTTTCTCAGGTCCTGAGACTGAGTTTGATTTTCTTGGCCTAGATTTCAAGAGGTTTCAAGAGGTGATGAGTGCTGAGATTTGAGAGAGATGGATTCTCTGAAGCATTCAGTTTAACAGCCCCAGGGAGTGGCATTGCCACTTGGTTAATTAGTTCATGGAGCCTCCCTTTGGGCTAGTTTATCAGGATTATCCCTCTTTTTACAGATTAAGAAAATGAGGTGTGAGGCATTGAATTGGTTCTTGAGAATGTGTTGGCAGTTAGTTCTGGAGTTCAGAATTGGGAGATTATTATTATTTCAAATATATATTTCAACAACTGTTTTCACTGAGCTCTTTTTTTTATAACAGATGGATTCATATTTTTTGAGTCATATAAGTTTTAACTTGAATTTGATGCAACTGTGGTTATTGTATTATTGTCATATGGAGTTTGTGAACTTGGGAGTTAAATCACATATAGATTTCCTAGGTTCACATGAAGCCTTGTGGGCTTGAGCAAGTGTTTGATATGGCCCTCTGTGACACAAACACAATCTAAAAAAGATACAACAGACAAAAGGATGTTTTGGAAAGCATGTGTGATTTGTATTGGAGGATCTGCACTAGGTCCCTGGCTCACCTCATTCTAATAGGGTAAATGTGCTTGTACTGCTTTTGCTACCTTTCACTTTAGGAATAGTTTCAAGAAAAATGTTAGCCAAATATTTATTCAGTTCGCTGTTTCTCTACCTACGGACCTATGCACCTGTTCGCCTTTCTCCTTTACACTCAGGGCATGACTCTTCACTCTGATTAATTAGGCTTACCTGTGTCTCGGTATCCAAATAAACTGCGGTTTCTGAGATGGTGTTGAATCCAGTGAAGAATCCAGGCAAGAGATTAGCTGTTAGCATGTCCTCCCATTACTTTGTGGTGATTCTTAAACTGACACAACCCAAGCAGGAGTATTATTAATGTGCTAGGTCCAAAATGAATGAGTTTTGAATTGATACCTTTTCATTTGCTTTGGTTCCATGGTCATAGATTCCACACTAACATTGGCCAGCCATTGACCAATCACCAATAAAGCTATTCCTGGTACCCAGGGTCTGAGTGGGAGCACCGCACATGCCATTCCTGGGTGTCCATCCCACTGTAACTAGGTGTATTGATACTTAACATTATACTCATATTTCAAATACTATTTATTTATTATTTATTTTTTTAAATTTTTTTTAAATTTTTTTTGTTTGTTTTTATTTATGATAGCCACACACAGAGAGAGACAGAGGCAGAGACACAGGCAGAGGGAGAAGCAGGCTCCATGCACCAGGAGCCCGACGTAGGATTCGATCCCGGGACTCGAGGATCGCGCCCTGGGCCAAAGGCAGGCGCCAAACCGCTGTGCCACCCAGGGATCCCAATACTATTTATTTTAAATGGCAAGGGAAATTGTATGGGCTAATAAGAAAATTTACACATTTTAGAGACATATTCTAATTTATTATTGTATTTTTCATTATCTAAAGCCATAGCACCATGTGATCAATCCCTCATCCCTGAAAAGGATTCTAGAAAAGCTTCCCTTCTGTGCAGTTGATTTGACTTATTTTTGTATGTGTGATTGAAGTTATTATTTGAAATGCCAATTAAAAAATGCATTGTAAATTAAAAATTGTGCTTTCTCCAAAAAGTTTCAGTTGTCTTATACAATGGTCTTACTTTTTTTTTCTGAACTCAGATATATTACTTGGATTATTTTTTCAAATTCTATTATTAGTATATCTGAAAACAGCCTAGTTAATTTAATTATAATAACTCAGAAACATATATTTAAGGTTAATCTTCAGTTCAACTGGTTAATCATGAACATTTGGGGAAAATTTTTGCCATGCTGAATGAGGAAAACAATTATTATTCAAAACAAGTGGTTTGCTTTAGTTCCAGCAGCAACGTATACACTCAAAATTATATATATGTTTTTAAGTTCAATTTGCCAACATATATAATTATTTTTAAGTCTTTTATGTATGCATTTCTGTATATTGTTTATAGATATGTATGCTCTAAAGAAAAAGAATATTTTAGCCAATTCAACAAGAATTTTGAAGTTCTTTGTTTACACAACATGTTCACCTTCACCTTTAATTCAAAAATCCCAACAGGGAAGGTCTTAAATAATCAAGGTCAAGAGGCAAGACTTTGAACAAAACTACTAGGGTATGAAGTCTGTGCTCAGTACATTACTAGGTAATATTGAGAGTAACACCAGAGGAACATAATTAAAAATCAAATAAATAAAATGTGTCACATGTCACATGATGGTTAAGTGCTATGGGAAAAGCATCAGGGAAGGGCACTAGGGAGCCAGGAACGTGGCATCAGCTTTAAGACAAGCAGATGATTAATGGATCCAGGAGAGGTAGCTGGAGACAAAAATCAAGGTGAGGATTAGCTTTATGAAGAGATAAGGTTCACCAGAGACAGGCAGCAAAGGGGAAAGTTGGTGAAGGTGAAGATGTAGATGAGGTGGGTTGTGGAGGAAGGGGAGCTCCAGGGGCTTCATGCCTGTTGGCCCCAGTTTCCTTCAGTTTAGAAGGAAATTATCTGCTAAGAGTGAGTGTACCTGCCCTGGGATTTTAGAGTTCAGCATGGTGGGTAGGGATTGAGGAAAAACCCACAAACAGTTGACTAGGGAGCAGAGGGCTGCTGGGAGCTCAGACCAGGCCTCGTGCCCAGGGGTGCCTGGTGCTTGCTTCTTGCCATTGGCTGTTGAGAACCAGGAAACAAAGGCTGGGGAAGTGGGTCGATGGAGAGGGGAGAAGTGGAATCTGTGGGGAAAATGGGATGGGGTCACGTGCCTGGGGTGGGGGGAGCGCCTAGATTCAGCCAGAAAGCGGAGTCTGGGGTGGCTGGATGGGGAGCCCTGCAGAGTCCCAGATTTTATGGGATTACTTTGTTTCTGTGTTAGGGAAAGCAGTGTTTACAGTGTTGCCTCAAAATTCTCAGGTGCAGGCCCAATTGCCGGCACAGATGGTAAGCAGTAAAGCCAGGGCTTGGGGGAAATTTTTCTTGAGAGCTTTGGTAAGGGCATGCAGTAGTGCTAGAAAGTGAGCCCAGAGTGTTTATATAATTGGGGGACACCCCCACCCCCACCCCACGCCGCAAGATTTTAAGATTTTTAACAAAGGCAGAACTGCTCTCAGCCCCTTCCTGAAAACCTGTATCTTTTTTTAATTCCTGGGGGGTTGGGGGGGGGGAGAAAGAAAAGAAAACTAACAGAAGCTCAGTGATTTGCATTTCTTTGCTTTTTTAAAGGTGAAGCCAGTAATGCACAGCAGGATCAACGTGTCCGCTCGCTTTAGAAAGCCACTGCAGGAGCCGTGCACGATCTTGTATGTTGAGGACTTTTACATTATAGTTGGAAGTTTGCTTTCCTTGTGGTTGGGATTTGTTTTGTAGCTTTAAAAGTCTAACCGTTTCCAATGGTGTGGCTAGCTGGTTTTTTGCCTTTTTTTTTTTTTTTCCAGTTTGATTGCAAATGGAGACCTCATAAGTCCGGCTTCCCGCCTCCTCATCCCCAGAAAAACCTTGAATCAGTGGGATCATGTGCTACAGATGGTCACGGACAAAATAACTCTGAGGACTGGAGCTGTCCACAGGTATGCCAGAGTCCCTCTTCTGTGAGTGCATGGGTTTCAGAAGTTTTCGGGATAATGTCAGGAGGCTCTGGAGCCACTGGTCCCCCCGTGTGAATATAAACATACATCTTTATTTTTTAAAATTTTTTTAACAAATTTATTTTTTATTGGTGTTCAATTTGTCAACATATAGAATAACACCCAGTGCTCATCCTGTCTTAAACATACATCTTTAATATATAAATACATAAATGTAATTGAGAGTAATACTTAACATGTGGTAAGAAAAAGATTCAAATGGGACAAAAGACCTAAAAATTATTTCTCCTACCTTGAGCTCTCCAGCCCTCTCTCCAGTACTTTAGCTCTCCAGCCCCTCTCTCCAGTACTTTTCTGCAGTCTTCCAGAAATATTCTGTGCATATGAAGGCACATACATCTGTTATTTCTTAAAAACACAGATGGGCACACATACATATCCACACAGAGTAAGTACATAACCTTGTACTTTATAAGTAAGTACATACCTTGTATAAATTTTTCCTGTAATAACAAATCTTGGAGATTTTTCTTACCAGCACCAGTGGCTACAAAATACTCCATTTTGTGAGTGAGCCCTGATCTGTTATAATAGTCTCCTCTTGATGAAAATTTAGGTTATTTCTAATCCTGTGCTATTACATGTACATGTGAGCAGAGTTTATCAGGAGACGAAAGTGTCTTGTAAATGTCTTTAAAATTTTGCTAGATACTGTCAACTGTCTTCCAGGGAGTTTGTACTAATTTGTACTCTCACCAAAAGTACAGGAGAGGGCCTACGTTTCCTACTCTGGTCTATACCGTAACACTAATAAACATTTTGTCTTTTCATTCATGTTGGGTGAAGGTAGTATTTCAGTGTTTCTTGCTTTTTATTTAATATACTACGGTAATAACAAAAACATCTGTTGCTCATTTCTTGTGTGCAAGGAATTATTTCAAGTGCTTTACATTTTAAACTTAATTAACTCGATAACCCTGTGAGATAAGTAGGGTTATTATTCTTTTTTAATAAACATGAAACATGAAATGGGGGGTGGGTGAAGTTATTTGCCCAAGATTAAGCAGACAGTGGGTAGCAGAGCTGGGATTCAAGCCTGTTTAGTAGGCAATCTGGCTCCAGAGCCTGTGCTCTTAACTACTAAGCTATTCTCTGAATAAATATCACAAATTTATCTTTCATTATATATGAATTATCTGTATAGCCTTTACATATTTATCTTATTGATTTATAGACACTCTTTACATATTAGAACAATTGGCCTCTTCTCCTATGAGTTTTAAGTATGTCTCCTATGAGTTCTAAGTATGTTTTCAGTTTGCATTTTTGATTCTCTTTATGTTTTTTGTTTTGTATACAGTTAAGTTGAATTTTGGTGAAAATTTCAATCTTATGATCATTAAGTTTTATGACCAGCTTAGCCTTTCCTCATTCCAAGATTATAAAAATACTCTGCAGTGTCTCAACTTGTACTTTTAAATTTCATTTAAACTTTTGATCCTTCTGGATTTATTTTGGTGTTAGGAGTGAAGGCAATAGTTCTTTCCTTTTTTTCTTTTTAAAGATATATAATTGTGTCTTTTGACATATACATAAATGTAAACCAACTCAATAAATAATATAAAGCACCCAAAGATATATACATACAGTTGCATGCCCATATATACCTGTTCATACATATATTGATCTGAACAAATTTACACATGAAAATAAAATATATACAAGTATAAATACAGAAATGAAAATATAAGTTTCCCCCCCACTCCAGTACTTGAATACTTAGAGAAATTAATTCTTAGTGCATGCCAGATATGAGTGAGATTTGGTTGCTGGTCACTTGGGACATGCCTATTTTCCTTTAGCAGAACATTGAAAAGGCTTATGGTTGGATTCTCCTTGTACTTTGGTATATTTGTATATCAAAAACATCCCATTAAAACTGGTTCAACTCCCTGTTTATGTTTCTTGCCCTTTATAAAAAAGAAGAAAGCAGGTCAACCAACGTCCTATAAAAGAAGGCTAAGGTCACAGGTTAGAATTTATTCCGTATACTTAACTACCTGCAGAGGAAACCAATCAAATCTTGGCTATTTCCAGATCCACAGTGATACTGTCTTTTCATTTCAAGCCATAAAAGTTAAATACTGACTCATATCTTCCTGTTTTGAAGGAAAATGGGTATCTGGGTCCAGGCCAGCAGTTCTCAACCTGGGATGATTTTGCCCCTAGCAGACATTTGGCAGCATCCAGAGTCATTTTTGGTAGTCACAGCCTGGGATTGGGCAGCTTCTACTACCATCTAGTGGGTAGAGGCCAAGGATTCCCTTGGCATCCTGTGGTTAGTTCACCAGCAGCTCCTGCCTCTCCCCATCCCCCAACAAAGAATTATTGGAACCAAAATGCCAATAGCACCATTGTTCAGAAACACTGGTCTAGGTTAAGGCAGGAAAACCAGAAAACCTGGATTAGATGTTGATAGTTAGATTTGTAGGGATGGATAGAATTACAATGTTATAAAGAAGTAGCGTCTTTATATTAAATCAATCCAAACACATTTCAGGTTTTTTTGTGGCTGTTTTCTTTGTACTTCTTGGCTTCTTTTGATATAGCCATTTCCATAATCAGTCAAGAAGCAGACACATCAAGACCTTTTTTTTCTTTGTAAATGTCACTGACTTTTATTAGGTAATATAAGAAGTCTGAGAATTTTAAAAAATTATTTTCTTGAACTCCTCTCAGTCACAAACTCTTGTTTATAACCCTCAAAATGACGCATTGCCTTTCTCATGTGGTTTTCTCATAGTCTGCTTTTTCTTGTTCCTTAAAAAAAATTCCGTGGACTCTAAATCGTCTACTAAAGTTATCACTGTTCTTTTAATAAGTAACATATTCAGTGTAGCAGTTTTACAGTAAAGGGAGGTCCTTGTGAAATCCCTTGATTCTGGGAAGATGAGGGGAGCGAAAAAATAAATAAATAAAGCAAAAAGGAAGAAGCATGAATGCTATGCAGTTCTGCATCATTAATCCTAGCAATGAGCTCCTTGGCCTCTTGTTATCTGACCCCGTCCTGTGTATGTTTGGATGCACTGTCTTGGCTGAGGGCTCTTGCACAGAATGCAGTAAGTTTGTCAACCTGAAAAGGACATGAAGAAAATAAATTGGAACAGTGCTAACAACATAGAAATAGAAGACTCGCTCTTCAGTGGGAACTGAGCTCTATTCAAAGCACCACGCTCTGTGCAAGTGAACGCTTTCCATCCACAGTCTTACTGTGGCAGCAAGAGAGGGTCCTTCCTGTCGGATTGTTTGGTTTACTGGGGTGAAGCACTGGGCAGGGGGAGTGTAACTGTCTCTACATCGTAACCCTGGCATTTAGTCAAACCTAATGACTTTGAGGCATTTCGAATTTGCTAACTAGAATAGTAACAAATGAGCCAACTGGAGAGAAGAATGCTTTCATGGAACTTTGTAATTTTAAGTAGCTCTTTCATGCTTGTTAAAATTTTAATGGTTGGCATTCCTATTTCCGCAGACTTTACACGTTAGAAGGAAAACCTGTTGAGAGCGGGGCGGAGTTGGAGAATGGGCAGTTTTATGTGGCCGTTGGCAGAGATAAGTTTAAGAAATTGCCTTACAGTGGATTACTTTTTGACAAGTCCACAATGAGAAGGTCCTATGGGTAAGTGTTCATCCTCATGCACGTCTCACCTTTTAGTTATCACTTGAAATAACATTGAGTCTTATGCTGACCACTGGTATATTTTATGTAATCTTCTTTGTCAGTTAGAATGGAAAGCATGTATAATGTATATTGATTCTTTTTGCCATGATGGAGACTGGAGATTTTTTTTTTTGCACAAAAATATAATCTTGGGGAATCTGTGAAAGGTTATATAGTATTTTTTTTACCATTCACTTGTGAATTCATATTAAATATAAAGATTCATTTTTGTGAAGAAGATACAGGGCAATGGGCTTCTATATAGCATCATTATTTGAAGTTTTAATAATGTCTCCACTGGCTACCTAGACCAAATAATTTTCAGTTTGTGCACATACAAACATCTACAAATGTTAAAAAACATATTTTATCTTTGTTTTAATGATAATAAGAGATAAAAACGATATAATTGTCCTTAAGCCATTAAGTAGAGCAGTAGACAATATAATTATTACATGCAAGATTTTAAAGATTACACTTTTAATTACACACAATGCACTATGACCCCTTTTCTGCTGTGAAATTTCATGTATTTGTGAAAGATGCCTTATTTCAGCCCAGTAGATGGATGCCAAAGGCATGCATGAAGAGCCCCCAGCCTCTGGCAGATGCAGGCACCCTGGCTTGGTCATGGTGCTGTGGTTTACCATCTGTGCTGCTTTTCACAGAGGATTCTATGGCCACTTAGCTATCGCAAACTGAATTTTCATGACTGTCCTCTGCTAGGGTGTGTATTACTTGCACAGATACAGCAGAAGGTCACCAATTTGTTTTCCATTAATTTGCCATTTGTGAAGCTTGTTGGAGAGAGAGGCTGGCCAAGGGTTTCCAGATAAGTAAGGAATGAAATGGACTTTGGGGAGGTGTTTGGAGTGTGCAAAAGCACATGGTTTTCCAGCACTTTAGAATTACTTACAAGCAGACTTACTGATGACAACCTTAGCCACCCATGAAATGAAGTCCAGTGACACTGGATTCACTTGCTGTGGGCTACAGTGTGTTCTGAGGGCAGTGAGAAGTCTGTAGCTCATGGTAGCCTCTCTCAGACAAATTAGTAAGACATACCTTCATCTACATATGGCCTTCTTTTCAGAGGAGATCAGGGAGTTCCAAGATAAGTTTCCTCCTAACATCTGTGAAGCAATATTTCTATAACCAAAGAAAACTTTTATTTTTTGTTGAGAATGACCAGTCTAGGAGTGTCCCTGAATATAAATGCTAGTGTTTTGCCATTCTGAGCTTCTGCGGACATTATGAAAACAATGGAAATGTATTGTTTGGAAATGTATTGTTTGACAAAATCACCACTCAGCTTAGGAAAGGACTTTTTGAAATGCCAAAACTTTAGAAAGTTTAGGGAGTTGAATAAAATTGCTGCAGAAAAATTGAAGGTGGTACTAAAAGTTTATAGGGAGCATTGATTAAAATAGCTTAATGTCAAAATTACAAATCTTTTGGGATGGAATTTAACAATTTTATGGTGGTCTTGGTGAAATTGGGAAAGTATATGGTACTTTCTTGAAAAACCCATGTCCCTTAAGCAGTTGACTTGAAGGTTGGGATGACAAGTTGGGATGACAGTTGTCTTGCATTGTGTATTATTTGTAAATAATATTCAGATTTCTAAATTGCTATTTGTTTCCGCAGTCAGAAGGCTTCTTCACTACCTCCTATTGTAGGATCCAGAAAGTCTAAAGGGAGTGTAAGTATCAGATGCTTTACTCATTAATGTTCTCTATTCCTCTATGATACAGAGAGACTGTCCTCTGGGTTTCAATTAAATTTGAAGAGATAAAACTTAACTGCCTTGTTGGCATATAAACAATTATGTGAAACAACACTAGAACATTAATGTTGCAGTGTAGGTCTTCGAAGTGAACTAACATTTTTAAAATATAGGTTCCAAAGTAGGTGTCTTTTTCCTTGTGTACTGACCTGATGTAACTTACTTCACAGTTGAATCTGAGCAATGACATGTAAAAGTAGAAGAAAGGATTAGATCACATTAGTGGTCTCCTCAGTCTGGCTTTCTATCTCTGACAAGAAATAAATATTTTTTTTGAAAAAAAAAATAAGATCAATAGAAGGCAATCCTAAAGTTACATTCTTTTAGAAGACTGAGAATCACTCTACATAGTTTCCTATCAGAATTTTTTCCATCCATGATTCCTCCATCTATTTGCTGACTCGGCAAATGTCCATTAAGTACCTCTCATGGAGGAGCTGTGGTGAGAGTTTAGTAGGTGACTTGGTAACCTGGTTGTATCTTCAATCCATACCCCCTGTCAGGGATGTGAGACAAGTCATGCTGGAGTGCTGCTTTGAGAGGTTTTTTGGGCTGAGGCTTCTCTTTCTGCTTCTTTGAATGAACTGCCTGACCAGCTGTGATCAGAATCGGTTTGACATTTCCCCATCTGAACATTTTCCCCTGATTTAACTAAGCAAAATTCTTTTTTGCGGATTTTATGACATAAGCGACTACTGGGCAATGAACGGTGTCCTGATGATGGTTTAGGTTTCCCTCCCCCCCCCCCACCTTTTTGTATATCATGCAACAGTCTTTGGAGACAAAAAAAGAAGTAATTTTGTGTGAAGTAGTGCTGAACTCAGAATAACAAGCAATAGATGTTTATCGCCCATTTGCAAGTTGAGGGAGGGTCTCATACTGTTTATGACAAAGCTTTTGTGCTCAGGAAATGTATGATCTGGTCGAGAACAGCCTGAGAAGGTAACTAATGCTGAATAGCGAGTATGTAGTGAGATCGGTAAATATGAGGAGGGGGAGTCAAATGTATGTTCGCCAAAGCACATGAAGGAAGTTGCACATGAGCCACACCTTTGAGGGTTATTTGCAACAGGTGAAGGCTAATGAGGGAAAGGGGTTCCCGATGGGAAGGATAGTGTAAGAAAGGAGCCACGATGTGGATTTCAGGAGGCGATAATACAGGTTGCTATCCACCCTCAAAAACAAGAAAGGGAAGCCCCAACAGAAGGAGCATATGTTCCCACTGAATAATGGCAGGGGACAGACTTGAGTATAGATGACCTATTTGGAGGGAACTCACTCTCATGACCCCGGGGGACAGTGAGTCCCTCAGGCTAACTGATCGGAGTAGAGGATCCATCCTGTGTGGAGGCTGGTATGCCTGGAATGGTAGGTGGCTGTTTCAGATGGCCTTGAATGTCAGAACCAAGAGTTTACTCCTTATCCTTGAGTAGAGGGCAGCTCATGAGGGCTTCCAAGAAGTGAGAATGTGAACCTGGAAGGTTGGATCTTTTTTTGTGGAGAAAGACTTAGCATGGTGAGAGGCCACAGATGAGAGACATGTGTTATGTGACCATTGGAAGCAGGAGCCTTGGCATAAGATGAGAAGATCCTAGGCTAGGAAGGTGGGAAAGGTGGCAGGGGGTTGAATGGAGAGATTGGAGCCAAAGATAACTGCACGTTCTTGAGCTTGGATGGCTGAGAAAATAGGGTTACTCTGGCCAAGGAGAGGGCAGGCAGTGGGAGGAAATAATGACGTGCCTGATTTCAAACATACTGAGATGAAGTGTCATCACAGAATCTAGTTGAAAGTGTTCAGCAGGCAGCTGTGCTAGAGACCGAAGCCTGAGGAGGATATGGGGCAAGTCTATCCTCACAGCGGTCATAGCTGGAGAGCAGACCTGTCACCTTGGCGTTCCTTCCTGGCATCCAGCACAGCCTGGCAGGGAGCAGCCCTCCTCCTGCAGTTGAGTGGGAGCCTGGAGAGGGTGCACACAGATCACAGAGGACCCAGCCCGGAAGCAGCTTGACTGCATGGATCTGTAGAGGAGGAGTAGAAGGAGGAAAGAATGTTCCAGTGACCGAAAGAGCAATTTTAGCCACTACCAAAGCTAAAACCCATGAATTTAGGGTTTGGAAATTTTGTCCTCTTGCTCTTCTTCAGGATTTTGGAGCAGAATCTCCTTGTCTACTAGGTGTGTGCAAGCTCATCAGTTCCCATGGTGCCACTGCAAGAGTGATGGTTGGGCAGACACCCAGTGAACTTCATATCTGACCTTAGGTCAACCAGGAAGTGGGTGTCTGGACCAGGACCATAACTCAACTCTTTGCATTCACACTTACCAGATCTTGAAATCACATGCTTATTATTCTGAAGTTTGGAATGTCTAAATTTTTTGTTAGAAATCTGTCTAAATTTTTTGTTAGAAATCTGTGTTTTCCACTTTAGAATTCACATGCAAGAGGCACATTTATGCAGTCTTCTTTCTTTCCTGCTTGTTTGGAAATTCTTTAGAATCTGTACTGTGAATGCTGGTTTGTCTAATGGCAAATGGAGTTGCCCGTGCATCTAGCTTGGAACAGAGCCCCAGGGAGATGGAGATGAGCAAGAAACCCATGGTGCTCTAAGCCCAGGGTACACCTGGCAGAAAGCAAGCTTAAAGTAACAATTCCAGAAATCAATATATAATTACGAAGTGCAGTGGGAATGACAGAGAAGTACAGAGCAGTAGGAGAGACAATAGAAGGAGGACCTACTTAGAATAGGTATGTCGGGACTGGTCTTCTCTGGGTAAGTGACCATTGTGGAAAGACTCAGTGTCATGACGTGCTTCCATCTCGTAGACCGAGCAAAGACTCAGAATTACATTTCCATGCTCAGACTTAGAAAAATAAAATGACTGTAGTTTTGACCTCTTTCCATGATGTTTCAGAAACATTCTGTCTATCCATCTGTCTGCCCATCTGCTCATTCAGTCAGCCATTCAGTGTATACTTGTTGAGCACGTACTAACGTGCCAGGAGGCTCTATGGAGGACCAACTTATGGTGGCGACCAGACCATGCTTCAGAACTCATAGCATTTTCCTTCTAGTGCTTGTGTGTGTGTGTGTGTGTGTGTGTGTGTGTGTGTTTGGGGGAGGAACAGGAGAATGGGAGTAGACGCTATCAACCTCTAAGCAAATATACAGATAATTTCACATGGTGCTACACAGTGGGAGGAAAATAAAATGTAGCAGGGCACAGATTGATCGAAATTTCTCTGAGACCTTAATGATGTAAATGAGCCAGTCCTGTAAGGGGGGGCAGGGACAGAAAGAGCCCCTATGGCAGAGAAAATGGTCACAGAGGCCCTTGGTGAGAAGCCTGGCATCTGGGCATGTGAGAAGGAGATGCAGAAAGCCAGAGTGGTCTGCGATGAGATTGGAGGGGCACATAGACACCATGCTAGGAGGTGGGGTTTTATCCCTTGATGGGACACCATCTGAGGGTGAGAAGAAGAGAGGGATGCCGTTTCACTTAGTGTTTTGAGAGATGACTCCGGCTGTGGTGTGTACAGAGGAGTGGGTCGGGAGAAGGACATAAGCAGGAGGCAGTGGGGTGGCTAAACCCAGCACACTGTGCAGGTGACTTGGACAGGTGGCAGCAGGCGAGATGAGTATCTGTGACTATTCTTCCTTGAGTATCTTGTAACAATTGTCTCTGATTGGTGTATTCGGCCAACAGGCATTTACGGAGTGCATGTTACTGTTTTGGTGCTTGTGGGGACAGTAGAGGCAGGGAATCTAGAGAAGACACTAGGTGTATGAAGCTTACATTCTGGAGGAGGAGAAAGACAATTACACAATACATTCGGCAATAATTGGGAATAAGTTTGAAGAGAAAACATGAAGTAATGGGAAGAGAAAGTGAGAGGATGCTATATCATCTGGGTGGCCAGGGCAGGCCTCTTTTAGGAGGTTATATTCGGGCAGAGGGGCATAACCCGCTTGGCACACAGCAGTGTGAATGTTCGCGGTGAGCCACATGGACAGACCATTGTTGTCGCCAATTCCAAAGTCACAAACTCCGTCTTTAACAGAAGGATTATTTCACTCCTTTCCTGTAATTAATTGGAGAATGTACATGTTTGCAAGATGGTTACGGGCTTGGCCCTGATGGAGGTGTGAGTGAGGGGGAGTCAGGAGGAGACCTAAGCTTTGGAATGGAGGGACCACTGCCCAGTTAGCAGGAGAAGCTCCTCTTGCTGCTGATACAAATCGAAGGGGATGCAGAACCAGATTTTGGAATTCACTTCTTGCAAGGCTTTCTAGGAATCACTCTGTTGCGTAAGTAAGGGGAGTGTGGGTGGGGGCCTGATAGAGCACAGTGGGGAAGAGGAGAGAAAGCTGTGGGAGCCTGTGGCGGGCAGGTGTGGGGGTTAGGGGGACCCTGCTGGTGTGGGAATGCCTGGGTCAGCAGTAGGGAGTGCTGGCGATGGGGGCTTCTGGGCTCAGGGGACCCTTTCAGAGCAGCTAAGGAGCCCCCAAGGCCAAGCAGGGCTGGACCAGCCGGCCACGCCTCCTGCAGACTCCTAGAGCAAATTGAGAGTAATTTTAACCTGCAGCTCTAGCCTTGAAAACAGAAGGGGGATATAAGTGAATTGTGTTAAATTCTAGGAAGTGTGAGAAACCACCCAATCGATCAGTGGGAAGCTGCTGTGGAGCTGCCCGGGGAACAGCCGTGGGGTCGAGCTGCCCCCTAGTGGGACAGGTATAAGCTCTGAGATAGTTGAAAGGCCCGGCCAGTGTTCTTGTCATTACCCCGTGGCTGATAGATCTTGTGACCTGTAGTTTACAGACTCAAATATCATCATTGCTAAAGTTCTGGCAAAAAGAGCACAAAAAACAAAACCCGATTCTCCATGTATCACAAAGTCAATGTGTAGTTAGAGAAACTCCAGATGCTCCCAAAGCTCTATTTTGCCTTTTGGGAAACAGAGTCCAGTATGGATAACAGGGCTTTTTTTACACACTTGCCCTCACCAGGTATGCAAGTGAGAGAAATGCCAGCCTGGGTTTGGGTCTTGTTTCCTTGTCGAGAGTCTCCCTTCTGGGTGCATCTCTGAAAGACACCGAGGTGGAGGCTGCTCCGTGATGCAAAACCCTCACAAAGTTGCCAAAAAACAAACTTGATGTTTTTTTTTGGCCTCTGGTGCCTTTGGCATGTGTTCATGGGGGTTAGGAACACTTTTCCTGGGATAATGAAGGAACACCTGAGTTGGATGCCTCTTGTTGGAAAAAGCCCAGAGAACTATTTAAAAAATCCCAGTTTCAATAAAGTAGGGGAGATGGAAGGGCTCCTTTCAGGTTTTGTTTATTTGAGCCAGAGGATTGCTATTCCTGACACATCCAACTATGATGGGTGTAGGTCAAGAGGCAGGACAGTGGTCCAGATAACACACAGAGTCTAGTTTTCTTTTCTCTTCTTTCCTTTTCTTTTCTTTTCTTTTTCTTCTTTCTTTCTTTTTAAAAAGATTTTATTGGGGCAACCTGGGTGGCTCAGTGGTTTGGCGCCTGCCTTCAGTCCAGGGCGTGATCCTGGAGACCCAGGATCGAGTCCCACATCAGGCTCCCTGCATGGAGTCTGCTTCTCCCTCTGCCTGTGTCTCTGCCTCTCTCTCTATCTGTGTCTCTCATGAATAAATAAATAAAATCTTTTTATTTTTATTTATTATTTTTTTATTTTATTTATTATCTTTTTTTTTTTAAGATTTTATTTATTTATTCATGAGAGACACAGAGGCAGAGACACCAGCAGAGGGAGACGCAGGCTCCCTATGGAAAGCCAATTTTGGGACTTGATCCCAGGACCCCTGGACCAGACCTGAGCCATAGGCAGATGCCCAACCACTGAGCCATGCAGGTGCCCCTGGGGTCCGGGTTTCGCGTAGGACATGCTGTAAAATCAGGCTTCTTCTTGAGTCCCTCCACTTTGGCACAAAGCCACAACTTGTCGCTTCCAGGTGGCCTTTTCAAGGAAGCATGCCATATAATAAATATTTGTAGGGCCTTGGCATGAGGAAGCTTCTGTGTAGTACAAAAATCAGACTTGGGTGACCTTGAGAAAGTTAATCTCCTTTATCTGTAAAACAGTGACAATAATGCCATATTTGTGTTAAATGGGTATTTAGTATGTACAAAGTACTCAGTGATACTGTTTTGTCAACTGGCATAGCTGTACAAGAGTGGCAAAACTCCCTTATTTCCTATGCCCTCCAAAGAGCCACAACTCTCTATTTATGTATCCAGGTTGTAAGTCATGTGTGGAAGTCCCCCCCTAAAAAGGAAGGAAATTCCTTCTCTTGATTCCTTTGTCCCCTCCTCCATATTTATTTGTAGATCACCTATTATTTATATAATTAATTATGTAAGTAAATGTGAGCCTATATAACTTACATAATTAACTATGTAAATAAATACGAATATATGTGATTTACATTGTATAGCTTATTTATCTTTTTGTGTGTCATTATTATATATTTTATATTGTTAACACTTTAGATGAATCAACATTTTTTCTTTGTTAAAAAAAAAAACAAGCATTTAAATTGTTTCCAATCTTCCTTTTTTAAAAAATATGTTATTTATTTATTGGAGAGAGAGAGAAAGAGCACAGAGGGAAAGGGAGAAGCAGACTCACCACTGAAAAGGGAGCCTGACATGGGGCCTGATCCCAGGACCCTGAGATCATGACCTGAGCTAAAGGCAGACACTAACCCAGCAACTGAGCTGCCCAGGCTCCCATTTCCAGTCTTCTAATTACAAAACAGATTCTTCCCTTTATTTTAGTTTAATTTAGTTCAACAAAGCAACTGGCGATCAGCCATAATTCATTAATCAAATACATGAGTGTCCATTACCAAAGCCATGTTCTGTGTTGTTATTGGAATCCACCAGTTTTTCCTGATGCTCCAGAATAAACCCTTTTGAGTGTCCTCATCAGAAATGGAGTAAATCAGAACTTCCTGTATAGTCAATAAAAGAGTTGACTTTTAACACTGTATGAGTCCCAGGCACCCCTAAATGGGGCTTCAGCTACTCCTTTGTCATATGCCATTTGCAAAAATACCTTCTCCTGGAGAGCTATAAAGGACTCTCGTGCCGAGATCCAGAGGTTCTTATACACTAAGCTTCATTTTAGTCCTTGAAAATTCCACATCATCTTTGAACATTCCAGTGGGCTTGCTAGAAGGGCGACTTATAAAGTCTCAAAATTGTGGGGTGAATACACATGATTGGAAAACAGGCTAGAATATGAGACCTGGTGGATGGATGTGGAATCTCCACTCTAATTGTGTGATCTGTATCTTGTGCCAGGTAGTCTGTGGCCTTGTGAAAAAGAATCACTGGAGAAAAAGAAAATAAGCAACAACTTTGGTTGCACTTAATGCAATAATTAAATGGAAGCGTATGTTTAAATTGCGGTTGGAATGGGAAATTAAATTATGCAAAAGAGTGTTATAGATTTGGACAAGTTTTCATACTGTTAATAAATCTATGCATAATTCATTTTCTTGTAGGCTACAACAAAATAGCATAAATAACTTCATTTGTAAGGCTGTGAATTTTTCTATTCTTAATTGGGTGATGGCTGAAACCATTTAAATGCTTCTGGATGACTGAATATATAAATGTTTAAAACGAGCAGTTATAATAGGTTTCTAGGCAGATTTGTTTATTTAATATTACTGCATTTATTTTTAGATACTAGCATAGTACAGATGTTGCATAAAGATTTCACTCAATATGGTATGACTTGGATATGATTTTTAAGAAAAAGATATTAACTCTGCTCTTGGAGAAAGTACTCTGCTACTCATGGAACAAATAGTGCCTGATAGGCTGTACTAATTATTTTGTAAGTGTTACCATTTCCTCCTCATGATAGACCTTAAGGCAGGTGCATTAGCCCCACTCGGCTAATTAGGAAACTGTCAAAGAAGGTAGGAGTGAGTTAGCAGGAGGGCCCATGGTTAGTGGTAGTGGCTCTGAGCCAGGTATTTTGGTCTCTAAAACTTGTATTCTTTCTTTTTCTTTAGCCTCATGCCTTAATACACTCAAGTGAGTTTAGCATCTGAGCATCTGAGAACCAAGTTGTCTTGTTAGGGGGGGTTCCTTGCTTCAGCAATGGCCAAGCAGAGACTAAGTTGTTCTTTGGGTGCTTACAGTAGTCACCACTGTGGTGGCTGTTATGTGGCTCCCCGGGAGGGGGGGCAGTTTGGGCCAACGCAACTCAACCAACCTCTCCTTTGTGCTGAAGAGCCTCCTTTGCAGATGCAGTCTTCATTTCCAGTAGCATGTGGAGACCACGGACAACTACTGAATGTATGATAATTGGTGGTTGCCTTGCAGGAGAGTGGTCTTGAACCATTTGTGTCTGAGTAGCTCAGGATTTGCAATTGTCAGGGAACCTAGCAAGTACAAACAGGTGAATACATATTTGAGGTTTTCTGCAAACATAGTGTATGTCTTCTTGTGTGATGATACCCTCACAGTGGCCACTGGTTAAGAAGGCATTTCTAGATTAGCTGATCAAACTGAGGGTTATCAATCTTCCTCATCCAGTAGATTTTTTCGGAAGTCACAGAAGGGAGAGGGTGGTTCAAATGGTGGTCTTGCTGACTCCATGACCTTGGGCAAGATTCAACCTCTAAGCCTCATTTCTTCCTCTGTGCAGTAAAGTATAACAGTATCTGTCTCACAGGGTTGTGAAGATTGAAAGAATTTTGTAGAATGTCTGATATATATTAAGTATTCAACACTTCTCAGCTACAATTTTACTCTTGTGCCTCTGCTAGACCCTTCTCCTTGCACTAGGAAAAGTTAATGTGCATATTAAAATGAAGAGCAGGGAAGTAGCCCATTCCCTGCTGGTTAATGACTTATGTTGACTAGGTGTTACTCTGGGTTTTCGTTAACCCATGGTAAGCGTCTCATCTTCTGCCACTCAGGGAAATGATCGTCAATCCAAGTCAACAGTTGGATCCAGTGATAACACATCCCCTCAGCCCCCAAAGAGGAAAGGGCGAAAAGAAGAAGTGAGTTTGGAAAAACCCAAGAAAGGGAAGCAAAATGTAAAGTTAAAGAAATCACCACAAACAAGTCCAAACAGTGGTAAGTTTGTCCTTGTTATCATTATATTGTTTTTATTGAATGTCATCTTAAGGCTGTGATGCGATTTTAATTCTTAAATAGATCTATTTGTTTCTCTGGACCCACGGAAGATACTCCTTATCATCATATAGGAGAGTTTTCAAGGAAGACCTTTTGTGTATGAAAGATTTTTCAGTATTTCCAGCTCACGTTCTGTTTGTGATTAGAGGTTGTGTCCAAGAACATGTGTTTTGAGGTAAAATATTTCTTGTGGTGGTCTCATGTAAGACAAGGTAGCTCTTGTCATCTTTTTCTTCCATTGAAAGGGCTTGATTAACATTTTTACCAACTACTGTTAACATTGGTCTGTCTCACTTGTGTGTCTACAACCTCGGTACACATTGATCACAAGTTACTTTTAGCCACAGATCCCTTTCTCCAAAATGTTTTACAAAATTTCACTGATATCCAAGAGGATACTACACATCCAGAAAACTTTACCCATAGACCACATGTACGCAAATTAGTTCTGTATCTTGCATTACCAGGTAAGGGATGCCATAAAGTTAGTTTTTAAAAATTTTCATCAGTATGAGGTTTTGTGCAGTCAGAATTGTGAACTTTCATGGTAGTTTTTGGGAAGACAGGCTCTTTTTTGGTTTCCTCCAAGAATGGTGTCAGTGGGACAAGCCCACAGCAGTAGAGGGCTGGCCAGGGCACAGCCCCTTCAAGGCACTGCTTCTCCTTTACCCAGGTCCCCTCACTCCCCTGCAGGGGAACATGCTGGGCACACAGGAAGAGGACGGATGAGCTGTTGTTCCAGATTTGTTGCCAGCTCTCTGTCTTCTACTTGGGAGCTTCAGCTTATCTCAAAGTTGATGTGAGGAGTCACAATAGAATGATAGCTACTGTGGACCTCACAACTAAGGAGACATGTGAACCTATAGGGATTTCAGAGGGTGCGGCAAAGGTGATGAATTTGTCACGGGAAAACTGGGAGGCTAAGTGAATGAGCCAGTTAGAAAGAGGAGTTAGAATGATGGGGGCCTTTCATCTTCAAAGATTTCCAAGATGAAGACCAGCTGGAGAAGGGGACTACTGGATTCTGGTTGCAGTTCTGCTATGGCCCTTGGGCAAGTCACTTAACATTTGGGGGACCCCATCAGCTATCTGCAAATTGTGGGTTCATATTAAGATTTACCTTGAAAATTATGCTTACCTGTAAATCTGTATAATCCCTTGCAGTGACTGCGAAACAGGGGAGGCCAGGGTAAAATGTGGCCAATGAACGTTTATTGAATGCATATTTCATGGCAGGCATCAAAGGAAGAAAGCTAGCCTGGAATAATATGCCATACTTCGAACATTTAAAAATAATAGAGGCTTTATTTTAATCAATATATCAAGTTGTGAAGCCCCCAGGCCCTGGGCCGTGTCTTACTAGGTATTTTGTTTTTATTCACAACAGCTGGCACAGGTCCGATTTGAGACGAGACTCTTAATAAATGGCAAATGAGTGCTGGATGGCACAGCATAGAGAGATCCCTGTGATCCTTTGAAATCCACTTGAAGCAGGACCTACTTTAAACTTTTCATGAATATTTTTTCATTAGAGACTTTTATAACATGGGACTTAATTTCTGTGAGGTTCATCTTAGCCTGGGAAAAAAATCCCAATTCCTCCTTCTGATGTATGTGTTTTAAAGGTCTTTTGTTTTAGTGGTTGTTTCTCCTTCAGAAGGAAGGGGATGTTCTTTTTGTCAGGCTTCTTGTTTGTGGAAATGATGTAGCATGAGGCTGCATCAGTGGTTTCCTCTTGTATTGGAAGGTAACCTTTATTAAAAAGTTAAATGATTCGTATTTTAGCTTTCATAGAAGTTTGCAGTTTTCAACAACAACTGTATTTGGGAGGATGAAAAGAACAAAAAACAGGTTGAGCATTTAAAGTGCTCAGAAAAGGTGGAAGCCCATCGCTGTTCTGCCCTTGTCTTTGGAGAGAGACTGACCATTGTTTTAGAGAATTCCCATTTTAAGTGTGTGTTTTCTGATGTCGCTTTAAAACGTGCAGAATGTAGGCTTCTCACTGCTGAACCTCATTGTTAATGTGGGACTATTGCTGGTGGCTATCAAGTGATGGTTTTGGGGAGTGGAATTTCCCTCTATCCCTACGCTCTGAAGAGTTTTGATCAGGAATGGATGCTGTATTTTGTCAAATGCTTTCTCTCCAGCTATTGAGAGGATCATATCGTTCTTGTTTTTTCTCTTGTTGATGTGATCTATCATGTTGATTGTTTTATGAGTGTTGAACCACCCTTGCATCCCGGGGATAAATCCCACTTGGTCATGGGGAATAATCCTCTAAATGTACTGTTGGATCCTACTGGCTAGTATCTCGTTGAGAATTTTTGCATCCATGTGCATCAGGGGTATTGGTCTATAATTCTCCTTTTTGTTGGGGTCTTTGTCTGGTTTTGGAATCAAGGTAATGCTGGCCTCATAAAACAAGTTTGGAAATATTCCCTTCCTTTCTATGTTTTGAAACAGGGTTAGTAGAATAGGTATTATTTCTTTAAACGTTTGATAGAATTCTCCTGGGAAGCCATCTGGCCCTGGACTTTTGTGTCTTGGGACACATACATCTTTGGAACTCTTGTGTCTTGGGAAGTTTTCGATGATGGCTTCAATTTCCTCGCTGGTTATTGGCCTGTTCAGGTTTTCTATTTCTTCCTGTTCTAGTTTGGTAGTTTGTGGTTTTCCAGAAATGCATCCATTTCTTCTAGATTGCCTAATTTGTTGGCATATAGCTACTCATAATACATTTAAAATCGTTTGAATTTCCTTGGTATTGGTTGTGATCTCTCCTCTTTCATTTGTGATTGTATTAATTTGAGTCTTTTTTCTTTTTAATAAGACTGACTAGTTTATCTATCTTATGAATTCTTTCAAAGAACCAACTCCTGGTTTTATCTGTTCTAAGTTCTTCTAGTCTCTATTTCATTGAGTTCTTCTAGAATCTTTATCATCTGTCTTCTTTTGCTTGTTGTAGGTTTTATTTGCTGCTCTTTCTCCAGTTCCTTTAGTTGCGAGGTTATCTTGTGTATTTGAATTTTTCCCAATTTTTTGAGGGAGGCTTCTTTTGTGATGTATTTCCCTCTTAGGACCACTTTTGCTGTATCCCAAAGATTTTGAATGGTTGTATCTTCATTTTCATCAGTTTTCATGGATCTTTTTAATTCTTCTCTAATTTCTTGGTTGATCCATTCATCTTTTAGTAGGATACTCTTTAACCTTCATCATGTGTTTGAGGTTCTTCCAAATTTCTTCTTGTGATTGAGTTCTAGTTTCAAAGCATCGTGGTCTGAAAATATGCAGAGGACAATCCCAATCTTTTCTTACCGGTTGAGACCTGATTTGTGACCCAGGATGTGGTCTATTCTGGAGATAGTTCCATGTGCACTTGAGAAGAATGTGTATTTAGTTGCGTTTGGATGGAAAGTTCTGTGTATATCTGTGAAATCTATTTGGTCCGGTGTATCATTTAAGACCCTGTTTCTTTGGTGATGTTCATCTTAGAAGATCTGTCATTTGCTGAAAGTGCTGGGTTGATGTCTCCTACTCTTAGTGTATTGTTATCTAAGTATCTCTTTACTTTGGTTATTAGTTGATTGATATAGTTGGCAGCTCCCACATTAGGGGCATAAATATTCATGATTCTTAGGTCTTCTTGTTGGCTAGATTCTTTAAGTATGATTTAGTGTCCCTCTTCATCTCTTACTAGAGACTTTGGTATAAACTTTAATTTATCTGATATGAGGATTGCTACCCCAGCTTTCTTTTGAGGACCTTTGAATGGTAAATGGTTCTCCACTCTTTTATTTTTAGGCTGGAGGTGTCCTTAGTTCTAAAATGAGTCTCTTGTAAACAGCATATAGATGGATCTTGCTTTTTTATCCAGTTCAATACCCTGTGTCTTTTGATGGGATCATTTAGCCCATTCACCTTCAGAGTAACTATTGAAAGATATGAATTTAGTGTCATTGTAATACCTATTCAGTCCCTGTTTTTGTAGATTGTTTCTTTGGGCTTCCTTTTTCTTTTATAGGGTCCCTCTTAATATTTCTTGCAGAGCCGGTTTGGTGGTCTCATATTCTTTCAGTTTCTGCCTATCCTGGAAGCTCTTTATCTCTCCTTTTATTCTGAACAACAGCCTTGCTGGATAAAGTATTCTTGGCTGCATGTTCTTCTCATTTAGTACCCTCTATATATATTATGCCAGCCCTCTCTGGCCTGCCAGGTCTTTGTGGAGAGGTCTGCTGTTAATCTGATATTTCTCCCCATATAAGTTAAGAATCTCTTGTCTTGTGCTGCTTTAAGAATTTTCTCTTTATCTTTGGAACTTGCAAGTTTCACTATTAAATGTCGAGGTGTTGAATGGTTTTTATTGCTTTTTTGGGGGGTCCTCTCTATCTCTTGGATCTGAATTCCTGTTTCCTTCCCCAGATTTGGGAAGTTCTCAGCTATGATTTGTTCAAATATACTTTATGGTTTCTCTCTCTCTCTCTCTCTCTCGTTCTCTCTGTCTCTCTCTCAGCCTCTTCTGGAATGCCAATTAGATGTATATTCTTTCTTCTCAAACCATCATTTATTTCCCCAAGCCTTTCCTCATGAGATCTTAATTGTTTTTCTCTTTTTTCCTCAGCTTCCTTCCTTACCATCAACTTTTCTTCTATGTCACTCACATTCTCTTCCACCTCATTAACCCTAACAGTTACAACATCCAGTTTGGATTGCATCTCATTTAATTTATTTTTAATTTTGGCCTGATTAGATCTCAATTCTGCAGTAACTAAGTCTCTAGAATCCTTTATGCTTTTTTTTTCCAGAGCCACCAATAGCTTTATAATTGTACTTCTGAATTGAATTTCTGACATGTATTGAAATCCAAATTCTGTAACTCTGTGGCAGAGAGTATTGTTTCCAGTTCTTTCTTTTGAGATGAATTCTTCTTTCTAGACATTTTGTCCTGTGCAGAATGGTTGTGTGAGTAGGCTGAGTCAAACATATCAACCATGACCTAAGTAAAATATACCCTAGATGATTCTGATGAGGTCAAAGACCAGAAAATAAAAGAAAAATAAGAACAGAACAAAATAAAACCAAAGGTCCACTAAAGTGAAAAACAAAATTTAAAACAAAGTAGTAAAAATAAAAAGCCTAAAACCAAAAACGAAGAAGAAAAAAAGTAAAGAAAAGAGGGAGAAGAGAGCAAAAAAGATGGTCGTGGTGAGGAAGTGGTAGTGGAGGGATCACGTAGTCTACCTGAGGGGTCCTAGAGGGTAATCCTCTTGGTTCTGAGTGTTTTTTGTTCTGTATTTAGAAGATGCTCATTCCGAAATTTATATAAACCAGAAATACTTATAGAAAGCCCCAACACTGACCACCAAAATATAAACAAGATAAAGGGGGAGGGGGGCAGAATGGGAAGGAAGAAAGAGTATAATCTCACAGAATGACCCAACATGGTGTTCCATTTGGTTGTGTTGAGTGTAAGTTGGTTGTGTTCTAGAAGGTACTAACTTCCACCATTGTAAAACAAAATGAGCAGAAAAAATAAAAACTCATATCTTGTATAATAACTCATATTCAAAGTTAAATTGAATACATTGAAGTGATCCAGAAGTGGAAAATATATCTAAGACATGTAATTGTAGAAATATGAAAGTCAAAAAGGAAAAAACTTAAAAATGAAGAGCTGGTAAAATATTGTAGTTAATGTGGGAAAAAATATTGGACATTTTTAGTCTGATGTAAAAACGAGTCATAATGGGGAAAAAAAGGACCCTCTAGTTCTATATACTATTTTCCCTCAGACCTGGAGCTTTCCAGTGCTGCTTGGTCAATAAACTTGCTCTTCCCTTGTTCTTCTAGCAGTTCTTTTTGGGGAGGGGTCTGCTAGGCTGATTCTCAGGTGTTTGTGCCTTGGCAGAGATGCCCCACCCCCTGCTGGGTGCCAGGCTCAGTGTGAGCTGTTTACCCTGTGAGGCCTTTGTTCCCTGGTGATCCTGTGTCTCCCAGGCACAAAGTGAAATACAGAGGAAAAACACAATAGTGCAGCCAGATTTCTAGCTCTGGAGTCAAGCTCCCCATGAGTAACTAACCACAGTTTCCCAGTCCACACTGGCCTAGATGCTCCCAGGGCTGGCGTGAGCGCACTGATCTGCACAGCTTGGGGGCGCCCAGTGGCAGGAGAGTTCTTGCTGTCCTGTTCCCTCCCTGCTTCTGTTTGTCCCAGGGGGAATATATGATTGCGGCTTTGTCTGCTTTGGTAGCCTGGGATCTGAGGTCTGTGCCACTGGACCCGCGCTTCCAAGGACCACTTGTCCTGAAGGGAAGAGGGCACAGTCACCTCCATCTGGACCCGGCCCACCTAGCTGACTGGCTTCTCCCAAATGTCTCAGAGGGCTGCAGTGCTCTAGCCCTTTGCCGATATCAGCCCACAGTTTGCGGAGAGCTTTCCCCGGGCGCCCCTCCTCTTATAGTGACTCCGGGAATCTTGAGGCTTCATTGCTCTTCCTGTGATTCTGCCCAATTTCCCTGCTAAGCACTTATTTGTCAGGAAAGCTCCGGCATGAGTTTTTAAAGTTCCCACCTCTGTAGGGCTGGGCTTTCCTGTCCTGGAGGCTTTTGCTGCTCTACTTTAGCCCTGCTAATCCTGGTTCCCCTCCCCCACTTTATTCTTTTTTTATTTTATTTTTTGACTTCCCACTTTGTTAGAAGCAAAAACTTTTCTCTCTGTAGCATTTTAGCTGTTCTCTCTTTAAATCTCAGGTTTACTTCGTAGGTTCAGGATGTTTTGAAAGTTATCTAGGTAAGTCTGTGGGGTCAGGTGAGTTGAGGACCTCTACTCTTCTGCCATCTTGGCCCTGTCTCTCTTTTCATCTAGGTAGGAAGAACATATAACCTGGAAAATGAATCTTGGCTTCCGAAAACAGTTTTTTCAGAGAAAATGAAAAAAAAAAAAGATTTGGTGCAGTTCACTAGATTAAATCATCACTTGACAAAATTAAGGATATTAACTTAAGTCCATACTTTAGAAAATTTAGCCTTTTCCCCCAATCAGATCTCCTTCCAGACATCTTTGGCTCTAGAAATCTTCCAGGTTGTAGTATCAAATTTATCTTTCACTCCTTAACTCAGTTTCATATTCATTTATTACGGCAATTGCTTTTTTGCTCTAACATCCTCAATTCTAGTAATTAGAACCAAGTGTATGCTTTTGGATAGTTATGTCTCAAGAAGGCTCTTTTCTCTAGAAAAGGATTGTAAGCAATAGGATTGTAAGCAAAATGAAAGAGAAGGTGTATGGTGAAAAATGAGTGAAAAATGCAAGAATTTAATTACATATTGTGTATTTGAAAATTGCTAAGAGGGTAGATACTAAAAGTTCTCATCAGAGGAAAAAGGGTTTTTTTTGGTAATTGTATGGTAACAGGTGTTAATTAGACTTGCTGTGGTCATCGTTTTGTCATATATACAGATATCGGGAAAAAATGCAAGCATTTGATGTTAGAGACCAAAAATAGTTTATTTTCGACTTACCAACATTTTGCATTTGGAATTCAGTGGTTGATTCAGTTTTCTTTCAAAAGTGTACAGTGTTAGAGTTAGGATGACTATCTAGATCATCCCATAACATGGGTTAAATTGTACAAATTTTAGCTCCAATGTTCATGACCTATATACTGTTCTCATGTTAATTAGAAAGAGACGTTGTAGGCTGCCTTGTTTTTATTCTGACTGAGGCTGTAGTCATACATTTCTCTTTCTTTTACTGTTAATATTTACTGATACTCAAGTATCTAATGCTGTATGAATGAGCAGTGCTGATATCTGACTGTAGATGGCAACCTGGTTCTAACGTTATTTCTCTCTTTTGCTTTTGCTTTTCTTTTCCTTTTTCTTTCCTTTTTTTTTTCTTTCCGACTCTGTTTCTTTCTGTAATAGCAAAGCTTAATAATTCAAGCAGAGCTGTGACATATTTCTTCAGGGAAACAAATCCCATTTTCTTTTGGTAGCCAAGATGCAAAGTAAGATTGGTTAGTGATTGATGAAGTTGGGTGTGAAATGCATTTTTAGTGCTGCATTTAAATGCCAGCTTAACTGGCCAGCCTATTTTCCATACACTTTCCACTTGATTTGCAGTGCCTTGAGATATGTTTTAGAGGCTGTTAACTAGCTCCGCTTTCCACTGTTAGCAAAGTAGTAATGATGATTGTCTTGAAATAGTATTTTGGGATTGCTTGTATTCATTGATATCTTAAATATTTTCTACATGAAAAAAAAAGTTAGCGTCCTTAGCACCCTTGGAACAGAGGAAGTACAGTGAACTTAGGGGTCTTTTGAAATACTGGAAATGCTGCAGAACAAAATAGATGGGTCTGTGTTGCTAAGGCTTACGTGGTATTGATAATTACAAACACTTTTTAAAGCAGAATTTTAAAATGTAAGCAAAAACAAGACTTGTTTTCTGTTCAATGATGTTTGATCTTCTTTCTGTCTGCATCAGTAGGCGTGTGTGTGTGAGCGAGTGTGTGTGCGTGCACATCCACACACCCATACCCACACCCACACACAGACTAGTGTCCTCCTTCATGCAGTTCCTGGCTTATTCCCAGCATTGTTTTGTGATGGTTCCTAAGGAACTTGCCACGTTTAGATTTCTGATGAATGATGGGGAGCAGGTGCAATGCTGGGAAGAGATGTCTGAATATTATGACCTTGCTGGGTGATTGGCCTTGAGCGGTCATGCTCCTGAATTCTCTAATAGCTACAATCTGTACATGGTTTGCTGTGGTGCCCCGGGCATGAAGCATTCCTGCAATCTGTCCTCCCAGTCAGATCACTGGGGCATTCAGACGAGCTGCTGGGGTTCAGCCCAGGATCTAGCTCACACACTTGCCTGGTTCCCAGGCACAGGAGACTCTAAAAATAGAACAGGAAGCACATTTCCAAAGGTGCTCCCCCCAGCCTCACCCTCTGAGGGGAATCACATATTGGAAGAAGGTCTACGAGAGGCCACCAGGATGAGTTCACAAAAACAGGGCACTGGTTTTGCTTAAGAAGCCGTGGTAAGATTCAGGATTCATGGGTGTCTGGTGCCGCGCACTCACCTTGTGACGGAGAATGCAGGCTTCTCCTTCCTTCACTGACTGTGACTCATCTCAGAGGCAGTGTGGCCTGTGGGATATGGGTCACATTTTACTACATCAAGTCCTAGTACAATAAAAATTTGTAAAACAAGCATTCCTCCATACCTCAGCGACACTTGATGGAGCAACCAGTTGTATGACAGGATTCTAGTACATAAGGGACGTTAGTAACTTCTGGAAGATTTATTATGATATTCCAAGTCTATTACTAAAAGTTAGTTTAGGAATGTATACCTTACTGTTCATTTGAGCGCTGAGAGATTGACGAATCAAAGGCTGGCTGACTACCAGGAAGCTGTTTATCTTTTTGTTGGAGAGGAGAAGATCCTCTTCATATCCTGCTGTCTTCTACACTTTGTACACTGGATGGAGAATCACTCTGAGGAAAGCAGTCTTTCACAGCTGAGTTAGGGTTGAGGCCTCTGTAGGAAACTTCTTTGGGAGGCTCTTTTTTTTAATGTAGCCCAGGGTTGGGGTGTGAAGATACTTTTTGTTTTCACGAGGCAGAGTTTGTGAGCTGTTGAATTACATAGATGTTTTCAAACCTTTGGAAGATTTTTTATTCCAGATATTCACTTTATGGAGTGAATATGGAGGTATTTTGGTACTCCTCTCCCATTTTCCACACAAGTAGCCTGCAACATTCTGTGTAACCCACAATGCATTTTAATGTTTGTCCCATACTCGTCTATGCCTCACGTGTTCCCTGACATGCACACTCCTAGTGTGTCTAGTGGGAAAGTGAGCTAGAAGTTCCATTTCAGAATGCCGAGGACTCCTGGTACCCTGCTGCCAAGGCACGCAGAACTGCCCTCAGTCAGATTTCTGGTGCAAGCCAAAGAGGTTGAGGTCAGGATCCAACTAACTGGGTTAGGACTGAGGAATGCAGAGGCTGGGGGGCCGGACCTGGCAATATGGAGTTTGTCAGGGGTGTGTGGGGGGGCACTGAGATGTGGGATGAAGTTCTTTTATTATTTGATCCCCTGCAAGAGGAAAATGTTGGGATCGTCTCATCTTTATTTTTTCCCCAGCCTTAGGCTTTGGCTTGCCAACTTCCTTTCTGTAGATGCTGTCCATTACTTGTAGATAGGGTCTCATTCCTTCTTGGCCCATCAAAGACCCCAGCAGATTCGTAGTATTTCTTTGGTTATGCTGCCTCCAAAGTTAGCTGTGAACTTTTCTATAGCCTACTCTAAAGAAAATATGAAATCTATGCCAGTGGTGAGTTGCTGGCACACAGAAGACTCGAGTGTGGCTCATCTGCTTTGCAGGAAGAAGTTAAAACTGGGTTATCCCCAGCTGGGTATTTCATCTTGGGGCCTGAAGTAGGGCTCAAACTCAGGCTGGGTTGGGGGGGGTCCCATGTCAGGAATGCCTGTGACATGCTGATTGTGGGAGTGACATGGTGTAGGGAGGAAGAAGAAATAGCCAGTGCTCTTCCCAGTTTCCCCTTTCTTCTAGTAGGGTGGTGAGGTAAAACCAGGGCTGAGGGTGGCCTGATCCTTTCAGGCATCAGCAGCTCCTCGGCTGTCACTGTTACGTGAGACACCAACGAACTACCAGAGCATCTTGCTCAGAGCAGCACTTAGTTGAATGAGAGAGAGAGCATGTGTGTGAGTGTGTGTGTAGGTCCAATATGCCTACATTTGTGGTTACTATTGAAATTAAAGCCTACAAATTCCAATCCCTGGTGAATAATAAATTCTTTTTATATTTTTTTAATTTAAACTCAGTTAATGAACATATAATGTCTTATGGTTTCAGAGGTAGAGGTCAGTGATTCGTCAGTCTTATATCATACCCAGTGCTCATCCCATCACGTGCGCTCCTTCATGCCCATCACCCAGTTACCCCATCCCCCACCCCTCCCCTCCAGCAATCCTCAGTTTGTTTCCTAGATTTAAGAATCCCTTCTGGTTTGTGTCCTTCTATGATTTCATCTTGTTTTGTTTTTCCCTCCCTTCCCTTATGATCCTTTTTTATTAAATTCTATATATTAGTAAGATCATATGATAATTGTCTTTCTCTGACTGACTTATTTCGCTTAGCACAATACCCTCTGGTTCCTTCTATGTCATTTCAAATGGCAAGATTTCATTTTTTTTATGGCTGAGTAATATTCCATTGTATATATACACCACATCTTCTTTATCCGTTCATCTGTTGATGGACATCTGGGCTCTTTCCACAGTTTGGCTACTGTGGACATTGCTGCTATGAACATTGGGGTGCAGGTGCCCCTTCCGATCACTACATTTGTATCTTTGGGGTAGTTACCTAGTAGTGCAATTGCTGGGTCATAGGGTAGCTCCATTTTCAACATTCTGAGGAAACTCCATCCTGTCTTCCAGAGTGGCTGCACCAGCTTGCTTTCTTGAATGACACGATTCTGATACCCATGCTCCAGAACATCTCAAATGTGGATTTTAATTTGATATTTTGTAAACTTCATCTACCAATCCTCAGAATTAGATAAACAGCATTTCCCGGGTTTTACAAATGGGAGGGAAAAAGAGGAGAAACCCATTTTCTTAGAGTCAAAGGGTCTATCAATGCCTTGAGATTTCTGGAAATTGCCCCGCTGATGCATTGCTGGCTGAGGGGTGGACATACCCGTGGGGTTATTTATGGGGTGCAGATGCCCACAAGTCTAGGTGGAAGAGGAGGGAGCCGTCAGTGGGGAGGAGCTCAGAGCTATCTCCCTTCTGTTTGGTGGTGAGTGTTGATATATCATAATTGGCCCTGAAGCTTATCTGAGAGATCGTGAGGAGTTCCCACCTTTCTTCTCTTCCATTCTTCAGTATTTCATCTTACCTTTGTAAATGGGGGTGACAGATTTGAGCCCTTTCTGTTTTATAGGTGGGAGGAACAAGTTATCACCAACGAGATTTTCCTCTTCAGCAACGTGGTGTGATGGTGTGTTTTCTCTGCCCTTGGACCGAGGCCAGGCCTTCTGCGTTCAGACCCACTTCTTCAGGGTTAGGGAACCTTGACAAAGGTGGATCCTTTTGAGGCTGACCTCTAATTTATTTATCAAATGACCGAACCTGATTTTTTAAAGAGAATTTTTAGTTACTTTCTAGGACTTAAACTCTTACAACCCATACCCTTCTTAGCATCTGAGTTTCCTTCTACACATTTCACAAATCATTGGACTTAGGAGCCCTGCTCCCTCTCCAAGAATGCCACGTTCATGTCTTCAGTAAACATTGGCTGAGTGCTTACTGTGTACCACACAATTTTTCATCAGCAGGGCACCTCCATTCCTGCTCAGCACTCCATAACTGCTCAGCACTAGCACATTTTCTTCCAGAAGCCATAATTATGCCTTTACTAGGAAATCGTTCTCAATAAAGTAGAAGCAATTCCCTTCTTCTTTACAGCGACCAGACTCCATTTACCACTCATAAATGCCGAAGTGTGTTTATGTCTGATGCACTGACATGTTTTTCTTCTTAGTAATTCACCTCTGTATCCACTTTGTCCAGGTAGCAAATAGTATTTCTGTTTCAACGTGCTCAGTACGGTGCCTGGAACAATGAGTAATAATACTACTTGGTACCACAAGACAGGGCAGGGATCTTTCCCCACTCATACACCAGGACTCCCTTGTACACCGGGGACTATTTTATATATGAATGCTATTTTTGTTCATCTCAGGAACCCTTGTTTTTGAAATAAGATATAACATGTGTTGCAAATCACGCATAGCATGCTATTGCAGTGGGGGTAAAGATGAGGAGAAGATATCTACAAAGTACTTGTGAGGTTTATAAGGTTTTTTTTTTAAAGATTTTATTTATTTATTAGTGAAAGACACACACAGAGAGAGGCAGAGACAGGAGCAGAGGCAGAGGGAGGAGCAGACTCCATGCAGGGAGCCTGATGTGGGACTCAATCCTGGGATCCCGGGATCATGACCTGAGCAGAAGGCAGACACTCAACCACTGAGCCACACAGGCATCCCGAGCTTTGTAGGTTTAAAGCTATCCATTTATTCTTATTTTATACAATTGGGTGATAATGCCAAATTGTTTCTCTGCAATTGTGCCACATATCATTCCCTTTAAAACGCTGTCCATACCAAAAGGCACTTTTTATGGGGTGCGAAGCTGACAGGCCCCTTCTGCCCCTTCCCAAGTTGAAAGCAAATGTCTGTCCCCTTTAGACTGATTGTGGAGGCTTTCTCCCAGGCTTTGTAGTGCTTAATGGGACGGGGTAGTCATTTTATGGAGGAGCCTTACCGATGCCGTGGTCAGAAACAAGCATCCTCCACCCAGGTCATTGAGGACAGCTCCTGTGGCCTTGGTGAGATAGCCTGGCGCTCTGCATCGCTTCATGACCCCTTGGCATCACCCAGAGCTTCCAGATCACCTTACAGTAGAGCCTCTTTTTTTTTTTATTTATTATTTATGATAGTCACAAAGAGAAAGAGAGAGAGGCAGAGACACAGGCAGAGGGAGAAGCAGGCTCCATGCACCGGGAGCCCGATGTGGGATTCGATCCCAGGTCTCCAGGATTGCGCCCTGGGCCAAAGGCAGGCGCCAAACTGCTGCGCCACCCAGGGATCCCTACAGTAGAGCCTCTTAACCCAGGGAACTTACTGTCACCTCCCAAAGTGGGTTCCATGGTATAGTTTTGCATGCTCTTAGTAGATGTTTCTTGTGGTAGGAGTGTGGGCTCACATACAAATTTGGGAGACGTTGGGACGTCTTTGCTACAGGATTCCACAGAGCCTTTCACATGGAGGTGTCCCTTGCTGCTTCAGACTTTGGATCCCTGTTGCTGAAGCACATTGGGCAGGAAGACTATTCTGCAGAGCACGGTGTGAGGAGCGCTGGGGGTGTTGCCGCACAGCCCTGCTTCCTCAGAGGTTGGAAGACCTGAGAATTTCTGATGAGGATTAAATGAGACACCATCTCTTTGTGTGGCTCCGATCAGAGCAGTAGCTCATGTAATCAGCTCACATTTTCTGAGTGTTTACTCTGCACTGGAGACTTTAGCTTTAGAGTCTCATTAATCTTCTGATCAGCTCTAGGACTTAGGTGTCATTACTGTTAGCATCTTCCCTGTCTTACTCATAAAGGAACCCAGACACTGAAGGGTTAAGCAGCTTGAATTGGACTGAACAAGCAGCTGAGAGTGGAGGCTCAGACCCCCTGTTTTGGTCTGTTGTAGGAGGCTGTCTGGGGGCTGGCATGGCCTCGAATCCAGGCAGTGAAGCCCTGGATCCTGTGCTCCTCAGGGCTGTCACCAGCTGTCCCAGTGATCAGCAGACAGTGTGAATTCACAATGGCCTGTGTGTGTGCTTACAGGGACCAATAATCACATTTATTAGTGATGGGCAAATATGAATTGATGGCATGCTTTTAAAAGTGCTCATGTTCAGACAGATCCAAGAATTCTAGCAGGATGCAAGGCCACCGTTGTTTCATGCCCTGCCTCACTGTGTTTGGTTCCCCTGGTGGTTGTGAGGGTATTTAAGGAGATTTCATGGTGGTGGGAGAGAAGGCGTAGAGCCCTCTCTAAGATAGAAGATCCAGGGTCAGGGTGAGGAAATCCCATGCCAACCATGAGTCCAGGTTGTTTCCTATGCTCCTGACCAGGCAGCTGTCAGTTGGAGGTTCCCATGACCCGAACTTTGGATTTGACAGTTTGCTAGCATAGCCCAGGGAACTCAGGAAGACAGTGTACTTACCTGCTCACTGATTTATTGTAAAGGATACAACTGAGGAGCATCCAGATGGAAGAGACGCACTGGGCAAGGTATAGGGGATGAGATGTGGGGTTCCATGCCCTCCTAGCACCTCCATGCCTTAGCCAATCTGGGAGCTCTCCAAACCCCTTTGTGTAGGGTTTTTTTATTCTTTATTATATTTATTTATTTAAAACTATTTTATTTATTCATGAGAGACACAGAGAAGGCAGAGACATAGGCAGAGGGAGAAGCAGTCTCCTCATAGGAGCCCGATGTGGGACCAGGATCACACCCTGGGCCAAAGACAGATGCTCAACTGCTGAGCCACCCAGGCATCCCTGTAGGATTTTTTAAATAGAGGTTTCATCATGTAGGCACGATTGATTAAATCATTGCCTTTAGTGATGAGCTCAACCTCCAGCCCCTCTGCTCTGCCTGGAGGTACTGGCATGGGCAATGGGAAAGGAAGTTTGCAACCCCCAAATCACATGATTGGTTACCCTGGCAATTGGCCCCCATCCTTAGGAGCCTTCTGAAAGTCACCTCATTAGCTTAAACTCAGATTGGTTGAAAGGGCTTTTTATAAATAGCGAAACACTTTTTTCACCTTTGCCCTGGAGCTATTTTAGGAAATGAAGTTATTTGAAGACAAAAGACCAAATACTGGAAGACGCTCACATTCCCTTTTATCACTTAAGAAATTATAAGCATGTTAGGAGCTCTGTGCCAGGAACCATGGACAAGGCCAAAACGTATTTCTTACTTTAGGATGTTATCACATTCAGCGTGTCTGAGAATGTCTTCGTCATGCTCTCACATTTAATTTTTAGTTGGGACAGACCTAGAATTCTTGGAAACCCTTCTCACTCAGTGTTTTGAGCATATTACTTCATTGCTGCTGTTAGGAAATTTGATGCCATTCTTACTCTTGCTTATCTGAGTGGATTTCCCCAAAACTTTGCTTGATGCCTGAGGATCTCAGAAAAGCACTTGGGGGCAAGTAGTTCATCTGAGAGGTGATAGCGGAAGCATGGACAGGTCTGACATAGAAGAGGGGAGAGCTTATAAGGGGGGGGGGTCCTCTTAAAGAGAGTCCTCTCTGGGCATCTGGGACTCAGTCCTGCTGGAACCTTCCAAGAGAGTGTATAAAACACACCTCAAAATTGTCCGGTGCAGGGATGAAGACAGCAAGACATCTGCCTACCAAATCCTGTCCTTCATTGGTTGAGGGTGGTTCTTGGAACATAACTCTCTGCTGCCCTGGCCTGTCCATGCTCAGTCTGAATGAACTTCTGTGGCTGGAAAAAGACCTTAAGCAAAGTCAGGAACTTGAGGTAGAAAGGCCTGGAAATATATGGGAACTGCTCATTGAAGTGCAGTAGACTTCTGATCTGCAGTTGGGCTAAGAGGATTGAGGGCGGGGCAAGAGGAGGACTTCCTGGAGGCGACCAGTTGTGGACCAGGAGAAGGAAAATTTTGGACTTGACAGTCTTTGATGGTGGACAGGAAGAGATGACAAGTTTGAGAAACATGTAGGAGACAGAATGAATGTGATCTGAGGTCACATGGGAGGGGGTGAGAGAGTACTTGGGACCCAAGGGGACACTGAGCATTTTGGCTTGGGTAGATGGTTGTGTCATTCACTTCTGGGGGATGTGCACATGAGGAGGGAAAGACTACACGTGGATGTAAAGGGACTGGTCTGGCATCCAGTGGAGTGTGCATGGATCAGCTGGAAATGGAAAGAATCCCTTTGTGGAGGTACCTCCTGAGGTAACCAGCTGATAGGTGAGTGTCAAAGTCAAGTGCAGGAGAACATGCCCCAGGCAGGACCTGTAGGTCTGGAGGAAAAGAGGCAACTCTGACTCTTCAGAAGCAAGTTCAGAAAAAGGATGCAAAGAGGTAGGAATGAAAAACATTTGTGTAGCACTGACACCTCTAGTGACCTCGCCTGTCTCTTACGGCACAAACACTGAGACATAGGTATTGTTCATAGATGGAAATCCTCATTTCCATTCTATAGATCCAAAGGCTAACATATAGAAAGATTTAGTATCCCACAGTCTGCAGCGAGCCAGAAGGTATTCAATAAATGAAATTTAGTTTCAAGCTGTCCCAGCACACAAGCCAGGGTCCTCTGCCCTCAAGTTTAGAGTTTTTCCCATGACTACAGTGGCCTTAGCCAGACTTTGTAGTTGTCCAGAGCCTAAGTGTGTTAGAGAGATTGTATGTCTATTTTATATGAAGCTAAGACCAAACAGAAGGTGCTGAACTCTATGCCCATCAGTGCAGTCAGTGCCTTCCCCACGTTGTACCCTGCACAGTGTTATTAACCCACATGCACAGCACCCATGGAAGTATAAAAGCATTGACATCTCAGATCGAAAACAGAGACAGAGTCATTATGCACAGTAATTGAACACCAAGAAATAATAGCAAGAAAATTGATTCAAACTGTACTTAATGAGGGATATGAAGGAAATGATTGTTCAGAATCCTGAAATTGTTCTTAGTAAGAGGTGAACATGTTGCAGTCTGAATATGAATGATGGTTTCTCTCTCACCGTAAAACTACCAAAAAAAGATCCTGTTGAAAGTCTCCAGGGGTGCCTGGGTAGCTCAGTGATTGAGCATCTGCCGTTGGCTGAGGTCATGATCCCGGGGTCCTGGGATTGAGTCCCACATCAGGCTCTTCACAGGGAACCTCTTTCTCCCTCTGCCTGTGTTTCTGCCTCTCTTTCTGTGTGTCTCATGAATAAATAAATAAGATCTTAAAAAAAAAAGAAAGTGTCCATATCAGACTAGCCCAAGAATTTATTAGGAGCACAAGGGGAAAATGGCTGTATTTCTTAATTAAAAGAAGAATACCACCATTTACCCCTCATGGGGACCAGAGTTCTCAATAATTATGTCTGATTTTTGGAGAGAGTGCTTGTGGGCTGTCACCACTCTGCATGACGAGTAGCCACCCAGGACAGAAACAAAGGAACCAGTGATCACCATCATGGAATGACGGTCTCCATATTCTTTCTGGTGCTTTCTGCCTTAGCACACGTGAGATTTACTGCATTTTCAATTTGGTAAGGTTTGCCAACTAAAACAAGGTCCCAGATCTAATTGGCCTGGCACTCGGTAATGTTTAGGTGGACAAATTCACCCCTTATGGATTTTTATTTTCTCAGTAAGCCTGGGATAGAGGAATAAAGTTTCTTTGGCTGCAAGACAGGTATAAGGCAGCTTTTCATTTGTGAAGCAGGTGTCCTGTTTAATTTTTAGAAATTTGTTAGGAAGGACAATTAAATTTATCTTTAGACTTTATTCCTAGGTTCGCCCTGAGGTTATGATTTAGAATCATGGTTATGGTTGTTTAGCATTTTTATAATGATGGAGCATGAACGAAAGTGGATGGAAAAACACTTCCATAAAGTGGTAAGTGCCTGAAGAGGCTCTTGGCTAATTGCAGCGTGTGTATAAGGAGACATCAATTAGTTTGGACCAGTCTCCAAAATGTTCCTCTGGAAATGAGGAACTTAAGTACTTGGAATCAGGGAGCCTGGGGCTGGGGGGCTGGGAGCCCCCATCATCACTCCTGCTGCCCCAGGGAGCTGCCTTGTGGCTTCCTGCCCCATCCCTCCCCAGACTGAGCTCCTACTTCAGTATGAGCCCCAAGGTGATGTGTTCTGAAGGATGAAGGTCAGCAGGATTAGACAGAAGGAAAAGATCAGCCGGGTGGACAATGTCCTTTTATTCCTAATAAAAAAATTTTTTTTAAAACCCTAAAAATGGCATTCGGCATTCATTCTTTCTCACTCCAGATAGTTTCTGGGTTGACCTTGCTCTGTCTGGCTCTGCCCCATTATATAGTCAGCAGTGAGTGCATTCTGGGGAGGAGAGCCATAATAATGGGGAAAGACATGGTTTTCTTCTCATGTCGGTTAATGGAGGTTGGAGACTCAGACGTGTGTCTAGGTCACGGTAGGACATGGCAGGTCACAGGACAGAGTCCATGTGAGAGGCTTCTAGAACAGGAGAGGAAGGTTGAATCTGATTGCTGAGGTTGGGAATTGATATTTATTTGAGAGAGGAAGTTCTGGCCATAGAATCTGATAGAGTAGGGAAAAGACTAGGAAAGCCAGAACTGAGTTCAGCATTAAAATCTCCAATGCATTTTAAAGCCAGAGTAGTTAAATGTTAATTAATCTTCCAAATTAGAATAGTAATTGCATTTAATATGAGCAGGGAAGGGAAGGATTATTCAGGAATTTGTTTATTGGACAGTGGAGAATTGCTGTAATTTTGTTTGTTTGGTGGTGGGGGAGCTTTTCCTTGATGGCTTAATTGTACAATGTTATTTTTAAACCCTTTCTCAGATTAGCTCAAAAGTTCCTGTGTACTTTTCTTAAAAATCATAATAGTGAGGGTGAACATCGCTGTTTATACTCAAGGCCATTGCTCCCAAAACAACGAAAATTGGGACTTATCCTTAAAGAGACTAGGAGCCTTTAGTTTGTCATTGTTATGAATGATTCACTAAAAGGCCCTTGCACATTCTCAACAGCCTCCTTTTGGACATGACGTTGGAATTTGCTTGCGACTCAACCACTCTTCTTAGGTGAAGACCCGTATTTCTGACCACAGTGGAGCCTTGAACAATGCGGGGAGTGAGGGGTGCCCACCACTGCACAGCTGAAAATCCGAGTATAACTTTTGACTCCCTAAAAATTTAACTAATAGCCTATGGTTGGCTGGAAGCCTTCCCGATAACTTGAACAGTGAATAAACACATATTTTGCAATATGCGTTATATACTGTATTCCTATAGCAAAGTAAGCCTGATAGAGAAAAATGTTACTAAAATCATAAGGAGAAGATACATTGATGATACTGTATTTATCAGGGAAAGAAATCTGCATTGTAGGAAGACCTGAGCTGTTCAAACTCATGCTGTACAAGGTCAGGGGTATTGAAATTTCTACCTTGACTTCCCACAGGCACCCCCACCTGCATGTGTTAAACAGAGTATTTTCCGAACCCTGAATTGCCTTTATTTTTTTATTTTTATTTTTTAAAGATTTTATTTTAAAGGTTTATTTATTTATTTATTAGAGACACAGAGAGAGAGGCAGAGACAGCGGCAGAGGGGGAAGCAGGCTCCCGGCGGGCAGCCCGATGCAGAACTTGATCCCTGGATACCGGGATCACGACCTGAGCCAAAGACAGATGCTCAACCACCGAGCCACCCAGGCATCCCCTGGATTGCCTTTATTTACAAGTTTTCCCAACATATTCCCTGGCTCCGGGTACCATTAGGCCAGGACCCTGGGGTAATCAATGTGTGTGGGCAGGGGTTTGAGGGAGTGTGTACAGTTTCGGCTAGCCTGCAGTGAGAATTCAGGAGATGAGCAGTCCCTGCCTGTTCCATGAAAAGGAGGTCTATGCAGAATAGTCTCCAAATTAAAAAACCCAAGGAGCCCAAAAACCGAAAGGAAAAAGGCTGACAAGTCCACTTTGAGGAGAAATGGTTTATTATGGGGACTTCAGGACAGAAGCATGTCTTGGGTAACCCCACCTCCTGCAAGACATTCTTTTGTGGCCTTGGAGGCTGGGAGCACAGGTGGTGGGGTAAGGGAGCTACCTGGAGGAGATGTTAGGGACTCATAGTCGTGATATCTCCAGTGCAGATGGAGGACATTGTGCCTCAACGGTGTGCTTGAGGGGGTGTGGTTAGACCAATGGGCAGGGGGCTGGGCTCAGGAAGGCTTCAGATCACAGAGCGGTCACAATGGCGATTTATCCAAGATTGCAACTGTCTGCTTCCTGCACTACTCATTACTTTCTAATCCCTTTCACGTTACCCTTTCCATTGTTTTAATCCTGGTAACTTTAGAGGCAGCCTAGATTTTCCATGCTCCTCACTCTCCCCATACCCAGCCATGACCAACTGGCATTGATTCTCCCTTCTCAAAATCTCTTGAATCTGGCCTTCCTCACTGTTCCTGACTGACGCTCCTTATTTTCCACACAGACTACCACAGCCTTCTAGATGGTCCCCTGAGCTCCTTCTTTGTCCGTCCTTCACAGTTCTGCCAGCCTCGTGTCCTTAAAAGACAAAAACTATTCTGATGAGATTCCTTCGGAAGCTTATCACTTTCATGGCCTCTCTTCCAGCCCCATCTTCCACCAGCCTATTGTATGCATGGTGTCCAGCACCACCAGATACCCTAATTTTTGGAGATTCTTCTCTTTATACTAAAAATTTTAGAGAATGTTTTAGAGTTTCTTGATTGCATGAGCCTTTTCCATGTCCCTCTGTGTGTATGCCTAGAATACCTTCCTGGTTCCCGTCAGCTTTGTTCTCCTGAAGACTCCCTGTGCTCTCATCTCTTCTGTAGAATCTGGTCCATGAACAATTTCAGAGCCAGGATTGTCCTCTTTATTGCCTTATTCATCCTGGTGAGCTCATCATCCAGGTCAATTTCAAACATGTAGTGAGCTCTCTGTAAAGTCTGATGAGAGAATGACTGAATTTTTAAAAACATTGTATGATTTTTTTCCAGCTGTGCTTTTACTTGAATTTGAACATTGACGTTATTAATGATATTTCTTACTGAAGGTTACCTTGATGAAATCAGATTGCTAATCAAATGTCTCCTAGTGACATAGAGGTGAACTGGGTCTGCCTGCACCTGCCACCCCAGTAAGGCAAAGTAGATGTATAGCCATGTAAGTAGATGCATTTTATTCAAATTCAAGGCAAAGTAATAGGTTAGAGACAAGACTGCTTACTCGAGTTAATAAATCAGTATCAGTGCTCAGGTGCAATATATGGCTCTGTGTGGGGAAAACTGGAAAATTTATCTTGTTATAATTTAATTAAAAAACAAACCACAGCATGGGTGAATGGCCTCTGAAATGGTGCACTGCGCTGCTGAGATAGCAGCCTGAAGAAGATGCCACTAAAAAACAAAGGCTATTAAAACCAGAGTTGATGAATTTTCCTCACTTTATAATGTGAAATTATTCTTTGTGTAGTACTGTCTATATGCTATTGGATTTTCCATTATTAGAGGATTTAAAAGCCACTTTGGACTAAAGATTATTTACATTTCTAATTTCTCACATTAAATGATGGAGCATAACTTTAAGTTGTGGCCCCGCACAAACAAAATTGTACAAAGACTGCATGCTCAGCCTCCTGAGGCTCTCCCCTGTTCACACACAGATTCAGGCCACTCACTCTGCTGTGTCCATTTATTTTTTCTTGAGCTCTATTTTCTTAGACTTTAACTTGTGAAAATATCCCAATATTTGGAGATTCTTCTCTTTCCCTGAGCATCCAGTTACCTGCCCGAAGGACAAGGAGCTACACAGAGACACACATACAACATTGGCACATTTCTTTAAAAAATTAACTTTTCATCCATGTATATGTACAGAAGGGTGCTCAGATCACAAGGACACACCTTGATGAATCTTTACAAGTTGAGCAGACCTGTGTGACCGGCAGCTGGATTAAGAGATAGAACATTGCCTGTGTAAGGTTTTCTTTTCTTCTTGACACCAAGTACCTGGTGTCTTTTCCAATACCATTTCACCAGCACAAACTAGGTGTCCTACAATGGGGTCCAATTCCAGCACTACCTATCAGAGTAGTGACAGACTCCATAGATTTAAGGGCTCCATCCCAAAAGACAGCACTCAGTTGAGATGCCAGTTGCAAGGTTATTAGATCTCACTTCTGTCCTACTTGGCTACAAAATCAAGGATGTTGAAACTTGCCTCACCCGCTTTTCCCAGAACAACTCATGGACCTCAGAAAAGTTCTTTACATCCTTTTTTTTTTTTTTTTTTTGGTATATTCTATCAGATCTTGGAGGTTCTATTTATTAGGAGGAGTATCCTTTTTTGTTTGCCAAGACTCTTTTAAAAATCGGAATGGGTTTTAAATCCTATCAGATGACTTCTCTGTTCCTATTGAAAGGATTTTTATGATTCCCTCCCCCTTTGTTCTTTATTATGTGGTGAATTACATTGATTTTTGGATATCAAACTTAATTGGCATTTTTGGATTAAATCTAAATTGGCCGTGATATTTTGTCCTTCTGATATCTCACTGCTGCAATCACCTAGGCCTGGAGTTTTCTTTAGGTGAAGGTTTTAAATTTCAGATTTGACCCCCAGATCATGATCTGAGCTGAAGGTCATGCTTAACTGAGCCACCCAGGGACCTCTCAGACTTGATTTCTTTAATAGCTATAGGGATATTTATGTTTTTTTTTTAATCTTTTCCAGTGTCCATTTTGGTAAATATGTTTTAAAAGTTCACTTAAAATTTGCTAGCGCAAAGCTATTCCTTATATCTTCTTTAAAGAGGTCTATAGGGTCTATACTAATGTACTATTTTTCATTTCCCCATATTGGTAATTTTGCTTTTTTTCATTATGAGTCTTGATAATTAATAATCCATCAATTTTTTTTGGTCTTTCAAAATAACTAATTTTGACTTTGTTGATCTTTCTGTATTACCTGTTTTATTTTTCACTGAGTTCTGCCCTCATATCTATTCTTCCCCCTCTTTGACTTTCTTTGAACGTGACTTGTTCTTTTTCTAACTTCCTGAGATGTTTATTTAGAACATAGATTTGGGGCAGCCCAAATGACTCAGCCGTTTAGCGCTGCCTTCAGGCCAGGGCATGATCCTGGAGTCCCACCTCAGGCTCCCTGCATGGAGCCTGCTTCTCCCTCTGCCTGTGTCTCTGCCTCTCTCTCTCTGTCTCTCATGAATAAATAAAATCTTAAAAAGAAATGGAACATAGATTTTTCAATCCTTCTTTTTCTAATATATACACACAAGCCTATAAATTTCCCTCTAACCACAGCTTTAGCTGTTTACATGTTTGATTTGTCTTATTTTCATTATTTATACAATTGTTTTCATATTTCCATTGCCATTTTGTCTTTGATATAGGGTTATTTAAAGTACTATGACTTAATTTCAAAACCTCATTTTTTGATTTTTCAGTTATCCTATTTTTATTTTGAGCCTAATTCCATTGTGATAAAAGAACATACTTAAATAAATGAACCTCTTTAAATTGTCGAGACATGCTTTGTGGCTTGGCGTAGGATTAAATTTGTTAACAATTGCAGAGGTATTGAAAATGTTTGTGCACCTCACTGCTGAGTGCCATGTCCTGTGTTTCAGTTAGGTCAACTTTCTTAATTTTGCATTTTGGCTTTGGGATGGTTCCGGACTCTTCTCTTTATCATTTGCTTTTCCCTTTTTTGCTCCTTCAGTCCTTTTGCTCTTTTGTTTGCTTTCCCCACGGCTTCCTCTTTTGGCCTAACTGTATTTGAATTCACCTATGTTTTCACATAGTTTCTCTTGGCTCAGACCTGTCTTCTGACTAAGATTCTTGTTTCTATTATTGCCCCTAACCACTTGGATTCTGTGGCTTTGATCAGTAGGCCAGCAGGGCAATCTGCCTTTCCTTTAGATTCTGTATGTTAAAGATGCTGATAGATGGCTCTCGGCAGACATTTGCGGAGCACAGGTTATGGGATTTCAGAAACATTGGACATAGTCCATGCCCTCAAGGTGTGTGATATGGTTGGAATCAGGACCCCCACATACAACAAATACAAGGATGTATTTAATAAAAATGGTGTGAGTAGAAAGTAGTGAATGGAGTAGTAGGAAGAAGGCAGTCATTATGGGCTGGAATGGCTTTATAGACAGCCTGGGATTTATTCTGAAAAAAAAAAAAAAAAAAAAGGAAAACAGGGCTGTGAACCACAGGGAATTTGCGTGAATAAAAATCCAGAGGCAGGAAAACCTCACAACTCTGTGTTTGTATTTCATAGATCACACTAGTTAGAGGGAACAATACCAGTTAGCAGAATTACAGTAACCTTGTCCAAAGAGGTAGACTGAGGTCAGATCACAAAGAGCATTTAGATGTCATCCTACAGGTGTGCAGGGATGGTATTGGAGATTATGATATGTGTACAGTGGTCTGATGTGCAGAGAGTAGTGTTTTTAGGGAGAATGATATCTGATTGCTGTGACAGAATGAAATTGGCAGTTTATAAAAACCTTGGAAAAATTATTTGATTTGAAATGATAATGTACATAGCAAGATGATAACAGATTAATAAGGAGTCTAGGGCAAGGGATAAGATGGATTCAGTGATAATTCAAGAAATCCAGCCTAGATTTTTAAGAGACTGGAGGTGCTACTGACAGGAATAGGGAGAAACGATGTGGAGCAGAATTTAGACACAAAGATGGTGCCCAAGACCAAAGAGTTGGAAGCAGTGTTGTTACAGGGAGGATTGGCTTAGGTGGGCCGTGAGAGTGAAGAGTGTGGGTGTTGACACAGGTGTTGGGAGGCAGTGAAGATGGTAGACGGAAGGACCTCACCTAGACTTCTCTTGAAGATAGTATAGTCTTGAGAGATCTGTGATGACTTTGTGTTTAGCCACACGAGCTATGGAAGCCAACATAACCCAATACTGCTGTCCACGTTCCACATTCTCTAAAGTAACAGACTGAAACCAGTTAGCAGTAATTGTTGCAGTAAGTAGTAAGGGGGAAAAGTAATAGTAATAAATAATAGTGATGAGGGAAAAGCACAGCCCTCCTAAAACCACAAGTGAATTTCATTTGTGATCATTTGGGGTTCTGTTTTAAAGGAATAATCTATTCTGCATGTATCCTCCCCTTCTGAAGGTTCCCGTTTTGCCATAATAAAGACAGTTTGCTACGGAAACAAGGCAAAATCCTAAATTCTAATTAGCCAGTGCTATCAGAGATTAATAACACTTTAGATCTGCTGCAAGCGACTTCACATTTGAGCCTCTTCCTGTGTATCACGGCAGTAATTTACAAATTTTAATAATAGATGTCCTCTTTGAGAAATTGCCTTTCCTTATGCTATGGGAGTTTTTATGATTAGAACTATACTTCTTTCCTTGCAGTTGTTTTTCAGGCATTTATGCTACCATTTCTGCTTATCAGTAATGGTTCAAAAATTTTCTAACACAGAGCAATTAATATCTGTCAGTAGAAATAAATTACATTTTTCATCGCTTGTGACACGCTCTCAAATGCTGTTTGAAAATGCCATAATTATGCATCATCATGCTATGTAATTTTGGTGCCTGATGTATTAGTGCTTTAGTGGTATGATTTATATTTTCTGTGTTTTTGTTTTTTTGTTTCTTTGGGTATTTTTAGTGTCGAATTAATAGGATGGGTGTAAGGATCGAGATGTATGTTGGGAAATGACATTTTGCAGAATACTTTGTTTTATTTCCTTTCTTCTAATGTGTTCTTTTTTTTCAGTTATTCACATATTTTACATATTTAGTGTATGCAAATTATGCATGTTAAGATTGTACCACCGATAGCTTTTGCCCTACAGCACTAGAAGGTGTAATATGCTTTCAGAAATTGAATGCATAGAATATATGCATGTTCAGAATATGTCTTTTATTGCCCTAAGAAGGAAGGATGTAATATTTGTAAAATTATGACCTCTCTAGGGTCCCTTTGGTCTTTTGAGTACAGTGGGGCAACTCTGGTGCTGTACCTTACAATTACTGGCAACAGACAAGGGCTGTGGTTCAGACCACTCTCTGCTTACCCTTGGCCTGTTCTCTCCATTGGCCCCATAACCTGGACTTGATGATCTGATTTTGATCTCTTTGCTTTTGGTTACCAGTCTTCACTCACCTGTGATCTAATGAACTCCAACCTGCCTCGGGGTTCTTGCCAGTGTTTTCCACCACTTACCCCTCAGCTCTTACTGCATCAAGTGAGAGATTATCAGGAAGGTAAGATCAAGAGGATGGGGGTAGAGTCTACCCAGGAACAGGGGTGAAAACTTGGCAAATCACACATGACTTGACCTCTCAAATTACACTGTGCTCAGAGCACAGACCACTGTTGTCATCAGGGGTGAACAAACAAGCCCGCTACTGCCTTTGCTTATTGCTACATGTGGCCGTTCTCAAAGTGAGTAAGGAGAGTCAGAATATCTAACCCCAAAAGATGCACTATTTGAGCTAAAGGCAATTGAGAAACAGCAGCTGCCAGAGGAACTCATTGCCCTTTACCTTTCTGCCAAAAGCAGAGTGTACATGTCCATTTGTAAAAGTGTCCCTTTATCCCACATCAGGGAGAGGAAAGCTCTTACTCATTAGAGAGGGCACTGACCTGAGACTGCATGAATGAACCTGGCTCAAATAACCCATACCTTCCATTCATTTCCTCCATATATTTACCTTCTCACAGTTGACCACTCCTGCTTTTCCTATGTCTGCCTACTTCTCCACAAATTATCACTCTTTGTTAAAATGGTATAGAAGCCCCCAGATCTAAACACTTTTTTGGGGGTTTTCACTTCTTTTCTGTGAAGCCCCTGTGTACATGTAGAATAAAGTTTTTATCCTGTTAATCTTTCATCAGTTTAATTGACACACCCCCATCACTAAGCCTTAGAGGATGGAACAGAAGCTACTTTTCCTCCTCAACGTATTTCATCCTGTTAGACTGTAACCAGTGATTCCATTATGAAAACAGAAAAGAAGACCTTTAATCCTTAAATTTAAAGAATATTGCAACCTAAACATGGAAGTAAATAAAGAGAAATGGGGTTGGGGCAGGGGTCGACGAGAGTAACTCATTCAAACAAGTCCACATGGAATATTTACTCTTGAGCACTGATCAAGGGGTATAATAGTCCTGAATTACAACAAAGACTGTCTTCACTGTGCATCCCTTAACATTTTTGTTTTTTTAACTTAACACTTTTGGTTGGGCTTATTTAGGTTTGGATAAAAGACAAACCAGGAATACGGTGATAAAAACCTAAAACACAGGCATTTTAGAACAAGCACATCCACACCTTCTCTTGAGACTTTGAAATTATTCCTCCAGGAAAAGGCCCCATTACTGTGCGTCTCAGCAGCATCGCTGTGAGCAAAGCTGGGCTTCACTGTTAGAAAATTTTAGAAGAGAAGCTGTATTAAATTTCTCAGTTGAATAAGGAAAAGTATCATAGTGAATAAAGAATTGTCTTCCTACATGAAACTCAAACCATCAGATCCCTTAAGTAGAATTTTAGGAATTTATACCATTAAATAGGTTTTCACAAGTCAGACATCTCCACAGAGCTGTGATTGTCGTATATTTTTAATTATGGAGGCATTGAAAGCAATCAGCTCACATTAACTTTCCTCTAAATAGAATCATAAAGCAGCCTTTCACTGCCAATTCCTTTGTGTAGGGGGTCACCAAGTGTTCTTAAGTGAGTCACTTTAGAATGAATGGCTCATTGTAGGATTGAGTTTTATTATATTGAATAAAGAATAACAGAAATCTAAGTAGAAAGGACCTCTGAGATTCTGGTCACTTCATTTCACACCTTTCCCTCTAAGAACAAGTACCTAAAATGATTTAGTGCCGCAAAGAAACTGAAGCTGTTCATGGATGGCGTGCTGGTAATTGGCATTTGAAGTTTTAAAGGAATAAGGGCATTAGGTTAATTGACACAACGTGAAGACAGATGCTTTATATTTTCAAACATCTTATGAGTTATTCGCTGGTGAGCTCCCATCTTAATTTAACATTTCTGTAGAAGTTCATACTTTGAAAATGTGTATCATGATTTTTATTTGTTTTTTTATGATTTTTATTTGTTGTGTCTCTTCTGTGAGGTGGGTTGGCATATCTTTCTATATTGAATGAGTCATCAGCAGGTGGAGTATCTGGCACATAGTTGTCTGCCTCTGATAGAATGGGAGAAGCAAAAATTAAAATTACTTCATAGTTTCTTAATATTCCAAAGGTCACACGGTGACTTTTGCTTAATTACACCTGTCCTGCCACTTAGACTGGTTTTAGCAAGTTGTACCTAAAAATAATAATGCCTACCATTGATGAAGGGCTTCTTGTGTATCTGGCATGATGCTAAGGTTTTTTTTTTTGTATTTTTTTGTATATTTTTTTATTGGAGTTCAATTTGCCAACATACAGTATAACACCCAGTGCTCATCCCATCAAGTGCCCCCATCAGTACCCGTCACCCAGTCACCCTGTCCCCCCGCCCACTTCCCCTTCCACTTACCCCTTGTTCATTTCCCAGTTAGGAGTCTCTCAATTTCTATCACCCTCTCTGATTTTTCTCACTCATTTTCTCTCCTTTCCCCTTTAATCCCTTTCACTATTTCTTATATTCCCCTTATGAATGAAACCATATGATGATTGTCCTTCTCTGATTGACTTACTTCACTCAGCATAATACCCTCCAGTTCTATCTATGTTGAAGCAAATGCTGGGTATTTGTCATTTCTAATGGCTGAGTAAATATTCCCTTGTTTATATAGACCACATCTTCTTTATCCATTCATCTTTTGATGGACACCGAGGCTCCTTCTGCAGTTTGACTATTGTGGACATTGCTGCTATAAACATTGGGGTGCAGGTGTCTTGGCTTTTCACTGCATCTATATCTTTGGGATAAATCCCCAGTAGTTGATGCTAAGTTCTTTATACGTGTTGTATAATTTAATTTTCATGACAGTATCATGAGGCAGCTACTCTCTCAGTTTCAGAGATGAGAAATCTGAGGCTTAGAGAAGTTCAGAGAATGTAACTTCTGTTTGAAGCCCCAGGTCTGGTGAGTGAGAGGGTTGGTGTTTGAATCTGAGGCCCTGCTCCCTAGAGCTGTTATCATGCCATGCCTTTGCGGAACTAAGGATAGCTACGTTTCTTGAGCAGCTACTTAATGCTTGCGTTTGACGAAGCACTTTAACAACATATTTTCATTGAATCCCTCCAACAGCCAAAGGCATTTTATTTCCAATCTACCAATGGGGAAAGTTCAAGAACATACTTAAGCTGTTAAGGGACAGAGCTGAGTTTCACATCAGATCACTCTGGCTCCGAAGCCCGTTGCTATACCTGTATTCCCAGCTGTCCCCATGGAAACCAGTTCCTCTTCGTGTCTGTCATACTGAACGTAGCCAGTCCTTATTTGAATGGAAGACAGTACAGCATATATCTGAGTGACTGAGCAGTTTATATGAAAACTTTATAGCTTTCTCCCTCCTCTTTCCAGGATCTGTTCCCCTTCTTGATCATACCGCATCTTTCCCGTACTCATCTTTGGGTGACTAGAGCCTCCAATCCATCTCTTGTTCCCTCCTCCCCAGTACAATTACATGTTGTAAAGACCACAGTAAGCCCCTTTGCACCAAGTTACAAGTAATAGTGCCTTAATATTTAGCTCTTCCTAGAGTTATGGGCAATTTGCAGGGTTAATTTTCCAGGAATTCCAGGTAGTAGACACTGGCTGGAAAAAGATTTTTCATGTGGTTTTCTTGGGATCCTTTAAAACATAATAGAAGCTGACTCTCTTTACACATATATGAAGACCAGTTGTCATTTCCTTTGGGGTTATCTTTTTCTGTGGGGACACTCTTCAGATTTTATAACGAAAGCCAGTGAGAGAATGGGACCTATTTCATGGTAGTTCCCATTGCCTTAAATTGTACATGTGCCATGAAGTGAGAGGAAGCATGTATATGGATAAAGGAAAGATAAGAAGATGTGGTCTATATATACAATGGAAAATTACTCAGCCATTAGAAAGGACGAATACCCATCATTTGCTTCAACGTGGATGGAACTGGAGGGTATTATGCTGAGTGAAATAAGTCAATCGGAGAAGGACAATCATCACATGGTTTTACTCGTATGGGGAATATAAGAAATAGCGAAAGGGATTATAAGGGAAAGGAGGGAAAATGAGTGGGAAAAATTAGAGAGGGAGACAAAACATGAGAGACTCCTAACTCTGGGAAACAAATAAAGGATAGTGGAAGGGGAGGTGGGCAGAGGGATGGGGTAACTGGGTGATGGGCACTGAGGGGGGCACTTGATGGGATGAGTATTGGGTGTTATACTGTATGTTGGCAAATCAAATTTCAATAAAATAAAAAAAAAACAAGCTTCCAAAACTGGCTCTTTCCCATTTTCCGAAGTCAAGACTTCTCATCACTTATCTAAGACATGCATAGCTTATAGTCAGGTTCATTAAGCGAATGCCTGTTAATTGGCATGTAATTTAAATAGGGTAGGGAGTTTATTTTCTCTAAAATTTCACCACTAAACATCTAGTCATTTAGAATAATACATTTTTAAAGAAATGTAAATAATCTTTGGAAGCATAAGCCTATCATTTCCTGACAAAACTATCTTATGGGAAAATATTCAACTTGGTTTCTTGGTGGAATTTCATCTCTCATGATTTTTACTCTTTTTGTCTGTGTTGTGTTCTGGTGGTTTCTTTAGATCTGCCTTTCAGATCATTAGTGCTCTCTTCAGCTGAGAAAACTTGCTTAGTCTGTTTGGTATTTAATCTGTCTATTGAGTTGTTAATTTCAATGACATTGGTTTTCCTTTCTAGGTCTATCTGATCCTTTTCCAGATCTGCCACTTTTTTGTGTATACTTTTCTTTGAGCATTGTTTCCATTTTCTTTTATTTCTCTAACCATTTTAAGGTGCTTTAAAAAACATCATTAGGGAGCATCTGGGTGGCTCAGTGGTTGAGTATCTGGCTTCAGCTCAGGGCATTATCCTGGGGTCCGGGGATTGAGTCCTGCATCGGGCTCCTCATGGGGAGCCTGCTTTTCGCTCTGCCTATGTCTCTTCCTCTCTCTGTGTGTCTCTCATGAATAAATAAATAAAATCTTAAAAAACACACACACACACAAACAAACATCATTATTTGAAAAAGGATATACCATTTGGCCTAGTCATTCTATCTTCTGCAAACTGGTTCTATACATAAATTAGCACATGTCCCAAAGATACATGTGTTTGAGAATATTCAGTTGGGTATTTTGAGGATGGTCAAAAGAGTGTACATGCACTTCTAAATACTTTCTTCTAAAATTGCTGATTATCTCCTGCCTTTGGGAGTGCCAATTCTCTGTTTGTTGTGTCTACTGACTCTCTTTCATGGTGGTGAGTTTATAAATTTTGGTTTGTAAATTTTCATGGTGGATTGATCTTCAATGGGCAGTTTGTTCTGCTAAGATGGTCCCGTGTGCCTGGGGTTGAGGAAGCCACCCTTGACAGTGTTTTTTGTGTTCTGCATTTGCTTTTGCAGAGGCCGTGGATGCTGTCCTGGTTATGGACCAGTTTTAGGGTTAATTTCTTGGCTGGAGATTTCTTCCACTACTTGAATAGTATACATTTAGATCTTTGTAGCCTTTTGCATACTACATGGTTGAAGTTCTAATTTCTCAAGGACCTCGGGGGGATGCCTGACTTTCTTGCTGCTCTCTGGTCTAGTGCACAGCTTAAATTCCACTTCTCAGAGATGGGGAAATCCCTGCAATGATTCTTGTTTTGTGTTACAGCCTAATTCCAGCCCTCCCACCTTGGGGATTTAAACTCCTAGTTCCCGGTTGCTAAGAGCCAAGTTCTCCATCCATCTTCCCTTGAAGCACAGAGACAGCTTTCTTTATTTACCTGGGAACTGCCCTTTCTTCAGAGCTCAGTTATGATGAAAACTTCCAGGTCCCATATTATCTGCAGTCTCCTGTGTTTGTAGCAGGAGAGAGCCTGTGTCCCAGCCCCTGACACCCCCACATCATGTTACTCTACCTTCCAGACACCTAGATTTGCACTGGAGGGTTTGGTCGTCTGAGTTTGCGGATAGATGAAAGACTGCCCTGGGACCTCAGCACTGCCAGCAGAGAGGGGTGAGGGCTGGGCACTTAGAGGAGAGGTGATGGAGGAGGGGCAGGGGACGGAGACATGGTGTAGACCAGGGAGGAAAAGTGGGCGAGGGCACAGAAAGGGAGGCTGGAAGGCAGGGGACACCAGCTTCCTGCTCTTGCTTGGGGGCGCCCCTGCCCTCACCCTGCAGATGCACAATCTGTACTTCTCACTGACCCCGGTGACATTTACTCAGCCAGAGCAAACGAAGGAGAATCCAGGGCTGCAAAGGCAGTCATGTCCTGAAAGGTCAGGGTGATTTCTGATCATCTCAGGTGATTTTAGGGTGGGTATGTCTGCTGCTTTTCCCACCACCCCTGCTTCATTTTTAAACCAATCTCACGTACTGCAATCTCACGTACTGCTTTTTTTTTTTAAGAGAACTCTTTTTATGAGGCTTCTCAATTCCAAGTTATTCTGCACCTGTTTGTTCTATTGGACCCATTAGAAGCAAATGCAGGCGGCGTCCCCATTTCTGGATTTTCCCTCAGTGATGTTAGGAGCAGAAGGAAATTTTAATTGTTAGCAGCAGCAGGATCTACTAATTCCTTCTGAAGTCTTCTGGATTTTACTTTCTGGATGGAGAATGTTCTGCTTATGGCTGCTGTTTGCTGCTGGAGCAGAAACTGTGGCTGGCTGTTGTTCAAACATCCATTGGATGCTACTGTTATGTGTTGATTGGAGGTGAGTTCTCTTACATAGGAGGCATGCTGTATGCCCTATTCATGTGCATCCTAGGGTGAATCCTGCAATGGAAAACAGGCATCGTAAAAAAGGGAAGGGGGCACCTAGGTGGTTCAGTGGTTAAGTGTTTCCCTTTGGCTCGTGTTGTGATCCCAGGGTCCTGGGATTGAGTCTCACATTGGGCTCCCTACAGGGAGCCTGTTTCTCCCTCTGCCTGTGTCTCTGCTTCTCTCTCTCTCTCTCTCTCTCTCTCTCTCTCTCTCTCGGTGTCTCTCATTAATAAATAAATAAAATCTTTAAAAAGAAGAAAGAAAAGAGAAAGAAAGAAAGAAAGAAAGAAAGAGAAAGAAAGAAAGAAAGAAAGAAAGAAAGAAAGAAAAGAAGGAAGAAAGAAAGAAAAGCAGGCATTGTGACCGGATGTGAAATGTTAACCCAAGTTATGAAGCAAGCGGGGAGGACAAACTGGGTTTTTCTTTAGACTCTTGTCCATTTGTCTCTGTGCTGATGTCTCTTTGCTGCCGGCTCAGCCCGCCCCCATCACTCACCCCTCCCTGTGGCTGCCTCTCTCTGCTGAGCTGGTCCTGCAACCAGCCTCACCTTTGAAGTTAGAGCACCTATCACACGGGATCCCCACTGCATGCAGAATCAGTCATGGGAGCCACAGCTCAGCCTGGGTCTTCCTTCCCGATAGGCCCCCATCCCCATGTCCTCTGTGGCCCCTGGCAGCAACAGACAGGAGGGCTTTTGTCATCCTCTTAACAATGATAGTGATCATAGGACAAAAAATAGCAACTGTAATAATACAATAACCCACACTTGCCAGGTCCTGATACACCCAGGAGGTGAGACTCCTACTAGCCTCATCTGACAGGTGAAGAAACGGGGGTGGCTTCAGTAAGTCAGCTTTGGTAAGGATCACACTATTAGAAGAAGAGTTAGATGCAGTCCATTTGCCTCTCCAGATGTGTGTGGCTCTCCCCTTGCAGCCTGGCTTTGGTCCAGGTCACTTGGCTGCTCTGCAGGTGGAGCAGCCTCTTTCTCCCTTTGTCCAGACAAGGAAATCATGGGTGCTCGCCGCTCTGATCCTCTCTCTGCTCTGTGTTTGATGGGTGAGAGGCTCAGCTTCTTTCTGAACCTGGATGTGTCTTTCTAATTTTTCTCCTCTGTTTTCTCTCATTGCAAATTGTGTTTGGAGAGAGGAGATACCTCAGAGGACAGACTTCCAGACTGTCTTGACTGGAAGGGTCTGGTGCCTTCTCGGTGGATAATTTTCCTTCCTTCCTTCCTTCCTCCCTCCCTCCCTCCCTCCCTCCCTCCCTCCCTCCCTCCCTCCCTCCCTCCCTCCCTTCCTTCCTTCCTTCCTTCCTTCCTTCCTTCCTTCCTTCCTTCCTTCCTTCCTTCTGCATTATCCACTGTCTGCCTCCATCAGGCTCCACGCTGGGTGGACAGAGTGTGGTGTTTGTCTTCAGGGAGCTCAGGTCTCCTGTGAGGAATTTGATGTGGCTTCTGTGCTGTGGTCAGGTTTGTAACACAGACTTGACTCTTTCTGGGGGTGGTGAGGGTGGAGTAAGGGCAGGGAAAGCTCAGGGAAGACTCTGGAACAGAGGTTGCAATAAACCTCCTCCAGGTAGTCAAACAGGGGGAGACCTGTTCTAGGCAGAGCCAGCATATGCCCAGGCTCAGAGGTGTGGGTGACCATGGTGAGCCAGGAGTGGGCCAGGAAGACACCATGTAAGGAAGTGCATCTGCCCGGAGCTGGGAAAGGAGCCCAGACAGAGAATTTAGAGGGCCCTGGGGACCTGGCTAAGGAGTCCGGATTTTCTTTTGTGGATGTTATAGGTGCCAAGAAATAATCACAAACCAGGAATTTACTATTTGGGTCATTTCTTTTTGAGGAGATTGTATTCTCCATTTGTACAGCTACTAAAATAGGAAATATACTCATATATCCTGATCTCCTTTAGGAATAAGACATGAAAATATAGAAAGACAAAAAGTAAACAGTCACAAGTTAGAAGAACTTTGAGGAGCATGGCCTATTTAAACATGCTCTTTTGAGATTGCTCCCTGAATGCTTTGTAGGTCTTTAAAAACCCTGCCAGAAGATATTGAAATATCCTCCCTAGTGAATTTTTCATGAGTATGGAAGAGCAGTTTTTTGTTTGTCAGCTCATTCTAGAGTTTTTGCCATTGGGGCATATTTGAGAAATTATTTTAAAATCCCAGGAAATATATGTATTTTAAAGATATGGTTCACTGCTTATTTTTTTTTCTTTCTCTAAGTCTTTTGGTTCTCACTTCTTCCTTGAAACTTCCCTGTGTAAATACAAGGGAAGCTGGTGATTGTACCATTTTTATTTTTTAAGATTTATTTCCTTATTTTAGAGTGAGCAAGCGAGAGAGACACAGAGGGTGAGACAGAAGGCATGCAAGTGTGGAGGGAGGGGCAGAGGGAGACGGTGAAGGAGAGAAAATCCCAAGCAGACTCCCCACTGAACCCAGAGCCAGACCTGGGGCTTACTCTCAGGACCCTGAGTCACGACCTGAGCCAAAATGGAGAGTCGTCCGCCCAACTGACTGAGCCACCCAGGCACCCCAGTGACTGTACCTTTTATCGTGACCTCTAAATGAACCCTGATCTCCAGGCACAATCAAGGTTTAGATATGAAGATGTGAAATATATTTACAGAAACTGTCCTGTCCTCCAGGACACTCCATGTAGAGAATTCTAGCATTATATATGTTTGGGACTCATGGTTCTTTTTCTTCTATTTGGTCATAATTTGGAAGGGCCTGTAAGAGAACTACAAGATGCAACACACAGCCACTTTTTTTTCTTCTTTAAATGCTCATGTTGGTTGGTTGAACCCTGTGCCTCGCCGTAACAGGTCATTAAACTCTGTTTCCGGCCCCGGCTGCAGGTCGCAGGCCTTGTAATCCAGCGGTAAAATTTCAGCCTGGACGCCGTTACAGGAATTGACAGGTACTTGAATCCCACAGCCAGCAAAAAAATGATTTCACCCAAGGAAGCATCTACAAATGACTTTCATTGTTGCTGGTTGTCTCGATAGCGGTTTTGGGCACTTTGTGAGCAGACATTTTGACTTTACACAAATAGTTGTGCACAAGTAGGAGCCCATTATCTTGTTATAATATTCAATTTCCTTCCCATGCTCTTAATTGAAGTGAAGTCGCCCTGCTGCTTTTGGGCAGTGGAAGCTTTATGAATATTTTAAAGTCTCAGCTGCACAAGGGATTGATTCTTTGTTTCCCTCAGCTTTATCTGGTACTTTCTCTGTGTGGGCTGTCTCTTGTTTCTGCCCACAGTTTGATGCTATTAACTGTGCGTGTTCTATCCGCCCAGCCTGTGTGTGATGGTGGAGCACTGATTAGCCTCTCTGGATTACTTTGATTTTAAAATTGACTAGTTCCCTCGTCTGTAAGTCATTTATTCCAAAATGGTCATCAAAATAATAACTGTAATGATTTTCCACGACGTAGGCCTGCTATGTGAATATAGCTCGTGGAAATTGCTAGGAAAGAAATGTGGCTGAATAGGCCTATTCTTACCTTGTCAACTAAATAATTTCATAAAAGTCCACCACTTTCAAATTTAGCCCAAAGCCCCCATGGAAAAAACTTTACAGTTCAATTAGCAGCAGATAAATTGCACGATGCCTGTAATCAGAAAAACTGGCATGAACTCAATGTTGAAATACTACCTCTAACCTCCTCCTGCTTCCTGATGTGTCCCTGAAAGCCACTGAGGATTCAAGATTGATAATTAATTTTTAGGGTGAATTAAAAGAAGTATTGTGACTATAATCAGGGCTGATTTGTAGCTGGTACTGATCATTGTGGTCAAAACCCACACTAGTTGTTTGTGATTTTTCTGCCTAGTCAGTACCACTGTTCATTTGTTCTAAAATACATGGACTTTTTAACTTGCAAATAATGCCACACATGATTTTTATGTGTATTTTTTAAAAGACATTTTATTTATTTATTTGAGAGAGAGCGTGAGAGAGTGTAATTAGGGGAGGAGCAAGAGAGGAGGGAGAGGAGAAGCTGACTCTGTGCTGAGCGTGGAGCCCTACATGGGGCTTGAGATCATGACCTGAGCCAAAACCCAGAGTCAGATGCTCAACTGCCTGAGCCACCCACGTGCCCCATTATCTTTATGTGTGTATGTGTGTGTGTGTTTGTGTGTATTTAAGATTTTATTTATTTATTCATGAGAGACACACAGAGAGACAGAGACAGAGGCAGAGGGAGAAGCAGGCTCCATGCAGGAGCCTGATACGGGACTCGATCCCAGGACCCTGGGATCATGACCTGAGCCAAAGGCAGGGGGGACTCAACCACTGAGCCACCCAGGTGCCCTCTTTATGTGTTTTTTAAACTACACTCCATCTATGCCCAAATCTGTACTTATGTTGTTGTATACACCTGTATTTGCAGTTTTGCAGACCTGTTTACCCTGTTCTCTCCCCAACACCTACCCATCGCCTGTCACATTGTTAGTGATCAGCAGTGTTCTTAGTTGAACAAGTGGAAACACATCATCTCAGTGTCTTTTGTACATTGCATGCCAGCTTGGATTGGTAAAATAAACTTTTTATTTTATAGAATCATTTCATTATGTGCATTTTTTTGTTCAAAGTGACTTTGAATATTGAAATAGGTTATTTCAATACAGAATTTTCAGCAGCATTGAAAAAAAGAATTCTAAAGACGAGGGCCATGCAAAGGACCTCAGGGATCAGGACCAGGGACACAGATGGCCACCACATTCTCGTTGTGTCATTCAGCTGTCCTCCTACCCCTCAACTTCATTTTTCCTTCTTGAACACAGACTTCTTTCACATGATGGGGACATGTTCATGGGCAGTTCCTGGATTGTCCAGGAACAAACATCAAAGCAAAGAGAGCTTTACCTTTTAACTTCAGGTTGAAAAATAAAACCACAGAGAAAGATTCTTGTTGGCCCAGCTCCATGTCCTATGTCCACCCCTTGGAAGTATGGCCAGGGAATAATGGTTTATGAGTCACTGGGTCAACATGCCCACCTCAGTGTTCAGAGGGGTAATGCTTGTGACAAGAACAAAGGAGGGTTTCTTCTGAGCCAGGCAGCCACCCCAATGTGTGCCTACCACAGTCTTAGTGAATCAGGATTATAAATTTGTTGTCTGGAAGACAGAATCACCTGCACACCTCTGGGGAGCTCGAGGCCTCACAGGGCAGCCATTTCTGTTACTCTAAGCATGACTGGTAGAAACACCATGTAGAAACACCATCCACTATGTAGAAACACCATCCACTCCCTTGTAATCTCCACCGTTTGCTTCCGATGGACCCATCAGAAGGCCTCTTCTGTTTGATGACCCTTCAGATATTTGGAGATAGACATTGCCCTTCATCTTAGCCTTTTTTTAGTTAACACATCCTTGATTCTTTTAGCTATTCCTCAGTGAAGAGGGTTTCTGGATCCCCCCCCATCCTGGAATTACATGCTACCTCTAAACTTTTGGGTGTGTCAGTGGCCACCTTCCTAGGAGATGCCTAGGAGAACCGAGCGCAGATGCCCAGAATGTGGCTTGACTTTTCAGAGAGTACTGTAGGGTGCTTCTGCCCTAGCATGATCAGTGGCTTTAGAAATGGAACGTTTTCATTAAAGGAAACTTTATGCCAAGTTCACTTTGTATAATAAATTAAGGGGATCTTTTCTGGCTAAGGGAAGTTTCCTGGACACCTGCCCGTGTTTTCCTTTCTCATATACTCTGGTGGCCACTGAAGCATTTGAAGGAACCCTGAGGGTTGGGTGGCCTACATCGATCTGAAAAATGAATTGTTAGAAAATGTGTTGCGTATTTTTACGAAGCCCAAGTTTTCAGACTAGGTTTAGGTTATATTAAATTGAAGTGCTACTAAAATTTCTGTTTATTTTCACTTGAACAGCTGTCAGGTCATACCTTCTGCTCCCATAATGCAGGATCCCCATGTGTTTTATTAGGTTTAATTTTGTTGATCTGTATTTTGGACTGTCACAATCATTTTGGGGGTCTTGAATTATTTATTTATTATTTATTTATTTATTTATTTATTGCTATCTTTTCTATCTTACCATAATCTGGGTGTTTGGTAGTGGGCTATCTGTATGGTATCCAATTATTTTAAGTTTATTGAAACAAATAAGGGCCAATGGGAGCACCTGTTCTTCCAATTGACACCCCTACAGGTGAGCATTTGGAGGAGGAGGAGAGTTCAAAGACATTACTGAAACTAAACCAACCATCTTCTGCCCCAGAACTTTCCATCTGGATCAGTGTCATCACCCGTACACTTGCCCCTGAAATCGAGGCACAGTCTTGACTCTTCCTTCCTTCCCCTTAGCACACATTCCCACTTGATCACCATGTTCTGCTGATTTTACGGACTCTGTGTTGGGAAGGTGCCCCAATTTTCATCTCTCTCCCAGAATGCTTGTTCAGTTTCTGCTTTGCCTTCCACAGGCAGTATTGACCTCCTCACAGGGATCCTTCCTCCTGGCCTTTCCCCACTGCCTTCTGCAGTCATGTCCAGTGTGTCCCCACTCTGCAGCACAGCTCAGCTATGTGTATGTGTCGCGTACAGAAAATCCTCCCGTGGCTCCCTTGTCCTCTGCATAACAAAGCCCAAGGTCTTCACCATCACACTCAAGGTCACAATCTGGCTCTTCTGCATCATCTCCTGCAATGCTCCCCACACTGGGCCTGAGGCTTTCACAACATCTAGTGGGCTTGTGATTTCCTCCAGGCCCCACACTCGTTTCTTACAGTCTTTGTCTGACATTCTCCACATTCATACTATTGCCCAAACTTCTTTTCGTCAAAGCTTGTTTGTTTCCTCTTTTTTTTTTTCTAAGATTTTATTTATTTATTCATTAGAGACACACAGAGAGAGGCAGAGACAGAGGCAGAAGGAGAAGCAGGCTCCATAGAGGGAGCCTGATGCAGGACTCGATCCTAGGATGCCAGGATCATGACCTGAGCCAAAGGCAGGCACTCAACCACTGAGTCACCCAGGTGCCCTCTTTATGTGTGTTTTAACTACATTCCATCTATACCCAAATCTATATGTACTTATATTGTTGTATACACCTGTATTTGCAGTTCTGCAGACCTGTTCACTCCCAGGATCATGAGTGGAGCCAAAGGCAGATGCTCAACCACTGAGCCACCCAGGCACCCCAAAGCTTGCTTGTTTTTAATATCCAGCCTAGGTATGCTCCTTCCCTAAGATGTTCCCCCAAGCCTTCTCCTGTCACTACCAGAGCTTCCTGCTCCCCTCCAAGTCTGGTTTAAATGTACTTATCTGTGTACCTTTGTGTAGAACTCTACTCACATTTTATGGTTATCCCTCACTAGATAGTGAGGTAGTCAAGTCAGGCACCATGGCTCACTTGTTTTGGCATAATCTGCATTTCACCTGGTCTTTTTTTCCTTTTAAAGATTTTGAGAGAGAGAGAGAGAGAGCTCACTTGTAAGCATTCAAATGAGTAGGGGAAGGGGCAGAGGGGGAAGCAGGCTCCCTCATGTGCAAGGAGCCTGATGTGGAGCTCTATTCCAGGACCCGGGGATCATGACCTGAGCTGAAGGCAGGTGCTTAACCTACTGAGCCACCCAGGCATCCCTTACCTAGATTTTGATAGATACTCAGTAAATATTTGTTGAGCAAAGTAATGGATAAATAAACCTACTTAAATTCACATAACCATTTCATTCCCCGTCCCAGATTGTACCATCATATACTCAAAGCTCTGTGGACTAGTGAATCTATTAACCAGCATGTTGAAATGCAGATATTCTATGTTTGATATTTTCTTCATCTATCAAACTGGCAACCTGGTTAAAAAAAAAAGAAAAAATTTTCTCATTACTGATATGCTAAGTGAACTTATTTTGGAACTTTTTCCATTGCTACATCTTTTTAAAAATTATTTATTTATTTATTCATGAGAGAGAGGGAGAGAGAGAGAGGGGCAGAGACACAGGCAGAGGGAGAAGCAGGTTCCATGCAGGGAGCCTGATGCAGGACTTGATCCCAGCACTCCAGGATCATGCCCTGGGCTGAAGGCAGGAGCTAAACCTCTGAGCCACCCAGGGATCCCCGCTACATCTTTTATTAAATGCACACCAACAATCCTGGAAGGCATGTACTTCTAATTAAACCACCTGAGTGGAGAGCTCTTTCTACATGGCTCTCTCTTTTCAGTAGCTGCTAATAATCAAACCTGAGGTAAAATAGCATAGATTTATTGACTCCTCCCTGTGATGCTGTAAGATCTGCCTCCTGACACTAAGCACTCTATAATCTCATCAAGAGGAGGTGGCATAAATATCAAACAGATAATAGTAAATCCAGCAAGTGGTCAAGGATCAAAAAGAATGGCACAGACGGTAAGTGTCTGACATTTTTATGAAATAGAAGTGATTTAAGCAAACAAAAAGCAAGCAGACAACCACACAACATAACAAATGGGCAGAGACTCCAGGTGAAAAGTATAAATTAGTTATGAAGGGAAATCAGGCCGAGGTCCGGGAAACAGGCCCTCCCTTGATTTTATGTTGAGCTGATTGTGAGGCTATGAGGATTATTCTAGAAATGAACATCATAGTACACCTATCTTTAAAAATGATGTAACTTTTTAGAATAGTGGCAGACCATTTTATCAGAACTTTTTGATCAAGTCTGTTAGCTATCGGAATCAGATAGGACACCTTGCCTATTAAGTTTGTGTCTGCTGAAAACACATTATATCTGGTGGAAAAAAATAAAAAAGAATTCAACACAGAAAAACCATGGAGTGCTGCCCGGAATAATCATGCTCTTCTGTGCTTCAGTTTGGGAACACCATTCCCCGTACTGCTCCTGGGTAGACACAGAAAGAAAGTTTGCTAGGTTTCCCATGGTCAGAAGGAAGTATAATCTGAAGCAAATATACTTTTTCAAGAACTCCATTCACTCATTCACCTTTAGGAACTGTTTATTGAGCAGTGGCTCTCGGGATGGTTGAGAGACATGTTGAGCTATGGAGACAGTTCCATGATCGCTAAAGCAACACTATGAGTTGATAATTCATGTTCAACTCCTCCCCACTCCCGCCAATAATATTTTGCCTATCAGCCGGATATAGTGTATTGTAAATTAAAGAGCATTGCCCGCGTAAGTGAGAAATGTGGGTCTAGTCATGCCTTGGGCAAATTATTCAACAATTCTGTTCTCAATTGGAAAATGAGAGGGTTGAACCATTTGCTTTCGACAGTCCTTTGAGGCCCTAAAATATAATGATCTAATTAATTTTGATGGCCTTCTGGCTTGCACTTCAGGATTTGTGAGTTTGTTTAGTGCTTGAGCAGGCTGATTGAGTTGACTTTGTGAACCTGCAGAGAAGACAAAGTTCTGAGATGCAGTGACAACAGTGCTCACTTCAATGAGGAAATATCCTGCATGTAGCAGACATGTAAACTTTCACGGCTCAGGTGTTTGAAAACGTAACGAGTTAATATTCCACTGTGGGAGAACAGTTAAAATTTTTCTGAGCCCACTTAATTGAGATGCAGTGCTTTGATTTTATGGCATTTTATATGAATACATTTTTTAATGCACTGCTTGAGTACATGGATATTACTGATGCTTCAGACATCAGTAATACATGGCAGAGACATATATCTTTTTGTATATGTTACAGCACATGAAATCACTGTGTAAAGTTTAAACCATTCCATCAACAAAATTGAGCATTTAAGTAAAAGAAATTTATATGTGCGTGTGTATATAATTACATATATTATAATTTTATATATACATGTATGTAATTATCAAAGTCACATAACAAATATTATTTCAAAGTCATTTTTGAAAAGGAGTATTTTAATGTTCTCAGTGAATAATTTCTCTCTGCCTGAGAGCTACTGTTGCACCCTGGGAAATAGAGGAGAAGATAAAATTATTTAGATTTGCAGCTTCTTGTCATGGGAGGTGAAGGCCTTTTTATTATTATTATTAATGTGATGGGAATAGTTTCACCACATTGTGTGTCTGCACAGCATCCTGAGAACAACCTTTTCATCACATAAATAATTACAGTTCTGTTTTTTTAATGCCTCCTGTCATAACTTCCCTCAACCTCTCAACTATTTTCCATCTGAGTGAAGAGAATAACTCAGATAAAGGTTTCCCTAGGTAGTGACAAAAGGTAGGCGCTGGCCCCAACAAGACCCACGTCTGAGCTGGGTGGAAAGAAGTGTATCAGGAAGCAGGTGCATGTTCTTTTAAAAGTAAACTTCCTGGGGTGCCTGGGTGACTTGGTCGGGTGAGCATCTGCCTTTGGCTCATTTGGCTCAGCTCATGGTCTCAGGGTCCTGGGATCAAGCCCTGTGTTCGGGCTCCCTGCTCAGCGGAGAGTCTGTGGCTCCCTTCTCCCTGCTTATGTTCATGCTCTGTCTCTGTATCTCTCTAATAAATAACAAAATCTTTTAAAAAACAAAAGTAAACTTCTTGCATGTAGAAATTGCCATGTTTTTGCAGAGAAAGAATCATTGCTTCTGGCCTGATATCTTTCCCCTTCTTCAGGGACCTGCTTCTGCATCCAGGCCCCTGGCTGCATCTCCGAAAGAACAAACCATGTATGATGATACCGAAGGCAACACTGGGCTATCCTCTTGGGTGATATGTGTGAGGGGTGATGAGCAAGTCGGCAAGTTCCTTGCTCTTAGTGAGGAAATGCTCTAGTGAGGGAGACAGGTGATAAAGCGGGAAACAGACGCAGAACTCACACCAGGTCAGGTAACAGTGATGCCAGAAAGGAAACTTTGCAGGACGGGAGCTGTTCTCCATGTTCCCACCTCAGCATCTGGAATCTTCTCCATGAAGGGCAATCATGGGTCAGGCAAAGTGTGTCTTTTGTAAGCTCCCTGTTTCCATGTCACTCTTGCCCTTCTGTGGTGACTTCTTCCAATTTCACTTGGGTCCCCCATGCCGATCTCTACCAGACTGCAAGGAGCACAGCCCTTGTAGAGTATCTGGTGATGAAAATAACTAGACAGAATCCTACAATTTAAAAACAATGAAGGTGGTTGTAGAGAAGAACTTTTTCCTAAAAGATTTGATCTAGTCTTTTTGCATACAAATGAAAACTTAGGGGTAGCTTTTGTAGTGAAAATTCTTAGTAACTTTTTCTTTGTTTGCTTCTGCCCCAGGACCTTTGCACCAGCCATTGCCTCTGCCTGGAATATTTTCCCTTTCTTCATGCTTTTCAGGTTTTCATGAGACTGTTATTTTTTTAAGTGAGGTCTACACAGATAGTCTGTTTAAATTGCACCCTCCAGCTGGCACTTCGTAGCACTTAGATGATTTCATACTCTTGTTTGTTGTGTTTTTTCTTCCTCTCCATTGTCCCTCCTCCCTCCAAGCTCCCTGAGGCCAAGGATTGCTGCTTTGAATGCTGTGCATTCCTCCTGCTTAGAACCAGGTCTGACAGAGAGTAGTAGGTGCTGAATAAAAATTGTTGAATTTATAAAAGATTAAAAAAATATATTTCTCAAGTGTTCCTATTTTTAAAATAAATCTCACAAGGGCAGTTTGTTTTTGGGACCTAGGGGTTAGGATAGAAATGCTAATTCTTTTCTGGCTCTTGGAGGAGGGGAATGTGGTCCAGGTGGCCACCCAGTTTGGGGAGAAATAGGAGGTTGGCCAGGCCATGGGCCTCTCAGAGGGGACAGGGTGTGACTGGGAGCTGACCACAGGTGGGGTATGGGCTCAGCACTCCTCACTTCTCCTGCAGTCCCACAGAGATTAGTGGCTGGAAATGTGGACATGGGATTCACCTCTCTGGTTGGTTGGTTCTGAAGACACAAGTATAAAATAATGTAACTGAGAAATGCTTAGGATTCACCTTCATTTACTGGTGGTTTGAAGACATGGTCATAAGTGTTTGGGATTAAAAAAAAAATCATATCAGAATGTCAGCGTTGCGAGGAAACCAGCTTTTCTATTTGACTGGCTGATTTACTGTAAAAATGACTTGAAAACCTTTCCCTGAAAGATTTAATGGGAATGCAGTGGGCAGAATAATCGCCCCCAACGAGCCACATCCTCATGCCCGGGACCCAGGACCGTGTTAGGTTACGAGGCGAGGGGGAATCGAAGTTGCAGATCAGCTGACCTTAAAACAGGGAGATGGTCCTGAATGACGTAGGTGGGTACAAGGTAGTCCTATCAACGTGGAGAGGAGGCAGAAGAGTTGACATTGTGAGAAACTCAAAGGTAGGTCCTCACTGGCCTTGATGGAAGGGGGCCACGCGCCCTGGGACGAAGGTGGCCTCTGGAAACGTCAAGACAACTGGTTTTTCCCCAGAGCCTCCAGGAGGCTGTGCTGCTGACACCTGGCTTTTCGCTCAGTGAGATGCATTTCAGACTCTGACCTCCTGATCCCTGAGATCATTAAATGTGTATGATTTTAAGCCACCAAATTTGTGGTAGTTTGTTAACCATCGAGATCGAAAACCAGTGCAGGGAGAGCTGGGGGTAAAAACCACGTGTCTCCTTCGCAGTGTTGTGATTTTCAGTATTCCAGGGAAGATCGAGAAGCCAAACGCTGAACCGCAGAGCACTTGAGGGGGCCCGGGCTGCCGCACCTGGCAGTGGCCACTGTGCACCTCGCCCAGGGACTGTGATCGGGGACGGCAACCAGAAGCCCACGAAGTGGGACCTACCCTGGGAAAGGCCACGCAGGAGCCGTGACTCCCCCACCAGAGCCTGGGCTGGGGGCAGCGGCGCACGTGGGAAAGGTTGAAAGTGAGCGCGGGGCTGCTCATGGAATTCTTCATTAGCAGATGTTTAAAAGTCAGCGCTTTCAAATTACCTGCAGAAGCTTATAAATATGAATTTCCTGTAATTCACATTTTATAAGGACTCCTATCAGCTGGATCACAGCTTGAAAAATACCAGAAACGCATTAGAAAAATCTCTCTGTTTAAAACTAGATTGATCCCACATTTACATGGCAAAAAAGGCCATTACGCGGCAGGCAGTAAAAGCTTTCTTTCGGAGAGTTTGAGAAAACACTCAAAATAATTCACTTCTACCCAGGCCATTTGACGACGGTTAGACTTCCCCTCACAAAATAAAATGAAATCTCACCACCTGCTGCTCGAAATCTCCAATTAATGTTATAAAAAGTACCTTCATTTAAAAAGCCGATGTGTAAATTCCTCCAAGCTGAGTGCAGACATGTCTTCAAATTCATGGTAACCTTTTGATCCTGTCTGCAGTAGGAAGAGGCTTCCAGATGCCAAAAAGAAGCCAGAACTGACTTTCCACTAATTATTTAAGAGCTAAACCCCTCTCTGTTCATCGGGTTCCATTCTATAAGACACTGATGAGTCCCATATACATTGCTGCCATGTGTGTTTAATCGAAATTAAGAAGCTGGCCAGTGTTCCACCTATGGACTGAAACAGGGGTGTTTTTGCACGAACCACAGATGGGCAGGGAGAGGACGGGAGAAAAAGTGAACAGTGTCCTTGGTTGTTTTTTTTTTTTTTTTTTTTGCCATGAAAGGCTCTTTTAAGATCACATCAGCAGGTGTGAGAATCACCACCTTTGAACAATTTTTAAGTGGTGAGCAAGTCTGGGTCTTTTATCTCTTCCTTCCCACCCTTATAGTCAGGTTAATGAGAATTTCCCAGGGGTAAGCCACTGGGCATCTTTGACATGCCCCCTTCGGTTTACCACGTTAATGGGGGGATGGTCAGCTGTGCACGTTGGGGAGGCGGAGTCGTTTGCAGCCTGTGCTGATGGAGAAGCAGCAGACTGAGCCTATCATTCTGCCTTCCTGCCCAGGCAGTTGTCAGGGCAGGAGCTGGGACAGAGAGTGGCCAGGAGTAATTTGGGGCTGTCATGGTCAGGCTTGGGTACAGAGCCGGGAACTCCTGATGGACGGGATCTGCGGGCATAGCTGTGACAGGGGAGGGTCCCAGGGTCTTTGCTGGACTCTCAGAGCCCTTTGGTGGCCCTTCAGGGGGTCCAGCTCTATCTCCCACCACCCCTCAATAGGATCCGAGGAGACAGGTCCCTTTCCTTGGGTCCCTTGGTGATCCTTGGTCCTCCAATGCACTGTTCTTGTTTTTAATTCCTGCCTGGAATATCCCAATGCTCTGTTTCTCTTCTTTATGGTCTCATGCTTTGAAAGTCCAGGGGAAGTGCATCCATACCTGGAAGATCCTGTAATCCTTACCCTTGTTCACCTGAACCTTCATGATCTACTCACTCACAAACAGGCATTGAATATAGAGGCTTGCTTTCCAAAAGGTGTTCATGTCATTTATTGCTTAATTCAGTACATCATGCTGATGTTTTGTATCCTGCCATCTCCTCAAAGCTCTTCCCTTGGTTTTTGCGACGTTCCTGCCCGCTGGCTTCCCTTCTGGCTTCCCATTTCTTCTCAGTCTGAGAAGAAAGATCAGCCCATGTCTCTGTCTTGAAGTGTGGCATCCACTGGTGAGGTCAGAGGCTCTCTCTTGTGTTCTGCATCTCTACTCTCCCTGTTTCCCTGGAGCACCAGTCCTGCATCCCAGCTGCCTGCTATGTGCCTTCACTGGTGCCACTGGATTTTCGAGCTTAGAAGATTCCAAATCGTAAGTATTCCTTGTGTCTCCCCTCCAGACACATATTCCTATGTGTTCTACCTGCAGTGCCTACGTGAGAAATCTCAGCGTCCCCCTTCAGCTCTCCCTTTTCCTTGCTGCATCCCGTAGGGCACTGTTTGGTCCATTTCCAGCACATGTCCTAGAGTTACCTTTGCTCCCCCATGGCTCTCGCCCCAGGTCGTATTCTCCCTCCCCACGGGCAGCCCCAGCTTAGGTGTTCTCAGCTCTTCCCCTTTAATCTGATCCTGATAGCCACAAGTTATTGTCTGAAACACAGATGGGGGGGATCCCTGGGTGGCGCAGTGGTTTGGCGCCTGCCTTTGGCCCAGGGCGCGATCCTGGAGACCCTGGATCGAATCCCACGTCGGGCTCCCGGTGCATGGAGCCTGCTTCTCCCTCTGCCTGTGTCTCTGCCTCTCTCTCTCTCTCTCTGTGACTATCATAAATGAATAAAGAAAAAAATATTTAAAAAAAAAAAAAACACAGGTGGGATCATGACTCTATCCTGGAAGCTTCAGTGGCTTCTTGCTTGCCAGAGCTGAGCCTGTGTCTTATACGTACCTCGTGAGTCTGGTCTGGTCTGGTCTGTCCTTGTCTTCACAGCTTACACTCATCCAGGGGATGGTCCCACCACCGGGCTGCTAGATGCCTTGCAGGAGCCACCTGAGATTTCAGTTTCTCTGTGAAATCTTCACTAGGGCCTTAATCAGCAATAATCACTTTTTTTTAGGATACCATTAGCTATTTGCACACCTTCGTTATGGTTTCTATTACACAGAAAGCTTTTTTATTGTGAACATGATCTGCTTGGGGCCAGGGTGTCTTTTGTCTGTGTCTGTGTCCTGAATGCTAGTACAATATCTGCCTGGATCATGGTGGGTGAGAGTGGGGATCAATAAACACTTGTCCGTCAATGGATGTCCACTTCTGTACAAATACTATGTGTTAAACTGTTTAAAAATCCTTATATAATGCAGAACATACATGTGACAAAAAATAAATACTTGATTAATTTGTGATTAAGACTGTAAGCAGGGGGCATCCTGGTGGCTCTGTCCTTGGGCATCCAACTCTCAATTTCGGCTCAGGTTGTGACCTCAGGGTCATGGGAAGAGACCCACGTGGGGTTCCATGCTGAGCTTGGAGTCTGCTTGTCCCGCCCACTTTCCTCCCCCACCCACTTGCATTCACAGTCTCTTTCTCTCTCTCTCAAATAAATAAATAAACAAAATACTTTTTTAAAAAAAAAAACAACTGTAAGCAAGAGGGAGTGGAATAGCAGGAGACAGGTGCGTCATTGAAATACTAGATGAGAATGTTTTGCTGACATGTGCTAGTATATGGAGTCATGCTGTGTTATGATTTGGTGTAACGTGCAGTTTTTACTGCTCTGGCATTAATGGGAGTGCGTGCTTTTATTTTAATTTCATTTTTTTAAGATTTATTTATTTATTTATGACAGAGAGAGAGAGAGAGAGAGAGAGAGAGAGAGAGAGAGAGGCAGAGACACAGGCAGAGGGAGAAGCAGGCTCCACGCCGGGAGCCCAATGTGGGACTCGATCCCGGGACTCCAGGATTGCGCCCTGGGCCAAAGGCAGGCGCCAACCCGTTGAGCCACCCAGGGATCCCCAGGAGTGCACGCTTTTAAAGTGGAAAATTAATTGCCAGGCTTTTGGGGGAATATTTACTGAGGTTGAATTAGGTAGTCAAATTAAAAAATAAAACGGCGTGTCAGAGTTAACCAAAAAGCTATAGTCTCAAAATATGCATATCCAGGGGCACCTGGGTGGCTCAGTCTATGAAGTGGCTGCCTTCGGCTTAGGTCATGATCTCAGGGTCTTGGAATCGAGCCCTGTGTAAGGCTCCCTGCTCACTGGGGAGCCAACTTCTCCCTCTCTCTCTGCCTGTCCCCCTGCTTGTGCACCCACACACACTCTCTCTCTCATATGAATAAATAAAATCTTAAAAACAAAACCCATACATATCTGTGTGTGTGAGATTGTATAGGCAAAACTTCCTACCTAAGTCTCCCTTTCTATAATGTATAGAACTAGCAAATCATGGGCTTGCCAATGTTGGAAGTTCTTTACTGGTTTAATAAAGAGTTAAAGAATCTGACTGGCTGGTGTTACACACCGGTTGTGAAGGTGAACCGGCTGGTCGGTCCAGTATGGTTAACAGACTCTCTTAGTCAGGTCACTGCTCAGTTTGCAGGGCTTCTTCATGAACTTTTATCCATCTTCCTGTGCACAGGTCTATATACGCACATAAATATGCATGCATAGATGGGTTTATGCACACTCATTTGTATGCGTGTATGTTTATGCAGTGAAACCACGTGCATTTGCACATCACAAACTTGTTCATTTATTGGTATCCACTTGCCTGTTCTATATTGGTCACATATAACAAGCTCAAATACAGCAGATACTCGAGAATTACTGACAGCTGATCATCTTTGTACATCTAATTGAAATGGAACAAACATTTTGTTTCACTTAAACGTTTTTAAAAAGCACCTGGCATCCCACAGCAGTGATGCATTTGCAAGTTTTTACTGGGACATAGATTCAGCTGCCACTTAGAAAAAATGTGGGTGTGGTAGGGCCCCCCCCAAGCTGGAGGAGGAAAACCTGAGAAAAGGTGTTTATGACTTAGAAGAAAGGTCTTCACCCACAATGCTCTCCAGGTCATCTTGTACACAGCTCCAGGAGGAGTATTTCTAAAACACGTACCTGCCAGAAACACATATCCACACGCTTATTGTTTTTCAAAATTTTATTTATTCATGAGAGACACAGAGAGAGGCAAAGACATAGGCAGAGGGAGAAGCAAGCTCCCTGCAGGGAGCCTGATGTGGGACCCAGTCCTAGGACCCCGGGATCATGACATGAGCTGAAGTCGGACACTTAACCACTGAGCCACCCAGGTGCTCCCATACTTATTTTTTTATTGATTGATTGATTTCATGGTCCTGTTAGATGCTAAGCATACAAAGATGAACAGAATGTGGTCCCCTTCTTCAGGGCATTCAGTCAGGTGTGTTAGTTTTTATGGTCTGGGTGGCCAGTGCTCCCTGTGACCAGAAGGATCACAGAAGAGCTATAGCCACAACCAGACGGAGGCAAGTCTTAGGGAATTGTGGAGCATCAGGTAGTCATGAGAGGCTCCCTGCCATCCTTAGGACAATATCCTTAGTCTTGAGATGGGCATACAAGATCTTTGCCTTCTGGCTGCTTCCTACCTTCTCGTTTTCAAGCATAGCCACACACCATGCGTGTAGGTGGGCTCACCTACTAGTCATATGTCAACATAACAGAATGATTTTTTCAGTTTTCAACTTCCAGTGAAAACACAGTGGCATTCGTTGCCCTTGACCTCCGGAAGGTTACCTCCGGCTTCATCTCACTTGGTGCCTTGGCTTCCTGTGTCACTTAACACTTGTGTGACTTCAGACAGGTCACTCAAATGCTTTCCATCTCGATTTCCTCTAGTGTAAAATGAGATGACAATAGTATTGTTATGATCACAACCCTGTGAGTATTCACTGAGTTAATATATGCAGAAATTGCCTAGCATTTAACTCTTCTGATCACTCTTTTAAAAAAAATCTCTAGCTTTGCCAGCCCTCTTTGGTTTTCTCACCTACCTCTCTGTGTCTTTCCACCTTCTTTGTTGCCTCTTTTGCTCATTTTGCCTCCCCTTGAGTGTCAGAGTCTCCGAGTATATCGCCTGACACCCCAGGTGGACACACTGATCCTCGCCTGGGACTGCCCTGCCTCCCACTGTCCCCCCAGAGCAGCTCGTCTCTTGGCTGCTTCCAGAGTGGTCTATCTAAAACTCAGACCTCAGCATGTTCCTCATCTGCCTTAAACCCTGCCGGAGGCCGCCCCTTCCAGGACCAAGCCCTTTTACTTGGCCTACAAAACTCCTTCCGCTGTGCGCTTCAGCTGACCCTGCAGGACTTCTCTGTCACCATTTCCAGTGGGTCACTCATAGGCATCCTTCGCTGTTCCTCAAATGGACCTGAACTGCTGGGCTCTCTGACTCGCATGGCCTTGCACTTGCTGCCCTTTCTTTCACACCAGTTTCATCTCCCTTTCCTCTGTGCCCTCCCCTTGGGTGTTCGATGACTCCTTGGGTGCACCATCGTACCCCACGCAGATATCCAGCAGACCTCCAGAGCACCTGGTATGTGGTCTGCATATGTTGGGGGGCAAGGGCTGGGGTCCTTGGGGTCCTCAGCTGCTACGGAACAGTTGCAGTGGTTGGTACACAGCTCAGACAGTGAACAAATGAACCGAATGGGTGGACTGGCGGGAGGGCTTATAAACTGAAGCCAGATCTAGTGCTCCTCCCAGTGCTCTGGCGATGCTGATCCCAAGCTGCCTCTGCCCCTCAGGGAGAGAGAGACCTTCCCACATGCTTTCTCCTCTTTCTTGAGGGGCTTGGTGGGAATCGCATGCTGTGTGGGCATCCGCAGACGATCCAGATTGCCCCGATGCTCTGTGTGAGGGGGTGATCAGGGACAGGGTCAAGGTCATTTGATGGATCAGACAAAAGCCGGTTCTCACTTGTATTTTCCACTAGTGGGAAAGCTCAATACAGTGAGTTTAAGAACAGTTTTTACTCTTAAACTCTTTCAAATGAAGAGCAGTCTGAACTGTTTTCTCTCTGTCAGTTTTGTTTTGCTTTGTGAGTGCCGGTGTGATGGTTACACAGGCCCAGATGACAGGTCTTGATAGCTGCGAATCCTCAGACACACGATCATTTGTAAAAAAAAAAAAAAATCCTGGTAGGCATGATCCCTGTGGAGTGCGACTTATAGCTTCCTTTTGGAGGTTAATAAATTCAGGGAAGTATGTCAGGTGTGCAACAGATTTACATAGATTGTTTATTTAATGTAAAAGTGTCTTTCTTTAGGTGTTTATTTCTTTAGTTATTAATTTGCCAGCATGTACCATCTCTGACAATTCAACAACCTTCCCTAAGGTAAGGCGAAGTTGTTGCGACCTGAATGAATTTTGTCAAGTGTGTAAGCCGGGCAGTGGAGTGCTGTCCATGGGCACCACGTTAGCCCTGCTCCATCCATGTACACACCAGGGCTGGCCCACCCCTGCTTCCCTCCCCACCACGCACAACCCTGGTGTGTGGTTCCATCTTCTGGCTTTAAAAGGGGCCGGTTACATTGTATTTATGAACAACATGGGATACACTTAAATATAAAATTCGACGGTCAGACTTTTCTGAATAGCATTCAGAATGAAGTCAGTCCGGTTAGACATACTTGGAATTATAAGTTCCCTCTTTATATAAAAGCTTTTTTCAAAAGTTTTAAATAGAGGTTAGTCAGATTCCATTTAAATAGGTATGGGATTCATGAATGAGCGCTAAATTCATTTAGCCACTAACTTCAAAAAAGAATAAATTGATTTTTTTTTATTTTTTATGCACACATTGTATTCCTATAAAAATATACACCTGGGCAGCCCGGGTGGCTCAGCGGTTTAGTGCCACCTGCAGCCCAGGGTGTGATCCTTGAGACCTGGGATCGAGTCCCACGTCAGGCTCCCTACATGGAGCCTGCTTCTCCCTCTGCCTGTGTCTCTGCCTCTCTCTCTCTCTCTCTCTCTCTCTCGTCTCTCATATATATTATACTTGGAACTTTTAAGAAAAACTGGATGGTTATTTTTTTCAAGGTTATCTTGTACTCTGAAATAAAAGCCTCTTGCTTCTCACTTTGGAGCTAAGAATGAAAAATTGTCATTTTGTCTTCACATAGATTCAGTACCTTTTACACCCACATCCTACATTAACATTTTCATCACACCACATTCTGATACAATCAGTATTAAACCCCGTGGTTATTTTGACCATTACATCTTTGATGGAAGGTTCCATCAGTTAAACTCTAAGTCAGGAATATATAAAGTTTTACTTCAGTGTTAGAAGAATATCCTGAAAGATGGCTAACAGGATTCAATAATAGGTTAAGTTTCTTATTTTTTTAAAGATTTTATTTATGTATTCAGAGAGACAGAGAGATAGAGAGAGAGAGGCAGAGACATAATGCAGAGGGAGAAGCAGCTGCAATGCAGGGAGCACCACATGGACTTGATCTGGCTCTCCAGTATCATACCTGGACTGAAGAAGGCGCTAATCTGCTGAGACCACCCAGGCTGCCCTAGGTTAAGTTTTTGTTTTTTTTTTAAAGATTTTAATTTGTTTGAGAGAGAGAAGAGAGAGAGAGAGAAAGCTGGAGCAGCAAGGAGAGGGGCAGAGACATAGGGAGACAGCAGACAATCCCGGCTGAGCAGTGACTCCAACCCAGGACCCCGAGAATCAATGACCTAGCCAAAAGGCAGATACTTAACGACTGAGCTTCCCAAGCACCTCAATGTTAATAGTTTAAAGAAAACTCACAGAGTCCTCACAGCTATCTGTCCCATGAAGCAAAAGCATACAAAACTCACATTTCTACCAAATCACCACCCGCGCACATACCAGACCTCAAAAACTCATAATGTTTAAGTTCTATGCCTGAGTTGCCAATATTTTGTTTTTAATTTTTTAAAAATTTTTTTATTTCTACTTTTCTGGCTCCCATGCCAGCATGGAGCCCAACAGGGGCATGAACTCACAGACCTGAGTGAGATCAAGGCCTGAGCTGATATCGACGACAGATGCTTCATCAACTGAGCCACCCAGTGCCCAGCCAACAGTTTTAATTGATACCTCAGTGTTCCCTGTTATTCCCAACAGAGTTTCCATTTCTTACAGTTTCCTGCAGTTTTTTGGTTTATTCTCAAAGTATTCTCTCTCTTTCTCATGGGTTTTCCAAAATGAACTCTAAAACCAATCAAATTTCCCCCTCCCTCGTGCCCCCTTTTCTTCCCGCATCTGGGCCTGCTACCATCCATTCTAACTTTCGAATTTACTTTCTCCTCGCCCCATATCTAGGAGGCAGCCTGGAACTTCAAAAGTAAAAGAGCCTCTTCTTCGGTGACTCCTCCAACCTTTGTTCAGGTTTAGTCCATAAGGGAAGACTGGGTTGCTGACCTTCCTGGTGGGTGCTGTCTTCTATGGTGGGTATCATTTAAAAAGGCACGGTGTTGATGCCCTGGGTGGCTCAGTGGCTGATGCCTGCCTTCAGCTCAGGAGTGATCCGAGTCCTGGGATCAAGTCCCCACATCAGAATTCCCTCAGGGAGCCTGCCTCTCCCTCTACTTCTGCTTCTTTTTTTTAATTTTTTTTAAATATTTATTTATTTATTTATTTATTTATTTACTTTTATTCTGCTTCTGCTTCTGTCTCTGCCTCTCTCTCTCTGTGTCTCTCATGAATAAATAAATAAAATCCTAAAAAAAAAAAGGCCCTATGGTTGGAGACGCTTGCACCCTGTGCCTGGCTGTGTGCAACCTTAGGCAAGTTATTTAAACCTCAGGTTCCTTATCCATGAAGTAGGACATAAGCACCTACTTCACAGGGTTTTCATGAGGATTGTGCTCTGCCTTCAGCAAAGCCAGGAGCCTTTTCCCAGTCCTCACTCCCCACTGGGTGCTGTGTGTAGCCTAACCATGTGGTGTGTCAGGGGCTTTGGAAGACATGAAGTGAATTTGAAACAATCCCATATCCTCTGTGTGACAGTGTCTAATTGTCTATCACATGATGCCGTTAGGGGCCAGAGTGAAAGTATAGAACGTTCAGAGAGATGAAAGATGACTTCTGGGGGAGGGGGTCCTTGAGTCACAGCCAGAAGGGAAGACTGAACAGGCAGTGTGGGCATTCAGAGATGGCATGAGTGGAGGTGCAGAGCTAAGGAGGCGAGGGCCTGCTTGAAGGGTGTCAGGGGAGGTGAGGACAGACAGCCCAGAGCTGTCGTTCTTCTGGGTGAGAAGGGGTGAAGGGCCTAGTGACAGAGCTGTCGGATGTGTTGTTGGAAAGTACAAGCTGGGCCAAGCCATGGTGGTCTGTAGAGATTGGGCATTCTCTGAGGAGTTTAGAACCTAATGCAGGAATGCAAGCAGGAATGCAAGAAACCGTGTTGACCTGATTAAGTGGATTATCTTTTGGGGTGACAAGGAGAGAGGATTTTTATGCCTCTCATTTTCTCCAGTGTAGGTAAGGGCTTTTGAAATGTTCTGTGACCCACAGAATGAAAAAAATGTACAACACTAGCAGGACATGCACACGTGTTTATATATATTTGTCTCGTGAAGTAGAAGATGTGTGGAGCAATAGTTCTATGTGTACTGCATAAGGCTGCCTCTATAATTTGCAGGGTCCAGTGCACAACAAGGACGTGGCGCCTTTTGTTCAAAAAGCAGGAGACCTGGGATCGAGTCCCACGTCGGGCTCCCGGTGCGTGGAGCCTGCCTCTCCCTCTGCCTGTGTCTCTGCCTCTCTCTCTCTCTCTCTCTCTCTCTCTCTCTCTCTGTGACTATCATAAATAAATTAAAAAAAAAAGCAGGAGAAAAGTGCTGTTAAAGATTCTTATACATATACTTTTCCCTTGCTTCTGTGGTCTTTCTCTTTCTCGATGGTGTTTTTCATTTGCTTTTACTGCCACTCTAAATAAAGAAGAATTAAATCAAAAATTTTCACCAACATGAACTTTGCCATTTATCTTTATATTGTGCAATGCCAGTTTTACATTGGCAGCGTAAGAGCATTCAACTCACGTGTGCAATCACAATCACAATCACACAGTTTATATTTCTTAGCTCATACCTGTGTATGCGTTCTGCTCTTATCAGACAAGTGCATGCTATTCGCTGCGCTTCTTAACATGCACACATTCTACCTGGACTCCTTACCCAGGGCATGCTGGTGAGTGAGGAAGCAAGCCAAGGGTTACCTCCTGTTCCTTTCCATGCCACTGTTGCCAGCAGAAGCACTTGACTTCTCCAGGGAAGTCACACAAATAAGAGAGAGCGAGCCAGGATTACCCCTGGTCTATCTTACTTCCTAGCATGCCAACGGATTCTTTCTTCCTTGTTGGAAGCAAGTTCTGGTTTTAATGGCACGGGTGGCCTTGAGGGGCTGTCCGTGACCCCACCACCCCCTGCTCGGATGCAGACATCACACAGACATCACAGACTTACCTTGTACTCACACTGAGTCTCAACAGACCCCCCAGCGTCGTGGCGGAACTCTGTGCTTGTTACGGGGAGGGCATTGTCTCACTGGATTTCACTTACAGAACACAGCTTCAAAGATAAAATTATTAAGAATTTCAAGATGGTGACAGCAGAGCATTAAGCCAAGTGGAGCATTCTTCTTAGTGAGGGGCGGGATGGGGGGGTGGTGTGCAAAAGTTTGCTTCCCATGCCTCATGAAGCCGACCCTGGTGTCATGATCCATTTTCTATTTTCTTCTATTTTACTTTAAAAACACTACTTGCAACCCATTAAACTGATGTCGCAATCCACTCATGGGTCATGACTGGCACATCAGAAGGCCTGCATTAAAAGCATGGTCACGCCATCTAGTTTCAATCACTGTATCTGAATCTTGCCGCTACCATGTGTCTGTGAACTTTAGAGTACTTTTGTTTTCTTTATGTAAAATGCAGGAGTGTCAGCAATGACTTCATAAATTTGTTTTGGGCATCAAATGAATCTTACATGTAATGTGCTTAGAACAGTGCTTGTCATAATAAGCATCCAGGAACTATTAGCTAATCATCATCATTATTAATATTGTCACTTTTATTATTAATTTACACCTTGCTCTAGGTAAATGCTGAAGAAAAAAATGCTTCCTGACCAGATAATAAGCATTTCCATCCTCTTCTAAAATAGATACTTTTTGGGTTTACCAATCTTTGTGTTTTATCTTGATTGCAAGTATATGAAAACATTATAATAACCAAGAGAAAGTTAATTCTTATCCACTTAATGCAGTGGAAACACTTAAAAATGATAGGTTAATGAAAGATTACTTTGTTTCTGTTTCCCCCTCCCCAAGATTAAAAGAAGTAGATTATTAGGGGGCAGCTGAGTGGCTCAGTCAGTTAAACATCTGACTCTTGATTTTGGCTCAGGTCTTATCTCAGGGTTGTGAATTCAAGCTCTGTGTTGGGCTCCACGCTGGGCTAAGAGTCTGCTTAAGATCTTTCTCTTTCTGCCCTTACCCCCATGTTCTCTCCCCGCCCCCCAGAGGAAAACAAACAAAAAAAAAAACCCAAAGCAGAAAACCCATAAGTTAGATTATTAGTATTTCTCAATTATCAGTTAAGAAAGAAGCAAGAGTATTTGAAAAATACCTTCCCCTGAGTTTTAGAGTCAGGATTATTCCTTTTTTTTTTTTTTTTTAGGATTATTTCTTTTGGAAGGAAACTATTAGATGATGAACTTCAATTACAGGCAAAAATGTTAGAGGTGAATGTTTTCTATCTTTGCGAAAGTCCAGCATCCATAGATTTTTGTATAATACAGATTAATTTTGTAAGTCTCAACACTACATAAAAGAGAATTTGGTAGATACTTGGTCAATATATGTTGTTGAAGCAACGTTAAGTGTAAGTGAGCAAAATGTGGACTGATTTGTTTTGATCTGTTTTCTTTCTTGATAGTTTCGTAATAAATAGTATGATTTTGTAGCTAATCTGCATATTTCCCATCATTAACTGAAGCTACTGGGATCACTTTTCCCATTGATGGTTTGACTTTTTGTTTCCTTGATTCTCTCAAATTCTGTACTAAGTCAATATATAGTCACTTTATTTCTGAATCTAATTGCTGATATGAGGGCATATTTGTGGTTATATAGCCATCTTAATGATGGGACTCTGTAGACTCACTTAGTGGATTTATCTCAGGCTGTTTAAATAAAATTTGGAATGTGATAAGATATTGCAGAGAAAAGTATCTTACACACAATTTTTTGGTCTATTATTTATTGAGAGGAGCTCTTACAGAGTTTATAGTGATATGCTGAATTGAGTATATTGTAACCTTCCTATTTAACCACCAACCAAAGCTAAGTTATATCTTTAGCAGGGCATCAATTCTGACAAAAAATGTATCATCTTCTCCAGAAATTACTGTGGAGCGGATATAAACACCTACAATGCTAAGAGCTCAAGAGATCTTGCTTTGATTGTCTAAAGCAAATAGAAGCATGCTATCTGTAAAATGCTGAAATGGTGAAATAGAAATGCTCTCACTCAGATTTAATGAACAATTCAGTCATATTACCTTGCACCAAATAGCTTAGATAAAAGATTATCTGATCCCTTTATTCAGAATGACTGGTTTGGGCCGATTTGCACACTTGCCCTGCGTGTCCCTTTACCCTGAGCAAGGACCGCAGTTCACAGAACCTCTAGCACCGGTCTCAGGATTAGACTTGGTTTGTTTGTTTGTTTTTTTTTT